>NC_086055.1:14754000-15987000 GCF_947568885.1 Cydia strobilella
TCTTGCTCTTCCCATTTTGGTATTTCAGTTGCAATTTCCGGCTTCACCTTTTTCCCCTCTACCACTTCTAGAAGGTCATGGCTCCGCAACAAAATCATGGATTGGAATTTCCACACATTCCAATTAGATGCTCCTTCCAATTTGATGTGATTTCCAGACAATTTAGTATCTTCCATGGTGTTTTCTTAGCTGCCTGCTCGTCCCGTCCTTGCGATGCAAGTATTTTTCCTCCCCGCCGACTTAACCTCAAAATGCGCGCAACGTGCCGCGCCGGTGCCGACAGTAATTTTCTTCGACGAAACAGTGCCCGACCCAAATGTTTTACTTTATCTTATAGGATTATGTGCCTGGGCCCATAACCTATTGGAATTTGAGTAAAACAAGTGGTTTTTCCCATTAATAGAAATATATTTTATAAGCTCACATTGAAACTTAATCCGCCACCATAGATTCACACAACAGAGAGAGAGCGCAACAGTGCTGCCACCATACTTCATAACAGTAATGAGTAAACAAGTAAACGAGATTACATTGCATTCTACCAACAAAATTCATGCTATTATGAAAACAGGTTTCCGATAAAACAAAAGTATGTTTAAACTAAGCTACAGGGCTGCATGGGAAACTGTCGGTTGTATTGAAATTCAAACTTTTCTATCTGCGTCATCCCTGGTCAAAGGGAAGAGTCCCTTTCCAACAGCCATTTCTATTTTCAGAGGGCCTACCACGAACCACGTTCGACGTGTTGGCTCTCTGTCGCACTTGTAAATTCGTACGTAGTGTGACAGGGCGAGGCAACACGTCGAACGTGGTTCGTGGTAGGCCCTCACAGGCCGACTGTATTTCGAACCTTTATTTTTATAAATAAAATTACATTTGCCTTTGCATGTTATTTCATGGTTGTAATATGTAGATATTTACTTGATGTCTGTATCTATATTATATACGAGTACTGTTTACCTACTATTATACTATCCATGCAAATTGCGTATATATATTATTAAAATGCGAAAGGGTGTATGTTACCTCTTAATCGATTTAGTTGAAATTTGATAAAGAGATAGTTTGAGTCCTGGGAAAAGACATAGTTTAGTTCTTTTTTTATCCCTGATATCATCCTTAAGGGGGTGAAAAGGGGTTTGGCAGTTTGTGTAAGAATTCAAATTATTTAATCGTATGGCGTAGGTATACATATAAACACTCTCTAACAATATGTACGTAGCTAAATAAAATAATTATAAATCCACATACGTGGCTCGGGCACGAGATTACGTCAGCTGTTAATTTAAACAGATCTTCCGGGGCGCCTGGAAATGAGTGCAAAAGGCAGCGCTGTATAATATGCTCAACGGGTTCAACCTCTTTACCAGCGCAGTAGCAGAGAGCAGAGTCCCGCCAGCCCCAACAAGAAAGGAGTAGGAACTGACGACGAGACGCGGTCATTTACTTGTATTTTTAATGATTTTTCTACGGATTTGATGCAGTTTGTCCTATACCCTTATTTTTTTATTTTTTTTATACCACGTCGGTGGCAATCAAGCATACGGCCATCAAGCAATTTCAAGGGTGCATTTTCTCAAAGAAACCGGTATTCTAATTACATCCATTTTGAATATAATCAAAGATTACTTTTATCTGATAAGGCCCCTACGAGCATGTACACTTGCCTTAGGGCCTGATTACATATTGATCAGTGTTTAGTATGAGTTTATACATTTGGTACTAAACGCAAGTGGGTACTATCTCGGACGATCGATAATCGAAATGTCATTAATTTGAATGGTGGATTTAAATATAATGTTCATGTTATAACAACGCTATTAATTACTTTTTACGAAAAATATTATTTTTTAAATTGAAAATTAACTATGCCATTCAGTTTCCTTAAATGTACTTACCAGACCCCGAAGTTAACGCAGTTTAAAAAAAAACCGTGTACCTAATTCTTTGATTTTCATAGAAAGATGGAATAAACTGATATGCCATAAAAAATGTAGGCCACATGCGGATTATCCGCATAATATTTAAGCTCGCAATTTCGTTTAAAGTAAAAAAAATCCAGTTATATTGATAGCTATCGGTATAACGTCGTACGTCGTTTTATTTAATATTTTATTTAAGTATTTGTTTATTTAACCAACTTACATTTACAGCAGATTGCCAAACATGAAGGTCACAGTATCTAAATATAAAATTATTAATAACATAGGTACATATTTATAAATAGCATTTTGGTAAATTATTAATGTCGTTTAAAAATAAAAGCGTAACTTCGATGGCGGCGGCTAGGGTCGCGTGACTCCCAAATATTTTTGTTATCCCATGCATCCCAGACACACACCGCTCACATATCCCATTTACCTTGTTATTCCTCAGTTCGTATTAACGCCATGCTCAGCTCATAAGCAGATTATTCGGGAGGCTCAAACCAGACAGCGTTAAGGCTTTATTTTATTACCACAACTCCACACAAACTAATTTAAACCTTGATCCAACTGCGTCAGTTACATTTTAGATTAACACCCGTTCAGGTAAATATGTCGACCGGTTAGACCCTATTTATTGCACCGTGTGCTGTTTCATTTCAAACGCAAAACGCCGTATAAGTCTATTAGTATTTTGGATGTAAAGACTTTCTGTGTAGTGACGTGTGTGTTGATGAAATGCCGTTTGAGCGTGTTTTTCACGGAAAGCAATATTGTAGGCGTGTCTGATCCGTGTCGCCACGGTGAACGGTGGTCGGATTCAGTTAGTGGCGGCAATGGATTAACTAGCGCTTTATGATCGACACAATTAATGATGAAGTTGACGGTGATATGTTTTTGTGTATTGTTATAACAACCTAAGCCGCATTGGGGCCCCCATAATATCTAAGACTGAAGAGATCGGTCGATCGTTTTATGGCCCACAATCAAAGCCTCATTAAACTTATTTATGAGCTCTGCGGATGAGGCCACTTTTACCTACGTGTTCTACGAGATTCAACATATTATAATTTCATTGGAATAACAGACTTTATAACTGTGATAACAACTTTTTGACTAGCAAATCACTATTTTTATATTGAAGTTTGCATGTGTAGTGTATCGTTTACAATTGGGTATTTGATAAAAAAATAATTTCTCATTTGCCGCATTTTGGGTCTATTGGGAGTTTGGGAGTGTATTTCAAAATCATAATACGCGATATACCTACTTAATCCATTTCAATCAATCAATCAATATTTTTATTTCAGGCAAAAAACCCATAGATAAAAATTACAAATTAAACTTAATAATACATAAAACAAATTGTCATTACATTAGAAATCAAATTAAAATTACAAATAAAATTAAAGTTAGAATTACAATTACACTTAAAATTAAAATTACAATTACCTATTTACATTAAATTATATACTATGCCTCTAGAACCCATATGTAGGTCATTCCAGTTCCCCCAGTGTACCAGCTGGATTTCCAGGGATGAGCTGAAGCAGACTGTTGGAACTGTCGCGTACTCGGCGCATGAGGGAGGCAGTACGTTTGTTTAAATAGCTGTATTTTATAGACTGTGAACGCCGAGATATTTTGACTACTTGTACCCACGAGTGACCATAGTTCTCGCAATATCAATATTTTAATAGTGCACAGCGCCTTCGTAACCGTATTGTGCACGTCATTATCAGACGCGTTGACCTGTCACCTCCGATCGCATTCGTATACGTAACAAGACCCTATGATCACTGATGGATCTTATGTCAATGCAGTATGGATCACAAATTGTCAGTTAACTTTGTGGACTATGTATAGAATTCAATTAGCCGCTTCGTTGATAGCTGACCTAAATGCGCAGTAGGTACATAGTATTCAAATTCATTCTCTTTATATCTCTTTTGTGTTCAATTTTCGTATACAGAAAATTAATTTCCTGTTTCTCTAAGCTTCCCAGGCTTACAGGCTGAGCCTAGTGTGGGGATCATTGTACTGCTTTTCTTGGAGTGATAATTTCTTGATGTAAATATATTTTGAGTTTGAATTTGTTTATAGTTACAGTACGTGAAATTTGCGAATTTAATGGTGATTGTCATTATTGGAACGCCATCATACATAGTCAGAGCAATTAAATAACAATACCTAATAGTGACCCGTTTTCATACGTTTTCAGTGTCCGCCTAAGATTGTGCTAAATAACTGCCATAACGAACGGAAGAAATTTAACGAAAGTTCATTATAAAAATTAAAAGCGTTACCCTCATCTGGCAGAATATTAGTTGTCAGAAATACATTTCGCACAACACGTATCGCAGTAAACTTTTCGTCGAATGATACTTTCGCATATATATATATACTTGCCATAATAGTGATTTTTCGCATAATATTCATTTGGCAGAATTTTCTAAGTAGGTTTTAGGTTAGGGTTTTCTGCTAAATAATATTATGCGAAAAGAAATTTTGCAAAGTAATATTATGCCAAAAGCAGTATGCCAAAAGTATTTCTGCCAAACGATATTTCTACCGTGACATTATGCAATACAAAATTCTAATGAAAAACATTCTGCTACACAATAGGGAACCAAAGGAAAAGCATTGTATATGTGGTTGTTACTGTTCGTTAAATGTACAAATTCTAGCTGCTCATATTAATTAAAAAAGAACAAATATATATATTAACAATCAATCAATGAAATTACTTTGCCACTTTTGTGGAAAATGCAACTTTCTCGTCAATTTTTGAAGAATAAAGAAAGCCTTTGCGGCCTGGTGTGGAGTAATAATCACCATTTTTACTTACCCAAACTTTTCTCTTGTCAACAGAGTGAAAAATGGCTGAGCTTCGAGTCGCTGAAAGAGGAGATCCTCGAGAAAATTCGTCGGCTAGAGGAAGAACGTCACACCGTCGACCTCTGGTCCACGGCGCCCGAGTGGGGTCGCAAGCGGCGTCGGCGTCAAGTAACTTATACTATTTATTGTTGTATTATTGTTCAAACCTGCACCTAGCGACCTGCAGCGAGTGTGGTCGCACATTCGCTGCAAGAATTGGCTATGTCAGTCACCTGAGAGCGCACCAGCGACGCTCTCAGTGGTAAAACGCAGTCGCTGTGGCCGAAATCGGCTAGGAGGAGAGAGAATTGTTCAAACACTACCTATATGTTTTATCATCCCTTAGCCATACTTAACGAGATCAACTCCATATGTCTCTGTTCCAATCAATAATTGTCTGGTAGACTTTAGGCATTAAGTTCGCCATTTGCACATTTCTTCGTTTGTGCAGTAGTTTAAATAAAGAAATAAAATGGCGAAATAAGTGTTGTCCTCGAAATTAAACTATCGTGAGACATATTTCAAAATATTTAGATCAATACCTACGGTTTCACTCACTATTATTTATAGTCTCTTTTGGCGACATGTTTCGGATTCTTGTTCTGTTGAGCGACTAAAAATAATAGTGAGTGAAACCGTACTGATCTAAGTGTTGTCAGCAGAATATACTCGTAATATATTTTGTTATTTTACAATGTCGGGGTTGGTCTTATAGTAAAACTTGTTATTTACCTAATAACGGTACACTGAGGGTTAAAAATAGTCTTTATCTAGGTACATATCTGACATGTTACACCAAGAGTGTCTACATTCCGAAAAAAGGCCATAGTAACGCCTACATGAAGTGATATATAGATCCTCCCTACCGAAGTCTATCGGATCAGACGACGCAACGTACTCGTAGCTTGTATTTTCATTTATTTTGTTGTTTCGCAGTGCTTTGGTAATGCTGTGTAACTAAAATTATTAATAAAATAAAATAAATAGATGTACGTCTTTTTAGTTTAGTGTACTTTCCTTTATCCATCAAACAGCAGATAACCAGAGTTTACCTTCCCCTCGGCAGGTCGCCGTGTCACCCCCATACGTAGTCTACATGCTCCCAGATGCCGATATCATGGAAGACTGGCGACAAATCAGAAAACTCCTTGAGAGAGAGTAGAACGACGCGGCTAGCACACCTGCCCGTGCCCGTGGGCGACAGCGCCACGCTCTTCGCGCGCTGAGAAGGAAGTGATCGCGGTTAGTTGTGCTAGCCCTATAGGATAATACATAGAATCGTCTTGGAAGACCATAAAATCAACATGTTTCTGCGGGCCGTTTTTCGACATTTGAACTTTCAAAATGGTTGTAGGAGATCAAAAAATTTGCAATAACACGACCGTGATCACTCGCTAAATAGAAAGTAATGTTGTGAAAGCTTACCTTATCTATAAGGTTAGGTCAAGGTAGGTAAGGTTAGGTTAGGTTTGAAGTTATCCATAAAACTTCCTTTTCCCAGTTTGTAACTTTTTGAGTTTTAGCAAAACAAGCATAATATTGTACTTGTTGGACGATAATTCGTGGAGCATTCCGTTACTTCGAATTGTCAAATATACTCTGGCAAGCCAACTTTAGCAGAAACCTCTTTTCTACCTTAGTAGAAAAGGACACGAAACATCATTTTCCGCCGTTTTCTACTGACAGAGATACAATTGTCTTTGTTAGAAAGCAGAAAAGGACACATAAAATTTCCAGATTAGATTATCGTGTTAATGGTTTATGGTCCCTTGATTAAATTCTATTTCGTTATTTGATTATGATTACACTATTGGACTAATAATAAATTTGGATTATGGTTTTATCTCCGGTCAAGTTTACAGATGTCAAGAAAAACGATGGTTGAAACGTCGAAAAACGAACCTCGCGTTCATGTGGTATTTTTCGGTAAGAACATGCAATAATATTAAATCACATTTACAAACGGGTCTATCGCGAATTTATTTTGTTACCTTTATTTACCGACGTTTCGATACAGGTTTCACTGGTCGTGGTCGCGGCTAACTGACTTAATATGAATGTGATTTAATATGTGTTCAAACCGCGAAAGTTTTAAATGTAACATGCAATAATATCTAACACAACGAGAAGCTCAAATTTATTTGACATAATCTTATTTATTTATATATTTTTGGAGACTTAGTTGTGTTAGATTTTAATGCAAGTGACTGTACTTATTTTCTTAAATGAGTAATGAATGATTAAGGACTTTGTTGTATGTGTATTTATTTCAGGAGTGTTTATTGATATTGCGTAAATCAGATTTTTTGTTGTTGTCAAAGGCTTACTCAATCAGATGCACACTTAATTTTTCACTTTATTTATCAGGGGGATGAAAATAGGCTGGGGAGGTGGGGTGGGCTAGCGTAGATTAGCACAGGCAGTCTGAGCAAAGCAGTTAAAAATCAAAACGAAGAAATCTGTTATGTTTGAATAATTTTCGCATTCTATTAATTCATCCATACTCGTTGTTAAACATGAGCTTGTCTTGTTTCTTTCTCTTTCGGTGAGCGGGAGCTCGTTAGCACGTGCACATTTCTCGCTTGCCCAGGTGCGACGTACGACTATAGACAACTTGTACAATTTGTCACAAGGTAAGCGCTTCAATTTTGGAACGCCTAACATATCTTGAGTTATAAATCATTGTTCAAGATATAATGGCTAGTGGCGTAGCGTGAACTAATCTAGCCGTGGGCGAAATCGCATCTGTGAGACCCCTTTCTTTCACTGTGCCCGAAGGCACTTTTTGGGCGCGAGTCCGTGGGCGATGGCCCGCTTCGCCTACGCCTAGCTACGCCACTAATAATGGCAATGAAAGGGGATACTGATCTGAGACATTTCTCACTTTACTGCCTTCCTACCATATGTAATATACCGGTTTTAATGTTAACCACCGACCATACTTTGCGTAGTGACTTTTTAGGTCATACTGAACAACTTTTATTATGGGACCGATGCCGAAATCGCACAAAAAAATTGGCTGTTTCATACATCCCGACTGTGATGCCACTGATTTCTATGGGGCAGACAAATTTTTTTTTCGCAATTTCGGCATTGGTTCCATAACAAAAACTGTTCAGTATGACCTATAAAGTCACTCACACACACAGTTAAAATTTCACCGTGTATATCCTCATAATTCAGACCAGTTTTGTCGTCATAAGCCGTTTGGAATTTTAAGTTCAAGATTTTAAGATTTTTTTTAAATTGAAAACGCACCGGATTTTTGCTACCTATTTTTTTTATCGTTTCAACAAGCAGCCTATGCCACCCGAGTCGGAAAAACGAATCTATTGACATCCCATGTGTAATTATTTCAGAGATTTTCAGCTTTATAATCTGTTTATTGTGTCAATTTTGTATTACATATTATCAGGCATCGTAAACTGCGAGCGAAATCCATTAAAGTACTAGGGTTTTCATACGTCTAACTGGTTGTCTTACGTCATTTTAATGGATTTCGCTCGCAGTTTACGATGCCTGCATATTATACACCGATACATGCTCAATTATTTTATTATTCGTAAATCGTTGTAATATTGTTTCATTATGTGATTCTGATTAGACAAAATGCATCAATATGCCCTTGTAGATTGTAGAATAATTTGGTATACCACAAACCACAAATGATAACTTATTTTTATAAATAGTATGTCAATAAGATAATAAGCCGTCAAAATGCGACATGGCATCCCACTGACGAAATCATTGACCCTGGCAGGTACAGTCAACGTTAAAAGATATATTTACACTTTTGAATTTTACTTTTAAGGCGAGATATGTAAACATATCTTTGACGTCTGTACAATCATCTATGCTAAAACATTACTTTGTCATCTGCGGTAGGTAGTTGGGTAAAGTTTAGTGTTGTATTATAAGCAATTAAGCTCAGATTTTGTTGTGATATCGTGTCGTAAAGTTGGATAAAGTTATTAAGTAAATAGATTTTACAAGGTTACAAGTGTTAGTACCTACATAGGCCAATCCTTTTTTAAATAAATCAAGTTTTCTATGATGATTGTTACCCTTAATTCGAAGGAAATCTACTGTGTTTTGTAAAATTAGTAATTATAATTAAGATGTGAAAGAGTTGCATTTAATTCTGAATAAATCAATTTTAATTAAATTGTTGTTTGATTCATTTGAAGCGAGAGGAACCGCCGGACTATCCGCGCCGTGTCCTAGATCACCTAGCGAGTCTCTCAAGATGTTGGTCGAGGCTCTTCGCTATGAGACCGTTAGCTGAAACGACTATCGGGACAATGATCGTCGAATGAACATCCCAATGGCATCTCATGAGCCAAGTCACGAGATTCTCATCATGGGGGATGGTGATGTCGACGAGCACGGCCCGGCGCTGCGATCGATCTATTATCACAATGTCAGGCATATTAGCAACAATGATGTCAGTGATGATTGATCGATACCAATACAGCGAGGCACGACGATTTTCGAGAACTGGCGCAGGTGAGTACTTGTAGTACGGCACTTCGCGGTCCACAAGGTCGTATAGAAGAGCAAGTTGCTGATGAATAATCCTGGCTACGAGATTATGTCTGTGCAAGTACTCATCGTTAGCAAGGTGAGTATTATTATTGCGTTTTAATTCTGTACAGTCAAGGGCATAAATATATATACATTCTCAAAGTTTCAAAAATATTACGCACTTACACATTAGACACCAAAAAGTCTTGTTCACATATTTTTGAGCCATTTGTCTGGATCGATATTTTTGCCTTCGAATGTACAACGGTTTTTAAACATTATTATACTCGTATAAATACGCATATAATACCAACTAAATATCGACCTACCTATTAAAAAATGACTAAGTACTTATTTTCAAACATAAGGTTCGTCAATTATGAGCTGTGCTAAGTACCCAGCTGGACATAAGAAAATACAAAAAAAAAAAAAATATCGTGATACAAAGTCATCGACAATTACAAAATCTTCATAATCTTATCTACGACACGACACAGGACTTAGTATCGAAAAAAAACTATAGTCATAGTCACGTATAATACCTACGTTTCAACACACTACTTTTATGCGACGATAACAGTTTTCACACAAAGATTTGGGACTACCTGCCATAGTAAAAGTTCTACAACTTTGGTTACAAATTGTTTGTCCTGTTTGTCATAAGGGCCAATTAGTCCACCCTCCTTTCCGAATTTTATGCAGGAATAAAAGTTTGATTTTACTATCTTTAATAGTCCTTTCCGAAAATTCCTTTATTTATTAAACGTTTTATCCTTATTTTATGCACCGAAAACTCAATATTCCATACAAAAGTCCTCTTGATGTTACGTTCAGTAATGAATGAATAAATACTTCAGTAATATTGATTTGCTATAACGCCAAATATAATATTTTCCCACCACAATACGCAAATAACTAACAAACAAATACCAACAATGGCAAGTAACATATTACGAGTATTTAAAATCGACACGTGTTTCGCCCCTCTACGACGCACGATCAGATGCTGACGCCTCCGACAAACTCCACAGAAACAAAAAACCGGCCAAGTGCGAGTTGGCCTCGCGCACGAAGAGTTCCGTACCATTACGCAAAAAACAGCAAAAAAATCACGTTTGTTGTATGGGAGCCCCACTTAAATATTTATTTTATTCTGCTTTTAGTATTTGTTGGTATAGCGACAACGGAAATACATCATCTGCGAAAATTTCAACTGCCTAGCTATCACGGTTCATGAGATACAGCCTGGTGACAGACGGACAGACAGCGGAGTCTTAGTAATAATTTTTACCCTTTGGGTACGGAACCCTAAAATAGAAAAGGAATAAAGGAAGGCATTCTAGACTAAAAGTAGTTTGTATTTGGAGAGTGGCTTTCCATACAGAAGTCTGAAAGGACTTCCATTCTACTGTAAGTATTTAGTAGTAATCGCTTTATTGTACTAAAATAAGTTCGCATGAAATTTACATACATTTAGGTAGTACAAAGGTAAAACTGTCTTAATAAGCGAAGCCGGCGGGCCGAGGGCCCGACGGCGAAGCGTCGAGCCTCGCGAAGGCCGAAGGCCCGACCCAAAGTTAAACACGACCCAATAGTAAAAGTGTCTTGACAAGCTCACGTCGGGCCTACGGCCTTAGGTATTCCATTTTGACGACCGGTCTGGCCTAGTGGGTAGTGGCCCTGCCTGTGAAGCCGATAGTCCTGGGTTCGAATCCCTTATATTTGTTATTTAAGTATTTGTATTTATCGTTGTCTGAGTACCCACAACACAAGCCTTCTTGAGCTTATCGTGGGACTTACAATTAGTCAATCTGTGTTAGAATGTTCTATAATATTTATTCCAGTTTAAAATGCGAATCCTTATTCTAACTAAGTATTCAATCCGTACGTTTTTGTATGTAGAATAGAATAAAAGATGCTTTATTGAAAAACGCTTAATTTAAACTTTACTATTCCTCGACGCTGCTGGTCTTCCGTGGAAACCCTTCCGAGAGAGCGCAACTATAAGCTATGCAAATTAAATATAATACTACAGCTATATATAGAAATTAAATTAAATATCACATGTACATTTGTACTTCAAATCCATTTGTATATGTGACTGTTTGTGTTCTAAATAAACTAAAAAAAAAAGTACACATTATTTATTCATTACACAGTAGTTACATTATTAAAACTATTATTGATTCACAATAAAACTGTAAAAACTATTGATGTGGGTGAACTCTACGAGTATAGTTGTAACATACATCGCACGGTCAAGCTGTTTCTTTTATTATGAAGTCCAAAAATAAATAAAAACTGTTAGATTGAGAGAATAGTGGACGAACGCTTCTCAATACAAAAGTAGTCCCCATTTTCCTCCCTGGATATTGATACTGTGCAAAATATTTCTACACAATCTATTGTACATTAACCATAGCTCTTCATTTGATAGTTTTTGATTAAATATTATAAGAGTTAGGAGCGAAAAACAAATTCAATACAAAATTAATGTCATTACCGGGTCTAACGCGATTTAATTTTATTATTTTACCTTTTTTCCGACGTTTCAACTACGTTGCACTAGCTGTGGTCACGGAAGACTGACGTCCCAGCAAAATGTCAATTGAGATATTGGTAAACAACACTAAAACTACCCGACATTAGTTTATATAAATATTCGGTGTAGACAAATAAATGTATCTACCCGTTTCTATTTAATGTTTATTGTCCACGGCATCCTAGTTGAAACGTCGGAAAAAATGTAAAATAATGAAATTTAATCGCGTTAGACCCGGTAATGATATAAATTATGTGTACAAAACGCGAGAGTTAAAAGTGTTAAATTTCATACAAATTTCTAAAAGCGGTGAAAGCTTGTAATCGAATATTAGATATTCTACGTAATATAAATTATTATACATCAATTTGCGTAAAAAAAACTATAATGTTAAAATCTAGAGAGCCAATGGGGATGGCACCTGTCAAAGGTTTGCATAGATAGCGCCGTAATAGCTTGCCCCTTTTTCTATGAGATTTGGCTTAAAGGGCTGGCATCCAGGGCATTAAATTCCATTAAAAAACAAATTTGACACAGTTCCAGGCATGGAGACTCATAGACCTAGCATTACATAGACCAGCTATACGCGTGCGCCCGTAAGGGATAGACATAGATGACGTCATAAACGTGGGAATACCATATTGGTAAAAATTACCCCAATATTTGATATCACGTTGGGGCGATTACCCTGGAGGCAAAGTTAGCTTGTTTGACGGTATTAAAAAATTGTTAAATAAAATGTCAATGGGCCGTTCTTTTTAGGCGTATAAACAATGAAATACCGCCTATAATTCGCGCAGGTGGTACAAAACTAAACATGTTTAGTAAATAAAACGTAAAATAAAATGTATTATGGGTTTTAATTTAAAGAAATCACAAATCGCAATCACACCAATTAATGTACACCACATTTAATCTTCACAACATTTGTTTATTTATTTTTTGGAATTAGAAGTACGAAAAAACTTCGAGGTCAAAATTACCCATAAAATTATGATATTTTCATCTGGTATCCCTAACATGATTGTTATGCAGCTTAATTAAGAAGAAGTTTAAAAATGGCTGACCTCAGATTCCTACCTACCTACGTAATTTGGGCGGATAATTTTACAAATAATGTTTTGTTAATTTGCGTAAATAATTGTGATATTTTTATTGTAATCGTTTGATTCTACATTGCTTTGAGTGTAACGTAATTTTACGATGTTATTCTCACATATTGCGTTAAGAGGAAGGTGTAAAATACCGTACTTACGTGTGAAAGGTTATGATCTCATATTTTTGCCCAGAGCGACTATTACAGCCGATTACAGAACAATTCACCAGTATTTTATCAAAGTTCAAGCATTCAAAACGCTAACCATCACTATATTTCATAAGAGAAAGCACAATTTCATACAAAACAACGATAATTAAACCAGCAACGAACAAACATGACATGTCACGTACTTATTTGTTTGCCACAACCTCGGTTGTGGCAGCGGTGGAAAAGTGAAACTATGACAAGGACAAACAATAACAGCGCTTTCTCTGCTACTCCTACTGAAAGATACATAAGACTATCCCGTTCGGTCATTTTCCCCCACCCCTCATGACCGATCCAGTTATACTAGATTCATGTGGAGACTATATAAGTTCCAGGGCTTGACATGACAGGGCAAGCTATGCTGACGCCATCTGCTAAATACTTCGACCGGCCAACCCCATTGCTGCTCTGGTGTGTAATAAATATAGTTGGTCAAGCAAATCTTGTCAGTAGAAAAAGGCGCGAAATTCAAATTTTCTATGGGACGATATCCCTTCACGCCTACATTTTTTAAATTTTCCGCCTTTTTCTACTGACAAGATTCGCTTGACCAACTATAGCATATTATTGCACGGCAATTTGTGGATGAGACTCGGTTTTTTTTGTGTTGATTTTTTTTAAGACGAATCCACGAATTGCTATTTCCTGTCGAGGCATAATTTACTTTTCTCCAAACATGCGAGGAAATGTGGAAAAAAATTCAACGCCGAAAACTATTTTCCCTCCTTAATAAGCAATTTAATTCAAACTATTTAAGGCATATTTAATATTTAAGAACGCTGTTTTTGCAAACCTGTTTAAAAAAAATGTTGTATAGTATTTGATTTTATTAAGCGGTATTTGCACGATCTTGCAAATGATGTTGCAGGAACGAGATTTATCAGGTCATTATAACATTTAAAACTTTCGCGGTTTGAACACATATACGTCGGTAAATAAAGGTAACAAAATAAATTCGCGATAGACCCGTTTCTAAATGTGATTTAATATGTTATCAGGTCATTGTCTCCCTATCTCACTTTCTTGTACAGCTTGAAATGATAGCTGTACCGGATCGTGTAGATGCGGCCTTAACAACAATACAGTAATGAACTTCCCGTCCGCTAAAACAGTACAATAATGATTTTGAATCTTTTTAACTGAGCTCGACAATAATGAAGATCTTCCCGTACTATTTTTGCTACAAGACGAACATTTCCGAGCATATTGGAGAAATAGTGCGTTACTACAGAGAATAGACGGCCGAATGTAGTGCTATAAGTGCTGGAGAAAAATCGTTATTGAAAAACTTTTAAACAGAAAAAGAAAAACCGACTTCAAAAAGGATAAAATAAAATATTATTATTCCTTTTCTATGCGCTAGCAACTGATACGTTTGAAAGCGGTGCCAAGCCAACTTTTTAAAGCATCAACACCGTCAAATCGAATGCCAACCCTGCTGTAGTTTGATAAGAAAGAAAGAACCAGTATATAATGAGTATTGAAACTCCTCAAATATTAGGCATACATATACATCACTTATTGGCTTGGCACCGACTTCAAACGTATCAGTTGCTAGCGCATAGAAAAGGAATTATTTTATTTTATCCTTTTTGAAGTCTGTTTTTCTTTTATTGTTTAAAAGTTTTTATTTTCTACTTTTTAGTTCAAATTTTTTCATGTCCACTTTGTCAAATGGCACTATTTAATTGTTAATGCTTAGTGTATTGATGAAATACAAAAATCGCTGTATGTATGCTTATAATATTTGAGGAGTTCCCTCAATCCCCCATGGAATCCATCATCAGACTAAACCTTGATAAAAATGTTCTTTATAAATCTTACTGGCTTAAAGAGTTTCGTTTTGATCATCATGAGCAGTTCCACTTCATTAAATGTCACTTTTTCTGAACGTAAATAAGTACGTGATTTATTAATGAAAATACAAAAATCACTATATGTATGCCTATAAGATTCGAA
Source organism: Cydia strobilella (assembly GCF_947568885.1). Classification (NCBI taxonomy): domain Eukaryota; kingdom Metazoa; phylum Arthropoda; class Insecta; order Lepidoptera; family Tortricidae; genus Cydia; species Cydia strobilella. The sequence continues at coordinate 14,769,134 of NC_086055.1, forward strand.
GAGTTCCCTGGATTCCTCATAGATCCCATCATCAGAACTGGGTTTTGACTAAAACGGGACCAACTTGGGACTAAGATACACACACAAACAAAACAATAATTTTCTAAATCGGTTCACCAATGACGGAGTTATGAGGTAACATACATACAAAAAAAAATACGGTCAAATATATAACCTTCTCCTTTTTGGAAGTCGGTTAAAAAAGATTTTTACGTCACCTATTCGGAAAAGCGCAGTTTCTTTTCTGTTCTAGGACACATTTTTTTTTTCTTTTATGCATACGATTTTTTTAGCTCAAAAAATATTTTGAAACATAGCTAATATTTTCCTCATAGGTGATGTGAAAAGCAGTATGTGTCTCTTGGTAGCAAAATTATTTCCACTTGAATCTCTCACTTCGCTCAAAATTCTATTGTAGAATCCTTCGCATCGTTCAGGATTCAACATCCGCCCTCGCCGTAAACATAAATTTTCACGAAAATCGAATGACAAAATGCGACCTGGGGGGCTAGCCAAGATAACAATCGTTTGCAGAAAACGAAACGAAACGCTATTGTCTCTCTATCACTTCCATATTAATGCGATAGAGACTGATAGTGTTTCGTTGCGTTTCTCTGCGAACATATGTCATCTTTGCTAGGCCCCCTATAGGCTTAGCGCGAGTGCGTCGCGACAGTATCTCGCGCACGATATAGACTAATATTGGCGTACAGTTGACAAAATGTAATAGGCTTGGCATAGAAAGATACTAATCAGGTTTCTGGTTCCTATTAGTGTACCCTTATTAAAACCTAGTGGTTTAGCCTGTAGGTAACCCAAACTCGAATGAGTTTATACAATAGGGATGATGACACATGTTGAATTTTATAACAAAATCTAGTAACATAGATAGCAAATGAGCAATGTATCACAATAATGTAGATATTAAAATAATATATGGAAATAATACAAAAATACAGGACTTGAAAGTTTCAAGATTTAAGTAATTTTTCAACTTCCAAAAAGGAAAAAAATAAGGGTACCATTCGATTCCTTACATTTTATCCAGAAAAATATTGTACAGCAACTATATACATAAACGCAATATTTCACCGACAAAAACGAAATTTTCTTATTTTGTCCATACATTCAAAATGGGCTCTCAGTGAACTTAACGTCACGTTCATTTATCGTTTTGTTAGAAGCGTTTCGCGAGTGAAGTACGACTGTCGGGCTTTGACTATCATTTCTGACTTTTGTATTGCTTTAATGCAATGGGTCCCATATAGACATTTGATCCTAAAAATAAACCTGATCGATTGATACCATATTAATAAAAATTTGTCATCTAGCCTAATTAACTTAACGCCTAATAAGAAGAGGAGATACAAAACAGAATTAATTTTAAATTTTTACAATAAATGAATTAAGAAACAAGCATTCTAAAACTATCTTAAAGTATATGCTTAGTTTTGTTTTATTTAATTTTATTGTGTTTTCCCTGGTTGCCCTGAAAACCAGCGCCATGGCTAAATATCTTAAGTCATCGGCATATGCTGAGTGGCATCCATTTTGGTGTTAGAATATATTAGAATAAGATGTAATATGATGTATATCATCAAGATGTATATCAATTAAATTATAGGTATATTGTAGAAGTCATTCAGGCTGTAAAAGGCATGGGAGAGGAGCCATTTCTTTAATTTACGCGTAAATGAGTTGGACGATTCTATCGTGGTGATGACTTGTGGCAATTTATTAAAAACTGGGGCCCATACAGGGCCTGATTTACCCACAGGCTTATAAGGCTAAAGCCTAGGGCGCAAGGACCAAGAGGCGCGCAAGGGGGCGCGGCGACGGCTCTGAGTTGAGACAAGCGGGGGGCGGATATACATAGTCAGCCTAGGGCGGTCAGAACTCTGTCAGGCCCTGGGCCCAGAACCTGCATGGTCTTGGAAGACTTAGTCAGTCGGTAACTTGCGGGAAGCAGGCGTTCTTTTGCTTCCTAACCGGGTACGGGTGAGCTTGCTTGTATTAAATGTGTGTCTGTGTGTATGTACGTGTTTGGCGATGTTAAATATATGTGAAAAGAGAAATGAGTTATTTCAATCACAACTGCCCTCGAAAAACGTTAGACCCTATTTCTAGAAAAGTCGGGTAAAAGTGCTTTATCTTTGAATAATGCTTTCGCCTCTCCAATACGCGGTCAACGGCTATTGTGGTTGGAGAATTTTTCCTTTCCTTTCATAGTGCTTGAATGTCTTTGTGTGTTCTTCAAAGACCTCAAATATGAGTTCGGTCAGATGAGTTTTATATTATTCACGTCATTAAAAAAGATTCAACAGTTTTGCTGGTACCTAGTTAATTTTGAAAATGAATTTGAAAATTCATAATATCATAATACAGCAAAAATTGTTACGCGATGGCAGTGAAAATTTACAACCATCTACCAGAGGAAATAAAAAAAATTCCATTTAATAAATTGTAGGCCAATCTGTTCGCCTGGCTCTTAAGAAAAACATTTTATTCAGTAAACGATTACTTCTGCGAAAACTACGGCGAACCACTTTTTCGGAAATAGGTATTCCTTTTGTGTAAATTACCAGGAAGATTACCATAACCCAAAACAAAGGATCGCTAAATACCTATACATGGTGGCTAAAAAATCAGTGCATTCACGGGAATGCTCAGTATTATCCTAAAACCTCCCTGGCAACGGTGCCAGGGAGGTTTTAGGATAATACTGAGCAACTTTTAAATTACTGTGGGACCAACAGGAAATCGCGAATTAAAACTTTACCCTCCCATAGAAAATGGACCAGCCAAAATGTATGAAACAGCCAAATTTTTTTTCGAGATTTCTCAGTATTGCTCATTATAGTAAATCCCAGAACCTTCCTGGCAACGGAAATGCACTTATTTTTTAGCCACCGTGTATACTCGACATGCGATTGACCGACAAGTCATTAGGGCCAAAAAATTGATTGCACTAACGTTTTTGCAACAAAACATTACGGGAAATGTGATAATAGTATATTATCCAATATAGAGCTCCGATTTGTTTAAACTAGCCAATATTCGAAGTAACGACGGGAACGTGTGGAAGTGACCTACGTTAAATACCGTAAAATAAATATGCAGATTTTTTAAACCGATTACTGATACCGATAAAAGTTAGAATATTTAATTGAAAGGGCAACAAGAAAAAAATTTTGAAAATAAATTGAAGGTGAAAGTTACTTTTCTTACTGAGCGTGAGCAAATAAAAGGTACCAACTGCTCAAAAGTTCTCAACTACAATTAACTTAAGAGGAAAAGAGACGACCTCTACTCATACTTACACAGTACTTACACACACACACACACACACTCAGTACTTAGTCCCCGTAGTATATGGACTATAACATAACTATGCCCCTTCGTTTGATTCTTTTAGATTTTTTGATTATCTATATATATAAACGTAAAAGTCCTGACTAACTGACTGACTGACTGACTGACTCACTTAAATCAACGCCCAGCCCAAACCGTTGGACCTAGAGAGCTCAATTTTTCACAATAGATAGCTTTTATGACGTTAGTATCCACTAAGAAGGGGTTTTTCAAAATTCATCCCCTAAGGTGGTGAAAAAGGGGTAGAAAGTTCGTATGGAGGTCAACCATCAGGCGGGCCGTATGCTTGATTGCCACCGACGTGGTATAAAAAAAAACATTTTTTTTAAGTGCGCGACTTGAATCTTTGCATAAAGGCATGTTATTAGGATACAAGAAAAGTGATTTCAGCGTGTTTAAAAATTCATCCCCTAAAGTGGTTAAAAAGAGGTTGAAATTTTGTCGTGGTCCTAATTTTATTTTAAGCTAGGTACTTGAAACTTCATAGAAATATATATAATTAAAAGTGAAAAAAAAAACTTATTTCAGCATTATTGAAAATTCATCCCCCAAGGTGGTAAAAATGGGGTTGAAAGTTTGTATGGAGATCAATTTTTTTTTAGAGTGCGGGAATTGAATCTTTGTATAAATACAAAAAAGTAATTTAAGCGTTTTTAAATATTCATCCCCTAAAAGGGTTTAAAAAGGGGTTCAAAGTGAATCTATTACAAATGCTTTGAAACTTCTTAGAAAGGCATTGTATAAGATTCCAAAAAAGTTATTTCAACGTTCTTAAAAATTCAACCCCTAAAGGGGTTAAAAAGGGGATGTAAGTTTATATGTGGTACAAATTTTCTTTTAAGCTAGGAACTTGAAACTTGGTAAAAAGGGCATTATATTAAAATAGACGAAAATTGATTACTTACACCGTTTTTGAAAAGTTTGTATTAATAGTTTCGGGAGCGATTTTTTTTTTTAAATAGTGGACTTGTAAATCTTCTAAGAGGGTCGAGAGGGATTATATCGGGAACAATTTTTTTCAGTTAGGGTCTTGAAACTTCGTAGTTTGTGAAAGACAAATTTCATGCGTTGTATAATTATTAACAAATGATTAACCGTCCCTACTGATATCTTTTGCTGCATAATGTTCTATATTATGCTCATGTAGGGGGTGTTTTTTCAGTTAGGGTCTAGAAACTTCGTAGTTTGTGAAAGACAAATTTCATGCGTTGTATAATTATTAACAAATGATTAACCGTCCCTACTGATATCTTTTGCTGCATAATGTTCTATATTATGTTCATGTAGAATATATAACCACCAACATACAAATCCACGCGTACGAAGTCGCGGGCAACAGCTAGTTATAAATAAGAGTTAGGAGTGAAAAACACATTCCATGCAAATGTTTAAAAAAAATTGTTTTCCCCTCCTAACTCTTATAATAAACAAAAATCTAAATAAATATGCCGTAATTTGTGTAATAATATAAAGTGAGACACAGTTGGTTCCCTTAAATTCCATCCACGACTATTCTCTTCCCGAGTTTCCGATCAGACTCTATTATGTATAAGATAAGTACCTGTATAAGCTAAGTATACGTCTGAAATAAAAGGTATATATATGGATGTCTGAACTGATACTAGTTTTCGTTGCTAGAAATAATTTCTACAATTATTGTAATACAAAAGAAATTAGACTGAATAGAAGTTTCACATATAAAACTTGTTCATGTCAAGATTTATGTACTAAGTATGTACATGTACTTTAATTTAAGAATGTAGTTTTAAAATAAGATCGTAACTTCGATTGTATATAAGCGGCTTTTTAACGGCGGGTTCGTGTGACTCTTTATTATTTTTATTTCTTAAAGTAAAAAGAATAAGGTAAATTGTACTTCTTAAACCACCCCAGCTGCCAAAATAGGTAGTACGTACAATACTACAATTACTGCATTATAATAGACATTGTCCGTGTTTGTATTTAGAAATAATTAAAACTATAAAGTAGAATAGAATATATTTTATTTGTAGTAATTGTATAAAATCAGCCCAACAATCACAATGCCCATGTTTACAATTCAACTGCGGAGAAAAATCGTCTTGAAGAACAAACCACCGTCAACGAAAAAGGATCTTCTTTTTTTTTCACCGACCAGTGCGCGCGGTTATATCATGTATGCATATGGAGGTTTGATATGTTTGTCGGGAAATTGCTACATGAATATTCATTTATTTCAAAAAAATGGCAAATAAGATAAAAACGTAAGTCTGTATACTACTCTTATAAAAGGGGGCTGACGTAAAACTGCAGTTTTTATATTATTATTTTTTAATCAAGGGTTAGTTACTATATTTGCGAGGGCAAACTCTAAGCGCCACTTGCACCATCCCACTAACCCGGGGTTAACCCGTTAAACCCAGTGTCAAATTGTTTTGGTAACCATGGTAACTCCATGTTTGGTTGACCCCGGGTTAGTGGGATGGTGCAAGTTGCCCTAAGCAAAACCTTACAAAGTTAAAGTTAGCTGGACAGAAAAGATCACGAAAACATGTCTAATTTTCATTCCTATTTACAATTGTATTATATCGTTAACCTGCATGCCATAGCAGTATAATTTTAGTATAAAAAAAGAAAAAAAAAGAAAGAAATATATAGCCGAGTCATTTGACTAGCAAAATTTTAAACACTAAAGTTAGGTTTAGGGGGTACCTACTAAAGTTGACAAGCCGCTAATAATCGTTTGTCCCTTTCCGACGTATTGGTATGATGGAAAGGGACAAATGATTATTAGCGGCTTGTCAACTTTAGTAGACGTTTATGAATAAGGGGGTAGGTAAGTATACTTTCAGAGCCCTTAGTGTAAATTCGATAGCCTGACGAACGTACGCGTTTGCTTTTTATTTCATTTTGTATGGGATTTTGAACAGTGCGCCAAGCAGGACGTTTTGGAAACTCAACGGGAACGAAGAACGTCAGAACCCGCGCGATCGCGAAATCTTCCGTCGCAAGTTTCGCGCGGTGCGCCCAATCATTTGTTCCTTTCTAATTTCCTTAACGCCCCCTCTTAAGGTAAGCCTTGGACTTGTTTTAGAGGTATCTGAAACAAACATTAGGCATAAATAATAGGATGCATAGGACAAATTTAATGTCTCAATCGAACGTAATCAAGCTAGCCAACATTGCCCGCATTTTTCGAAAACAAAATTTTCTGGAAAAAGTGTTTCAAGAATATATCATGAGTATATATTCAGGCTATATCAAAACTTCCGTGAGACACAGACATATTAAATATATGCGGTACGGAGTGAAACATGTCGAGCGTTTTCCGACTTAAAATACGTGAGTGACCCGTTATTAATATATTTAATATTCTGGCTTACCGCATCCATTGTGATCATACGCATAATTTTATTTGAAAAAATATTTTTTTTGGCAATTTTGAGGGTGGGTATAGTTATTTTAGGTTTACGCCAACATTGCCCATCACGTGTATATATATATATATATATATATATATATATATACCCGTAAATTTATTTTCACGCCTCAATAAATAAAACAGTAAATAGAAAGTCCATGCATAGACCAGAGCATATAGATGCATAGATATGGGGTGGCACCATAGCCTAGTTTAATTTAGTGGTTAAGATTGACAAAGCCTGTTGCGGATTACATCATTTGTAAGTAGATGACGAAGCCTGTTGCTGATTTGCTTTTGTATCCACTTGACGAAGCCTGCGTTGCCGATCACGATCTATGCATGGACTTTCTATTTACTGTTATATATATATATATATATATATATAAACAAGCTTTTATTTATCTTGCCCTGTTAGTGTGTTGCCCTGTGTGTACCTATGTATGTATGTTTGTGTGGGTCTAATCTTGGAAGCTAAATTTGATCCACTTCCCGATTTCCGCTTGAGCTGAAATTTTGCATTCATATGTAAATCGGATGACAATGCAATATTATGCAATATGATGAAGACAGGTGGCCATGGGAACTGTGATAAAATAACGAAAACTAATTGTGTTTGGGGTTGTTTAAATTGCCTTGATGGGTATTTTAGTTGCATGTGAAAAGAAAAGGACAGTCAGCGATAAAAGCTTGTACCAAAAATGATTTTTTGGCCAAAACTTATTATTTTAAGTCAACGGTCCAAATAATCCGGGCTTCAGACTATCTTCACATCTATAAGTAAAGCCTGACCAGGGGCCAATTTCTCGAACGTTGTTAGGCTAATATTATTAGTCGACAAACTGTCAAATCGTATGGGTTTCCATGACAACGCACTAATAATATTAGACTAATATTGTTCGAGCAATGGACCCCAAGAATATATGATCACGCGCCATGTTGCGGAATTTGACTAGAACTAATTTTTTACTATACTGAACTAATAACAGCGCCCTCTTGACAATGATCATATATTACTGGTCAGGCTTTACTTTGTTTCCGCGATTTAAATGTAAAGAGGAAAAAGACAGACTGGTTGCCAGAGCGCAACGAGGGTGCGGGGTGTTAGGATCGACAACGCGCATGTAACACCTCTAGAGTTGCAGGCGTCCATAGGCTACGGAGACTGCTTACCATCAGGCGGGCCGTATGCTTTTTTGCCACCGACGTAGGAGGTATTAAAAAAAACAGAAGCACTAAACTTTTTTCGCATTCGTAATAATAAATAAATAAATAAAATTTCTTTATTTCGGACAAATGCATCCATAGAGTGTTAGTACTACAAGCAGAATCTTAATCTAGTGTTAGTATTTAATACAATAGGTACCTACTTATATTATGAATTGAACAACACTTTTAATTTGCTCGGTCCAGTGCTTGAGGATCGGACAATCAAACCTATCGGCAATTTCTCTTAGAATGCTGTTGGGACTACATCTCACACGACTTAGTAATGAGACTATATTTTTACGTAATATAGTCTCAAAACCATCCGTGCGAGCTGCCACAAACATGCCCGATGCAGAGCACCTGCTGGGCAGTCCCATCAGCATTCTAAAAGAATTGTTGTACTGTACGCGCAAGGCGTTGTATGCTCGTTTCGTGTACCGGACCCACAGGCTGCTCGTGTACAAAGATTGACAGTATGATTTAAACAGTGTGATTTTTACATCATGTGAGCAACGAACAAACCTGCGGGTAATCATATTACTCCGAACCGCCAACGCCCTGCGCTCCCTTTCTAAGTCTAGATCATCCCTTAGGTCGCTCGTGAGAACGTGTCCCAGGTATTTAACCTTGTCCACAACTTGCAATGGGCTAGAGTTCAACAAAATAGGTGGTACATAGTATGGCTTGATTTTACCCGCCTTAAATATCATCACCTCACTCTTTTTGGTGTTGTATTCTAGTCCATGGGTCAAGGCGTAGGCTTCGCAGTGGGCAAGCAGCTGCTCCAGTGCACTGACAGACGGGCTCAGTAGCACCATGTCATCGGCATAACTTAGGCTGTTGACACAAGTGCCACCCACATAGCACCCAGCATGCATGCCACTCAGCCCGACTATCAGCTCGTTGATGTATAGGTTGAAGAGCTTCGGTGAGGTGATACCGCCCTGTCTTACCCCACATTCAAGCCTATACTCACTGGATAAACTGCTCGCCCACCTGACCTGGTTTATCTGATTGCTGTACCAGTGCCTAAACAGTCCCACACACTCCCTCGGTATACCTGTCTCACTTAGTTTTTGCCAAAGCAGATCATAATTGACTCGATCAAATGCCTTGGACAAATCGAGAAAACAGGCGTATACGGGGGTTTTCCTATCTGTATAATACCTGACCGTGTGCTTAAGACATAGAACTGCACTATCCGTGGACAGCCCCGCCCTAAAACCGAATTGGCCGTCATGTATATTTAGGTAGTTGTCTAGCATATTGTCAAGCACACGGTCAAGTATCTTAGCTGTAGTGGTGGCGAGCGAGATAGGCCGATAGTTGCCCTTATCAGATAGGTCACCCGTTTTATTTTTAACCACTGGTACAACAATTGTCCTCATGAGCTCCGCTGGAAGGTACGAGTGACCAATACATAAATTTAGGAACAACGAAAGTACTCGAGGTAGGTGCACTCCTGCATATTTAAAGTGCTCTATGCTAAGGCCATCGTGGCCAGGCGACTTACCCCTTTCCATATTACTGATAACCATTTTAATTTGTTTGGAGGTAATAAATATTCATTGATAATAAGTTCTGAGAAACTCATTCGAGCCGGGGTTCGAATTCGATTCGAACCGTACTAATATTATATGATGACTAGCGACCCGCCCCGGCTTCGCACGGGTAGTTCAACTAATTTACACAAAATCTTTACAAATTATACATATAAACCTTCCTCTTTAATCACTCTATCTATACATAACATATTACTGCAATATTCTGCCACCAGAGTCCAACACTAGCCTTTTTAGTAAACCATAGAGTACCTAAAGGATGACTCACGTTAGACCGGGCCGTGACCGGGCCGGAGCTTCCGGCGCTTCGTTTTCTATGGAAAGCATCACGTGATCACCTGTCATGTCATAGAAAAGTAAGCGCCGGAAGCTCCGGCCCGGTCACGGCCCAGTCTAACGTGAGTCATCCTTAACTTATACATTACCTTTAACAGGTTTTTGACAAGTTTTCAGAGATAATGAAATATGACATTGATGCATCGAGGCGGTTTGTTTACAGAGGACCTACCGGGAAACGCGAATCCGAAATTTCGCTATCTGCCTCTTTATCGCTCGAATATGCAAGAGTGTCAGAGATGTTAGATAACGAAATTTCCATTTTCTTGTTTCGCGATAGACCCTCAAATTGTTGTACTCGCGCCACCTACGTAGAGTTTCGCGTAATATTTCCTATTTTATAGTTTTCAGATTTTTCCCTGTATACATGTAGTCTAAAGGGACCCAATGACTATCAGACCGCCGGAAGATATCCGCCTATCAGTTGTTCGGAACTGTCAAATTTTTGTTCTAACTGACAGGCCGATATCGTCCGGCGGCCAGATAGTCAGTCGGCCCCTTAAGACGATATTAGTTGCCAAATTTCACAGTTGTAGGTCAACGGGAAGTACCCTATAAATTTTGATTCCCTTGAGTGTCGAATTATACGTTTTTTGCCGCATAAACGACCGTACCTTTTTTTTACGTTAATTTTAGATGTTTGATTTTGAGCTTCAGGGGGCTGTAGACCTAAGTATGGTTTTAATTTCGACTTGACTCCAGGCGTTCCCGAGATAATTAAAGGTCTTGACAGACAGACGGACGGACGGGCAACAAAGTGTTCCTAAGTATAAGGGTTCCGTTTTTTTCCTTTTGAGGTACGGATTACTTCAATAGGCTACGGTGACCACTTACCATCAGGCGGGCCGTATGCTTGTTTGCCACCGACATGGTATTTAAAAAAAAACTTAAAATATGAATATTCCCGAAAACTACGTCGGGATCGGTTACATCGGTAAGTAAGTCACGATCAAAAATTGCTTTATATCTATCGCCCATTTTCGGGTACGGGGGGATTTTATTTTATTTTACTGTGTTTATGACTTATGACCCTTTTAGGTATAAATCAGTTATTTGCGATACAAGTGCAAAAAATACGAAATTCGCAACGAGTGGCGAATTTCAAAACACGACCGAAGGGAATTACTTTACGACAAGAGTGGTAAAGTAATTTCATGCAAATTTTGAGTTGTTTCCTTGTATTGGCTGATGGTAGATTTTACTTTTAAGTGACGATGTTAGCGTTCATTTGGATTTGGTTTTTTTAGTTTTAAATAAATAAATAAATAAATATTATAGGACTCTTACACAGATTGACTAAGTCCCACAGTAAGCCCAAGGAGGCTTGTGTTATGGGTACTCAGACAACGATATACATAATATATAAATACTTAAATACATAGAAAACACCCATGACTCAGGAACAAATATCTGTGCTCATCACACAAATAAATGCCCTTACCGGGATTCGAACCCAGGACCATCGGCTTCACAGGCAGGGTTTTACAGTTAGTATTTGCCTCGGATTGGTATGGCGAAAAATGTTGCGTTTTATACGGTAGCAAAGTTTCTTTAACCCACGTGCCTTGAGACCCTCGCATCGCTCAAGATTTCACTTTTCGGACTCTTGGTTAAATTTTTGAATGTTTCGCTTGCTCGGGTATCAACGTTGTAAAACAAATAACTACCTATTTAACACATATCTACTTTTTTCCATGCATTAAGTAAGTACCCAGGTATCAACCTTTTTTTTCAGTTATAATATAATTACGTAACCTACTTTTAGAGAATTTTGCTAAATGTTTACTTAAAAATTGCCCCTTATACAATTTTACATATTTTCCGGACCTAAACATTATTAAATCGAAAAAAAAGGGAAAAAATCTAGGAATCCGTAAAACCTCTAGGTAGGTACATACCTACCTACTTAAGTCGCCTAAAAAGTAGACAAGGCATTCGTGCCGACTGCCGAGCGGTCAGCCACACTGAATTAATTATATCATTAAAATAACGCAGCCGAGTTACTTATACCTAATTTAAACGAAAACTTTACTTGGGTATCAAACGAAATCTTGAACCTTCGTAAATAGGTACCTACCTAATAATATCATTCTAGGTAAATAGTTTAGTTTTAACGAAAAACTCAATATTCATGTATCAAGACTTGTATTCATATATTTCATATATTGCCCAATCAGATATTTTATACACGGTAATCCTGCTGAAATCTTCTAACCTTGAAATCAAATACGTACTTACGTATAAAACGAATGTACGTACCTACACAAACAAAGTATATACATTATATAACGCGCTGTACGCCTACATCGATCCCTGATTAGCGTACAACCATAAAGAGACTAGTTAACTTTCGAATACTAATTAATCAAGTGTACTGCTACTAAATATGTCATGCCAACTATAAATAAACTTAAAATAACCTTAAAAGTGTCGTTAAAACAATAATAATAACGAAGCGCGTCTGAAAAGCAAGTTAAAGCGTAAGCAAAATGACTCAGAAAAGTTGCTTCAACAAAGAGTGGAGTTGAATCGTAAAATCGCGTGGAGAGGCCCAATGCCCAATGTGCCCGGATGTTGTACGGCTACGTAAACCTTCCGCCGACGCGCGCGCCCCTGGCGGCGGCTGAACGAAGTTAACTTCATGCCGCGTACACCCGGCGACACAGCTTCTGCGGACGCTTTTATAATATTATTAATTGCGACTTTTATTTTGTTAGGGATTTCGTCGAAAAAAATTTTTAAGCATTTTGTTTCTTTTAGTTTATATGTTATGATAAATATAAATTGCATATTATTTAAGCCTTTTTTAGTACTAATTTATATATAAATTTAAGTTATTTTGCTAGTCAAGTCGTCAAAACCAGCAATTAATCAATTTTTTGTATGACAGAAGCCTTTATTTATTTGTTTATTAGGATCACCAACAAAAGATACAATTTACATACTAGATACACATACATACTAGATTTACATATTCATGTATATGTAGGCATTTAACTAAAGTGACAACTTTAAACATAAATATAGGTAGTGCATATGTGCATATATATAGTTGGTCCAGCAAATCTTGTCAGTAGAAAAAGGCGCGAAACAAAAAGTTCCTATGAGACGATAATCCTTTGCGCCTACATTTTTTAAATTTGCCGCCTTTTACTACTGACAAGATTTGCTTCTTGGATTTCGGAAATTGGGAAAAAATAAACAAATTACTATCTCATTATGGCATTTTTATTCACAAGTAACAATTATAGTATAATTAGAAACCCTTGGAATGCGCCCAAATACGTAGATCATTAACGTAATCACCTTTGACTTCGATAAAGCGAGCTAACTCATGCACCCTGGTCTCGACATATCTCTTCATTTTCTCTTCCAAAAATTCCTTAATTTCGTCATTCATTTGCCAAATATCACCATCTATCTTTTTAATCATAGTTATTTTACGTCCACCTTTAAATGTCGTGTGTAAATATATTGGCAATAAATGATTCTTGGTTCTTGAAATGAAATAGGGTAGTTCTAGTGCTTGTTCTTTTGGAGGCACCCAACCGGATGGGTACTTAGCCTTGGGTTGGACCTCCGGAATGGTTTCGAACGGTAATAGTCTCTCCACATAAGTCCATTCGGCGGGATTTTTTACTATTTCATATTCATATTGTTCGGTTATTCTATGTACTAATGGAGAATTTTTATAATTTGAATAATTTCTGGATACTAAAACCTGAAACAAGGAAAAAAAACGTTATTTTCATATTTAGCAAGAAGCATTCATAATCCTATTACATATAACACAATAAGTTATTATAATAGTTGAAACAAGTAAAACTTAGTAATAAAATGCAACAATATCAATAAAACCTAGACGCGGCGTCGCTTGTCATCGCTCATCAATCAACGTCATTCTGAAAATAATGCGACGTGAGCGAGGACGACTTGCGTGCGCCACCGTACACCCATAGTTCTGTCACATGTTGCAGTCAAAGCCACATTACAAGACGACGCGAGTGAAAATATAATTAAAAAATTACCAAAAGCGTTTCCGGGGCGAGTTTTGTACCAAAATCTGCTGCGTTGTTCAAGATTTGTCCAGTTTTTCCGGTAAAAAGTCGCGCAAATGCGCACTGTGCACGCCACATCGCCGCCATTTTGAATAGCGAATAGAGCGAATTGCTACAAGAGCAATAAGAACTATATTATTCGTTTCGAAGGAAACATAATGGCGGACGCCTGCAGACATTTGGGCTTTTCAAAAATCGTTTTCTAAGTTTAAACGCGTGTTTATATTGAACTTTTTCGCATATTATGGTGCATTGTGTGTCTAATTAACCTTTTATTGTGGTTTTTGGACGTTTCGTTGGATAAAATGTGAGTATATTGTGAGGACATTGCAGAGGTGCGCCACGGCTAGGGAAATGATTTGGGGCTTTCGTTCGCTCGACGCACACGCACCGTCAGCTGGTAGGTGGCGTTAGGTGTCATTCGCGACCTAAGGCCACCAAAACATGACTTTTTCATGACTTTCCGGCGCGATTTTCTCCCCAACGAGCAATGTAAACAAGTATTTTAGCTTATTTTAAATTGTTTTAAACAATTGTTTGTAAACTAGGCCGCGTATTTTACCATGAAATTAAATCAATTTGAAGAAATAGTGCGCGAACTTGTTGGATGTTCCGATGGCCCAGCTTTTGTTTACGACAATTTCCGAGTCAATTTATTTTACGAAATAAGTTTCTGTGGACTTTATTTATTTTCTATTATATTAATGAATACAGTTTAGTGGTCTATTTTGTAAATAATTTCGAAAATCCCGTTATATTCTGATACGAACGATACTTAATTTTATGTGAGAAACGATCAAATTCCAGTTATAACTAAATCACCACGTCGCTAATTTTGATTCCGGGGCGCTACATTGTATTTGTTATTGTGTTTCAGGTTAGAAATGTGTCCAGTAGAGGCGTATTATGGCTCAATGTCGTTCTAACACAAAGTTGAAGGATTCCTTGCGGCTGAGAAGTGGAACTAGCTCTGTGAAGGACGACAGCGGCTGCGACCCGAGCCCTGAGGAGCCCTTTGCTGACAGCACCTTGCCCGAGTCAGACGGAGAGGAACACAAGTCCCGGCCAACCTCGACTATCACTCTCAGGTCTAAATCCAGAGCTGACAGCCAGTCTGTACCTGATGTCGGAAGTACGGGATCGTCTCCCACCACACATTCCAACATGAAAACTAAACAGGCTAAAGATGAGCTGGACAAGAGCATCGATGAGGAAACTACTATAGAACCCAAGACCCGACAGGCCAAGAAGAAGGCCTCTGATATCAGCGAAGAGAACAAAGCCAGCCAAGATGAACCCAAGACATCCAAAGAATCTAAAAAAAATTTAAAACCTAAAGCTGTTGTCAAGAAACGACCGCTGGGGATTCGGAAAGCCTTGAGAAGCAAAAAAGTTATCACTACAGCTAAAAGTAAACTCAAGAATGTTATAAAACAGACCGCCACTAGAGGCAGAAAGCCTGTGGTGAAAACTGAACCTGAGGATCCTCAAGACAAGGAGACTGTTCCACTGATACCTGTTGCTGAAATCAAGAAGGAGCCTGTTGACGACACAACTCCTATCTCTAGGTCCTCAAGTCCTAAGACGGCTGGCAGGAAACAGAGACTTACATCAGATAAAATCATGCTCAAGTCAGTTCTTGCAGAATCACCCACAAGCCTCTTGGGGTCTCGGACCAGCCCCTACTCCATGCGCTCCGAGCGCAGCAACAGCCCATCCTTGGTTGAAAATAAAATTGTTAGAAGGGGAAAGCCAAGAAATGTAAAAAGCAAACTTTTAAATGAGGTTGTTATGAAAGAACAGAATAAGCGACGCAGGCTACTTTCTGATTCAAAGACTAGCGACACCACAGATGCCTCCGAAGACTGTAAGAAACTGAAGCGAGGCCGCTCCTGCTCTCGGGAGGGCAGTGAGATCTCCAAATGTTCTGACATCACCGAGTCGGATGTCAGTCTGAGCGAGACACTCACAGATGCTGATGGCAAGGAGCTCAATAAAAAATTAGAAAAGCCTAAGACTGAACTAGATTTAGATTTTGAAAATAATGTACAGATCTCTATTACAGAAAAAGTGCCTTCTCTCATTGATCCTAAATTAACAGATCCTGTAACGGAACCTAGCAGTAACACAAATGAAAAAAGCAAGAAAAACACGAGCTTAAAAAGAAGTACTTCATTAGACTCCGACAACAATAATAGTAATAGGCTAAAGTTAGAAAATTTGAATTCATCAGAAGACAAGAAAGGGAAGACTGATAAAGACACGCTTCTGGACGCCCGTAGTAGTATACTCAGTAGTATGTCGAAGACTTTTAACACTAAGGAGGTAGCGAAGAATTTAAGAAAAGCTAGACGAGGCCGAAAGGTGGCGGCGGCAGCGAGGCCACGCGTTGGCTTCCAGTCGGCCTCGCGACGAGCCTCTGCCGGCCAGGCCGACGACACCGACAAGACCGAGACCCTCGAGACCCTGTCCAAGGAAATCGACGATCTCATCAACAATTTGGACCAAAATATAGACCGCGACCATGAGATGGCCAGCGAAACCGCAGATGAGGTGCAGACCAAATCAGTCTCCAAGTTTTATGGCCTATCTAAGCCACTCGGAGACAACAATAGCATCATCACACCGGAGACACCTGTCAAAGACAAAGAGACTCCTTCCGTAACGACTGACAGCACGCCGTCTAAGACTGATGACAGTGAAAACATAAGACTACATTATGAAGAAGACTCCCTAGAAAAGGCAGTGGATGCTAACAAACCAGAAATCACCTATAAAGTTAGCTCAGTCGCGAGCATAGACAAACTCATGGATAGATTGAAAGTTTTTGAAGAATTTGACAAAAAACGACAGAGGCAGGAGTCTGAAGTTAGATCGACTGACAGCAAAACGGTTATGGTTACTAATGACGTCGTTCTAATTAACAAATCGGGAGCAGACATAAAGCAACTAAAAGACGTGCATACCGTAAGATCCCCCGAAAGACCCATCGAAAAGGAAAATGTACTGAGCTGTTTTGAAAATAACTCTGCCATATCTATAGTTAAAAGAGACCAAGTTAGAAAATCTATTGATATTGACTTACCTAACTCCGTAACGTTGATAAAGAGGAATAGTTTTAGTTCAAGAAAAGAATCTACAAGCTCCAATCATTCAAAGGAATCTGATGCTATCAGCATTTTCGAGAAATCACTGGGCAAAGATGTGACGTTGACTGAAATCAGGAAATCTGTGGATAGATCGGCTCCAGCTACACAGGTGGATTTACACCAGTTTGCTACCCTGCATCCTAACAACCCCACAACTAGTCTTAAGGGGGTTGTTTTAGATACGAGTCAGATATCAATAACGCCTCGTGTGATGGACTCAAGCATTCGTAGATCGAGAGAATCTTTATCTCGAAAAACGTCTGAATCAGTCATAGAGCCTGAAGAGAAGATGGCAGTTTTAGAGAAAATAAAATCGCCTCCTCCACAGATTAAATCACCACCACCGACGCCGATCGCAGTGGCACCGACGCCGATCGCAGTGGCACCGACACCGATCGTAGTGGCACCGACGCCGATCGCAGTGGCACCGACGCCGATCACAGTGGCACCGACGCCGATCGCAGTGGCACCGAAGCCGATCACAGTGACACCGACGCCGATCGCACTGGCACCGTCGCCGATCGCAGTGGCACCGACGCCGATCGCAGTGGCACCCACGGCGATCACAGTGGCATCGACGCCAATCGTTGTGGCACCGACGCCAGTAGCCGTCAAGTCTCCTGAAGAAAAACCTATGGAGACTGAAGCCCTCGCGCCCCCTCTAGAAAACGTCAAAATTGTTCCTGAAGACATATCTCTGGCCACTGAAATCCCGAAAGTTGTTAGCGTTATACCTGAGAAACCTGCAGATATTACTACTACTGAGCAGGCTGAGGCCGCACAACCAGAGCCTGTAAAGCCTGAACCAATGGTTGAGGACATCCTCAATGTCGAAAAAGTAGAAGAGAAAATGAAAATCCCTGAGGAAAGTAAAGAAGAAAAAATGGAAGTTCCTGAAGAAGCTAAGGACACGGGAACTAAAACAGAGACGCCGGTTGAAACTAAACCATCAGAAAGCAAGCTATCTGAATCCGCAGACCTCGCTAAACCAGGCAAGAGTCCGGGTAAAACTAGTAAATCTGCGCGTAATTCGACCGAAAGCCAACCGGGCCCCAGCACCATGCTGCACGAAACGCCTGAAAGCCAAAAACGTAAAGAGAATGTACTTAGAACTCTTGGTTTATTGACTCACAAAGCTGCTAAAGAGGCAAAGATAGAGAAACTTAAAGAAAAACAGCGGATCGCTAATATGAATGTGATGAAGAAGTCTAAACAAGGTTCAGGGGACTACACGGGGACGTTGAAGACGGTCATAAAGTTGAACAGGGGCGGGGCGGATAGAGATAAGAAGAAATACAGGAGTTCGTTGAAGATGACGTTCCAGAAGAGCAAGAACCGTGCTGGCAAGCCTGCGCCGGAGCCGGGAGACGCGGCGGCCGAGGATGACGCCTACTACACCATCGAACGACGAGAGGTGAGCATTGACTTAACACCTCTCTTTTTTATGCCTTTCAGATCAAATCAACCGAAAATGACTAGTTTACTATCAGCAACACCATAACTGAGGCCATTTTGACATCAATTAGAATTGTTCTCCTTGTCTCGAAATGAGTCAGAACTACAATCGACAGTTGTACATCTAGCCAAGTCATTGTTTTTATTTTAGCTGGCACTATGGGGCTGGTACTGAAGCCTGATAATAGTTGAGAATACAATACCGCCTGCTTTTGTGTGGGATAAATTGATTTGCAACTTTTTTTTTTACTAATTTGTGCTTAAACTTTTGACCGACTCAGTCTCCTTTTATCGTCCATAGAAAGTTGCTTTTTAGGGTTCCGTACCTAAAGGGTAAAAACGGGACCCTATTACTAAGACTCGGCTGTCCGTCTGTCCGTCCGTCTGTCTGTCTGTCACCAGGCTGTATCTCATGAACCGTGATGTATTTCTGTTGCCGCTATAACAACAAATACTAAAAACAGAATAATATAAATATTTAAATGGGGCTCCCATACAACAAACGTGATTTTTTTGCTGTTTTTTTTTCGTAATGGTACGGAACCCTTCGTGCGCGTGTCCGACTCACACTTGGCCCGTTTTTTAGAGACTAATGACCCTCATGCCCGACAGTGATTCGTTTTGTACGTTTCACGCTGTGTCAAGTGTAATTTTTGTCGCGTTGCAGTTATTGGTATTCTTTTTCTCGACTATAGTTCGTTTTTGTAGCATTAGAGAAAAGGTAAACAATCTTGTCGTGTCATTTTATTTAAAAATATTGAAAAACGCTTTTAAAAAATTTGTTTAAAAAACTTATACTTATGAAAGCAATGATTTATAATTGTAACATTTGCTGTGACTTATTTTCACTAGAGATTTTTTAATAAATAGACATGTCAAGATCGTTACCTTCTTTCTAATGCTAAAAAAACGAACTATAGATTAGGCTTTTTACCACAGATTTTTATACTTACGGCCCGGCCACGACATCGCGCGGCGGCGGCTATAGGTTGGAACGAAAGAGTCAATCGCTGTGTCTCGCTCCAACCTATGGCCGCCGCTCGCCGCCGCCGCGCGATGTCGTGGCCGAGCCGTTAGAGGGATTATTAAAGGTGTATGCACACCGCAGTTAACTTTTGGAGCAACACTACAACACGGTAACTTACCAAGCTACTTAAAGGGCCCACTGACTTATCAGTCCGCCGGACGATATGGGCCTGTTTGTTAGAACAAAAATTTGACAGGTCCAAACAACTGACAGGTCGATATCGTCCGGCGGACTGATAGTCAGTGGGCCCTTTTACTGTTGCACAGTGTTGCTCCACAGGTGCGCCACAAAATTTAAGTGCGGTTTGGATACACCCTATAGTGAAATCATCCATAGATTTAATGCTCAGTAAAAGGGGTTTAGCACACAAACCACTGCTTGCTTTGACATTTCTTTTATTACATTGATATACAGGATTAATTATAAGATTACATAAAGATCAAATCGAACATAAGTAACATAACCTCGCGCACAGGCCTGCCGCCAAATCTGACAGCTCTCTCTAAAAACTAAAATGACCATAGATACAACAATCAAAAGTATAAAGCCAGGTACATACTACATGTAATCAGTAGTATTAGGCCACATATAGGATATTAACTATTGTGATGCTTACAGCAGATACACCTTAAGACTCATAAAGTAACTTATATTAGATTTGTCCAATTAGACACAAAGTGGGAGAACTTAATTTCGGGTACTCGCAAGACAAGTAAGCACGCCACTCTACGATCTATAGTGATAACACTGATAACCAAAGAAAATTAAAAAAAATCTGCGGAAATAATTCGTGTAGTTTTAAAAATTGGTATAGTTATACCTTGTGGTGTTCCAGATAAACATACGAAATGTCCTCGGGGGTTGGGCTTGTGCTGAGGGTGTTGGGGGGGTTGAAGGTACCTTTTTTCAGATTTTTGCTCGTATCTTGTACGAAAACTACGAAAAAACTACGTTTTCTTAAATCGTCTATTTTTAATCTGTTCTGGTGGACGTCCGCCGGTATTAGGAGTAGGTAGCTACAGGCAGTTGTCCCACATGCTTAGATACATCCAACGACTTGTAATGAAAATGATAATTAAATAAATTACTATATGTATAAATATACGATTATTCTTTAGTCATAGTAGGTGCCTATTATATAGTTTTTTTATTATTATTATTTATTAAGAAACAAACAGTCTTATAATACAGATGAGTTTATAAAGTAACATTTTTCTAGTAATAGACCTATAGTTTCCTATATGTAAACGAATATTAATAAAAACTTATTACTAAGTACAAAAGACATGCATATTGTAGATATAGTCCGACAAGAAATTGTAGAAAATTATTAAGAAGAAGAAGATGGCAACAATTTAGTACGATTTTTTTTATTTAGTTCAATTTTATTTTATTTCTACTATTTCATGACGCACCACATGTGTGACGAGATATAAGACGAAATCTTAAATTTAGAATCGGGTATTTTTATCTCAATGAAGAATAAGCTAATTTCTTAAACAATCTCAATGAGCTGCTAAATGTCCACGTAATATTGTGCCTTTTGGTTTGTTAATTTAAACTCCCTGTAGCTCGTAAAGTATTGATCGTAGAGTAAAAATAAATATGACCTAATTTGCAGATAATTTTATGTAGAATACTTTTGTCTGAAGTAATTATAATATTACATACATACATACAATATTTATAATGCTATTCGTACAGATATTCGAAATAGCAAAAAAGGTACCTTCAAACCACCCCCCCCCCCCCCCCCCCTTACACCTTCAGCACCCCCGAGGACTTTTCGTATGTTTATCTGGAACACCACAAGGTATAACTATACCAATTTTCAAAACTACACAATTTTTTTTCGCTGAATATTCGTCAAGCTCGGCCGAATTGCACCTTCCGATACAAACGTAGTTCCACTCATTTTAAAACAATGTGTTGGATTGTAATGAAACTTTGCACATACAATGACATGAGGTCTGAAATTAGTTTATATAGCTCCAATTTATAAAACAAACGAAATAGAGTAAAAACAAGTTTTGTATGAAAAACTTAAATTCGCTGTATTTTTTTAACTATGGTATCTGAAGCTACATAAACTAACAACAGACATAGATATACCTTATCCTCTTGTAAGTACAAAGTTTCAGAGCAATCTAGCTAGTCGTTTTAAAATGAGAGCGTAACTACGTTTGTATGGAGAACCGAGCTTGCCGGAGACCCTTAATTTGACGTGGCTACGATAAGCTTCGTTCCGATTAGGTCCACTCGAGCCGGTCAACGATATGTCGCGCGACAAATGAGGTCACGGCCAGCGCCCTTCTGGTCTACGCCGGGCCCTCTACGGCTCTACGCCGTAGCACTTCAAACTGCAACTTTTTCACTAATGCATGCTAATTATTATTTTGGCAATGAATTTGCGATTTAGTGTAGTAATGTGATTGATAAGTAGATTATAGTGTTCCATATGAAACTTACACAATGTAAAAAAAACAGGTGTTATACATGTCGAACGACTGAGTCGCGTCTCTATAGTCTCCCATAAAGTTTTAAGTCATAATGTATAGTCCGGATTTTCGTTAGTCATAATTTGTTTTTTCTCAGAAACGCGTCACTTTTCAGGTTTGCCATAAAACAAACCTAACCTATCTATAGGATTACCTTACGCAAATCCTGAAAGTTAACGGTTTCAGAGTTATGACTAATGGTAATCTGACAATCATTACATTATGACTTTAATAATTATGTCAAACAAAGGAGACCGAGTCACGTGGTTGTTTCTTACATAATTTTAAGACCCATATGGAATAAAGTGTTGTTTTGAAGTATAGCCCCTTAAGGCCCCGTGGGTTCAGATTGGTCGTGCGTGTCCGGGATCGATTAATTTTTTTTGTAAGTTTTGACAAAAAAAAGTAAACGATGAGTTTGATCTAAAATAAAATTGCGTACTTTTAGGGTTCTGTACTCTGTACCCAAAGGGCAAAAACGGGACCCTATTACTAAGACTCCGCTGTCCGTCTGTCTGTCACCACCGGTGGCAGCATGGTTCCATTTTTATCACCTGTCAATATGCCTGTCGCACTTACATACTTGTTAGAACGTGACAGGCATGGTGATAGGCGATAAAAATGCGAAGTGCTCAGCCCGCAGGCTGTATCTCATGAACCGTGATAGACAGTTGAAATTTTCACAGATGATGTATTTCTATTGCCGCTATAACAACAAATACTAAAAAGTACGGAAGCCTCGGTGGGCGAGTCCGACTCGCACTTGTTTTGTATTTATTTATTTATAGTCATAAGCATGAAGATGTAACGGACAGACAGATAGTTACTTTCGCGTTTGTAATATTAGTGGGGATGTATAGGTACTATCCACGATTATTATCAGTGAGAAAGAGATTGAGATACTGACTTTGACATATGAATTTCGACGATATATTACAGTTCTCGTTGTCTACAATCTGTGTAACTTTTATTGTAACTAATATTAATATTCGAACTTAAACTATCGTGAGACATATTTCAAAATATTTAGATCAACGGTTTCACTCACTATTATTTTTTGTCGCTTTTGGTGACATTTTTCAGATTCTTTGGGAATCCTTCCTCAGGCACGAGTGTCCGCGGCGGACACTCGCTAATAATAATGTTATTGATAAAATTATTATTTGTTCGCAGGCCTTCGCCGGAGCCGCATCAGAGGGTGGGCACAGAAAGTCTTACAGTAATCGCCTTAACCACGGTGTGTGGCTCTTACACTCACCCATGCACACGCTAGACGCAAACACGAGTTCATAATACTTTTTTTTTATAATAGTAGTAGCAACTGATACATATGAAAGGCCTTTAAGGCCTAATTATCTACAGCATACAACACTTTCTACGACAGCGAAATAACATTAGTTTAACATTTAAATAGTGACACAATATAAGAAAAATAACTGGCGTAAAGTTATATGAAAATCCACGCTACAAGATTCTATAGTTGGTCAAGCAAATCTTGTCAGTAGAAAAAGACGGCAAATTTAAAAAACGTAGGCGCGAAGGGGTATCGTCCAACAGAAAATTTGAATTTCGTGCCTTTTTCTACTGACAAGATAAGTGACTACCACAGATAATACATGTATCGTAAAGTATACCTCTTCAATACATCTGTCAGTTATTTAACCGACAGTAGAGTAGAAAAGAATAAGTATGAACAAATTTCCTTATTTTTAAATGTTGCTTGTGCCTAGTGAGGACCTTAAACTAGCAACATTATTAAATAGTTAAATGATTATAGAAAATTCCAGAATGTTTGCGTCTAGTCGTCGTATTTCTCCTACGAAAATACCCAGAAGTTTTTATATAGTTTGTTTGTCAAAGCAGAAACGCTTTCCACATAGATTTTCATACATTGACCCGCCTGTTGCTATCTCTATTGCACTCGCATTATTTTATTGCTGTCAACCTCGCACAGTGACATGTACAACCGGCATCATGGGCGTGACAGCGATATAATTATGCGCGTGCAATAGAGATAGCAACAGGCAGGTCATCGTACGAAAACCTATACCGAATGCGTCTCTGCTTTAGTTTTTATTTGAAAGGTATCAAATCAAAGAAAAACCTTAAATAACTTCTGGATATTATTTTAATTACATTAACTAGCTACCTAATATTTTCTTTTGGTATTTTGAATGGTTAAAAGACTTGTTTTATTAACTTGGTAAACATAATTGCATGTCACACATTACGTACATCGCTACACATTACGTACATTTGATAACAAAAGCAAGTTCTAGGCATGACTGAACTTTATTGTATACTCGTATTTATAATAAACAATAACAACAACTGACATGTATGAGTCTGTCAGTTATAACATTTTTCATCACATTTTTCACATTATTTAACATTTGTTTGCACATTATACCATGATATCTCTAATCTCTGTTTTGTATTCGATATTCTATAACTACAATTCGATTGCCCCAATTTGTCTGACCAATCTGTCAATTTAGTATAAAATTGGTACAGAAACAGGATGATTGGGTAGTGAATTGGCAAATCGAACTGGCGTTTTAGTATCTTTCATATAAAAACAGAGCTTAAATCCACACAAATCAATTTAAATCCAATTACTTTGAAAAATATTTATACTGCTTATAAATGCCTTACTGGAAATAAAACCCTGGTGGTCCTTTTTCAAATTTTGGTCAAAACCAACTTATATTAATTCATCGCCTCAACAGGCGATATGCATGTCCTCATTTTTTTACAACCCTCAACAGTGGAAGCCGAAGCAGCCCCGGAGCCGGAGCCCAAAGAGACCCTCAACCTGGTGATCCCGGAGAAGGCCTCCTCATTCAGCATCCACCCGGGCCGGCTGTGCCAGGACCAGTGTTTCTACTGCGGGGGCAAGTTTGGGCTGTTTGACACACCCTGCCATATCGCCCAGATGAAGAGCACGGAGAGACAGAAGAAGGTTTTGGACAGTAAGTAAACCTGTCATGTAATTTAACCACCTATTAGCTTAATGTACAGTCAACAAAACTATTAGCTTAGCACTCCTGCTTACAAATATGTATTATGGGGTGTTAAGCTAATTATTTTGCTGAATGTACAACAAATACTAAAAAGTACGGAACCCTCGGTGGGCGAGTACGACTCGCACTTATCCGGTTTTTTTGGTGTTTTAAAACGGAGATTCGACTTTTAGAATCATTCACCAAGCTTGTGGTTCAATTTTGGGGTATTTTGATGACCTACAGACAGACAGACAGTAAACGATAATTGTCACTACATAGTATAAATGCGCATGCAGGTTGTTTGATGAAAAGTGTATGAACGCGGATATATTTGACAGTTCGTTAGGGTTATTTAAGAATAAAGTTTATTCTTTATTAAATTAGTATGAAAGTTAGGTTAAGATATCTCATTATTTGATAATTTCACAGTTGTTATACTCGGATAGCATTTCATAGTATTAAGTTTAAAAAAAAAAGTAAACATACAGGAAACTACAGGTCTACATTATAAGAAATTCTAGCTGTCAGCTTATTAACCTACATGTTTTATAAGACTGTTTGTTTCTAAATAAAAAAATTAAAAAACCAGTCGCTTTCCGCTGTCTGTCCGTCCGTCTGTTCCTATGTACATATGTTTAGATCTTTAAAACTACGCAACGGATTTTGATGCGGTTTTTTTTTTTAAATAGATAGAGCGATTCAAGAGGAAGGTTTATTTGTATAATTTGTAAAAGTTTTGTGTAAATTAGTTGAACTACCCATGCGAAGCCGGGGCGGGTCGCTAGTAGTCTTATAAAACAGGTTATTTCCACAGTCTAGAACAAATGTTTATTGCAGACGAGGAGCGCCTGACCATAGACAGCTGCCTGTGCGACGCGTGCTACCGTCACGTCGACCGGCGCGCCAACTGTCCGTCGTACCGCAAGCGGGCCCCTAAGCCCCCGGGACAGCCTCCGCAGCCACAGTAAGTATTAGCTTATTTCGTGCCCCAACTATTTATATACTGTACACAACGTTCCAGTTCGATGCTGTTTGTCTACTGACTTAATAGTCTTTGTTTGATTTCTCTAAATTTAAATTTGTAATTTAGTTATTTATATTTATAGGTAGGCATACTCCTTACGAATAATGTCGTTGCGATTATGTGGCTCTAGGCCGTCTTTAATGTAACATACGAGCACAAATGTTGTATCTCACTGAACTAATTTATTTTTATATATATTAATGCAGCCCGGCAGCTTGAACATGTCATGCTCGCTTAAAAGTCTTTGCTTACGGTGGCATCGTTGATCGGGTCGCCACTTTCCCGAATGAAGGTTGAGGGAGACGATGGCTGAGATACGCGTCATACTCGTGAACGGGTGCTGTTTGTGGAGACCGGTCTGTTTAACTTTACACGGGCTTCATGTTACGTTATAAAACTTATAAGTACCTATTTAACTTTACTTTTGAGTGGCATTAACGTGAGACACTTCATTCGGTTCTTGTCTCTGGGTTAATTTCTTGTCTTTTAATTACTTATTATACAATTCAAATCTTGGAGACCCTTTACATCTCTAAGGATAATTTGATGATGTTCTTTTTTATTATATATATTTTATCTGACACCTAGAGACTTGCATCTCTAAACAATTTTAGTACTTGTCTATTGTTTGTTATATATTTTTTGTGTTATTCGACATTTAGAGACTGGATACATCTCTAACAATGTATGTAATATTTCATTGATTCCATATTTGTAATTGTATTGTTTTGTAATTTTGGTAAAACAGAACAAACAAAATTTGATATATAAAAATGCCCCTGTGGCCTATTTGCTATACAAATGATTGATTCCATATTTGTAATTTTGGTAAAACAAAACTAACAAAATTTGACATATAAAAATGCCCCTGTGGCCTATTTGCTGAATAAATGATTGATGTTTGATTTATGAATATTTCCCGCTAGAGGCTAGAGTTACCGATAAATAAGTATTCTCCGTTTTCTTCCAGATTAGTAAAGTTTGCGCGTGTGACCTTAATTGCTATTCCGTTCGTAGACAAGCAGAGAAGCCGCTGAGTCCGTCGGAGTCGGAGTCGGAGCCGGCGCCGGGCGCGCGCTGCCACGCGGCCGGCTGCGGCGCCGCCGCCGCGCGCTCCATCCGCCGCAAGTGGCTCATCAAGATGCGCACGCCCGTCAGCAAACTGGTTAGTACTATTACTATACAGTGTTGGGCGCAATTAATTACTCTTGTAATTTAATTGCATGTAATTGGAAATGCAATTACAACAATTAGTAATTAAATCACTCAATTACTGAATGTTAACTTTTTTTCTAATTTACAAAGATGAACAAATGTATTACATTCACTCTTACTGTCGTTTATTTTATACATTAACTTAAACCCGATGGTATAAAAATCTAACATTTTAATCCTTGAATTTCCCATACATAAAACTGTTTTTTATTTATTATGTATTCCCGCTTGTACACCCACGTCCATACCAATTTACAGAACTTTGTATGGGGTGGGGGGGGGGGGGTGCCTTTTCTCTGCAGCTGACTGTACAAAAACTTGCAAAAAGACTCCTTTATGTTTTTTTAATACAAAAAGCCAAATATTGTAAGGTTAGTCAAATTTAAAGCACATCCATAATTTTAATATGATTTTGGAAATAAAGATGATCGAAAACTTGAATTGAATTAAAGTAATTCGTAATTGAGTAAAGTAATTAATTTCTAATTGCAATTTCAAAATGTAAATAAAAATTTAATTAACCATTAAATTTTGCAATTGTAAATTGAAGGCGCAATTACTTTTTACATGTAATTAAAAAAAACCATTACTAATTGTAATTGCAATTGTTAATTAGTAATTAAATTACTTTTTGCCCAACACTGGTACTATCCTAAGGGTAGGTTTTTGGAACAAAAAGTTACTTTTAATATATAAATACATACCTACTTATAATCACGCCTATTTCCCAGAGGGGTAGGCAGAGACCCCGGATTCCCACTTGCTACGATCCTGACATACCTCTTTCGCTAACTTCACTTTCATACTCGTAACATTCCTCATACACGCTCGCTCATTGCTTCAATTTTATGATTATACTTTGATGGACATAATTGTGACTTTTAGGTAAAAATGGTCACTTGGGTGTTACGTAACTTTTAGGTAGGGAGAAGGGGGGGTTTGAAAATTGCGTTACGTAATATTTGAACGCCCCCTAACCTGCAAAAATCTGTTGAAGTTAAAGCTAAGTTATCATACTTAGGCCCCAACCACATTTAACAGACTGATTAACGTCAAAAAGCAGTGAAAAATGTAATTTCCCATACAATAAAATTTTGCGAACACTTTAACGGTGACCGACGGTTTGGTGCAACCGAGCCGTATCATGCCAAATATCTGCTTATCAGAAGTGTCAAAAAATAGCGTCACATTCACATAGGTATCCGACACTTCTGGAGTGCCACAGGAAACAATAATATGCTATAAAAATGTAATTTTTAATCCATTTTATCAACAGCTGAAACTACAAAGCGACTACCCCGGGCTACATACCCTCGGGCTATGCACTGTGCACTATGCGCTGCTAGCGCCGCTCCTGGCCTGTGCCCTGTGCCGCCGCCGCCTCACCAAGCACCAGCACGTGCACATCCTGCAGCAGGTATGTTCATTGATTCATTGGTGTGTTTATTTCGTGTATACACTGTGGCAAAAAAATGAGTGCATTCCCGCTGCCAGGGAGGTTTTGAGATTATACTGAGCAACTTTTACTATGAGATCAACCACGAAATCGCGAAAATTTTTTTTACCCTCCCTTAGAAAATGGACCAGCCAAAATTAATGAAACAGGCAAATTTTTATTTGCGATTTAGTGGTTGGTCTCATAGTAAAAGTTGCTCAGTATAATCCCAAAACCTCCCTGGCAACGGGAATGCACTTATTTTTAGCCACCCTGTATATGACACATATTTTATTAGAGAACTTACAAACTAAGAGGCTTTTAGGTACAGTCAAGTGTAAAAATATGGGTGCACTCATCATACTCAAAAATATGTCCCGTAGTTCTTATGTCAGCGAATTAAAAACTACCGATATTTTTGAGTAAGTTTTATGCACTCATATTTTTACACTTGACTGTACAACAAACCTCTAAAGCTTATAGTACAGGGGTCAGGATGCGGATCTTTGGATGTACAATTGCAGCTTTCCAAATCACTCTAAAAGATGACCACGAAAATTGAACCGAAGATCCAACATACGGTACAACATACAACATACGCTCATATTGTACAGAAAAGGGGACTCTATATCTATCCATCTCATTTTATCTAAATATGACAAAAAAAACCAACAACAAAATACAAATCCGCACATCTATTTTTTTCCCTGGAGAAATAGAAGGAACTCTATCTTTAAATATGTAATATGGCATGGCGATTTTTATATTTTGTGTAACTCAGGGTGGTATTCAAACTGTCCAATGTGTATTTGCGTCTCACATCTTGCCTAATAAGAGAGTGAGACGCAATGCACATTGGACAAAGAAATTGGACAACCATTGGTTGAAAGTATAACTGCAGATGAGCACCAATAATAATAACACTTTTTGTAAAACCAGCTCCTTTTTATTGAACGTTAACACATTGAGTGCCGGGAAAACCAGTGTTGGGCGCAATTAATTACTAGTGTAATGTAATTGCATGTAATTAAATAGCTTGTAATTTAATTACATGCAATTAAATTTCCTATGTAATTTGGAAATGCAATTACATCAATTTGAAATTAAATTACTCAATTACTGAATGTTAACTTTTTTCTAATTTACAAAGACGAACAAATGTATTACATTCACTCTTACTGTCGTTTATTTTATACATTAACTTAAACCCGATGGTATAAAAATCTAACATTTTAATCCTTGAATTTCCCATACATAAAACGCTTGTACAAAAACTTGCAAAAATACTCCTTTATGTTTTTTTTAATACAAAAAGTCAAATATTGTAAGGTTAGTCAAATTTAAAGCTCATCCATAATTTTAATATGATTTTGAAAATAAAGATAATCGAAAACTTGTATTCAATAAAAGTAATTCGTAATTGAGTAGAGGAATTAATTTCTAATTTCAATTTCAAAATGTAATTAAAAATTTAATTAACCATTACATTTTGCAATTGCAATTGTAAATTGAAGGCGCAATTACTTTTTACATGTAATTTTTTTTTTTCAATATTCATATTATTCATATTCATATATTTATTGATAAAGTAAATTACACGTCCAGAGTACATAAAATAAAATTACAAAAGTAAACATCGTTTAAACTTAAGAACAAATCATAGCATACATATATCTTAAAGCGAAAAACGGAAATACAATAATATATCATGTCAGTCGTAATTATAAATTCAAATAATTCTAAATTTGGTCACATAGTTTTAAATAGTAATTCATATAATAGTAGTAATTCATATAATAATGAATAAATTAAAAATAAAGATTCACAATGAAAATAATGTCCCATGAAAACAGCGAAATTAGACTTTTACATCGTGTGTGTGGATCGATGACAACCTGTCGAAAAATTCGTCGATAGTGAAGCACGCCATCTCTGGTAATGTTTTTTTTAATTTTATTAGTAAATTTGACATCACTAGAGACATCTCTGATTTCAGCAGGTAATGTGTTGAATAGTCTGACCCCCAAAACATTTCCATTACTAATTGTAATTACAATTGTTAATTAGTAATGAAATTACTTTTTGCCCAACACTGCCGGGAACCCGCTCGGCGGGTTCTCCGTTCATAGTCGCTTTCCTCTACAAAGCGGGATAACGCTGGGATCGGCTACGAGCGTAGCGCTACGACAACCTTAGCAGTGAATGTGGTAACCAATAAAGAATATTGTCCCCCAGGGCCACACTGAAGTCAACCCCCTGCTGGCGGCGGCGGGCATCCCCGTGGAGCTCGCAGACAAACCCGTGCTCTGCAAGCTGTGCCGCTACTACACCACGCTGCTGCGCCGCCCCGGCGACAACCCCGCGCACGAGCGCCAGTACCGCCGCAGGTGTGTTGCACGCTTTATTTAACCTGACTGGCACAATACAAAGTAGAGATAGGAAGGTAGCATGAAATACTACTCGGATACTTCTACAAGTTTGCGTTAGGAGATAAGTTGAATCGAATCTACTTGAACTAGTGTAAGGGATTAATCCGACGCAAAATTTGCAGTTATTATTTACTCTTCCCTGTCCTGTCCCATTTATTGCCACTATGAGTAACTGCTTCAACTTCTTTTGAGACCACATACTTTACAGACGATTGGCTGTTTCAACTATATGTTTAGTTAAAACTTAATATTATATGCCACCCAGTTTAGCCTTGCGAGTGTCATTATCAATTTTTTTGGGACTTATTCCATTTTGTCCGCCACTGATAATGGATGACAATTGTCTTCACTGATCACTTTTATGTTTTCTCAGATTACTTCAAGTGTACAACATTGAAGTGCCGCCAGAATCGGAAAACGAAGGCGAAGACACTCGACTACAGCTCGACGACAGCGCGCGACGCAAGAAAGCGCGCTCCAAGAACAAACGCAAGTCCTCCGACCCCGACCGACCCGACAGCGACTCACGGACCCCCGAACGCATGGACAGCCCGGAAAAAGACAAAAACCAACCCAAGACACAACCCGACGAAGAGGATATAGAAAGCCTCATATCGTCCAACAAAATTCTCGTCCCCAACGCCAAAGGCGCAGAACCCATGCAGAGCGATGGCTCAGACCCTGACGGCTTCGACATGGATCCCGTCCTGGACAAACAGACCGAACTACAGATCCTCCTACAGAAACAGAACAACCCCGCACAGTTCATGCACAACCAGGCCAACTTAACGCAGAAACAGAGAAACATCTTGAAAGTCCACCATCTTTCCGGAATACAGAAACCTGGCTTACAACAGAGGATAAACGATAAAAACGCTCGAAGATTACATAAGTTAGGACAGATGATTGTAAAGCAAGACAAAAAGAATGACGACTTGGAAATATTTGATCCGGAGAAATCTAGAGATGTTAGCATGAAGAATTTGTCTATTAATGAGGAGTGCACTATTGAGAGCATACCGAATAAGAAACCGGCGGACATAAACACCTTGAAAAACAAATGGCAGCAGTCTGAAAGCTTCACCCAAGTTAAGAAAAATCTGAGTGAGTTGTCGAAGAAACTGACAGTGGAAAAAGATCCGAAACAGAAATCTGAGGTGAAATACTCCAATCCGGTTAAAAGGCTCGAAACGAATCCGTCTATTTCAGTTCGAGAACTATTTCCGGGTGAGGAGGAGATGAATCTTCAGTGCAACATAGAGTTCGGGAACGTTAAAGGAGTAACACCCGAAGGCTGGGAGAAATGCAGCACCACAATACAGTATGATGTAGAAACAAAGAAGCTATGGAACGATCTCCAAAGGCCGTACGGGAATCAATCGAGCTTCCTGAGACACTTAATTCTTTTAGAAAAGTACTTCAGAAGCGGGGATTTAGTCCTAGCGCATAACGCATCCGCAAACGCCGCGAATTACAGCGATTCGGTCCAAAGCAGACTTCGGGCTTACGATAACGTCGTAAACGACGCTCCTAGGAGAAGCGAGCCGTCTATCAGTCTGATAGAATTCAGGAAGAAGCCAGCTGTGAACGGTAAAAGCTTGCTAAAGACCAATCAGAGCATGGAAGACAAGGATCCGAAGAAGTTCATGCCGCCGCCGCCGGCGCTGCCCAAACCCAAGCCGAAGGAGAAGAAATCCAAGCCGCTGCCTCCGGAGCTGATAGCTATTAACACGCCTAACGCTCAGGGGAGGAAAGCGATACAGAATGTTCTTCACAATATACAGCAGTTAGTAAAGGGTGTTTCCGCGTCGGATCCGACCGAGGTAGCGGCGTCGCCTGTGCCGGTGCCGGTGTCTATGTCTGTGCCGGTGACTATGTCTGTGCCGGTGTCTATGCCGGTGCCGGTGGCGGCCACCACGCCGGACAAGAAGAAGGAGGACAAGCCGCATACGCCGAAGAAGCAGAAAACTACGAGCAAGCCGTGGCGGCCGACGCTCATGCCTATTACGCCGGTGAGTTTTTATATTTCTTTGACATTTGTTTCCAAAATGGGGTAATTTCTATCTGTCACTGGGGAATGTTCGGAATATGGTATTTCATTTCCAACTACTAGGGAGGAAATGACCCTTAATTATTCTTTTCCTTATTCATATTTTTTTGTTCACTTTAAACAGCCTTTTATAATTTATTTTTATAAAACCACATTGAAATATGACAGAATATTACAGACCATGTGAACTGCTGCTATGACAATCGAAGTTACCACACATTAAGCGCTCCCATACAAAACTAGTACAGGCCGCGATCGTTTATTTCAGTTGTGCCCTCAATCACGACCAATGCTCCTATAAATTAAAAATATTTGTATAACTTCAGCTTTCGGACTGTAGTACCTGGACTGTTACAGTATAAAATGGTATATGAAACGGCTCGGTTATGCTGTTCGAATCGTAGTATTTTACAAGTAAATTACACCTGTGTGGAGACCTCGAGATTTTTGTAAACGCTTTATAATATGGTGTCTGTGTAGTTTGTGCATTATATGTACGAAAAGAAAGGTGATACGGCTCCTCTACACAATGGCCCAGCGTAGGTCAGTTCAAGGGACGCAGCTATGCGGTGGAATGAGATAGCAATATCACTTGCTCCCTCTAACGCATAAATGCGTCCCTCGGACTGGCCTACGCTGGGCCATCGTGTAAAGGAGCCAATAAACCGAGTCGCTAAGGAGGGTTTTCCAACTGTCCAATACCTTGGTCCAATGTGAGGCCCAATGTGTATTTCAGTAATCAGTAATTTATTGCTTACATAGGTACAATAAGGTCTTACATTAAAATGGTGATCAAGCTATGAACCCTGTAAGGGCACTGCAAATTAAGCACGTAAATCACAATACTAAAATATTACATAACATAGTATATTTGCGTCTCACATTTTGCTTAATGATAGAGTGAGGTGCAATGCACATTGAACAGGTGGAATACCACCCTAATTTATTCCCTTATTTCCCAGGAAAACGTCGCTCGAGCGGCCCGCGAGCCAATCCAGACGGCGGTCGACGGCCGGCGCCTCCCCAGCCTCGTCAAAGTGATGTCCTCCGGCAAGCAGTACCACATCACTCTGCAGGACTACAACAAGATGTGCGTCATGCGTCGCGAGAAGCTCCAGCAGCTCGGCCACGACGAGAAACCCAAGAAACCGGAGACGGAGACAGTAGTCACCGAGGTCCAGACCTCGGCCATGCTCGGAAACGGAGGCACCGTAGTCCAAAACATCACAGAATCGGAGAAGCTAGATTTAACGCACGGGTCGAACGCGGCGACCATCCTGAAGAACGTCGGCCTGAAGAATATAACTATAGCCCCGATCACGCCTAAGACGGCCACGGTGACCTCCCAGACGTTCCCAGCACCGGTGGTAACTTCTCCGTCGCTCCTGGTCACGTCTACGCCACTGAAACTGCCTCAGCTAGGCCCGGCAGTGTCTATTACTAGCGAAACTGTCCTACCGAGTCTGCCTATAATAGCATCCAGCCCGATGATAATGCCAAAAATCCCCAAGTCGCTAACTGTGATACCGCAGTCGCTGAGCGTGAGTGCGCACGCGCACGCGCACATGCCCGGCGTCATGATGTCGGCGCCGACACCCGACACGCGCCCATAACGAAGCCTGATCTTCCTGCTCATGTAGCGAGCGCCCGCGGCTCCGAGCGTGGCCGACAGTGAACTTAGTGAGTGACAGTGTTTAGTGAGAGCCGGACGACAGTGAACTTAGTGAGTGACAGTGTTTAGTGAGAGCCGGACGACAGTGTCGCGGCGACACCGTGAAGCCTTATAATTATACCGTGTACATATAGTTAAGTGGACTCGACGGCGGTCGTGTTAAATATATCATATTAATCTCGATTATAAGCTTTGTTTTTATTTGCGCAAATGATGCGAACCTTTAACCGATGCTGGTTTCCTTCTAAATGCTGATTGATTAATTTATTAATTGTACTGAAGTCGGACCGAGATAACGTCTCGTCACATTTGCACGTCTGTGCTATAAAAATCGCTGCAGAGTTATCTTGGTCTGAATGTACAAGATATCAGGGATGTTGGAGTAGGTTAGAATACTGATTGAAATGGAATGTGATGCCTCGAAGGCAAAATGTCGCTTTCGGAGCGCAAAATATAAAATAATTGATTTCTCTGTTGAATTTTCTCTAGTATGTATTTACTATATTTTTATACGGAAATTTGTCTCCTTTTGATTGATCCTTAATCATGTTGAAGCTTACGGGCCCTGACCGGTTAGTAGGCTAGATGTAGAAATGGCATTTCGTCAGGTGACAACCAAAACTCACTAATTACTACCACAAGTTAATAGCCATCAAAACTCACTAATTACTACCACAATTTAATAGCCATCAAAACTCATTAATTACTACCACAAGTTAATAGCCATCGAAACTCACTAACTACTAGCACAAGTTAATAGCCATCAAAACTCACTAATTACTACCACAAGTAGCCATAGTGAACCATATTAATCCCTAAATAAGGTTGATTTTCGTTAACTTTTTTAGTAATTAGTGAGTTTTGGTTGTCACCTGACGATTTATATTTATTATCAATTTATGATTGCAACTTTAGGGTAAACGGGCCAGCTACTGACAATCAAAGTGATATTACTGACTTAGCTGGATTATAGGCTCTCCTGCCTTGTGATAAGATTTAATATTCTTAATGGAAACAGTAGGGCTGTTTACCCTACCTATTTATGTTGGAAGCCTACAAAAAGACTTAAATTGTCTAGTCGGCTGGTATTGCATTTATAAATTATTGCGGCCGCGTCCTCGCACTCGTATCATTTGCGCGACTATGGACTGTATGTAGCATTACTATAGTTCGAATTTTCACTGAAGCATATTTTTCCATTGTTGTAATAAATCCTGTTTTATGCAGACTAATTCACATGTATTCATAGCGTAGCGTATAGCACTAAAAATCTACCAAAAAAAAAAAGTTATGGTCCACGTATTTATGGTTTCAGTACAGTGTATTAAGGAAACTATATTTTAAAATAATGTTTTATTTTTATCGAATTGCATATTTTTAAGGGTATCGTAATTCATTGGTCCGCTTAATCACATAACCTAATTTTATATTAGCTTACAATTAATTAACAGATTTGTTAGATACGGAGCAGTGCCTCGACCTGTAATATCGCACTGTACATAACCACCACACAGAATGGATAGTTCCGACAATTTTTATATTAAAAGCTCGTGTTGAGAATAAAATTGTATGTTAAAAATACTTATATATATTGTTGAGAATTAGTAGTACATATTTTATTTTTGGTCCAATGACATAAAGGTCCAATGTTATCGATTAGATGTTGTACTGTATGGAAGCGTCTGCTGAGGCGTCGGCCTCGATCAATAAATGCTCATGATGATATTCTTGTAAATCTGACCTGATTATTTCACCTGACACCTAAATTATTTTCCTTGATAACACCTATGGCACGTACCAAAACTCGATTCAATTCAGTTAAAATATTATTTATTCGAATAGGCCTAGCAAAAAGCACTTTTAAATTTTATTATTTATCGATACCTATTAAAACATACAAAAATGTATAATAAAGATGTAGATGTCATTTAAAGGAATATTGACCTACATTCAAGTTTAATAACTAATATTGAACATAAATAAGTTATTTCTTTTTGCGCTGAAAGTAAGAACTAAAGCAAATTAGACTTAACATACAAACAATACATGATTTAGAATGTCTATGCATGATAAAAGTAAAGGTAAGGTTTTAATTGTATTAATTGGCAAAATAACTCTAAAAAACAAAATCGATTCTGATTGATAATCAACGATCTTAATTTTTCGTATCGAAATTTACTTAATAATTAAACATTACAAAGTTCTAAGAGATAAGGATACTAATACTCTTAACTAAAATGTAAGGGGATCTTTCTCACGTTTATAAAGCGCTAACGTATTTAACCTAAAAGATCTGATACCTCTCTAAAAGATAATGTAAGCGTAAAATCGAATTATTATTATAGTGATTCAGAATTGTATTTCGTTTCAACTTCCATTGTCACGCAACATACAGGGTGGCTAAAAATAATTGCATTCCCGTTGCCAGGGAGGTTTTGGCATTATACTGAGCAACTTTTACTATACTCCAATCCCGAAATCGCCAAAAAAATTTCGCTGTTTCATACATTTTGGCTGGTCCATTTTCTATGGGAGGTTTTTTTTTTTGCAATTTCCTGGTAGGTCCCAAGGCCCCATAGTGAAAGTTGCTCAGTATAATCCCAAAACCTCCCTGGCAACGGGAATGCACTTATTTTTTAGCCACCCTGTAATGTCTTATCTTTCTAAAGTGGTGAGAAGTATTGAAGCTGACGTTGATGGCGCTGTATGGCGCCATACGTTTTCTGATAATTTAAATTTGCACTACTTTACGCGTCTTTAGTATTCTTGTCTATAAAAAGATATTTTTTTGCATGTATTGTGCTTCCTTTTTCTGAAAAAGTATGGTGAAAATGACACAAGATATTTTTATGACATCCATATTTGGATACGTTGTGATACTATGCCTACGCGCCTTTTCTTTTCTTTCTAAATTTAAAAACAAAGACTCCTCAACAGACGCATTCCATGTTATGGCGTAATTACATAAGTCCGGTCGTTTTATGTGGTCATGATAACGGTGACTGGTGGCCTAGCGGTAAAAGCGTGCGACTTTCAATCCGGAGGTCGCGGGTTCACACCCCGGCTCTTACCAATGAGTTTTTCGGAATTTATGAAATATCATTTGATTTTTACCAGTCGCTTTTCGCTGAAGGAAAACGTGAGGAAACCGGACTAATCCCAACAAGGCCTAGTTTCTCCTCTGGAAGGACAGATGACAGTCGCTTTCGTATAAACGCCAATTCTAGGATTAGTTGCCAAGCGGACCCCAGGCTCCCATGAGACTAATACTCATAAATCTCAGTCCCTTTCTAAAGATATAAGTACCTACCCTACCATAGCTGATAAAGCTAATAGACCATTCGTACCTTCGTATTACATTCGTGCCCAGTAAGAACAAAAATTTGACAGTTCCGAACAACTGACAGGTCAATATCGTCCGGCGGACTGGTAATCAGTAGGCCCCTTTACAACGAGTTAAGGCCCAATGGTGAACGGCAATTTAAGTGTGTAGCTGCTATAGGTAGCTCTTATCTTGTTTTTTAAACCTTTTTTCATGACGCGAACCCCATGAACTGCCTATATGAGCTTTGACCCCACAGACCACAGCTTATAGGCACAGTGATACCTTGTCACACACAATTTATAACCTAAAACGAAAAGTACTGTGTTAAGATGCCAGGTGTCAACGTAGCCAAGCTGTATACAAACGAATTCGAAATTTATAATAACCGGATTATAACCGTGTCAAACATCGCAAACGACCAGACCAATGTAATCGAGTCATCAGCGAGCGAATAACTGGACGCTCGAGCGGGCGGCAAGCGTCAAGCAAAGTACACTCGCATACATTTGCATATGTTACAAACGAACGCCGCCCGCTCCGCTCGAGCTTTCACTCGGTTCGTGCTACTAGTATTAGTATTTGGAAGTTCCGACTACACGATCCGTTGCTCAGGCCACCACGGACGCTCTTCCAAAGATATCGTGGTAGGTTATCATATTTTGTTTAGTTTATTTCGGCACTGCCGGAGGTATGAATTTGTCTAATAAACATATCCTTATCTCATGAATTTGTGTATTTTTTGTTGATCTAATTGTGAACGATCAGAAGATCACTAACAACGAATAAAATAAGAAATACCTATAGGTTTCGCATTTTAAGGAGAGGCAAATGGAGATTGCTCAATAAATGGGAACACACGAAAATGATCTCTTCTCACAGTGCATTACCTATGTCCTATACTATACGGGCGTACCTATATATAGTTAGAGTTAAACCAACAAAAGTCTGCAGAGATTTTGACAGCACACGCAGTGCAGGTGTCATTTTAACCTTTTCGACGCCGTGTCAAACAAACTCGGACGCCACGTCACCGAAGTGAAACTGAAATTGAACTTTATGTACATTACATGCACGTAGGTCTATGTTGCTCTGTGACCTGTGACGGATAAATCCGTCTTGCGTTGGACCTGCGGTGCCGATATATCCGTCATTGGCGTCCGAAAGGTTAAACGTCAAACTTCTATGAAATTACGACGTATAAATAACACTGGCACTGCGTGTGCTGTCAAAATATCCAGACTTTTTTTGGTCAAACTCTACCACCCCCATAATGGGACTGGCACCAGTCATGGGATGGTATAGACAAATCCTGTAAAATGAGCTTTTATACACTAACTACCAATGTAGTTACAATTGTAGTTAGGCACAATTGCCATAGTTACTTTAAAATTTAATGGCGCCATACATCATACATCCCATGGCTGGAGCAAGAACATAATACATAAGTTCCGTTCAATTTTATTCGGCTGTACGGTGCAGTCTAATGTAGGTACGCCGACGCGGAGCGGGGAGCCGTGACGTATGTGTGTGACGTCATGTGCCATCAACCGGTCTTCGTATGCAGGGCCGGATCTAGGGTAGAGCGAGTGGAGCGGCCGCTCTAGGCGCCGGATGGCAAGGGGGGCGCCAAAATGGCATATGAGAAAAAAAATAAGTTTTAAAAGACGCGTGTGACGCGGGCCCAAAATACGGTTCGTTTTGCTTTTGGGTAAAAAGCTTCAACGAAGGGCGACAAAACCCGATTTCGTTCTACCCTGATCAAGGACTCGGGCCGGCACTCTTCGTATGAGTACTTATGTTGCGCCACCATCAATTTAGGTTTGACTGGCATATACTTTTGCATAAATGGAGATGTTGAAATTAGTATCATATTCTAAAAATCTGAATAACACTAAATACATCGTAACAATAGCCATCGGTCACTATTAAACGTTGTCTTTCAAAATGTTTACAAAATCCTTAATCTTTCTTCTTTGTATACTTCGCAGTGCCCTTGGTGCGTTTCCACTTCATTCTTCTATTCTGGAACCACACTTTCACCTGTCAATAAAAACAGTGGATAATCAAAC
Source organism: Cydia strobilella (assembly GCF_947568885.1). NCBI lineage: Eukaryota > Metazoa > Arthropoda > Insecta > Lepidoptera > Tortricidae > Cydia > Cydia strobilella. The sequence goes on from NC_086055.1 coordinate 14,809,424, forward strand.
AGTATCTTAACATTTTTGCATCAATGCGATAACCGCGTAGGGGGTATTACTGCAATGTTCTGCCACCAGAGTGCAGCACTATCCCCTTTAGTAAACCATAACTTATTCGACCGAGAAAAAAAAGTAAGTAAATGGGTAATTGATACTAGAGTTAGACCAGGAAAAGTCTGCGATGATTTTGATAGCATACGCAGTGAAAGTGTTATTTATACGTCATAGTTTCATAGAAGTTTGACGTTTAAAATAACACTTGCACTGCGTGTGCTATCAAAATCGTTGCAGACTTAGCTTGGTCTAACTCTATTTCCAGTGGCTGCTACGCGGCGTAGCGGTGCTACGTGTGCTACGGCGTAGCACAGAAGCGAATTGGCGGGAATTCTGACAACGCCGCGGCGAAATAATGGTGAAAGGAAAAAGGACAGCGTTAGAAAATGAACCCTAAATAAGGAATGGTAAGGTTGAATTTGTCTTGAAACATCGCTATGAATGTTATGAGGTTATCAAATAGAATAATTTATGATTTTTTAGGGTTCCGTACCCAAAGGGTAAAAACAGGACCCTATTACTAAGATTCCGCTGTCCGTCTGTTCGTCTGTCTGTCTGTCACCAGACTGTATCTCATGAACCGTGATAGCTAGACAGTTGAAATTTTCACAGATGATGTATTTCTGTTGCCGCTATAACAACAAATACTAAACACAGAATAAGATAGATATTTAAGTGGGGCTCCCATACACACATACAACAAACGTGATTTTTTGCCGTTTTTTACGTAATGGTACGGAACTCGGACGGAGTCGGACTCGCACTTGGCCGGTTTTTAGTATTTTTAATTTCAAATATTATTAAAATTGGCCTGGAGGATAGAGAGAGCGATCGCAACTATCGCAAGGCATGTTGAAAGGGGTCTATTCGGGTATTATAATATTGTATTCCTTGATTTTTGTACCTATAAGTTACAAATGTTATTAACCTGTCTCTCGGTGAGGTGCAACGCCACTGCGATCTCGTACCGCCGCAGCCGAGTGAGGTAGTTCGCGCGCGCGAACTCCGCCTCGAGACTGTTCACTTGAGCTTTCGTGAACGCCGTACGCTCCTTGCGGCTCGGGGACCGCAGTTCTGGGAACAGAGAGTTAACGCGTGATTTTTATTACTAATAAATTAATAATCTCATTCAAATACAGACCAGGAGCAGTGGAGCGAGTGGGGACAGCAGGTGACGGTCAAAGGAATGGGGTGAATATAGGTTAACCCATCTTTATTAATATTTCGTTGCTCCGTTTACCACGGTAGACCGCGGTGTCCGTGGAGCAACAAAATATTCAACCCGCGTGTCTTTAACAAATTGATGTACCTATAATAAGTACCTACCTACCTACTTGTTTTTACCGCAACATCACTACGTCTGAAGCACTACAATGCTCTTATTGCGATGACTAGATACGGCTTGTGAAAAATTAAATTATTGCAAAAAAGCGGCAACTGCAATTAATAAGAATCAAGGCTTGCAATGTGACAAAGAGAATTCCCAAAAACTACAAAGTTCCCATGTTCTCGGTATTTATTTCTGCACGTTTATGGGCATTGCCAGTCCTTCTAAAGGGGCCCACTGATTGTCACAGTCCGCCGGACGATATCAGCCTGTCAGTTAGGTATAACAAAAATTTGACAGTTCCGAATAACTGACAGGCCGATATCGTCCGGCGGACTTGTAATCAGTACCTTTATAGTTTGTTTCGATTTCTATGACACTTGAAATAGACGCCAATGAGTACCTATTGTAAATTGAGTAAATCCCTCCAAAGTTTCCAGAAATTTCGTGAATTTTAAAGATGCTCTGCAACTTCCATATTGTCTAGACATGACCGTCCATAGCCATACATTTCCACGAAGGAGGTATTGTAAGTTGTACACGCGTCCCGCACCTGGACAGGACGGCCGTAAAGTTCGCGTAAACAAGACAGGCGCCGGCGCATCGTATTTTGTTTACTGAGTCCAATCCAATCTATCAGGTGTTAGGGTGCGTTAGTCTGTCGGTCCGTTGTAATTTTTCGCGCACTAACTATCTTACTGAGTCATTATAAGTAGGTATATAAAAGAAATTCGTAGTGGTAGAGAGTAACTAATAATCTATAAAATGCAATCATGAAATAATCTTTCGCAAACTAAGTTTTGCGCTCCCTTAAACACTATTACGATAAATGAGTTGCTTAGTACCTAATCGTTCTGGTCTTTATTCAGCTTCTCGACTACTCAGAAAACAAATATGTACAACATCAAATTTACGATAATGTGATCACTCGATTTCTTCAGAACCAGAGGGTGCGTAGCTAACGTGCAATCGTTAACGCTCCGTAGCGAACGAAACGCGACTGTCACTGTCGCACTAGTGGGGAAGAATGATAGAGAGAGATGACTACGATACGCTACGGAGCTAACGATTGGCACGTTGGCTACGCGCCCAGGATATGGCAATGGCAAGACCATAACACACATGATATATTAGGTAGATAGCTATGCGTGGGGTAATTGATATTGATACGATATAATTTCTCGCCTAGCTCGCGGCGGAGCGGTCTGGCCTAGTGGGTAGTGACCCTGCCTGTGAAGCCGATGGTCCTGGGTTCGAATCCCGGTAAGGGCATTTATTTGTGTGATGAGCACAGATATTTGTTCCTGAGTCATGGGTGTTTTCTATGTATTTAAGTATTTATATGTTATATATATCGTTGTCTGAGTACCCATAACACAAGCCTCCTTGACCGTGGGACTTAGTCAATCTGTGTAAGAATGTCCTATAATATTTATTTATTTTGGAAAAACTATTAAAGTCGCATAGGAAAAACTTGTACCTCCGTGCAATTAAAGAAAACTTTGATGTTTAGTATATATCTCGCGGCCCGATTCGAACTAATATTAAGGTCTAGAAACGATATGGACTATTATGTACTTATAGGTACATATAAATTTAAGAATATCTTTACTGTTGATGTATGCGACTAGGAGCCTATTTAATTTAAGCTTTATATATGTGTTTATGTGATTTTGTATGTAAACTTTAACTTAGCTTGTATATTTTATTCTGCAATAGGCCTTACATGTGTATGTATGTCTCGCCGTAGACGCAAGTCGGGCTATTGTTGACATCTGGGGTAAACAAGGGAGTAATAAAACTGCAATAAGTCCTAGTTTTATGACACCTTACTTCCAACGGAAAATTGACGTGGACAATTTGAATGTTAAGACGTTCTCGAACGAAAAATGTTAAAAATTAAGTTACTTAATTGGTATTACTCTTGCATTTATTACCTTTGACCGCCACCTGCTGACCCCACTCGCCCCACCCTCTCCATCCCCACTGCTCCCGATCTGTATGTATGAGTTTGTTAACTTACCCGCGTTCACTCCGGCGTGCTCTTCAGCCTCCTCTTTGACCGCCACCTGCTGGCCCCACTCGCCCCACTCTCCCCATTCCCACTGCTCCCTATCGCAAACCACTGGCGCGTAGGGATACTCCTGAGAAAAACAGGTAGATATGAAATAGAAAAATACAAATAAAAATCAGCTTACCCTTTTATCGTCTATTTTATTTGCGACAACTTAGCGGTTAACACAGGAAAATTGACAATTTACCATGTTATTATTAGCAATATCTGCCTGTGTATACCTCCTAAGCGCCACTTGCACCATCTCACTAACCCGGGGTTAAGCGGTTAAACCATTAACCCAGTGCCAAATTGTTATGATCACCATGGTAACTCCAGGTTTAACCGGTTAACCCCGGGTTAGTGGGATGGTGCAAGTGGCCCTACAGATAGCAAAAACTAATCTTCATTTCTTTATTTATTAGTGACCTTAGTAAAATGTTTAAATAAGTTGCAAGAGTTAACTAAAAGTGGGATACATTTTAAACTAAACTAGAATATCTGTACATTATACTAAAGGTTACAACATACATTAAAAGTAAATATAAACTGAATAAATTAACTAAAAATAAAACTGATCCCACCGTTGAAGTCACAATTTTGAGACCACTACAAGTAGTAAAGGGTATGTACACTTGTATCACGGGTATTACCTAAGAAATGCGTTTTCATAATCGCTCTGCAAGCCTCAATTAGCTATTTAATCGTTTATTAAAAATGAAACTTATGCTAATACAAAATAGAACTACAGAACAAAATATGTTATTAATATTTGAAATTAACTAACTGAGGCTGTATATAAAGTTATATGACATATGACTTCTAAGCAGCATCAGGAAACTAGTTTTTTAGACTTTCCCGCAACGGGAGATTTATTAATACCTAAAGGGGCCCACTGACTATCAGTCCGCCGGACGATATCGGCCTGTCAGTTGTTCGGAACTGTCAAATTTTTGTTCTAACTGACAGGCCGACGAAACGAAAGACGTGAAATTTTCTTTAGGTACGTATTGAATTTATGGACCCTAGTGGGGTATTTTACGGACCTTAAAAATTGATCTTACCTGTTGGTTCCAGGTCTCCTGGTATATTGCATCAAAGTGTGGCTGCTCGTAGCTCTGCTGGTATTTTTCCTCTTCTTCTAGGAGGAAGTTCGATCTAATGTACTCCATGATGATAATAACTTTTAGGTATATACTTTGACGCTCTACTTTTTTGTGATCTTCGAGGTCTGTTCTAATTAATCTGTTAAAATCGCACACTTAAATATTAGTTAAAATGATTGCATAAACCTCTTATGGCATATTTTCTCTTATATCTTTTTTTATTAAAATGTCTTTGAAGTAATCGCGTTGTTAACACTGAATTCAAACTAAGATCATTTAATAATTCCCTAATTAATTTTCAACTCTGCTAAAACATTTGTTCGGTGGTTATTGATCACCAACAACGGATTAAGACTTTTTCTACATTGTAAAATCTCTCTTGTCCTTTGAACGAGTTTAAAAGTTTAGGTCCTGAAAGCGCGCCCGGGCTTCAGCGACTGAATGCGACACGGGTGCGCGCGCGCAAGGGGCGGGACCGACGGGGCGGAGCTAGGACGTAGTACTTTTTGAGGCAAAATAGACTTGGTGGTGGAACGGAAAAATATACCTATAAACACACCAATTTACAAACATACGAGTATACAATATTTACACACTTATCATGGGGCGTATTACCTAGGTATTAGTTATAGGCGACGGCTTTTCCGACATTACCACTTTTTACTGGTGAAATCTAAAACACTCTTAACTTAGGTACCTTTTAACTAGTGTACACCTACCTAGTGCCTTAGTACTATCCAGTATGTTAGGTACATTCCATTTGAGTATTGCACCTTTTATCGCTACAGTACAAATTGCAAACCTAGACGTGCTTTTTAGGGTTCCGTACCTCAAATGGAAAAAACGGAACCCTTATAGGATCACTCGTGCGTCTGTCTGTCACAGCCTATTTTCTCCGAAACTACTGGACCAATTAAGTTGAAATTTGGTACACATATGTAAGTTTGTGACCCAAAGACGGACATGTAACGTAAACACATGAATCTTAAACACGGGGGCCACTTTTGGGGGGTAAATGAGAAAATTAAAAAATAAAGTTTTTCAAACTATATCGTGTTACATATCAAGTTACAGCTTATTATGAAAATCTCAAGATTTTTTTTATAATTTTCGGATAAACAGTTTAGAAGTAATTCAAGAAAATAGGCAAACAATGACCATTCCCCCCCCCCCCTTATCTCCGAAACTACTGGGTCAAAGATTTCGAAAAAAATACACAAAATAGATATAGATCACAGGAAAACCTATTAGAAATGTGCAGTCAAGCGTGAGTCGGACTTAATTACTTAGTTTTTGATCCGACCGCTACGGGTTTTTTAAAGACATTTCACTCACGTTTCACATAAAAAATACATTGTTTAAATTGTGTAATGTACGGAACCCTTGGAACGCGAGTCCGACTTGCACTTGGCCGGTTTTTTTTTTAATGGGGTCCTAACCTGGTCGGCAGTGACCCTGCCCACGAAGCGGGAGGTCCCCGCGGGTTCGAACCCTGGTAAGGGCATTTATTTGTGCGAGTTCTTATTCAAACTTTTATTTACACAACTGGCCAAAAACAGGAGTGTATTCTTCAGGGTTCATATATGTTTGTATGTATTAACAATAGTGGTTATTCCGGCTCTACCTCTCAAGCTCTCTTTATCTAATACACAAATCGAACCGAGCCATAGAGGATCCATGTCCCTTAGAACGTAAATAAACGACCACTGTGATCTCAAGGATGCCCTTATCTAAGATCGCGAGTGGTCAATGGGTGCCGCCTGGTTACACGACCCGTTTGGAGCCGCTGCGCCTACTTATTAGATCCGCATCCGAAGTAAGCTAATAACTATACGAGCAACTAGGTCATTACAAATAAATAACTTTAAAATATTATGGGATCATACACAAATCCACCTAGTTCCACACACACAGTAAGCTCAAAAAAGCATGTTGTTGTGGGTAGTAGATCTGCAACAACATGGAAAAATAACGTAATAATATTTATACATCATATAAAGTAAGTACAGTTGTATTGTCAGGAACAAAAGGTACCTATTTCTCAACTCATATTAGGCAAGTCAGACATGGAGGCGGACACCGAAACACAAGAAAATGCAATCCTTACACAAACTAGACAAGTGATTAGTTTGATTAATCTGTGAACTCACTAACACGACACGGACCTGGTTAGCGAAGCCCTGGGGACTGCGCCTCTGCCCCCTGTTCCCACGCTTGGACGAATGATAGGTTTATTACGATAGTTATTAGGAAGTGAGGACATTTCGGGGCCCTAAAGCATTGCAAATGAGAAATGGTGGGTAAATAAGTGTTGTATTTTGGATAATAAAAAGTAAACTAGTTTTCGGACATGGAATTTCAATACCTAACCAGCCAGTGGCGGGCGTCTACAAGTCGATCCCCGCCGCCGCCGACGCATATTTAACCGACTTCAATTTCATAGAAGGAGGAGGTTCTGTATTCGGTTGTGGCTATTTTTTTTTTTTTTTTTATGTATGTTCACCGATTACTCCGAGACCCGTAGTCCGATTTGAGTAATTATTTTTTTGTTCGAAAGGAGCTACTTCCAAGTTGGTCCCATATTAATCTGGTTCTGATCTGATGATGGGATCCCTGAGGAATTAAGGGAACTCCTCAATTTTTAAAGGCACATGTATAGTGATTTGGGTGTTTTCATAAGCAACTTAAGCATTTTCTCTCGAAAACGACCAATTTGATGAAGTGGACCTGATGATGATGATTGTTTTGATGATAGTGATGATGATTTTTTTAATGTAGGATGTTCAGCGATTACTCCGACACCCGTGGTCCGACTTGAACAATTCTTTTTTTGTTTGAAAGGAACTACCTCCAAGGTGGTCCCACATTAATCTGGTGCTGTTCTGATGATGGGATCCATGAGGAATTAAGGGAACTCCTCAATTTTTGAAGGCACATGTATGGTGATTTGGGTGTTTTCTTAAGCAACTCGAGCATTTTCTCTCGAAAACCACCAATTTGATGAAGTGGAGCTGATGATGATGATTGTTTTGATGATAATGATTTCAGCGATTACTCCGGCACCCATGATCCGATTTGAGTAATTCTTTTTCTGTTTGAAAGAAGTACCTCCAAGGTGTTTTCGTAACATTTTTTGTTTTGATCTGATGATGGAATCCGTGAGGAATTGAGGGAACTCCTCAATTTTTAAAGGCACGTGTATGGTGATTTCGGTGTTTTCTAAAGTAACTCAAGCATTTCCTCCTAAAAACCACCAATTTGATGTAGTGCAACTGTAGCCTAACCACGAGTTTGACACTAAATATTCGCTAGCGTCTTCGTAACTTTGTACACTAATATGCCAGTACGAGCGAGATGCATAAACAGTAAGTTACGCACACGATAGCGAATATATCAATGTCAATCTTGTGGTAAGGCTACTGATGATGAAGACTACGGACGAAATGTGGAACTTCCCTCGTATGTGTATTATGATTTTTGATGTAGGTAGTGTTGGAAACAACCAAAGAGACTGAGAAGTGAGGGGTAGGTGTGAGAGGTGAAGGTAGCGGGTATTAGTATTCGGGGGGTTTGGGGGTTGAGGGGAGGTGAGTTGATGGGTCGGGGACTGAGGGGTTGGGAGTTAAGGGATTGTGGGTTAGGGTTAGGAGTTAAGGGGTCTGGGGTTAGGGGTTGGTGGTTTAGGGTCGAGGGGTTCAGTGATCAGGGGTTGATGTGCTGTGAGGTTGAGTGATCGGGGGGTTTAAGGGATTGGGACAGTGGCGGGGCGGAGAATGGATTTAGTGACAGGAATGATTTCCCAGACGGACTCGAGGAAAATTCTGATTATTTAATAAAGTTTACGAATTTAGAGTTAAACATGATTATGTTTTTCATTCATGCATCACGCTCTTAATAATGTCAAAACTAAAAATGGAAAAATAAAAACTTTTATTAAAAAAAAGATAAACCGACTTCAAAAAGGATGAAATAAAATATGATCCTTTTTAGGGTTCCGTGTTTAAGTATATGCGTAACCAATTGATATGTTTGAAGTCGGTGCCAAGCCAAGTAGTAACAATACCAGTCAAAAATAAAGAGCTTTATGTATATAAATCCCATTACAACTGTACAAATATTATAAACGTGAAAGTAATTCTGTCTGCCTCTTTGTTACCTTTTCATGGCTAAATAACTGAACCGCTTTAGCTGAAATTTGGCATGAAGGTCCCTGGAATTGTTTTATATTTTGAAATGTAGTCCTTTGGATAAGCGACAGAAAATAACTCAGTCCCAATCCCACACTTGCGTGCTATGGACTGTTCAAGAATTAGTAAGAAATGCTCTTTAAAAAATACGACGACAAATAAACGCATTAGATTTACACTAATGTGCCGACAAGCATGGTACGAACTGCGTCAAGAAGGTTCAACCGTGTGTTCTGTTCTGAGGTGTGTTCTTAAATACCTACAGAAAGTTCGTTTATTATCGTCGTGTAACACTGCGTCTTACATAGGCGAACAGTCGCGAACGCGAAGCGAAGCGACACGGCGCGGCGCGGCGGGCCCAAGGCGTTCGCGTTCGCAAAGAGGTTTCTATAGGTATCAAAGGATTAATTAAGGCGCCGTGCCGTGCTGCTTAGCGTTCGCGTGTTGTTCGCCTACGTAGTACGCTGCGTTAGGCAATCCAACGTACATACTTATATAGCCGCAGCCTTTATCGAATTGCACCAAAATCACTATGAATATATGGTTCAAAATTTGGCTTGGCACCGACTTCAAACATATCAATTGGTAACGCATATACTTAAACACGGAACCCTAAAAAGGATCATATTTTATTTCATCCTTTTTGAAGTCGGTTTATCTTTTTTTTAATAAAAGTTTTTATTTTTATACCAACTTCAGATAATTCTACTTTAGGAAAAAGCAGGACAATACATAATATTAGCTCCAACTTGACTTTCGATTGTTTGAGAGAGAGAGAGAGAGTGTGTGTGTGTTGGTCTCAGAGCTGTAAGTTCAGTTCAGTCTTGCCCGAGGCTCTTAGTTTTATACTCGTTATTCCAAAAACGTAACTTGAAATAAAACCTATCGGATATCGATTAATTTAAAAGAACCGGCCAAGTGCGAGTCGGACTAGCGCACAAAGGGTTCCGTGCCATTACGCACTTAAATATTTATTTTATTCTGTTTTTAGTATTAATAATATATATAGCTACATCCCGACTGATTTCTCATATACGCCTTTTATTTGGAAACTAAAAGGGTTACACCGAAAAAAAAAAAAGTATTGTATAGGGCTCGAAAAATGTAGGTCCAGAAAAATATGGATTTTTGGCTCCGGCTCCTGGGTCAAAAAATGTCGGACGGCCCGGCCAAACGGTGAGAGCTAGGTGGGGGGTGCTCGACCAAATGTCATAGAGGACCCTGGGCAGTTTTTGAAGCCACCATTTTTTTTTCAAAATGGCGGATTCAAAATGGCGGCCAATTTTCAAAATGGTCCTAGCGCGCTGAAATTTCGGTCACGGAATCTCGGGGTCCCCTAGATTGGTATGGAAAAAAAAAATTTGGAAAAAATTCAAAATGGCGGAAAAAATGGCCACTTTTTTTTTGTATGGGAACTTTTAAACGGTGCTAGATAGGTGGGGGGTGCTCGACCAAATGTCATAGAGGGCCCCGAGAGAAGTACGACTGCATTTAAAAATTTTCAAAATGGCCGACTTTTTTTTTTTTTTTTTTTCAAGTTGGTCCGAGCGCGCTGAGATTTGGCATGCGGCGAGCCTGGGGGCCCGAGATTAGTATGTCGAAAAAATTTTTTGGAAAAATCCAAAATGGCGGCGGACAGGGGCAAAGTAAAATTTTCGAGTAGGTTAAGCGAGCCCGAAGGGCGAGCTTCAGGCCGGGAGGCCGAAGGCCGACCCCGCGACGGGCCGTCAGGCCCGGAGCTTCACCCCGAACGGCCAGGCACCCCCGACCCCCAGTAATTTTGGGCGAGGCCGAAGGCCGAGCTGCGTTAAGGACGAACAAAGCAAAATCCTATACAAAAAGTGTGTTAAGCGAGCCCGAAGGGCGAGCTTCGGGCCGGGAGGCCGAAGGCCGACCCCGGCGGAGGGCCGAAGGCCCGGAGCCTTCACCCCGACCCCCAAGCGTGCCAACCCCAAGTAATTTAAAGCGAGGCCGAAGGCCGAGCTGCGTGAATGCAGTGCTCCCAAGCGTTCTACCAAGTCGACTGTCTTGATAAGCGAAGCCGGCGGGCCGAAGGCCCGACGGCGAAGCGTCGAGGCTTGCGAAGGCCGAAGGCCGAGCTCCGCGTAGGGCCGAAGGCCCGAAGCGTCACACGAGAGGGGGAAGTTGGAGCTTAAACACGACCCAATAGTGAAAATGTCTTAGACGAGCGAAACGGCGGGCCGAAGGCCGAAGGCCGTAGGCCCGACGTGAGCTTGTCAAGACATTTTTACTATTGGGTCGTGTTTAAGCTCCAACTTCCCGCTTACCGCCCAAAGCAGAACCAACCCTCCCCAAGTGTCTTAATAAGCGAAGCCGGCGGGCCGAAGGCCCGACGGCGAAGCGTCGAGGCTAGCGAAGGCCAAAGGCCGAGCTCCGCGTAGGGCCGAAGGCCCGAAGCGTCACACGAGAGGGGGAAGTTGGAGCTTAAACACGACCCAATAGTGAAAATGTCTTAGACGAGCGAAACGGCGGGCCGAAGGCCGAAGGCCGTAGGCCCGACGTGAGCTTGTCAAGACATTTTTACTATTGGGTCGTGTTTAAGCTCCAACTTCCCGCTTACCGCCCAAAGCAGAACCAACCCTCCCCAAGTGTCTTAATAAGCGAAGCGGCGGGCCGAAGGCCCGACGCTGAGCTTCGAAACCCAGCGAAGGCCGAAGGCCGAGCTCCGCGTAGGGCCGAAGGCCCGAAGCGTCCCTTACGATTTCCCAAGCACGCGAGGCCGAAGGCCGAGCTGCGGGTATGAAGTGCTCGCATGCGGATCTTTTCTTTCTACCAAAAGTAAAATTTCATTACGTTTTCCATTGGAAAACAAAACTACTGCACCAGCAACAGCAACAACAACAATACAACAACAACAACAACAACAACAACACAAACAACAGCACCAACAACAACACCTCAACAACTACAGCACCATCAACAACAACTACAGCACCAAAACAACAGCACCAAAAACAACAAGACCAACAACAAGACCAACACCAAAACAACAACAACAACAACACGATGACCGCGGGGCCCTCGGGCCCCGCGCACCGCGCAAAAAACTAGTTTGTTGTTATAGCGGCAACTAACAGAAAGCATCATCCATCATCATTTGTGAAAATTTTTAGCTATCACGGTTCCTGAGATACAGCCTGGTGGGAGACGGACAGACAGATAGACAGCGGAGTATTTTAGTAATAGGGTCCCGTTTTACCCGTTGGATACGGACGGAACCCTAAAAAATTATTCATCGCCTAAAAATTAATACATCCAATGTCCAACTAGGTATTTATTTTATTGGGTACACTTAGACCTAGGCAAACACACTGTTTGAAAAAAAACCGTATTTTGTTAATAATTACTTACAGCAGGTTACAGGCGATTGATCATTGATCGTCGCGTGCGCATGTTGTGGCAGCTGCGGCGCCGTTTATAGTTTTTGTCTTTGCTTTTTATTGCCGCTCGATGATAGCTTTGTCATTGGGTGAGAAAGTTATAGTATCTCGTGTTTTTACTTCACATTTGTATCAACAACTTGAAGGTGGAGTTGAACTTGCTATATATTTCTGGAATTAAGAATTAACTATAAGTAAGTATTGCCATTCAGCGAGGGAATGCTGCCAGCATCTTTGGCACAATGCCGCGGGGGCCTTATTTAGATGTTTTTTAATTAAGAGTAGTTTTGTTTTTTAATTTTTATTATTTATAAGTTGTTATTCTTAGTTAGTTTTAGTTTTACTTTTAATTGAATAATAATATGTTGTACAAGTAGTGCTACCTAGGTATAATTATGTATGTAACTAAATAATGAATATTTATAACTGTAATTTTCAAATAAAAAATTAACTTAACCTATTTGGAGATTTTTGCCTAATGGCGTTATTCAATAATTGTTACGAACGCAACTTTTTATTTATATAAAATATTCGTAGCAGTAGCTAAACGCAGCCGTCGGGCTCGGTTAGTATGCGGAGGCTTTAATAAAGCACCAATAAGAGCGCTCCACATCATTTAAACCACCCTTTTTTCTGTTCAATTTCGCTAAATCACTCTCTCATCAGCCTCCATATCATAACCACCACTTCTACACCTTTTAACCGTTTTGGGCAACTGTACCTGTAACCAGTACCTATTGAAGATTATGTCAGTTTACTTCAAATCGAAGTCTTTTTATTTGAGTCGTCAAGACCTGCACGGCGGCTACAATAATATATGCGCTAAAGGCCTCCATTATCTATTAATAGTTTGTCTTAGGTCCAGTTGCACCAACTACAATTTGCGGACTGATCAACTGTTAATCATCAACGACACTCAGCATTAGCAGTGAACTGTTAAATTTCTCCTACAAAAATAATTTGCGAACGATTTAACGGTGACCGAGTGCACCAGAGTGCAACCGGGCCACCGGGGCCTTTAATCTGTGATTTTGACTGTTATAAAATTATATTATTATAATGTATTTGTAAGAAAGGGATAAACCATAAATTAACTAATTGGGGCTTGTAGTTTTATGAATAAGGGGGCGCCAGTAACAAACTTAACGAATCCGCAATAGGTGCTTTTAAAACCTACATAATTATCATCATCATTAGAGTTAGACCAAGATAAGTCTGCGACGATTTTGATAGGTCACGCATTGCAAGTGTTATTTTAAACGTCAAACGACTATGAAATTATTGGAAATCAATTATGACGTATAAAATAACATCATCCTTTTAGCTAGCATTTGTCCTTTTACTACCACGGTGCCCGTTTTCTGTTCCCTGCATTTGTCCCCGCCCCACGTGACCGCCGCCATACACGAGGCGGGGACAGATGGGAATGATTTATGTGAAATCACCTATTCCCATTTGTGCCCAGCGGGGACAAATGGAAACACACCCTTCCGCTCTTATTAAATAATCCATATCAGGCATTCAGATCTTTTTCTACATTGAGTACAATGGTTGCTTCGGTTTGCTTAACTAACCGAGGTCGCGTGTTCGTATCTCGCCGATATTTAGTGTAAAGCAAACACTCGCACTACATCTGTCTCTCTATCGCACTAATATGGAAGAGTGATAGAGACAGATAACGCTGCGTTGTAGTGCAAACGATTATCATCTTAGCTAGGCCCCCAGTTATAGTAATGACTCACCATCGAAAGCCACAGCTGTATCGTAAAATATACACCTACTTAAGTATGTACATAATTTAATGGCATTGTTTTGTTATATAAAGTGTTAATTTCATAGAGCGTCGAAATCAGTACTGACCTCATGATGATGTTCTGATATAACTCAGAAATAATCTCGGTCTGGTAGGCAGGGTTGCTACTCTTTCGACTTACTTTATTAATAGGTTGCTACAACAGACGTTGCTAAAATTGCTCTAGAAAAATAGGTTTTAAAATCAATTTATAAGTTTACAGGGTTCTCTAAATCATTGCCGAAAAATATTTTGCCGAATATCATTTCGCAACCAATTTCATTTCGCCGAATTAAGTAGGTAGCAACTCAACATAATAATTCGTATTATTTCCCAACCTAACGGTTAGTAACTGTATGTTTGGACTAAAACTTAAAAAAACGCAATGTTTTAGGTAGCAGAATAACTTCGTAAGTCTAATATGAAACATAAAAAGTAATTTTTAGGGTTCCGTACCTCAAAAGGAAAAAACGGAACCCTTATAGGATTACTCGTGCGTCTGTCTGTCTGTCCGTGTGTCACAGCCTATTTTCTTCGAAACTACTGGACCAATTAAGTTGAAATTTGGTACACTTATGTAAGTTTGTAACCCAAAGACGGACATGTAACGTAAACAAATTAATTTTAAACATGGGGGCCACTTTTGGGGGGTAAATGAGAAAATTAAAAAATAAAAATTTTCAAACTATATCGCGTTATATATCAAATGAAAGAGCTCATTGTGAGAATCTCAAATATATATTTTTTTATAATTTTATGATAAACTATTTAGAAGTTATTCAAGAAAATAGGCAAAGAATGACCATTCCCCCCTTTATCTCAGAAACTACTGGTTCTAATATTAAAAAAAAAAATACACAAAATAGATCTTTAAAAATTGCAGTCAAGCGTGAGTCGGACTTAATTACTTAGTTTTTGATCCGACCCCTACGGGTTTTTTAAAGACATTTCACTCACGTTTCACATAAAAAATACATTGTTTGAATTGTGTAATGTACGGAACCCTTGGAACGCGAGTCCGACTCGCACTTGGCCGGTTTTTGTAATTTAGATGCAAAAGAAGTCGGTTCTGGCGTCGTTTGGTCGCAGTTCACCTAACACGTTCCTCCTCGCTTCGCTCGTCGTCGCACCTATCTTGACTGTTAAATGAATAGATACGTTATCGTATTAAAAATATTTAGCCAAATGAATGATTTGGCGAAAGAAATGTTGCCAAATACAGTATGTGATAATAATAATCTACATAACAATAATTCTACCAAGTAAAACGTTGTCGTAATGAAAGTTTGCCGAATGTTGGTTGTCAAAGCAAATCATCTGCGAAAAGTTGCTTGGCAAGTTAAATTCGGACAATAAAACTTCAGCGAAAAGGCAGAATACCGTTCACAGAAAGACATAATTATAAAGCTAACTTATATGTAGTAATAAAGATTTTTCCGGTTTCCAGTTTGGTCGGCAACCCTGCGAGTTGCGTCCGAAACCTGCGCACAGGCACTGATGAGTTCCGCAGACGCCATAAACACCCGCTGTTCATCACGCACTCCATTATTACACGCTCCGTGCCGCTTTCCGACCATTTCGTGGCCCAATTGTTTCGTCATACGGACTACGTACCTACAGTTAGCGTCATACTCGTATAAGTTGATTAGTGATGGCCGAAGTGGCCATATATATATCGGGACTCATCCTGGTTCATGCATGGTAAGGGCTGTTAGGGCAGTCACTAGTGACACACACATTTGATGCCGCCTGTGTACGACTAAACTGTATTCGTTTCGTGTGCATCAAATGCAACTTGTACGTATAGCACACAACTTACAAACATGTATTTATGTATTTTTCATGATAAAGTTCCTGAGTTACGAATGTTTTTATGTAGATTTCGAAGTTTAAACATGTTATATGTACTACATATTTAAGAAGGTATGTATATATATTGTCTCCTAGTATCCATAGTATCTACCTACTTGTTTTTGTTACTTTGGGGCTAGCTTATTGATCGACTCCTAAATATTTCTTAGATGGCACCTGTGAAATATGACATGATACTTATTTACCAGACGATTTTCGGTGAATACTTACCTACTGCTACTGTACAACTAGACTGAATTCATCCATGTGTAATTACTGTACAAGGCTGTAGGGATTTAAGAAAAGACGACATTCATACAACAGTTTATTTAAAATAATTTTTCATACTAAAAAAAATCGAGATCCATTAATGTTGGTGTCACAAAAGCAGCATTTTTAACCACTCAAGAATAAATTATACCTATAATTAGAAATGCATAGAACTATTCTTTTTTCTTTTATAATTCTTGCGTGATTTCACAAAATGTACCTTACTTATACTCGTAGGTACTTACAAGCGACATTGAAGATTATCAATCTATGAGTAGGTACAGTCGACGACGTCAGACATGTTTGCATTTTTCGCCTTATTACAAAGGAGTAAGGTGCAAAAATGAAAACATATCGGCACTACTTTGATCGTGTTCTGTCAGTGAATAGAAAAATGTGGTATCTATGTATGGGACGCATACAGAACAGAGTTACTGCTGTTACTCCTTTCTACTTTGAATAGCAGTGTTAGATACGAGATTTTTTCAAAATAGTATATAATCTGTGGTAGTGCCGATATGTTTGACGTCGATGTACGACATAATATTTTATTTACTTAGGTAGGTACTGATTCTCAAATAGCTTGTGTGCATTTGTTTACTATTATTTAAGGTAGGTATCCTGACAAAGAACCCAGGTAGCAAAATGACGTCATTTTACGTCATTTTGCTACCTGGGTAAAATCTTACTATTTATTTAGATAGCCACTGATTTTAGACGAATTTTATTTCAGTTACCTAATTACTTTGATAATCATATGCAAGATGCTTAGCATTTTTTTGACACTTAAGCAACAGGTTTAAAAAGTAAGATTGCTAATACTATTCTCTACATTTCGCCACAGGCTTTACCTAACTCTACGGAATGAACCAACGCAACGTGAAAAACCGAGTGGGTGAAATAGTACATTACGATACAAGTGCGAAAAATAGGAAATTATCGCACTAGTGCGGTAAAGTAGCACCATATGTACTGTAATCGTTATTTACGATACAAGTGCGGAAAAGAGGAAATTCGACACGAGTTGCGAATTATCTATTCGCACATGTATCGTACAACGTTTTACAGTACATATGGGCCTTTAAACTTGCGACATATGCACGAAAAGTGCACTTTACGCACTACTGCGAGGAAGTAGCACCATATGTACTGTAAATATTATTATATTACTAGAAGCTTTGCAGCACGAGCGAATAAAAAAAAATTGAAGACTACTTTCCTACTAAACTAAATACAGTGGAATCCGTTTATTATGACTCCGCTTACCAATGCTCACTACGACGTAATTACTGTGCGAAGTTTGGTTTTCATTGTGACAAAATCGGATAAGATGACTTCGCTTATAGTCGTATTACAAATCGCTTACTATGAGCTATAAATCCATTTTCATTAAATTATGTCCGGTTATATTGACACATTCGCTGGTTTTTGTGGCCTTCCCAACGTCTTTCTCTGCGAGAACGTTTGGTGCGTCGCCACCCACGCAAGTTGTAGGTAAGTTGTTTTAGTTTTCATTCTTAGTGACAAGTTGATAATTGGTACCACAAAGGAATTTGAGATTAATTTTGGAAAATTAACAAAAATAAGAAGTTAATCCACTATCCTTTATATGACGTCCGCTTAGTATGACGTGTTTGTCACTTCCCTTCGATGTCGTTATATGCGGATTCTACTGTAGTCTTCTTCAGCAATAAAAGATTAGGTATTCATGATCATTCAAATCCAGAAGCACCTTAAAGTGGCTATTATTGCATTCTTTTATACTTAATAAATCAATAAGAAATATTTTGTATTCCTATAGCCTTTACCACAAGTTGACACTTGACGTTTACGTTAGCGACTGTGTAAACTCGATCACAGTCCATCTCGCTCACACTGATGTATAGAGAGATAGAGAGGGAATACGATCGAGTTCACGCAGTCGCTAACGTAAATGTCAAATGCCAACTGGTGGTAGATAGCCGTGCAGGTTACTTTTAGGTACAGTACCGAAAATGGACCTTATTTTCGGTCGGTACAAAAAGGTAGTAAGGTTCTTTTCGATGTGAACGACCAGCGATCACACTAAATACTCTACCTCATGGAGACTATATAAAGGAGCCAAATCTCTATGCATGAAAAGTGTCCATCAAAAAACAGTAATTAGGCGGCGCCACCATACACCGAAATACTACCAAAAACAACCTACGTAATTTGGTCGGGTTATTTGTTGCCTTGTATGGTTCATGTCCGAGAGCCTAACTAGCGCCGCCGGAGAGATTAGGAACTATTATTTAAAGCTGAAAGCGGTCACTTTTGCAACAATTCTGCCATAAGAGATTGGCATCCTTTCTATACCATCCATACTCTACCTACTTATATCTGTCATATTTGCACTTCACTCGAGTTATATTGCGTTGTATTAAAGCTAAAAATGCCACATTTTTCAAACGATTTTAAACCTTGTCCAAACGGGTGGGTGAAGAATTAATTTGTTTAAACGAAGTTACTTGGCATTGAATTACATTTACGCCAATTTAAAAAAATCGCTACGGTGTAAAATCGTTTTTCAAAAGCGCAATGTACTTAGGTATTTAAATTGTAACAAGCGTGAATATTCCTTTATCAACTAACTATAACCTATACCTAGAGTTTTATAGGTTTTATAGGCTGGAATTTATTTTTTGAAAACTTTTTTAAGAATTCTCAATTCAATAAATAAGGTATCGTTCAAAAATAATAAAACTTACTGGCAGTTTAAAATTCTTATATGCAGTATCAAAACGCAAATTCCCGCCAAGTTTGACAGTTTTTTTTTCCGCGTCTAGACTGGGGTCATGACTGTAGAGCCAAAATCCTCACGAACGTGAGGGTGGTGTAGCTGACTACGCTGCGAAGTTTGCTCGCTTGCTACCGTCGATTGTCTTGCGTCTCGGAGTTACTGAGCGCGGATAGGGAGCTTGCGCGCTTCATGCTGTGAAATTCAACATTAGTTTAAAAAAAGTATTGTTTTTGGATTTAAAAAAAAAACAGTCTAAGACTCCATACAAAACTTTGTTATGAAAAGAAACGAAATAAAAAACTTACTGAAATGTTTGTGAAGAAAGGAAGAAACTGTCCAAGGAACATTACGTGACAAATGCAAGCCATGCCGTAGGTAGGTTGCATACGGTTAACTTACACATTCCCAAAGTTATCTATAAGTTATAATTTAAACTTAGGTAATTACATTTGCAAAACTTCTAAGTACCTTCTAGCACAGCATATTTAGGGCGGTTTCAGACTAGCGTATTTTTCTGCGACCTTACAAGCGCGTTACATTTGGTTTTTACGAGTTCACGCGCGCGTTACTTTTCCCTACATTTTCCCATAAAACGCTATGAAACCGCCCTTATACTAATCGGAAATGCGATACCAGCTAAACTTAGAAAAACATCCCTTTTACACGGTTTTGAAATATGTCAGCCCCGTATTCTAACTGCTATGTTACGTATCGCATGATTCGCATGCGGGTCTCAATTGTTTCCCATATAGTTTTAAGTCATAATGTATTGTTTGTCCACATTTTCGTTAGTCATAATTTGGTTTTTCTCAGAAACTCGTAACTTTTCAGGATTGCCATAAAACAAACCTAACCTACCTATAGGATAACCTGAGGAAAATCCTGAAAAGTTAACGGTTTCAGAATTATGACTAATGATAATAGGACAATCTTTACATTATGACGTTCAATAATTATGTCAAACAAAGGGACCCCTCGCATGCATCTCCTTTATTCGAAAGCGGTTAGAATATTAACCCATGAAAGTATCCAGTCTGTTGTATTGTGCTATCTACGCAGATAATTTTCAGCACACAGCACACCTCAATTGTAAAATTTACCATACGAGGTTAGCACGATAGAATTAACTATCGTGTTGGTTCAGTTGGTTGTGTTATGACCATAGCATGGTAGTCTAGACATAGATAGAGCTATCAAAATCGTTGCAGATATTTCTTTGTCTAACTTTAACATATGTACCTACAGTATTCTCAGTCTAAGAAACTACGTTAGACAGCGGAAGGTCACGAATTAAGGATGACTCACGTTAGACCGGGCCGTGTCCGGGCCGGAGCTTCCGGCGCTTCGGTTTCTATGGACAGCATCACGTGATCACCTGTCATGTCATAGAAAAGTAAGCGCAGCATGCTCCGGCCCGGACACGGCCCGGTCTAACGTGAGTCATCCTTTATGTTGACCCTAACATGACACATTTCCTTTCTCGCTCACTATATTGTGCCTCATGTATATGTAGATATTTATGTAAGTATATTATATAAAGTATATGTTTAATTTTATGATTTCATAGTATATCAATTATTTATTTTGTAAAAAGTAGGAAGTGATTATCGTTTTAATTCTTCTAGTTTAAATCCTGCACCTAACAACCATCTCTTTTAAGCCCAGTGGTTAGCAAGTCCGCCATTTGTAGTTACTTATAATTTTAAGTGCAATAAAGTTTTAAATAAAAATTTGCAAATCGTTTTGACAGTTCTAAAAAAGAAACCGATTTGACTAGTAGGAGAATACCCTAATTCATTTGTGGATTACGTATACAAATCATACAAGAACGCCTAATTTCTTTACTGTTACCTATTTAGGAAAAACCTATCAAAATTTTCACGGAGTCTATTCGGAGGCTCGAGTCCTTTTGAGCTGCTTTTAAAAAAGACTCAACAAAGGACTCGACTCGGGGCTTAAAATACTCTTTTATGCGGAGTCATAAAAACGTCCTGAGTTCTTCAGACTTTCCTCAGACTCAAAGGACTCGATTCAAGAGACCAACACTACCTGTCAAGTACGTTCAATAGGGTTCGAAACTATCGTGTTGGTTGGAGCCGAGTGCACTTGAACAATTTGAGTTTACCTATACCACTGCTATGGCCATAATCAATGGGGCTGGTCAGTAGGAGTTTTAATAGAGGGTGCCAGCAGTGTCAATTCTAACAATATTATCAAAACATTTTTTTTTTAATTTTATGACCTGGACTTTAAACCTGCTGGCGCCATCTATTGAAACCTTTGACAGTTGCCAACCCCATTCACCACACCCAAGGTTTACCTTTCAGGATCAGTGTAGTCTACGTCCGGCAGACAGGCGGAGTGGCGGCCGGCGAGGCGGCCGAGCAAGCGCGCGGACGACCGCCGCAGCGACTCGCGCAGTTTCGAGAAACCCGTCTCCCCCTCGCGCCCCTCCTGCCGCGCCGGTGTTATGCAATTTACACTCCATTTTGTTTCAACTAAAAATTCGTATGGTTTTAAGGTTAGGTTCTATTGAGGTTAGAATTTTCAAGGCCAACAACTTTAAGGGGCCCATTTTTTTTTATTAGAGTTAATTTGACCTTTTGTTATCTAAGGTCTACGGGGATGTTCTAAAAATATGAAGGTTACAAGAAAAACTAAGCACCATGAAATCGTGTAATAACTTGACGATTTTCACTGTCAAGTTTCAAGTTTTCAACATGAAAAACTTTTAGGTATCTATATTCAAATCATTAAAAAAAGAGTTCATTTATTTCCAAACTAAGAAATGAAGTCCAATTGTAAAACAACAATGATTTAAACTACGTGACAACATTTAAAGTAACTATTACTACAATGTAATGTAGCGTGTGATTTTGAAATGAAATTATGGAAATGATTTGAGGTGGTTACATGCTTCTACAACTAACAGCGAAAGCCGTTAAGTCTATTGAGTACCTAATGAAGAAAAATGTTTTTGATCCTTTGACCGCCACGCCATCCTCCTAAGGCCCAAGGTCCTAACTATAGTACCTCTTCAGTTCGATGAAATTTAAATCCTATTCAGTTAGAACAGTCGCTTTTGTTTTGATTCCTTCAATTTTCCAACAACGCAAATTAAACTCTTATTTCCTACACTATAGGTTCAAATTTCAATGGCAAATTTTGGATTTTTCCTTTGTATGGCTGGGCCTTAGGCTATAGTGCGCGACGCGTCGTCGCGAACCATAGACGCAGTATATACGCGCCACGGAGCGACCGGGGGTAAGAGAAAGAATATTCATACAAAATTTGGGCAGCATAGGATTTTTTCTCTTTCACATAAATTTCGGTATTTCGCCATAGCTCCTACCTATGATGTCACCCGGTCGGTGATAAGGACAAAGCGTGGCACTATTTTCTCTTTCCTCTTATAGGAATTGCAATAAGACTATCTTTCTCTATCAAAGACTGTCAGGCCCTTGTCGTAAACCGTGTCTGAATGCTTGAAGGTTGATATTGGGCTACAGCCGCCACGTCAGTTGACGTTTTTGGCGGTCAACGGGTTAAACAAACGTGTAAATTATTTTTGCATAAGTTATTCAGTTTTTGGGCTATAAATTGCATAACACTGTAGACTCACCTTTTGCGAATAACTTTAGTTATTATATTTAAAAAAACGAAAGAAAAAAAAAACAAAATGTTACATAAATATTTATTAACAATTTAAAAATTACCAAAATTAAGATCGATGTGATATTGAGACATAAAAAAAAACAATAATTTCAATTATTGTGACAGCGCCAATGTACTACTAGAGATTCCTGGTATTTAGAATTGTATTAAATCTGCACATGTCTCTTGTAAAATATATCTAGTGTACATAGAGTAAAAAATTGCATTCACAAGCAGCACCCACATACAAATAGAAACATTTCAATGTATATAAAAATATTATACTATATCACTTACTCTCACATAAAGCTTAGACCGCTACACACTAACATTGGAATGACATTATGTAAGCATTATTTATTAAAACTGATAATTTAAATAGGTATCCATTTTGATTCTGCATCGCAAACAATAAAATAAATAAAACGTTCACAAAATAACACAACCATGCGTTCTTCTTCAAAGAGCACTGGATTAAAGTATCAGCAAATTAAAATCGAAAGTGAAAAAAAATAAAATCGTTGTTAATTATAATATATTGATTACACACCACAATTATATAAATGCAATTTCAACCTAATTATGTTGGTAAATTGCGGTCGAAACTTACGAGAAAATAAAAATTTGGGTAAATTTGAAAAAAAAATGGTGGCTTCAAAAACTGCCCAGGGTCCTCTATGACATTTGGTCGAGCACCCCCCACCTAGCTCTCACCGTTTGGCCGGGCCGTCCGACATTTTTTGACCCAGGAGCCGGAGCCAAAAATCCATATTTTTCTGGACCTACATTTTTCGAGCCCTATACAATACTTTTTTTTTTTTCGGTGTAACCCTTTTAGTTTCCAAATAAAAAATCCATATTTTTCTGGACCTACATTTTTCGAGCCCTATACAATACTTTTTTTTTTTTCGGTGTAACCCTTTTAGTTTCCAAATAAAAGGCGTATATGAGAAATCAGTCGGGATGTAGCTATATATATTATTATAGCGGCAACTAACAGAAAGCATCATCCATCATCATTTGTGAAAATTTTTAGCTATCACGGTTCCTGAGATACAGCCTGGTGGGAGACGGACAGACAGATAGACAGCGGAGTATTTTAGTAATAGGGTCCCGTTTTACCCGTTGGATACGGACGGAACCCTAAAAAATTATTCATCGCCTAAAAATTAATACATCCAATGTCCAACTAGGTATTTATTTTATTGGGTACACTTAGACCTAGGCAAACACACTGTTTGAAAAAAAACCGTATTTTGTTAATAATTACTTACAGCAGGTTACAGGCGATTGATCATTGATCGTCGCGTGCGCATGTTGTGGCAGCTGCGGCGCCGTTTATAGTTTTTGTCTTTGCTTTTTATTGCCGCTCGATGATAGCTTTGTCATTGGGTGAGAAAGTTATAGTATCTCGTGTTTTTACTTCACATTTGTATCAACAACTTGAAGGTGGAGTTGAACTTGCTATATATTTCTGGAATTAAGAATTAACTATAAGTAAGTATTGCCATTCAGCGAGGGAATGCTGCCAGCATCTTTGGCACAATGCCGCGGGGGCCTTATTTAGATGTTTTTTAATTAAGAGTAGTTTTGTTTTTTAATTTTTATTATTTATAAGTTGTTATTCTTAGTTAGTTTTAGTTTTACTTTTAATTGAATAATAATATGTTGTACAAGTAGTGCTACCTAGGTATAATTATGTATGTAACTAAATAATGAATATTTATAACTGTAATTTTCAAATAAAAAATTAACTTAACCTATTTGGAGATTTTTGCCTAATGGCGTTATTCAATAATTGTTACGAACGCAACTTTTTATTTATATAAAATATTCGTAGCAGTAGCTAAACGCAGCCGTCGGGCTCGGTTAGTATGCGGAGGCTTTAATAAAGCACCAATAAGAGCGCTCCACATCATTTAAACCACCCTTTTTTCTGTTCAATTTCGCTAAATCACTCTCTCATCAGCCTCCATATCATAACCACCACTTCTACACCTTTTAACCGTTTTGGGCAACTGTACCTGTAACCAGTACCTATTGAAGATTATGTCAGTTTACTTCAAATCGAAGTCTTTTTATTTGAGTCGTCAAGACCTGCACGGCGGCTACAATAATATATGCGCTAAAGGCCTCCATTATCTATTAATAGTTTGTCTTAGGTCCAGTTGCACCAACTACAATTTGCGGACTGATCAACTGTTAATCATCAACGACACTCAGCATTAGCAGTGAACTGTTAAATTTCTCCTACAAAAATAATTTGCGAACGATTTAACGGTGACCGAGTGCACCAGAGTGCAACCGGGCCACCGGGGCCTTTAATCTGTGATTTTGACTGTTATAAAATTATATTATTATAATGTATTTGTAAGAAAGGGATAAACCATAAATTAACTAATTGGGGCTTGTAGTTTTATGAATAAGGGGGCGCCAGTAACAAACTTAACGAATCCGCAATAGGTGCTTTTAAAACCTACATAATTATCATCATCATTAGAGTTAGACCAAGATAAGTCTGCGACGATTTTGATAGGTCACGCATTGCAAGTGTTATTTTAAACGTCAAACGACTATGAAATTATTGGAAATCAATTATGACGTATAAAATAACATCATCCTTTTAGCTAGCATTTGTCCTTTTACTACCACGGTGCCCGTTTTCTGTTCCCTGCATTTGTCCCCGCCCCACGTGACCGCCGCCATACACGAGGCGGGGACAGATGGGAATGATTTATGTGAAATCACCTATTCCCATTTGTGCCCAGCGGGGACAAATGGAAACACACCCTTCCGCTCTTATTAAATAATCCATATCAGGCATTCAGATCTTTTTCTACATTGAGTACAATGGTTGCTTCGGTTTGCTTAACTAACCGAGGTCGCGTGTTCGTATCTCGCCGATATTTAGTGTAAAGCAAACACTCGCACTACATCTGTCTCTCTATCGCACTAATATGGAAGAGTGATAGAGACAGATAACGCTGCGTTGTAGTGCAAACGATTATCATCTTAGCTAGGCCCCCAGTTATAGTAATGACTCACCATCGAAAGCCACAGCTGTATCGTAAAATATACACCTACTTAAGTATGTACATAATTTAATGGCATTGTTTTGTTATATAAAGTGTTAATTTCATAGAGCGTCGAAATCAGTACTGACCTCATGATGATGTTCTGATATAACTCAGAAATAATCTCGGTCTGGTAGGCAGGGTTGCTACTCTTTCGACTTACTTTATTAATAGGTTGCTACAACAGACGTTGCTAAAATTGCTCTAGAAAAATAGGTTTTAAAATCAATTTATAAGTTTACAGGGTTCTCTAAATCATTGCCGAAAAATATTTTGCCGAATATCATTTCGCAACCAATTTCATTTCGCCGAATTAAGTAGGTAGCAACTCAACATAATAATTCGTATTATTTCCCAACCTAACGGTTAGTAACTGTATGTTTGGACTAAAACTTAAAAAAACGCAATGTTTTAGGTAGCAGAATAACTTCGTAAGTCTAATATGAAACATAAAAAGTAATTTTTAGGGTTCCGTACCTCAAAAGGAAAAAACGGAACCCTTATAGGATTACTCGTGCGTCTGTCTGTCTGTCCGTGTGTCACAGCCTATTTTCTTCGAAACTACTGGACCAATTAAGTTGAAATTTGGTACACTTATGTAAGTTTGTAACCCAAAGACGGACATGTAACGTAAACAAATTAATTTTAAACATGGGGGCCACTTTTGGGGGGTAAATGAGAAAATTAAAAAATAAAAATTTTCAAACTATATCGCGTTATATATCAAATGAAAGAGCTCATTGTGAGAATCTCAAATATATATTTTTTTATAATTTTATGATAAACTATTTAGAAGTTATTCAAGAAAATAGGCAAAGAATGACCATTCCCCCCTTTATCTCAGAAACTACTGGTTCTAATATTAAAAAAAAAAATACACAAAATAGATCTTTAAAAATTGCAGTCAAGCGTGAGTCGGACTTAATTACTTAGTTTTTGATCCGACCCCTACGGGTTTTTTAAAGACATTTCACTCACGTTTCACATAAAAAATACATTGTTTGAATTGTGTAATGTACGGAACCCTTGGAACGCGAGTCCGACTCGCACTTGGCCGGTTTTTGTAATTTAGATGCAAAAGAAGTCGGTTCTGGCGTCGTTTGGTCGCAGTTCACCTAACACGTTCCTCCTCGCTTCGCTCGTCGTCGCACCTATCTTGACTGTTAAATGAATAGATACGTTATCGTATTAAAAATATTTAGCCAAATGAATGATTTGGCGAAAGAAATGTTGCCAAATACAGTATGTGATAATAATAATCTACATAACAATAATTCTACCAAGTAAAACGTTGTCGTAATGAAAGTTTGCCGAATGTTGGTTGTCAAAGCAAATCATCTGCGAAAAGTTGCTTGGCAAGTTAAATTCGGACAATAAAACTTCAGCGAAAAGGCAGAATACCGTTCACAGAAAGACATAATTATAAAGCTAACTTATATGTAGTAATAAAGATTTTTCCGGTTTCCAGTTTGGTCGGCAACCCTGCGAGTTGCGTCCGAAACCTGCGCACAGGCACTGATGAGTTCCGCAGACGCCATAAACACCCGCTGTTCATCACGCACTCCATTATTACACGCTCCGTGCCGCTTTCCGACCATTTCGTGGCCCAATTGTTTCGTCATACGGACTACGTACCTACAGTTAGCGTCATACTCGTATAAGTTGATTAGTGATGGCCGAAGTGGCCATATATATATCGGGACTCATCCTGGTTCATGCATGGTAAGGGCTGTTAGGGCAGTCACTAGTGACACACACATTTGATGCCGCCTGTGTACGACTAAACTGTATTCGTTTCGTGTGCATCAAATGCAACTTGTACGTATAGCACACAACTTACAAACATGTATTTATGTATTTTTCATGATAAAGTTCCTGAGTTACGAATGTTTTTATGTAGATTTCGAAGTTTAAACATGTTATATGTACTACATATTTAAGAAGGTATGTATATATATTGTCTCCTAGTATCCATAGTATCTACCTACTTGTTTTTGTTACTTTGGGGCTAGCTTATTGATCGACTCCTAAATATTTCTTAGATGGCACCTGTGAAATATGACATGATACTTATTTACCAGACGATTTTCGGTGAATACTTACCTACTGCTACTGTACAACTAGACTGAATTCATCCATGTGTAATTACTGTACAAGGCTGTAGGGATTTAAGAAAAGACGACATTCATACAACAGTTTATTTAAAATAATTTTTCATACTAAAAAAAATCGAGATCCATTAATGTTGGTGTCACAAAAGCAGCATTTTTAACCACTCAAGAATAAATTATACCTATAATTAGAAATGCATAGAACTATTCTTTTTTCTTTTATAATTCTTGCGTGATTTCACAAAATGTACCTTACTTATACTCGTAGGTACTTACAAGCGACATTGAAGATTATCAATCTATGAGTAGGTACAGTCGACGACGTCAGACATGTTTGCATTTTTCGCCTTATTACAAAGGAGTAAGGTGCAAAAATGAAAACATATCGGCACTACTTTGATCGTGTTCTGTCAGTGAATAGAAAAATGTGGTATCTATGTATGGGACGCATACAGAACAGAGTTACTGCTGTTACTCCTTTCTACTTTGAATAGCAGTGTTAGATACGAGATTTTTTCAAAATAGTATATAATCTGTGGTAGTGCCGATATGTTTGACGTCGATGTACGACATAATATTTTATTTACTTAGGTAGGTACTGATTCTCAAATAGCTTGTGTGCATTTGTTTACTATTATTTAAGGTAGGTATCCTGACAAAGAACCCAGGTAGCAAAATGACGTCATTTTACGTCATTTTGCTACCTGGGTAAAATCTTACTATTTATTTAGATAGCCACTGATTTTAGACGAATTTTATTTCAGTTACCTAATTACTTTGATAATCATATGCAAGATGCTTAGCATTTTTTTGACACTTAAGCAACAGGTTTAAAAAGTAAGATTGCTAATACTATTCTCTACATTTCGCCACAGGCTTTACCTAACTCTACGGAATGAACCAACGCAACGTGAAAAACCGAGTGGGTGAAATAGTACATTACGATACAAGTGCGAAAAATAGGAAATTATCGCACTAGTGCGGTAAAGTAGCACCATATGTACTGTAATCGTTATTTACGATACAAGTGCGGAAAAGAGGAAATTCGACACGAGTTGCGAATTATCTATTCGCACATGTATCGTACAACGTTTTACAGTACATATGGGCCTTTAAACTTGCGACATATGCACGAAAAGTGCACTTTACGCACTACTGCGAGGAAGTAGCACCATATGTACTGTAAATATTATTATATTACTAGAAGCTTTGCAGCACGAGCGAATAAAAAAAAATTGAAGACTACTTTCCTACTAAACTAAATACAGTGGAATCCGTTTATTATGACTCCGCTTACCAATGCTCACTACGACGTAATTACTGTGCGAAGTTTGGTTTTCATTGTGACAAAATCGGATAAGATGACTTCGCTTATAGTCGTATTACAAATCGCTTACTATGAGCTATAAATCCATTTTCATTAAATTATGTCCGGTTATATTGACACATTCGCTGGTTTTTGTGGCCTTCCCAACGTCTTTCTCTGCGAGAACGTTTGGTGCGTCGCCACCCACGCAAGTTGTAGGTAAGTTGTTTTAGTTTTCATTCTTAGTGACAAGTTGATAATTGGTACCACAAAGGAATTTGAGATTAATTTTGGAAAATTAACAAAAATAAGAAGTTAATCCACTATCCTTTATATGACGTCCGCTTAGTATGACGTGTTTGTCACTTCCCTTCGATGTCGTTATATGCGGATTCTACTGTAGTCTTCTTCAGCAATAAAAGATTAGGTATTCATGATCATTCAAATCCAGAAGCACCTTAAAGTGGCTATTATTGCATTCTTTTATACTTAATAAATCAATAAGAAATATTTTGTATTCCTATAGCCTTTACCACAAGTTGACACTTGACGTTTACGTTAGCGACTGTGTAAACTCGATCACAGTCCATCTCGCTCACACTGATGTATAGAGAGATAGAGAGGGAATACGATCGAGTTCACGCAGTCGCTAACGTAAATGTCAAATGCCAACTGGTGGTAGATAGCCGTGCAGGTTACTTTTAGGTACAGTACCGAAAATGGACCTTATTTTCGGTCGGTACAAAAAGGTAGTAAGGTTCTTTTCGATGTGAACGACCAGCGATCACACTAAATACTCTACCTCATGGAGACTATATAATAGACCTGTACCGCTGGCTATATTTTGACCCCTAGGTTATAAAAATATTAAAGTCAATTCTGTTTTCGCTTATGAATACTTTGTTAAGATGTAAATCTTACATTTTGTTTTGTGTCATATATATAATTTGCTTTTCTAGTAATTTGTTATTTTGTGGTAATTATTTTTTATTTTGAATTATCTTGGAGAAAAAAATATTCGAGAGAAAACATGTAACTGTGTTGCATTTAGGATAGTGTTTTTAGTGTGAAAACATAGTTAGTGTCAATTACGTCCACTGCAATCTGATACTATGTCATAATATTCTAAATGACACAAAAAAAAATTAGAGTTAAAAAAAATTACTTAGGTCGAATTTAATCGTTTAAATAGGCCCATTAAATGATTTTGTGTCTTATTAAGGCATAGCTTCATAAGATATTTGATGATTTTGTTGTAACAGGCTGTCACCGTTACAAAAGAATATTAAAGATATTAGAGTTTACATCTTATTAATTTGAAATGCGGGATAAATAAGATGTATGAATTTGTGTCACTTGCATCCACTGCATAAACAAATATTACAAAAATATTATTTGCGTTCAAACGAAGCTAGCGGGCGGTCTGAATGGGCAACGGAGGCCGTGCAGGGTGGGGCCGCGGCGTGACCTTGCCGTACGCAACGCATGTTTACTTCGCCTGTGCGCCAAATTAACGCAACTTATTCAAAGATGTTACGCAAACAACAACAACAAGAAAGCAAAGAATGCGTCGAATTATCTTTTACCTATTTAAAACTCATAGATATTGTACAATGTCACCATTATGCAAAAGAACTGTAAGTACATGTTTGATTTGGGAGCGAGCTGGCAACATTGCGCAGGGAAATCTTAAAAATATCGCGTTTACGTGAACGCCACATACATTTGTGACAGTGATAGGGAAAAGGTACCACTAAAGTAAAATTTGGTTATTAATACCGTGACTTTCTTTCATTCTTTGATAAAAAAAATTGCTATTTATGCAACAAGTGCGGAAATCATCTTTACGCACGTGTATCATACAATGTTTTACTATGCATTGTGCGAGTAAATAAAAAAACATGTCATGGCAAATAAGTTTAATTATTAAAAGGAGTGTTTTAAATCGACACGAGTTGCGAATTACCTATTCGCACGTGTATCGTACGTTTTACAGTACATATGGCCCTTTAAACTTTCGACATATGCACGGTAAGTGCTCTTTTCCGCACTAGTGCGAGAAAGTAGCACCCTATGTACTGTAAAAAAAAATTGAAAACAAAAAGCACTAGTGCGGAAAAGCAGTACTTTCCGCACGATATGGCTCCGTAGGAAACGCACTTTTCGAGCACATGCATTGTAAAAAAATATATAGGACTGTATCTCCTAAACCATGCGTCGTAGCGCAAAAATAATAAAATTTTCGTTCCCCTTTATGTAACCCAAAAGTAATACATGAAAAATACAATGAAAAAAAAAAGAAACAAAATCTTTATAGGGCTGTACCTATATTAGCTGTATCTCCTATATCGTGCATCGTAGCGCAAAAATAATCAAATTTTCGCTCCCCTTTAAGAAGCCCCTAATTAAGATTTAAAAACGCAAAAAAGAAAAAAAGAGGAAAAAATCTTTATAGGGCTGCATCTCCTAAACCGTGCATCGTAGCACAAAAATAATCAAATTTTCGTTCCCCTTAAGAAACCCTTAATTAAAACTTTAAAAAAAACCAGGAAAAAAACTTTATAGAGCTATTATAGCTATATATATAGATATAATATCTCCTAAACCGTGCGTGGTGGCGCAAAAATAATAAAAATTTCGTTCCCCTTTATGAAGCCCCAAAGTAATATACTAAAAACACAATGAAAAAAAAGAAAAAAAATAACAAAAAAACTTTATAGGGCTGTATCTCCTACACCGTGCATCGTAGCGCAAAAATAATTTAAAAAATCCCTTTAAGAAACCCCTAATTAAGATTGAAAAACGCAAAAAAGAAAGTGGAAAAAAAAACATTTTAGGGCTGTATCTCCTAAACCGTGCGTCGTAGCGCAAAAATAATAAAATTTTCGTTCCCCTTTACGGAACCCCAAAGTAATATACAAAAAACACAATGAAAAAAAAAAACAAAAAAAACTTTATAGGGCTGTATCTCCTAAACCGTCGTAGCGCAAAAATAATCAAAATTTCGTTCCCCTTTGTGGAACCCCAAACTAATATACAAAAAACACAATGAAAAAAAAAAAACAAAAAAAAATCTTTATAGGCCTGCATATCCTAAATCGTGCATCGTAGCGCAAAAATAATCAATTTTTCGTTCCCCTTTAAGGATCCCTTAATTAATACTTAAAAAAAAAACAAAAAAAAAACAGGAAAAAATCTTTATAGAGCTATATCTCCTAAACCGTGCGTGGTAGCGCAAAAAGAACAAAATTTTCGTTCCCCTTTACGGAACCCCAAAATAATATACAAAAAACACAATGAAAAAAAACAACAAAAAAAATCTTTATAGGGCTGCATCTCCTAAACCGTGCATCGTAGCACAAAAATAATCAAATTTTCGTTCCCATTTAAGAAACCCTTAATTAAAACTTAAAAAAAAAACCAGGAAAAAAAACTTTATAGAGCTATTATAGCTATATATAGGTATATAGATATAATATCTCCTAAACCGTGCGTGGTGGCGCAAAAATAATAAAATTTTCGTTCCCCTTTATGCAACCCATAATTTATATTTAAAAAAAAACGCAAAATTAAAAAAAAAAACATTATAGGGCTGTATCTCTTAAACCATGCGTCGTAGCGCAAAAATAATTAAAAAAAACCCCTTTAAGAAACCCGTAATTAATACTTAAAAAAAAACAAAAAAAAACCAGGAAAAAAACTTTATAGAGCTGTATCTCCTAAACCGTGCGTGGTACCGCAAAAAGAATAAAATTTTCGTTCCCCTTTATGCAACCCATAATTTATATTTAAAAAAACGCAAAATTTAAAAAAAAATCTATAGGGCTGTATCTCCTAAACCATGTGTCGTAGCGCAAAAATAATAAAATTTTCGTTCCCCTTTATAAAACCCCAAAGTAATATACAAAAAACACAATGTAAAAAAGAAAAAAAGAAAAAAAAACAATAAAAAAATCTTTATAGGGCTGTATCTCCTAAACCATGCGTCGTAGCGCAAAAATAATAAAATTTTCGTTCCCCTTTATGCAACCCATAATTTATATTTAAAAAAAAATGCAAAATTTAAAAAAAAAATCATTATAGGGCTGTATCTCTTAAACCATGCGTCGTAGCGCAAAAATAATTTAAAAAACCCCTTTAAGAAACCCGTAATTAATACTTAAAAAAAACAAAAAAAAACCAGGAAAAAAAACTTTATAGAGCTGTATCTCCTAAACCGTGCGTGGTACCGCAAAAACAATAAAATTTTCGTTCCCCTTTATAAAGCCCCAAAATAATATACAAAAACACAAGGAAAAGAAAGAAAAAAATAATAACAAAAAAACTTTATAGGGCTGTATCTCCTAAACCGTGCATCATAGCGCAAAAATAATCAATATCCGTTCCCCTTTAAGAAGCCCCTAATTAAGATTTAAAAACGCAAAAAAGAAAAAGAGAAAAAAATCATTTTAGGGCTGTATCTCCTAAACCGTGCGTCCTAGCGCAAAAATAATAAAATTTTCGTTCCCTTTTATGAAACCCCAAAGTAATAACAAAAAACGCAATGACAAAAAAAAGAAAAAAGAACAACAAAAAAACTTTAGGGATGTATCTCCTAAACCGTGCATGGTAGCGAAAAATAATCAAATTTTCGTTCCCCTTAAGAAGCCCTTAATTAAGATTTAGAAACATAAAAAAGAAAAAGAAAAAAATCTATATAGGGCTGTATCTCCTAAACCGTGCGTCGTAGCGCAAAAATAATCAACTTTTCGGTCCCCTTTATGTAACCATTAATTTATACAAAAAAAAAACGCAAAAAAAAGAGTTTTTTTTTATAGGGCTTGATCTCCTAAACCATGCGTCGTAGCGCAAAAATAATTAAATTTTCGTTCCCCTTTATGAAACCCCAAAGTAATATACAAAAAACACAATGTAAAAAAGAAAAAAACAATAAAAAAAACTTTATAGGGCTGTATCTCCTAAACCGTGCGTCGTAGCGCAAAAATAATCAAATTTTCTTTCCTCTTTATTCAACCCTTAATTTATATTTAAAAAAAAAAACGCTTTCACTAAACTGCTGTAACTCGGAAACTTAGAATCCACAAAGGGGACTTTACTAAATTATGACACATATTAAAGCCTGACCAGTAATATATGATCATTGTCAAGAGGGCGCTGTTCATTCTCATGTATAGGGTGACAGTTCAGTATAGTATGAAAAAATATTGTATTTAATGAACATCATCATCAATGTAATTAATGTTGCTTGCCACGCTTAAACATAACAAAAATCACAATAAATTGCGTCTTAAAATAAACTTAAAAGTCTACTAAAAATCGAAACAAAAGTAATTTTTAAGTCGCTGTTGTGACATTCTCAATCAAAAGGTAGGTACCACTTTGTCGTTTACCATAAAGACGAAATTTGATTATATCTTTATACAAATAACCTGTCAGAGAAAGTGGTACCTTTTGATTAGGAACGTCACAAATGTTGGTCAGTATGAGGAGTGCAGCCTACAGTTTATTTTTAATTATATTTATATACCTACTACGGTAAGATTGATAAGACAATGTAATTATGCCTCCGAATGAAATAAATACACTATATCGCAAAACTAAGTGGCGAGACAGCTCATAATGCCATCTCTTGGTTGGTCTTAACAAGGGTAAAGGAGATAGTATTAAGATCTCAGTCGCCAGCTGATATTGCGGCAAGTATAATAAGCACCCCACCCGCGTAGGTACCCTTCCCCGCGCACGCCCTTCTTGCTCAATTGAGTTTTATTTTGCCAGATAGTAAAAAAACCGTGGATCAAAATGACCCAAATTATGAATGATGTCTCAATGTGGTATTATAATATTGTAGACGTAAACTTAATAATATGAATTTTTTTTTGTGGCAGATACAGGGTGTTAATTAGAAAAAAATTTTTTTTAAATAAAAGCGGTGGATGAATTTGACACAGATTTGTTTGAATAACATATAACAATGTTCTGTAAAGTACAACACTTCACTTACCGACTCTAATATTTTTTTAGGCGTTTTAGGATCAATATTAGGTATTTATTAAATGCCATTATACCCGTGGATGAAAATGACACAAAATGCGTGTGTACGTCGGAAGCCACTTTGCCTTTACAGGGAAACAAAGAATTTCGTCTCGAATATTTTTTTTACAGAATGCTGATTGAAAAAAGAAATACCTAAATTTCTACCTAAGCAAATACCTAGGATGACACAAAATATTATTTTTAGGTTTAGTATATGGTCTGGAAACTATATATAAAAAATAAGCAACATTAATATTCTTATAACCTCAGAAGTTATTGGTACAGGTCTATAAAGGAGCCAAATCTCTATGCATGAAAAGTGTCCATCAAAAAACAGTAATTAGGCGGCGCCACCATACACCGAAATACTACCAAAAACAACCTACGTAATTTGGTCGGGTTATTTGTTGCCTTGTATGGTTCATGTCCGAGAGCCTAACTAGCGCCGCCGGAGAGATTAGGAACTATTATTTAAAGCTGAAAGCGGTCACTTTTGCAACAATTCTGCCATAAGAGATTGGCATCCTTTCTATACCATCCATACTCTACCTACTTATATCTGTCATATTTGCACTTCACTCGAGTTATATTGCGTTGTATTAAAGCTAAAAATGCCACATTTTTCAAACGATTTTAAACCTTGTCCAAACGGGTGGGTGAAGAATTAATTTGTTTAAACGAAGTTACTTGGCATTGAATTACATTTACGCCAATTTAAAAAAATCGCTACGGTGTAAAATCGTTTTTCAAAAGCGCAATGTACTTAGGTATTTAAATTGTAACAAGCGTGAATATTCCTTTATCAACTAACTATAACCTATACCTAGAGTTTTATAGGTTTTATAGGCTGGAATTTATTTTTTGAAAACTTTTTTAAGAATTCTCAATTCAATAAATAAGGTATCGTTCAAAAATAATAAAACTTACTGGCAGTTTAAAATTCTTATATGCAGTATCAAAACGCAAATTCCCGCCAAGTTTGACAGTTTTTTTTTCCGCGTCTAGACTGGGGTCATGACTGTAGAGCCAAAATCCTCACGAACGTGAGGGTGGTGTAGCTGACTACGCTGCGAAGTTTGCTCGCTTGCTACCGTCGATTGTCTTGCGTCTCGGAGTTACTGAGCGCGGATAGGGAGCTTGCGCGCTTCATGCTGTGAAATTCAACATTAGTTTAAAAAAAGTATTGTTTTTGGATTTAAAAAAAAAACAGTCTAAGACTCCATACAAAACTTTGTTATGAAAAGAAACGAAATAAAAAACTTACTGAAATGTTTGTGAAGAAAGGAAGAAACTGTCCAAGGAACATTACGTGACAAATGCAAGCCATGCCGTAGGTAGGTTGCATACGGTTAACTTACACATTCCCAAAGTTATCTATAAGTTATAATTTAAACTTAGGTAATTACATTTGCAAAACTTCTAAGTACCTTCTAGCACAGCATATTTAGGGCGGTTTCAGACTAGCGTATTTTTCTGCGACCTTACAAGCGCGTTACATTTGGTTTTTACGAGTTCACGCGCGCGTTACTTTTCCCTACATTTTCCCATAAAACGCTATGAAACCGCCCTTATACTAATCGGAAATGCGATACCAGCTAAACTTAGAAAAACATCCCTTTTACACGGTTTTGAAATATGTCAGCCCCGTATTCTAACTGCTATGTTACGTATCGCATGATTCGCATGCGGGTCTCAATTGTTTCCCATATAGTTTTAAGTCATAATGTATTGTTTGTCCACATTTTCGTTAGTCATAATTTGGTTTTTCTCAGAAACTCGTAACTTTTCAGGATTGCCATAAAACAAACCTAACCTACCTATAGGATAACCTGAGGAAAATCCTGAAAAGTTAACGGTTTCAGAATTATGACTAATGATAATAGGACAATCTTTACATTATGACGTTCAATAATTATGTCAAACAAAGGGACCCCTCGCATGCATCTCCTTTATTCGAAAGCGGTTAGAATATTAACCCATGAAAGTATCCAGTCTGTTGTATTGTGCTATCTACGCAGATAATTTTCAGCACACAGCACACCTCAATTGTAAAATTTACCATACGAGGTTAGCACGATAGAATTAACTATCGTGTTGGTTCAGTTGGTTGTGTTATGACCATAGCATGGTAGTCTAGACATAGATAGAGCTATCAAAATCGTTGCAGATATTTCTTTGTCTAACTTTAACATATGTACCTACAGTATTCTCAGTCTAAGAAACTACGTTAGACAGCGGAAGGTCACGAATTAAGGATGACTCACGTTAGACCGGGCCGTGTCCGGGCCGGAGCTTCCGGCGCTTCGGTTTCTATGGACAGCATCACGTGATCACCTGTCATGTCATAGAAAAGTAAGCGCAGCATGCTCCGGCCCGGACACGGCCCGGTCTAACGTGAGTCATCCTTTATGTTGACCCTAACATGACACATTTCCTTTCTCGCTCACTATATTGTGCCTCATGTATATGTAGATATTTATGTAAGTATATTATATAAAGTATATGTTTAATTTTATGATTTCATAGTATATCAATTATTTATTTTGTAAAAAGTAGGAAGTGATTATCGTTTTAATTCTTCTAGTTTAAATCCTGCACCTAACAACCATCTCTTTTAAGCCCAGTGGTTAGCAAGTCCGCCATTTGTAGTTACTTATAATTTTAAGTGCAATAAAGTTTTAAATAAAAATTTGCAAATCGTTTTGACAGTTCTAAAAAAGAAACCGATTTGACTAGTAGGAGAATACCCTAATTCATTTGTGGATTACGTATACAAATCATACAAGAACGCCTAATTTCTTTACTGTTACCTATTTAGGAAAAACCTATCAAAATTTTCACGGAGTCTATTCGGAGGCTCGAGTCCTTTTGAGCTGCTTTTAAAAAAGACTCAACAAAGGACTCGACTCGGGGCTTAAAATACTCTTTTATGCGGAGTCATAAAAACGTCCTGAGTTCTTCAGACTTTCCTCAGACTCAAAGGACTCGATTCAAGAGACCAACACTACCTGTCAAGTACGTTCAATAGGGTTCGAAACTATCGTGTTGGTTGGAGCCGAGTGCACTTGAACAATTTGAGTTTACCTATACCACTGCTATGGCCATAATCAATGGGGCTGGTCAGTAGGAGTTTTAATAGAGGGTGCCAGCAGTGTCAATTCTAACAATATTATCAAAACATTTTTTTTTTAATTTTATGACCTGGACTTTAAACCTGCTGGCGCCATCTATTGAAACCTTTGACAGTTGCCAACCCCATTCACCACACCCAAGGTTTACCTTTCAGGATCAGTGTAGTCTACGTCCGGCAGACAGGCGGAGTGGCGGCCGGCGAGGCGGCCGAGCAAGCGCGCGGACGACCGCCGCAGCGACTCGCGCAGTTTCGAGAAACCCGTCTCCCCCTCGCGCCCCTCCTGCCGCGCCGGTGTTATGCAATTTACACTCCATTTTGTTTCAACTAAAAATTCGTATGGTTTTAAGGTTAGGTTCTATTGAGGTTAGAATTTTCAAGGCCAACAACTTTAAGGGGCCCATTTTTTTTTATTAGAGTTAATTTGACCTTTTGTTATCTAAGGTCTACGGGGATGTTCTAAAAATATGAAGGTTACA
This sequence comes from Cydia strobilella, assembly GCF_947568885.1. NCBI lineage: Eukaryota > Metazoa > Arthropoda > Insecta > Lepidoptera > Tortricidae > Cydia > Cydia strobilella. The sequence goes on from NC_086055.1 coordinate 14,848,004, forward strand.
AGAAAAACTAAGTACACCATGAAATCGTGTAATAACTTGACGATTTTCACTGTCAAGTTTCAAGTTTTCAACATGAAAAACTTTTAGGTATCTATATTCAAATCATTAAAAAAAGAATTCATTTATTTCCAAACTAAGAAATGAAGTCCAATTGTAAAACACCAATGATTTAAACTACGTGACAACATTTAAAGTAACTATTACTACAATGTAATGTAGCGTGTGATTTTGATAGTGTTTTGATATGAAATTATGGAAATGATTTGAGGTGGTTACATGCTTCTACAACTAACAGCGAAAGCCGTTAAGTCTATTGAGTACCTAATGAAGAAAAATGTTTTTGATCCTTTGACCGCCACGCCATCATCCTAAGGCCCAAGGTCCTAACTATAGTACCTCTTCAGTTCGATGAAATTTAAATCCTATTCAGTTAGAACAGTCGCTTTTGTTTTGATTCCTTCAATTTTCCAACAACGCAAATTAAACTCTTATTTCCTACACTATAGGTTCAAATTTCAATGGCAAATTTTGGATTTTTCCTTTGTATGGCTGGGCCTTAGGCTGGGCGCGTCGTCGCGAACCATAGACGCAGTATATACGCGCCACGGAGCGACCGGGGGTAAGAGAAAGAATATTCATATAAAATTTGGGCAGCATAGAATTTTTTCTCTTTCACTTATAAATTTCGGTATTTCGCCATAGCTCCTACCTATGATGTCACCCGGTCGGTGATAAGGACAAAGCGTGGCACTATTTTCTCTTTCCTCTTATAGGAATCGCAATAAGACTATCTTTCTCTATCAAAGACTGTCAGGCCCTTGTCGTAAACCGTGTCTGAATGCTTGAAGGTTGATATTGGGCTACAGCCGCCACGTCAGTTGACGTTTTTGGCGGTCAACGGGTTAAACAAACGTGTAAATTATTTTTGCATAAGTTATTCAGTTTTTGGGCTATAAATTGCATAACACTGTAGACTCACCTTTTGCGAATAACTTTAGTTATTATATTTAAAAAAACGAAAGAAGAAAAACAAAATGTTACATAAATATTTATTAACAATTTAAAAATTACCAAAATTAAGATCGATGTGATATTGAGACATAAAAAAAAACAATAATTTCAATTATTGTGACAGCGCCAATGTACTACTAGAGATTCCTGGTATTTAGAATTGTATTAAATCTGCACATGTCTCTTGTAAAATATATCTAGTGTACATAGAGTAAAAAATTGCATTCACAAGCAGCACCCACATACAAATAGAAACATTTCAATGTATATAAAAATATTATACTATATCACTTACTCTCACATAAAGCTTAGACCGCTACACACTAACATTGGAATGACATTATGTAAGCATTATTTATTAAAACTGATAATTTAAATAGGTATCCATTTTGATTCTGCATCGCAAACAATAAAATAAATAAAACGTTCACAAAATAACACAACCATGCGTTCTTCTTCAAAGAGCACTGGATTAAAGTATCAGCAAATTAAAATCGAAAGTGAAAAAAAATAAAATCGTTGTTAATTATAATATTGATTACACACCACAATTATATAAATGCAATTTCAACCTAATTATGTTGGTAAATTGCGGTCGAAACTTACGAGAAAATAAAAATTTGGGTAAGTTTAGAACCGCGACTATAAGTCATAATTATAAAATTTGTTAAAATCCGCACCTTAAATAATAAATTTGCAATACTCCGGACGGTTCATCTTCGATAAAATCTCTCTTATTACATGTTTTTATATCTTTTTTTTTCGATTTGTTTCAAAAAATTATTCTTAAGCATGCTAACATAAATAGATCTAAGCTAGTAGAAGTGCTGGCACAGTTTATTTGTGACGTTTTCAACAAAAAGGTACCACATTGTCGCATGTCGATAAGGTTGATTTCTAATTGAAGCTATATGGAAATAGCGCCGATAAGCGACAATAAGTACCCTTTTGGTTGAAAATGGCACATTTAGTGTCGGGCGGCGGGCGCATGCTCCGCGCCCGACATAATCAAACGTGTGAGCGACAAAATGAGACGCGGGCGTTGCTTTATAATGAGCGAGTGCTTAAGTGTAAGTGACACTTGAATGAGGGCTAGCGTTTTTCTGCTCACCAGTTGGCGCCACTGTTGATGGTGGTCCAGAAAAAACAGATCTCAAAATTCTTCTTTTTTATAAAATCTATACGTTGTGATTATACACGTCTAAATTTGCCGTTTTTTCAACCTGTTTAATTTTGCACATAGTTTATTGGCACCTTTAGACCTCCATCTACACTAGCGCCGATAGCGGCGAAATTGAGCGCGATAGCCCTCATTGGCCTAATATTTAACACATTCAAGTCCGCTATACAAAAGGTATCACTGTAATTTTTGCAACATTGATTTCGTAACAAAATGATACATTGTGTAAAACACCATTTGCCACTTCCATAATACTGGCTTTCGGCGCTATTCGGTAAGTATTCCTTCTTTACGTTGGATTAATGAATACCAAAAAAAATCACCATTCAAAATAGCTACCAAAAGTCAGCTCTTACCAAAACCATTACATTAGTGAATAGTGTATTAGATCGATGCGACGGATAATTCAAGCGAAGAAAAAAAAACTGGTCAAAAATATCTGATTTTCCCCGGAGACGCATTTATGTATTTACGACCCAATTTTGACGTTTTAGGAAGCTTTTAAGTAGACAATATTCTCCTGCCGAATCGACCGAACACATTTACAAACGCATAACCCTCCTTAGCTTTACGCAGTCGGGTAAATATGTAACTTACACCTCGCCAAGCGTCTCCCGCGTCCAAGCGTGACTTAAACTAACTTAACTAACTAACTAACTACGGCGTGTTGATGCCTAGCGCATTGAACAGCTTCGACTTTAGGTTCATGCGGGGCTCGCTCGCCGGGTTCTCACCCTATACCAAACAAAATATAAAGTTTAACGCAAATTAAAGGTGGAAGCGTGGTAGTAAACGGTGTTGTGTGCGTTGATTCGGCGAAATTAAGTTTTCAAAAAATACGTAGATATAGTCATCTATGTTACATAACGAAGGCCGCAAATTTTGGTTGAAATAAATTAATTTCGCACAATCAAATTTTTTAATAAATAAAAAATTAGAAACAAATACAAATAACAGTATAAATAAAGAACTTAGAAAGCACTATAATAAAGTACACATAATCAGATAAGCGGTGTAGAGTGACCATGGTTTTGTGATTATATCGGAAAGTCCTGTGTGATGAGATACGATAAGATAGAGACGGTGCGACCCACGGTGCTGAGAACGAATGAGACGAAATATGTGCAATGATGACAGTTAGTTCGCTTTAATTCTGTTAAATACAATTTTATTAGTAAAACGTGATGTTTTAGTGACAATGATAGTGTTTTTATCGTTATTGATCATACAGTGCTGTCATGCGTATTATCACCCCAGTTGTATTTATCTTTTATGAAAAAAATTCAAACAATGACAAATTTAACCCAAACTGAGTCTGACGTGTGCAAAATGTTATACCTACACGGCCTCATTTGCTATGGAGTAGTCTCAGAAAAAATCGTGCCCGCAACTTTTACAGTTAAAGTAGTTGGAGCTGTACGGTTATATGTTTTGTGGTAACTGAATTGTCAAATGTCTACTTTTGACAAGAGTTACCGCAATAGTGTACGGAGCCGTACAGCGCCATCTATTAGCTGTAAAATCACGAATTTGTCTTCAATTTCTACATTTTTAAAACCGAGACGCAGTGCCTTTTTTAGCAAATGAGCCATGTGAAATCTCGTTATACAACAGTTTTTAATTTTTTACACAGTCAAAAGGTCGTACAATTTGTGCCATAAACAAAGTGACAGACAGATAGATAGAATGAAAGCGAACACCGCACAAACATTCGGCAACGAGCACAAGACGCGACAGCTGAGCCTTCATCCAGCAACACAACGCAACGTCATACAGAAGTATTTCTAATTCAAAATATGAGGAAAACTAATAAACAATGAACGCAACAAATATGCATTAGAATCAATTTTTCTCATATCTATGAAACAAAGATTATTTTGTGTTACTCGGAGCAAAATTTATCTTTAAATTTTATCGTTTGAATCTGAACATACTCTAAGTTCAAACTGATCCTTGGTAATTAAGAAATGTTGCTTATTTACGTCGATTTTACTGTGTATTAATTATAATGATTCTTTTCTTTGGTAGGTACACTGATTAAAAATACACTGATAGGTACACTAGGTAGGTACTCTGATTAAAAAGTCGGTACACTAATTTTAATCAGAAAAATGTGTGTATCTAGAGATACGCTTCGAGGTTGAAGAACTTTTCGTATACTATAGTCAAGGCTGCTCTAAACATGAGCATGAGTGTTAAAGCATGCCAAAGGTTTAGTCAATACTGACTTGAAAGAATTATTATAATTCACGTAATAAAATCGACCAAATTATGACAGTCGAACAGTGCGTATGTGTTGCGTTGTGTTGTGGTGGAGGGAGGGTTTATTCGCGAACCTCGTCGTGGTGGTCGGGCGGCGGCTCGTCGCGGCCGGGGCGACGCCGCGACTGCTTCACGATGTCCAACGCCTGAACACAACCCTATTGTTACACACGAGTATGTCGTCGAACAGGGAGTAATTATAATAACTGACAATTTCAAACAACCAAAAAGTAAAGTGAAAAAATTTAGAAATGTGTTTCAGATGTTTCCTAGATAAGACATATCTCTTCTAGGGAGACATATCTCTTGTTAAATTATTATAAATATTGTCACCCTAATTGGAATTATATAACGCAACAAACGTACACATTAAACATTAAGTTATTAGGGAGTCAAACTAAACAAGGAACGAAATCTACTGCAAAAATATACCCTAATATATATAAGAATCTACAAGTAAATGATAAGTGGATAAGCTACATTACTGGAGTAAGAATTAAATACATTATTATTACAGGGCACGATTTACACGTCACGTTGGTAGGAATTACAGCGATGAATCTAGCCTTCTACCCCATGAAAGTTTTCAATGTGATTTATGGCATTTTTCTTTTCTGCTATTAATTACATAATATTATGTTTTAAAACTTAACAGTTTTTACACACCTTACTCGTAAGCAGCTGCCTAGCGAAATCTAAATAATAGCTTTGGAATATATTAACGACACTAACGTTTCCAAATATTGATAATCATCAGTAATTTCGTTAGCAATCGTTTTCCAAAGTACAAAAAATAAATTATGATCAATACGATACACAAGTATAAATACTTAGGTCTTTCACAGAACTTACTTGTTGAACGCGTGCCACTTGCTGGCAGCGTGCGAAATGGAATATAAATACCGTAAGGTCAGGGTATTTTATCCCCCCAAGGTTACTTTATCCAACCATGAAAACCCATTTATTGAATTAATAAATTCTTAAAAACGACACTAAACGCTTACTCCAAAACAGATAATCTCATAATGTCGTTTTTAAGAATTTATCAATTCAATAACATAGGTTTTCATGGGTGAACAAAGTAACCTTGGGGGGCTAAAGTACCCCGTCCTTACGGTATCGTGTTAATCTGTGCCCCGACGTCTTTAGCAAACTACTTATTATATTATACCCGTACATGTACACATATGTACGTATGTGTATGTAAGACATATTGCGTGTTGGGAGAAGCATAAATGAAATGTTTACTTAATTATATCTGGAATATAAAAAAAAGTAAAAATGTGTATTAAAATTGAAATAAAATATAATTTTCTGCTTAATGTGAACTTACAAGGAACAAGAGTGTAAAAAAGTTAACTTTATAAGTTTAATGAGGGCTACCGTTTTTGTGCTCACCAGTTAGCGCCACTGTAGATGTAGGTCCAGAAAAACAGATCTCAAAATTTTTCTGTGCTATTTTTTATAAAAACAATACCAATACACAGGTATTTTAACGTCTAAATTTGTAATTTTTTCAACCCGTTTAATTTTGCATATATTTTAGTTGGCACTTTTTTTTAAACACTAACATTTATTGAGCTATATCTATTGTTTACCATGATTAATCAAAGATGGACAAATTTACCACAATTATGATTAAGGAGTGAAAATTCCCGATAAAAAAGCTTGAAACCCCCCAAACTTCTATGCATCTGACCTTTCGAAAGACCTCCATCTACACTAGCGCCCCTAGCGGCGAAATTAAACACGGTAGCCCTCATTGCTGTGTCTAGTGTCTTCTTAAGAATGGCACTTCACTTGCTAGGATCCTAGTTGTCTTTTTTATGGAAATCACTTAAGTATTTGTCTATTGACAAAGTGAAATGCTACTCTTCCGTACGATTTACAAAAAACGGGCGCAGCCGGACTGGGTCTCGGTGCTACTTAAATATGGACTGTATCTACTGTACATGAGATTAAAATTCCTGTAACTACGATCGGGTCGATGTGAATCGTACATTAAGGGACCATACGTATTTGCGGTTGTTACGCGTGGGCTATTTCCTAACCCAGGGGTCGGCAAACTTTTTAGTAAAAGAGCCAAACGCAGCAAAACTTAGCAATAATATGTAGTTCAAAGAGCCACAAGCGTTGTTTACAGTGATATACGCTATTGGACATTTAAAGTGACGCATGCGGCTCTTGAGTGTCGGTTTGCCGACCCCTGTCCTAACGTATATCTGCGGGTTTACCTCTTTCCTGCTGCGCAGCGCGCAGTCCTCGAGCGTCTCGGCCGCCTCGTACTTGCCCTGGCGCCGGTACAGCGCGCCGAGGTTCTTCAGCGTCGTGGTCACCGTATATCTATGCGTATATCTATGCGGGTTTACCTCTTTCCTGCTGCGCAGCGCGCAGTCCTCGAGCGTCTCGGCCGCCTCGTACTTGCCCTGGCGCCGGTACAGCGCGCCGAGGTTCTTCAGCGTCGTGGTCACCGTATATCTATGCGTATATCTATGCGGGTTTACCTCTTTCCTGCTGCGCAGCGCGCAGTCCTCGAGCGTCTCGGCCGCCTCGTACTTGCCCTGGCGCCGGTACAGCGCGCCGAGGTTCTTCAGCGTCGTGGTCACCGTATATCTATGCGTATATCTATGCGGGTTTACCTCTTTCCTGCTGCGCAGCGCGCAGTCCTCGAGCGTCTCGGCCGCCTCGTACTTGCCCTGGCGCCGGTACAGCGCGCCGAGGTTCTTCAGCGTCGTGGTCACCGTATATCTATGCGTATATCTATGCGGGTTTACCTCTTTCCTGCTGCGCAGCGCGCAGTCCTCGAGCGTCTCGGCCGCCTCGTACTTGCCCTGGCGCCGGTACAGCGCGCCGAGGTTCTTCAGCGTCGTGGTCACCGTCGGCGAGTCCACCTGCCATACAACCATAGTGATAGTGCCCAATGTAGCTTCCCTGGTCACTCTTATTCACAACAACTATTTTTTGCCCAAGGTGAAACTACAGTACCGGCCAATAATATATCACCTTTGAGTGTTTTTGTATGAGCATGTATAGAGTAAACGATATAGGTTAGTTTGTAGATTGCATATTTTACTAGTCATTTTATACAAATATATGATGAATACTGCAATGAAATACTGTGAATTACAATAGGATACTCAGCATATTACTAAAAAACCTCTAGTAAAAAAATGAAGTTGACAATACATTAAAAAAAAGAAAAAAACATTACATGACACCAATTTTTCTCATCGCCCATACAAAGGAATACTACTAGACTACCTACAGCAGTAAGGTGGAAGTCACTCACAAATATATAAAAAAAGTTATAAAGTAAAAACTTCATGATATATTATTGGCCGGTACTGTAAGTTTGATAATTTGTAGCAAAATCGACTTCAAAACACAGTATACCAATAAATAGTCTTCATCAGCCAGTCCCTGTTCACCAAATGTCACTTTTCGAGAGAAAATGTTACTATATAATAAGTTTTTGGCAAAAAATTCATTTTTGGTGCAAGCATTTATCGCTGACTGCACTTTTCTTTCCACAAGCAACTAATACTCATTGAAACAATTCTAAAAACCCCAAACACAATTAGGTTTCGTTGTTTTATCACAGAGTTCCTATGGCCACCTCTTATTTCCATCATCAGATCAGCTCGATGGTATAATATTGCATTGTCACCTGACATGTGTATACAAATTTTCAACTCCATTGGAGGTCGGGAAGTGGGTCAAATTTAAATTGCAAGATTTGACCCGTACTTACTTACTTACATTGAAAGTTAAATGAAAGCTTGTAAAAATACACAAATCACTACATGTGCCTACATATAAAAGAGGTCCCTCGATGTCTCCAGAACAGGGACCGGCCCGCTATCCCTTATCGGGGTTTTATAAGGGTATTGCATAAGGCTTAACTCACCATACCCTTTGCCAGACGAAACCCTTTGTTTTGCTTTTAAAAACCCTTATATAAAGCTACCACATTTGAGTAATCGGTAGCCCGAACACCCTTACAAAACCCTTATCATCCGCTCACCAACACCTTGCATATTGCTTATAAGGGTTAGCCTTATAAAGGGCTTCACTTTTAGCATATAAGCGTGCTAATTTAAGTCGTCTACCTTGTTCATAAAGCACACATTACTTCGAATCCGAGCGATCGTCGGCGGCGACGCGACGGCGGCGTTCTTTGACTAGGCACTTATTTTCTTTCCTATTCATACACTACCGTAGATATATACTAATCCTGTCTCTTTCACGCAAAGGGAAACCTTTATAAAAAGCGCTTAAAGATAAGGGTAACCCTTATTAAGAGCAAGCCTTATTTTTGGTTAGCTTTTCGGTAAGGGTTAGTCAAAGGTAAGGGTATGAATGGGCTTGCAGTTCAAAAGGGAAAGTCTTTCAATGTGTTAGCCGTGTTTAAGTGTCGCCCATTGAAAGGGTTTTGTCGCGGAAAGGGTTGTCCGGTCCCTGCTCCAGAATCCCATCATTAGAACCTGACTTGATGACGATGAAACCAACTGTGAAGGACCCTTTCAATTCAACCAAAAAAGTTTTTGCAGTTTTATGCCAGTCACCATATTCTCGACATGGCGCGTTTTCTTTTAGGAGATAAATAGGTGCTACAATGGACAAAACACAACCAACACATTAAACAAGGTGCTAGATAAGATAGAAATAGAAGTTTTATAGCAGCTGCCTTATTTACTCTACGCCTGCCCATGCTGATTTATTAATTTGCCTTATTTGTTTTAATTTTGTAGATGATTTTCTGCTCGCGCCCCAAAAGAAGGCCCATTTTGAGGTTATTTGTTAAAAAGTATTATCTTTCGCTACTATTATTGGACAAAGCACAACTACACACATATTAGTCTCTCATAAAGATAGAAAGTAATATGTACATTGTGGAATACCTTGGCAGCTTTATGCCATCCACTATATTCTACATACGGCGCGTTTTTCTTTTGGAAATGTTGGTTCCAGCGAGAATACAATAAAAGAACAAAGCACAACTACACACACATTAGTCTCAAATAAGATATAAAGTAATATGTACATTGTGGAATACCTTGGCAGCTTTATGCCAGTCGCCATATTCCTCGAGACTACAATATAAGCACAACTACACACATTAGTCTCTTATAAGATAGAAAGTAATATGTAGGGAGAGAGGTGACTCCTACTGCATAGAAATTTGTTAGCAGAGGGGGGTCACCTCTCTTTGCAGCTGACTGTACATAGTGGAATACTTTGGCAGCTTTATGCCAGCCGCCATGTTCCCCATACGGCGCGTTCTCCTTACAGATGTTTGTTATACCGAGACTACAATATAAGGACATTAAGGACAAAGCACAACTACACACACATTAGTCTCTAATAAAGATAGAAAGTAATATGTACATTGTGGAATACCTTGGCAGCTTTATGCCAGCCGCCATATTCCCCGTACGGCGCGTTCTCCTTCTGAAGGTGTTTGTTCTCCTCACGCTCCTCCGCCACTTGCCAGATGGGCTTGTTGTCGCCTGGAATGGTTTTACGTGGTTAGAAGGATATGTTGATAGGGGTAGTAGTCCGATCAATGAAGTTTGGAGGGATATTTTGTTTAGTACTTTAAATCAACACTGTTAGTGTAGATTTAAATAGTAAACTGAAGAATCGTAAAATGGAATATAATTGTCTTATTGATCGGACTATGGCAATATACAAATAACTGTTGTGTGAAAAAGATAACTCATATGGATTCATAAAAAAAATAGATACATCTAAAATAAAGTAAGCTCACTGTTAGGGGTTTTTGATCGATACAATTTGCATTAAAATTTAAGAATAAAATGAGTACCATCAAAAAAGTGTATAATTTACATGAAATTTATGTCATACAAGTTATATTTTAACACAAATAAATCTACAAATGTGACACAAGTCGGGAAGGTGTGACACAGATAGACATACAAGAGAATAAAAGATAAAATACTAATAACAGGTAACATAGTTATTAACAAGTATCATGGCCTTTCCTACCTGTGCCACACGAAATCCAAACTTGTGCCACTTACCTAAAGCTCATTTTTAAACCACCCGCTGCTTCGTTAGGGTTGTTTCGAAATGAAAATAAAACGTGCTTACGACCTCTGTTTAATGACCAGAACGGATAAAATTTAAAATAATCTATTAATATAAATTGTTAGGATATAAAATAATTGTTATAATAAAATTGTAATGGTTGCTGTATTGAATTGGGACCGAATACATATAAATCATATTTAAATTAGATTTCGACAAGTAGACTTTTCTCACAAGAATGTCCAACAGCAGAATAAATATCCTATTTATAAACATATTTTTGTACCGCTAAACGAAGTTGCCGCTTTCCGGCTCCGTTGAACAAAAAAAATATACACACCACGGCCAGTAAATAACAAAGCCTCATATCATATGATTGTAGACCTCGGCTTCGCCTCGGCGGACAATTCCATATTCCATGTGGTCTGAGACATTTTTACTGTTACTGTTGTTACTGTTTAAAATGGACCAAGTTTTTTCAATGATTCGCCCCCAAATGAATACTAGGAACAACAAAGCAAATATATATTTAAAACAGTAACATATTCAGCCATTTTTGTATTGTCATTTTCATTAGGAACCCTGTATACAATAATAAAAGGCACTATTTCTCAGCCACATTTATACTTACAACTACATTGGCAACAATCATTGGACTATTTTTATTGTATAACATTATACAATCATTGGACTATTTTTATTGTATAACATTATACAATCATTGGACTATTTTTATTGTATAACATTATACAATCATTGGACTATTTTTATTGTATAACATTATACAATCGTACTGCATTCCCTTTTAACCCAGAAAAGGCAACAGAGATTGTATTTTTATATATATTTATACTTGATTCTATGAACGTAAGTTCTAAGTCAAGTTAAAGTAACTTCTTATACGAAATAAAGCAACCTAACTATAATATGTTCAGCATAAGAACAATTGAATGTCGGTCCACATTATTATGTACTATTAATTGTGCCGAAGTAACATTTCTAACCTTGTAAAAAACTTATAATTTTCAGGAAATATGCCGCAAGTAAATAAAGTTTAGTCAAATAACAGACTTCTGTCTATGACTTTGACATAGGAGTTTAATTTTGACTGGTTATTTTCTGCAGATATAGGATGCATTTATACGGCACCTTTGGCACAATAATACATTAATTTGTGGTCATAATATCTGACCCCTTTATTTCCTCAGCCTCCCACCAGGAAGTGAATTTTCCAAAATAGAATAACTTGTCTTCTCCATCCACGGAGCTGAAGCTACATGCCAAATTTTATCAAAATTCAACTCGCAAATATAATAGTATGGATGGATGTTTTATCTAAGTATAAATCAAGTAGCTATAGTTAAAAAGCTACTTATTACGAAACTCAATACACAACCTAAACTAATACCCTTATTAATAAACTATAAACTTAAGAAAAATACTACACTCATGTTGTTACCTAACACTTATGTTGTATGTGAGAGGTGCCTATTTTTCTTGAGTTTTCTATTAATGTGGGTCATTGTCTAAAAAACCTTCCTAAAATCACTAATGGCAAGCTAAATAACTAAATCAAAATAAAATAACTAAAAGCCAACAGCCAACATTCGAGACAAAATGCATTAAGAGATCTATTAGAAGACAGAAGACCATTGCACAAAAACAAAAATAATAACATAAATATTTAAAAACTGGAACAAAAATTAAAATTATGCTTAAAACAATCACAAAATTAAAATAATAATTAAACATTAAACTATCAATTTTGCACCAAATTTCGTCCCACTTACAGCCATATCATTATTATCAAAGATAATTGATATTGATAATAGAGAGGTAGACTAAGAAAAAAACGTGCCCCTTAGTTTGACATCCAAAACAGTTGGCGCTGTACTGCGCTGTATGTTTTGCGGGCGTTGAATTGTCAAACGTCAAATTTTGACAATCATAATTACCGCAAAATATATGGACCTGTACAGCGCCATCTCGTTTACCTGTCAAATTCGAAGCACGAAATTGTATTAGATTTGGGCATCTTACTCAATTAATGTAACCTCAAATTATTTCGAAATCATGCAAATATTTTTTTGCTTTTATATTTTTCAATATAATTCTACTATATACAACAACTCCTTAGTATCGCATATCTAATAACAGCCTCCAATGATATTCGCGCAAAACCCAAGTAGCAAATATAAAACATAATACGATAAAATAATACATAAAAAAAAAAACAATCATGCTATTGGGATTTTGAGCTTCGGTATTTTGTATTTAGTATAAAAATAACCTCCACCGTAGCCAAAATTAATTGCAAATAAAATATTCTTATTAAATAAAATAAAATCTGTCTATGGTAACAGTCAACCGGTTAGGAAATAAATTAGTTACCAACAATAATCTAGACTAATAGTAAATATACTATGCGTCACGTATCTCGAACGATATTAGAGTTATTAGAATACTAGTTATGATGGCATATGAGGGCATTAAACTTTACAATGCTCTAGACGAGCAGTTAAAAGCTACTTCAGACTCGATGTTCGAGAAAAAACTTAAACAAATATTGTTGGACATGGCGTGCTATAGTGTCGACGAATTCGTTCCCTGCTACGAGTCACTGACCCACCCACAAAATTATTGAATCTGTGATATTAATTACCTAATGTACCTAATAATAATGTATAATATAGAATAGGAATAAGCAAAATTGACATGTAAATCTTTTTATATTTTTATCAATAAATGATCTATCTATCTATCTATCTAGTTACCGCTCGAGAATTAAGTACCCGTTGCGCAATTGTTAATTCGTGCTAATAATATTAATTAACAAACAATCTGCGCCATTATTTTACTACAAGTTTGGTCATTTTCGCGTAAACATAAAACTTGAAGGTTTAAAACAGACCTATTTTTATCATTTGTTGGCTCTCTAAAATCTTACCTAACTGGTTAACGTTGACCATTCCTTGACCAATCCAAACGACAGTTAGCTAGTCAAGATTTAGTAATTACTAATAACCTAGGTAACCTGCCTAGCGCCTATTCCCTATTCGAGACAGAAAGAGTCAAACAAGCGTTCAGTATTATTTGTATTATGCAATTGGGAATGTTCGGCCGGTCCTTACGTTAATATAGCTCGGGTTATTTTTTTTGCTTTGTATTTAATGACGATATGTACTCTGAAATAGTAAAAATAAACGTTAAAAATAAGCAAAGTAATAATATAAGCGAAATTAAAGAGTATGTTGTCAGGTGGGGTAATAGAAACAAGAGATTATATTGATTAGGGTGAAAAATATTAATGCCTCCCTTGCGACTCACTCTTTTTATTTATTTATATGAAATATCACTCATAAGTGTATGAATCGACATCTCACGGCACTTTTGAGCATTGTTCAGTCTCTTATAAGAATACAAAAATTGCAACGAGTATATGATACTTAATAGCTGGATCTTCACAGCATTAGTTACTTTGACAAAAGTTTCTATTACCCTAACTTGGACACAAGTTACAAAATAAACATAACTTTATACAATTACTTATTGTAAGAAAGATTTATAACATGGTCCCGTTTCTAAAATGGAGTCCAACGGAAATGGCGTAAGATGCAAAGAAATATGATTAATTGCCTATCTTCGCAATGGCATTTGAAACATAACCTAATATTTTTAATGAGTCTGTATCTACTAAAATATAAATAATAATTTGACCGATATTTTAACTTCAAACGAATGTAATAAATATGTGAATACATACAAGGATTCAGCGTAAAATTACCTTTTAAAAATTAATTAATTTAACCTTTTCGACGCCGTGTCAAACACAAAAGCTGTCACTCGGACGCCACGTCACCGAAGTGTCAAAGCTGAAATTGAACTTTATGCACATGCACGTAGGTCTATGTTGCTCTGTGGTCTGTGACCGAATAATCCGTCTATGGCGTTGGACCTGCGGTGCCGATGTATCCGTCATTGGCGTCCAAAGGGTTAAGAAGTCATAAACACAAATTGAGTTCTATAAATATTTTGACATTTCTATCGAACTCCATTTCGTAGAGGTGTTTATACAGTGTAGATAAGTACTTGTGTGCGCTCCGTTGAACGTTGAACGTTGAACTAAGAATGCGTGAGCGACTTACCGTCGATGGTCCCGAACTCCCGCTCGTGCGCGCGCGTCAGCACCTGCTTGTATAACGTCTCCGCCTCCTTGTATTTTCCCTAGAAACACGTATGAACGTGTTAAAATCTAAAACTAATAACAATATACACTTCTGAGGGAATGAAGTGAGAAAGGCGAAATTCCGACAGTCGGCAGGTCCAGAATTCATTCGACATAGTATTTATCTAACAGCTTGGGTACGGTGTATATGTATATTATCATATCTATACAGTTTATAACCTTATAACAACGCAATATGTCGCTAATTTGTATTGAGATGATATATGTCACCGTATCCAAGTTTAAAAATACTACAGTTCTAGTGAAAACACTTTAGGGCTCGCACATACGTCATTAGATGGATTAGACTGTATTTGAATATGCGTAACATTTAATTTTTCTCATATTTTGTTCCGAAATAAAATTATCAGAAAGGGACCTTATCACCTTGGTTTGCCTGTCAATGTTCAGACAATATTAGACATTACAATGAGTGGAGTGTTTGTTACCTGTTTGAGGTAGCAGGAGGCGAGGTTGTTCTTGGTCTTGGCGACGTTGGGGTCGTCGGGGCCGAGCTTGCTCTCGTATATCTCCAGCGCGCGCTGGTAGTACTGCTCCACTTCTTCATATTTGTTCTGTAATCATGTATACATTTAAAGGTTTTCTCGTGCTTGATATTATAAGATTCTTTTTAAAAAATATTGAGGCGTAAGTTCCACGTGTCGGTATTTAAAATTTTAAAATCCCCGCCAAGACGAGCAAAGCGAAGCGCAAGGGCACTACCTACCTTTTCTCGAAGCTCTCGAATCTTTCAAGAAATTAAAATAAAATAAATAATATAAAAATATTTGTTTCGGTATTCCTGCATCCATCCACAATACAAACTGTGCTATTTTATTTTTGTCGATGACATTTTTTTCGTTTTTACGTTGGCATATTAGAGCGCGCGGTGACGTGCGTGCGTGAGCGCGCGTGGCAACCAACTCAACTGGCTAGCTTAAGTACCGCCGGCGGGAAGAGAGTCGTAGGTATATATCCGAGCTCGCGCGGAGAGTTCCATAGGCCTGCTTTTGGTAAGAAAACTGATGTATGGAGTGAGTGAGTACTCTACGTTAGTTATATGTGTATGAATGAACAGACCTGGTTCTGACAGAGCAGCGCGAGGTTGTTGAGCTGCTTGGCCACGTCGGGGTGGTCGCGGCCCAGCACGGCCTCGCGGATGCAGAGCGCGCGCTTGCACAGCGGCTCCGCCTCGCGGTACTTGCCTGCAACAAACAATAAACATCAAACACGTATATACAACTGCTTACTCCATTGGAATAATCCTAAGGAAACCTACTTTCATCTCTAAGAGTCTCTCTCTCTCTCTTGAAAAGTCAAATGGTAACCGGTTAACCTTTGACCGCCAGGAACACCGGAAGGCGTCGTAGCTCCTCGTGCCCGGCACCGTGTATACGTACGACCGTTATGGCGGCCCGGGCCCGGGCGGGGGCGGGACGACTCCCCCGAGCGTCTTCTCACGGATAGGCTCTTTCTAGCTCTTTCTTCAGGAAATTCGACGCTTTTGTACTAACGATACTCTTGGGTTAAGGTATTGCCAGTTGACAGTGTTAACGATGTGTGGTCTGGTCCCAATAAGCCATACTATTATTATAAATGCGAAAGTGTGTCTTTCTGTTTATCTGTTACCTCTTCACGCTTACACCGCTGAACCGATTTAATTGAAATTTGGTTTACAGATAGTTTGAGTCCCGGGGAAGGACATTTATTTGTGTGATGAACACAGATATTTGTTCCTGAGTCATGCTTGTTTTCTATGTATATAAAGATGTATAATTATCTATATAAGTATGTTTAAGTGTGTCGCCTAGTACCCTTAGTACAAGCTATGCTTAGTTTGGGGTTAGCTAGATCTGAAAAAAAAAAAAAAACTAATTCCACGCAGACGAAATCGCGTCGCGGGTAAAAGCTAGTAGTTGGTATAGCAGACCTCGTTTCCCGTAGAGCACGGCCAGGTTGTTGAGCGTGGCGGCGACGGCGGGATGGTTCTCGCCGAGCGTCTTCTCGCGGATGGAGAGGGCGTCGTTCAGCAAGTTCGCCGCCTCCTTGTACTTGTTCTGGTCCCTGTAAATACATTTACATAATATAATATATAGTTCGTCAAACCAAATTGTCAGTAAATAAGAACAAAAAAACTATACTCGTCCTTTTTTCTTCGGTCACATCAAACATCAAACTAGTTTTTATGTTGCTGGATTTGTCGATCTATGAACTCAAAACGAAAACGGCCGTTTTAACTTTAAACGCATAGATTGACGAATCTAGCAACGTTAAAACTATTAAAATGTATTCAAAAGGTACTTAAATACAAAACACAGTACGTAGCGGCCTCCTTTTTAGAGTTCCGTATCCAAAGGGTAAAAACGGGACCCTATTACTAAGACTCCGCTGTCCGTCTGTCACCAGGCTATATCTCATGAACCGTGATAGCTAGACAGTTAAAATTTTCACAGATGATGTATTTCTGTTGCCGCTATAACAACAAATACTAAAAACAGAATAATATAAATATTTAAATGGGGCTCCCATACAACAAACGTAATTTTTTTGCTGTTTTTTTCCGTAATGGTACGGAACCCTTCGTGCGCGAGTCCGACTCGCACTTGGCCGGTTTTTTATTTAAGTATCTATCGCTAAATTTAAATAATCATTGATTTAGCAGTGGCGCTAGTGTGGCTGTGACATGGCTTTCTTTTTCGAGTTCCGTAGTCAACTAGGAAATATTATACTTTCGCCATGTCCGTCTGTCTGTCCGTCCGCGGCGTTGCTTCGTGATCGTTAGTGCCTGAAAGCTGCAATTTGGCATGGATACATAAATCATGCGTGGCGACAGAACGGAAAAATAAAAGCTAGAAAAAAAATTTTTTTAGGCTACCTCGCATACTAAATGTACAAGTACAAGGCTTGCTTGCACAGTGGCACGGCAACCTGCTATCGTCCCGGGGAGGCGTATTGGATCACGACGTTGGGAGATGACTATACCTAGAACTTTATGGAGCAAAAACAATGGTTTGACAAAGTTCTAGGTATCGAGACGACTTCACTTTCACTCACCTGTAGACCAGCGCCAGTATGTTCAGCATGGTGGCCACATCGGGGTGGTCGTGTCCGGAGGTCTTCTCCAAGTCCTCTAGCGCCTGCTTGCACAGGGGGACGGCCACCTCGTACCGTCCCTGCGAGGCGTACTGTATGACGAGGTTGTGCAGCGTGCGCAGGCATGAGAGAGATGACTTGTATAAACTAACCTGTAGACCAGCGCCAGTATGTTCAGCATGGTGGCCACATCGGGGTGGTCGTGTCCGGAGGTCTTCTCCAAGTCCTCTAGCGCCTGCTTGCACAGGGGGACGGCCACCTCGTACCGTCCCTGCGAGGCGTACTGTATGACGAGGTTGTGCAGCGTGCGCAGGCATGAGAGAGATGACTTGTATAAACTAACCTGTAGACCAGCGCCAGTATGTTCAGCATGGTGGCCACATCGGGGTGGTCGTGTCCGGAGGTCTTCTCCAAGTCCTCTAGCGCCTGCTTGCACAGGGGGACGGCCACCTCGTACCGTCCCTGCGAGGCGTACTGTATGACGAGGTTGTGCAGCGTGCGCAGGCATGAGAGAGATGACTTGTATAAACTAACCTGTAGATCAGCGCCAGTATGTTCAGCATGGTGGCCACATCGGGGTGGTCGTGTCCGGAGGTCTTCTCCAAGTCCTCTAGCGCCTGCTTGCACAGGGGGACGGCCACCTCGTACCGTCCCTGCGAGGCGTACTGTATGACGAGGTTGTGCAGCGTGCGCAGGCATGAGAGAGATGACTTGTATAAACTAACCTGTAGACCAGCGCCAGTATGTTCAGCATGGTGGCCACATCGGGGTGGTCGTGTCCGGAGGTCTTCTCCAAGTCCTCTAGCGCCTGCTTGCACAGGGGGACGGCCACCTCGTACCGTCCCTGCGAGGCGTACTGTATGACGAGGTTGTGCAGCGTGCGCAGGCATGAGAGAGATGACTTGTATAAACTAACCTGTAGACCAGCGCCAGTATGTTCAGCATGGTGGCCACATCGGGGTGGTCGTGTCCGGAGGTCTTCTCCAAGTCCTCTAGCGCCTGCTTGCACAGGGGGACGGCCACCTCGTACCGTCCCTGTGAGGCGTACTGTATGACGAGGTTGTGCAGCGTGCGCAGGCATGAGAGAGATGACTTGTATAAACTAACCTGTAGACCAGCGCCAGTATGTTCAGCATGGTGGCCACATCGGGGTGGTCGTGTCCGGAGGTCTTCTCCAAGTCCTCTAGCGCCTGCTTGCACAGGGGGACGGCCACCTCGTACCGTCCCTGCGAGGCGTACTGTATGACGAGGTTGTGCAGCGTGCGCAGGCGCGCCGGGATCTCGTAGCCGGCCGTCACCTGCTGCGCGAACTGCGACTGCGGGGTCGGGGACATCGCTGGAAGTTTCACCATTTCATAACAATACCTCTTTATTTCATAATTGACATATTTTAAATGAAAGTTTACAGTAAGAAAACTTACTAGCTATTATTACGATTAACTATAAACTAAAAAAAAATATCCACCTATCTTAAGTCCCCTAAATCTGTCCCCTGCGGAAGAGTGCCCATAAGGCTGGCTACGTTCCCCCGCCGAATAGCTATAAGAATTCGATTAGAATTACATGTTAAGAGCCCGTAGTCGATTTGAAAACGCGCGAAGATACGACTTTTACACAGTAACCGAACGCCGGCCGCTGCTTAAAATAACGCGACCGCCTAAACAATATTGATACTTTCGCAACATTATGCGTCACTATAACTTTAATTAGGTTAAAATAAAACTTTCGGTAAATTTGATATAATCGTTTATTACTCTTAACAATTTACCTATGTATTCATATAATACATACAAATTATATAGCATGATGATAATGATTTGCACTAAGGCAATATCTTATATATATATAATCATCTTACTCGCGTTATCCCAGCCTTTTGGCCACGGCTCATGGAAGTCTGCTGGGGTCCGCTTGGCAACTAATCCCAAGAATTGGCGTAGGCACTAGTTTTTACGAAAGCGACTGCCATCTGACTTTCCAACGTTCCAACCCAGAGGGGAAACTAGCCTTTTGTTGAAATTTGGTATACAGATAGTTTGAATCCCGGGGAAGGACATAGGATAGGTTTTACCCCAGAAACGGGGGGGGGGGGGGGGGGGGGGGGGGGTAATGGAGATTTGTATGGGATCCAATAAAACCGATTTGGATGGAATTTGATATTATGGAGATAGTCTTAATCGTTGGGAAGGGTGTATAATAATTTTTATTTCCAGTCATCCTCTTCTCTTCTTCACTCTTCTAACACTCGCTCAACGTGTTGTTGGTTGTACGATGAATACTGCTCAAGACCTGGAACACCTGGAGTGCTTCTGGGTGCAAAGGGTCAGGGGTAACACTCGCTCAACGTGCCGCTGGTAGAGTATGATGGGGAAAACTCAAGACCTGGAACACCTGAAGTGCTGCTGGGTGCAAAGGGTCAGGGGTAACAGTCGCTCAACATGCCGCTGGTAGTGTGTAGTGTACGATGGATACAGCTCAAGACCTGGAACACCTGGAATGCTTCTGGGTGCAAAGAGTCAGGGGTAACACTCGCTCAACGTGCTGCTGGTAGTGTATGATAGGGAAAGCTCCAGACCTGGAACACCTGGAGTGCTGCTGGGTACAAAGGGTCAGGAGTAACGGGTAACACTCGCTCAACGTGCCGCTGGTAGTGTATGATGGGGAAAGCTCCAGATCTGAAACACCTGGAGTGCTGCTGAGTGCAAAGGGTCAAGGGCAAAGGGTGGGTAACACTCGCTCAACGTGTTGTGGGTAGTGTATGACGGAGACAGCTCAAAACCTGGAACACCTGGAGTGCTGCTGGACGCATCGGATCAGGGGTAAAACTCTTTTAATCTGAATTTGGTAGAGTATGCTGTAGGCAGGTTAAGTTCTTCAAGACCTGGAACACCTGGAGGGCTGCCAGATGAAGCAGGCACCTGACCAGAGCTACTACACGTTTAACATGCAGTAGGTACTGGGGGTTAAAAGGGGGTGGAAGTTCTGATAACAATAAATGAACCTGAGTTCCACTAAGTACAGCCAGGGTTCATCATCAGCTCTATCTTGGGTACTGCTCTCCCATTTGCTCATCAAGACGTGTCAGAAGACCAAAACAGCGTGTGCCTATATTGCACCAAACCTAAGTTCCACTAGGTACAGCCAGGGTTCAGCATCAGCTCTATCTTGGGCTCTCCCAAGTGTTCATCAAGACGTGTCGTAGGACCAAAACAGCGTGTGCCTATGTTGCACGAAACCTGAGTTCCACTAGGTACAGCCAGGGTTCAGCATCAGCTCCATCTTGGGTACTGCTCTCCTAATTGCTCATCAAGACGTGTCGGAAGACCAAAACAGCGTGTGCCTATGTTGCACGAAACCTGAGTTCCACTAGGTACAGCCAGGGTTCAGCGTCAGCTCCATCTTGGGTACTGCTCTCCTAATTGCTCATCAAGACGTGTCGGAAGACCAAAACAGCGTGTGCCTATGTTGCACCAAACCTGCGTTCCACTAGGTACAGCCAGGGTTCAGCATCAGCTCCATCTTGGGTACTGCTCTCCTAATTGCTCATCA
Organism: Cydia strobilella; assembly: GCF_947568885.1. Classification (NCBI taxonomy): domain Eukaryota; kingdom Metazoa; phylum Arthropoda; class Insecta; order Lepidoptera; family Tortricidae; genus Cydia; species Cydia strobilella. Next base: position 14,869,375 of record NC_086055.1, read on the forward strand.
AGACGTGTCGAATAACCAAAACAGCGTGTGCCTATGTTGCACGAAACCTGATTTCCACTAGGTACAGCCAGGGTTCAGCATCAGCTCCATCTTGAGTACTGCTCTCCTAATTGCTCATCAAGACGTGTCGGAAGACCAAAACAGTGTGTGCCTATGTTGCACCAAACCTGCGTTCCACTAGGTACAGCCAGGGTTCAGCATCAGCTCCATCTTGGGTACTGCTCATTGCTCATCAAGACGTGTCGAATAACCAAAACAGCGTGTGCCTATGTTGCACGAAACCTGATTTCCACTATGTACAGCCAGGGTTCAGCATCAGCTCCATCTTGGGTACTGCTCTCCTAATTGCTCATCAAGACAGACCAAAACAGCGTGTGCCTATGTTGCACTAAACCTGCGTTCCACTAGGTACAGCCAGGGTTCAGCATCAGCTCAGCTCTATGTATACTAAAACCTTCTCCAGAATGTAACAAACACTTTTCTAAAAACCGCATCAAAATCGGTTCAGCCAAATGCGAGATAATCGCGAACAAACATACATACATACATATATATACAAACATACGGATCAAACTGAGAACCTCCTTTTTTTTGAAGGCGGTTAATAAACAAGTACTTACAACCCAAGGATTAAAGTTTCTGGTCGCAGTTTACACGCACACAGTACAGCCAAACACGCAAACAAATATAACTTTTTACACGGCGAGCGACGCACACAATGATAAATAACTTCGTCGTCGTCGATGCAACGTGCGGAGCCGATCAACAAACGTCCTGCCTCTACCAGCTCCCGCGCGGGACTGAGGCCGCGAGCGCGTGACACCGATGTTATACCAGTAAAAGGGGAAGTTTTTAAAAAATCGTCAGAAAATAAAAGTTGCAATTTAACTAAAATGAAGTACAGCAACAGTTTAAGTAAACATTGCAGATTATTTGAGTATGCAATCTACGTCGAAAATAAGTAGATTTTCGGAGAAATTGTCACTTGTTTTGAGGTAATTTCTGGAGAAAATTGAATTCGTTTAACTTTCATTTCCTCGAACTCTAAGTCATATAACAACAATGTAATCTGATAAACCTAGAGTACAGAATATGTGTAATACAAATTTACCATTTTTAGCAGTCCAAACTTTACGAAATTTACAAATAAGAGCATCAAAATCAGTGCTTTACACGCGTTTACCTAAACGTCCATCAGAAAAAAATTCATTACTAATTTAGTAAGCCTTTTTTCAAAAAATTGATCTGATAAACCTAGAGATAAGAAGTCATGCTAATAGAAACCAGTACTTGTTATTTAAATTAGGTAACAAAAGGTGTACAATTTCACAGAAGAAATCTATCAACTTTACATTTTTGCGACTAAAATCGTAACCGGGCTCTTAAAAATAAATTTGTATATCGAGCTTCCATGTCGTTAGTTAGATTGGGTCAATTAGAAGTTAACAAGAACCCTAACCGAAAATATTTTCAATTTCATACCTAAAATGACCAGCGATCGGTCATATGGTCATAGTAACACAGTTTAAGTTGAATTACGGCGTGTCGTGTTGACAATCTGCTCAGTTTTTGCCAGTGTCACAGCAAGAGTTACAATAAAATGTAATAAGTTTCCTTCTATACGAAAGTAAGTGTCTGTAAAACCATTCCAGAAACTCCACAAAGTAATTTGTGTCTCATCCACACTAATAAAATAATGCTTCTGCATGCTACATTAATGAAAATTGTGTATTGCTATTGAGAAATAAATTTATCAGAATCTGAATGTTCCATTATGTTGCCAGGGCACATGCACATATCATAATTCATAGGTACACAACATAGCAATGCCGGGTCGCCTACATTCTTCCAACAGGCTATAAAATAGTTCGCTTTAACCGTTATGAAGCCGCCCGTAGAGTTACTAGAATATTCGGAAGTAAATTCTATGAGATACATTCTATAAAAACACTGAAAAATTATACTAGGACGATGGCAAATGTGAACGCCGTTCAAAGGACCAGCTAACCCCTTATGTCAAATACTTATAAAATGTAAATGTGATATGTAAAATTGCCTTCAGGGATGAACATAGGTTAATATAATACTTATGGCAGAATATAATTATACAAGTATAAAACAGCGTAGAACTCAGTAGTGCTGCTAACATTGTACGTGCTCACAGGCTTCGGTCCGGTCACATTCCATTGAATATGTTTGCTCATCTGATGAGGAAAGCAGAGTCGCCCAACTGCGATATATGCGACTCTGTCGAGGATGTACAGCACTTCCTAATGGAATGTGTTCGGACTCGAGACAAGAGGGCGCAACTATTTGAAGCTAGGGGTTATGCAGTAACTGACATTGGGGCTTTTCACACGATATTGGCGGAACCCCTGTCTAAAACTGCGAAATTCGTGTACGTGTCGGTATTAAGAGTAGATTTTCTATAAGAAAGAGATTGTAACTTACACTTGTTGTTACGATTGTCATCGTGATCATCATCCGGGAACAGATCGACCATGGGGTCGTCACGCTTGCTCTCTGACTGTCCACTGCGACTTGTCTCCGATTCTTCTGTCACGTCGCTGTCGTATTTGCTGTAACATAAAAATGTACACGTTAACCATTGCATTTAAACAAAATACAATCTATACAAAGCCTGGAGTTACTGCCTTGCTGGACCGCAGGCAACTCACTTTAGAGGCAGGCAAAGTGCATACAAATGCATTTTTCCCCCTTCAAATGAGGTTCTCTATGTTTAAATGCTTGAAGTATCATGCCGCTGGCAGTTCGTCAGAGATCCAGTTCATCAAAGGAAGCCAGCCGTTGGTTCCCTTTGATAAAAACGTGAAGACTACTATGCTCAAGGTCGGCAGCCAACTTATCTCGAAGCCAGGCTTTCTTCTGAGTTCTGACAGAAACTGAAGCGAAAGTCCAAATGATTGTTCTCATCCTCCAGTTCAACAACTCTTGGCTTTGAAGTCTGCATTTTTTGCTAGGCAACGGCCATCTCGAAGACAGGCGTTCTTCTGACACAGACCTTGATAAATATATGAAGTCTTCTATGCTATATCAGACTTTGAGTCTTACCGAATGGATGCCATATAAAGTTCAAATGCTTGTTCTCTTGGCGGCGGACAGCTCATCTATGAACCAGGCAATACCCTGATAGACCTTTATGATAGTGAACTCTCACCGTATGGATGCCATGAAGTCCAAATGCTTGTTCTCTTCCTCCAGTTGTGCAACTCTTTGCTCTGAAGCCTGCAGTCTTTGCTGGGCGGCGGCCAGCTCATCTCGGAGCCAGGCATTCTCCTGACACAGACGGCGGACCTGAGTGCGAAGCTTTTGTTTCTCTGCCTCGACTGATTGAAGGTGGGAGGCTAGCGCCATCATCACCTGGAAACAGAAAAATTGGTTTGTTTAATAAATTAATAATTACCCGAGAACATAGCTGGAGAAGAGTACCAAAGAAGACAAGTGGCCGATGTAGTCATGATCGCAGGGAACTGATCTCCATCAGAGGGCACCATCATCCGAGGGCACAGACGGTGTTTTGAACGTCTTTCGATTGATATTGAAATGATTTTACATTTAATCAAGAATCAAGCCTCTTGAATCAAGCAGCACCACTAGAAAAACCGCCGTAAAGAAACTGAACTTTCATTGAGGAACATATGTATATTATAACGTATTTCTACAATGAAATAAAACCTATAACATTTAAATGAGTCACTTCAAACTCGAATAAATCCAAACGTCAGGGTAGATATTTCTTAAGAGGGTCAAATGGATTTATCCGAGTTAAGTCAAATGGGACTGGGCCGGTCACGTCTGCCGCATGCATCCAGACAGATGGGCTAGCATAGCTACCAAATGGATGCCAGAAGAGGGGCGCGGACCCGGCAGGCCCAGACGGAGATGGCGGGACGACCTAGACACCTTTCTCAACAACTGGCCGGAGGAGGCACTATATCGGGAGTCGTGGAAGACAAGGAGAGAGGCCTCATCTTATCTTATGGGGTCCCAGCACTGGGACACCATAATAGGCTAGTAAAAAAAAAAAGTTAAGCGACTCATTTAAATGTGATAGGTTTTATTTTATTGTAGAAATACGTATATGTTCACCAATAATGAAATTTCAGTTTTATTGATAACAATGTGACTAATTAACTGTTCCGGGAGATCGACAACTAAGAGTGGTATTCCATGCACCTGTCCAGTGTCCAATGTCATTGGGTCTCACTCTCTCATTACGCAAAATTTGAGACAAAATACACATTAGACAGGTGGTACCTTACACACAAATAGCACATGTCTATTGATGCTCGTATAGTCGCACGTTCAGCACTGCACTGCAAGTCAAGAGCATTACGGCGTGTGGTCCAAAAGAAATTCATTATCAACTAAATATCAGTTCCGAAGAAAATCGTTAATGTTCATACACAAATAGCATGTCTATAGAGGTACGTTTCGTATAATCGCACGTTGAGCACTCCAATTTACGGTGCGTGGTCCAGGTGAAATGTACGGACCTGTCAAAACAAGTAATAGACGCTTAGTACTCGAAATTTAACTTGTAACTTACACAAATCGACTTATTCCCACAGCAAGCACAAGAAGTTGTGTTGTGGGTACAAGAAGGCTTGTGTTGTGGGTACAAGATGGTGGGATACCAGTAATTGCAATGTAGTCTTTTTCGCAGCTGTTTTGGCTGCCCGGACAACCGTTTAGGAGATAATCGTCAATCTGTAGTCAACTGCACCAAAACCGGCGACCTCACTATGCATTATGCAATGCTTATCCACTTCCCCTTGTAAATATTAAAATTATAATGTATTTCATCTAATACAGAACACAACTTCTTTGCATAGAAACCAAGTTTTGAACAATAATTAACTCGTTTGGGGTACACGGCAACGCGTCATCAGCCTCACAAGTCACAATTAGGTTTTGTGGCTGGAGGGCTGCGTCATCATTTAGGGGACAACTTCGTTTCGCATCCTTGTATAGACAAGTAGTGCTTAGATAAAGGCCCTTCATAGCCAAAGCAAGCGCTTTTAATACCAAAATGTCTAACCTGTTTCAGTAATACATTTTTGTCTAATCACTTACTAAAGACCTAATAATAAACCAGGGCTCGGAACCGGTTTTTTTGAAAAACCCCTAATAGACCAATATTTTAAGTTATTTTATGCGTTTTACGTAGGACTTAATTATGTATTTAGGTAACAACTTTCGTATTATTAGATTTTCCCATTAAAAATGAAATAATAAACCAAATAACGAAAGAGAACGTATATGTTTTTTGTATAAGTAAATGTATAAAGAAAAAACCGGTTCCGAGGCTTGCAATAAACTATACACAGTACAGAAACTACCACACTTGGGCCACACGGCAACGCGTCATCAGCCTCACAAGTAGGCTTTGTGGCTGGAGGGCTGTGTCATCATTTAGGGGGCAACTTCGTTTCTCGCCCCTATGCAAGTAGAGGGGGGCTAGACAAAGGCGGAATTAGTCGATGGGATTTTGTATTGGTTTTTACGTCTGCGAAATGTCGAAATGCTGTGACGTTGATTATTTTTTATTTACAACTAGTGATGTGCCGTTACCGTAAATTACGAGAACAAAGAGAATCGTCGGGTAAATTACGCGGTAACGTTCTCCGTACGGGTAATTATGGAGAAAGTTGTCTAAATTTTCATTTTTTTTAACTATTTTTTACAGAATTTATTTTTATTTTGGTAATACAATCTGTACTGAATTTTTCAAAAAAATCTGTCAAAAGGAACTAGTTTATTACCAAAATTACCGTAAATTACCGCGTAAATTACGGGGAATCTTCCCCGCGAATGTTCTCGGGTAATTTTTCTAAGAGAAATTTTAAATTTATTCAATGATATAAATTTATTTTAGAGATGAAATAAACAATAAATATTAAATTATTTTGCTAATGTTTAATAAGTTTCATTCGATGTGCGATTTAAAGTGTTTTTAATGAAAGTAAGTACTTGCCTAACGAAAAATAAAGTGAGTTCTCTATTATTTCAGCTTAGTTGTATAAAATCCATCTCATAATGAATAAATTTATTCTTTATCAAAAAAAAATTAAAACTTATTATATACAGTGATGTAAACTAAAAACCATTAATATTTCAATAAGTCATACGTAACCAAGCTTGATGTGTAAGGTAGAGTTTGATTTGTAATGGCTTACATTACAACAAGTGTGTTTGACGATATTTTATTACATCTCATGTTTATTTTACGTTAGGCTGTTGTATTGTGAACAGGTAAGCGCTTATCAACTGGGTTCGCAATGTCCCACCACTAGTTACCGCAGGTAAAAAAAACTCGTGGAAACTGCAGTTTCTGTACTGTTTGGGTACTAACGGATTAAATTGGTTCCTGATGGCCCTCAAGAATCAAGATCCTGCATTTTATGTCCTGTTACTCGTCTCGATAGCGCAATGAGCACGTGATAGGATCTTTCAGAGTGGTCCCTATTACTGACAAACTAAAAGAAGGCTTAGATGGTCCGGCCATTAAATCCGTCTTACATTCCCACAAACCACGAGGTAAATACTGCAGTCATGAAGGTCATGCTAAACCTTCTACCGCTTCACCTACACATACAGCTAGAGGCCACCCCCCCCCCCCCCCCCCCCCCCGCCCAAGCGGTAAGGTTGCGAAACCTCAACGACCTCAACATATGTTCTAACCTGGGAGCTCGGCACACAATATGCCTGGAAAAACTGGACTGGACTTCAATACATAACGTACAAAGGACAAAATAAAATCATATGAGGACGACGAATCACGGAGGACTTATTCAGCACCTATGAACTGAGTATCTTCAGATCTGATGGGTCCAAAACAGACAGTGGTTCGGGTTCTGGAACCTTCTCAGAAGACCCGAACGTGTCCATTACCACTCCGCTAGGAGCTCATAACTCAGTTTTCCAAGCTGAGTGCATAAGGATCATCAATGCGGCGGCTACCATCACTGCAAGGAAGGGTAGTAGGATCCCTCCACCCATATACTATCCGCCAGTAGAGCACTCTAATGGCCCTAAACCATATAATTACATCAAAACTCATACATGAATGCCACGAACGACTAATGGAGACCTCCATATGGCAAACCTGTATCTCATAATAAGAAGCTCACCCTTCAATGGATCAAGGGACACAGTGGATCCTGAGCTAACGACGGTGCGGAATCGATTTTCCCAATGCCCTTTAGCAAGATACGCTCACTGCTACTGGAACTTACAAAGACACAGCACAACCAGGCTGGAGACCGACAGGCCATGCATGGCATCAATGAAAGACTCACGAAGTCGCGTCGCTCTTCCAGGATCCAGCAGGTCACCTTTCCTGTTGAGGGGTTGGGTTGGTTGGCTGGACTAGCTCTCACCCCCCGTTACGAAAACTAGGCGCCTGTCGTCGAGTTACGGAAACCTGCCTGTGCTACAATACAATTCAATATCCTCACAAGATTTCTGGGAAGACGAAGACCTCCAAACACATGGTAGTTCACCATCAAGAGGGAGATGAAAGTAGAACCTATGGTAACCCAGGATAAAGCGCTTTGGCTCCGCTGTACATTGAAGCCCAAATAGAGTTGGGACTAAGATAAGGAGAAACAAGTCTATAAATTATACCAATCAACCACGTGTCAGAAAACATTAATACACTTAATAATAATAACGTAAAAATCATTTAATTATTTTAAAACCACAAAACTTGTAAGCAAAATTCAATCCTAATTTAATATACTTCATGGGTAAGTTACCGTAAATTCTCGGTAATTTACGGTAATTTTCACTAATGAGAATTACGGTAAGTGCGTAATTTCTCGGCGGCACATCACTATTTACAACCGATATTATAATGAATATTAGGCTCCTAGACATTTGACTGAGGCGGTTGTTAAGAAGTTATTAAGGTTCCCTACGGACTGGTTGAAGGCTTAGCTGCATGAATTTGATTTGTAATAGGTACATATATTATGTAAGTAACAAACCGGCCAAGTGCGAGTCGGACTCGCGCACGAAGCGTTCCGTACCATTACGCAAAAAACGGCAAAAAATCACCGTTTGTTGTATGGGAGCCCCACTTAAATATTTATTTTCTTCCGTTTTTAGTATTTGTTGCTATAGCGGCAACAGAAATACATTATATTATTTTAAATACATCTGTGAAAATTTCAACTGCCTAGCTATCACGGTTCATGAGATACAGCCTGGTGACAGACGGACGGACAGCGGAGTCTTAGTAATAGGGTCCCGTTTTTACCCTTTGGGTACGGAACCCTAAATATGATTTATGGTCGTAAAATTAAGGTATTTTACTAGAAAATCGCTGCACAACTTATGTATCTAATAACCGCCTGATATAAATTGGTGACCTATATTTGGAACGTGAATATATAGGTATTTAAACAAACCAAAAGGTTGTCTCAAACACACATGTTTTGGAATCTTGGTTGGACTGTTTCACAAGAATTCGTACGTAGCTTTAATAATTAGTTACTAATATGAGCATATCGGCCCAATTACTCGACACAATTAACGAATGTCGGTGAAAACTTCTGCGTACTAATGCAGATAAATGAGATTGTAAAATACGACGACCTTGAACTACCAACTGACCTTGGCATACAACACCCCCCTCACCCCTCCCATCTATGACATTCAATTTGCAAATAGAATTTAATGTTGGAAATAGCCTAATTGTTTTACAAATATTTTAAAACCGGTAGATATTAGTGAGATAGCAAGGACTCCTATACATAGAAAGTATTATAACTTTTTAGTGTCGGTTCGCTTAAGAGACCTTCAGTCAATAAATATTAAAAGCTCCCCTCTGTCCTATATGCTGAATAAACATTTTAGACTAATTATATTCCACACAACTCCAGCAACCACTACATTATACACCTGCAAGTGCCCCCGTTAATTTCCATCTGGCGCGGTGTAAAATTCAAAAGGCTCTCCAGCCGCGGGCAGGCGACCTAAATGATGCTCGGCGGTCCTTTGCTATTGAGGCCGGCACGAGCTTTCAGCGTCGTGTGAAAGGAAGGGTTTAGTAGTTTTTGTAGTGCTAATTGAACGTTTTATTATTGTTTAATTGAGGTTTTGTTAAGGACTAGGATAGTGAACAGCCACCGGCGACTCATGAAGGTGCGTTCAGCGATTGAGGCACCTACATTTAATGATGCTCGGTCCTTTGCAATTGAGGATGCGAGCTTTCAGCGCCGTGTGAAAGGAACGTTTTATTATTGTTTAATCAAATCAAATGCGCCACGAGTGCGAACGGGTATTTGCTGTAAATTTATGCGATTATCGAATGAGTTGCGCTAATTTGACGCGCATTGGTGGTGAATTCACTAGACTGATGTACACGCATGCCGTGCTTTTTTTTATCCCAACCCTCAACCCTATCTTATCTAGACACAGACGTCATAATACTGATACAAAATCAATCAATCAATCGCTGACTACTACGAATCCAGCTGAGCGCTTCAATCGTTCCTACAGATGCGTTTTCTGACCAGCGCAGCCTTCTCATTTTCATGCTCTGCATTGGCTGGTTTCCCAGCAACAGCTGGTGTTGAGCCCTGAGGGCAGTATGCTCCGCGGCGGTGCACACCGGCATCTTGTTGAGCGCTTCAATCGTGAAAAAGAACTATAATTACCTGTGCCTCTCCAAGTCCTAGCTCGATAGCATCGATGCTCTTCCTGACCAGTGCAGCCTTCTCATGTTCATGCTCTGTAGTAGCCGCTAGCCCAGCCAATAGCTGGGCGTGTTCTGCCCTGAGCGCTTCAAGCCCCGCGGCGACGGTGCGCGCGCCGGCGACCATCTCCTCCTGCGACATCGCCGTCATCCTGCCGAGCGATTCGATCTTCTTTCTGTGTACAATAGAGAATAATGCTTAGTAAAAACATCCAATAGGTACGTCGAAATTTACTAGTTGTCCAATTATGACACTGAAAAGCGTGCCTAATAAGCATTGCATTATCCACAGTAGCCACTTAAACATGAATCTACCGCTCTGAACCAATGACCACTCTGTTGAGAGTGAATGACTAAGGAAAATGTTCAAGGCGGGAAAACCTTGCTTAGGTCACGATTGCTTGGTTTCAACATGTATACACTTACAGTATGGTCAATGTTAAAAAGGTCTACTTATACCAAAGAGGATATAATAAGATAGAGCGGTACTGTCATAGTAAATTTTGTAACCGCTGTAAATTCACTACCATCTAAAGACATACTTTAAAACTATAAATGAAGATTTATAAAAATACGTTAAATGATTTTTTTATTTGTATTAATTATTTTTATATGATTTCGATTTTGACCCATGTTCTTTCACTGAAGCGCGTTTAAATTATAAATAACAAACGAAACCGTCAGCGCCCTCTATACGAGAGTAGGCCAAAACTAGTGGCGCCCTCTGATCGAGAATCAAATTTTCGTGATTTTCGAGGCACGTTTTTTCCTTAGACTGTAATCCATCTATTACGGAGTTATTTCTATCTTTGCTTTTACCTAACTGACAAAGATGTCAAATATTCGCGGACGCAACTTTACTGCGAAAACTGTAAAAGTGCTTGTTCCTTTTCCTTGCTAATACACTTTTCAATGTTAAGCTCTGATTATACGTTAAATGTAAATAGCTCCTCGGATGTGCTCGGCGACAATTACCTAGTTGACCATAATATTATTGCCACAAAAACGCGTTAATAGTGCGGCGCAAAACTTCCACATTTGACGTATGTACCCAATCATGCATGACATAAAGGTATTAATACGACATACCTCCTATAATGATATAAATTATAACATCGCGTGTAGCAATATACATTCATAATCGTTTAAACCTTCGCTGCGTTCGCAATACGATGACATCAATATTACTGCAATGACCGAATGAGTGAATGAATCATTCGTTTGCAAATAATTGAGTCGAATGAGCGGAATGGAGGCAGATTTTTTATCTACGATTAAAGATTGTGCGTCTTGACAGACGTACTGTTTCGTAAATAATTAGATCAATCAAATTTCAGAAGTTGATACTCATTGCTTATTCAGTCCTATAACAATATTACACTGTGTAAGGTGCATTGGGATATTTGGAATAACTTCGAAAGCGGGTTAATTTAGCAAATGGCAAATATCTTATAAATTAGGAGCACTTTCTAACCCTTTCATAAAACTTTACGGGCCTGATTTAGTTAAATTATGTTATATCCCTCTCTTACAAACACATAAGTCAAAATGACTAACGCGTTTATGAATAATGCCATTAGTTTCTACTGTAGCTGTTCAAATAGATCTAATCAAATAGCGATCCGAGTAATTTGACAAAACAAATTAAATGCCTTATAGATCTTGTCATGAGTAGATTGAGCGGAATGGAGGCAGATTTGTTATCTACGATTAAAGATTGTGCGTCTTGACAGACGTACTGTTTCGTAAATAATTAGATCAATCAAATTTCAGACGTTGATACTCATTGCTGATTCATTTCTATAACAATATTACACTGTGTATTGGGATATTTGGTATACCTTCGAAAGCGGGTTAATTTAGAAAATAGCAAATATCTAATAAACTAGGAGCACTTTCTAAGTTTCTACTGTAGCAACAGTAAGCAAGATGCATTGGTAAGCTTTTACACAAATACTATATCAATTTTACTACAATGACCGAGTGAGTGAGTGAATGAGTCATTCGTTTGCAAACAGATCTAATCAAATAGCGATCCGGGTAATTTGACAAAACAAATTAGATGCCTTATAGACTTTGACCATTGAGCGGAATGAAGGCAGATTTGTTATCTGCGATAAAGATTACATGTGCGCCTTGACAGACGTACTGATTCGTAAATAATTAGGTCAATTAATTTGTGCGTGCTTCGTTGTACAATATATGTGGTATTGTCTATAAAAAGGGACCTTATTGTCGATGGCGCTTACGCCATCATTAACGATGCTCCGATATAAATACAATGCCGCGCGACGCCGTGCGGCGTAAGCGCCATCGACAATAAGGTCCCTTTTCATAGAAAATGCCCCATATTATTGCCGGTGACTGTGACGGTATGACCATAGTTCATAGTCCATAAAATTTTAGAGAGCTGTTTATTTCGGCCTTAAATTTTTTGGTACGTACGTTTTGAAAAAAAAAAAAACATTTTTCATTTATGATATTGCCATCAAATAAAGATTACGCTGGAAAAAAAAGAAGCTTGCCAAGGAGTTGTTAAAAGTAGTTAATTAGTAAACATAATTATCCCTTTCTAGTCTAGGCTAAAAGGAAAGTGCTCACTTGGTAAACATACTTAGCACAACACAACTCGTTTCCGTTTCTCCGCTTATATTTAATAGTCTAGTACTAGTACATTGGTAATTGTTGCATTTTTAGGGTTCCGTACCCAGAGGGTAAAAAACCGGCCAAGTGCGAGTCGGACTAGCGCACGAAGTGTTCCGTACCATTACGCAAAAAACGGCAAAAAAATCACGTTTGTTGTATGGGAGCCCCCCTTAAATATTCATTTTATTCTGTTTTTAGTATTTATTGTTATAGCGGCAACAGAAATACACCATCTGTAAAACTTTCAACTGTCTAGCTATCACGGTTCATGAGATACAGCCTGGTGACAGACGGACAGACAGACGGACAGCGGAGTCTTAGTAATAGGGTCCCGTTTTTAATACCCTTTGGGTACGGAACCCTAAAAAGAAGATTGTCAAGGCGTTGATAAAAATAGTTAGTGAACATATTTTTTTTTATGATGAATAAGCAGGCGTTTGACCACGATAATTATCCCTTTCGAGTCTAGGCTAAAAGGAAAGTGCTCACTTGGTAAACATACTTAGCACAACACAACTCGTTTCCCTTTCTCCGCTTATATTTAAGTACTAGTACATTGGTATAGTATGCGGTCTATCTACTGAGCTCGTTCACTTACCTGTACTAACAATGGCATTATGTTAAACAAAAGCCATTATTTCTTTTGTGCCTGAGCGCGTGGCCTTTGTGCCTGAGGCTCAGACACAATGGCCACGCGCTCAGGCACAAAAAAAAAATGGCTTTTGTTTAACAGAATGCCATTGTCAGTACAGGTAAGTGAACGAGCTCAGTAGAGATAGCGTTAACTATAATTGCTGCGTTTTTAAGGGTTCCGTACCGAAAGAGTAAAAACAGGACCCTATTACTAAGACTCCGCTGTCCGTCTGTCTGTCACCAGGCTGTATCTCATGAACCGTGATAGCTAGACAGTTGAAATTTTCAGATGTATTTCACAAAAACAGAATAAAATAAATATTTATGTGGGGCTCCTCATACAATACAACAAACCGGTTTTGCCGGTTTTTTTTTGCGTTATGGTACGGAACCCTTCGTGCGCGAGTCCGCCTCGCACTTGGTCAGTTTTTTCACGGAAACGTACGAACGTGCCTTGCTATTTCAGTCAGTCTCGGTACCAAAAGTACAGAGGTTGACTGAAGTAGCATGACAAATACGAACGTTTCCAAGAAAATACGATGGAAAAGAATTATGCACTACATCTGTATCTCTCTAATGGTGAGGATGGCAGATTTTGGCGCGTTGTTTCATCCGCTACTATTAATTGTAGAACTATTAACTGTAGAATAGTATAAGAAATCGAGTCATCTAACTCATGAGCACGCATGAATTCTCACTGCATACGAAGGAGCTCGCTCAAGACCATTCTCGGAAAGCAATTGATGTAAGTTATGCCACCGTGTTGCATCTCTTTCCTTATTGCAATTGAAAGTGACGCAGCCATATAACGCGACAAGCCACGGAGAGAACAGTGGTATTAGGTTAGTACCGGGAGTACCTTTGGGCACGTGCTGCGCAGATTCTCGGAAAGCAATTGATGTAAGTTATGCCACCAATTATATTCGTGTTGCATCTCTTTCCTTATTGCAATTGAAAGTGACGCAGCCATATAACGCGACAAGCCACGGAGAGAACAGTGGTATTAGGTTAGTACCGGGAGTACCTTTGGGCACGTGCTGCGCAGATGTACGGATTAACGCTGTAATTGGTGCAAAACGGCTTTAAATAGAACGACGGGGATGGCTACTCCATTTAAGATGTTAGTTCTGTTGTCTTTATAAATTATAGCCAGTGATAGCATAGATACGAAAGTTAATTTAAGTAATAAATACAATATTATGGGACAAGCTCAATAAGGCTTGCGTTGTAGATACTAGACGACGATATACGTCATAAATTAGCTACATATAAATACTTAAATATGTACATATAAAATATACATAGCTCAGGAAGAAAAATATATGTGATAAACATACAAATATATGTCCGTACCAGGATCCCGGGAGCCCGCGGTTCCAGGAACCCGGGACGTCCTGCTTCGTAGACAGGGTCATTACCAACTAGGTTAGGTAGCCGTTAGAATTTAGGCTACATCACACACTAGGTACCAGTCAATAGTGGACACCGGTAGAGAATCGTGGGCGGGATAGGCCCAGAAGGAGATGGCGAGACGACTTTGACACCTTCCTTTGCTACTGGCCGAAGGAAGCACATCAGAATCGGGAGTTATGGATAATCAGGGGAGAGGCCTTTGCCCAGCACCCCACCAGTGGGACTCAAATAGGCTAAGAAAAAAAAAGAACATTTTTACGCTTCAGACAGTAAAATAAAAATAAAGTGTTATAATGTATAATGCATTACACTAGATATTACCTACTTTAAGATTTCACCGCCATTTCACAAAACGGAACAGAGAAAGGCAAAGACGCATTTGCCACTCATCAACATTAACCCAGTCCATTGTAACCACTGACGGCTTGATGACTCGCTGATGCATTGACCTTCAATGTAGAAATCATTATCAAATGTAAAGTCACCATCAAATATATCGGAGCGGGTAAGATGCTTATAAATATCTGAACACGCCTCTATTGTCAAGGCATTAGAGTCCATGTATTATTGAGCACCTCGGCCGCTCCGGCTCCGATATATCAGACTGTAATGTCAGATTTATCTCAACGTAAGATATTGATGGTTAAGTAAGTTTAATAGAGAAAGTTGATATGTCCATTAAATTTGAACTTTATACGGTGTGAAATATAAGAAATATTGTATGAGACATGAAAAGAACGTCATGAAAGCCATATTATAGTGTCAACGTCAACCAACAAAGCAAATTTAATTATTAAGAGTATTCGACAAAAAACAGTTGTTAGATCTTGAGTCGGACTAGCGATAACTCGCTGACATGATCATAGATGATCTTTCGATTGTTTTGGAGATATAAGTATGTGTCAACTGTCAAAAACATGTTCCTAAATCGATTTAAGCAACTCACTTTGATAGTATTATTAAGTTTGATATCTATCTAATGGAGAAAGTTGTTGACTGTTAAATTATGTTTGACATGTCTCGAATAAACATTAGTTTTACTATTAAACTTCAACCAATCACTTTTAAAATTGAATGTAAGGTATTTTTACTTTTTAGTGCTCTCTACATTCAGAACTATGACTCATGAGCTATGAGTATAGGCGTCAACAAAAAATAACTGAATATAATATTTGCATCTCAGTTCAGACTACGTAAAATAACGGTTCTAGTCGTAAAAACAGTCTTACCAGTCTAACCATTCATTCAATTCTACGTACTCAGATATTGGCGAACCTCCGTGATAACATGCATAGTTGCATACATTTGATACATTTGTGTTACATACAGCGAAAGAAGTTGCGATTGGTCAATTTCCTCGACGTTCTAGGTAGTCATCGTTAAATTAGAGCATTCTTAGGCAACCAAACATGAAACTACCGTGAAAAATAATATTTTGATCTTAAAAATCGTGACACACACGGCGACGTTTTACAAAGTATTTGCTCGTAGGAACTAAGTACATGCTATTTCATTAGGACACTAGGTGGTCGAAAACTGCTTTAAATATTTTGAAGCCAACTTACATATTATGTACAGTCCGTTAACTCTCAGAATGACATTCGTTTTTCGGGTAAAATCGGACTTAATCGCGTAATAGAAAATGACAGTGTCTTACTGATTTAGTTGCAATCCAACACCCAAAGAGTGCAGTCGTCTTTTCAGCCTCAAACTATATAGAGTAGTTAATACCACCATAACTAGTAGTAACCATAACTACTAGTAGTAATATATATACGAACATTGCAAGTTAGATAAACGATAAAAATATTATAAGTTCAATCAATTATAGTTTAATACAGATAAATTTGAACGATCGATTCATGAAACTACAAAGATACCATCAGGAAGGCATAATAGCACAGGAAGAGCCGCGCCCGGTTTCATCACTCCACTAAATAGGTGGAAATGGATGTTACGAAAGCCCTAGGAAACGCCCCGTGAAAACGGGACTAAATGACACACTGATCGTCTCTCGATTTAGTGATTAGTCCTAATACCCTACAGTATCCGTAATGTTACTAATGTTAGGCTTCCGGGGTAATATCTGTAGATTAGATGATATGTAATTATGTACGTATAATGTGCCCCAATAAAGGAAATTTTGTTAAATTTTGATACCAATACGAAAATAATATACTTGTATCACTTTAAACTGCCGATTTTTTTCGTAATTCCTGGGTTGGCTCATAGTAAGACTTGTTACATATTCATACTCTGAGAATGGTCAGACAACATTAAAATAACTTATATGTACAAACATGGTTTCGTAAACTTAAATATTAATTAGATTAGCATTAATTAATTATCATAAACAATTTGTATTCAACTGTAAACAACAACAAAACTACTTGTTAGTGAAATAAACGAGTAAAAACTAAATTAAATAAAACTGATACAACTTTGGAACAAAACAACAACAACATGAAATCATTATGTGATAAGCATATCAGTTTGTTTCTTGTTTTAAGGATATTTTCCGGAATCATCCAAAGAATGCAAATATCTCGTGCTAATAACTTCTCTCAATCACTCTGATACCCTGGTACTTTAAATTCAGAACGAATAGCAAATGCTAGAACGTAGTAAGTGCATATTTTAGAGGTGATAAATATTCAAACAGTTTTTGTATAACGCACAAAAATTGGGGTCAATAGTGCTTCCTGCCGTTCTGTCTGTCTGTCGATCTTATCAGTATTCTATTTGCTTGTATATTTATAATTTTCGCGCGTGCAGTAACGGTTACACTGAATATGGCAAGGTTGGTCGCACATTATAAATATACAATAAAAAAAGTAAACAGTTAAATAGTTTGGCGGCCGACCAAACTGCTTGCACTACAAATAAGGTGTAGGCAACTGATCAATGGTAGGCCTTATTTTGTTGCAAATAAAGTTCACAAAGAGTTATTTAACTGGTAATATGTAAGGAATTTAAATAATGTATAATCTAATTCTGTATAGTGAGGTGCACGTTAAAAAGGAAACATTAAGAGATAGAGGATATTTCATGATAACGAAGCCGACGGCGTTGCGCGGAAACTTTGCATTCCACTTGAATATTTCAACGTTGATGAGAATTTCAGGATGACGTTTTTTAAGCCCTGAAATACACACTCTCAGTGAAATACTCACTGAAGTATAATATTGCCCATCTTTAGAATCAATTTTCATATTTTTAGCTTTTGTGAATAATTTGTTACAAAAATTTTACAGTGCATGTTCGTGTTTTTTTTTTACCGAAAGGCAAAGCGACAGTCAAAAACTCGGGCTTCGAATCGATACAGTCCCTCGAGAAAGGCTTCAAAATTACTATTTAAATGTATGGCAGCCGTATTGTGATCCAATAAAGCGCTACCAGTTTTTAAAAACTCCGTTGTTAGGGTTCCGTACCCAAAGGGTAAAAACGGGACCCTATTACTAAGACTCCGCTGTCCGTCTGTCTGTCTGTCTGTCACCAGGCTGTAACTCATGATCCGTGATAGCTAGACAGTTGAAATTTTCACAGATGATGTATTTCTGTTGCCGCTATAACAACAAATACTACAAAGTACGGAACCCTCGGTGCGCGAGTCCGACTCGCACTTGGCCGGTTTTTTTGGGTTCCGTACCCAAAGGGTAAAAACGAGACCCTATTACTAAGAGTCACCTAATACCTTACTATCTCATGAACCGTGATAGCTAATAGCTAGCTAGACAGTTGAAATTTTCACAGATGATATATTTCTGTTGCTGATATAAGGAACAAATACTAAAAATTTAATTTGTACGGAACCCTCAGTAGGCGAGTCCGACTCGCACTTGTCCGGTTTTTGAACCTACTGCACAATAAGTTTAAACCGTTATATTTCTATTTCAATTTTATTTTGCCATGTAGGTATACAAAGATACACTTATGTCCGTCAATTGTTTTATTTTATTTTATTCGGGATGCTTACTGCCTAATATACATATAGCACATAATTTCCTTAAAACTATAACATTTTTAATTATTCGACTAATACAATTAACAAATACAATAATATCCCATACATCTTTTTCTTCCAAATAATGTGACACTTTATAGTAAGATTGCCCTTTAAATATTGCCTTACAATACATATTAGATTTATGTAGGAGTTACAGAATAAGTTGCCCCCTAAGAAGGAATATAATTGCTTTGATATGTTTTGCATAGAAAGATTAGAAAGAAGAAATACTATAAGTATAAACCTTTTCATCCAAAGCTTACCACACACATACATTTACACATATTTTTACATTTTGTTTAAAAAAAAATTACCCATATAAAGCAAATGAATTGTACATTTTACATATGCATAGAAATATTTATTTTCATATTCTGAGCGCCTAATATTTAATTCAGCATGACTGGCAGCAAAATGAAATTTTGTACTTGCAAGACTTCGGGCCAAGGTTAATTAAAAATACCGTCTCAGACGGCGGCTTGAGCTTAGATATTTGGTTATTTTACCAAAGTAATTTCTACTGTATGAAATATGTGAAGGAACGCCTTCTATTTCCAACTAGTTTTATAAATAATCGACAAGAAATTCAGCAGCTTTTTAACATGATAATATTAATCGCAGACCGATAATTAGTATACCACACAGACAGATGCGTTGCAATAAAAACTTGTTTTGACCAAAGAAATCGATGCCAAAGAACTTATTTTCATTCCATATCCATCTTCACAATCACCATAAACAGAATCTCAAGCCCTAATAACCTTGAAGACCAGTAAAAGCATTAGCAATATAAGGATATTCTTAGTAAACAAGTATAGAGTAACCACCTTACTATAGCAGCAGACGACAATGAAGTGAAAATGCAAACGGAAGATTAAGTTAGCATTAGCACCTGCTGTGTAAAAACACGCAGATTAAGCAGATACATTGACAGGTGAGGAGATACTAGTTTAAAACGGGTTGAATCATCACGACCTGAAGGCATAGATAAAGGATACAATTTACCAAAGCAGACAAGGAAAGGAATTATAATGCCAGGATGGATATATCGGCATTTCTGCAAGCGATAATAGATAAATCAAATCAATTACACATCTTTACACATTGACTAAACCCTACAGTACGCTCAAGAAGGTTTGTTGTGGTTATGAATTGTATAGGTAATATACAAATACTTAAATTAGTACAAAGAAAACAACCATGCATAACTCAGGAACAAATATCTGTGCTCATCACACAAATAAATGCCCTTACGGCTTACCGGGATTCGAACCCAAGACCATCGGCTTCATGTCTTTAATGTCTCTAGCGATGTGTTATAGTTACAAATTCGTTTTAAATAGGAACAGAACATAATATATTTATCATATTATAATTGGCCATATAGCAGATAACCTCAAAAACAAAGTAAAATCGATAAACCCAAATATAGCAAGAAAATATTGTAAGTAAAGTCGGTAAATAAAATACTAGCATATTGAACTAACTTATTTCACTTAGAGAAAACCGTGACAAAAGAGTAATTTTAGTCTCTTCCAAGCCGGCGGCACGCGACTATAGAAAATATTAAAATGTCGGGTCAATAGTCTGCCACTTAGCGTATAGAACTCTATTTTTATTTCAGTCATGAGCACGCGTAGGGCTAGTTAGAAATCTATCAACAACCTCTTAATAATTCAATTGTTTTCAATAAGTACATATGAAAGCTCTATAAGCGCGCCCTACGATTTTTTGTCGTGCGATAATTTTGTCGCAGAAATGCAACGTATGTATTTATATGTCAGTCGGTGCACGCATATACGACAAAAAATATGTATTACAGCGCGATTCTAAAATCGTGTCGCAACAATTAAAATCGTAGTGCGTGCTTGGACTTGCTTATGCTTATAAAACGTTTTGGTGTAAAAAAATTAGGAATACCTAAATGTTTAGTTATTATGTTGAAAATAAAACAAGTCATGCTTTCATACTCTCCATTTTCGATACTCGGGACTGAACTAGCAAAAATGGGCTAAGTAAAACCAGGTGAATAAACAGCGCAGTTATAAATGAAGCATAAATGACGTTGCTTAGATCTTACAAACGCATATTCTTATAAAACAACAATCAACATGACGAAATGTAATCAACGCCAAGGAATATACAAAGCTACAAACACGAGACCTCGTATCGATAAAAGATCAAGTCAACACAGATATCATAACCCTGAAGTCACCGAAACAGCCTTAGTACGGGCCTTGCCGAATTCTCCCCTTGGGGGGTGCGACGTAGAGCGCATAGAATACCCGTTGCTAAGGCAACGAGGGGCGACAACCCTCTTGCACGTTTCAGTTTTCGCTACAACACACTTGTTTATCAGGATGATTTACTGCCTTTAACAGAAGTTAGCTAAAGTCGGAAACTACAAACTGAATTTAAAAACTGCACGGACTGCAATATGAGCTGCAGCAAAATGTGCATTCAAAAGTATAATGTAGTTTATTGCACCCCAGACCCCACAGTAATACCGGTATAATGAGAGATGGTAAAATGTAACACAAGACTTCAATTAACAAAATGTTACCGGTAAAGCCAGACATAACAAATGGAAACTCGTGAAAAACGAGGTTTAGGGGAGAGTTTACTGACGCGGTATTTTGTGGGTTTTATGAATAAGGGAACGCGTTTGGACACGAGCCAGCGAAACAACGTTAGAGAAAGGTGTACAGAACACACTTTATTGAATCTGCGGAACTGCAAACGCGATCGAAATTTTGAAGATATGTTTTGGCAGTGGAATTTCCAGTAAAAAGTTATCATGCCAAAGTAGAAAACAAATCCCGGCTGTTGTGCTTTAGGAAGGAAAATGTTGTTATGTATCATCTAGTCCATATAATATGATCCATGCTCATGATAGTTATGACGATAAAGATAATCGTAACGATAGTCTATGACTAGCATTGAATAATGATTAAAGAAAAGCATCATCGTATCAATCACCGACAACAATTTCTGAAAACCAATGAGTCGCGAATGAGCAGGCAAATGACCCTTCGCTAGGACCATCGTAAAAGGATACAGTTAACGTAATTAAAGCGTGGACAGAGAATCGATCTGTCTAGACAACGCCAGACTAGCATTAAACATTACTCAGCTGGGATATCGGCTGGTTTATGCCTTTCAGGCTTTGGAAATGGTTAGCGGTAACGGTAAGGGACGGCCAATTTGTAAAGCAATTTTGCAGATTTAGTTGGGCGTATCCTTTCATGAATCCTTAACAACTGATATGGAAAGCAAGGATTGTACGAGCAAATAACTGACAAAAAGAAATTGGATGTATAGATAATTTTTAGGGTTCCGTACCCAAAGGGTAAAAACGGGACCCATTACTAAGACTCTGCTGTCTGTCTCCAGGCTATCTCATGAACCGTGATAGCTAGACAGTTGAAATTTTTACAGATGATGTATTTCTGTTGCCGCTATAACAACAAATACTAAAAACAGAATAAAATAAATATTTAAGTGGGGTTCCCATACAACAAACGTGAGTTTTTATGCCTTTTTTTGCGTAATGGTACGGAACCCGTAGTGCACGAGTCCGACTCGCACTTGGCCGGTTTTTAAATTATTTGATGCGATTGAGAGTACGTCGTTTTTATCAAAACGGAAACAGATAATAATAAGATTAAACAGGTACCTTATTGCCACCTTCAAACTTAAACGCTATTAATTTCTAAGCCACTGTTTTTGAGAGATTTTAGAAAACAAAAACTTTACGGAAAAATATATGATTAGAATTGATCAAACACGTGGTTATATAATATATATTTGTATTATAGCTGTATTTGCCTTTCTGCCTAAAAATTACGATTTTAACGAACCCTTTCAATATGCGAAGGGAAGATTTGGCATCTACACAAAATTACTTGTCAGTGTCAGCAAATACACAGAAAATAATGTGAAAACTCTCCATTACCTCGCCGCATTTCTAACAAAACGATATTTCCTCTCCGCCAGTGTCCTTGGTAAAAGGTCTGGCATCCTTGAACCTCCCCGGGAAATTGTCGGCTCAGACTTGTTAGGAACTCAACCTTGAAGCAGGCATTTCATTATTACGCTTCAAATGAACATCAATTTGACGGGACTGTCTTACGCTGTGTCTTACGTAAGCGAACAACTCGCGAACGCGAAGCGAAGCGTTTGCAACGAGATCGAGATACGTAGTACGCTGCGTGAGGAGATTTGGTTGAAGGCTTTATTGGAATTTACGTGCGTAATAAAACTAATAAACCTGTAGGTATCAGGGGCCCATTTCTCGAACGGTATTAGGCTAATATTATTAGTCCACAAACTGTTAAATCGTGGGTTTCCATGACAACACACTATAATATTAGCCTAATATTGTTCGAGAAATGGGCCCCAGATGTAAGAGACGTACAAGTGGGAAGTTTAAGAGATAATAAAAGGAGGAGATATATGGCTTCGATTCGACGGGTATTGTTTAGAGGCCCGTAAATTCAGGACAAAAAACTGCTCGTAAAACTGTTAGAAGCTGAACAAAATAGATCAAACTAAGCGAAAACGAACCAGTTAATATGATAAATAAATGACTGATTCATGAATAATCTATATTTCATCTAATTTCAGTGTACTCCAAAAGACAGCATTTCAAAATTGAAGTATCCCACACGTTTTAAATATGACGATAAGATCTCCGTCCATTTCGTCCCATCGCCGACATTTTAGACTAATGATGAGTCATTCCACAAGTCATTACGAACCATGTCATAAGGTAGGACTAGGGAGGCGGCGAAAGTACATAATGAATATGGACTGGAGTAGCTGTGAAAGCATTATGCTCATCATAATGTGTGAGTTTTATTGTTGGTAAATAATATTGGGCTTTATCAGTCAGCAGCAGAAGGCAGAAGTGGCTAAGCGTGCCAAATGTCCAAATTAATCTACATACACTCTTATTCTTTTAACAACAAAATTTAAACAACAGTTTCTCTGCTGCTGTTCTGATGGTCTCATTCTGAACAAATGTAATAAAAACGACGGTAAACGAAAAGGTTTAATTGGAACGAAAAAGTTAATTCGGTAAACGAAACGCGAAAGACTTTGAGCAAAGAAGTTGTGACTGAAAATTTAATTTCACCGAGATACTCGTAATTAACTTGTTCAAGAAAGCAAGACCCTATTTTACTGAAATAGACTTATTAAACGTCAAAGAGCATTGGCTGGAGTTAAATGTCACATTCATGGTTGCATTGGTTGCTCGAAACAAGGCTTAGCCCAAAATTGTTCCGACTATAACTGCACTACTATAATATTAGCCTAATATTGTTCGAGAAATGGGCCCCAGATGTAAGAGACGTACAAGTGGGAAGTTTAAGAGATAATAAAAGGAGGAGATATATGGCTTCGATTCGACGGGTATTGTTTAGAGGCCCGTAAATTCAGGACAAAAAACTGCTCGTAAAACTGTTAGAAGCTGAACAAAATAGATCAAACTAAGCGAAAACGAACCAGTTAATATGATAAATAAATGACTGATTCATGAATAATCTATATTTCATCTAATTTCAGTGTACTCCAAAAGACAGCATTTCAAAATTGAAGTATCCCACACGTTTTAAATATGACGATAAGATCTCCGTCCATTTCGTCCCATCGCCGACATTTTAGACTAATGATGAGTCATTCCACAAGTCATTACGAAACATATCATAAGGTAGGACTAGGGAGGCGGCGAAAGTACATAATAAATATGGACTGGAGTAGCTGTGAAAGCATTATGCTCATCATAATGTAAGTGAGTTTTATTGTTGGTAAATAATATTGGGCTTTATCAGTCAGCAGCAGAAGGCAGAAGTGGCTAAGAGTGCCAAATGTCCAAATTAATCTACATACACTCTTATTCTTTTAACAACAAAACTTAAACAACAGTTTCTCTGCTGCTGTTCTGATGGTCTCATTCTGAACAAATGTAATAAAAACGACGGTAAACGAAAAGGTTTAATTGGAACGAAAAAGTTAATTCGGTAAACGAAACGCGAAAGACTTTCAGCAAAGAAGTTGTGACTGAAAATTTAATTTCACCGAGATACTCGTAATTAACTTGTTCAAGAAAGCAAGACCCTATTTTACTGAAATGGACTTATTAAACGTCAAAGAGCATTGGCTGGAGTTAAATGTCATTCATGGTTGCATTGGTTGCTCGAAACAAGGCTTAGCCCAAAATTGTTCCGACTATTTCTGAACTTTCAACGAGAAAGGCACTCAAGACAGGTAGTAAGCTAGTAAGGTTGTTACTTCAGCAGTATCTATAGCTTTTAAAGTTGGCTGTTCTTTTACACAGAAGCCTTTTTAGGGTTCCGTACCCAAAGGGTAAAAACGGGACCCTATTACTAATACTCCGTCTGTCTGTCCGTCTGTCACCAGGCTATCTCATGAACCGTATTAGCTAGACAGTTGATATTTTCACAGACGATGTATTTCTGTTGCCGCTATAACAACAAATACTAAAAAGTACGGAACCCTCGGTGGGTGAGTCCGACTCTCTCTTGTCCGGTTTTTTACATTGCGTCATGCAATAGCGTAATCCGTTAAAATACTTGCGGTCATGGCCGCTGTATATTAGAGGATCCACTTCTTTTTCTACCATACACATTCTAACCTAACTGTTATCATAATTCACAATTCCTTTTAAAAACGAACGAATGGGGTCCGGTTGTAAGTGTAATTTATCCTCGAAATCCAGCCTTATGGTCATAAGCACCCAGTATCTTATGTTTCTCTTCTTCGATTAAATGTGTCCCTATCGTGTGCTCATTTAGGTAGAAAATGTTTCCGCCAAATTGGGCAATCGCGAACCTTAAAATAGACTGGAACTTTCCGAAGGGTTTCATAGTTAGTAAAGTTTACAGCTTAATGATGGAGAAAATCTAAAAGCTTCGACGAAAATAACAAGGACCGATGTATTATGTTATTTCTAAATGAGAATTCTATTATTAGAATATACATTTAATTATAGATTTGAGGAGAACAATGGAAACATAGGCGATTTTGATTTGAAAACGAAGTAAAATCAAGAATAGTTATTTGTTATACAAGGGTGCAAAGTTGTATTTTACCCGCGAGTGTGTAATTGAAACACGAGCTAGTGAAAGGATTCTATAGTTGAACCACGAGCGAAGCGAGTGGTTCTAAAATAGAATCCTGAGCGTGGCGAGTGTTTTAACACACGAGAAGTAAAATACATTTGCACCCGTGTGTAACACAAAACTTTTCCCCTCACTATAGCGAGGAAAGTGCAACATCCACAGGCGTTAAATCATCTTCATCACTGGAATCACTTATTTTTTTACGATATTATAACAGAAAACACTGGAAATTCTGATTTTTACGTGAGTCGGTGAGAAGTGTTTTAAGTAAAAAATTTGTTGACAATGTTGACATTTCTGTTCTGACGTATGAAATGTCAATGATGCGTTTTGAAATTGCATCGACTCAACTTGTGCGTTCAGAATTATATTTTTATAAATAAAAAATCTAACGTTTCTTATGGAAATTTAAGGTTTATGACTTAAAATTATTAAATAAAGCTAAATTTGGTCTTTTTTATTACATTTTCAAACCATTTATTTAATGATAATTAATATCGAGCGAACCATTATTATGAGCGTTTTACGTTTTGTTATCTGTTAAGCTACTTAAACACGCTCCATCCAAGGTCAAATTACTTTCCCCACTAGTGGATAAAATGCGTTTTTCCCCGCTTGTTTTAAAGGATAAAAGACGGCTTTCCGAGCTAGTGAGGGGAAAAATACATTACCGCTCCGAATGCTGCCATTATGATTTTGTTAATTTATGCACGTGACAGAAAAGGGTTCAGCACATGTTAATACAATATAAAATCATTGCGTTTCCCTTTCCCACACTAAGTTGACCTGATGCAAGCATTGTCTTGTCGCACTTAGTTGCTAATGAGGAAGAAAAGATGTAAATGCTTCAGTAATTCATATTCATACTTACATTCTATACGCGTTGAGAGTCTTCGACATTATCAACCGCTTCAACGAATATCCATTCCACTACACACCCATCACTACACGAGTATTGGAATCACAAGCACTTACTTCAATAAAAAATGTATCAAAATATTCCCGTCTAAACACTGAAAAGAAATGGTATTGTAAAAAAACGTCGCCAGACATTAACAGTACGGAAGGTATTTTACTCCCATTCTGTTAGAACATTAGGAAAAAATTACCGTAGTTATAGTTAGCTAGGTAAATATAGGGCACCGGCTAGGGCACCGGTCACGAAACGGCACTGGCGACCTTGGAGGACAACGCATAACTTGTTATGATTCCGAATGAGAAAATTGTGTAACACTTATATGCTAATGGATGACGTAAGAGTTCTGGAGCAAGACAACGCCGTTGAAGATTCCGAAAAATATCTCCGTCATAGAATCAATCCGCAACTATTCCTTCCAACTAACTAAATCTACCAAGTCATTTCCTGATATAATAATTCGCTTCCTGAAGATCCAAGCTAGAATTTCCTATCGTACCTTTGGCTTTATTCAACGAGCGTTGACAGCATTGGGGCTGCATTCAGGTCACGAGATCGAAACGGGGCTGCAGCTAGCGTGCCAAGGATTAAGAGATAGAGGTTAACAGTCGGTGCTCTAGTTGACCGAGGAAATAGCGAAATTGTCGACAATGGAAACTAGATTCGTTAAAGCTTTGAAGAACCTCGTTTACTTTGGTGCAAGAAAAGAAGGGAATTTTGCAGTTTACACAATGATATCTAAGATTTAACATAAAAGGACCAAGATTTTACAAAGTATTCTTATTTATTGATTATTTTATTGGTTCGTTCAGAATAACAATGAATGACTTTTGTCTTTCATTTTAGGATTAATCCCGATTACATTTAAAACAGTTTTGTCCGAGAATGCCACTTATGGATATGTTTTTGATTCTTTTATAAATATTGGTGAGGTTAAAATAGTCTAAAAAATATTTAAGCATACTAAAGAGTACACACAGGTCTCTCAGGGTCTGTAGTCAAAAGTAATACACGAAAAACCTTTTGTTGTTAATATTGATATCGAATTTTGGACAGTATTGAAACCCTGATCAATGAAATCGAGGACAATGTTTGTTTAGCTAACAAAGGACGGAATGTATTTGTTGGAAAAACAGATAGATATATTAACAGTTTTTGAGGCGCGCAAGTAATATTTGTTTAGGCTTTTAGCTATTATAAAAAAAGAGGTAGAGAATTCATATATTTATTCAAGGCCAATTCCCTTGTTAATCAATAATAAACTTGACAACTCAAAAGTAAAAGTTATCTATCTACCTCAGGTCATCCACGTGTAGTTTTTGGCACATAACATTAGGAAAAATATATCGCTCGCCAATTCTTGCTCAATTCCGACGTGTGCGATAGCAATAGGTGATGTGCGCGTGTCAGAGCAGGACAGATGTACAAACTCGATATTAAAATAGAGACTCCTACGCAACGCGGTTGGAGTGTCGTTGATCCCTGGATCGTCCGTTATCGATGTTTGTTTGTTTTTGAGCAATCATATCATCAGTGTTGGCCGAACGCTAATGCCATTAACCATTAAAAATTAACAATTAAAAAGGTTAATGGCCATTAACCATTAGCCATTTAATTCGGATTAAAGTTAATTCGGATTAAATTTTTGAGACGTTAATGGCCATTGAAGTTAATTCGGATTAACTTTAATTCGGATTAACTTCAATGGCCATTAAAGTTTCAAAAAATTTATTAGAATTACTCTCAATTGCATCAACGTCTAATAAAATTACATTCGTGATATTTTAAAATGAGACAGCAAAATGACCCTGACTGAACCCTGGCAGTAGTAGCAGTACCTACCTACTACCTAGTAGAATTCTGGTTTGGTGCAACACAGACATACGCGGTTTTGGTCATTTAAATCGTCTTGATGAGCACTTCGGAGAGCCGTACCCACGATAGAGCTGATGCTGAACC
This sequence comes from Cydia strobilella, assembly GCF_947568885.1. Taxonomy (NCBI): domain Eukaryota; kingdom Metazoa; phylum Arthropoda; class Insecta; order Lepidoptera; family Tortricidae; genus Cydia; species Cydia strobilella. The sequence continues at coordinate 14,897,817 of NC_086055.1, forward strand.
CTGGCAGTACCTAATGGATCTAAGGTTTGGTGCAACATAGGCACACGCTGTTTTAGTCATCCGACTCGTCTTGATGAGCACTTCGGAGAGCCATACCCATGATAGAGCTGATGCTGAACCCTGGCAGTACCTAATGGATCTAAGGTTTGGTGCAACATAGGCACACGCTGTTTTAGTCACCCGACTCGTCTTGATGAGCACTTAGGAGAGCAGTACCCATAATGGAGGTGATGCTGAACCCTGGCAGTACCTAGCGGAACTAAGGTTTGGTGCAACATAGGCACACGCTGTTTTAGTCATCCGACTCGTCTTGATGAGCACTTAGGAGAGCAGTACCCATGATAGAGCTGATGCTGAACCCTGGCACTACCTAGTGGATCTAAGGTTTGGTGCAACATAGGCACACGCTGTTTTAGTCACCCGACTCGTCTTGATGAGCACTTAGGAGAGCGGTACCCATGATAGAGCTGATGCTGAACCCTAGCAGTACCTAGTGGATCTAAGGTTTGGTGCAACATAGGCACACGCTGTTTTAGTCACCCGACTCGTCTTGATGAGCACTTAGGAGAGCAGTACCCATAATGGAGCTGATGCTGAACCCTGGCAGTACCTAGTGGATCTAAGGTTTGGTGCAACATAGGCACACGCTGTTTTAGTCACCCGACTCGTCTTGATGAGCACTTAGGAGAGCAGTACCCATGATAGAGCTGATGCTGAACCCTGGCAGTACCTAGTGGATCTAAGGTTTGGTGCAACATAGGCACACGCTGTTTTAGTCACCCGACTCGTCTTGATGAGCACTTAGGAGAGCGGTACCCATGATAGAGCTGATGCTGAACCCTGGCAGTACCTAGTGGATCTAAGGTTTGGTGCAACATAGGCACACGCTGTTTTAGTCACCCGACTCGTCTTGATGAGCACTTAGGAGAGCAGTACCCATGATAGAGCTGATGCTGAACCCTGGCACTACCTAGTGGATCTAAGGTTTGGTGCAACATAGGCACACGCTGTTTTAGTCATCCGACTCGTCTTGATGAGCACTTAGGAGAGCAGTACCCATGATAGAGCTGATGCTGAACCCTGGCAGTACCTAGTGGATCTAAGGTTTGGTGCAACATAGGCACACGCTGTTTTAGTCACCCGACTCGTCTTGATGAGCACTTAGGAGAGCGGTACCCATGATAGAGCTGATGCTGAACCCTGGCAGTACCTAGCGGAACTAAGGTTTGGTGCAACATAGGCACACGCTGTTTTAGTCATCCGACTCGTCTTGATGAGCACTTAGGAGAGCAGTACCCATGATAGAGCTGATGCTGAACCCTGGCAGTACCTAATGGATCTAAGGTTTGGTGCGACATAGGCACACGCTGTTTTAGTCATCCGACTCGTCTTGATGAGCACTTATGAGAGCAGTACCCATAATGGAGCTGATGCTGAACCCTGGCAGTACCTAGCGGAACTAAGGTTTGGTGCAACGTAGGCACACGCTGTTTTAGTCATCCGACTCGTCTTGATGAGCACTTAGGAGAGCAGTACCCATGATAGAGCTGATGCTGAACCCTGGCAGTACCTAGTGGATCTAAGGTTTGGTGCATCATAGGGACACGCTGTTTTAGTCACCCGACTCGTCTTGATAAGCACTTAGGAGAGCGGTACCCATGATAGAGCTGATGCTGAACCCTGGCAGTACCTAGTGGATCTAGGGTTTGGTGCAACATAGGCACACGCTGTTTTAGTCACCCGACTCGTCTTGATGAGCACTTAGGAGAGCAGTACCCATAATGGAGCTGATGCTGAACCCTGGCAGTACATAGTGGAACTAAGGTTTGGTGCAACATAGGCACGCGCTGTTTTGGTCATCCGACTCGTCTTGATGAGCACTTAGGAGAGCTGTACCCATGATAGAGCTGATGCTGAACCCTGGCAATACCTAGTGGATCTAAGGTAGGTGGTAAGGCTCTATCATGGGTACCGCTCTCCTAAGTGCTCATCAAGACGAGTCGGGTGACTAAAACAGCGTGTGCCTATGTTGCACCAAACCTTAGATCCACTAGGTACTGCCAGGGTTCAGCATCAGCTCTATCATGGGTACTGCTCTTCTAAGTGCTCATCAAGACGAGTCGGATGACCTAAACAGCGCGTGCCTATGTTGCACCAAACCTTAGATCCACTATGTACTGCCAGGGTTCAGCATCAGCTCCATTATGGGTACTGCTCTCCTAAGTGCTCATCAAGACGAGTCGGGTGACTAAAACAGCGTGTGCCTATGTTGCACCAAACCCTAGATCCACTAGGTACTGCCAGGGTTCAGCATCAGCTCTATCATGGGTACCGTTCTCCTAAGTGCTTATCAAGACGAGTCGGGTGACTAAAACAGCGTGTCCCTATGATGCACCAAACCTTAGATCCACTAGGTACTGCCAGGGTTCAGCATCAGCTCTATCATGGGTACTGCTCTCCTAAGTGCTCATCAAGACGAGTCGGATGACTAAAACAGCGTGTGCCTACGTTGCACCAAACCTTAGTTCCGCTAGGTACTGCCAGGGTTCAGCATCAGCTCCATTATGGGTACTGCTCTCATAAGTGCTCATCAAGACGAGTCGGATGACTAAAACAGCGTGTGCCTATGTCGCACCAAACCTTAGATCCATTAGGTACTGCCAGGGTTCAGCATCAGCTCTATCATGGGTACTGCTCTCCTAAGTGCTCATCAAGACGAGTCGGATGACTAAAACAGCGTGTGCCTATGTTGCACCAAACCTTAGATCCACTAGGTAGTGCCAGGGTTCAGCATCAGCTCTATCATGGGTACTGCTCTCCTAAGTGCTCATCAAGACGAGTCGGATGACTAAAACAGCGTGTGCCTATGTTGCACCAAACCCTAGATCCACTAGGTACTGCCAGGGTTCAGCATCAGCTCTATCATGGGTACTGCTCTACTAAGTGCTCATCAAGACGAGTCGGGTGACTAAAACAGCGTGTGCCTATGTTGCACCAAACCTTAGATCCACTAGGTACTGCCAGGGTTCAGCATCAGCTCTATCATGGGTACTGCTCTCCTAAGTGCTCATCAAGACGAGTCGGATGACTAAAACAGCGTGTGCCTATGTTGCACCAAACCTTAGACCCACTAGGTACTGCCAGGGTTCAGCATCAGCTCTATCATGGGTACTGCTCTTCTAAGTGCTCATCAAGACGAGTCGGATGACTAAAACAGCGTGTGCCTATGTTGCACTAATCCTTAGTTCCGCTAGGTACTGCCAGGGTTCAGCATCAGCTCTATTATGGGTACTGCTCTCCTAAGTGCTCATCAAGACGAGTCGGGTGACTAAAACAGCGTGTGCCTATGTTGCACCAAACCTTAGATCCACTAGGTAGTGCCAGGGTTCAGCATCAGCTCTATCATGGGTACTGCTCTCCTAAGTGCTCATCAAGACGAGTCGGGTGACTAAAACAGCGTGTGCCTATGTTGCACCAAACCTTAGATCCACTAGGTAGTGCCAGGGTTCAGCATCAGCTCTATCATGGGTACGGCTCTCCGAAGTGCTCATCAAGACGATTTAAATGACCAAAACCGCGTATGTCTGTGTTGCACCAAACCAGAATTCTACTAGGTAGTAGGTAGGTACTGCTACTACGGCCAGGGTTCAGTCAGGGTCATTTTGCTCTCTCATTTTAAAATATCACGAATGTAATTTTATTAGACGTTAATCCAAATTGAGAGTAATTCGGATTAATTATTTGACTTTCATGCCCATTGAAGTTAATCCGAATTAAAGTTAATCCGAATTAACTTCAATGGCCATTAACGTCTCAAAAATTTAATCCGAATTAACTTTAATCCGAATTAACTTTAATGCAATTGGTTAATGGCGGACCTAATGGTTAATAAAATTGATCAATGGTTAATTAAAATTAACAATTACGGCCAACACTGCATATCATATCAATCAAAGCAAGGAATCTGTCGCGTCGAAAGGGGTCTGGGACGCAGATAATCTGTGAAGTGTTTTGTGACAAACGAGTTAGGAAATACGAAATTGAAATACATTTTGAAGCTACTTTGTTTATTGTTTCAGATACAGTAGCAACTTGTTAGTCAGACAGTAGAAAGTCAATTAAGAGTATTTAAGAGATGAGACTTCTAAACCATTCTGATGTTTATTTTTGGATTCTATATTCGAATGTTGCGCTGAGTTTCAATCCAAATTTAGTAATTAACAAAAGTAAGAATCTTAATTTAAATGCAGTTAAATCTAATTAAAATTAAAAGTATTTAAATTTGAGTTGACCGCTGTCGTACAAATTCGTTGAAGCGACGACGCCGCATTGCGCAGTAATTTTGTTGAGCCTACAATTGTGAAAGCAATTACTCATTTCATTTACGGTCCAAAATAAACTAAACTCGTAAATTAAAACGTGACATTTTCAGCGTTCGAAAGCTGCTGAAAATTTACTTGCAAATTTATTTTACACTTTCAGATAGTCGAACTGGCTCTTTACCCAGAAGAAACTTTTCAATCTGTTAAGAATACAGGCCAACTATTGGAATAACTGTCTTGTCTTTGTAAGTAGAAAAGTTTGGTTTACTCGAAAGAGTATAATAATAAGATTTAAAAGCCAGACAGACGTTAAAGGCGATTAAAAGCTAGTTTCTTTAAAATCATTATGATCTTATCAACTAAGCTGTCAATATATTTATGAGAATATTCTGTATGTACATAAAAACATTGCCAGTTTTAAGAAAAACTGTGACATACATAACATTAATACTAGAAATAAGCATAAGCTTGCAGTAACCTTCACTCGGCTCCATAAAATTAAAAATCATTCATGGGTAACTGTGTAAGATTTTATAATAAACTTCCAAATATCATCACTGAATTATCTGTTAATAAATTTAAAAAAATATGTAAAACGTAAACTTATCTCTAAAGCCTATTATAGCACACAAGACTACATGAATGATGAAACACCGTGGGATTGTGATTGGAAATAATTAATTATTTATTATTGTGTTAATAATGATGAAATTGATAATTCAATGAATACCTATATTAGGTAATCCGTATTTTTTTACATTTAGATTTTTATTCTAGAAAGTTTCTAGACTAGTATTTTTTATACAATTTTGGTGTATGACGATCCTTTTGTGAATTATTATTATTAAGTTTGACATATCTATAATAATTTAATGTTTTTAAGAATAATAATAACTGCATCAATAAATTGCTCTGATATTTAGATTAAGGTAATATTTAAAACTTGACAATTTAAAAGTGCTTGTTGCTAGGCCTATTTGAATAAAGATTATATTGACTTTGACTAAGCAGAACATAAACTGCTGGAGAAAGCCCTTGCTAAATAGGTATCTTTAGAACAACCGTGCACTGTTTAAACGGCTTCCCTGCGATCTTAGTCAGATCGTTAGTCCAGTGCGGGTTATGCTGGTATTTGTTGATTGAAAAGTTATGTCATTTGACTATAAATGATACATGATACAGGTATATACAGCATGAGAGTTAAATCCTTTAAAAGCGTTTTCATGTCAGTCTTCATCTCATATTCAACTTGAATAAACCAAACACGTGTTTTCATGTAGAACTTAATTAGCTCAGAATTCCTCACACATATTCATATCAAGTACACTGTGAATTCAATACATTCCGTAGACAATTAATAAAGCCCTAACGATGTTCTGAAGCGAATCGTGTCTGGGATCGCAACAGTATGGCGACAAAAGTATGTGCGGGTTATTTTCGGATCCCGCCCTCATTGATCCAGTATTCCAGTCGCTAGGCCATAAACGTACGCAGTAAAGGTAACATTGACAGAACAGGTTAAGCCTATACATTTACGACTCTTTGTGGAAGACCCTTCTGATACAAAAAGCGAAAAGTTGTTAGGAACGATGTTTCGTTACTTTATAACTCACAATTTATCGAATTCTAACTAAATTAGGTACACATAATAAGTTTATAACCCGAATTAGCATTTACAGTAGGTACTATCCATCCCAGATATGTATCATTCTCAGAGAGGATGAAATTGGTTGCGGCAAGTTGTGTGGTAAACAAATGTAACAAAGAAAATACTAAATGGATGCTGGGCGACGATATTCATGTATACAGAAAAAGAAATAGGTACTGCATTTCAATATGTCTTGCTCTAGCTAGAGTTTATGTAGGCATTTCTATAAATAAATTGAAGGTCAATTTTACTGGAGAAGAATAATTGAAAAATATCTTCAACTATCGTGCAGCAGTAATAAAATAAGCGGATAGCGTCAATGTTTTTATTTTCAGCCCCAGCAATGTGGAAGCGCATTGCGTACAGGCGTATCGTGTGAAATCACGCGATAGTCTAACGAGCGAATTCAATCCCATCAACGGTCTAATTACGAAAATATCATTGCACTAAGTCTTAAATTGACCATCGATGGAACTTATACCTTTGCAATAAGGTTGAAGATGTGTCGGTTAACAGTGTTGTACCGCCGAGAAAACGGACCGAACGTTACTGTTATAGCGACGATATATGTAATTTGATCACACTGAAACTTTAAGAGGAAATGTGGCATTTAGTACATGCGAAAACTTCGTTTTTGCGATAAAATTTTTGACAGTTTAGTCATTGAAAATTGGACCTATGTTAACGATTTCCTTAGAAAAATAAGAGATTTTTCTAAGTACTATGTTTTGCTTTTTATTGGTAGGTAAACAACTAATTCTTTGTAAAGACAACGCGCCCGCTTCACATGTGCTTATAATTATGAAGCAGAAATCCTTTAAAGTTCACGTAGGTAATACAAAAGCCTTAAAATCCCCCATATTCCTCAGGCCAAATCCACAAGGCTATGACACGGATCCTTTGAACGTGTCCTGCGGGAAATCTCAAGTGAGCTTGCAGTGAAGCCTGGAAAAGAGCACTTTGATGTCTAAAGAGGTTTATGTTGGGGATAGTTTTCTTTGTAAGTGAGAGGGGAATGCAGTTTGCATAAAATCGATGAAACACAAAGGACTGTTGGAAAGGCTTTGTCAAAAGAAAACGGAAATATAGAGGGATTGCTAGATACTGTTAAAATTATTTCTATGATTAAATTGTTGTTTGCTCAAGCTTTTTGTGATGAGAAAGCAAAGAAAGTAAATATAAATTGATATTTTGTGTAATAAAAATAATAAAGGTATTGCTTTAAGTTAGTTAAAATTGGTATTGAGATTGGGATTGCAATAATTTAAAACATTCGCAGAGCTGAGAATGTTCCAAGAGCACGTAAAGGTAAAGTTTTCCATTGTAGGAGCGATTTAAGAGACGGAATTTTCAACACGCAAACTTACAAACAGGTTTATCCACTATGCGTGTAGCCTAGGATAGCTGTAGCGTTGGTAAGTTAGTATCTGGATATTGGTCCTTCGTTTAAGAACAGAAACAAGATCAAGTGGATTTGTAGATTTCGTGAAAAGAAAATAAGAATATGATTATATTGCAGTAAGAAGAGCAATTTCAAAAGTTGCAACGTGACTAACGTGAGCTACTGAACTTCGTCTATCTTTTTACCTCGAAGTTTTATGAAGCATGTTCGAGATGGAAAATTTACGAGAGTTCTCTGGATCTCATTCTGTCTTAGTTTAGGGGAAAAACTTCTTAAATTAAAGAGTTTCTTCGCGTTCATACCCCGGAACCTAGTATCTTATAAAGCAATATCCAATTCCACGACTCGCTGGTCAGTAATTTACTTTGACGCAAATGGGCAGGACTTAAAACTTTTCACGGCGCTGCATAAAGCCAAATTAGATCGTGGTGTAGTTAGCAGAAGACTCAAAATTGGTTGATATGATGAATGTCCATAAAAATGCAGGATAGTGCTGCAGTCGTAGTAAAGTCGTATTAATGACCGATAGCGAATGAGGGATAGACCGGTCCATGTTTAATGGCAGTAGAAATGTTGTAAGAAGATTTATAGCCCCAATATAGATATCAGAAACGATGTAATCGGTCAATTAAATCCTAAGTAGGATCTTTCTACTGATAATGGTTTCATTGATATTAAAATGAAAGTAAAAGTTAAATGTTATTATGTAGTGACTTTCGTCTGATTAAGATTGAATCTCTGTCGATACGGGAGACAATCGGTGCGTTGATAGGAATTTTAATTGTCGAGAGAAATCTGACTAATAACTTCATTAGAAAATGAATGTCAGATGAGAGCAAGGAATTAATTTCGGAAGTAATTGCAAAGCCGAATGGAAGCGTCTGAAAACACCTGTAGCTGATTTTGTCGAGATAATGAATGTTGGTGATGCGTAACGAATGGAAATTCTATTAGAATTGCATGTTTGTCATCTTTATTGGATTGTGACATTGTTAGGAAATGGATTCCTTACTTCCCCGTTACTTGAATCACGCGGCTTCTAACGATATACAAGCAATATTTATACCAAACAACAAAAACCAACATCAAGATCGATAAATATACAAGACCTAGTTCATAAACACGCGATTACGTATATATTTAACACAGAAACGAATAAATACGCCGACACACCGGTGGAAATAAAATTCACGGTATGGGAATTTAATCTCTGTCGATAGTGTGGTCCTCCAAGGCAAAATAAATATACCACTGACACTATAAACCGGACGGTATCGCGGTACTATGGACGCGGTTTGATTTTTTTTTATTTTCGGGAGCGAGGGGCAAACGTTCAGACGTGGCCGCTGCCGTATGCGTACTGGCTAGTGACAGAGCAGGGACGGGGTGGAATAGTGCAGCGCACTCAGCGCCAGTAATCGAGTCGATAGATTAGACAGGTGTATTCGATAGTGATGATGTAGCGGATTTATTTACTGCGTTGTGTGGATATTTTAGTCAAGGTTACTTATCAATCGTGTATAAATAAGTTGGTGCTGAATATTTTATTAGGATGTTTTCATTGACCAAACGTAAGTTATAATATTGACTGTGTTGATCTGCATTGGAATGTTGTTCTACGAGTATTTTATAATTTGAATGTTTTTTACAAACACTCCTATTTAACTTCACATCGGAACAAGACAAGCATCAACAGTGATTCAAATTGGACAAATAGCTTACATCTTTAGAACCACAAACACATAGTTTCATAACAAACTATAAGCAAGTATCATAAAAACGTCAATCAAAACGGGCACAAAACTATTACCTAACTAAACTGTATCATTTCATTACGTCACAAACAAAAAACGTGCACGTCCAACTGTCATCCAATAGCAAAAACATGAAACCGACGTGACAAAAACTCGATTAAATTCGTATTCCGAAATAGAACCGCCCTAGAGTTTACCAATCGCTTTAACCGAGGGTGGATCCACCCTCCTCACATGCGCAATGCAATTTAAAAACAAAATGGCGTAAGAGACTATACAGTGGATATAAACTTACCGCTTGTGCGTTTTGGAGTAGAGTTATGCAAAACATGCACATGAATTAACGTAGGGGTTATGATGATAGTTATCAATATAGTTAACAAAATCCGCATTTATTTGGCGCCCGTCCACATAACTCGTCGGCAAAAACTAGCTGAAAGAAGTCTAGTTTATTTGAGTTTTTTCGACATGTCATTTATTCTTATTATTCGTAATTTTACTATTGAGTTCATAGGTGTTACGATAGGGGCTATTATAATATACTGTTGCATAACGTTTGTATTCTTTGATGTTAAAATTACATACCTACTACAAAATTAACTACTTCAAAAAAATTTAAGCGTAAAAATAATTAAGAGCAAAATTTATTTCACTCTCTCAAGTCTTCCGTGAGATACTACAATATAGACCTGTACCGCTGGCTATATTTTGACCCCTAGGTTATAAAAATATTAAAGTCAATTCTGTTTTCGCTTATGAATACTTTGTTAAGATGTAAATCTTTCATTTTGTTTTGTGTCATATATATAGTTTGCTTTTTTAGTAATTTGTTAATTTGTGGTAATTATTTTTTATTTTGAATTATTTTGGAGAAAAAAATATTCGAGAGAAAACATGTAACTGTGTTGCATTTAGGATAGTGTTTTTAGTGTGAAAACATAGTTTGTGTCAATTACGTCCAATGCAATCTGATACTATGTCAAAATATTCTAAATGACACAAAAAAATTTTAAAGTTAAAAAAAATTACTTAGATCGAATTTAATCGTTTAAATAGGTCCACTAAATGATTTTGTGTCTTATTAAGGCATAGCTTCATAAGATATTTGATGATTTTGTTGTAACAGGCTGTCACCGTTACAAAAGAATATTAAAGATATTAGAGTTTACATCTTATTAATTTGAAATGCAGGATAAATAAGATATATGAATTTGTGTCACTTGCATCCACTGCATAAACAAATATTACAAAAATATTATTTGCGTTCAAACGAAGCTCGCGGGCGGTCTGAATGGGCAACGGAGGCCGTGCAGGGTGGGGCCGCGGCGTGACCTTGCCGTACGCAACGCATGTTTACTTCGCCTGTGCGCCAAATTAACGCAACTTATTCAAAGAAGTTATACTACTACAAGCAAAGAATGCTTCGAATTATCTTTTACCTATTTAAAACTTATAGATATTGTACAATGTCGCCATTTTGCAAAAGAACTGTAAGTACATGTTTGATTTGCGAGCGAGCTGGCAACATTGGGCAGGGAAAGCTTAAAAATATCGCGTTTACGTGAACGCCACATACATTTGTGACAGTGATAGGGAAAAGGTACCACTAATGTAAAATTTGGTTATTAATACCGTCTCTTTCATTCTTTGATAAAATTCTACTTTGATAAAAAAATAGCTATTTATGCAACAAGTGCGGAAATCATCTTTACGCACGTGTATCATACAATGTTTTACTATGCATTGTGCGAGTAAATAAAAAACATATCATGGCAAATAAGTTTAATTATTAAAAGGAGTGTTTTAAATCGACACGAGTTGCGAATTACCTATTCGCACGTGTATCGTACAACGTTTCACAGTACATATGGCCCTTTAAACTTTCGACATATGCACGAAAAGGGCTTTTTTCCGCACTAGTGCAAGAAAGTAGCACCATATGTACTGTAAAAAAAAATTGAAAACAAAAAGCACTAGTGCGGAAAAGTACTACTTTCCGCATGATATGGCTCCGTAGGAAACGCACTTTTCGAGCACATGCATTGTAAAAAAAAATATATAGGACTGTTTCTCGTGAACCATGCGTCATAGCGCAAAAATAATAAAATTTTCGTTCCCCTTTATGTAACCCTAAAGTAATATATGAAAAATACAATGAAAAAAAATCTTTATAGGGCTCCTATCCTCCTTTATGGGTCTCCTAAACCGTGCATCGTAGCGCAAAAATAATCAAATTTTCGCTCCCCTTTAAGAAGCCCCTAATTAAGATTTAAAAACGCAAAAAAGAAAAAAAAAAGAGGAAAAATCTTTATAGGGCTGTATCTCCTAAACTGTGCGTCGTAGCGCAAAAATAATCAACGTTTCGGTTCCCGTTATGTAACCATTAATTTATATTTAAAAAAAAAACGCAAAAAAAAAAACAGAAAAAAAATGTTTATAGGGCTATATCTCCTAAACCGTGCATCGTAGCGCAAAAATAATCAAATTTTCGTTCCCCTTTAAGAAATCCTTAATTAATGCTTAAAAAAAAACAAAAAAAAAACAGGAAAGAAATCTTTATAGAGCCATATCTCCTAAACCGTGCGTGATAGCGCAAAAATAATAAAATTTTCGTTCCCCTTCATGGAACCCCAAAGTAATATACAAAAAACACAATGAAAAATATAAACAAAAAAAAACTTTATAGGGCTGTATCTCCTAAACCATGCGTCGTAGCGCAAAAATAATAAAAGTTTCGTTCCCCTTTATGAAGCCCCAAAGTAATATATAAAAAACACAATGAAAAAAAGAAAAAAAATAACAAAAAGAACTTTATAGGGCTGTATCTCCTACACCGTGCATCGTAGCGCTAAAATAATAAATGTTTCGTTCCCCTTCATGAAGCCCCAAAGTAATATATAAAAAACACAATGAAAAAAAGAAAAAAAAATAACAAGAAGAACTTTATAGGGCTGTATCTCCTACACCGTGCATCGTAGCGAAAAGATTAACAATTTTTTCGTTCCCCTTTATGAAACCCTTAATTAATACTTAAAAAAAAAACAAAAAAAAAACAGGAATTTTTTTTATAGAACTATATCTCCTAAACCGTGCGTGGTAGCGCAAAAATAATAAAATTTTCGTTCCCCTTTATGCAACCCATAATTTATATTAAAAAAAAAACGCAAAAAAATTCAAAAAAAAATCTTTATAGGGCTGTATCTCCTACACCGTGCATCGTAGCGAAAAAATTAACAATTTTTTCGTTCCCCTTTAAGAAACCCTTAATTAATACTTAAAAAAAAACCAAAAAAAAACAGGTTTTTTTTTTATAGAGCTATATCTCCTAAACCATGCAGCGTAGCGCAACAATAATAAAATTTTCGTTCCCCTTTATGAAGCCTCAAAGTAATATACAAAAAAAGCAATGAAGAAAAAAAAATAACAATAAAACTTTATAGGGCTGTATCTCCTTAACCGTGCATCGTAGCGCAAAAATAATCAATATCCGTTCCCCTTTAAGAATGCCCTAAATAAGATTTAAAAACGCAAAAAAAGAAAAAGAGGAAAAAAATCATTTTAGTGCTGTATCTCCTAAACCGTGCGTCGTAGCGCAAAAATAATAAAATGTTAGTTCCCTTTTATTAAATCGCAAAGTAATATACAAAAAAAGAAAAAAAAAAAAACTTTAGGATGTATCTCCTAAACCGTGCATGGTAGCGAAAAATAATTAACTTTTCGGTCCCCTTTATGTAACCATTAATTTATACAAAAAAAAACGCAAAAAAACAACAAAAAAATAACAAAAAAAATCTTTATAGGGCTGTGTCTCCTAAACCATGCGGCGTAGCGCAACAATAATAAAATTTTCGTTCCCCTTTATGAAGCCCCAAAGTAATATACAAAAAAAGCAATGAAGAAAAAGAAAAAAAAAATAACAAAAAAACTTTATAGGGTTGTATCTCCTTAACCGTGCATCGTAGCGCAAAAATAATCAATATCCGTTCCCCTTTAAGAATGCCCTAATTAAGATTTAAAAACGCAAAAAAAGAAAAAGAGGAAAAAAATCATTTTAGTGCTGTATCTCCTAAACCGTGCGTCGTAGCGCAAAAATAATAAAATGTTCGTTCCCTTTTATTGAATCGCAAAGTAATATACAAAAAACACAATGTCAAAAAAAGAAAAAAAAAACTTTAGGGATGTATCTCCTAAACCGTGCATGGTAGCGAAAAATAATCAAATTTTCGTTCCCCTTAAGAAGCCCTTAATTAAGATTTAAAACCGCAAAAAAGAAAAAGAAAAAAATCTATATAGGGTTGTATCTCCTAAACCGTGCGTCGTAGCGCAAAAATAATTAACTTTTCGGTCCCCTTTATGTAACCATTAATTTATACAAAAAAAAAACGCAAAAAAAAAACAAAAAAAAAACAGAAAAAAAATCTTTATAGGGCTGTATCTCCTAAACCATGCGGCGTAGCGCAACAATAATAAAATTTTCGTTCCCCTTTATGTCACAACCATTAATTTATATTTTAAAAAAACCGGCCAAGTGCGAGTCGGACTCGTGTTCCAAGGGTTCCGTACATTACACAATTTAAGCAATGTATTTTTTATGTGAAATGTCTTTAAAAGACCCGTAGGGGTCGGATCAAAAACTAAGTAATTAAGTCCGACTCACGCTTGACTGCACATTTCGAATAGGTTTTCCGGTAATCTGTAGGTAAAGATGTATTTTGTGTATTTTTTTCAAAATTTTTGACCCAGTAGTTTCGGAGATAAAGGGGGGGGGTCATTTGTTGCCTATTTTCTTGAATAACTTCTAAACTATTTATCTTAAAATTATAAAAAAAAATTTGAGATTCCCACAATAAGCTCTTTCATATTATTATGATATGTAACACGATATAGTTTGACAAACTTTATTTTTTAATTTTCTCATTTACCCCCAAAAGTGGCCCCCGTGTTGAAAAATATTTTGTTTACGTTACATGTCCATCTTTGGGTCACAAACTTACATACTTGTACCAAATTTCAACTTAATTGGTCCAGTAGTTTCGGAGAAAATATGCTGTAACAGACGGACAGACAGACAGACAGACAGACGCACGAGTGATCCTATAAGGGTTCCGTTTTTTCCTTTTGAGGTACGGAACCCTAAAAAACGCAAAAAAAACAAAAAAATCTTTATAGGGCTGTATCTCCTAAACCATGCGTCATAGCGCAAAAATAATCAAATTTTCGTTCCTCTTTATTCAACCGTTAATTTATATTTAAAAAAAAACGCAAAAAACATTACATACAAATTATTACAATGGGCAATTCCTGTTGTTCAATGAGAAGTAACAATACTAGGTGTACCGTTTACCTGAGGTGGTTGATAGGTGATGAATGCGTTTTCGTTAAGTGTCATTTTGTATGGGATTTTGGGTTTCCAATAAAATTTTCACTAGGTTTTCTGTTTTAAATTAGTACTAAATGTTGTATCAGTTTTTGTCCAAAATGGATTTAGGTAAATTTTGCGAGCTTTCACTAAACTGCTGTAACTCGGAAACTTAGAATCCACAAAGGGGACTTTACTAAATTTTGACACATATTACTTAAAAAAAAGTTATATTGATAAAAATAATGTTATCCGTTGGAGTTGGAGACGTCCTGAAACGAAAGCGTTCAATTCATGTTATGTTGTGGGGGCTTGGCTAACGATAATCGCAAGCCATAATTTTGTAACATACTAATATACCAGGTGGGGCCTGTAACACGACCAAAATAATTAAAACATAATATTCTACTCATCAAACGATGACACTTTTTTTCAATAACTTTCAAATATATAGGTATTATAAAGTCTTGTATTTAATGTACATCATCATCATTGTAATCTATGTTGCATGCCACGCTTAAA
Source organism: Cydia strobilella (assembly GCF_947568885.1). Classification (NCBI taxonomy): domain Eukaryota; kingdom Metazoa; phylum Arthropoda; class Insecta; order Lepidoptera; family Tortricidae; genus Cydia; species Cydia strobilella. The sequence continues at coordinate 14,912,824 of NC_086055.1, forward strand.
CATAACAAAAATCACAATAAATTGCGTCTTAAAATAAACTTAAAAAGTTTACTAAAAATCGAAACAAAAAAGTCGCTGATGTGATATTCTCAATCAAAAGGTAGGTACCATACCAACAAGACGACCATAAAGACGAAATTTGATTATATCTTTATACAAATAATCTGTCAGAGAGTCCTCGACAAAGTTGTCAGTATGAGGAGTGAAGCCTACAGTTTATTTTTAATTATATTTACATACCTACTCCCACACTACGGTAAGATTGGTAAGGTACCTTTTGATTAGGAACGTCACAAATGTTGGTCAGTATGAGGAGTGCAGCCTACAGTTTATTTTTAATTATATTTACATACCTACTCCCACACTACGGTAAGATTGGTAAGGTTGATAAGACAATGTAATTATGCCTCCGAAATGAAATAAATACCTATACACTGTATCGCAAAACTAAGTGGCGAGACAGCTCATAATGCCATCTCTTTCACTCTTGGTTGGTCTTAACAAGGGTAAAGGAGATAGTATTAAGATATAGATATAGATAGATTATTTGCCGCCAGCTAATATTGCGGCAAGTATAATAAGCACCCCACCCGCGTAGGTACCCTTCCCCGCGCACGCCCTTCTTGCTCAATTGAGTTTTATTTTGCCAGATAGTAAAAAAACCGTGGATCAAAATGACCCAAATTATGAATGATGTCTCAATGTGGTATTATAATATTGTAGACGTAAACTTAATAATATGAATTTTTTTTTGTGGCAGATACAGGGTGTTAATTAGAAAAAAATATTTTTTTAATAAAAGCGGTGGATGAATTTGACACAGATTTGTTTGAATAACATATAACAATGTTCTGTAAAGTACAACACTTCATTTACTGACTATAATATTTTTTTAGGCGTTTTAGGATCAATATTAGGTATTTATTAAATGCCATTATACCCGAGGATGAAAATGACACAAAATACGTGTGTATGTCGGAAGCCACTTTGCCTTTACAGGGAAACAAAGAATTTCGTCTCTAATATTTTTTTTTACAGAATGCTGATTGAAAAAAGAAATACCTAAATTTCTACCTAAGCAAATACCTAGGATGACACAAAATATTATTTTTAGGTTTAGTATATGGTCTGGAAACTATACATAAAAAATAAGCAACATTAATATTCTTATAACCTCAGAAGTTATTGGTACAGGTCTAAATACTAGATATTTTATTAACACGTTTACGCCGTAACTGACGTCATGTGTCATAGGCCAAAGGAAACAAAAAACTAGGCGAATGCTATAGCATTCGTGTCCGCGAATGTGCTAAGTTGAGCTAGGAAAGATTTCGTTATTTTACGCTAGTTAAATTTAAAATAAGAAGAAATTAATCTTACACGTTCAAGTCTTATAATAATCAAATGGACGATATTTATATTATGTGTATATCTCTACCCTTTTAAACAAACTGTGGGCGTCAAGCCGAATGTTTTATGCATTTATTATCGATTTTATGTGCATACACTTACATTTTACAGTTTTATGTTTTTACAATTTAGATTTTCCAGTGAAATAAATTAAAAAAAATATGTTAATGTTATATACAATGATGAAATATAATGTTATAATGAACGATTAAAATGATTTGATGTAAATTGAAAAAGTTTCTTCAAACAAAAACATCACTTTTGACACTGACATATCAGATCCACATAGTATCTTTAGCAAAATTTTAACGTATCACAAAGTTACGAAACAGGCCAGCGGGATAAGCCGCAGAAACCTTCTAAAGTTACATTAAACACAAGGTCGGCCGAATCGATAGACGCCACCAAGTCTGCTGTAAAGGATATTTTACCAGATGAGATTCGAAAGTTAATTAAATGTCAGGAACGGAGAAAACGAAGAACTTTTTTACTACAAAGGGTTGGTTGGACATCAGTTAGTTGTCATTCTGATATCAGTGTACGTTCGAATTAGCTGGAGAGGCTTTCTTTTTTCTTATTTGCTGTATCAAAGCTACTGGTGTGCAAAAATGAAAACTGGAAATATCGTATCATTTTAGGGTTCCGTACTCAAAGGGTAAAAACGGGACCCTATTACTGAGACTCCGCTGTCCGTCTGTCTGTCACCAGGCTGTATCTCATGAACCGTGAGAGCTAGACAGTTGAAATTTTCACAGATGTATTTCTGGTGCCGCTATAACAACAAATACTAAAAACAGAATATAATAAATATTAAAGTGGGGCTCCCATACAACAAACGTGTTTTTTTGCCGTTTTTTGCGTACTGGTACAGAACCCTTCGTGCGCGAGTCCGACTCGCATTTGGCTGGTTTTCATGCCTGCAGCAGTTACAGAATACAGATATGTCAAGAAAACTAGAATCGTTATAGTCCTCAATACCGAAAAAATTAAGTATTTTTTTATTTACGTACTGGGAGAAAAGCAATCTTTGGGATTACTTTTTTCTTTTTGCACTGTTACACTTTCATTCATTAGAGAGGGTTATTCATCATTCATCATCTGCACTGTGGTGTAGTCTAGACATTATTTTCTTTGTCTGACGTAGCTATTACTCACTTTAATTTGCAATTCTGAACAATACGAAAGTAGGTACTTGAAAGTTATTAGACATTGCAATTAAATAACAAGAGATTAAACTTAGAGACAAGATAATTTTATTGTTAGTTGTGCCTAAACGAAAATTGATAATTATAATTAAGAAATCAATTTATTTTTCAAATTTTTTTTTTTTTTTTAATTTATTGAATAAGGAAGCAAATTACAGTGTTTTAGATCATTACAAGACCCATCGTAGGCAAAACCTTATGGAGGTTTGTGTGCCGATGGGGAGTTCGAGAATAACATAAAGAAAAACAATATTATATCCTATATCCTATATCATCATAAATATGATTCTTAGTATACATAGCTTGTGTCGTTAGTTTTTAATAAGTGCATTTTAACGACTTTTTTTATATGTTTACTTATTTGTTTTATATGTTAAATCACAGTATTAAAATCATTTGCTACTCTACAGAAGATAGTAATCGCTTTAGATACTTTCAAAACAGCTAATTCATTATTGGACCACTATCGAGAAAAATTGAATCAAAAACTACATTTGCCAACGTAACAATAGAAAAATTTCACTATCGTTCTCGCGTAATTAATCAGTACAATGGTGGAAATCTTGATTGGGTTCACGGCTTCACGCCGTCTCGAGCAAAAGGAAAAAAACTGAGCATTCAATTGAATTGACTTCTGTAGATAGTTGTTTCATCCGCCATCTTTCCTAGCAAGTATCTCAATTATAGAAAGGTTACCTTGTATCCTAATGAGTCCTATCATAACAACATAGTAGTTTTTTAAAGTTAATATGTATACCCATAAATAGTAGATACTTTAGTAATTTTAAAACCGTTTCCTGCTAGTTTGATATTGCTTTTTCATGTTTGTAGTTTTATAATTGCCGTTAAATATTATTTACTTGCAATAAACAACACAGATCAATGATATTTATATTCTAAACATTCTAGTCCCATCTCATACCGTGATTTAAATTTAGGGTTACAAATTAGCAGTTATTAACAATATTGCTGATGGTATCCAACTAGTCCGACCGAAGTTTCGTTATCGCCAGATTCCGGCTTAAATATCATGTTTCAGCCGAAGGAGACATTTTTGTATGATGACAGTTTTATCATTTATATATATGATATAAAATAAAGGTCAAAGGTTCACTATCTCCTGGGAAATAATGTTTCAGAAAACAATATTTTTTACCACAACTTTGCTCTTAAAGGGCCCAAGAGAAAATAAATTCTGCGACTTTATCAGAAGTTGAAAATAATGTATCTAATACTTTGGCATCTATCCTTAAGAGATCGTATGAAAACATTTCTCGCGTTCTGATAAGTTACAATGAAAATGGGTCACACTTAATTGCTTTTACGTGTATAAATTTAGTCACTTTTCATATCAAAAACACAAAATGTAAGTGTCAAAACAACATAATCATATTTAATTCACTAGTTGACTTTTTGTTATTTAAATTGAATGAGAAATTGCAATCAACTTTAATATTAGTCTTTCATATTCGACAGGTAAAATGGCCTACTTTAGTAAAAACGCAATTACAGAGCACTACGCAAAGAACAATCAATAAAATTGAAAGTAATTTTGTTGAGCATTTTGTCCATGTGTCATTTCGAGGTAAAAGGGACCCTTGGTGCGGCAGACACGTGCACCATTAATAACGATTCTGCAATTGGGCATTTCGCGATGTAAAAGTCTAAGTCTAACATTATAAAGTCCCTTTTTTGAGAACTACACTAATCTTACAAAGATTCTTAAGACTCTTTAGTTCTGTCCAGAAGGCTAGGACGTGGGCAGTTTCACCTGGCTAGTCACGACTAAGGTTCTATACTCAAAACGCCATAAGAGACGTGAATTTCCTTAAAAATATGCCGTTTTTATATGAAATTAGACGTCAGACGGCTAGATTAAGTGTTTTATACAAAAAGAAAGTTCGACGTAATAGTTTACAAAAAACCGGTCAAGTGCGAGTCGGACTCGTGCAGTAAGAGTTCCGTACCATTACGCAAAAAACGGCAAAAAAATCCATGTTTGTTGTATGGGAGCCCCACTTAAATACGTTCCGTTTTACGCTTTGGGTAAGGAACACTAAAAAAAGTGTGAAATAAGAACCAGTGCGCAATGCACTGAAGTTTCTTGGGCATAGGCGGTCAGATTAATGCATCAAATTTTGCTCGATTTGAGCGTTGAATGCTGACAAGTGACAACATTAGTTGTGATATACGTGATGGTCAACTCACACGGTAATGATGTAGAGTTTATGCGGGAAGAGAGAAGAGTCGTGGAATATAAGGGAACCAATAGGTAAGTAAAGCCTGACCAGAAATATATGATCATTGTCAAAAGGGCGCAGTTATTTTCATGTATAGGGTGACAGTTCAGTATAGTATGAAAATATTAGTCCCAGTGAAATTCCGCAACATGGCGCGTGATCATATATTCCTGGTCAGGCTTTACATTCTATGATTTCTATGACTTTCCGCACAGACTATCATACTAGAGGTATTGTTGTATGTTTGGTTGCTAAAAGCTTAAATGTTGGTAGTCAAGTTATGCAGAACGGATGACCAGATTTTAATATTTGGTATAATTTGGAATTTGGTACCTAGAATAAGGACAAAGGTTTTATGCCGAAATTCACTCCCTTAAAAAAAGGGTGAAATAAGGGTTAACTTAGTAAAGGGAAACTAAATGCAGTTTAATGATATCTATGCGGTCGAAATCACTTAACTACGTAACTAGACTTCAGAATAAATTGTATGTTTACATAAGCTGCAGACAATTCGATTAATATATTATTTTGGCGAAACCCAATCAAGGCTTATAAGTGTAGGAAGCCTTTGTAAACGATTAACTAATCGATTGGCCCTCCTAATTTTGCTAGAGAAATGACAATGTGGAGAAGACCGGCATATAATTTTGTTGGTTGGGAAGACCGTCATAAGGCAAGAACTCTCAAGTATTTATACACGTCCATCTCTCAGACACAGTCAGAAAGGCAGAGTTTCACTCCTTCTGCTTAACCGCTTACCGACCTTCTGTAAGTGGAGTATGTGTACAAACGCAAGGGTTAAAAGCTTGTAGACGGCTTGTAGGTGTCACAGACAGTCCCCTATGCAGAGGATGCATGGAAACAGAAGAAACAGCCTCTGACGTGGTGCTGAAATGCAGCGGAGTGGCCCTATACAGGGCAAAACATCTCGGATCCCCTTGAGACCTCTCCGAGGTCCTACTCAACATCAAAGGTTTGATAGGATTCCTCGAGGAGCTTGGGAGGACTAGCCCCCCCCCCCCCCCTGGTGGTCACGCAAAATAGGCGCCAGTCGTCGAGTTGCGGAAAATCGCCCGAACTACAATACAATACAAGCTTGTAGACGGTCTTCTCCATATTGACTTTACATAACGTCGAAGTAAAGACGGGACGGCTGGTTGAGGTCCTATCGCCGACATCGAAAATACAAAAATAGATAGCTACGATAGAGGCAGATAACCATTTTCGGTGATGGCGGTAGGTCCTCTGGTATCCCGGCGTCCTGAGTCTCTCCCGAATCGCGGGTAAAAATGGTATAACCTAAAAAAAATAGCCTATGTCACACATACAACTAATACGAATTTAATGATACCTCAACCTCATACATTGTTGTCTAACAGTGTTGGGCTCAAGTCCTTGACAAAGAATATTATGCTCAAAAAACATAAATAAATATACATGTACGATCTTGTGTAACTGGATTTCAGAATAAATTGTATGTTTACATAAGCTGCAGATAATTGGATTAAGATATTATTTTGGCGAAATCCAATCAAGGCTTCTCTTTCGGCACTTAGGTAAAAAGAAAACATATTCTTCAGGGTAATTGTTACAAAATACTCCCAGACGACGGTTACATAGGACAAACATCACGATTTAGAACCTTTGTTAATGTTAACAGCACTGAATAAATAAACACAGTACATATTGTAATAAAATACAACTTATTTAAGTGGAGTAGAACCGTTGTAACAACATTTCATTAACATTAACAGTTAATGTTAACAGCAATGAATAAATAATCACAGTAATATTGTAAAGGGGCCCACTGACTATCAGTCCGCCTGACGATATCGGCCTATCAGTTAGAACAAAAATTTGACAGTTCCGAACAACTGACAGGCCGATATCGTCCGGCGGACTGATAGTCAGTGGGCCCCTTAAGTAAGAGTAACACAGTGGAGTGTTCCATTGTTGCGTCAACGACCGATTATTCAGCAGCGAATCACAAAACAGGTTGACGGATTGAGAAGACATCCGTCAACTTTAGTAAGTACCTTATCAAATAAAATAAAAAAACGATATTACTTTGAACATCGGCTCTAGCTTGATTTTGTTTCGAGAGGAACGCAGTGAAAATATATTTGGCTTAAAACGCTTGCAAAATTCACATTATATACTAAATAAATAAATATTATTGGACATTCTTACATAGATTGACTATGTCCCACGGTAAGCCCAAGGAGGCTTGTTATGGGTACTCAGACAACGACCGGTATACTAAACCGTTTAAAAGCAATTTGCAGCAGGTAATGTAGATGTGTGTAGTGTAGGTGTGTGTAGATGTGTTTACAAAGTTACAAATTCGAGTTAGAAGTAACAAATTTATCACGTCTATAAATTACCTAACGTCCTGATCTGAGCGTATGCGGAAAGTTGCGTAATGGACTTACGAGGCGCAAAAAATGCCCCTAATTTTTCTTAATATTAATCATTTTAAGCGGCTTGGTATAGAGGGATTGGTTGAAGTTAGATTTAAAGCCTAAAAAAATATTTTTGGCTTCTAATGGAAAGCATTTATTTAATGCTTTCCATTTCATTCAAGATTAAGGGTATAAAAATAAAACGTCAATATAAATTCGATGCTAAAAAAATTGTATGAAAATTATACTTTCCACTACGTCACGCGCATACAAGTGAAAAAATGTTCACACTAAAAACGTGACGTAATGGAATGAACATTTTGGGACATCTTTTTTTAATGGCATCAGGATGGAGAATGCTGTCGATTTTGAGTAGAATGAACCCAAGAATGTCCAGATTTGAAAGAATCAGGTCTTAGTATATATATATATATATATATATATATACTGTATGCACGTCGTAATTTTATTTAGTATTAGAAATCTACTTTAATACATAATTTATTACAGCAATTACTCTTACTTTTGGATAAGCCCCGCTACACTCCTTGTAAATCAACTATCCAAAGCCACATTGTAATCGTAATTAATATTAAATTTGAGTAAAAGTAGCTAAAGAAAGTTCATAAATCAAATTGTATGTAATTACGCGAGATGAAATGTGTGTAATCTGCGAGGCGCCGTTGACTTATGGCATTTCATAATTAAGTTATTGGCTTTTTTCTACTCCAGCACTCTTATTTGTAGATATATGACTGCCAGTGAGATCGAAATCAACTTCATGAGAAATGGTCTTCATGGTCTTACGGATATTTATACAATATTATGCAACTGTTGTTTTTTTTTTATCTGACTTCTAGGCAAAGATAAACAAACAATTATTTACTTTGATTTTATTTATTATTTTAGTCGTTTGCTGCTGTTGTGTATATTGTGTACCACGGTACAATGCTTTTGCGTAATTAAGGGTATGTCTTTTAGGTTAAGGTTCTGCTGTCTATAATAGTACTACTATTTGACTGCTACATAACGAGTCATTAAAAGTGTGGGTTTATGAAACGAGCTGAAAACGAGTTTCACAATAACATCCTTTCTCCATTTTTAGGGTTCCGTACCCAAAGGGTAAAAACGGGACCCTATTACTAAGACTCCGCTGTCCGTCTGTCACCAGGCTGTATAGCCGCAACAGAAATACATCATCTGTGAAAATTCATCTGTCTAGCTATCACGGTTCATGAGATACAGCCTGGTGACAGACGGACAGACGGACAGCGGAGTCTTAGTAATAGGGTCCCGTTTTTACCCTTTGGGTACGGAACCCTAAAAAGTAGTACATACACCTATTTTGCAAACTAGTACCTATTTTTAAAACTGGCTATAAGTATAACGCACAAAAGACTAAAGGCATAATTGTACCGATGTCAATAAATAAATAGAGCCTTAACACATCTAAGCATTCCTAAAAATAATCGTAAGTTTCAAAATATTTATCAGTACGGTTTTTACTCACTATTATTTTTAGTCGCTTTTGGCGACATGTTTCGGATTCTTTGGGAATCCATCCTCAGGCACGAGTGTCCGCGGCGGTTGTACGTCGTGCACTGCCGCGGACACTCGTGCCTGAGGATGGATTCCCAAAGAATCCGAACCATGTCGCCAAAAGCGACTAAAAATAATAGTGAGTAAAAACCGTACTGATAAATATTTTGAAATATGTCTCACGATAGTTTAAGTGCGATAATCGTAAGTTTCTAACAGATATAGGGTTCGGAGTTACAAAACGATAACTTTAAAAGTTCCCATGCAAAAATTACAGTTTAAAATCGAATTAATCATACAGCATAATTAATAACTAACATTCAACCGTAATCAATGTGTGGTGGGGTTTCTTTACGATCGAAAGGGAAACCGCTTTCCAGCTAGACTCATATCAAAAAAGGAAAAGTGAAACTAATCAACATTAGCAGCAATTGCAATTATTAGAATCATTAGTCGGCACATTGGATGTGTGCGAGCGGAGACCACCTACAATGACGCCACCACACACTAGCGTCTTTTAAGCGTCGACGTCTAGTCAGCGCTATGGAAAATGGAGTCGCTGCGCAGTTGCACCAACGCTGCGTCGAGTAGCAGCCATAGGGGGTGCATGAAATGAACTATATACAAAAAAATTCAGCTCTCTAGCATTGTCCAAGCCGAAACTACGAGGGTTCTAAAATACGGCGAAACGTCTCGAGAAAAGATATGCACTGCCTTTTGCAATTTGTCTCGTCTTGGCGGGGGCACGGCCGTGCCCCCAGATATTAGGGAGCAGCAGGGGAGCCGTCAGATTTTTGGCGTGAAAATGATATGTGAAATTTATACGTGCTGCTTAGCTATACCAGTCTTATACTTTAGATATATTTCGGTATCCTACGGTACCTATATATTAATATATATTATCGCTCCGTCTGTGACGGGCTTAATTGATTACTTGTGAAAGGTATCATGCCATGCATAGTTTGATCTCTATACATTCGTTTATTTTTATAATTAGCTCTGACATTTATAGGTCGATTATGTTTGGGCAAACAGTGAATAATTAATTATCTATATCGGCATTATTTTTAAACTAGTGTTATGTATGTCGTCATCTGTTTTCTGTATATATTTTTTTATTTAATCATTTGTCTAGTGTATGTATTTTTTCCGGTTTATTTTGGTTCTTCTGTCTGTTAACTTTTGCGATTTTTCTCACTTGATGGTCTCATTGGAAGATCAGCGCTTGAAGTCACCAGCAACATGCTGAGATGAGGCTATTTCGTGGCACTTTATTCTTTCTACGTTTTTCTTATATGTTAATTGTCTTGTTTGTGTGTATACGAATAAATAAAAAACATCGCGGTATGATCATATACGAACAAAGTATTATAAAATAAAAGGAAGAAATACCTATGAGATGCGACTTATTATATTACAACTCACATAACTGTAATCTACTTTACAAGTTATAAATGATTGTGTTTTTTAATGTTCTACAATTAAGTCAAATTGATTAATCTTTGTCAAAGCGAATTTCATAATCAAGAAAGCACAGAGCCAACTCAAAAACTTGAAAGTGGATTACGTTCAAAGCATCGACCCAATTGTCCTAGAGCAATTATCCCGCAGGGAAAACGCAACATGGCAAATATCGAGATGGCCTCAATACTATAGTAATTGAATTAGAAGCCCAAGAGAAATTGAATCTGCCTTTCTACTGCTCTGTAAGAATAAGTAACAAGGTAGGTTATACTTAGAAGAAAAATTTGGATTACGTGATCAAACTTTTATGACAAAATTATAATAAGAGTTTTTCTAAAACATAGAGGGAAAAACTAAGTTAATTCTCCAGCTCTGGAAGTTGTAAGAAAACAAGTTTTTTTAGGTACTTGACACGAGTACACGGATTTGAGCAAGTTGGATCACGGACAAACAACGAACTTGTTGAACTAAGTGTCAAAATTGACATATATGATGCTAACTACTACGTAATTTACTTTCTATAGACTATAGATCTCGCTCGCACTAATATGCGAGTACGAGCGAGATGCATAGAAAGTAAGTTACGTTCTCGATCGTTTATGACAGTGCCAAACTGGTGGTAGCCACACTTATCAACTTTTAATATGGCGGTGGGCAACCACAATCCTATAGCCTCTTGACGAGTGAGTATCAAAAACTGCTAGTTTAAAATTTAACCGTGTGAAATTGACAAAAAATTCAAAATTGTTCGAGGCCTAGTGTAACGCATGTCATCAGGATGACAGGGTCTATTAGATTAGAATATAGAGAATTACAAAACTCTATAAGAAGCTTTTAAAGTAAATACGATGACGTCGACAAAGGTAATGCTAATTTCAATGGCGTTCCTTAAAATTGAAGCTCTTAACACAACCTTTAGATAAGCAATGCACGCTAATTTCTTTAGACCTTGACCAACTCCAACTACGGGATGAGGGTTATATTGGTAATAAATACAAATCTAGATGGAAATCAAGTTTCTGTTCCACTTCCGAAAGACTAATAAATTAAACAATAATAGACGTTTGCAATGGACCGCTTTAATTAGTAATAAATATCCGTGGGCGGACATTTAGTCATTTAATTAATGCTTTAAGACCGAGACGAACATAATTTATCTATTGGAAAGTTGTAAAATTATGTATGAAACGTTTTAATTGAGATGCAGAAAGGGTAATCTCTAACTATTTTTTATACAACTTTAAAGGTAAGTTTAGACTACGACTCTATATGGTAAAAAGAGCGAGATAATGGTGTTTAAGGCAGGTAACAAATGTCCCTCACATGTGCCTCCAGTTCGACTCAATGGGACTGCTCTCGAGAGAGTCTATAGGTTTAAATACCTAGGGCATATTGTTACCGAGAACTTAAAGGACGATGAGGACATGGAGAGAGAACGGAGAGCGTTGTGTGTAAGGGCGAACATGTTGGCCCGAAGGTTTGCTAGATGTTCAAAAGCGGTTAAGATAACTCTGTTTAAGGCATTTAGCTCATCCTTTTACACAGGCAGCCTTTGGGTCAGCTATACCCAAAAATCATACAATGCTCTGCGAGTGGTGTATAACAACGCCTTCAGAATGCTGGTTGGGCTACCTAGGTTCTGCAGCGCTTCCGCCATGTTTGCGGAGGCGCGAATCGACGGCTTTGCGGCAATTATACGCAAGAAAGCGGCCTCATTGCTGCGTAGAACCAGGGACAGCACAAACGGCGTTCTGGAGATGATTGCTACCCATGTATGTTGCCCAATAATATTAACTTTAATTAATTTAGTTAAGTCTAACATAACTTTTAAGTTTTAACATAGATTTTAAGTCTTATTTTATATACGACTAACAAAATGAGATCAACAAATTAATAAACGAATTGAATTGAATTGAAATATACACTGAGTGTACCGTGTAGTGTCGTAGTCTAAACCTAAACTTACCGGAAATAAGGTAACGTCAAGTAAAGCCCATGACAAGCTTCTCTCCTAGGAATTAGATATAGACAGCCGTTTGGTAGAAAATCTACGTTTTTTAGGGTTCCGTACCCAAAGGGTAAAAAATGGAACTCTATTACTAAGACTCCGCTCTCTGTCTGTCTGTCACCAGGCTGTATCTCATGAACCGTGATAGCTAGACATTTGAAATTTTCACAAATGATGTATTTCTGTTGCCGCTATAACAACAAATACTAAAAACAGAATAAAATAAATATTTATGTGGGGCTCCCATACAACAAACGCGATTTTTTTGCCGTTTTTTGCGTAACGGTACGGAACCCTTAGTGCGCGAGTTCGACTCGCACTTGGCCGGTTTTTAAGCTTATCGCCAGGTCTACAGCTCACAGAGTCACTAAGCCACTATAATACCTAGTATAATACAGTTATAATATAACCTACTTCTTCTTGTCAAAAAAAGTCGAGTAAATTACCAATTATTTAGCAATGCAGTCCGCAAATAGGCCAGTCAATAATATAACAAGCTTCAGGTTTGTAAAAAAAAACTGCTCAAGGTTGCCAGACAGTAGCAGCAGCCAACGACTGCAGAAAAAGAAAACCAAGTGAATGCGCAAACTATTAATACGGATAAATGCGAGTTAACGATGTTAATTTATTAACACAACAATGCACACATACATGACATAACAAAACTTCCGCGAGACACAGACATTTCTTTATTTATTTAGTCACATGCACAAGCTTACAGCTAGGATGCCAAAACGCTTATGCGGTAGATATATTAGATACAAAACAATCAGAAGTAAACATATGCTATCAAATAAGTTCAGGTCAAATCAACAGACATCACACATAAATTAAATTAAAAGAAACAGAGGAGAGAATGTCAAACTTAAACTTAAACACATACAAAAATGTCATTATTCATTCGTCAAATACGCATTAATAAAATTTAAAAATTTCCTAGAAAAGACACCGATACTATCGTAATATATGTCAGCATCATGTTTGATGTTAAAGAAGTCGTTAAAAAGTGTCAGAGCTCTAGCAGTGGGAGCGTTCTGGGCCCGACGAGTACGAGACATATTAAATATATTAAAAACGGGTCACTCACGTATTTTAAGTCGAAAAACGCTCGACATGTTTCACTCCGTACCGAGGAGTGTCATCAGGAGCTTGCGTTGACGGTGACCGACCGGCGCAGACTGCAGGCCGCAGCCCTCCGCGCCCGATGACTCGTCGGACATACGTGAGTGACCCGTTTTTAATATATTTAATACATGACATACTTTAGTATGTGTGCAGAATATTAAACTGATGTATGTATTTTTAAATATGGGATTGGCATATTAGCTACAGGGAGTTAACTGTGATCCGACTGATCGCAAATAGCATACATACTTAGATTCCATGACAGTCCTGGGCTAGCCTTGTTCACAACTACTATTCCAAATTTCAAATCGGTAGCGAAATGTAGTTCTTGAGATTTTTAGCTATGTGACAGACAGAGTCGGTCTCATGGATTTCTTTTTACCTTTTTGGTACTGAGCCACAGAATAAATAATAGTACTAGGTACAGAAGGTTCACTCTCTAAGGAAACACGTCTATTATGAGACCGACATTTACGACAGATATGATCGCAAGGTGGCGCAAGCGCGAGCAGGCGGTGTCCGTATAGTGTACGCGGCGCGGCGCGGCGGCGGCGGTAGACACCAAAATTGGTGTGGGCCGCATGTACTTGTAACGACGCGTCGTAATCGCGGTGTGACCTACGCCTGACTGAACCCTAATAAAACCGGCCAAGTGCGAGTCCGTACTTTTTAGTATTTGTTGTTATAGCGTCTACAGAAATACATCATCTGAAAATTTCAACTGTTTATAAGATACAGCCTGGTGACAGACAGACGGACAGACGGACAGTGGAGCCTTAGTAATAGGGACCTTATTACTAAGACATGATGTTTTACCCTTTGGGTACGGAACCCTAAAAACGGATGCTAAGGATGTCGTCGCCATAACAGACTCACCGGATGCGACTTTTGACATCGACTCCGTGTCAGCTTAGGCAAAAATGCTTTCGTATTTATTGAGCAGGTTCATAATTATATAGATTTAAGTTGTCGACTTAGTTTTTGATTTATTTCAGAATAACGGAGCTATGAGGGTTTGCGGGATCTACAGCTTAGAGAACCACTAGTGACTAGTTATTTTCCGAGGCCCTGTGCCCCCCTTATAATGTGGTCGCGCCCCCTTAGAGGGGCACGCCCCCCACTTTGAAAACATCTGCACTAGTCTATCCGTAGTCCTTACGAAATCGAAGGAATTACGCTAATGTATTTAGCATTCAGTGTTCATAGGTTATGTGAAACAATGGGCACTGCGCTGGTATAGTACCTGTGTACGCACGCGCGACCGTGACCTCTGGGCAAGGGCTATGCGTCGCATGCTTCAATGAGTTTGCGCGGAACTTTGGTTGCGGTGTTCGTTTCAGATGAGATTATATGACAATTGACAATGAGAATTTCCGGATTTATAAGTAAGACATAGGTTGATACCTAATCTACAATGGATGTATGTTTAATGAGCACTGGGTTCTGCAATATAATAATAATAATGTTGTATGGCATACTAAAATTAAGGTTATTAAGATTATGACAGGTATCATTCACAGCCTAGGAGGATATAACCAAACGGAGCCGCCACGTCTGTAATTTGCTGTACAAAAAAGTCTTCCAATTTTTGCGAGGGAGGGGAACTTCAAATGTATACGTAACGTCAAAATAGCTATGTCAGATAATAAACGTCAGTCCATACATTGTGTATGACCATTGGCCGACAATTTTCGACAGAGGGGAATGCCTGTTAATGGCTACTCCGTTTGGTTATATTTATATCCTCCTAGTTCACAGCAGTGAAAATATTAAAAGAATGGGTCAAACTCAGTAGAGAATTTGATGGTATAAAAATACGGCCAGAAAGGGGTGAAAACTGAAGAGGAGTGACGTGGGCGGAACAACAAGGACAAGTGCGAGTCGGACTCGCCCACCGAGGGTTCCGTACGTTTTAATATTTGTTGTTATAGCGGCAACAGAAATACATCATGTGTGAAAATTTCAACTGTCTAGCTATCACGGTTCATGAGATACAGCCTGGTGACAGACAGACAGACGGACAGTGGAGTCTTAGTAATAGGGTCCCGTGTTTACTCTTTGGGTACGGAACCCTAAAAATACACAACAACAAGGAGTTACGTAAGAATGTTTTTTTTTTATTAAATAAAATACATAATCACGCCTATTTCTCGGAGGGGTAGGCAGAGACAACGGATTTCCACTTGCTACGATCCTGACATACCTCTTTCGCATAACATTCCTCATACACGCTCGCTCATTTCTTCAATTTTATGATTATACTTTGCTGAACATAATTGTGACTTTTAGGTAAAAATGAAAACACTTGGGTGTTACGTAACTCTTAGATAGGGGGAGGGGAGCTACACGGAAACGTTACGGCGCGTTACACAAGGGGAGGGGGGGTCAAAAATCTTTGAAAATTGTGTTACGTAACATATGAACGCCCCTTAGTGCTCGCTACTGCCATGTCAGAAAACTAGGCCAACCAGTAGTTATTAAGACAAGGAAGAATGTGTCTTGTTATTCTTGATACAAGTATATCTCGGACAGCCATCAGTTGACATTGAACTGTAAAAATTTAAACAAGTTCTTGCTTGTCGAATTTAAGGTGCAAATGCAATTGAGTAAATAAAGGTATGAACTTTACTTATTTATAGAAATATTTGGAAATATTTAACATTTATAAACATAAACATTTTAACATTTGTATTCAAAGAATTCATATAATTTACTTTAATGGAGGTAAGTAGGTTATTACTGCTGTATATGATTTGTTGTAAAGAATATGCAGGTTGTCTTGTGTAAAACAGCCATTTTGAAAATACATAGTGTCAAATGTGTAGGTTTAGGTATCGGTATAATTTTTAGGCTTAGGTACTAACGCTTTTGAAACTGTTTTTTACTAACAAAATGGATGTGTCACAGTTACATGAAATAAATGATTTCAAATAGCTCATACTGAACAACCTTTACTACACATGACCAATCCGAAATTCATGAAAAAAAAACTGGTCTAACACAATTAAATTTCATTATTTTACCTTTTTTCCGACGTTTCAGCCAGGTTGCACTAGCTGTGGTCATGGACCCGTGGTGTGGTGGTGTGGTTAGACCCGTTAATTATGTGTATAAAACGCGAGAGTTTAAAGTGTTATAAAAAAAACTGATTATGCCAGAATGTAAAAAACAGGCAATTTTTTCTTGAAATTGTGAACATCGTCCCCTATTACAAGTACAATATAGCCTACATGTTCACCTCAGTAGAAAATTGAATTGAAAATAAAGCAGTTAAAGTCAAGATTACTTAAGATATGAGATAACGTATACACTGCAGGCAAAGACAAAGTAACTTACTTAAAATACATTTTGTTCTTTCAGTTAAAATGAAGTGCTAAGTAAACACCAAAACAGGTCAATAGCTTTGCTAATGTTTGTGACACAATGTCCACACCCTGTATGACATCATGGTTTGAAGATCGGTGTTTAGTGATGATCTATACAAGACAAGTATTCTATTATAAAAGCGATTCAGTTATAATCAACCTCAGAGGGTTGACCCTACTCGATAGTAAAACATTTTTTTTTTTTGGGTTCCGTACCCAAAGGGTAAAAACGGGACCCTACTACTAAGACTGCTGACCATCTGTCTGTCAGCAGGCTGCATCTCATGAACCATGATAGCTAGACAGTTGAAATTTGCACAGATGATGTATTCCTGTTGCCGCTATAACAACAAATACTAAAAAGTATGGAACCCTCGGTGGGCGAGTCCGACTCGCACTTGGTCGGTTTTAGTATACACATATAGCCTTATGAGGCTCTGTGTATGTAATTTTGCACTCATTCAAAATTTGATTTTGAACCTTTATTTAATAATAGAAAGTTACAATTTAAAAATAGCAACAGCATAGCAGAAAAGTTTGTTTATAGTCAATTGTTCTTTTAAGTTATATTTAAACATGTGTTCTACTGTACAACTAACATCATTTTGTTGATAATAGGAGGTAAATCACATACAGAACAAAACAATGAACATAATAACATCCATCAGGAAATAATTTTAAACATACAAAAAATCCCTAGTAATCTTTTAGCAGCAATTCATCTGTACCATCTGAATAAATAAACAATCCTCTGTGTGCAACCTTGAAACTTTGTCCCAGTACTCCCAGTCCTTTATAAGTACTTCATAGATAGGTCCCATCATAAAGGGCAAGTCCGTGCCCTTTCAAGCACCTGCCATTTACCTCCAATCGATGTCTACACTACACTAGGTCACTGACTTAGCAACAATACAAGTGTACGCTCTGGCCTTTTATTCCGCCCGCGAGAGTAATTAATAGGCCTTATTCACTTGCGGGATTAGTCATCAAATATTTTGCAACAAAACCACGCGAATATAAAAGACAAGAAATTACATTACTATTTCTTAGTCGCTTATTAGACATTTTCGACACTTGTGCAAGTTTACACAACCTGTCTCGGCTCGATAAAAGGAAAAAAATACTTTGTGATAACTCGAGCACGGAGCGGAAAATGGCGTTAGAAATTTACGGTTATAAAAAACGTTTGGCGCCAGTATACATCTGAAATATACAGGAACCTAAAAGTACAAGTTTGTAGGCAACGTATTAGGTTATAAATAAAGCATATTCTAAAGAAAACCTAATAAAATAACTCACCTTTCTATAAATTGACAGCAACACACAGCACTAGAAAATTCACAGTTGACATGTATGACAACATACAGAAATAAACAGACAAGACAGGACAATCCATAGACAATCTCTCTTCTGTCAAGATGCCAACTTGGTAGCGTTTTGAGTTGGGTGACGAGTATTGAACAATCAAATTATAGTATTAATGTTGCAGTTAAAAAAAGTTACACATAAAATTTAATGAATAATGTTTTAAAATCTAAATACATAGATATTTTTAGCTACTAAACACGATTAACCTAGTTCAAATGACATAACTAAACGCCAAAAATATTAAAATTGTCTATGAAGATTATATAGTTGGTCAAACCAAATTGGCAGTAAATGAGAACAAAAAAAAAACTATACTCATCCTTTTCTTTTGGGTGCTAGTACTAGTGTAAGACAAAGATAGTATGATTCTCTTTGTCTATGTTTGAAATGAGACAATCCTTTGACAAACTATAGCTATACCCCGAAGCAAATTTTAGACTTGTTTACTAAAACAACAAATTATAAATAATCATGAAACAATCTAAAAAAAATAAACTAGTTTAGAAATTCTAGAAATTTTTCAAGTTAAATTTATTTTTCAATTCTTGTGCTTTAATAAAATACCATTGTCTATGCACTAAAAAATTGGCATGACATGTCCATTTCCGACAGTCAAACGAGAGTCAAACCGCGCTTCGCGTAAACTTCACGTCGCTTCATCACCGTCACCGTCATTCGCACTTCGCAGTCATCTGTCAAATTTGTGTGTGAACGTGACGTGATTCAAGGTTTTTATCGCTAAAACAAGAAAACTAGTTTAACTTTTATACTAACCGCCTTGATCTAAAAATCATTTTCTACCGACCTATTACTACATCTATCGCATGCTGGACTATTGTGATGTGTAATATAATAAGAGATGTCTAGTTTTGGCGTAGGGGTGTATTGTTTGGCTGTGATTTGGTTTGTAACGTTTATGCTGTGTTGGGTGTCGGTGCGTACGGGCCACTACGTCGGGAAGATCGCGGTGCCAGTGTCGGCAGTGATAACCGTTGTTTTATTAGCTTTGCCAAAAGGGGAGGGCAATAGTGCTGCCAATTTTTACGATAGACTGTTCGTGTTTAGATTCGCTGTTCTGTCGTTCTTGCTGGCCAGTGTGGTTGTTGGTTGCGCGTACTGCGTCGCTCATGTGTGTTTGACTCCTCTTGAAACTACTAAAATAAGACGTTTGGGCTCTGTTAACTAAGAAAGGTAAGTGTTTCAACCCCTGCTAGCTTTCCTCATTATATAAGCCTATATTTGGTGTGCACGTCTTTGCTAAAACTTAAGTTATTGTCATAAAACTCATTAACAGTTACACGATCTTTTACCTTATTAACTTGAAATAAGGTTCAATATACATGTTTCTGACTGATACCATATGTATCTCACATCTGATGAAGTCACTTGTAAAATGAACTTTGCATGATTAATGATTTATATTAAGAATGGATGTGCCATATATTTACCCTGCTATTTCATGTTAACTACATTTTCCATCTTAATTTCAGCTTGTTAGCTGCTTAATTTTAAATTCCTATAAGACTACATAATCTAGTCAGCTAAATTAGACAAATTAAAATAATCAGCTGGAAAAACCACTATAATACATCTGTTAGTTATCTCATAGATGTTATGTGAAATAAACTAACTACAAACAAATTATAAGTATTCTAAACAGACTGACTGTATTGTCTTATCATCACAACGAAATAGATAACATTCACAATTCTTATGTTATCTTATTAATAGTTTAAAAATACTTATATTACTTATGTCACGGTGAGATACATGAAGAATTTAATGCGCTAGTGATATTTAAGCTGTTTATTTAATGTCTTTTCTGTAGCAATTTCTTTGACTTGTAAAAAATTTGTAATCTCATAGTTGAATTAAAAACAGATATTGGGCAAAAGTTATTTTTCAAATTAATATGGTAATACGGCCAAGAGCTCGTGCAGAAAATAAATAAATGCATTCTTAAAAACTTTAGAGGGTAAATAGATAAAGTTGGACCAAGATTATGTCCCAGACAAAGTGTAACAGTGTCATATTTTCATAGGAAATTTAGGTTTATACTGACACGGCCACACTTTGTCATTGCTAAGTTTGTACAAAATACAAAAGTAGTCAAACATGTTAGCATGTATTATTAGCTTAATAATAATACATGACCTCCATTACTAGGAAGTGAAATTACTTGTAATGTGGTTTGGCAGCATTTTAATGAGTTTGCTCTTGTCTTGTCTTGCTAGTTACGTATTTGTAAAGTTATGAATGATACTATTATTACCTAAAATAATTACATTTTAATACAGTTACTATGAAAAACTGTGATCTGTCGTTTTCAAGCAAAAGGTACCACATTGTCGCTTGCCATAAGGACGCTCTTACAGGTTTTTCGTATAAAGATACAAGCAATTTTCGTCCTTATGGTAAGAGACAATGTGGTACCTTTTGATCGAAAACCTCACAATTACTAACATAACACAAGTTTAACATAATGTTCTATACTTTATTCTTATTCTTGTTACAAATTACACTAATTGCCGCAGTGAAGGTTCTAAATTGGTTCATAATTTTTAAGGTACTTACACTATTTACAGTTACAATAATCTGGGGATAAAGCAATGCCTCTGCCATGTCTAACAACCAGGGATGATGCGGATGCGGATTTTTAAAGGCTCACACCCATGGATGCGGATGCAGATGTCGAGATTAGGCACATAAAAAAAGTCAAATATTACACTTTAATAATTATTATTTAAAAAAAAAACTAAACTTACTACACAATCTCATTACTATACTAAAGTCCAAATAGAACAAATTGTTCACTTCTTGTCGCTGTCCGTCATAGGCTAAAGTGCTCAATTGACGAATCACAAAAACGAAACGAGATTCCTATTGGCTAATGACGAAATTACCTAGCACTTACGCCGCCGTTAAGACGTTCCTGTACCTACCTGTTCCACATCCGCATCCGCATTAAGCTCCGCATCGATTTTATGCGGATGCGGATGTTGAAAATAATGCGGAAGTTCCGCGGTTGCGGATGCGGATGCGAATATTCGCAACATCCCTGCTAACAACAAACAACAACAATAACAAGCTAATCGGCACAGCATTAACTATCTTTTTGTCACATGTACACAAACACTACATCTACAAATTCACAAACCATATACTGCTCCATGGGTAGAAGAGCTTTTTAGTCTCAAGTGGCCCAGACGATTTTAAAAGGCCTGACTTCTACTGTATTCAATCTTTAGATAAATCACAATTGTATTCGGTTGGTAGGATTTGTTTTGATCGCACGGCTAGGATACATTTTTCGCTCTCAATATAACTTAATTGTCTGTGTTTCAGATACCATGTCGTCCGCGCTGAGTCGCGGACTCTGCTCGCCGCTGCGACTAGCGGCGCGTCGCTCCATCTCCACGTCCATCGTACACAACGAGACCATACTCG
The DNA here is from genome assembly GCF_947568885.1 of Cydia strobilella. Lineage (NCBI taxonomy): Eukaryota > Metazoa > Arthropoda > Insecta > Lepidoptera > Tortricidae > Cydia > Cydia strobilella. The sequence goes on from NC_086055.1 coordinate 14,934,397, forward strand.
TCAAGAACAACGAGGAGTTCGTCAACAAGGTACGGTTATATGATAACACTATGATACCATGTCGTCCGCGCTGCGCCGCGGGCTCTACTCGCAGCTGCGACTAGAGGCGCGTCGCTCCATCGCCACGTCCATCGTACATAAACACAACGAGATCATACTCGTCAAGAACAACGAGGTGTTCGTCAACAAGATACGGTTATATGATACCACTATGATACCATGTCGTCCGCGCTGCGCCGTGAGCTCTGCTCGCCGCTGCGACTAGAGGCGCGTCGCTCCATCTCCACGTCCATCGTGCACAACGAGACCATACTCGTCAAGAACAACGAGGAGTTCGTCAACAAGGTACGGTTATATGATACCATGTCGTCCGCGATAAGCTGCGGGTTCTGCTCGCCGCTGCGACTAGCGGCGCGTCCCTCCATCGCCACGTCCATCGTGCACAACGAGACCATACTGGTCAAGAACAATGAAGAGTTCGTCAACAAGGTACGGTTATATGATACCATGTCGTCCGCGATAAGCTGCGGGTTCTGCTCGCCGCTGCGACTAGCGGTGCGTTGCTCCATCGCCACGTCCATCGTGCACAACGAGACCATACTGGTCAAGAACAACGACGTGTTCGTCAAAAAGGTACGGTTATATGATACCATGTCGTCCGCGCTGAGTCGCGGGCTCTTTTCGCCGCTGCGACTAGCGGCGCGTCGCTCCATCTCCACGTCCATTGTGCACAACGAGCTCATAGGTAGCATTTTGAATTCCTTTGGTTCAAGATAGCCTGCTCCAAAATCCCTCATTCTTTGTCTGGCGAGCGCGTGACATTCACACATTAGGTGTTTTACTGTCTCACAGCATAATTAACAAAGCACAGTATAAAATACACAGATGTCTTGCATATAATTTTAGCAAACGTGCCAAGTGCAATGCCATTGCACATGTTACTGAACTTTCAACCTTCGGCCTTCATAGATAAGGCTTAAATTTTACGTAAACATTTTTAATATATTAGATAAAAGAATTATCGTGCGATCTACGTCAAACATTTAAATAACGTGAGCTAACTCGGCAGCGATTTTGATAGCACAGACTGTGCTAGTGTTATTTTAAACATCAAACTTACTCTAAACGCATTTTCCTGAACTTTCAAACTTCGGCATTAATTCTTCGGTGTCAAATTTGCTACAACATTTTGAGACTAGAATAGGTAAAATAACTATCGTACAGTCAGCAGCAATAGTTGCTAAGCGGGCGAGGTGTTCAAAATGATCTTGACGCATCTTTATTATTAAGAGAATAAGAGCGTGTCGTGTCAAAGTAATTTTGAACACCTCGCCCGCTTAGCAAATTCTGCTGCTAACTGTACAACGCATGTTCTTGGTGGTATTCAAGTTATATTTGGCATAGTGTGCTCGTGTCAATGTAACATTAATTAATATGACGATAAGCTGAGATAATAAATAGTTTTAATGGTTTGAATGACCACCTATGTGATAAGGGCCACCCGTACATTCTTTTTTTAGGGTTCCGTACCCAAAGGGTAAAAACGGGACCCTATTACTACGACTCCGCTGTCCATCTGTCACCAGGCTGTAACTCATGAACCGTGATAGCTAGACAGCTGAAATTTTCACAGATAATGTATTTCTGTTGCCGCTATAACAACAAATACTAAAAAAGTACGGAACCCTCGGTGCGCGAGTCCGACTCGCAGTTGGCCGGTTTTTTTTAAATTTATTTAGAACACAAGTACCAAAGATAGATATAACTCCGTAATAGGTGTTAGATGTTTACACAGGAAAAAACGTGCCTCGTAGTTTTAAAGTGTGTCGACAGATGGCAGTGAATTTACTGGGGTTACAAAATTTACTATGACAGTACCGCTCTAGTATAAGTTACTCTATGCAAGTACCTAAATTATTAAAGCTAAATCAAGTTCGTCCATTTTCTCTCCTGGATACGTTTCGTTTGACGTTAGTGGCTGACGGTGTGTTATGACGCCGTGGAACTTTCCACATGTCGTCACCGTAAAGACGGCCGTTTTTTTGCGTCCGCTATATGACTGCACCGCTTTCCTAGGAAACCAAACGGTTAAGGTTCAAATTATATTGGCGCGTATGTGGTCGATAAATCGTACTATGCCAGAAAAGGGTAATATACCTTAGGCCTACGTTGGCCCTTTATACGTCTGTCACCAGGCTGTATCTCATGAACCGTGATAGCTAGACAGTTGAAAATTTCACAGATGATGTATTTCTGTTGCCGCTATAACAACAAATACTAAAAACAGAATAAAATAAATATTTAAGTGGGGCTCCCATACAACAAACGTGATTTTTTTGCCGTTTTGTACGTAACGGTACGGAACCCTTCGTGCGCGAGTCCGACTCGCACTTGGCCGGTTTTTTAGTTTCTTTAAGAACGAAAGTTAAGCCACGACACGACATGACCAAAGTTGGAAATAAAGATAAAAATAGACGTACCCATTACTATTGGAGTAATGCCAATATGAGTCGTGTTCCGTTCCCTAATTTACTTAGGTTGGTATTTTCTTGGTCCAATGTGCATTGCGTCTCACTCTCTCACTTAGCAAAATGTGAGACGCAAATAAACATTGGACAAAGAAATTCCACCCTTAGATGGGGCGTGGAAACGTCGTTAAATCCGAGGGGTCGTACTAAAATAGATTAATATCGGTCTCTAATGTACAAGAATTTCCCTATTACGTGACTAGGGGCTTATTTCTTTGCTTCTCTTAGGTTTACAGCTTTCTGTTTACGATCTCGATTTCCAAATGAAATGTTTAGTAGGTAGCATAGAGTAACTGATACTAGAGCGTTACTGTCATAGTAAATTTTGTAACCCCAGTAAATTCACTGCCATCTGTCGACACACTTTAAAACTAAAAATGAAGATTTATAAAAATACGATAGAATGTATTTAAATATAGATAAATGATTTTTTTATTTGCATTAATTATTTTTATGATTTTGACCCATTTTCTTGTACTGATATGCGTTAAAATTGTTAAATAACAAACGAAACCGTCAACGCCATCTATACGACTGTAGGCCAAAACTAGTAGCGCCCTCTGAACGAGAATCAAATTTTCTTGATTTTCGAGGCACGTTTTTTCCTTAGACTGTATCCATCTATTACGGAGTTATATCTATCTTTGGTAGGTAGCAAGTTTCGTTTGTTATTTAACAATTTTAACGCATATCAGTGAAAGAACATGGGTCAAAATCATAAAAATAATTAATGCAAATAAAAAAAATCATTTATCCATATTTAAATACATTTTATCGTATTTTTATAAATCTTCATTTTTAGTTTTAAAGTGTGTCGACAGATGGCAGTGAATTTACTGGGGTTACAAAATTTACTATGACAGTACCGCTCTAGTATATAGGTAAGTTACTCTATGGTAGGTAGTAAGTTCTCATATAGTAATTTAAGTATATTTGTAACTAACAAAACATGGATTGAATCGTCCGAAATAAATGTTTTTTTTTTTATAAACTTAATGCCAATCATTTATTTTCCAGGTGATGAACAACGACAAACCAGTCATAGTGAATTTCCACGCGGAGTGGTGTGAGCCGTGCAAGATACTCACCCCTAAGCTTCGAGAGCTGATCGAGCCTTTAGGCGACCTTGACTTGGCTGTGGTGGACGTTGAAGATAATGCTGAACTGGTTCACACATTTGAGGTTAGTCTAGTCATCTCATTTTGGACCATATTAGCCAGGCCACAGAATAAATAATAGTAGTAGAAGATTCACGCTCTAACAAAACGCGTCACTAACAAATATGGCCGCTAGGTGGCACAAGCGCGAACAGGCGTCCGTTCCTTAGCGGCGCGCGGCAACTACTATAGCTAGACACCAAAATTGGTGTGGGTCGCATGTACTTGTAGCGACGCGACGAAATCGCGGAGTGAGCCACGCCTGGCCAAGCGCAAATTTCGTCGGAGATCGCGTCCCAAGCGATAAATCGTAAAATGATTAAGGGAGGCGTATAATAAAACCTTGTGAAAGTCAGCTGCCGCTCTGTTGGTGAATCTGTCGAACAACTTTCCAAAAGGAATTGATTCTACACTTTATAGTTTTTGAGAATATCCTTAATTTTGTGATTATTAATTTTTATGCTACGTCGGTGGCAATCAAGCATACGGCCCGCCTGATGGTAAGCGGTCACCGTAGCCTATGGACGCCTGCAAATGCAACTAGTTGAGATCTAATCTAATGTAAAACAGACACGTATAGTCGTACGAGTTTATTAAGGTACAGTCACCTGCCATAATATGTTACTCTTCGAAGGCTGCAAAAATATTGAACACGCTCTTATAGCTCTGCAAATAAGATAGTGTCAGATATTATGGCGGCCTTCGCTGACGCTGATAAAGATAAAGAAAGTTTATTATTCAAGTAGGCATATCTTAGTAGGCTTAGTATGTAACTGGCTTTCTTTATCTTTAAAAACGTGATTGCCTGGCAGAAAATTGACTCAAAGTTACCTCAAAACCGTCACACTGCACGATTACGAACCCCACGTACTGTCGAAGGCAAAACTATCGATTCAGACAAATGTCTCAAAAATATGTGAACCTGAACACGACTTTATTGTCTAAGGTGTAAGAGCGTACACATATTTTTGAAACTTTTGGAATGTATATATATTTATGCCCTTGACTGTACCAACGAAGATCAAGCCTTTTTAGGGTTCCGTACCCAAAGGGTAAAAACAGGACCCTATTACTAAGACTCCGCTGTCCGTCTGTCTGTCTGTCACCAGGCATCTCATGAACCGTGATAACTAGACAGTTGAAATTTTCACAGATGACTTATTTCTGTTGCCGCTATAACAACAAATACTAAAAAGTACGGAACCCTCGGTGCGCGAGTCCGACTCGCACTTGGCCGGTTTTTTTTTTATTCAGATCGAAATATATTTTTTACTATTTATTATTTTCTTTGGCAGGTAAAAGCAGTCCCAGCAGTGATAGCCATCAAAAACGGTCTGATAGTGGACAAATTCATCGGCCTAGTCGAAGCGGACATGATCACCAACCTGATCGACCGGATGTCCGGCAAAAAAAATGATGGCGCGTAAATACCTCAGTTAAGTATGGAGTGTGGGAGGGAAAACTTTTAAGACCCTTATTTTATCCTTTAGCGTCTCCCCGTGATAATAGGGTATTTGACTACTAGTCAAATTAGTTTCTTTTTTCGAACTGTCAAAACGATTTTGCTACTATGGAATTTATATGAAAAACTAGCATGTGACGTCACAATCAAATTACCTACTCTTTATAGTTTTATACAAGTTTTAAAATAGAAATTGTGTCTAAAAATAACTGCTGTCTACGTTTCTGTATTAATGGTCTGTTGCTTTATTTCATGCATGGTGTAAAATAATTTTATTATAATTTATTTTAAGTACAGTCAAATGCCCAATACTAGTACTAATTACATACAGTGAAATTTAAAACATTATTATATAAAACAGCCGTCTTTGTTTTATCTTCTTCACAAACAAAACAAATTTACTAAACTTATTGACCGGGATATAGACCGTGATTACCTTTTGTATGGTTTTTGAGCTCCCGATGCGGTCTCGGTCTGTTAAAACAAATTGAACTCTGTTTTCTACTTCCATAAATTCAAATTTGACTGCCTATTTTTCTTGTATGGTGGGCCGCTAGGGGTTATTGCAGAGTAGATAATAGATAGTAAAGATAGCCGGAAGAAACTGCTTATTGTATCACATAATGGTAAATTTGGTACAGAAAAAATTGCAACAGTACCTTTCTTTTGGTATAAACAGATTCAGGGTTCGAAAGGATAATTAACAATGATAGTTGTCTTGATAATTATCGCTGATAGTTATCTTTCACTTCTCACACTTCATGTTTGTGTTTATTGTAATAGTCAAGATTCAATTTTTACTTTGCGATGGCTTAAATAATGTGATCGAATAAGTACCGAGCATAATGTTTTTTGAGGCACCGTCGTACCAAATATTTACGTACATTATTTATGCCAATACCCGTTTGTACTAGATAAGTTACGTGTTGTCATATTTTTGTATTCGTTTTTGTGTAGGTAGCAATTAAACCGAAATAAATGTTTACGAAGGAAAAAAACATTTTGTACGTACATTATTTATGCCAATACCCGTTTGTACTAGATAAGTTACGTGTTGTCATATTTTTGTATTCGTTTTTGTGTAGGTAGCAATTAAACCGAAATAAATGTTTACGAAGGAAAAAAACATTTTTTTCGGTTTATAGTTTAATAGTAGTGTGTACTTGGAAAAACACAAATTAAAATATTTTCATAGAAAGTAATTTAATTTGTTGTTAGGTAGCAATTGATTTGTTAAAGCAATAATTTTATTGTTTAAATATAATATAAGTTATCTCGCAATTCTCGTGATATGAGTAGATAGATTTATTGTTATATTGTTTGTGTTCATGTGCCCAATAAGATAGTCAATATAAATATGGCCCTTTGTTTTTTTTCTAACATTAAAATGATAGTTTAATTGCCCCAATTCAGTACAATATCAGGATAAATGGATTATATTTTTTATACCAATACCACACACAATATTCGGCACGTCTGATGGTAGATGGACAATCTTACTGCCATTTTCGTATCTGGAAACTTGATTTAAAATGGAAAATAACTTTTCAATCATACCTTTTTATAATTTTTGTATACCTTGTAATATAAAATATTTTTGACTAATCTAAATTATATAATATAACTCGTACAATAATGTATATATTGAATTATATAACAAAAATATTAGGCTGTCATAAAAACACTAACTCTATATGGATCAAAATGATTTGAAATAAATAATTGAATTGAATTAAAAAACACTTTCTAATCAAAGCCTAGTCTATATAAGACTGTTTTATTATATTCATAAACTATACATCTAAGTATGATTTAATATATATGTATTTCAAATATTTCTGGTAGGAACAGTCTATGGCCACTATTAGTATAGCAGTAGTAGGGTAGGAATATAGAACAGGAATGTCAATATTCCTGTTAAAAGCCTAGAATTTAATGTAGACCAAGATATAATGCTGATAGTAGAGACATTTATGGAAAAACTATGATAGCTGCTTAACCCTTTTCCAAACCGCACCAATCTACAAGGTTTTCCCAAAAATTCCAATTATATTCCAAGCTTTGATGATTCATTTGAAATCAAGTCAAATTTCTCGATAATCCAATCAAATTTTAACCTTAAATGGGATTCCTAGGGTTGAAATTCTCTTGGCACGTATGTGGTCGATAATTGATATCGTACTACGCCTAGAAAAGGGTTAACCAAACAGCTCAGGGGTAAACATTTGAAATAGTTGCACTGTTGAATCTTGGCCTTGACTACGATTTTAAAATTTAAGTAGGTATCTGCATACTGTACCGCACTGGACATATCTCAGCTTCGCTGGCCTTCAATCTAGCTACTTTCCCTGAATACTGTAGATGTTGTTGCCACAATTAAAAATGATAGTATTTGTGCTTGCATATGGAGCATGTTGATGTAACTCTTGCAAGCGGCTCGCACCTTTACCTGCACGGTGTGCAAACACATAGGGTCTTGTATGTAATGCAATAAATAAGCAAAAATAATTGAACAGTTGCTTGCCACAAGTTTGTTTAGTGTGCTATCTCTACAGGAATTTTAACTTTCTCGCAGGTAATAGTACAATATAAGTAGTATAAAATACGTTACAGATGTAGTGAACAATCCTTTGCCATCGTATTTTCTTGGAAACGTTCGTATAGGCAGGCGTGGCTCACTCCGCGATTTCGTCGCGTCGCAACAAGTACATGCGGCCCACACTAATTTTGGTGTAGCCATAGTAGTTGCCGCGCACCGCTACGGAACGGACGCCTGCTCGCGCTTGCGCCACCTAGCGGTCATATCTGTCGTAATAGACGCGTTTTGTTAGTGAGTGAACCTTCTGTACCTAGTACTATTATTTATTCTGTGGTATTGGTCATGCTACTTCAGTCAATCTCAGTACTTTTTGTACGTTCGTGCATTTCCGTGAAAATACGATGATTAGGATTATTCACTACATCCGTACTATGTCATCCTTCGAGACGTTTTTTTCTAATCTAACGAGTCTAATTTCGGTAACTCTGTCCCGACTAACCAAATAAAACAATAAGCCCCACTTGCACCATCCCACTAACCCGGGGTTAACCGGTTAAACCGTTAACCCAGTGTTAAATTGTACTGGTAACCATAACACCAGATTTAATCGGTTAACCCCGGGTTAGTGGGATGGTGGAAGTGGCCCTAAGTTATGAATATTTTACAGTTTTTCAGGTGCTATGTATCCATCCCACAATTATACATTATATGTACATTATTTTGCATAGTTGTAGCGAATTTATTAATTTAGTAGGTACCTACAGTTATATTTACTTACAAGAATAAAAAACATTAAAATATCTGTTATTTTCTCTGTCAAGAGAAACAGTCATGTCAAGATCAAGACATACATTTGCATTTGTGGCTCATTTGGAAGTTTCAAAGTTTTTCATACTTGTAAATATAGTTGACTGTACAATATAATAAAATCAGTGAGTTTTGTTGCTATTCATTGAATAGATATATACCCTAGTGTAATTGTAGTAAATTCACATTTATGTAGTAAAACATATAAGGAGAAGAGAGTAGGAATGGTTGGTGGGACTATTTTCTAATTTGTCATGTAAAAAAGGCCACGCACATGCCAAAATAATTAGTACAGTCGGAGCCCTAACATAAGTAATATACGTATCCACTGTTCTGTCGACGTGGGCAAGTACAGTCAAGGGCATAAATATATATACATTCCTATGTGTACGCTCTTACACCTTAGACAATAAAGTCGTGTTCACATATTTTGGGCCATTTGTCTGGATCGATATTTTTGCCTTAGACTGCACTTAAGTCAATGCACTTGCTGTACAGGTAAGTGTTAAGTTATAAACCGTACTTGAAAGCATGAAGTTTTTTTTTGATTGCTTATAAGCGTTCTTGGCTCTGAACAGAATCTCACGATGCAGTCAAGGGTTTTGGCGTCCAAAGCGTTTGTTTGCATACCTACACATTACCACAGAATAAATAATAGTACGGTAGTACAGAAAGGAAACTTCCTACAAAAACGGTCGAATCATGTTGTCCCTTTCTAATGTATGGCAGTATCCCTTTCGGCTATTTAGGGTTGTCAAAATACAAGTCATTATCTTAACTGTAATTGTGCACCCAAAGGAACGTCAAGTTGTGCCAACCCTAATTGCTCGTAGCAACGCTGAGCCGAACGGAGCCGAGAACACCCGAACGCTGCAGTTTCCCCCCCCACTGACTACCTTTGTCCTTTAGTTCCGCCAGCCGTTTTTAACTCTGCTAAACGTACCTTATAGTAGAAAATGGAATGTTAACAAAAGACCATACTGGCTAGGCCGGTCGTAAGTTAGATAAGTAAAGTTCGGAGCGGACTAGATACTTGATATGAAGTTCAGTTTGGCTCCATTTAGTTGTTAAACAATTTTAGTACCAAACTGTATTGCTTGTCAAAGTGGTATCAACCCATAATTTCTACCATCAACGTAGACAAGTCAACAGGTAAATACTAGTTGTTGGCAAGATTAACATGCAAGCAGTTGATGACATTTAACCTTTTGGACGCCAATGACGGATATATCGGCACCGCAGGTCCAACGCCAAAGACGGATTAATCCGTCACAGACCACAGAGCAATATAGACCTACGTCCATGTGCATAAAGTCTAATTTCAGTTTTGAGTGACAGCTTTTTTGTTTGACACGTCACGGCGTCGAAAAGGTTAAATGTTACTTCATGTCACTTCATGTCACTTATTCAGTCCGAAAGCTTGTGGTTTATAGATATTATGCGCTGAGCTTGGAGTGTCATTAGTAATAGTAAAACATTTGTGGTATTTTCTATAAAAAGAGACCTTATTGTCGATGGCGCTTACGTCATTATTAACGATGCTCCAATATAAATACAATGCCGCGCGACGCTGTGCGGCGTAAGCGCCATCGACAATAAGGTCCCTTTTCATAGAAAATGCCCCATTTAGACCACTATCGGGTCCATTTTACTGGACAGTAGTCCTTCGTACCCTATTCGTCCACAGTACTTTTATTTATGTCTACAGTCAAAAGCAGATTTTATCACGAGAAAGGCTTATAAAATATATAGATTTCATAGTTAATAAGATGAAACTGACTTAATGACCCGATTTCGCACACACACACCTTATCGGGTTAGAGCCATTCATCGCTTAGCCCTCGAGTTGTGAATGTGTGCGTAACGAGCAGAAATCTGCGTGTTAATAAATTACAGTTTTGCCGAACCTTACGTTTAACTCTGTGATAAAATCACACAAAATTACTGCCAATTTATTTGACAGTAATTGAGCCCTTTTGAATTATTATATTACATTACTGTAATTGCATTATGACAATAACTTAATTCTGACATCCATTTTCGTCCAAGGAATAGATAAAAACTTATAAATAAGTCGTAATTCGTAATGGTAATATCTGCTGTTAACTGAAAAGCCATAAATATGTGTGGTTTTCAAGCAAAAGGTACCACATTGTCGCTTGCCATTAAGACGCTCTGACAGGTTATTCGCATTAAGATACAAGGAAATTTCGTCCTTATGGTAAGCGATAAAGTGGTACTTTTTGCTTATAAACGTCACATATGTAGAAATATATTGACATGTCCAAATTCGTGAACGTATAATATACTTGTAGGTATATTATGCCATGGATGTATTCATATCCACAGTAGTTACCTAACATTATTAAATTTAGAGATTTTGGAATCATCTGCGATTTTGTCTTGTCTATAAATATGTTTATTTATAGTTAACAGTTTATGAAGTGTTTTTAGAATAAATAAGAATATTTTCTTCAACTTGAGTTTTACTTTAAAACTGTGCCACGACAATACAATAACAATTATATCAAAATACGATAACTTGAAAAAAAAATCGGCCAAGCGCGTACTTTTTAGTATTTGTTGTTATAGCGGCAACAGAAATACATCATCTGTGAAAATTTCATCTGTCTAGCTATTACGGTTCATGAGATGCAGCCTGGTGACAGACAGACGGACAGCGGAGTCTTAGTAGTAGGGTCCCGTTTTTACCCTTTGGGTACGGAACCCTAAAAATCTCCGTCTGCCTCTTTACACCCACCCTTCCCTCCTACTTTCATGAAAGTTTGTAAAATGAACGAGCGAAAGCCTATTTTAAATTCCTTTTAATTTCTCATGCTCTAAAAGAGGGTCATTGTTGTTCTAAAAAGTGTAGAGAAAGTGATACGTTTCTGTACTAGAGCATTTTACTTTCGAAGTACATCTTCCTCGTGTTATGCATGGTCCTGGGGTCAGCTTGACAACTAATCCTAGACTAGCGTTTTTTTCTGCGCGTATACGGTCGTTTCGGCTTTAAGCGCGCTATATTTAGTCTAAACGCATCTACACGCGCTTCTAAACACGAGCTTATAGGCGCGTACAAAACGCTATTCTCAAGTCTGAAAACTCTAAAACAGGCAAACAGCCCATGAGTTTAAAAATGAGCATGTATATTGTATAAGATCGATCTATAAGAATTACAAGCTTTCAAGAAACGGGCTCTAGCTAGTCAAGCTTGTAGCTAGTTTTCATCATGTAGTTCAGATGTAAAATTACAATTTTACGTCTTATCTACGTGCTTACTTATGTCAAGATAAATTTCCGGCTTGAACTTTCTTGCTTGGAATATGCCTATTTCGTTTTTCAGGATAGATATTAGGTTTATAGGTTCCTTTAAATCCTTTATGATCCTCATGCAAATAAAGCCTGACCAGTAATATATGATCATTGTCAAGAGGGCGCTGTTGTTGCGCATGTATAGGCTCGTAAGGCCGGTCTTTACGAAATAATATATGTTTACAGTACATATGGTGCTACTTTTTCGCACTAGTGCGGGAATGAGCACTTTTCGTGCATATGTCGAAAGTTTAAAGGGCCATATGTACTGTAAAACGTTGTACGATACACGTGCGAAAAGGTAATTCGCAACTCGTGTCGATTTAAAACACTCCCTGCGGTCGTGTTTTAATTTATCGCCACTCGTTTCGAATTTTCTCTTTTCCGCACTTGTATCGTAAATAACTATTATGTCCTCATGCCACAAACTCGAAAAAAAAGCGATCTCACAAGAAAGACCTACCTCATGAACAGACACGGTACCTCAAGATGTTTTGAGTATGCTAATTTTTATGTATGTATGATAGTTATCAACATAACCTCTGGCAGAAATAAAACGACTTTTACCATTTGAAGGATTTTATTTTGATATTCATAGTATAACACAATCAACAGTAGGTACTATCGGCGGTTCACGCTAAATCTACCATGAAACTGAAGGTATTCACATCTGAACTTTGAAAAGTAGGGTGATAGAGACTAAATTATTCAATCATATTTATATAGTCTTTCGACACTCGAAATTAATTTTATGTGCCATTTTTAACCAAAAGGGTACTTATTGTCGGTTGTCAATAGGGCGCAATTTCCATATAGCTATTTGAAATTAATCTTAATCGACAACCGACAATGTGGTACCTTTTGGTGAGGGTCACATATTTGGGTTAATGTTTAAGACGAAAGTGGAGGACCCGCGCGAAATTGCCTTTTTATACAAATGTAGTCCTCATTTTCCTCCCTGGATATTAATTATTAACATTATTGAAAATATTTAAACATAATTTGTTGTATATCAACCACAGCTATGCCCGTACATTTGATTTTTTTCAAATTTTTAATAATTATAAGAGTTAGGAGCATTTTTTTTATGAAATCTGTTTTTCGCTCCTAATTTTTACTATTTAAAAAAATATAAAAATGTCAAACGTAGGGGCATAGCTATGGTTAATATACATCAAATTATGTAAAAATATTTAACATAATGTCAATATCCAGAGAGGAAAATGGGGACTACGTTTGTATGGAGAAGCGGCCGCCCCCCCTTCCTCTAAACTCACTATGTATCATATCATAACCTCTAGCCGCCCAGACGTCAAGACTTGCCAAGACAAATGCAATTTTGATTTGTCAAAACCAAGATTCAAATTAGAACGGAACACAGTCCTTTTTATAGGTCTCTGGGCGGCCTCTAGCCGATTAAGATCGAGCCACGCGGGCCACGCCAGCATGGCTCCGGCTCTCAGCGTGTCTACGCACTTACGCAGGTAGCCAGAGCCGTTCTGGATAAGCAACTGATGTGATTCGGCCTTTACCTGTCTACACAGAAATCTACGAATAACCGTCAAGTGTCAAAATACATGTCAAGGTGGTGAAATTGAACTTATTAAAGGAAAAACATTCGTGTGGACGGAATGTGATATCTACATAGAGTATCAATTTAAAGGTGGTGTAATTTAAGTATGGGCTCATTTTATTTGGTCACAGGCATAGAGGGCTCACTCCATACATCAGTTTTGTTACCAAAACGCTTATTATTGTCGTAGTCAATATCTAGCGTCAAGTAGAGGATTTATAAGTACTACTTGACACTATAGATGTCGCGACTGACGAAAAGTGTACTGCTCAACAATTTACAACTAATATTACAAGCAGGAGCTGAAAAGAGTTCCGGTTATAATATTAGCTGAAGATTGTTAAGCATTAGACTTTTCGTTCGTCGCGACATCTATTGTCAAGTAGCAGTACTGATAATCCGCTACTTGACGCTAGACGACGAAAATAATAAGCGTTTTTGTAAGAATACTGATGTATGGAGTGAGCACTCTATGCTTACTTATTTCTCTATGTGACAAGTGCATGAGTGACATCCAGAATCACAAATGGTCTAATGAAAAGGAGCCATTACTTTAAATATAATTTAATGTATATAACGAAATTTATCATACTTCTTTACAAATATATTTTTGACAGAAGTTTGTGCAAAGTAATACTGACTATATTTAATTAAAACTTTAAAAGAGACAAGAGCTATAACAATATTTCTAATAATTCAATCGGAATTATTTATAAATTGAGAAAGTCATATTTTAAAGAGAGAGGTTCTAACGAATCTAATTTTAATAGCTAAAAAACAAGTTGAAGAGTGTTTATAAAAAAGTGTTTACAGCAAACTTATTAATATCCGTTTAACACGTTGGCTGCCCACCATACTCACCTACAGTATTGCTCCCACGCCCAACAGAAATTTAAGTGAGCTTTTGATCCCACCGGTGATGCTCAATTGCTCATGGCCACACAGAGAAGATTACGTGATCCCATCGGTGATGCTCATGGCCACACAGAGAAGATTGCGTGATCCCACCGGTGATGCTCATGGCCACACAGAGAGGATTACGTGATCCCACCGGCGATGCTCATGGCCACACAGAGAAGATTACGTGATCCCACCGGTGATACTCATGGCAGCCAACGTGTTAAATAAGTTGACGGTAAACAGAACTTGAAAAGATCTTCACGAATTTCTTTTTTCGAACGAGAAATTAAAATCGATGTAAATGTTTTTTGTACAACTGCCAATTGTACAAATTTATTAAAACAAGATGGACAAATAAATTAAAAAAACCCTTATAGTTTCAGATTTTCCGTGTTTATACTAGTACTTTTATAATTTTCTTGTAAGAAGTCACAACGAATAAGGGTAGCTACACACAAACTTGAATATTGAAATGGAACAGAACTATGTGAAACCGCCTTAAATCCGACGTATATAAGTACACTGATATCCTTAATATTAATAATCAGAGCGACTTACATTATCTAGTTACTCATATTTCACGCTCGCGAATATAAAAAATCAGTCTAAAATATATTAAGGCAACTCGAGAATATATAATATATTACGCGTAGTCCGTTCGAGAATACTATTAATACTCTTGACTTAAATGGATTAAAGCAAGCAACGAAATTTAATAGAGTTAGACCAAGAA
The DNA here is from genome assembly GCF_947568885.1 of Cydia strobilella. NCBI lineage: Eukaryota > Metazoa > Arthropoda > Insecta > Lepidoptera > Tortricidae > Cydia > Cydia strobilella. The sequence continues at coordinate 14,949,411 of NC_086055.1, forward strand.
AAGTCGGCAACGATTTTGATAGCACACGCAGTGCAAGTGTTATTTATACATCATAATTGCATAGAAGTTTGACTTTTAAAATAACACTTGCACTGCGTGTGCTATCAAAATCGTTGCAGACCTTGGTCCTAACTCTATGTAATTTTATTTTAATGTGATTATAGCATTTTAACTTTTTTTTTTAAACTAGATAGGTGATTTATAAGACCAGTAGAGGCAAAGTGCGCCGATGGGGCAAATTTGACTATTCGACAATGAAAAAGGAATATATGGCGTATGGTAAAAGGCCTTCCTATTCCCAGTATTTAAGGAAAGAGAAAATCTTTGTATGACAGATAATTCTATAAGTCTATTTTTAAGCGTCTTTTCTATAATGTAACGATTTCTCGGAGTTTAATTTTTTCTTGGATAAGGGTCGTGATGACAGTGAAATAATACAGGTTACAAATTAACTTTAGTGATTTAACTCAGTTTAATTCTAGAAACTTCAAAGTTTAGTAATCCCAAACGGACTTTCGACACAGCGGTGCCACGCAAAGCAAGGTATTTTGACATCTGATTTAAAACATCCATTGCACAATATTGAAAACAAAACAAAAACATTTTTATTGGTATGCTCAAATAATGTATAAAACTACTCACTATTGGCAACAAGAAACCAAATTTTTACATGTTTTAAGTATAGCTACCGAGAAATATTTTTTTTACTGTAACAATGAGATGAAGTAATCACATAATAAAATAGACTAAAAAAACCTGGCAAGGTCAGTGCGGGTAAGTGTGGCTGACTGGCATACTTACCCGTACTGACACATTGATTAGTGTTTATTACGTGTTCATACATTTGTAACTTGGGTTTAGTAGCAAATGTATAAACTCGTAATAAACAGAACAGCCATTTTGTTCTAAATACAAAGGACGAATCAAATCAGCGTCAAACCGAGCCTACAATAGAAAGAAAGACAAAGATACTTACGTTTTAACTTCAATAATTTATTCTCCCTTAAATTCGTAAAACTCAACGCGCCACTTACTCTATAAACAATACATAGATAGATATTATACATAGATATACAAATATACATCACAATCGTAGACATCAAACAGCGGCACTGGCGTTTACGAAAACGAGTCGTCAAATGGTTAAAACAAAATTAAGAAATCTGATTTAAGCTTTAAGAAATCTGATTTAAATTTTAAAACTTAATTATTGTTGTAGTTCAAAATTAAGAAAAAAAAGGAAATATAAGACAACTCGCAGACATATTTATACATTTGTATACAATTATTGGACTAATAACCACGTGCACGCATTCAACACAGAACCCTACCTAATAAATACATATAAATGACATAAATACAACACAACATATTTGGCGTCAAAGGAAATTTCAATTTGGGAGCGAAGTTCAAAAAAATAACAAAAATAAAAAATCTACTTACAAAATAAAGTGTACGGGTATTTTATATATTATATATTAAAGCGATTAATATACAGGTTGTTTACATATATTTTACATAATGTACAGTTTATTTACATTAACTTTCCATATGAAGGACACACAACGAAACTTATTATATACATAACCGAATAGAATTGCCAAAGTACAACAGTATATAATGGTATACAATTTATTGACATACTATTTATACAGTTTACAATATTTCGCTGTTTATATTCAAATCTTATAAACCATTTGACATATTAACTTCTTAGCAAATTGTTTCATACATTTAAAGTTTCAAATACTTAGATTGAAATAAGACCGATGGTTAGTTATTGGTCTATATAGCTGTTATATGATTTATTTATACAGTTTACAATATTTCGCTGTTTATATTCAAATCTTATAAACCATTTGACGTATTAACTTCTAAGCAAATTGTTTAATACATTTAAAGTTTCAAATACTTAGATTGAAATAAGACCGATGGTTAGTTATTGGTCTATATAGTTATATACTTTTATTATATCTGCCAATATTTACAAGTCGCTGTCCTGTATTATACGGTTTTATCTGTGATTATCTGAACCACTACCTATTATAATTTGGTGTCTAATATTTAAAAGCACCATTTACATGCCCGTGGTCGTAATACTTTTTAGTTGGTAATTACTTTTTTTAAAGTATAGTCTTATTCCAGTTTTATAGAAACTTTTACTTATTTTTTTTTAATGTTATTCAGTTCTAAATGCTTTTAACCGAGTTCATTTAGGTACTATAAATTCACTATTATCTTTAATTCCATTAGCTGAATAATCACCAAATTCAATTTATCTAGAATATTCTTCACTCAATCGTATTAACTTATTGCATTAATACGTTACTTATCAATTTATTTAAAATAAATTTGATGATAAACCAAATGAAATCAGAAACCTCTTCCGATACTTAAGTTAGTTTAAAATTTAAATTACCAATATATCATAACCATCACTATTGCTCGAATTACTGACAACTTATATTGCCATTATTATTTAAAAGGATATGAGAATTTACGTCATTTTTATAATTTGTGCTATTCATACTTCACAATTTGTGACAAATAAATGCAGAAAACTAGTTTCAATACATTTTAACCCACAAACGTAACCTACAATTCATAAGATCAAATTTAAGCCTTACGCGTACGTAATAAGGATTACATTTCATTGCCATAATATTGTATAAAGACTTGAACAATATAACATTTGAGTATTAATCGTACGATATAAGCATAAGATAAGATAAGATAACTGTTTATTTGTTTGCCACAATACACACAATCATACATCGGGGTTTTTGGTGCGGGAACGTTTTATACTAGCCAAAAAATAAGTAAAAACTGTAAAAACCGATACTGTTTTAACATTTCAAAGCACATATTGGAGGTACCTATTTTTTAAATTCATAGTTTGGTAATATTGCCTTCGCTAACAGCGATAGTTACTCATGAAATAAACTATGAAAACGGATTATATCGCGGATTTTGCATGCACAACCAGCGTTAAAGTTTATAGTTTATGATGGTTCATTATTTTTGTATGTTGGTATTTTTGCACTTTGTAGCTTTTCCTCACAGTCACCCGTTGACCACGAACGCTGTAAAGAGTTCGAAACGTCGGGATGTATTATAAATTCAATATACGCGATATAATCCGTTTTCATAGTTTTATTTCATAGTTTGGTATTTGGTAATTATTTTATAACAAAGTTATAAATTATTCACGCACCAAAAACCCCGATGTATGTACATAATACATGACGGAAGTTAGTAACATGAGATCGCGATTTTGTAGTTTACTTGTACGAAATAAAGTTCAAAATGGCTTACACTTGTGCACAAACAATGGAATTCTGTACACGACCGTATTATTTCAACCGCCGACTTACAGAACAAAGTGTTGTGTTAAGCTTCGGCCGAATTTTCAAGCCTAGGCTTGTACGGAATTACCCCTCAGAGGGTTTTAGAGGGTCACAGCGCATGTTTCTCTGTCAGTCTAATTACGCCTTAATTGGAGTAAAAGAGAAAAACGTCCGAAATTCGGTTGGTGTTCGCGGTAGGACCTCTGAGCGCGGCAAAGTACAAGTTTTACACTAATTTGTTACAAATTCTTCATGAATCATGAACGACACATATTTAGATCACTACGGTTTCACTCACTATTATTTTTAGTCGCTTTTGGGATTTTGAGTGCACGGAGTAGAGCCGCCGCGTACACTCGTGCCTGAGGAAGGACTCCCGAAGAGTCCGAAACATGTCGCTAAAAGCGACTAAAAATTGAGTACAACCGTAGTGATCTAAATATTTTGAAATGTCTCACGATAGTTTAATTTCGATCATGAACGACACTTTCAATAGGTAATATCTTAAATAAATTCCTACCGCAATTTTGAATCTTATATCCATGTACTAAGGTTTATTTCACCTCAAACCTCGTCGCCGAGGTCCTGAACACAGTTCTCGGCGATGGGTACGAATTTGTCTTCTATCTGAATGAGAAGGATGCTCTTGTCGACGTGGGATCGTAGTTTAGGGTCCCGGTGGTTGGGGGTCCATTTGTGTACCACCTGGGAATAAAAAATAACACAATAAAATTTTTGACTGCGCATAATCAAATCTTATATTAACTATTAATTTTAATTTTAGTATTATTTTTAATCAGCGTTTAATCAATTTATTATTATGATCAATCAATTAAAATTTTAATATCAAGATTTATTTATTATTAATTTTATCATAATTTTATTTTAATTCTTATTATAATTGTAACTGTTGTTTTGTTGTGTTATGCTTATTATGTATATGGACCAATGTTGTCTGCAATAAATGATAAATAAATAAAAAAGTTTGCACTATTTATCATTACTTTTTAATTGTACCTCGATATGTGAATTAGGAAACTATAGGTCTATAAAAAATCAATTTGTAGCTATTAGCTAAGTTGCTTATGTTTACTTTAAGACTGTTTAGTATTTGGTGTTATAGCGGCTACAGAAATACATCTGTGAAAGTTTCAACTGTCTAGCTATCACGGTTCATGAGATACAGCCTGGTGATAGACGGACGGACAGTGGAGTCTTAGTAATAGGGTCCCGTTTTTACCCTATGGGTACGTCACCCTAAAAAGAACCGAAGTAGTTCTACTTCACCAAATGGTGCTCTGAGTTACGACAAAAATTCTCAAATCACAAGGCCAGCTAAGCTCAAAATGCCAGCTAAGCTCAAAATGCCAGCTAAGCTCAAAATGCCAGCTAAGCTTTATTTTTCGAGATAAAATATAATGGCGTTATTCATTAACGCGCCACAAACCTCAATTAGCTATTAATCGTTCTTTATCTGTAATTTTGACTTATGTATTTGTAAGAAAGTGATAATACACAAATTAACCAATTGAGGTGTGTAAAGTTTTATGAATAAGGGGGTAAGTAGATAAGTGCGCGTACCATGCAGTATATGTATATACACGGTGGCTGAAAAATAAGTGCAGTTGCCAGGGAGGTTTTGGGATTATACTGAGCAACTTTTACTATGGGACCAACCCCGAAATCGCGAAAAGAAATTTGGCTGTTTCACACATTTTGGCTGGTCCATTTTCTATGGAAGGGTAAATTTTTTCTTCGCGATTTTGTGGTTGGTCCCATAGTAAAAGTTGCTCAGTATAATCCCAAAACCTCCCTGGCAACGGGAATGTACTTATTTTTAGCCAACCTGTATATGTTGTTAGATCAGCAGAATATAGTATTTGACTGTATTAAAAATAAATTATTTTACACCATGCATAAAATAAAGCACCAGAAGATTAATAGAAAAACGTAGACAGCAGTTATTTTTAGACACAATTTCTATTTTAAAACCCGTATAAAACTATAAAGAGTAGGTAATTTGATCGTGACGTCACATGCTAGTGTTTCATATAAATTCCATAGTAGCAAAATCGTTTTGACAGTTCGAAAAAAGAAACTGATTTGACTAGTAGTCAAATACCCCATTACTCAAGATTTACTTACCAGTCCATCCATCCCCGGCATGGGCACCCAGCTCCCCCAAAAGTTCCTCCCCCCCCTCTCCCTCTGAGCCTCCGAAGGCCACTGCACATCTATCCTCCTCCCCAAATTGATACAATCGTACACACCAAGCGGCTCAACGATCAACACTTTACTACCAACACTGACATTCATCTTTAACTCGCTTCTACCTGAATCCGATCGTTTGATTTTAGTCTTTATATCTTTATTCTTAGAGTCCTTTTTCCCTTCTTTCTTAAGTATAGACTCTTTATTAGATAGGTCGGAGTAGTGGGTTTCTTTGAGCGGTATAGCTTCAGGTTTTTCAATGTAGCGACCGGTTAGTTCGCGGTAGCTTTCTCGCTCGTGACGGATTTCTTTGCTGAGTTTGGAGAGGTCTTTGGACGTGCCTTCGTTTAGGAAGTATCTGAAAGAAAATTAATTTTAAGAAAACGTGTATGAACGTGTAGAGTACTGAGGTGTTTAGCTTTGATCAACGCGTCATAATTATAACACACTTATAGTATTTTTCAGACTCGATGGGTAGGGTGACGTGTGACAGGTATCATTTCCATATAATTTATAACCTAAAAACGCTAAATCTCGCAATATTGCGTATTGAAATGACACCTGTCAGGGTACGCTGACTGATCGAGTTTGAAAAATACTATAAAGCATCTTCACATTGTCCGATCCGATATCGGAATGTACCTATATTGACCTTAATACATTAGTATAGTATGAATTATCTGAGATGTTTTTTTCGGGCTCGGGCCCTAATCTGTTAAACAAAAGCCTTTGTTTTTAGGGTTCCGTACCCAAAGGGTAAAAACGGGACCCTATTACTAAGACTCCGCTGTCCGTCTGTCTGTCTGTCACCAGGCTGTATCTCATGAACCGTGACAGCTAGACAGTTGAAATTTTCACAGATGATGTATTTCTGTTGCCGCTATAACAACAAATACACCTTATTATTTGTACATCTTATTATTTGTACCATTTAATTTTTAATGTGTATATTTGTACAATAAAGAGTTTACTACTACTACTAAAATACTAAAAAGTACGGAACCCTCGGTGCGCGAGTCCGACTCGCACTTGGCCGGTTTTTTAAGAGCGGTCTTCAGCACGTGCCAAGACAACCATGTCACTTAAAAAGCAACTATCGTGATAATATTAAGGTTCAAATTTATGTGATAGCTCATTCCGGGGAACAATCAGGGTGGTATTTTCTTTGGTAACAAAACGTGTTATCTCCGAATGGTTTGTTTCATGAAATTTGAACCATATAAATAGGATGGTAAATTTGCTTTTAAACGGGCTTGTTCCCGGCTTGTGTCGTCTTATGTCGGAGCTATCAGCAGTAAGCAGTGTAACCACTACATAAAGGTAACAATACCTTTTGTTTAACAGATTAGAGCCCGAGCCCGTAAAAATCATCTGAGATAATTCATACTATAGGTATTATTTGATAGTAGATCACTTTTGTATCTGTGCGTGCGTGTGTGTAGCTACCACTAGTCTACCTTTGTAAGTCTCTGTCTTGCCTGGCGTGCCTGTTGGCGAGTATCTTGCAGTCAGGCAGGGACACGTCGGAGAGGCCGTGCGGGGCCAGCTCCTCCAGTGAGGACTCTTCTGATCGCCGTGGGGCGGCCGTCTGGGAATAAATAAACTTTCAAATAGGAAAAAATAACGGTACCATTCGATTCCTTACATTTTATGAAAAAAAAAATTGTACAGCAACAATATATAATCGCAATATTTCATTGACTAAATCGCAATTTCCTTGTTTTCCATACATCGGAACGGCTTCTAAGCAAAGTGACACAGTGACGTCACGATGTGTTGCCATTTGTGTTAGAGCGTTTGCTCAGTAAAGTGGCGATGCCAGACTTTGACCATCATTTGTGACTTATATTGCTTTAAGATGGGGTCCCATACAGACATTTGATCCTCACAACAAACCTGATCGACCGATACCATTAGAAAAAAATTATCAACTACCCTATTGTATAAGTTTGCTTCACTTCTCAAGAGGCGAGCCAAACTTATACTTAATTGTAACAAGTCAAGTATTTGGATGAAATATGCGTAAGCAAAACTATTTTATGCAGAAACAGTTGACGAACAGTTAGAACCTTCGCTTCAGCAGAGATCTGATGTTGGAAATCAAAAGGGCTTCTTAAACATTACTTTTAACACTTGGGCTCATTCGAGTTCCAGCATCTTGGTCTTAGGTGCTCCACCCCACACTGATCACTGGTTGGCTTATTCTAGCTTGCGGGTTACTATACCGAGTAAGGCGCTGTATGTATCGCGCCTGCGTTACACCGCCACGGCTGCTGAAGTGGTGGAGTATGTACAGCAGAAGACCGGCTACACTCTGAGGGTGCTCCAGCTTCGGTCGCGTCACGACGTGCACTTGAACTGTGGTGCGCGCGCCGCGACCGCTGCAGCGGACCATCGAGTGCGCCGACTTCTGGCCGAAGGCTGTCGTGTTTTTTTTTTTTTATGAAATAGGAGGCAAACGAGCAGATGGATCACCTGATGGAAAGCGATTACCGCCGCCCATAGACACCCGCAACACCAGAGGGGTTGTAAGTGCGTTGCCGGCCTTTAAGATGGGAATACGCTCTTTTCTTGAAGGTTTGAAGGTCATATCGGTCCGGAAATACCGCAGGCGACAGTTCATTCCACAGTTTAGCTGTGCGAGGCAGGAAGTTTCTAGAGAAACGCGTTTCGGAGGTTCCGGGGCAAACTGCCGAATCCGACACAAGACCACACGACTCAACGGAGCCACGCCATTTTGTATTGTATTGTATTGTATTTCTTTATTGTAGATAACAAGATCCATATTACATTAAAATCACGAGCACAATTAAAATAACAATAAATAAGTACATTAAAATAAATCTTAAAATTAAATCAAATTAAATTAAAATTTCCGTCATTAAAGTTTTGTCGCCTAAATAGTGTTTAGTTTTTAAGTTTATAAAATGCATATATATCAAATGATTCGAAGTAAATAAATAATTGAATTGAATATTGTTAGTCTGTAAGGTATTTGTAATATGGGCGTTGTTGTCTGATTTGAATTTTTTAATAAATAGCGCGGTGTGTGTTTTATAAAAGGTCTGCAAGCCGAATTGCGAAGCTTTTTGAGGTTCTTTAGGAATTTACAGGCCTGAAATAAAGACTTTCTATTTCAAAAATGCACATGGCAATCATTGCATGCCAAATGGACAGGTGGAGGTGGAAGACCATCCAAAGCCACGGCTAGAAATTGAACGTGACGAACGAAGACGTGTATTACCTTAGAACTAGCGGAACGCCTCGGTTGGTCCCGCCAGGCGCCTTCCCATCCGCTTCCCGTGGAGCCCTGCAATAATTTATATGGTTAGGTCGGTAAATAATAACACACTCGAAAAATTCGTTTCAACATTCATTCCCTTAGAGGATATAACTAAACGGAGTTTTAAAAAAAACGCACGATCTCTATAGTTTGTCGAAGGACTATCTTATTTTAAACAAAGATAGAGAAAATCCTCTATCTGTCTTTCACTAGTACTAGCACCCAAAAGAAAAGGATGAGTATAGTTTTTTTGTTCATAATTACTGACAATTTGATTTGACCAACTATACACGGGGGCTACAAAATAAGTGCATTCTCGTTGCCAGGCAGGTTTTGGGATTATACTGAGCAACTTTTACTATGGGACCAACACCGAAATCGCGAAAAAAAATTGCCCTCCCATATGTAAGGACTTGCTGATTGAAACAACGACATATTGGAAGTGTTCTTTATTCTCTCTAAAGCGCTATCCTACTCTAACATTATTGTTTTTACATATATCTATCCTTATCACTCTTACCGATTGTGAGTATTATGGTTCGACCTGAATATCGACTTTGCCCTTACACATAGAAAATGGCCAGCCAAAATGTATGAAACGGCCAATTTTTTTTTCGCGATTTCAGTGTTGGTCCCATAGTAAAAGTTGCTTAGTATAATCCCAAAACCTCCCTGGCAACGGGAATGCAGTTATTTTTTAGCCACCCTGTATATACCTGCGGCTCGTCGGGCTGCCCTGGCCCTGGCCCGGGCATGGCGGGGGCGGGGGCGGGGGCGGGTGCGGGGCCGGGGGCGGGGGCGGGGCGCGCGTCCGACCTGCACGACGCGGGCCGCGCGCGCGCTCGCCGCGCCCGACCCTGCAACAAACAATCTTACCTTCATTCTTTGATAGAGAAAGATAGTCTTATCGCGATTCCTATAAGAGGAAATAGTGCCATGCTTTGTGTTTATCACCGACCGGGTGGCATCATAGGTAGGAGGCGATGGCGAAATACCGCAATTTATAAGTGTCTACATAGTGACATTAAGGTGGTTCGATTTTCATACAAAATTCAATCTGCTTTAATTAAGGCACTACACACTATTACTACACAAATATTTGCTCATTTATCTACTTTCGAATATTCGTTTGCGCTAAATTAATAGAAAAACTTTGTTTCATACAGAAATCATACATAAATCAACGTAATTTTTTCATCAATTTTACGTATGTGTGTGTCACAAATGTCGTGTACAAATACGTTGCGTGCGGCGTTGCCACTCTATGACGTTGGCGACGTTGCCTGGCCGACCTGGCAGGATTTGCAGTGCCGTCATGTTTAGTGCATTTTTATTTGACAGTGTTGACACTGACACATAGGGTCATGTTTATTGTGACATCAATTTGTTTGTATAAATTGAAAATGATAGCAACGCAAAGAGTATAATAATATATGTAGCAACGTCTAAATCAAGTTACAAAAATCATCGGTGTTCTGGTCCGCGAAAATCCAGAAAAATTCAGACTCAATTGAAGCGGAATTCATGAGGGTGAAGTTTCGTAAGGTAGGTACAGTTTCATTCCTTCATTGTACATTGTAATTTTCTCGTGCCGATCTTTTCAGAAAATAATTCTCACTTCTTCCGTAATGGTAGATATAAGCAGTGAACAATACCTATATAATGTAATTATTACTGTTTTGGTTGCCGAATAGTCAATGTGTCACTAACTCTAGGTTTTTTTAGGTATTGTGCAAAATGAAGAGGCATTCTTGGAAATAAAATGTTTTCCTTCATTAGCCAGATAAAATCAGGACATCCTCACTGCAATAAAGTAAAATAAAACATTTCCTGGGGATGAAAATTATGGAATTTTGTCTATGAATGAAAAACACAATTATTACTAGGTAAGTAAATGATAACTTTATTAGAATCCATATTGTTGCTTCATCTTTCTTCCTATAACATTAGAGATTTTGTGCTATCATGATATTATTTTTCTTTCAGGTACAGGGACAACTACGGATAACAAATATGAAAAAATGTTATTTCATTTGTTGTGTGAATCCATCTACACCAACAAGACATCCACTGCTGGACATAGGCCTCCCCAGGGATCTCCACAACGACTGGTCTTGCAAGACCGGCCAAAATATCGAGAAATAAATAATATAAATAAACATGATAAATATCCCGTTTTCTATAATAGTTATAATTAGAAGGCCATGCAATGTTGTTACTCACTGTACCTACTTGAATCCAAAAATAAATAAATAAAAAAAGTTTTAATTTTATTTTACAATTACTACTTTATTATTAGTACATTACGATACAAGTGCGAAAAGTAGGAAATTGGCAACGAGTGGCGATAAATTGAAACACGACCGAAGGAAGTGTTTTAATCGACACGAGTTGCGAATTACCTTTTCGCACGTGTATTGTACAACGTTTTACAGTACATAATTATGGCCCTTTACATTTTCGACATATGCACGTATTGTACTAATTACCGCACTAGGGCGGTAACGTATATGTAGCACCATATGTACTAAAAAGTATTTTACAGTACATAGGGTGCAACTTTCTCGCCCTAGTGCGTAAAGAGCACTTTTCATGCATATGTCGAAAGTTTAAAGGGCCATATGTACTGTAAAACGTTGTACGATACACGTGCGAATAGGTAATTCGCAACTCGTGTCGATTTAAAACACTCTCTGCGGTCGTGTTTTAATCTGTCGCCACTCGTTTCGAATTTTCTCTTTTCCGCACTTGTATCGTAAATAACTATTTCAAACTGCAAGGGTACGATGATAGATCTCAATTCAATATAATTTTGCAACATTTGGCATTATTAGGTTATAAATTGTATGGAGATGAAATCTATCATCGTACCCTTCCAGTTTGAAAAATACTATAGAGGCTGGGCAGTAAGGGATTGCTTTACTTGTAGAACTATATTTAGCGCTTTAAAAAAAACTGATACCTGACACTTACAAACCTGGACTTCCTTGGGCTAGTACTACTAAGAATCGTCAGTATTCTCCATCCTTTCTGAGTTGGAAGAACCCAAAGAGGTGAGATTTGTGAAAGTCAGGTTTTCAATATATGTGGCGTTTTCAACCAAACGGGTACCTACTTAATGTTGTCATATTTCCATAAAGCTTCAAAATGAAATCAACCTAATCGACAACCGACAATGTGGTACCTTTTAGTTCAAAACGTCACATATTTTTATAAAATGTTATAAACTAATTTATTAATAATAATGAATATCTGGGAGAAAAAGAAAACATAAGTAAAAACTCAAAAATGCTCGTTTTCCCAGAGATAAGACCTAGCTAGATCGAACCCCTTACAGCAAATTTCATCGAAATCGTTAGAGCCGTTTCCGATATCACTGAAATATATTTCGGTTATATCGGAATCGGACAAGAATTCGAAGAATAAAAGGTATAAGAAACATAAGATAACACAAAAAGGACAAAAAAAAGTACCCCTGACGTACCAGTCTCGAACCCGAATCCTCTTGCACGTATTTCCACGAACATACCGCAACGCCATTGCAGCATACTTACACTGCATGAAATTGTCTACTACAAGCAATCACGGAAACAATGTTTGCATGTGTGAGTAATTGTAGGAAATAGCATGACAGAAACACTCTGTCGACTTTAAAAGTGTTTTTTACACTAATGAAGTATTCAATGTTTATTATAATAGTTCAATATTTATGTAAAGAGTGCGCTAAACATACTTTTAAGTATACAGATACCAACACTATTCCACAAAAAAATAAAACCTGAAAATTTGCGAAAGTGACGCCATCTAGCGGGGTTTAAGCTTTGGGTAACCTAGTCGAACCACCTTAAGTCGAATTTCAACTATCTTGAAAATGTAACATAGAATCCTGTAATATTGGGGAAGCGATATTTACGGCGAGGGCGTACATTGAATCTTGAACGAAGCGAAGGATTCTATAATTTAATCCTGAGCGTAGCGAGGGATTCTAAAATAGAATCCTGAGCTCAGTGAGGGAGTCAATTGTTAACGCCCGAGGTGGAAATAATTTTGCTACCATGTGACACATACTGTTTTTCACATCACCTATGAGGAAATTGTTATGTTCCAAAATATTTAACCTAAAAAAGTTGTATGCAAATAAGAAAAAAAAATCATGTCCTAGAACAGAAAAGTGCCACTTTGATCCCTCCTAGCAGAGAAGAAAAGTGCCACTGATCCCTCCTAGCGGGGAAGAAAAAACCCTTTTCGAATAGGTGATGTGAAAACAATCTTACCTTCATTCTCTGCACGACCAATATTTCATTACTCTCGTAAGAGCGTTTTCACATTGTCCGATCCGATATCGGATGTAGTATCCTCCTCCTCTCTGGTGAGAGAATGTCGAGAGGAGCTTAACTCGATAAGCAAGCAAAAAAGCGTTACGGTGGCATGGGTACCAGGACACCAGGGAGTAACGGGAAATGAGAAAGCGGACGAGCTGGCGAGGATAGGGGCGGAGACGGGATATATAGGTCCGGAACCGGCTCTGCCCATGTCAGCGGATGTCACGAAGGGAGTCATAGAGAAGGTAAAAGAGATAAAAGCACAGAGAGTATGGGAAGAAGAGGCTGGATGCAGACAGTCGAAGATGATGATTAAAGGTATAGATCACAAGAGAACCAGGTATCTTTTGAAACTAGGTAAGAGCAGTCTAAGACTATTGACAGGTATCATTACAGGTCATAACACTCTCAATAGACACCTTAAGATAATGGAAATTAGCAGAGACGCCTCCTGTCCACATTGTGGTAAGGAGACTAGCTTTCACTTACTAGCAGAGTGTATTATGTATGCGGCATCGCGATATAATACATTCGGTAGGGACACGCTGAAAGAGAATGAATTAAAGGACGTCGAACTTAAAGATGTCCTTCTGTTCTGCAGGAAAACAAGAAGATTGAGGAGAGTGTGGAAATGCCGCCGGGACAGTAACCTGGAGCTCCAACATCAGGGAACTGGGCTGAATGAACGCGACACGTGACCGACAGCCCGCCTGCCTCCGGCCGGGCGTCCCTACACTACATCTACATCCTACATTCGCGTAATCAGGCCGCGGGGGCGCGTCCGGGCGCCGTCCTTAGCGGTCACGCAGACTACAACAACCTTTATGCCTACACATACGCACACAAATAAATGTTATCGGTCCGACAGCTGACGGGGGGCTCCGACATGGCTCAATTTATCGGAATCGTCTTTCCGATATCGGATGTCGAAAGGTGCCTATGACAAAAACAGCTGCAGGAGAGTACCATTAGCATTAAGTCGGCCGTTTTGCGTTATTTATCGTTTTTTAGGGTTCCGTACCCAAAGGGTAAAAACGGGACCCTATTACTAAGACTCCGCTGTCCGTCTGGACTCGCCCACCGAGGGTTCCGTACATTTTAGTATTTGTTGTTATAGCCGCAACAGAAATACATCATCTGTGAAAATTTTAACTGTCTAGCTATCACGGTTCATGAGAGACAGCCTGGTGACAGACAGACGGACGGACAGTGAAGTCTTAGTAATAGGGTCCCGTTTTACTCTTTGCGTACGGAACCCTAAAAAGTAGCCTATTTAATTACACTTTTTTCTCCCATTAAGATCGAAATAACGTGTGACTGTCAGTAGAAATATTATCAAAAAAAATCTAATTAAAATACATTTCCAAAAAAGGCCCAATTTGGCGAATATTGGCCTTTAATTTTATTTTATTTTATTTATCAAATAAGTTAAACAGTATGACAGTAAAAATACCAAACCACTGCTAATTTACACAGAAAATTAAAAGAAAAAGAAACAATATACAATTAATCACAAATTACAATATCAACATCTAAAAATAAATAATTAGCACATTTTAAACTGTAGAAGGACTCGCGTGTGTGTGTGTGCGTGTGGAAGATAGAGGAGAATGGAAGAGAAGAAGAGAAAAACATGTTGTGCCGACCCCACATAACGTGGGATAAGGGCAGGAAGAAGAAGAGAAGGACGTGCATCCATCTTCTCACAAAACCTCAAACATTCCTATAAATTAGTTCAAATATATTTATTTCTCTAAGATTATAAATCACTTAAAGCGAGAAACAAACAAAGTTTTAGTAATAACATAAATTACAGGTAATCCATAAACGAGCGTAACATTTTTAGGTTTCCGCTGTCCGTCTGTCCGGCCGTCTGTGAACAAGCGTGATAGCTAGACAGTTGAAATTTTCACAGATGATGTATTTTTGTTGCCGCTATAACAACAAATACTAAAAAGTACGGAACCCTCGGTGTGCGAGTCCGACTCGCGCTTGGCCGGTTCTTTTTATTGAAAAGGAATGAATACCTGTCTAGCGGGCTCCTTGCCGTGACTCCTCGCCCTCATGTTCCTCTCTCGTCGCGCCGTCCCCGGCGCACGCTCCTCGCTCCGCCGGCGGCTGTCCGTTGTGTCCTGTGTGTTGCCATAAGCTGAAAGGAACGTCGCGATTAAAAAATGCATTCAAAAACATTCAGGTTCTATAAAAATCGAAATCAGATTTTCTGCGCGATGTAATGTCAGGCGTCATCATCATTAACTTAAGACTTATTCTCTTGTCGATGTAGTATCTTCCAGCTTTCCCTATCCCGCGCCAGCTCTTTGACTTTTTGATACGACACGACCCCTACTTTGTCTTTCACTTGATCTAAAAAGCTCAATCATGTCAGGCGTAAGCGTTTTAAATCTAGGAGGATTTGCAAACGGAGACGCCACGTCTGTAATTTTCTGTACAAAAAAGTCTGCCGATTTTTGCGGGGGAGGGGAACGTCAAATGTATACGTAACGTCAAAATAGCCATGTCAGATAAATGTCAGTCCATACATTGTGTATGACCATTGGCCGACTATTTTCGACAGAGGGGAACGCCTGTTAATGGCTACTCTAGTTTTAAATGGATATCAAACTCGTTTAAAATTTTTGCAAACGGTAAATAAAATGAATAAAACTAAAATAAAATTTAATATTCAAATTATAGTAGAATCCGCATATAATGACATCGAATGGAAGTGACAAACACGTCATACTAAGCGGACGTCATATAAAGCATAGTGGATTAACTTCTTATTTTTGTTAATTTTTCCAAATTAATCTCACATTCCTTTGTGAGAGATATTGTGACAATGTTTTTTCTAATGCCCTGGATGCCAGCCCTTTAAGCCAAATCTCATAGAAAAAGGGGCAAGCTATGATGGCGCCATCTCTGCAAACCTTTTGACAGTTGCCAACCCCATTATCAACTTGTCACTGAGAATCAAAACTAAAACAACTCACACGCCACGCACGCACCAAACATCCTCGCAGGGAAAGACGTGGGGACGGCCACCGAAAACCAGCGAATGTGTCAGTATAACCGGACATAATTAAGTGAAAATAGGATTTTAAGGTCATAGTAAGCGATTTGTCACTATAACCTAAGGCCCAGGCATACAAATGAAAAATCCAAAATTTGCCACTGAAATTTGAACCTACAGTGTAGGATATAGAGTTGATTTTGCGTCGTTGGTAAATTGAACGAAACAAAGCAAAAGCGACTCTGTTCCAATTGAATAGGGTTTTAATTTCATCGAGCTGAAGAGGTACCTTGACCTTAGAACCTTGGGCCTTAGGAGGATAAGCGAAGTCATTTTATCATCTGAGGAAAAGAGGATCGAAAGTTTGTATTCGAAACTTACCGTTCGCGGCCTCCTCTTGCGTTCGTTCGTGTGAATGTTCTCGTAGTAAGCCTGCTAAGGAAGCTAATGTTGCGCCTGGCTTGCCTGAGCTAGCTAAGCTACCTCGTGTACCAGCTGTAATACAAATAATAGTAGATTGTTAACCAAGGGTGGAAAGAGAAGCATTCCATCCGAGATATTCTATATTTCGAGGGTGAAATGGTTACTTTTACCCGAGTTAAACACTCTACTTTTCATTTTGACTATGAGGAAAGTCAAACACAAGAAATGTAGGTTTATTATTGGTAAATATACTTCTTTAGCACAAATTATTAAATAAATTGTTTATTATTGGTAAGTATATTTCTTTAGAACAAATTATAGGTAAACCACATAACAACAATGAAATTAAATTAGTTGAAGACTATGGTAAAATTTGAACAATTCGAAAAATTAAAAGTTTTGCCAGGCATATTTGTATTAGAATTACTTTGCATTTTCCACCCGACTATCAGCCTATGAAAGGTGAACTTTCCGAAAAGGAGAGATGAAAAGACCTTTTTTAATACAGTTGCTCAAAAAGTGCTACTTTACGTAGCTGTTTAGCGTGCGGAAAGTTGGTTTTCGCGAACTAGTGCTTTTTACTTTTCCAATTTTTTTAAATTTATTGTTCCAATTCATGACTACTTATTGATGAGTGTTAATATTAGTTTCCTTCAAACGACGTAATCAACATAAAAACCTACTGTTAATGTAAGAATACTAAAAATATACATATTTTATAATTTAATTACTTATCTCATCATCATTATAACACGTTTATTTTTTAATATAGAATATTGAAAAACCGTTCTTAATAAGTTGTCTGAATGGAACGGAATAGCTGCCGAAACGCCTGTCAAAGAAGAGGCGTTTTTTTCTTACTTTTACTACCTACTAAGCCCTAAAACTGCCCTAGGGTGGAAAGTATTTTTTTTTAATTTGTACTTCGAGCCACGGTTAAAAGCCGTATATGCCATATTATTCAGTTAATAAGTCATATGTGCTCGACACTTGGTATAATTTTGATTTTTGGTTTTAAAGGTAAGCTATCGGACCGAAATCGCGAAAAAAAAACTTGGCTGTTTTATACATTTTAGCTGGTCCATTTTCTATGGGAGGGTAAATATTTTTTTTTACAATTTCTTAGTCGGTCCCATAGTAAAAGTTGCTCAGTATAATCCCAAAACCTTCCTGGCCAACGGAAATGCAATAATTTTTTAGCCACCCTGTATATATTTACCTAGCGAGCTCCTGGACAGATGCAGGGTGTTGTGCCGCGGAGTGCTGACGGCCCGCGCCGCGCCGGCCTCCGCGGCGGCCGCGTCCACGCCGCCGCTAGAGCAGCCCTCGCCGCAGCGCCGACGGATCCTGTATATATATACCTAGCGAGCTCCTGGACAGATGCAGGGTGTTGTGCCGCGGAGTGCTGACGGCCCGCGCCGCGCCGGCCTCCGCGGCGGCCGCGTCCACGCCGCCGCTAGAGCAGCCCTCGCCGCAGCGCCGACGGATCCTGTATATATATACCTAGCGAGCTCCTGGACAGATGCAGGGTGTTGTGCCGCGGAGTGCTGACGGCCCGCGCCGCGCCGGCCTCCGCGGCGGCCGCGTCCACGCCGCCGCTAGAGCAGCCCTCGCCGCAGCGCCGACGGATCCTGTATATATATACCTAGCGAGCTCCTGGACAGATGCAGGGTGTTGTGCCGCGGAGTGCTGACGGCCCGCGCCGCGCCGGCCTCCGCGGCGGCCGCGTCCACGCCGCCGCTAGAGCAGCCCTCGCCGCAGCGCCGACGGATCCTGTATATATATACCTAGCGAGCTCCTGGACAGATGCAGGGTGTTGTGCCGCGGAGTGCTGACGGCCCGCGCCGCGCCGGCCTCCGCGGCGGCCGCGTCCACGCCGCCGCTAGAGCAGCCCTCGCCGCAGCGCCGACGGATCCTGTATATATATACCTAGCGAGCTCCTGGACAGATGCAGGGTGTTGTGCCGCGGAGTGCTGACGGCCCGCGCCGCGCCGGCCTCCGCGGCGGCCGCGTCCACGCCGCCGCTAGAGCAGCCCTCGCCGCAGCGCCGACGGATCCTGTATATATATACCTAGCGAGCTCCTGGACAGATGCAGGGTGTTGTGCCGCGGAGTGCTGACGGCCCGCGCCGCGCCGGCCTCCGCGGCGGCCGCGTCCACGCCGCCGCTAGAGCAGCCCTCGCCGCAGCGCCGACGGATCCTGTATATATATACCTAGCGAGCTCCTGGACAGATGCAGGGTGTTGTGCCGCGGAGTGCTGACGGCCCGCGCCGCGCCGGCCTCCGCGGCGGCCGCGTCCACGCCGCCGCTAGAGCAGCCCTCGCCGCAGCGCCGACGGATCCTGTATATATATACCTAGCGAGCTCCTGGACAGATGCAGGGTGTTGTGCCGCGGAGTGCTGACGGCCCGCGCCGCGCCGGCCTCCGCGGCGGCCGCGTCCACGCCGCCGCTAGAGCAGCCCTCGCCGCAGCGCCGACGGATCCTGTATATATATACCTAGCGAGCTCCTGGACAGATGCAGGGTGTTGTGCCGCGGAGTGCTGACGGCCCGCGCCGCGCCGGCCTCCGCGGCGGCCGCGTCCACGCCGCCGCTAGAGCAGCCCTCGCCGCAGCGCCGACGGATCCTGTATATATATACCTAGCGAGCTCCTGGACAGATGCAGGGTGTTGTGCCGCGGAGTGCTGACGGCCCGCGCCGCGCCGGCCTCCGCGGCGGCCGCGTCCACGCCGCCGCTAGAGCAGCCCTCGCCGCAGCGCCGACGGATCCTGTATATATATACCTAGCGAGCTCCTGGACAGATGCAGGGTGTTGTGCCGCGGAGTGCTGACGGCCCGCGCCGCGCCGGCCTCCGCGGCGGCCGCGTCCACGCCGCCGCTAGAGCAGCCCTCGCCGCAGCGCCGACGGATCCTGTATATATATACCTAGCGAGCTCCTGGACAGATGCAGGGTGTTGTGCCGCGGAGTGCTGACGGCCCGCGCCGCGCCGGCCTCCGCGGCGGCCGCGTCCACGCCGCCGCTAGAGCAGCCCTCGCCGCAGCGCCGACGGATCCTGCATACAAAATTAT
This sequence comes from Cydia strobilella, assembly GCF_947568885.1. Classification (NCBI taxonomy): domain Eukaryota; kingdom Metazoa; phylum Arthropoda; class Insecta; order Lepidoptera; family Tortricidae; genus Cydia; species Cydia strobilella. Next base: position 14,969,074 of record NC_086055.1, read on the forward strand.
ATTTTTTTTCACCTCAGCAGCTCGAACAAGCCTACTTTCGTCACTCCCTGGAGTGAGGAAAGTGCGTTTTTGCCCACTCCAGGGAGTGAAGAAAGTGCGACTTTCCTCACTCCAGGGAGTGAAACAAAGTAGCTTTTTTTAATTTAGTGAAGGCCATGAACTGCCACTTATACTATTATTAATTTTTTTTTGTTTCTCTGTATTATTCTGTGTAATTCGAAATACATTTTAACCTTTAATATGTTCTCACTACTGAGGTGAAAAATTATGTGTGCAACACGAGAGCAAAGTTATTTTACATCTCGTGTTTTTGAGTCCCTCGCTTCGCTCGTGATTCAATTATAAAATCGTTCGCTTTCTCGGGACTCAAAATAAACACTCGCAAGAAAAACCAACTTTCCTCTCTTGTTGCACAAATAACTATCTAAAAACGGGACCGTTTTTACCCTTTGCGTACGGAACCCTAAAAAGTAATAGAAATACTAAGTAAAAAAAGTAAGAATATGGGGCATTTTCTATGAAAAGGGACCTTATTGTCGATGGCGGTTACGCCGCACAGCGTTGCGCGGCATTGTACTTATTTCGGAACATCGTTTATAATGGCGTAAGCGCCATCGACAATAAGGTCCCTTTTTATAGAAAATACCACATATAAACTAACCTTTTACACAGTGCAGCGACTCGGGTCCTGATAGCTTTAACAGTAACAGGCCCGCCGAGTAATGAGCATAGCGGAGGAGACGTGTCAGCGTATGATGTGGTTAACGGTGACACGTAGATCGGGTAACCGATGGGCTGGTCGCATGATGAGTTTATTATGTTGCGTAGTGCCTGCGAAAATGTAATTAAATTAACACTAAGCATTAAATAAAACTATGAAAACGGATTATATCGCTTATATTGAATTTATAATACATCCCGACGTTTTGAACCCTTCACAGCGTTCGTGGTCAACGGGTGACTGAGGAAAAACTAAAATGTGCAAAACTACCCACATACAAAAATAATGAACCATAATAAACTATAAACTTTAAGGCTGGTTGTATGTTGTACACGCAAAATCAGTTCATAAGGCATACAATACAACTATTTGCAAGTAAATATATACGCGATAAAGCTACGCCGGCACATAAAACACACACTAACACTAAGCATTATAAAGTTAAATTCAGTAAAGATATAACATAGATTTGCCTTGTAAAGTAATTGCTGAAAGTACGGCTAAAGAAAACTAGAATCTTAAATTAGCATTTCATAAGGGACTGAAAGAAAGACGAATGAAGAGGTTTTGAATATGGTAGCAGAAAGGCGAAGCTTATTAAATACCATAAGGAATAGGAGAGGCAAGATGTTAGGATACCTGATACGAAACGACAACTTTTTCCTAAACATTCTAATGGCAGAATTGAAAAGACGAGAGGCAGTGGAAAGCCTAGAATCACATATCTGAGCCAAGTAAAAGAGAATGCATCGTACGAGCAAATCAAAAGACTGGCTCAGTGGCTCAGGAAAGAAAGGATTGGCAATTACTCCGCCGACAAGAGCAAAGCTCTTAAGTTATGATGATGATGATGAAGGGTAATATAAAAACCAGGGGCAATTTTTTCTGTAATTTTTGAAGCGAAATACAAAACATCAGTACGTCATTCGGATTCCGTAAATAGATTCTGCGCTTTATCTCGCACTCTGTGCCTCCCCTTATAACACTAATAAAGCCCACTCCCTGCGATATAAGTACCAAGACATCAAAACCCTACTACTGCGATATAAGATACGATCGCACAACGGGGTTTCGACCGAACGTCATTAAGTGAACTCACAGAACCAATTTCGATGTTTGTCGTGAACCAAGCAATGTTATGTTTACAGCACTATGGTTTATTTACCTGTTTAGACTTTTGCATAACCTCGTAAAGCCCAATGTACATTGTAATGCAATCAAATTAATTAGAATCTTTCATAAACCGAACAGTTACAATGCTTTTGTTTCATTGCTTTCTCAAACAAATGAAATTCATCCTGATTCACTATACAATAGGTCAAAATTTAAAATAGAGGATTTTCTTTTCAACCGTAGATAGTGTTTGTTTAGCACTTTTATTCTTATCAATCTCTTCTCTTATAATTCCATTACAAGAAAAAAACCCTATCGCTGCGATAAAAGAAACAGAACTGTAAAACAGTGCGTTGATCGACTTAAGTGAGGCATGTAGCGACGTCGAGTGAAGTGAGCACTGTTTACAACACTTATGGTATTGGACATTCTGTTTAGCGTTCTAAATAGACCCCCGTAACTGGGTTTCGGTTCCTCAGATAGACTAGTTCTTGTTGTTGTCCAGCCCATAGACCTCGCACACATTTACGGTTTAATTTTATGACGTGGAACTATCGTCACAGAATAAGTAATAATATTATCATACAGAACGGCCACGCACCGCCCCGCCCCGACTCGGGCCTCGGGCCCCGAAGTTGTATATACCAAAAATTTATATTATATTTACCTGGTAACAAAGATAGATATAACTCGGTAATAGATGGATACAGTCTAAAGGGGCCCACATGACTATCAGTCCGCCGGATGATATCGGCCGGTCAGTTGTTCGGAACTGTCCAATTTTTGTTCTAACTGACAGGCCGATATCGTCCAACGGACTGATAGTCAGTGGGCCCCTTAAGGAAAAAACGTGCCTCGAAAATCAAGAAAATTTGATTCTCGTTCAGAGGGCGCTACTAGCTTTGGCCTACTGTCGTATAGATGGAGTTGACGGTTTCGTTTGTTATTTAACAATTTTAACGCATATCAGTACAAGAAAATGGGTCAAAATCATAAAAATAATTAATGCAAATAAAAAAAATCATTTATCCATATTTAAATACATTTTATCGTATTTTTATAAATATTTATTTTTAGTTTTAAAGTGTGTCGACAGATGGCAGTGAATTTACTGGGGTTACAAATTTTACTATGACAGTACCGCTCTAGTATAAGTTACTCTATGCCTGGTAATTAAGCGCACAGAATAACTAATAGTACTAAGCGTTCTGTGTGGACCCTATCCCTCTGTGCATGGAAGCTATTTTAGCGTGCGACAACGAGCGAAGCGAGCAAAATTGTAAATACCGAAAATGTATATTATATTTACCTGGTAATTTAGCGTTCTGTGTGGACCCTATCCCTCTGTGCATGGAGGCTATTTTACCGTGCGACAACGAGTAAAGCGAGCAAAATTGTAAATACCGTAAACTTATATTATATTTACCCGGTATTTAGCGTTCTGGATGGATCCTACCCTCTGTGCATGGAGGCTATTTTACCGTGCGACAACGAGTGAAGCGAGCAAAATTGTAAATACCGAAAACTTATATTTACCTGGTATTTAGCGTTCTGTATGGACCCTATCCCTGTGTGCAAGGAGGCTACTTTACCGTGCGACAACGAGTGAAGCGAGGACTATTGTGTGTTCAGAAAACAATTGGTTTATTTACCTGTTTAGCGTTCTGTATGGACCCTCGCTCCGGGTTCCTGTTCCTCAGATACACTAGTTCTTGTTGCTGTCCGGCCCAAAGCCCGCGGACGCACTCGCGGTTCAACTTGATCACGCGGAAACCTAGATGGCGCTTGTTAAGCATTATTATCTTGTAATCGTCGTTGCCTTCGTCCATTACGTGTCTGAAATGGAATGAAATTTGTAAGTTATGTAGTCATTTGCGATATTGTAAATGGCGTAACATTCATGGTAATTTTTTTTAAATATATGGGTACTGCCACAATTTAAAGTATAGCTAGACGAGACTAGACGAGAGGCCAAAGTACCATTTGGAGAACTTATTTCGCTGCAATATGGTTTTAAGGAAGTTGGAGTAAGATGATAACTGAGGGCAAGTAGCCAAGCGCCACACCGCTCCACGAAGTCCATAGTAAGGTGCGCCTTATGGCAAATAAAGAGTCGGAATTAACATTTTTCGCTGTCATAGGGTTTTCAGGGAGGTAGAGCAAGATGTTACCTAAGGGCCAATAGGTGTGGGGCTCCACGGAGAACGTTGTGTCGCCAAGCCGGGGCCGCTTCGTGACAGATGACCAGTCGGGCGGAATGACACGCGATGGCGGAGAACAGAGCTGAACTGCTGCAATACTCTTCGGGAAACATGAAGTGGTCCTGCAGGAAAAACACATGGTAAATATACACTATATACTCGTAAACTAACTAGAAACGTAAAATTTTGTCATTTAGATCAGAAATATGAGTTATATGTTCCTAATGCTCAAGCTCATTATATGATTTATATGTTCAAGCTGACCCCTAAGGGGTAGCTCTTTGTCTATTGTAAGTGAAACCCCACTTGCTACTGATCTGCATAAAAAATATGGTTGGGCCGTTTTAACCGGTTATTAAATTACCACTCTATGGAGACTGCAATAAGGTGCGAAATTGACAAACAGAAAAATAATTTGCGATTTCTTGTGGTGCGTTGGCGATTTCTACGGTTACCGAGTGCCGGTGAGTAGAACGCTACAAAACCAGTATAAAATGTGTCATCGAGATGCGTAACAAAGGCGCGTTATCGGAGAGCGCACTTACACTGCCCGCGCTCAGGTGCCAATTAGAATTATACGCCAATTGACCCTTTTTTTGCAGGTAGTAGCACGTGCGGTTTTACTTAACACCAGACAAAGGATGGGCCAGCTACAAATCGAAGGACTACAGACCAATTATGTTCTGAAACTTTATTTTCTAGATTTTTTAATAAAAAAATTCAATAATTCATATTCTGAAATAATGAAAAATAACCTGATGCAGTTTCAAAGCCATCCTGATGGCAGGTGCTAACACAGAGTGTAGCAGTGTCATGTCGGTGAAAACCCACTCGTCGCGAGCACAGGTGATGCGGAAATCGCCCTTGAACAGCGAGTGGAGACCGTACAGGAAGAATTCCACGCTGGAACAACACAAAACATATTATTCAAAATAAAATCTATTTTTCATTTCTCATGCTCTGAAAGTGGGTTATTGTTGTTCTATGAAGTGTGCTGAAAGTGATAAGTTTCTACTCTAGAGCAATTTATTTTCCAAGTTTTTATTTATTTAATTTTTAACGATAAGCAATTAAAATTTGGTTTTAATTGGATTTGTTGTAAATTTTCCATTCTGATATTCTTCTTTTATCTAAATTGTTAATTAAAAGAACCTTTAAGAAATACTATAAAAGTTTATAAGTATAAAGTTTTATTTTTAAAAACATATACAGGGTGAAATAAAACTATGAAAACGGATTATATCGCGTATATTGAATTTATAATACATCCCGACGTTTCGAACTCTTTACAGCGTTCGTGGTCAACGGGTGACTGAGGAAAAATTACAAAGTGCAAAAATACCCACATACTAACTGCATGTACAACCAGCCTTAAAGTTTGTAGTCTATGATTGTTCATTATTTTAGTATGTGGGTATTTTTGCACTTTGTAATTTTTCCTCAGTCACCCGTTGACCACGAACGCTGTAAAGAGTTCGAAACGTCGGGATGTATTATAAATTCAATATACGCGATATAATCCGTTTTCATAGTTTTATTTCATGAGTAACTATCGCGGTAACCGAAGACAATATTATATACAGGGTGGCAAAAATAATGTACCCTCCCATAGAAAATGGACCAGCCAAAATGTATGAAACAGCCATTTTTTTTGTCCCATAGTAAAAGTTGCTCAGTATAATCCCAAAACCTCTCTGGCAACGGGATTGCACTTTTTTTTGCCACCGTGTATAGTATAAGTTTAAAAAAAATATTTATTTTCAGAAGCAGATTTTTTATTTTATTTATGTTAAGTAGCAGTACCTTCGACGAGCAGTGCATGATCGGGTTTTTGGTTTATACTGTTAACAATAAATACCTGGAGGCAGATAGATGCGTGCGCTAGAGCGCGGCGTCCGACCACACTGAGCGCGAAGCAGAGCGTCACTAGCGGGGAGTCCCTCGCGCCCGCGCGGCGCCTCCAGCCGGCCCCGCGCCGAGAGCCGCAGTGCACGATCCACTCATGATCGGGTTTTTGGTTTATACTGTTAACAATAAATACCTGGAGGCAGATAGATGTTGTGCGTGCGCTAGAGCGCGGCGTCCGACCACACTGAGCGCGAAGCAGAGCGTCACTAGCGGGGAGTCCCTCGCGCCCGCGCGGCGCCTCCAGCCGGCCCCGCGCCGAGAGCCGCAGTGCACGATCCACTCATGATTGGGTTTTTGGTTTATACTGTTAACAATAAATACCTGGAGGCAGATAGATGTTGTGCGTGCGCTAGAGCGCGGCGTCCGACCACACTGAGCGCGAAGCAGAGCGTCACTAGCGGGGAGTCCCTCGCGCCCGCGCGGCGCCTCCAGCCGGCCCCGCGCCGAGAGCCGCAGTGCACGATCCACTCATGATTGGGTTTTTGGTTTATACTGTTAACAATAAATACCTGGAGGCAGATAGATGTTGTGCGTGCGCTAGAGCGCGGCGTCCGACCACACTGAGCGCGAAGCAGAGCGTCACTAGCGGGGAGTCCCTCGCGCCCGCGCGGCGCCTCCAGCCGGCCCCGCGCCGAGAGCCGCAGTGCACGATCCACTCATGATTGGGTTTTTGGTTTATACTGTTAACAATAAATACCTGGAGGCAGATAGATGTTGTGCGTGCGCTAGAGCGCGGCGTCCGACCACACTGAGCGCGAAGCAGAGCGTCACTAGCGGGGAGTCCCTCGCGCCCGCGCGGCGCCTCCAGCCGGCCCCGCGCCGAGAGCCGCAGTGCACGATCCACTCATGATTGGGTTTTTGGTTTATACTGTTAACAATAAATACCTGGAGGCAGATAGATGTTGTGCGTGCGCTAGAGCGCGGCGTCCGACCACACTGAGCGCGAAGCAGAGCGTCACTAGCGGGGAGTCCCTCGCGCCCGCGCGGCGCCTCCAGCCGGCCCCGCGCCGAGAGCCGCAGTGCACGATCCACTCATGATTGGGTTTTTGGTTTATACTGTTAACAATAAATACCTGGAGGCAGATAGATGTTGTGCGTGCGCTAGAGCGCGGCGTCCGACCACACTGAGCGCGAAGCAGAGCGTCACTAGCGGGGAGTCCCTCGCGCCCGCGCGGCGCCTCCAGCCGGCCCCGCGCCGAGAGCCGCAGTGCACGATCCACTCATGATTGGGTTTTTGGTTTATACTGTTAACAATAAATACCTGGAGGCAGATAGATGTTGTGCGTGCGCTAGAGCGCGGCGTCCGACCACACTGAGCGCGAAGCAGAGCGTCACTAGCGGGGAGTCCCTCGCGCCCGCGCGGCGCCTCCAGCCGGCCCCGCGCCGAGAGCCGCAGTGCACGATCCACTCATGATTGGGTTTTTGGTTTATACTGTTAACAATAAATACCTGGAGGCAGATAGATGTTGTGCGTGCGCTAGAGCGCGGCGTCCGACCACACTGAGCGCGAAGCAGAGCGTCACTAGCGGGGAGTCCCTCGCGCCCGCGCGGCGCCTCCAGCCGGCCCCGCGCCGAGAGCCGCAGTGCACGATCCACTCATGATTGGGTTTTTGGTTTATACTGTTAACAATAAATACCTGGAGGCAGATAGATGTTGTGCGTGCGCTAGAGCGCGGCGTCCGACCACACTGAGCGCGAAGCAGAGCGTCACTAGCGGGGAGTCCCTCGCGCCCGCGCGGCGCCTCCAGCCGGCCCCGCGCCGAGAGCCGCAGTGCACGATCCACTCATGATTGGGTTTTTGGTTTATACTGTTAACAATAAATACCTGGAGGCAGATAGATGTTGTGCGTGCGCTAGAGCGCGGCGTCCGACCACACTGAGCGCGAAGCAGAGCGTCACTAGCGGGGAGTCCCTCGCGCCCGCGCGGCGCCTCCAGCCGGCCCCGCGCCGAGAGCCGCAGTGCACGATCCACTCATGATTGGGTTTTTGGTTTATACTGTTAACAATAAATACCTGGAGGCAGATAGATGTTGTGCGTGCGCTAGAGCGCGGCGTCCGACCACACTGAGCGCGAAGCAGAGCGTCACTAGCGGGGAGTCCCTCGCGCCCGCGCGGCGCCTCCAGCCGGCCCCGCGCCGAGAGCCGCAGTGCACGATCCACTCATGATTGGGTTTTTGGTTTATACTGTTAACAATAAATACCTGGAGGCAGATAGATGTTGTGCGTGCGCTAGAGCGCGGCGTCCGACCACACTGAGCGCGAAGCAGAGCGTCACTAGCGGGGAGTCCCTCGCGCCCGCGCGGCGCCTCCAGCCGGCCCCGCGCCGAGAGCCGCAGTGCACGATCCACTCATGATTGGGTTTTTGGTTTATACTGTTAACAATAAATACCTGGAGGCAGATAGATGTTGTGCGTGCGCTAGAGCGCGGCGTCCGACCACACTGAGCGCGAAGCAGAGCGTCACTAGCGGGGAGTCCCTCGCGCCCGCGCGGCGCCTCCAGCCGGCCCCGCGCCGAGAGCCGCAGTGCACGATCCACTCATGATTGGGTTTTTGGTTTATACTGTTAACAATAAATACCTGGAGGCAGATAGATGTTGTGCGTGCGCTAGAGCGCGGCGTCCGACCACACTGAGCGCGAAGCAGAGCGTCACTAGCGGGGAGTCCCTCGCGCCCGCGCGGCGCCTCCAGCCGGCCCCGCGCCGAGAGCCGCAGTGCACGATCCACTCATGATTGGGTTTTTGGTTTATACTGTTAACAATAAATACCTGGAGGCAGATAGATGTTGTGCGTGCGCTAGAGCGCGGCGTCCGACCACACTGAGCGCGAAGCAGAGCGTCACTAGCGGGGAGTCCCTCGCGCCCGCGCGGCGCCTCCAGCCGGCCCCGCGCCGAGAGCCGCAGTGCACGATCCACTCATGATTGGGTTTTTGGTTTATACTGTTAACAATAAATACCTGGAGGCAGATAGATGTTGTGCGTGCGCTAGAGCGCGGCGTCCGACCACACTGAGCGCGAAGCAGAGCGTCACTAGCGGGGAGTCCCTCGCGCCCGCGCGGCGCCTCCAGCCGGCCCCGCGCCGAGAGCCGCAGTGCACGATCCACTCATGATTGGGTTTTTGGTTTATACTGTTAACAATAAATACCTGGAGGCAGATAGATGTTGTGCGTGCGCTAGAGCGCGGCGTCCGACCACACTGAGCGCGAAGCAGAGCGTCACTAGCGGGGAGTCCCTCGCGCCCGCGCGGCGCCTCCAGCCGGCCCCGCGCCGAGAGCCGCAGTGCACGATCCACTCATGATTGGGTTTTTGGTTTATACTGTTAACAATAAATACCTGGAGGCAGATAGATGTTGTGCGTGCGCTAGAGCGCGGCGTCCGACCACACTGAGCGCGAAGCAGAGCGTCACTAGCGGGGAGTCCCTCGCGCCCGCGCGGCGCCTCCAGCCGGCCCCGCGCCGAGAGCCGCAGTGCACGATCCACTCATGATTGGGTTTTTGGTTTATACTGTTAACAATAAATACCTGGAGGCAGATAGATGTTGTGCGTGCGCTAGAGCGCGGCGTCCGACCACACTGAGCGCGAAGCAGAGCGTCACTAGCGGGGAGTCCCTCGCGCCCGCGCGGCGCCTCCAGCCGGCCCCGCGCCGAGAGCCGCAGTGCACGATCCACTCATGATTGGGTTTTTGGTTTATACTGTTAACAATAAATACCTGGAGGCAGATAGATGTTGTGCGTGCGCTAGAGCGCGGCGTCCGACCACACTGAGCGCGAAGCAGAGCGTCACTAGCGGGAGTCCCTCGCGCCCGCGCGGCGCCTCCAGCCGGCCCCGCGCCGAGAGCCGCAGTGCACGATCCACTCATGATTGGGTTTTTGGTTTATACTGTTAACAATAAATACCTGGAGGCAGATAGATGTTGTGCGTGCGCTAGAGCGCGGCGTCCGACCACACTGAGCGCGAAGCAGAGCGTCACTAGCGGGGAGTCCCTCGCGCCCGCGCGGCGCCTCCAGCCGGCCCCGCGCCGAGAGCCGCAGTGCACGATCCACTCATGATTGGGTTTTTGGTTTATACTGTTAACAATAAATACCTGGAGGCAGATAGATGTTGTGCGTGCGCTAGAGCGCGGCGTCCGACCACACTGAGCGCGAAGCAGAGCGTCACTAGCGGGGAGTCCCTCGCGCCCGCGCGGCGCCTCCAGCCGGCCCCGCGCCGAGAGCCGCAGTGCACGATCCACTCATGATCGGGTTTTTGGTTTATACTGTTAACAATAAATACCTGGAGGCAGATAGATGTTGTGCGTGCGCTAGAGCGCGGCGTCCGACCACACTGAGCGCGAAGCAGAGCGTCACTAGCGGGGAGTCCCTCGCGCCCGCGCGGCGCCTCCAGCCGGCCCCGCGCCGAGAGCCGCAGTGCACGATCCACTCATGATTGGGTTTTTGGTTTATACTGTTAACAATAAATACCTGGAGGCAGATAGATGTTGTGCGTGCGCTAGAGCGCGGCGTCCGACCACACTGAGCGCGAAGCAGAGCGTCACTAGCGGGGAGTCCCTCGCGCCCGCGCGGCGCCTCCAGCCGGCCCCGCGCCGAGAGCCGCAGTGCACGATCCACTCATGATCGGGTTTTTGGTTTATACTGTTAACAATAAATACCTGGAGGCAGATAGATGTTGTGCGTGCGCTAGAGCGCGGCGTCCGACCACACTGAGCGCGAAGCAGAGCGTCACTAGCGGGGAGTCCCTCGCGCCCGCGCGGCGCCTCCAGCCGGCCCCGCGCCGAGAGCCGCAGTGCACGATCCACTCATGATTGGGTTTTTGGTTTATACTGTTAACAATAAATACCTGGAGGCAGATAGATGTTGTGCGTGCGCTAGAGCGCGGCGTCCGACCACACTGAGCGCGAAGCAGAGCGTCACTAGCGGGGAGTCCCTCGCGCCCGCGCGGCGCCTCCAGCCGGCCCCGCGCCGAGAGCCGCAGTGCACGATCCACTCATGATCGGGTTTTTGGTTTATACTGTTAACAATAAATACCTGGAGGCAGATAGATGTTGTGCGTGCGCTAGAGCGCGGCGTCCGACCACACTGAGCGCGAAGCAGAGCGTCACTAGCGGGGAGTCCCTCGCGCCCGCGCGGCGCCTCCAGCCGGCCCCGCGCCGAGAGCCGCAGTGCACGATCCACTCATGATTGGGTTTTTGGTTTATACTGTTAACAATAAATACCTGGAGGCAGATAGATGTTGTGCGTGCGCTAGAGCGCGGCGTCCGACCACACTGAGCGCGAAGCAGAGCGTCACTAGCGGGGAGTCCCTCGCGCCCGCGCGGCGCCTCCAGCCGGCCCCGCGCCGAGAGCCGCAGTGCACGATCCACTCATGATCGGGTTTTTGGTTTATACTGTTAACAATAAATACCTGGAGGCAGATAGATGTTGTGCGTGCGCTAGAGCGCGGCGTCCGACCACACTGAGCGCGAAGCAGAGCGTCACTAGCGGGGAGTCCCTCGCGCCCGCGCGGCGCCTCCAGCCGGCCCCGCGCCGAGAGCCGCAGTGCACGATCCACTCATGATTGGGTTTTTGGTTTATACTGTTAACAATAAATACCTGGAGGCAGATAGATGTTGTGCGTGCGCTAGAGCGCGGCGTCCGACCACACTGAGCGCGAAGCAGAGCGTCACTAGCGGGGAGTCCCTCGCGCCCGCGCGGCGCCTCCAGCCGGCCCCGCGCCGAGAGCCGCAGTGCACGATCCACTCATGATCGGGTTTTTGGTTTATACTGTTAACAATAAATACCTGGAGGCAGATAGATGTTGTGCGTGCGCTAGAGCGCGGCGTCCGACCACACTGAGCGCGAAGCAGAGCGTCACTAGCGGGGAGTCCCTCGCGCCCGCGCGGCGCCTCCAGCCGGCCCCGCGCCGAGAGCCGCAGTGCACGATCCACTCATGATTGGGTTTTTGGTTTATACTGTTAACAATAAATACCTGGAGGCAGATAGATGTTGTGCGTGCGCTAGAGCGCGGCGTCCGACCACACTGAGCGCGAAGCAGAGCGTCACTAGCGGGGAGTCCCTCGCGCCCGCGCGGCGCCTCCAGCCGGCCCCGCGCCGAGAGCCGCAGTGCACGATCCACTCATGATCGGGTTTTTGGTTTATACTGTTAACAATAAATACCTGGAGGCAGATAGATGTTGTGCGTGCGCTAGAGCGCGGCGTCCGACCACACTGAGCGCGAAGCAGAGCGTCACTAGCGGGGAGTCCCTCGCGCCCGCGCGGCGCCTCCAGCCGGCCCCGCGCCGAGAGCCGCAGTGCACGATCCACTCATGATTGGGTTTTTGGTTTATACTGTTAACAATAAATACCTGGAGGCAGATAGATGTTGTGCGTGCGCTAGAGCGCGGCGTCCGACCACACTGAGCGCGAAGCAGAGCGTCACTAGCGGGGAGTCCCTCGCGCCCGCGCGGCGCCTCCAGCCGGCCCCGCGCCGAGAGCCGCAGTGCACGATCCACTCATGATCGGGTTTTTGGTTTATACTGTTAAAAATAAATACCTGGAGGCAGATAGATGTTGTGCGTGCGCTAGAGCGCGGCGTCCGACCACACTGAGCGCGAAGCAGAGCGTCACTAGCGGGGAGTCCCTCGCGCCCGCGCGGCGCCTCCAGCCGGCCCCGCGCCGAGAGCCGCAGTGCACGATCCACTCATGATTGGGTTTTTGGTTTATACTGTTAACAATAAATACCTGGAGGCAGATAGATGTTGTGCGTGCGCTAGAGCGCGGCGTCCGACCACACTGAGCGCGAAGCAGAGCGTCACTAGCGGGGAGTCCCTCGCGCCCGCGCGGCGCCTCCAGCCGGCCCCGCGCCGAGAGCCGCAGTGCACGATCCACTCATGATCGGGTTTTTGGTTTATACTGTTAACAATAAATACCTGGAGGCAGATAGATGTTGTGCGTGCGCTAGAGCGCGGCGTCCGACCACACTGAGCGCGAAGCAGAGCGTCACTAGCGGGGAGTCCCTCGCGCCCGCGCGGCGCCTCCAGCCGGCCCCGCGCCGAGAGCCGCAGTGCACGATCCACTCATGATTGGGTTTTTGGTTTATACTGTTAACAATAAATACCTGGAGGCAGATAGATGTTGTGCGTGCGCTAGAGCGCGGCGTCCGACCACACTGAGCGCGAAGCAGAGCGTCACTAGCGGGGAGTCCCTCGCGCCCGCGCGGCGCCTCCAGCCGGCCCCGCGCCGAGAGCCGCAGTGCACGATCCACTCATGATTGGGTTTTTGGTTTATACTGTTAACAATAAATACCTGGAGGCAGATAGATGTTGTGCGTGCGCTAGAGCGCGGCGTCCGACCACACTGAGCGCGAAGCAGAGCGTCACTAGCGGGGAGTCCCTCGCGCCCGCGCGGCGCCTCCAGCCGGCCCCGCGCCGAGAGCCGCAGTGCACGATCCACTCATGATCGGGTTTTTGGTTTATACTGTTAACAATAAATACCTGGAGGCAGATAGATGTTGTGCGTGCGCTAGAGCGCGGCGTCCGACCACACTGAGCGCGAAGCAGAGCGTCACTAGCGGGGAGTCCCTCGCGCCCGCGCGGCGCCTCCAGCCGGCCCCGCGCCGAGAGCCGCAGTGCACGATCCACTCATGATTGGGTTTTTGGTTTATACTGTTAACAATAAATACCTGGAGGCAGATAGATGTTGTGCGTGCGCTAGAGCGCGGCGTCCGACCACACTGAGCGCGAAGCAGAGCGTCACTAGCGGGGAGTCCCTCGCGCCCGCGCGGCGCCTCCAGCCGGCCCCGCGCCGAGAGCCGCAGTGCACGATCCACTCATGATTGGGTTTTTGGTTTATACTGTTAACAATAAATACCTGGAGGCAGATAGATGTTGTGCGTGCGCTAGAGCGCGGCGTCCGACCACACTGAGCGCGAAGCAGAGCGTCACTAGCGGGGAGTCCCTCGCGCCCGCGCGGCGCCTCCAGCCGGCCCCGCGCCGAGAGCCGCAGTGCACGATCCACTCATGATTGGGTTTTTGGTTTATACTGTTAACAATAAATACCTGGAGGCAGATAGATGTTGTGCGTGCGCTAGAGCGCGGCGTCCGACCACACTGAGCGCGAAGCAGAGCGTCACTAGCGGGGAGTCCCTCGCGCCCGCGCGGCGCCTCCAGCCGGCCCCGCGCCGAGAGCCGCAGTGCACGATCCACTCATGATTGGGTTTTTGGTTTATACTGTTAACAATAAATACCTGGAGGCAGATAGATGTTGTGCGTGCGCTAGAGCGCGGCGTCCGACCACACTGAGCGCGAAGCAGAGCGTCACTAGCGGGGAGTCCCTCGCGCCCGCGCGGCGCCTCCAGCCGGCCCCGCGCCGAGAGCCGCAGTGCACGATCCACTCATGATTGGGTTTTTGGTTTATACTGTTAACAATAAATACCTGGAGGCAGATAGATGTTGTGCGTGCGCTAGAGCGCGGCGTCCGACCACACTGAGCGCGAAGCAGAGCGTCACTAGCGGGGAGTCCCTCGCGCCCGCGCGGCGCCTCCAGCCGGCCCCGCGCCGAGAGCCGCAGTGCACGATCCACTCATGATTGGGTTTTTGGTTTATACTGTTAACAATAAATACCTGGAGGCAGATAGATGTTGTGCGTGCGCTAGAGCGCGGCGTCCGACCACACTGAGCGCGAAGCAGAGCGTCACTAGCGGGGAGTCCCTCGCGCCCGCGCGGCGCCTCCAGCCGGCCCCGCGCCGAGAGCCGCAGTGCACGATCCACTCATGATTGGGTTTTTGGTTTATACTGTTAACAATAAATACCTGGAGGCAGATAGATGTTGTGCGTGCGCTAGAGCGCGGCGTCCGACCACACTGAGCGCGAAGCAGAGCGTCACTAGCGGGGAGTCCCTCGCGCCCGCGCGGCGCCTCCAGCCGGCCCCGCGCCGAGAGCCGCAGTGCACGATCCACTCTTGATACACTGCGCAGAATCGCGACCTGCGATAATGATATTAATTAAAACAGAAATATTACTTTGCTAATTTGCGAAATAATAACGTGCTAGTCAATCAGTGCTAATGCTAACCTGTTATACTTAAGTACTTATTTTTATATGCTATTAATTTTTCCACCCTCCCACCACCCTCCAAACCACCACCAAAAGTACAAAACTCTACAAATAAATCGGCCGATCGATCCGTTTTGAAGACATTGTGATCATTATTTTGTATGCATTAACACACTGAGGAAATTGAACTTATCCCAATATGGTCTAGTTTTTCTAGGTTGGTGCTGTTTGTATCGCAAGAAAGCAACTATCGAGTAGCTTTCGAAGAAACCTGTGCCTAAAACTATTCTTTGGATTATATTAACAAAAACCTGACCTCTGGCTGCACTAGAATGCAACTGTGATAATTATCAATAAGATAAAGAGGAAGGAAAGTGCCACTATGGGAGAAAAATCATGAGATATCGAAATACAAATGACAAGCACACGTAATTCCTTTCTAACTTACCTGGTGATTCCTGATGCTCTGAAGTCGTAATCTTCGTCCAAATTCACATTAAAAATGGGGTCGAGGTCGACGAACGAGCGCTCTCCCATCGGTTTCAAAGCTTCAGTCAACGTTGGCGATGACAGCCATTCTTCAAGCTTCGCTGACTGCATGGTGTAGTAGATTATGCTCTGTGAAAAAAATTACAAGTTAATGATTGTGAAAACATTTAGCATCCCTTTCTTATTGAAGTATTTTGAACATAAAACAACAATAGTACGTTAGCACAGCTCATGATACATGACATTGGAATCGCTGCAGAGTTATCTTGGTCTGACTCTAGTGAAGGCGAGAAAATATATCTTATTAACACGTATATAATAGTGGCACTCAAGATTCTCTCTCATACCAAGTCGGACTAGAGTAATTTAAAACTGATTCTTTCGGCAGGGTCGCCATGTGAGGAGTCGAGTGAGGACGTATCGCAGGCAACACTCACCTTGACATAATACGTGAGCAGCACCTTCCTGAAGTCGAACAGCTGCAGCATGGACACGGCGCTGTTGTCGGCCACGCTGTACCCCTCCAGCACGTACCGAGCGGCGGCCAGCTGCCACGCCAGCCAGCGCAGCGCCCAAGCGGCGCCCGGCGCCAGGAAGCGAGCCCCGCCGAGACCGCAGGCCCAAACGCCACATACGCCTTCTACGGACAGAAAAATAGGTTGTATGACATGGATTATCATACCACAGCCCACACTGTTACCTGACAGTTCGATAACCTTACAAAAGGCATAAGGCCATGGACAGTTAGAACTAGGGGTGCGAATGTCCTCGCTTCGGGCAAACTCGGATCCGTTCGGTTCAGCATTGCTCCGAGCAATTAGCCTCATGCATGAAGTTTATATTTGAACGAAATATGTTTTATTCGGATGTTTGTTACCGTTATATCATGTTACAAATGCATTTCCGTTTTTAAATTACCATTTAATTACTTAAAATTATAAATAAAAAGTACAAAAATTTGCCTGCGAAAAGCTAGTGAGCGAAACGCTCGAAACGCCACGTGACGTCACGCGTTCGACAGATTAGTGTCATTAGTAGCAAACGTCAGTTGGCGCCCAACGTGTGACGTCATCACGCTCTGTCGAATTCGCGCCAAAAATTATGAGCGTTTCAACCGCTCAAAAATTTTCAACATTTTAAATATTTTTTAATAAAATAATGTTAAGGTTTACAAAAGTATTTTTATCATTTCCGGTGTTCCAACGATATAAATTATGAATCCAAAAATAAAAATAAATTCATGCATGGAGCTAATTATTAGGGTTGGCACAACTTGACGTCCCTTTGCGTGCACGACCACAGATAAGATAATGACTTGAATTTTGACAACCCTAAATAGCCGAAAAATATAGTGCCATATATTAAAAAGGGATAGCATGATTCGACCCTGAACCGCTGTCAAACTTCGGTTTTGTAGGAAGTTTCCTTTCTGTACGGTAGTACTATTATTTATTCTGTGATAGAAATTTATTTGCCGGAGCGAGAGCAAGAGCCCGACCTATCCGAGTACTCGGCTATTCACTATCCATACTAATATTATAAATGCGAAAGTATGTCTGTCTGCCTGTCTGTGTGTTACCTCTTCACGCTTACACCGCTGAACCAATTTAGTTGAAATTTGGTATATAGATAGTTTGAGTCCCGGGGAGGGACATAGGATACTTTTTATCCATCAAGGGGATGAAAAGGGGGGTGGAAATTTGTATGGGGAATCAATAACCGCTGAACCGATTTCGATGAAACTTGGTATGGGGATAGTTTGAGCTGTGGGAAATGATATAGAATAACTTTTATCCCCGAAATCATCCCTTAAGGGTGTAAAAAATGGGGTGGAAATGTATAGTGTGGACCAATTTGGGGGTGAAAGAGGATGGATTAAAAAGCATATTTGTTTAAGAATTAGGGTACCCAAATTACTAATTCCACGCAGACGAAGTCGCGGGCAAAAGCTAGTTATTCATAAACGTCTATGAAATTTAACGAGCCGTTGATAATCGTTTGTCCCTATCTGTCATTTTATAACTTATATTTGTGAGAAAGAGACTCAACAATGAATAAGACCCGAACGAGCGTTTGGCGAAAATTAGATCAGCATGAGAAAAATTACAGAGTATCTGAGCGTCTAGCGAATAAGGAGATTAAGGGCCAGTTGCACCAACCACAAGTAACAGACTGATTCATAATTCATAATTCATAATTTATTTATTGCATCCATGGTTTAGATTTGGTGGTACATACATAGTGGGTTTCACATTTTATTTTATTTTTCTTTATTGGGGAAAAAAACAGACATAGGAAGATAATATAAAACGAAGAGAATGGTTTTTACATTAATAGGTGCAACCTACATCCTGAGACAATTCCCACTAAGATTTATAAATCAAAAGTGTATGTGGCATTGTCATCGGATTGAGGTACTTATAACATGTGTGGTAGGTATAGTAGATAGGTACTAAACTAATAATGATACACTGACGATTATAGTAGTAATTACAGTGCTGACAAGATTCAATCACATAACATTTGAGAACTACACATTTATTATGATGAATGTAAGGCTAAGTTTGTATTGGGCCAAAATTATTTCGTTAATATGATGAAACAAAGTTTAAGGAAGTAGGTACATAATGCTTCATAACAGTAAGTTTACTTTACGTTTGAAATTTGCACGATTTTCGTTAAAAATGTCAACCGAGACCAGGTCGTTATTGTACATTTGACATATTCTGCGAAGCGGAGCACGGATTCCAGCGTTGTTCGATGCAGCAGGCAACGCGAACAGGGCTTTCGTTCGTGTTCTATAGGTAGGAGCACGGAAACCAATACAATCTAGCAGTTCTGGACAGTTATAATGACCCCTACATATGTTGAACAAGGCAACAGCGTCCTGGGCGTTACGTCTGCTAGTCAGAGTTTTGAGTTTGTAACGTTCGAGGAGCTTGTCGTATGACAATGGAGCATGGGTCATTCTATAATGAAGAGCTCTCAGGAATCGTTTTTGAACGGCTTCAATCGCGTTTTTGTAAATTTTGTAATGGGGGTTCCAAACTTGCGAGGCATATTCAAGGTAGGGGCGGACTAAGGAGTTATATAACAACAAGTAGGATGAGAATTTTTTTAGTGGTTTGGCTGCCCTAAGAACGAAACCTAACATTTGATATGATATTTGATATCATATCATAAGATGGACCCTGGTAGGGCACAGCAATAGTCTTAAATCTAAAGTATGCTAGGTATTAGTATTAATGTAATCATTATATAAACTTGGTCTTATGACAATGGTTAAGACATTGTAATTTAAAATTATATTGCAACAAATTTATTAATGTCTTGGAGATATTATTAACAATTAAATTTAACATTGAAAATGTAGGGTATATGTATAATATTTGTTTATTTAATAGTTATGTCAAGAATGTCAAGATTAAGAATTTGTATGTCATGCAATGTTTAATAAGAATTGGTAAAAAATAAATCGAATAAAAATAATAATGTGAGTAATAATTAAAACTAATAATTAACAATTAACATTAAATTCCATTAAAAATAATACCATTCGTGATCATTAACCTTAACATTAAATTCAATTAACACTAGTAACATTCGTGATCATTTTTATCTTCCAAGAAATCATTCAATTTATAGTAGCATTTGTTAACTAATAAGTTCTTCAACAGTTTGTTAAAATGTTTATCTGATGTCTGAAGTTTAATATCGTCGCCGAGTTTGTTATATATTTTAATGGCCATCATTTTTGGGCTTGTTTTGTGTAGGTGTAGTACTGAACGTTCGGGTGGTGCCAGGTTGTGCTTGTATCTACTTTCATATCGTCGAGGACGGTCGGCAAATTTTGGAAAAAAATGTGGATATTTCCTAACGAACTTACAAATCTCGAATATGTAGATTGATGTTAATGTCAGGATTTTATATTGAACAAAATAGGGTCTACAACTGTCTGGTACCGTAATATTAGCCAGTGTTCGTATGCATTTTTTTTGTAATACGAATATTTCTTCTATATCTGTACTGTTTCCCCAAAGGATTATCCCGTAATTAAGCCACGAAAAGGCGTATGCGTAGTAAGCCGCTAGAGCGCATTCGAAGTTCGTTGATCGTTTTAATTCTCTTAGAGCATATAAGAATGTCGAAAGTTTACTGGCTAATTTTTGGATATGTGATTTCCAATTAATGTGCGTATCAATATTTAAACCAAGGAGGGTGAATGTATCTACACATTCTATTGTTTGTCCGTTAAATGAGTAATTTATATCCAACGCGTCTTTTTGGTATGGTCTAAATTGCATAATTTTGGTTTTTGAAAAATTTATATCCAAATTATGGCCAGTCAACCAGTCTGTCAGTTTTGTCAGTGTATTAGTTATGTTATTTTGTAAATTTTCGTCGTTCTGACAAGACGTCAAAATCGAAATATCGTCCGCGAAGAGTACACATAGGTCATCCAGATTACTAGGAAGATTGTTTATATATATTAAAAATAATAAGCATCCGATACACGATCCTTGGGGAATGGAATGCTTGACTGATGGTAGAAGAGCCGGCAGTAAAGTTTCGAACCAACGTGATACCGCGATGAGATGCACAATGGTTTCCCATAAAAGTGATGCTAAGTCCGAATTTGATAGTCTGCCACGGCGGAACTGGCCGAAAGTACAAAAAAGATAGCCACTTCCGGTGCGAAAAAGGGGGGGTCATTTAACCCATCTGATACTGCAATAATAGCTATGGCATCAGTTAGAAATTTACTGGTAGATACAGAAAAGCGAAATCTGCCAGTATGATTCCTGCCGGAAGTGCTTGGCATACGCTCTCAAAGGTGACCATCGGGACCCCTAAATTAACCCATCTAATACCAGCATGAAACCAATTCCAGTCGGTAGATATGAACCTTCTATTCAGGAATATATAAGTCTGCCAGGGCGTTTTCAGCCGGAACACCTTGACATACGAGATTTTGTGGCGCAACATCCGTGGTACCCGTATTTCGGAATTGTACATATTACGGACATTTCAAATACTGCAGGCTTATTAATTTATTACTCTATGCTTATATTTGTATATTATTACGTTATTAATAACATATATTTATAATAAATTAAGTTAAAATAAATTAAATAATGTGATTAATATGATTGATAGTCATTGAATTAGCTATATGAATCGTTTGTCTTTGTCTGTCATTTTGACTTATGTATTTGTAAGAAAAGGATAAAACATAATTTAACTAATTAAGGCTCGTAAAGTTTTACGAATAAGGGGGTATTAGTATTCATAACTAAATCAGGCTTGAAATGCGACATAAAATGATTTTTGGTGGTTTCTTTTACGCTTGAGGCGTTTTTTCACCTATGTGGTGTGTATAATCACTATCTTATGTAGGGTAGAGGGGGGCAAGACGAGTAAGACGGGGTAGCGGCTTTATATGGCGACACGACTGACCAATCATCAGAATCCCGTTAGTGCATGACGATGCGTCGCCATCATGGCAATCAGTTCGCACAGTGACCGGCTAGACAAATGGTGTCGTTAATTATTTTTTCCCCTCACTAGCTCGGAAAGCCGTCTATTATCCTTTAAAACAAGCGGGGAAAAACGCATTTTATCCACTAGTGGGGAAAGTAATTTGACCTTGGATGGAGCGTGTTTAAGTAGCTTGACAGATAACAAAACGTAAAACGCTCATGATAATGGTTCGTTCGATATTAATTATCATTAAATAAATGGTTTGAGAATCTAATAAAAAATACCAAATTTAGCTTTATTTAATAAATTTAAGTCATAAACCTTAAAATTCCATAAGAAACGTTAGATTTTTTGTAATGATGTTAAATATAATTCTGAACGCACAAGTTGAGTCGATGCAATTTCAAAACGCATCGTTGACATTTCATACGTCAGAACAGAAATGTCAACATTGTCAACAAAATTTTTACTGTTCTTCTCACCGACTCACGTAAAAATCAGAATTTCTAGTGTTTTCTGTTATAATATCGTAAAAAAATTAGTGATTCCAGTGATGAAGATGATCTAACGCCTGTGGATGTTGCACTTTCCTCGCTATAGTGAGGGGAAAAGTTTTGTGTTACACACGGGTGCAAATGTATTTTACTTCTCGTGTGTTGAAACACTCCCTACGCTCAGGATTCTATTTTAGAACCACTCGCTTCGCTCGTGGTTCAACTATAGAATCCTTTCGCTTGCTCGTGTTTCAATTCCACACTCGCGGGTAAAATACAACTTTGCACCCTTGTATAACAAATAACTAATTTGCAACAAAACTGTTTTTGCCATATTCCTTGTTATTTCTAGGGTTCCGTACCCAAAGGGTAAAAACGGGACCCTATAACTAAGACTCCGCTGTCTGTCTGTCTGTCCGTCTGTCACCAGCCTGTATCTCATCAACCGTGATAGCTAGACAGATGACATTTTCACAGATGATGTATTTCTGTTGCCGCTATAACAACAAACTATAACTAATTGTTTATAACACCTGTATTCATTACCTGTAATGCACAATTGATGCATAAATGATTCTAAAAACATAATAAAATAAATATTTAAGTGGGGTTCCCATACAACAAACATGACTTTTTGCCTTTTTTTGCGTAATGGTATTATGGTACGGAACGCGACTCGCACTTGGCCGGTTTTTGTGTTTTATTTGGTTTGCGTTTGTTTCCTTATTATCACCAGCACATATATACTGTTAATTTATTCCTATGGCCCAGCAATCACGCCAACAGCTAAGGACTTGTTTGGTTTCAAGTACGGTTTTTTTTTTACTTTCGAATTTCATTAGGCACATGGGCAAGATAGGGTTGACGGCCGTAGTTTTAAAGTGATAAACTGATGAAGAATTGCGGATTTGAATTTATTTATTCTTCTCTGGTAGAACGGTGAAAAAGTATAAAAGAAAGTCAAATAGAGGAGAGTGGTTAGAGGCCAAGAAAAAAGCGGTGGATGCTGTTATAAAGGGAAGATGGGGTACATGTTAGCTGTAAACACATTTTCTGTCTCTCAGACGACTTAAGAAATAAAAGTAAAACAGTTCGTGAGAAGGTATTAGACGATGGACCCAATATCCAAAAATTGAAGTTTTGTTTAGGCCCTAAATATAATATTTCTATGAATCATTCTTATCTTGTCCGGTAGGGGTTCCCCCATCTTACCATACCTGGGGGGCAAGATGGAGAGTAGGCACTTTTGGCCATTTTAATTTATTTTTAATTTAATTATCTAACTAGAGAGTTCCTAGTAAGTGTTGATTATGAAAGACTGATTACCAAAGATAATAATAAAAAATAACAAAAACTTAAAAAGAATGGCATTTTTAGTTTTATTGGACTTGAAACATTAAGTATACCGTCATTCCCACCTCTCCCCTACATTTCTTGACGTTGACGCAAAAATGACGTAGTTTAACATTCAGGGTGTTGTTTTATAACACTACAAATTGAGATAACTAATCTATTGACGACCGGTCTGGCCTACTTACTGCCTGCAAAGCCGATGGTCTTGGGTTCGAATTCCGATAAGGGCATATATTTGTGTGATGAAAACATATATTTATTCCTGAGTCATGGTTGTTATCTATGTATTTAAGTATATATTTATCTATATAAGTATGTATGTATCCTCGCCTAGTACCCATAATACTCCCATAAATAACAACAGAAATACATCATCTGTGAAAATTTCAACTGTCTAGCTAACACGGTTCATGAGATACAGCCTGGTGACAGATGGAACGAACGGACAGCGGAGTCTTAGTAATAGGGTCCCGTCTTTACCCTTTGGGTACGGAACCCTAAAAATGATGTAAAATGCTCATATTTGGATTATTGGTAAAAATCGTCCTTGACGTTGAAAATCCTGTCTTTTCACACCCGTTTACAATAAGTTTGTAATAATAATAATTTTGTTCATTTTGGTAAATAAAGGATATTGTTTGTTTTAAAATTATTTTATTATTTATATATATGGTGCTAACTAATTAGCTACTTACAGAAATTTTACGAGATGGTACTTTACACTAGAACAATTAACTTTTAACAGAAATTAAGAAATTTTCTCATAATTTTTATTTTATTTACCAAACTAAATAAATAAACTATAATTCTATCTAAAAAATAATCATCATGTATTTAACTGCTTGTTTGTCTTAAATGTCATTGTCAACGTGTCATTTGATTTATCAACGTGAAGTGGCCAGTTACGTTTTATATTTAAAAGAGGTTTTAGAATCTGTTCAATGAGGTCTCATTTAATTATCTCATTAACAGAGTTTTTTTAGAAAGCAAATTTGTTTTCCAATTTTCTCAAAATAACATCATAAAACCTATAATGTTTCATACTTACATATACTTCAGGAGCCGAGTACTATCAACTGTAAAGATATCGGTAGCTAATTTGTTAGCACCTTTATAAGGCAAACAAAGAAGTACAAAGCCGTAAGCAGGTATTAAATTAATGCCCAAATTATATTGTGTATATTAATAAATTTGAAATATATGTTATTAATAACGTAATAATATACAAATATAAGCATAGAGTAATAATTTGAAATGTCCGTAATATGTACAATTCCGAAATACGGGTACCACGGATGTTGCGCCACAAAATCTCGTATGTCAAGGTGTTTCGGCTGAAAACGCCCTGGCAGACTTATATATTCCTGAATAGAAGGTTCATATCTACCGACTGGAATTGGTTTCATGCTGGTATCAGATGGGTTAATTTAGGGGTCCCGATGGTCACCTTTGAGAGCGTATGCCAAGCACTTCCGGCAGGAAACATACTGGCAGATTTCGCTTTTCTGTATCTACCAGTAAATTTCTAACTGATGCCATAGCTATTATTGCAGTATCAGATGGGTTAAATGACCCCCCTTTTTCGCACCGGAAGTGGCTATCTTTTTTGTACTTTCGGCCAGTTCCGCCGTGGCAGACTATCAAATTCGGACTTAGCATCACTTTTATGGGAAACCATTGTGCATCTCATCGCGGTATCACGTTGGTTCGAAACTTTACTGCCGGCTCTCCAACCAGATTGGAAGTCCGATTTAATATTGTCGATCATTCCAGTTTTGTGGTCTAGGTATTGTATCTCGACGTATTGTTTACGGTTCTCTAAGTACGATGTGAACCATTTATGCGCTGTACCTCTTATACCTATTTCGTGTAGCTTGTCTAGGAGAATTTTATATTGTACTCGATCGTAGGCTTTCGTCATATCTAATAAAATACCGACCGCGTATTTTCTATCATTTATAATATTTAGCGCTTCTTGTATATATTTATAGGTGGCCAGTACAGTTGAGCGGTTTTGTCGGAAACCGTTCTGGCTTTCATTAAAAATGGAGTATTTTTCGCAGAATGAGTTCAGGCGTGTGCACATAGCTAGTTCGAAGATCTTTGACGAAGTCGGTAGTAGAGCAATAGGCCTGTAATTGTTGGGATCTGACTTAGCACCTTTTTTATGAATCGGCTTAATAATAGAAGTTTTTAGTTGATCTGGGAATATTCCATCAGAAAACGACTGATTTACAAGCAAATAATACGGTAAGGTTAATTCATCAGCACAGCTTTTAATTAATTTAGGCGGTAATTCGTCAATGCCGTAACTACTTTTATTTTTCAAGTTTCGTATGATCGCCTTTATTTCGTGCGGCTCGACCGGTCGCAAGTACATGGTGTTGAGTGTGCGTGGACCCGGCCGCCCGCGCGGCTCCTCCCCTCCGGTGACTCGCCCGACGGATGCAAAAAATGCATTGAACGCGTTTGCTACTTGTTTCGGGTCAGATTAGCCAGTGTATTAACGTCAAGCAGCAGAGAACTATGAAACTTTCCATACAATAAAATTTAGTGAACGGTAAAACGCTGACAGACGGTTTAGTGCAACCGACCCTTAGTTATCTCCATGCGAAATAACGAATATAAGTTTTACTAAATTGAACCTTGTTGTAAGTAGCAATAAGGTTGATTTCCACGTGTTTTTTGCCATTGAATATTGAACACAAGTAAATTTTATAAAACTGAAACTTGTTGGAAGTAGCAATAGGGTTGTTTTCCCTATATTTTTTCCATTAAATATTAAATACACAAGTTCATCAACGTCGTATTTACTTTGATCATTTATATGTGCAATATTTTCGGCGAATTAATATGGGTATGTGCGTCTTCGATATTTTATGTTGTTGTTTTATGTGATATTGCACAGGACAGTTTAGCGGTCTCTAAACTACAGCCTACAGTCCGGATTGGACTCGCGAGCCTGCGAGAAAATTGACAAAATCCATAAAGTCCTGCTCGCGAAAAGGAAGCGGAGGTCCGGCTGTGGATCTCGATTAAATAGTTTGATGACCCCTGGAATATTAGACAACCTAGGAATATGACAAATAAGGAATTATATGAATAAAACTTACCACCACTCTCCTCTGGCCCTTCCGAAATAGCCTCGACTTCACGTTGCTGACAGTATGTGCCTCTAAACTCGAGCCCTCGCAGTTGAAACGAGACCAATCCATTGCCCATCTCTACTATGTGGACGAGGCAGTTCAAGTAATCTGAAGCTAACACTGTAGGAAAAATTAACTTTTAATCACATAAAATAGAATAAAATAAGATTTTATTCGTAAGCACAAAAAAACATTACGTCGTTTTCAATCAAAAGGTACCACATTGGCGCTTGCCATAAGAATGCTCTGTCAGGTTATTCGTATAAAGATACAATCTAATTTCGTCCTTATGGTAAGCGACAATGTGGTACCTTTTGATTGAAAACGTCACATATGGTCGCTATACTTACTCAACCTCATATCTGCAAGTATCATTTGATGGAAATGTCGCTTTTCTTTCATTCGGAATACGGGTGTTTTTGTCATCAAATGAGTGTTGCAGATACGAGGTTGAGTAAGTATAGAGGTGATATTGAGAGCATTGAAGAAAGCGACAAGATTGTAGGACTTACCGAAACAATCTCCTTGTTGGACCTGCCCCCATCTGCCAAGCATGAGATCCCCGCACAGGTAGTGTTGCAACGAGCGAGTTAAGTGTTCGTAGAATATCGAGTTAAGATTGTTGTCATCTGAAAAAGGGTAGGGTCAAATAGAACTGGCAACGTACACCAACATGACTGGCCACAGAATAAGTAATAGTATTATCATACAGAACGGCCACGCACCGCCCCGCCCCGACTCGAATGACCTCGCCCCGCGACACCAGATTGACGGCCGTTTGCCGGCCGCTCAGTACTATTCTTAAGCAACTTACCCACACTATGACGCATTCCGCGTGTACAGACGTGCCGTTCACACATAGAAACGCAAGTGATTTTTGATGTATGCGTGTGCTTTGGACTGGGTTACAAGACACTGAGGCCTAGATAAATTAAGTAAACTGTATAATAATCATAGTGGTTTTCAACTTCATGACTCGACAATCTTAAAAGACTATGCTTACTCTATGTAGTGTGTATTTTGCGCGCGTCGCATTTGTAATATTGGGACAATGTTATTAAAGCGCGCGGTTGTTTTACACGATAAACGGAGCGGAGGATCGCATGCGTTTAACGCAGCGTTTATCGCATAAAACAAACGTTCGCTTAAAGGCTGAATCACTGATCTGTAATACTTTGTGACACAATGGAAATCAAATTAGATTATGGTATACAAAGTAAAAGCTCACCAGCCCCCAGATTTCGCTCCAACTGTGACGAAAGCCTCGTGTTACTCTGGTCGACTCTTTTGGTGTTATAGTCGCGCTCCCAAAACTTGACGGGACGCACGTACGATGTCATGAATATTGCGCTGCCTGCAAAAAAACGTGAGTAATTTATTTGTGAAATAAGAAACCTGCCTTGAGCATGTCGGGCCACGCTCAGTGTAGGCAACAGTTTCTATCCGTCACAAGACAGTCTTAAAAAGGGTGTTTTTTTGACAAAACAAGCAAAAAGGAATATTTTAGCAGTATTTACGTCCATGTACAATCGCCACCAGATATATCGGAGCGGCCAAAGTGTTCACAAATATCTGAACATGCCTCTATGGCCAAGGCGTTAGAGTGCGTGTTCCGATACTTTTGAGCACCTCGGCCGCTCCGATATATCTGATGCCGACTGTACTAAGGATTTTTGCTTAAAATTCATAAACGGCGCAAGTGATCATGTTTAAAATGGTGTTTCGCTTTGCGTAGCAGCAGGCCTCCTTCACTCGCTCAAGGCCACGCGCTATATGCCTACCGCTCGGCGTATCGTCGACGATACAACCGACAGAGGGCCGCCGAACGCCCGCCTGAGCGCTCGCACCGCACGTTTCCCGCGCCTACGCTTCGAAATGCCGAAACCACGTAATTATTGTGCAGTAGATGGGTGTAAAAGTAAAAAAACACAGGAAAATTTGTCGTATTTACCGAGTAGTATTTTAAATCTATCTTTATGAATTTTGAATTTTGTTACCATTTATTTCTTTGAACATAAGTAGGTAAATCTTAAATTAAGGAGTTTTTTGAGTCAGGTAATATAATTGTTGTTTTTATTAGTCAATCAAATATTTAAAAAAATATGGTTGATTCGCAACATTCGTTTTATTACAATAATAACATAAGTAACAGTACAACCCTAGCGCATTCTTACGATGACGCGTTGGCACGTGGCTCGCACGGCGAGCAAGGCAGTCTCGACTCTTTGTGCGCGTACTTATGGTACATTTTTTCTCGTCCTGACCAGCAGGTATTATTATTAAGATTTTGTAGGCTATTATAGCGTAGGTATTTTCGCTTTTGTATGGGAATGATGTATCTGTTACGTAGTAACTATTTATTTATCTGTGGTAGCAGGAAGGCTTCTTAACTTACCCAAAGCGGGAGTGAGAGGGGACGATAATAACGCCGAAACAGCACACTGTAGAAACAACATGGCGGAATGGGGCACGCTGAATGGCTGGGCGAACGCGTGGAAGGCACTGCCCCAGGTTATTTGCCAGGGCGCGATGTAGGTTACCACGAACTGGATCTGAAATCACGCACAGTATGGGTTCATCCATTCATTACGTCACACGAATTTCGAGGTGTTTTGACCCCTCCCCCCCTCCTTGTCACACTTGGTCACATTTGGCAAACCCCCCCCCCCTCCCCCTGGTGTGACGTCACATCTTTTCAATGAAATCGGCAAATCGAATCGTATCGTATTATTAATATTTTATCAAAATATTTTTGACAAAAGAAATATTAGTAATTTTATAACCTAAAACAGATTAGGAAAGAAAATTAAACGATTTAAAACATTTATCATTCCAAAAACTTGTTATTTAACTGTACAGCGAATAAAATAATTTAAATAAGTAAATGTGACGTCACTGTGAGTTTGTGACTCCCCCTCCCCCTTGTCTTGACCCCCTCCCCCGTAAACGTGTGATGTAATTAATGGATGACCCCTATTCAGTCCAAATTATTTATTAGTTAAACATAGGCAATGAGGATATAATAAGATAGAGCGGTACCGTCATAGTAAATTTTGTAACCACTGTAAATTCACTGCCATCTATCGACATACTTTAAAACTAAAAATAAAGATTTATAAAAATACGTTAAAATGTACTTAAATATGGATAAATGATTTTTTTATTTGTATTAATTATTTTTATATGATTTTGACCCATGTTCTTTCACTGATGTGCGTTAAAATTATAAATAACAAACGAAACCGTCAGCGCCCTCTATACAAGAGTAGGCCAAAACTAGTGGCGCCCTCTGATCGAGAATCAAATTTTCGTGATTTTCGAGGCACGTTTCTTCCTTAGACTGTATCCATCTATTACGGAGTTATATCTATCTTTGACATAGGTATGTACAAGTTGGTCTTAATTAAACTAGCAATTATAAACTAGTGTTAATAAATTATACACGACACGACATATTAAAAGGTAATAAAATTTCCTGAGTCTGACAAACAAAAGCAGTCAGCAGGCAGAATTTCACCTTCCCATACAATCGGAGTTTGGTTCTCATTTTAAAACTACGTGTTGGATTGTAATGAAACTTTGCACATACAATGACATGAGGTATATCTAGGTTTGTAATTAGTTATAGCTCCGGCTTATAAAACAAACGAAATAGAGCAAAAACAAGTTTTGTATGAAAAACTTAAATTCGCTGTATTTTTTTAGCTATGGTATCTAAACATACGTTGTACGTAATTTGTTGCAGGCGGATTTGGCCGCATTGATCTTAAATTAATAAAACATTGAATACAAACATTGAACATTTTACATTGAATTGATAACAAATAACTACATTATACACTATAAAAGTAACAACTAAAATAGTTAAAAAACCGGCCAAGTGCGAGTCGGACTTGCGCACGAAGGCTTTCGTACCATTACGCAAAAAAACGGCAAAAACATCACGTTTGTTGTATAGGAGCCCCACTTTAATATTTATTTTATTCTGTTTTTAGTATTTGTTGTTATAGCGGCAAAAGAAATACATCATCTTCTGAAAATTTCAATTGTCTAGCTATCACGGTTCATGAGATACAGTCTGGTGACAGACAGACGGACAGTGCAATGGAGTCTTAGTAATAGGCCGTTTTACCCTTTGGGTACGGAACCCTAAAAACGTACCTTAAGCAAAAACTCGTACACCTTGCTGAATATAATGGCGGTGACGAAGTAATCAATAAGGAACTGTTCGGAGATGTTTTGACTGTTGAGGTCCCATTGAAACAGCAGGTATGCGAACACCAGTATCAGGTATTGAGTTTCAGGTTCCGAGTATGCGTTCCGGAGGCCTGTGGAAAAAAAAAAGTATTTTTTTTTGTGACGTCACATTGTCACATTAGCAGGCCTATGGAACTCTCCGCGCGAGCTCGGGTTTATGCCTACGAATCTCGTCCCGCCGGCGGTACAAAAGCCAGTTGGTTGCCACACGCGCTCACGCACGTCACCGCGCGCTATGCCAAAGAAATGTCTTCGTTGCAAACAAATAACACAGCTTGTAGTATGGATGGATGCAGAAATAACAAAACAAATAAAAAAAGAAGTTTTTTCCTCTACTTATACATATCTTTAATGTATTGAATAACATAATGTAAGAGCTTATATTATAGGGCTAAACTGAGGGAGTGTGAGTTTACGCATAGAGTAACTTATACTAGAGCGGTACTGTCATAGTAAATTTTGTAACCCCAGTAAATTCACTGCCATCTGTCGACACACTTTAAAACTAAAAATAAATATTTATAATAATACGATAAAATGTATTTAAATATGGATGAATGATTTTTTATTTGCATTAATTATTTTTATATGATTTTGACCCATGTTCTTTCACTGGTATGCGTTAAAATTATAAATAACAAACGAAACAGTCAACGCCCTCTATACGAGTGTAGGCGAAAACTAGTGGCGCCATCTGATCGAGAATCAAATTTTCGTGATTTTCGAGGCACGTTTTTTCCTTAGACTGTATCCATCTATTACGGAGTTATATCTATCTTTGGTTTACGTGTAGCGCGCCCACTAATATATACACTATATATTACTCACACTTGAGCGCGGCCACGCACACAAACAGCGCCGCCAGCGCGTCTCCGTATTTAGCGGCTATTAGCGGCGCGTCCTGCGTTGTAGCGGCCACCACCACGCCCGGGTACAGAACGTTGCGCTCCAGGAAACAGAGGTACACGAATATCTGCGGAAAATAATCTCCTGTTATGACATGTGACAAAAAGGCAATATATATTTTTAACCTTTTAACAGCACAGAATAAATAATAGTACTAGATACAGAAGGTTCATTCTCTAATAAAACACGACTATTACGACAGATATGACCGCTAGGTGGCGCAAGCGCGAGCAGGCGTCCGTTCCGTAGCGGTGCGCGGCAACTAATATGGCTTTAGCTAGACACCAAAATTGGTGTGGGCCGCATGTACATGTAGCGACGCGACGAAATCGCGGAGTGAGCCACGCCTGCTAACAGCCAAGATTACTACACACACTACACACTAGCGTCTCCCGAGCGCCGGCATCTAGTCAACTCTATGTCTGCTGCGCGACGCAACATTGGCGCAACTGCGCAGCGACGCCATTTTCCATAGCTCTTAGTCGCCGACGCTCAAAAGACGCTAAAGTGGGGTGGTCCAAAATGTGCCAATATAGAACACCCTCTGGGGATCTTGGTTTTGAGCAGGTCGTTTCACGAAATCTGGCGCTAATGGAATGAGCGAAACTTACATTGTACGAGTGACACCTGTATCCATAGACATAATATATACAAGTAGTTATAGACGCGCCACCGAGCGACCGGGGGTAAGAAAAAGAATATTCATATAAAATTTGGGCAGCATAGGATTTTTTCTCTTTCACTTATAAATTTCGGTATTTCGCCATCGCATCCTACCTATGATGCCAACCGGTCGGTGATAAGGACAAAGCATGGCACTATTTTCTCTTTCCTCATATAGGAATCGCAATAAGACTATCTTTCTCTATCAAAGAGTGTCAGGCCCTTGCCTGTATCGGTGTACATATATCGATCAGTCAGAGCCACCATTTTATTGGTTAATGTAATACACATATAGATATTTACATTCGCTCATTCATTCTATTCGTGCCAGCCTTCGTGGATCGACTTTTTTTTTTTTGGTGTTGGAATGCTGTTACGCATCTTCCCCCTGACATGAGGTGGGCCCATTATGGGGGGAGGGGGGGGAGGGGGAGGGGGGGGCACAAACCCCTCCATAATGGGCCCACCTCAGGTTAGGGGGACGATGCGCAACAACATTCCCACACCGATAAAAAAAAGGTCCCGGCTCCTGGCTCTCACCTCCCGGCTCTTTCCATTGAGAAAAGAGGGAGGAGCCTACCCACTAAACCCACCGCCGTTTGGGGGGCGTCCTGGAATCGCGAACATTCTACCACGAATTCGTGAATAGACCTGTACTGCTGAGAATTAAGTGCCAGTTGCACCATCCGCACTTAACAGACTGATCAACGTCACCCGGCGCGCCGCGGCGGTTTACTATGAAACTGTCCATACAATAAAATTTTGCTAACTCTTTAACGATGACAAACAGTTTGGTACAACCGACCCTAAGTAGTGTAACGCCTGAACCTTATGTAGAATGTAGATAATAATAAGATCGTTTTTAATACCACTTACCTTTTCGAAATACATAAGTTTCGCCGGTTCGGTGACCTCAAACTGAGCGTGTTCGTGCGGCCTTAACACTGGCCCTGCTAAACAGAGCCAAGGTTGCTGTTTTCGCAGTTGAGGGGTTATGTAGTGTAGGACCCAGCCCACCGCACATATTATCCAGACCACCTGTGAAGTGCCATGAAAAGTTATAACAAAGAAAAAAGGTATAACATACATAGTTATAGCACACATTAGGCCTATATTAAGTATCACCGAAATACTTTTAGACATGCCCCCTATGGTTTTCGATAGGTGCGTGGAGTAATATTCCCTATTGAATTATTAAATACCAAAAAAAGAAGTACTAACCTTGTTCAACTGCAGTTTAGTAAGCGACGTAAACACCGTAGTACAATGCAAGCCAAACACGAACAAGCCCAGAAACGTGCAGACAATCACATCGTTCTTCAATCTCGCATTCACCGTTGCCTGCAACTTCTTAGGCAAAGGATCCTCCATATCCTCATCTACCGGCTTCTCTGCCTCTTTCGTCTGACTTTTATCTTCCGTCTCGTTCGGTTCCTTTAAAGATGAAGTAGACATAGTATCACCCCTGGGATCCATTTTTAAAGAGCTGACGCTTGAGGTCTGCGATCGCTTTTGCGTTTTAGCTATGTTAGTCTCAGAGCTGAAGTTTATTTTTGATGCAGAAGATCCTATGGAGTTCTGTTTAGAGATATTACTTTCTGAATTGTTTTTCTTGTCGTCTGTTAATGTGGTTTCAGCTTTATCCGCTTCCGGTGTAACTTCTGGCAGCGTCTGTATCACGTATAACTCAGGTGGAAGTAAGTGCTTTTTAATTAAATTCCATATTAATGTGTAATCGCTTGCGCTTCTACTTAAATGATATGCTATAGGTACTAGTAAAGCACAGAAGATAGAAAATAGTATATTGTGCTTCTGATGCTGTGATTTCTTGCCTTCAACGAGTCCACTGTAAGCGAAGCCGTATAGAACTCCTATAGCCGCTAAAGATCTTATTAGGCAATATACCGCAGCGCTTAAACTGCTGGTAGCGTTACCACCAAATATATGCATGTCGATTTGTTCTAGCAGATACATGAGAAACGTATTTACTTGTGGAAACAAGCCTAAACTGAACGCTAGAGGGAAGAAGAGAAGAAATTTCGCGAGAATTTCCTGGATTACTAGTAAAAAATCTCTCTCGTTCATTTCGAACCCGTATATAGTTAGAGGTTTCTCATCCACACTTCGTTTACTTCTAAAATGTTCATCTGGCATCTGCTGCAACTGCCCATGGACCAGACATAGTATTGCTGTGCATAAACAGAAGTATACCGGTCGAGAAAACACGACCATTTTGTTGAAACCGTGAACGGGTGACGCCGAATCCGGTTGGACACTTTTCAGTAAAGAATATTGGCTTCCAGCCATTATGAAACAGAACCAGAACGCGTATATATCCCTGTAGAATCCTAGATTTAACACCATTGAGCCTAAAACCGCCACTGAGATAGCTAGTAAGATAGAAATAAAAGTCTCTTTGAACGTTAAATTCCTGTCAAATAACGCCATCAATTTCAATCTGTCCATCGTCACTTTCACTTCAAAACACTTCCATAGATTAAACTTGTAGTAACTCTTTGGTTTCGGCTGATTGGCTTTCTCTATTTCGTCCATGAACTTTGACAATTTACTCCTTATGTTGATTTCTAGGCTCGCTTCTCCTATAGATGAAGGCATCAGACTTGGTATATTGTTACTGACAGTTTCAACTGATTGCTGAGCCTGTTCCCTCTGTGCTCTCTGCTGACTCATTAAGAAGTTTATATGCATGCTTGGGAAGCCCATTCTAGACTGTCTTTCAGCCTCAATTTGCTCTAATAAGCTATCAGTGGCGTACGCCACAGGGGATCGTGGTTGATCCGTGCGGGATCCGGTCCCACCATCAAAAACATAAAACCTTTTATTCGCATTATTTGTATTAATCGGAACAACAGCGGAAACATTGTTGTTACTAGACAGTAATGGGTTATTACTGCCCTGATTAGAAGAGCTTTGATCAATGCTGTTTTCCCTTTTAGGTTTCGCTATGCTTTCGCTGTTCCCCGCTTCTGATTCTAATGATCCGCAGCTACCTTCACCGGTTTCCTGCGAATCTGGAGCTTCTATTGGCTTCACTCTATTACATCTAACATCTTCTTTGTCTGGGAGAGGAATGGGTTGGGCTTGAGCCCTTCCTGAGCTATTCTTATCAAATGTATATGACATCCAATTGCCATATTCATCCATGAAGCAATGTATCGCTCCGTCTGTCGTGTCGTCAAAAGACGTCGCGAAATGAACACTGTTGGAGGTGTTAGGATTTTCCGGGTTCGGGGTTTTGTCTTTTTTATCAGCATTACAATGATTGGACGGATTGTTTCTTTGTCTGGTAGATCGTTTTATTTTTCGCACTCTATTCCTGTGGTTCCTGTCCATTAGAGGTCTAAGTCTTTGGCCTTCTTCGGCGTATTGAACTAGCTCTGGGGGGGCATTTTCGGGTAAACAGCAGGGCATTAAATCTACTCTGGAATTTAGGAAAGCCGCTAGTAAAGGCATGGAAGTGGGGAGTAGTGTGTTTGTGGACGTTTGTGCGACCTCTTCTATTGATCTTTTCCTGGTTTTGTGCGAGTTTTCCCTTTCACCTCTAATGCTTTGCCTGTGACTTCTTGGTCGATCCTCTCTGGGAGGTGGCATAACAACCGTATTTGCATTCGTAGCAGCAAATAAACATTCTAAACCCTGTACTAAAGCAGCCTGAGCTTCCA
Source organism: Cydia strobilella (assembly GCF_947568885.1). Lineage (NCBI taxonomy): Eukaryota > Metazoa > Arthropoda > Insecta > Lepidoptera > Tortricidae > Cydia > Cydia strobilella. Next base: position 15,004,513 of record NC_086055.1, read on the forward strand.
CAGCATCCATAAGCGTTCTATCTTCAGTCTCATTCTCTTTCTTTGAATCTTTTTTCTTATTTTCCTTCTCAGATGAAGCTCTCGAACGCGCCAAATTTTTAATCTGCTTCGGAATAGCTCCTAAATTTTTTGGGACATTGAATGAGGATTCGCCTAAGGCGTTGGCAAGTTTTTGGCATATAATTTCTTCTGTAGCACAATTTTCGTGACAGACAACCGGGCAGCAGGGTGGGGATTCTTCTATAGCCGATTCTTCAAATAACCAATCTATACTATAAACACTTCTCTCATCCGCGCTTTTACTATCAGTCACCTGTGATTCCTCAGTCTCTTGGAAGACTTTTTCATCTTCTTTCGCTTTCTCCGGTGGTCTATCAAAATTAGCTTCACTACTACTGCTAGAGTTAGAAATATCATGGTCCCACAGTTTCTTCTCTGCTGGCTTATCACCTTTCTTCTCATTCTCATTGGATTCTAAGCTCGACTTCTCTATAAGCAAGTCTTTAGAACTAGCACTGGCTTTATCAAAAGAGTCAGCGGGATATTTACACTCACACGAACCACTCGGTCGATCAACACACTTGGCTTCATCTTGTTTCATAAGCTTCTTCAGTCTTACAGGTTTAGATTTGCTATGAGCGCACTCCGGATTCTGCTTCGAGTGTCGTTCACAGCAATGTTTCTTGCAATCTTGGTTCTTTGTCCGGACCACTCGGACGTCCGTCGCTCTGTCTAGCAAAGGAGATCTTGACCCATTATTCTCATAATCTGAATCACTGGATCTCACAACGGGGGATTGCTCCGCGTCCCAATCGAAACCTCGGAACTGCTTATCATCTTCGTAATCACTGTAACTTTCACCGCTCGAATCTAAATCGGTCTCTTTCTGCGACGTCTGCATTTCATCAGATATTTCAGCTATGGGGTATACTATTTCCGAACCGTACGTTAAGTAGGGGTAGCTGCCTCTGCCCTCGTCGGGTTCGCTTCGAGGAAATAAATTAAAATGGGGTCCCCTAGTCAAGCATTTGCTCGGCGGCGGTATGACGGCATTTTTCGGGTTTTTCAATACTTGTCCGCCTATAGTCTCTACGCTATTAGGATGGGGGGATAAATTCGACACACTGGGCGGGGGGCATCCTATCTCCAACGCGGCACTCTTAATTCTCCTAACTCCTGGACTTTTGCCTTTATTTTTATCAGCGTCACCGGCCGGAGCTTCCGCTTTAACCATCATATACTCCCCGAGCTCCACGCTCGCAAAGAAACCCGTATCCGTGTTATTCGAGTGTCTTCGCATATGCGAAACCAGCTGAGCGGTCGAATTCAGCAAAGGCAGCTGTATAGTCGACATGGTCGAATTAGATTTACATCTCATATTCCTGTTTAATTCCTGAGTGGCGAGCGCTACTGCGGATTTGGTGCAGTTTTCCTCCGGATAGTTGGTATATCTTCTCCGGTGCGACCTTTTCTTCGGGGAGGGCGGGCCGACGCTGGGTTCGGAGTTGTCTCTGGAGTCGGAGCTGAGCTGGCGGGCGAACTTGGAGTGGTAAGGTTCCCCGACGGCCTCGTTGCCGTCGAGGTAGAGCCACTCCTTGAAGAAGTCCCGGTGCTCCGTGCGGCGGTGGGAGCAGTCCCGGTAGCGGCGCGACACCTTGGCGAAGGGCCCGTCGTCGTGCGGCGGCGCGCGCCCCGCCTCCTCCACGATGAGCTCGTCGATGCGGTTGGCGCGACGTTTCACGCGGGGGTCGCGTTTGGGCTGGGAAATTAAAAAAAAATACGTTTTCACTTCTCATGCTCGTAAAGTTCGACTTTAAGTCGTGCGTTATGTTCTAGAGCATAAAGTAAAATCATCTATTACGACCCTTATTGACTTAGCATTTATAAGCAAAAAAATTAAGATAATAATTAAGGAAAAAGGAAAGCAATATGAATAATATGATCTCAAATCTGAATAGTAGCACCGTAAGTATTGTCAAAGATAGATATAACTCCGTAATAGATGGATACAGTCTAAGAAAAAAACGTGCCTCGAAAATCACGAAAATTTGATTTTCGATCAGATGACGCCACTAGTTTTGGCCTACACTCGTATAGAGGGCGTTGACTGTTTCGTTTGTTATTTATAATTTTAACGCATACCAGTAAAAAAACATGGGTCAAAATCATATAAAAATAATTAATGCAAATAAAAAAACCATTTATCCATATTTAAATTCATTTTATCGTATTTTTATTAATATTTATTTTTAGTTTTAAAGTGTGTCGACAGATGGCAGTGAATTTACTGGGGTTACAAAATTTACTATGACAGTACCGCTCTAGTATAAGTTACTCTATGGTATTGTAAATAAATATTGGTAAATTTACCTTCCGTCTCGGCTGCGGCCTCTTGGCGCCGGAGGGCCCGGGTTCGGGCGCCGCGAGCTCGGCGCCGGCGGCCGCCACGTCCGACAACTTCACTGACAGCGTGCTGTCCTCGTTGCTAGATTCCGAACTGTTCTTTCTGTGCACGTCCACTTTCAAATCTAGAATGAGTTAAAAAAAATCAGAAAATATGACAATGACATATGATGATATGAGGTTGCAACTTCCGTGAGTTCGAACTCCAAGCGACAAATTTAAATAAATCATTTTACGGTTAAGACTCACTTCTTTTAGTCACTCGCGCGACATGTTTCGGAGAGCCTAGGTCTACTAAAACAAGTGAGTCTAAACCATAAAATGATTTAATGTTAGTATGTCTCACAACAGTTTAAATTAAATTTAAATAAAAGGCAATAATCTTATTTATAGAATTATGAATAAGCGTATGGAAAGAAGAATCCCTGAAAATGAGCTTGCATATTTTTGCTGTCATGCAAATACAAAAAAAAAACCTCCACTCCATAAAGATTATGGCGACTCAAGATCCTGATATGATTTGTTATCAGATCAGGATGTGATGATGGGAAAATGAAGGAATTCTTCAACTATTGTAGGCACATCTAAGTGATGCTGTATTTTTTATTGTACTTAACTTGAGCTTTTCATTTTCCCTCGAAAAGCAATATTTAGCGAAGTAGAACTGCTAATGTGGACAGGAGGACGTTTTGTTGAAAGCTTAAAAAATACTATCATTTGACTCAAACTTAAATGGAGCTGGGCGGAACATATTGCCAGGCAGTGTGATGGCAGGTGGGCGAAAGGAGTGCCTGGCGTCCGTTGGCTCGTTGGGTAGACGACATTCGGAAGGTTGCGGGTCACTTCTGGATGAGATTGGCTCAAGACCGAGATAAGTGGCATACTCGAAGAGAGGCCTATTGCTCAGCAGTGGGCGATTAAAGGCTGATACGATGATGATTACATTCATCTTACTGTCGTCAATCGTCTGTCTTCGCTGCTGGCGGCCGCTGGATGGAGCATCTACGTCTCCACGCCTTCATCATTACCTAACATTGTCTGTAACATTTACCTATGGTGCTGTTGTTGGGTTTGTTGTAGTCGGCGCCCGCCATGGACTCGTTGTCGCTGCTGGCGGCCGCCGGACGGAGCATCTGCATCTCCACGCCTTCATCACAGTACCTAACATGGTCTGTAACATTTACCTATGGTGCTGTTGCTGGGTTTGTTGTAGTCGGCGCCCGCCATGGACTCGTTGTCGCTGCTGGCGGCCACCGGACGGAGCATCTGCGTCTCCACGCCTTCATCATTACCTAACATTGTCTGTAACATTTACCTATGGTGCTGTTGTTGGGTTTGTTGTAGTCGGCGCCCGCCATGGACTCGTTGTCGCTGCTGGCGGCAGCCGGACGGAGCATCTGCATCTCCATGCCTTCATCGCGGCTGGAATAGAAACTCTACTTAAAGATCTATACTATGATGCGGGCTCTACACACTCATCGACCCCGGCGAGACAGGCCGTGAACGAGTATGTACTACTACATACTGTTCCCTTCTCGTCTCGCTCTCCTTTCCCTTCTCCTCGCGCTTTTCCGATTTGATCGGAACGGTGCCGAGACTCTCAGCGAGAGGCTCTCGACCTCGAACCAATTTAGCTATGACCCTAAATGGCATAACAATCGCGGAGCGTGATGGTACCTACATTCATCTAAAAATGTCCCACAGTACAAATTTATTTATTTAATGAATACTCGAATGTCCGAACGCGTCTACACTATTTAAAGAATTGTCAAAAAGAATAGCAGACACCACCGGTGATCATAGAGCTGGCAGCTTCCTCGCACAAAGAATAAGGCGATACGGCGAAGAAATGCTGCCAGCATCGACGGCACCATGCCGCAGGGGAATAGTTTTTAGATATTTCTTTTTTTAGTTTTATTTATTTTTATACTTGTAACATATGTATATTGTATTACCGTTTAGTTTCTTCTAGATGATTATGAATACTTACGTAGTATTGTCATTAGAAGTCCCATCGGTGCTTGGCGGGAGTACAATGCATTCGCTGGTGTCATACATGTGGTGGAGCCCATGGTTGAGCAGCTTCAGGGTCGTGAAGAGAAGAGCCACCAGCGAGCAGTAGATGACCCACCCGAGACTTGCTGGAGGGAAGTACTGTGGAGGAAATCAGGGATTACTTTTTGAAACGGATTAATATTCTCAAAATGTTTAAATTGATAATATAATTTTGAGATTATACTGAGCAACTTTTACTATGGGACCGACCCCGAAATCGCGAAAAAAAATTTGGCTGAGCCAATTCTACCAGCCAATATACGGAAACACTACTACTAGTTTGCCACACATGTGGATAAAATGCAACTTTCTCATCAGTTTTTGAAAAATCAAGAGAGCCTTTACCAGCTGGTGTGGTGAAAAGTACTATGCAAGAAACAAATGAATGATCAATAATATTTCCTATGAGCAGTAAAATACTATTCATAGTTAAAAAAAAACCGGCCAAGTGCCGAGTCGAACTCGCGCACAAAGGGTTCCGTACCATTACGCAAATAACAGCAAAAACATCACGTTTGTTGTATGGGCCCCATTAAATATTAATTTTATTCTGTGTTTAGTATTTGTTGTTATAGGGGCAATAGAAATACATCATCTGTAAAAATTTCAACTGTCTAGAGTGTCTAGCTATCACGGTTCATGAGATACAGCTTGGTGACAGACGGACAGACAGACAGACAGCGGAGTCTTAGTAATAGGGTCCCGTTTTTACCCTTTGGGTACGGAACCCCAAAAACCAGACTATAGTATTGCCTCTGTAATGTACACTAAATCCTGAATCTTTCTATTTGGAAATTTTGTTATTTTGGTAATTTTCCAACAGCTCATCAATATTCAATACTAAAGTATTGGACTTTGCCCTGTTTACTGAATCCACAGATAGATTATTTGCACATAACTGTTAATTAAATGTCAATTAGAACTAGTATTGGGGAGTGAGTCATTAAGGATATAAGAAATCAGCAGGCATAAATATCACTTTAATGTTATATATATGAGTCACCAGGAAACTCCAAATGAAGACTGAAAGGGCAATGTTTATCAAAGTTATAGTTGTGACTTATCTAGAATGTTCTCCGTTTTGTATGGGGAATGTTCTCGCATGAACACAAATGCAGAACGTTCTCGAGAACAGCACAACTATAATCATAGTTTACTGTACATTATTTAATGTACAGTAAATTCCTTCAGAATCAGAATCAGAATGCATTTATTCCTTATAACATAGGTACATTGTATTGGTCTTATAGTTAGAGCATATTGCGAACGCTATGTTTTGCCGCTAGGCGTACGAATTTGTTTACCTATATAAACTAAGTTAAACATGCGCCAGTCTAAGGTATTCATGCTTCAATAATCAAATCAATTACAAAAATAATAACAGTAAGATAATTCACAATAATAATAAAATTTAAAACAATAAATATTAAAGAATGTCAACAATGAAAATTTCAAAGAAAACTACAAAAGAATTACAGAAATAGAAAAACGAGCTATAAACTATTATCATTCAAGAACTGCTGTATACTATAGTAACATTTCTTGATTAGCAGTGATTTTAAAGTCTTCTTAAAATGTACAATATTTAATTCTTTTATAGTGTTCGGAATTTTATTATATATTTGAGGTGCCATTCCTAGCACACTTTTGCGCATCATGGCTGTTTTACATACTTTGTGGCATATAAAACACAGCCTCCTTCCTACATAGTTACCATCAATCTTTAAGTTTCTTTACTCTTTATGTTTCTAGATATAGTATGTATGTATGTTACTTTATTGCACATAAACAAGTTTACACAAAATATACATAACAAATTATATAAAGCCTGACAGAAATATATGACCATGCGCCATGTTGCGGAATTTCATTGGAACTAATTTCTTACACTGGCAATAGTTTTAATGATAGGTTGTCACTGTTGTCAGTGTCATTGTGGCGGTTTACTTGAATAATGCTTAAGTGTTGAATAATAAATGACAAAAATGGCCAAAACTATACATAGTCAGGAGCGGAACATTGTTAATAATGTAAATAATAAACTGCTGGAAAAGAACAGTTCGGGACATTAAACTATTTCGCTACGAAACATTTACAAATTAACATCAGAGCTGACAGGTAAACAAATCAAAATGTCATTATAGTCTGGTTATTACGACTTAGTTGTGTTATGTTATGTTATACAAGCGAGGAAACACAGTAACAAAAATAAGTTTGAGTTTGAAAAATATTTATTTGGCTTTGGAGATGATCAATCTTGTTAATTGACAATGTAGCAGAACCTATGTAAGGTTACGGAATATATACCTAGACCTAGTAACATGACCATCATCATCATTTTTATCATTTATTTAATGCATAAACCATGGTTATAAAAGGTGTTACATAGAGATTTGGTACATGGTCACCCTGCAAGGGAGTAGCAATGTCTTAAAAACTAGTTAAAGCTAAAAAGTTAATTTATACAAAACAAGATATGTTTAAATTGGTACTTTCAGTGGAAGTATAATAATAATCATCATGGTGGCCTTTTGGTGATCCAATCTTGGATGTAGGCCTCTTCCCAGAATGGAGTAACAAAATATTTTTTCAACTATAGAGCTGAGCTGAGCTGATGGTGTGGCTAATAGTAGTCACACCATCTGGTATGTTACGACTAAATTAAATACATATATGTAAATTTATATAAATTTCTAGGTAAATCGGAGGCATCTATTACGCGGATTACGAGAGAAGGTTGTACCTCCTGAGGTGTTATGCAAACCAAAAATAAAAAAGAAGATGCAATTAGACGATTTTGACTTATGTGTGATAGTTAGAAAATACATGAAATTTATACAGCAAGAAAGAAGTCCGACTATAAAAAAAAGTGTAGACACGAAATAAATGGGTTCTGATTTTGATTACGGTGAATAAAAGTAGATGTAAGTCAAACGAGTTGCCAATCCTCATTGTTCAGACTATACTGAACTGTTGCCATATAAATGAGAATAATAGCACCCTCTTGACAATGATCATATATTCCTGGTCAGGCTTTAAATAACTCAATGATTCAATAATTCCATTCAATAACTCAAAGATTCAATAATTCATAACAAAGTAAAAGATGTAAGTATATGTACAAAGGCGCACTTATCTCTAATAGAGATCTCTTCCAGCTAACCTTCGAGAAAATGAGAAAGAGGAACAAATAACAAAAGTTGAAAGTAAACTTAATATATAACTATATTAGGGTTCCGTACCCAAAGGGTAAAAACGGGACCATTTTACTAATACTCCACTGTCCGTCTGTCTGCCTGTCTGTCTGTCTGTCACCAGGTTACTTCTAGCCGGGCAATGTGATAAAGTTGGTTGCACCGTGGTAGAATCAGTTTATTTCTGTGCGGGGTTGCATTTCTAATCTAACCTAAACCTATTTTTCTATAAACAATTCTTTTATGTGGGGGGGTTGTAGTTCTAACCTAACCTAAACCAATCTTCTGTAAGCAGTTCCTTTCTGTGCTGGGTTGCAGTTCTAAGTTTTATTACATTGTCCAAGGTAGGTAATTATTCATACTGACCGGTCAAAGTGATTAATTCATCTGTTTTATTACATTGCCCAAGATAGGGTGGTCATTATTCATAGTGACTAGTCAAAGTGATTAATCTTGCAGTTTTAATTACATTGCCCACTTGGTGCGTGCATTATGCATACAGACCGGTCATTATTCATAGTGACCGGACTTATCAAGTTGCCCGTAAGATATACATTGTTATTACAATGGAGCAAACAATAATTTCTAAAAGTAATCTTTACATAAATTTACGAAGTTTTTTATTTGTTGATTGATGAGACTTTTATTTGTTTAAAAGATAATTTTTATTATTAGCCTTTATTGCTGGAAACTAAACCACATCATTGTTATCAGTTTTGCCACACATCGTCTTTCTTGTTTTAGTGTCCAGCGTCTCGTGACACATTTATTTATTAAAAGATAATAACCGAGTGTAAAGTCTCATATGTTCTAAACGCAATATCAAGTTACAATAACAACAAATAACTTTCAATGCACAATACCTGATAATTGCTTCATAACCACTATGATAATAATCATATGACCTAAAATGCTAATCAAAATGTTTATGAATGGAAAAGCAGTCATGTGTGCCATAAACAAACCTATTTTACTTACTAACTAACTTAGCTGGTTCATACAAGATGCTGCACCCAGTTCTCACCAGTAATAAGCCTACAGCATAGCAACTGGCCACTTAAATGGACAATGGCAACAATCATCTTCAATACAGCTGACCCACTTTTTTTTCAAACCATCTCTAACCTCTCAAGTACTTACTAGTACATAAATCCTTACCAGGTACACGGAGAACGGAAGGCATAGCAAGAAAAGCCACACGTACAGGTGCACAGTGTTGCAAAACAAATTCTGATGCGGATCGTAAAACCAGCCGCCTGTCAGAGATGCCCAAACACCCTGACGCAGAATTTCCAAAGTCTGGGATCCCATCTCACACTTCTATGTCCACATTCCCGCGTTAATTCACAGTCCACCCACACGACACTCTTCTAGACGCACTTAATATCATTATTTCACATCAGCTAATGTCTAAATGCAAATTATTCGTCTTTCCTGCCATTTTGGATGAGACACAGCAAACAAATATCGTCCCTATTGACATCGAACGAACATTAATTACAGAGCTGTTTATAATTATATCGCGTGTCTAGTTAAATTAACTTAACATAACACATAGCAAGAAGAGGACTTAATTGAATAGTAAACAATAAAGTAAAGGGGATGCGCCAAATACACTAAAAACTGCTGGGAGGAGCGAAACAACACTTTTCATTTGAGTGACAGTACAGTACCAGTGTTGCCATGTTTAGCTCACAGTTAAGGACGTACCGCGAATCGGTACAACTACGGTTCATATTTATGGAATACCTAAGCAAGTGGCAACACCATTATTGTGTATGCCGTCAGCTGTGCGATGACAGGCAGTGGTGCCGCTAATGTTTATTTTGTTTAAACTAAGTGCTAAAAATAATTACACTTATTAATAGTGAACTATAGTTATTCAGTGATTTATACTGTGGTTTTGAATTATTTTCATAATGGGAGATATAGAGAAACTTTTAAAACAAGCTGCAATGCAAATTGGGGCTGGGGGAAGTGCAGGATTTGTGGAAGTTTGTATAATGCATCCTTTGGATCTTGTTAAGACGAGGCTGCAACTGCAGGCAACAACTACAGCTATAAAGAGCTCTGATCCTCACTACTACAGAGGTGTATTCGACTGTTTAAAGAAGATGTACAAATATGAGGGAGTGACTTCTTTCTGGAAAGGTATCCTGCCTCCAATCCTGGCTGAAACTCCTAAGCGTGCAACAAAGTTTGTGACATTTGAGCAAACCAAAAGGTTTTTCATGTTTGGTTCCAGCACACCTACACCTTTAGTGAGATTTATTTTTTGTTACATTATTTTTAATTAAATTTAGTTTACTACATAAATTTGCACCTGCACCATTAAAAATTAAATAATATCTCAACATATATTTTCCACATATATTTGATATTGGTTTTTTCATGGAGAAGCAGGCATTTATATTATGTAATATTTGTAAAATTTAGTTTTAACCAATATCCTAGCAATATGTAATACAGGGGTGACTATAATATTACACTTGTGCTTATTTTTTTAACTTGTTGTTCTTTTGATATGTTTTTAAATGACCATACATATTATTTATATATTATCAAATTGGAGTCACCTGTATCTATATTTTAACATAAATGCTCTCCTTATAGTTAAGTATAGATTATGTTTGCAGAGAACTAAAACAGTTGCTTTGTTTTTGATAAGATAATATCAAGACAAGACAAATACTTGTTAACCCCTTCTATTTCGGTAACCATGTAAATAGATAAAACAGATAAAGAGACGCTGGGAAAAAAGTTAGGTACCTCTATACTTACTAAATGTGGTAAATTTTACAGTATACAGTTATAGCCGTAAAAGGCTCTTCTATTATTATAGTCTATGTTATAAATTATTCATAATCAGCATAATATTGTACCTTAGTTACTTAATAAGCTCTTTATTAGTATCTGTAAAAGTAATACCTACTTATTCTGTTTCATATTTCATTTCACAAATTGTATATTTTCAGACCTTTGCTTTAGCTGGCCTCAGCGCTGGCGTCACAGAAGGAATATTAGTAAACCCATTCGAAGTTGTCAAGGTCACGCTTCAATCTAACAAGTCTCATGCCACACACATCCCTAGCACTTGGTCCGTAACGAGGCAAATAGTTCGAGAAAATGGGCTCGGATTCAAAGGACTTAACAAAGGCATAACAGCTACTATTATGAGAAACGGCGTATTCAATATGGTTTATTTCGGATTCTACCATAGCGTCAAAGGTTATGTCCCTGAATACGAAGTGAGTATTTAAATTCACACAGAGTGCGCTAAGCTACATTGTGCTTTGTCATCATAGTTTAAGGTTTATTTTCGTCCGATATTGTAATGGTTCTTAGGCAGTTATGCATTGACGGATTCATTTAATGAGGTATTCCACTAGTACTCTTATCTGTTGTTGACCGTGTGCTTACTTGTAATAGTGATTAGATGAACGCAGAATTATATAACACGAATTTTATATAATAATAAAGGGTTCATAGACCAATCAAGTTAGATTTTTTCGAAGAATTAATTTCCAGCAAGCTGGAAATCGATTTACCTTCATTTGGTTGTAAATGCATGTAATCCGAGTTTGCGCAATCCCAGGAGGTGTGCATACATGTTTGCTCTTTTCTCAGTTTTTTATTTTAAGTGTTTAAACAATGCTTGTAGCTCGAAAAGGGTACGTCCGACATTCTGTTTCATTTTAGAAAGCGTTAAATACTGCGTCGAAGTAGCATCTAAATCTTCAAATTCTGTTCAGTGGTATTTGTAACAATATGTTACTCTTCGAAGGCTGTAAATATGGGCACTTTTATTGGATTTAATTTGACTGGCCTTTCAGCAATCAGTTAAAATACATGCATTATTACCCTCTCATATAATAATTGCACATTCAATAATATTATCAAACGAATAGTGGTATTTACTATGCGCTAAAAAAACATTAGTAATAGATTTTCCTTCTTCTTATTTTCCTTATCGTAAAGATAAAGTACGAGTAATAAAGGTTACGTTACGACATGAGTATTTAACCTGGCAGTAATGATAAGATACAGTTTTGTATTTTACATGTCAAAGATGTTTCTCTACATTTGCAAATACTTGTTAAAATGTAAGTGCAAATGTTGTCTTTTAAGATGATGTATGTATTTTAATACTGAAACAAAAATATGGATGAATATGGTCACAAAAATGTACTCTTTTAATTTGACATACCTATATTTATTTATTTAAATTATTTATGAATTCTTCGAAGGACGGGCCAGAAGATTGTAGTTTTATGGCGGCTGTACTATGTTTGTATACGGTGCTTAGAAGTTTGATGTAACTAGGGGATATTTCTTGGTGACTTAGAGCTGTGAAGATGGCATGGTGTGATATGCTGTCAAACGCTTTTGAATAGTCTACGAAGGCTAAGTAGAGGGGGAGATTATGTTCGTGGCATTTTTCGATAACTTGGTTTAACGTGTGTAGGTGGTCGGTGGTAGACAGGCCGGGGCGGAATCCCGCTTGTTCGGGTGGTTGGTGCAGATCAAGTTGACCCGAAATGCGGTTTTCTATTATTTTTATAAATATTTTATAAAGATGGGATACAAGGCTAATAGGGCGATAGTTGCCTATATCAGCCTTGTCGCCCTTCTTATGCAACAGGATTATGTTCGAATGGCACATATTTTTAGGAAAAGATTGAGTTGCTATAATTTTATTAAATAATTTACAAATGTGAGGAATTAATGATGGCTCCCTAACTCGCAACGCTTCAGTTGTGACGCCATCCTCACCCGCGCTTCTGCTGTACTTCATTTTCCGAAGCGCTAAGTATAACTCATGCTCTGTGATTGGTGGGATGGCGCTGAAACTATCGTCTTCGATTGGTAAATCTTGAGTTCGGAGGGAGTCCGAGTAGAGAGCCTTAGTCGAAGTGCAAAGGGGAGTAAAACAAGGAGATCCGCTATCGCCGAAACTTTTCACCAGCACATTAGAACATGTCTTCCAGAAGCTTGCGCCGCGTTGGGGAGACAAGGGGTTGGTTCTCGGAGAGAAAAGGTTAACCAACCTGCGCTTCGCCGATGACATTGTCCTTTTTTCCTCAACGGCATCCGAGCTACATCATATGCTAGAAGACCTTAGCTACGCAAGCCTCGAGGTTGGACTGAAGATGAATATGTCAAAGACCAAAGTCATGACTAACAGCACAAAACGTAGGATTGAGGTAAACGGAGAACACATTGCATATGTCCATGAATACCTTTATTTGGGCCAAATAGTCTCTTTCCAGGCGCGACAAGAAAAAGAGGTCGACAGACGGACCGAGAACGCCTGGAAGAGTTATTGGTCCATGAAACACCTCATGAAGGGAGACCTACCTCTATCACTCAAACGTAGGCTCATGGACATGTGCATACTTTCAGTCCTCACCTACGGTGCTCAGACTTGGTCTTTGACGGAAGCTCAGAAGTCCAAACTCGGGGTTTGTCAGAGAGGTATGGATATGGAGCGCAGCATATTAGGTGTGAAACTCGGGGATCGCATCCGGAACACCAAACTGCGCTCTAAAACCCAGATAATAGATGTAGCTCGGAAAGCGGACAAGTTAAAGTAGGACTGGGCTGGTCATGTCTGCCGCATGCCGAATGACTTGTGGGCCAAAATAACCACAGAGTGGGTGCCCCATGAGTCAAACCGGGGATCCGGCAGACCTCGTCGGCGATGGCGGGATAACTTGGACTCCTTTTTGAGCGACTGGCCAGATGTAGCTCAAAACCGGGAGGAGTGGAAGAAGAGGGGGGAGGCCTTTGCCCAGCAGTGGGACACAATAGGCTCGTAATAAAATTTATGAATTATATGTAAAAAATCTAATCGTATGAATTAGGTATTCAATAATAGCACAATATCAATCACAATGGTCTTTCAATCATAATAGCTATTATTTTAATCAACTTTTTTCGCAGGATCCCGTTTTGGAATTCGGTCGCAAGATTGCCATCGGTTTCACGTCTGGCGTGCTCGGGTCTTGTGTGAACATTCCCTTCGATGTCGCGAAGAGTCGCATCCAGGGTCCGCAGCCGGTCCCGGGAGTGGTCAAGTACAGGTCTACTACAGGGGCAATAGTAATGGTGTATAGAGAAGAAGGGTAAGTCATTATTATAACTGTGGTTCTGCGTCTTACGCCCTTATTCAAAAAACTTAGCTATAAATTATACATATATGAAACTAGATGCAGGCAAATATAGATGGTATGATCGTATAGATGAGCTATACGCGTGCGTCCGTGAGGGACAGAACATATCACAATGCGACAAAGTAATTGTAAGTGCATCTCGTTCGGTCATCTGTTCCCTCCCACATTTTATCTATATTATTGCACCTCTATGCAGGCAAACGCTTGTTATCAAAGGCTTGTTAAATTAAAACACGTTTAAGATATAGGTACCTACGATTTTAATATAAAGTCATTTAATATATAGTCTTGTAGTCGTTTATTAAAATTAAAATTACAGTTCTTCTAGAGATATTTTATTAAGAAATACAAATTTAAACAAAAAAGAGTATACATTTATTAAGAAATACAAATTTAAATAAAAACAGCTCCTTGCCATTCCCGGTGCAAAGGTTCCCATTATGGTGCTTGCAGCGGTGCCACGCTGGATTACTATTGACTAAATTGGTTTGCCACTTTTGCCAGACTATAATATTCTATTTTAAATCTGCCAGGAACTTAGTAACTTGAGTAGGTAGCCCTAGTTTACCTATGATAGAGCCCTAGTTTACCTATGATAGTTTCCGTCCATGCTCTAGTTTTCGTCCACTTGACGGATCGGCAAATGATATATTTCATTTTTAATTTGCTACTTGCGAAATATCATCTTTATGTATATAGATATATTGTTTAGACATTAAGGATTGCAATTAGTCCAAATTTTTACAGCAATGTAGGTTTGTATTCAAATTTTGTCAAGTGAATGGAAACTAGAGCTGGACGAAAACTAGCGCAATGATCCTATGAATCCTATCTGATAAGTCTGATGAACACGTTTGATATCACTGGATTGTTGTTTACTAAGTAGTTCACTGTCTTCACTGATCTAAAAAATACTATCACCGGTCGATATTATCGAGTGATATTGATGACACATATTATCTATCTTTGTTGACACATACTCATCCTTTGTTGATAAACTTATCGTTTTAAAAAGTAGATAAATATATTTATTATTCAAATCAACAGAATTAGCGTTCAATACTTACTTATAATTATATTTGGGAATATGCTAAATTTAGTCACAATTTTGGGTTTATTTAAATTATTTTTGTGACCCGATTCAATCTTCGCTTTGATAAATCTTGTTTTATTGTTGGCAAATGTTTTACAAATACCGTTCTTGATTAACATTTAACACTGGTTTATTTCAAGAAGAATATACCGGATGTAAAATTATGACAATTAGTTAATTCGCGAATCATAATAACATAAGTATTTGGTTAAAAGTAAACTTTAATAGCTAAAAACATAACAACCATATAAGGCTGCGCGTGCAGTAAAGGGTTAAGTAGGTAAGTTTAGGTTTAAGATAAAGTTAAGTTGCATATCAACAGCTAACACAAACGCAAAGGAGCCTCGTCTGCCAACAAACCACTGTGTGGTTTGACAGAAGAAAATAGGTATTTAGTTGTAAGTAAGATCTTTGAATAAACGTTTTTTTTTTTTTTTTTTTTTTTATAATAAATATGATAAATAACATAAATATGAGCTAGGTTATAAACAGTATAGTTACGTATTTTCCTGAAATATGAGAAAGCTTATTGCACAGCAGAATGTGGTTTCTAGAGTTGCACATGCAGTTTTGTAATATGTATTGACCACGTAAAGTTCAGCGGTTTTAGTGCATTGCCCGAAGTTGTTACGCCGTGCACATGTTCTTGGACTGCATCCAAGTGGCCCGTTATTTACGCAAAGTAGTAACAAAGATGTACTAATTATACCACATTGTAGACTAAACTAAACACCAATGTAAAAATATAATATCAATCTAAACAACTGCAGCTGCAGTAATAATTTAGCCACTTTTATATTTAAACACACACTATGTGTAACTTCATCTATTTTTTTTTAACCGCGAACTTCTGATGTACGTGGAAGTCAAACAAGTGTTTAATAATCTTATTTCCGTTCTAATTGTTGGTTACTTATCGCATACAACTATTTAATATGCCTTCTAATTGCCCAATTGGTGTGCTGATAAATAAACTCAACTAGGCAGTGAACGGAGACAGTTCATTAAATAGCGACAGCTAAATATATATCTTGGATTCAGTATTCGTTATACAAATGCAAATCGTCTATATTGCACAACCTCAAAATAGATAAAGACAGAGGTAAACAACAGGGTTATTTATATTACGTGCAAGTGTAGGCATCGGCTGGAGAGTTGAGGTGAATGATTACACACACAGCTACAGAGTTCTATTAATCGCAAAAACAGTATTGATTGAGTGAATGAATTAGTGATTGTGACTTCTGGCAAACCCACTTTGTCAGTAGAAAAAGGCGGGAAATTCAAAATTTCATTGGGAGCTTAACCCTTCCTGTCATCATCCTGTCCTGGTCGGTTTCGGCCTCGGCGACTGGGTTTATTCTAGGGCTAGTGAGAGCGACGATCGTGAGCTTTCAGGTGGCTGACGTAGCCTATTTTTGCAGTAAATGTACGACCACACTCACCGCAGGTCAGCACCCCTTCCACCCTTCCTGTATATTTTTTTTTAACCTTTTTCTACTGACGGAAATGGACTCCCAAACTATATACAGTATATTATGCTTGAATAAATAAATAAATAAATCAGAATGTGTCCGGAGCGCTGCCCAGCGGCGCGGTCGTGTATTATAGTAGTAACATAGGGTGGTGTAACAGTGCCTTTTGGCCTCACCATCATCTAATGATGCCAAGGACCTGCTTAATATTTATTTTTCCTCATTGTTAAATGTTACTTAAATAGATAGTTATGTAGTTATAGACATGTATTTTTTATACTTAGCGCATTGCTAAAACTGCCAGCAAAAAAAAAGAAAAAAAAACTTGTTTTTTTTTTGGTCCGTCTTGCAGTTGGCGGTTCAACTTGCTATCGGTACGAAAAAGAATACTAATTTCAAAAACTCCCTGTCATTACGTGATTTTGTTGTTGTGTGCGTGAACTGCGTGACTTCGACTCCGGGCCGTCAAGGGCACACACGACACATTCACTACCCCCAACGCACATGTGCGTTCACCGTCATACAAGTTTGTTCCTAGGCCACGCCCCCTGGCAGTGAATGCGTTAAGGCATCTGTTTCCTACGTAGTCAGCTGGCCTGCGACAAACATGGCCAAACTACCGGAGGCGACATTCTTGGAGCTTCTCCGCTACGTCACGGACTGCGAGACTGCCACGGATGTACTCGTTGCGGATGCGGTCAGCGCGCGTAACGCCGCACATCCACCGTAGCATCTTCATCTCCGTAACGCAAACCACAAGTTAATTAAGAATAATTATTTATAATTATAACTAAAATACCAATTACTAATTTCATTTGTGATTAACAACATGAAATAAATTCTAGTAGCAATGTTTCGAATGTTTTATCACTAGAAAAAATTTAGCCGAGTGCGTGTCGGACTACGCATAATAGAGGGTGCCGTACCTTCGTTCAAAACAAACCGTGTATAAAGTTTATACACGGTTTGTTTATACTATAAACTCTATTTTACTTATGACCATGACTATGACATTGAAATGAGGTTTATTCAAAAATGAATCATAGTGATAAATTTTCAAATTTTATCACGGTGACGGATATTATATCGGTGACGGTGTCCTAATATCATTTTTAGGGTTCCGTACCCGAAGGATAAAAACGGGATAAAAAATGTCCGTCTGTCTGTCTGTCACCAGGCTGTATCTCATGAACCGTGATAGCTAGACAGCTGAAATTTTCACAGATGATGTATTTATGTTGCCGCTATAACAACAAATACTAAAAAGTACGGAATCCTCGGTGCGCGAGTCCGACTCGCACTTGCTCGGTTTTTTTGGAATGAATATACATTCAAATATTTTGTTTTGTTACAGATTCAGAGCCTTGTACAAAGGACTGGTGCCGAAGGTGATGCGTCTAGGCCCCGGTGGCGCTATCATGCTTGTTGTTTACGACTATGTATATCATTACTTAGACAATAGATTTAAGTAACAATAACAAGTAACTTAGGTATATGACGCGTTGTGTAACCACTTTATTGTATGATAAAGTAAATTTGTAATAATAATATTTTATACGTCATTAAACAGTTCAATACTGCAATAATACTGTACATGTTAAATAAAGATGCTAAAGCTCATGGTGTTTTTAATACATACTTATAAAACTTATAAAAAGTCGGCCAACAAATTCCATTACTAAAAATAAACCGGACAAGTGCGAGTGGGTTTCGCCCACCGAGGGTTCCGTACTTTTTAATATTTGTTGTTATAGCGGCAACAGAAATACATCACCTGTGAAAATTTCAACTGTCTAGCTATCACGGTTCATGAGATACAGCCTGGTGACAGACAGACGGACAGCGGAGTCTTAGTAATAGGGTCCCGTTTTTACCCTTTGGGTACGGAACCCTAAAAAGCAGAAAATTTAGAAAAAGCATGAAGGGTACCTTTCGCACTTAACCTGTAGTTGGTCAAACGAGCATAGTTTGTCAAAGGACTGTCTCATTTCAAACATAGACAGAGAAAATCATACTATCTTTGTCTTACCCAAGTACACGCACCCAAAAGAAAAGCATGAGTATTGCTTTTTTTGTTCTTATTTACTGCCAATTTGGTTTGACCAACTATATATATTTAAGCTTAGAATAAATTTAAAAGTGGAAAAATTACTGCCTTGGATGAGACTTGAACTCACGGCCTCTGGATCAAGTCTCACTCAAGGCAGTAACTTTTCCACTTTTAAATTTATTCTAAGCTTAATAGCATCGATCGCAGACGTTTCTGCTTGTTAAAAATTAATTTATATATATTTATTTTTGTTTCTTGTTTGACTTCCTTTAATAAATTTTATCGGTTTATGGACAACACTAGAAATGACAATTCGTTCGAAATGTTGTTATTAATTACAAAGAATATTATAATTTAAAAACTTTTTTATATATTTTACTACAAAAAACCTGTAATTACTTTCCTGTTTTTTCTTTATTTAATTAGAACATATAATAATATTGTTACTCCGTTAAATAAAGTTCATTGTTAAATTTACGTATGAAGTCGTTTATGTACGTCGTACGCTTTTCGGGTTTCTGAACGATTGTTACGTTTAGTATGATGCGAATTTGATAATGTCAATGTTGCGAATACAAGGAACTTTTATTAAACTTGTTTAAACGATTTTAGTACTTATTAATATACAGTTCAGGTGATTTTTACTATACGGTGTTAAATGGTTCTAAAGACATTGTTTCAGGCCAAGGTGAATGGATAGAAATTATCATCCATTGTTGTTTTGTTTCCTAACAACAGATAGAACTGTGGCAAAATAACTATTACTTAGTTTTGCACTTTATTTCAGTTCTTGTTTTTTAGCAAAACTATAAACTATAGCAATGGGTATCGATATTCATGGATTATAACTTCATTCTTGGAATATATTGAAACAACGCGATCCACATCATCATTTCAAAAAGTAAGTTTTGCCATGGTTTTTCCTAATGAATGTTAACAAAACATGTAAAATTGCCGTAAACTACATTATTGAACAATATAACGTAGGGATGTAATTTACCATAACTTGTAAGAAGTTTACTCAGTGAAAGTTTCCGTTTTAATATATTCAACTTTCAGAAATGGAACAAATGCAAACTTCCACCGGTCAAGTGCTCCCCCACATCGTGCAAGTATACCAGCCGACTATAACAGACACCAAGATACAGAGCCGGCAGATAATCCACCTGTCTCACCCACCACTCACTTCACAGAGCAATATTTACCAGCAGCCCATGTCGGAGCCCTTGCATATGCCTTCACAGCATATTGCGCATGAGATCAGTCAGATACAGACCTCTCAGAACTTGGTGATGTCGTGTCAGCAGACTCATTTGCAAAGCCTGCCGTTGCAAGGTAAGCAGTTTTGTACTTACTGAGCCGACACAACAATATGGGCTTGAATGTAACTCATAATTCATTTATAAACTGAAATAGATGTCATATATGTACTAAAGAAAAAGTGAGTAAGCCCTCCAGTGGCGGAGGCTTGATTCAAACCTGCATCTTCAGCTGACATACTATATACACTGTCACACAATTTATTTTTCACCACACAAGCTCGTAAAGCCTCTTATTCTTAAAAAACTATTCAGAAGAGTGGAATAGTAATTTAATGTATTGTCTTGTTTCCTCTTGGTGGAATTAAACTTTGATGATTATGAATAATAAATATTTAATAGCATTAATTTAAAATTGATTTGCAATGTTTTACCGTTAATATTTTCCTCATGTTGGTATGGTAAAAATTGTTGTGGTTCATTCAGTAGCAAATTTCAGTAAAAAACCCGCACAAGTTTCTACTTTCCAAACCACATTAAATAAGATAAAAAATAAAAAAGGTATACTTTGCACTTACAGGGCAAATGTCTTCACAAGTCCTGCAACCATCGACACCCTTACAAATAACTTCCCACGTGATCCTGCCGCAAGCAGCCATGTTTAAACAGCACATGCTGGTGAACAGCGTGCATCACCAGTATTATAGTTACGAGGCCTATCAGAAGGACGAGTTTCAGAAGGATTGTGTGGCGAAGGCCGAGCCAGGGTTGCCGTCTATCAATGAGAAACAGATAGAGTAAGAGTGTTTTCACATTGGTCGATCCGATGTTGGATGTAGGATCCGACATCCGCGTAGGGCCGTGAGGGCGCACCCGGGCGCCGTTTTTAGTCACTCACACTACAACAAGCATTATGCCTACACATACGCACACAAACAAATATTATCGGTCCGACAGCTGACGGACAGGGGTCTCCGACATGGTTGAATTATCGGAAGTCAGAAGGCGCCTATGACATAAACAGCTGCAGGAGAGTGCCATTGTCATTAAGTCCACCTTTTTTGCGTTATTTATCGTTTTTAGGGTTCCGTACCCAGAGGGTAAAAACAGGACCGCTGTCTGTCTGTCTGTCTCTCTGTTCCTCAGTCACCAGGCTGTATCTCACGAACTGTGATAGCTAGACAGTTGAAATTTTCACAGATGATGTATTTCTGTTGCTGCTATAACAACAAATACTAAAAACAGAATAAAATAAGTATTTAAGTGGGGCTCCCATACAACAAACGTGATTTTTTTGCCGTTTTTTTGCGTAACGGTACGGAACCCTTCGTGCGCGAGCCCAACTCGCACTTGGCCGGCTTTTTAGTAATAATTATTTATTAAATGCATGAATAAATACAGAGTAACACATATATCTTACATTTTACTTCCTTCCGACATCCAATATCAGATCGGGCAATGGGAAAACGCTCTAAGTTGTTTGAATCTTAATTTGCAATGGAGGATTTCAAGTGATCCTGCCGCAAGCAGCCATGTTTAAGCAGCATATGCTGGTGAACAGTGTACTACTGAAGTTCTTTTTGGAATCTTAATTTGTAAAAGAGGTTTTAAAACATTTGTTGGCTTTACCTCTTTTTGAATTGATACATTTTAATAAAGTGCTTTTCTATATACAATTGAACGTTCGACTTTTATACGTTCAAAGCCAAGGGCAGAGAGAAGACAGTCTAACAAAACAAATATATGTATAAATTAATTCTTGAATAAGAATTTACATATATAAGCCATTTGGTAATAACTCTTTGGTATTTTTTCAACTTTTCTTATTTCATATTAACTTTCCAGATGTAAACCAGAGCAAGTGGAAATAACACATCAATCATTAGAAATCGAGATTGAAAACATAACCAAAAGATCAAGAAGCCTGGTCCCTAACCCTAACCAATGGGCCTGCAACGTCAGAAAACTGAAGCACCAACGAGGAGAAGCCTATATCAGTCGCCGAGGGAAATATGTCCCGGAACGAAGGGTTAGAAACACCAAAGACTGCCTCAAAACCTGTAAATACAAATGTAATGAGAGAATTGATGATACAGACAGAGAACATATCTTCAAAGCATTCTACTCCTTAAACGCTAATGAAAAGAAACACTTTTTGCTTAACACCACTGAAAGAAACTATGTAAAACATAGTAAGCTAGACACTGATCGCAAAAGAAAGTACTCTTTTAAATATTTCTTCTTAGTTAGAGCTGTAAGATACACAGTATGTAAGAATTTCTACTTAGGAACATTAGCTATATCTCAAAAGCCGGTCTATAATGTGCATTTAACTAAATCTGAGATGAACATCCCGAAGCCAGATGGTAGAGGTCTAAATCAGGCCAGTGCGCACTCTATGCCTCAAGAAATAAAAGATAAGGTAAGAAACCACATATTATCTTTCAACACATTAGATGGGAAGCAAATTAAGCAGTTTTCTAGAAAAAAACAATATCTAGATCCTATTGTGAGCATAAAACAGATGTATACTATGTATCTTAATGAGTGTAGTAAAGATAATGCTATGCCTGTGAAAGAGTCTATGTATAGGAAGATATTTAAACAGGAGTTTAATTTGCATTTTAAAAAGACGAAAGACGGTCAGTTGTGCTGTAGATGTAAAGGGCCAGTGAAAAAGAAATTGTCGTAGATAAACCTAGTAAGGGAAAAAAAATCTTAGCTGTAAAAATTGGAGCACGATTTTTACTTATGGCGTTATTAGCCGGGTCCACACGGAGCGAGCATACGCGCGAGGCAATTTCCTCGCGCACAAAACGGCCAGTGTAGACGTGCGTATCGACATTTTTAGACGAGACACGTCTACACTGGCTGTTTTGTGCGCGAGGAAATTGCCTCGCGCGTATGCTCGCTCTGTGTGGACCTGGCTATTCATAAATGTTTGTCAAATATAACAAATAGTTGATAAATAGTTGGTCCCTTTCTGTAATTTTGACATTTCTGTTTGTTAGAAAGAAAAAAAATGTAAGAAAGAATGTAAGACGTTGCTAAGTTTAACCTTTTGGGCGCCAATGACGGATATATCGGCACCGCAGGCCCAACGCCAAAGACGGTTTAATCGGTCAAAGACCACAGAGCAACATAGACCTACGTGCATGTGCATAAAGTTCAATTTCAGTTTGACATTTCGGTGACGTGGCGTCCGAGTGACAGCTTTTGTGTTTGACACGGCGTCGAAAAGGTTAATGAATAAAGAGGTAGGTAAGAAGAGATTGAGCTCCGAATTTGACAGCTGGAGTAGATGGCGCTTTGCAACTTCATCAACTTGACAACCAGAGTTATTAAAAAATGTACGGGACCATACATCGACATCTATTATTATTACAAGCTTTTTATTAACTTGCAATGTATGTAAGTATGTAACTATGTTTGTACGGGTAAAATCTTGCAAGTTAAATTTGACCCACTTCCCGACTTCCGATGAAGTTGAAAATTTGCATACACATGTAAGTCGGGTGACAATGCAATATTATGGTACCATCAAGCTGATCTGATGATGGAGACAGGAGGTGGCAGGAACTCTGTGATAAAACAACGAAACCTAATTGTGTTCGGGGTTTTTAGAATTGTTTCGATTAGTATTGGTTGCATGTGGAAAGAAAAGTACAGTCAGCGATAAAAGCTTGTACCAAAAATGAAATCTTTGCCAAAAACTTATTTTAGCTGTTAAAATCGAAGCACAGATTTTTCTTAGACTACACTTTTTCTACATCAATAGCACATCAATAGGGTATTTGACTACTAGTCAAATCAGTTACTTTTTTCGAACTGTCAAAACGATTTTGCTACTATGGAATTTATATGAAACACTAGCATGTGACGTCACAATCAAATTACCTACTATAGTTTCATACTTGTTTTAAAATAGAAATTGTGTCTAAAAATAACTACTGTCTACGTTTCTCTTTTAATCTTCTAGTGCTTTATTTCATGCGTGGTGTAAAATAATTTATTTTCAATACAGTCAAATACCCTATAACAGTTTGGTGCGGGGTTAGCTTGGATATAGGAAAGCCAAGCGTCTAACGGATCAAGATTTTGTTTCTTAGACACACACTTCCTATGTGATAATTTCAACCTAGGTAAATACTAGATGTAAACTAAAGGTATAATTTATTTTATTTTATTTTTATTTATTCAGGTAAATACACATAATATACAACTTAATTACAAAAGTACCGTTAAACCAGTAAGGTTTGTCTCGGTACACCATCCGCAGTAGATTTGATACAATAATAAAATATAACAACAACATAAGAAAGTTCATAACATGCTTTTAAATGACAACAATCCGACACCGTTGCACTGAGCGCATATTAGCACATTTTTTCCTTATCCTATTGTTCTGCTTCTGCCGGCCGGCCGCTCTGTTCGGACCGGTTCTGCACTCGCTCGAGTAATATTTGCATTTAACTCTTACCACCGTTGTCAGATTTGCTAAGCACGACCAGTGTAAAGTAAACCTAAAGGTATTACAATAAAGTTCAATTTGGCATGTTACTTTAGACTGACCGGGATATGGACCGTGATTACCTTTTGTATTGTTTTGTATCACGGTCAATATAAGTCTAGTGAAACTAACCGTGAATCATTCAAAACTCTTAAGGGCCCTCCACACTCGTGCGCGAATCGCGGCGCGAAGCCGCGAACGAGAGTGTGGAGTCTAGTTCGCTAATCAGCGAAATCGACTCCACACTCGCGTTCGCGGCTTCGCGCCGCGTAGTCTGGAGCGGGCTTTAAGTTGCTTTAGAATCGTGTGAAGAGCACGCATCGATTGCCACTTTATGTATTTTTAAGTCAATAAATTTTAATATATTTTTACGGTGACTACTAAGTCACCACGATTGCCACTTTATGTATTCTTAAGTGAATAAATTTTAATATTTTTTACGGTGACTGAGTAGTCACCGTACCGAAAACAAAATTGTGACTGAATATAATATAAGATGGAATGCTAAAAGATTTTTCACCTCAGCAGCTCGAACAAGCCTACTTTCGTCACTCCAGGGAGTGAAACAAAGTAGCTTTTTAATTTAGTGAAGGCCATGAACTGCCACTTCATACTTCGGGGTCTATTACAAATTCGAAATACATTTTAACCAGGACGGTATATAAAACATATACATGTTAATTTGTGAAGTGATATGATAATTATTTTTATATGTCAATGCTTTAAATAAAACGCAATTTTATTATCATCAGTTTTATTCGTTCTTTTACACGTTAACTTTGTAGTTTCAATAATAATTAAGTTATTGTGATGTTGCTTTTCTATTCTAATATTAAACTTAACTATTATAGAAACTACATGTTACATAATTATCACAAAAACTTTGGTCAATGTATGAATTATACAAGAATAGTTAGTCATTTTACTTTAGATTCATTTCCTAAACTATGTCAGGCAAGATCTCAAAGCACATAATATAATACGTTAGTTAACATAACTGAAAATGCATAGCAAATAATATAACAAAATTATAGTTATCGTATAAAATTAACCACGTAAGTATTAAAAAATTAATTAAACATACTCTGAAGGTAAAAGGTGATACAGACAAATATAAGGGATTTTATTGGACTGAAATATGAGCGATTGCTATAGTATTTTATACATTAACCTATATTAACATGAACTGTTTAAGGGCGTCCGCCAGGTGAGTATATCATTCATCTCTGCCAATCAACTATAGCCCTTATTTTAAAGGACTTAAATTTCTTTATCATCTTACTAACAAATAGTGAAGTTCCGCGCCTAGTAATTTTTCCCTCAATAGAAATGGGAATATTTCTAATGGCTCCTCTACAGCTACACGATGGCCCAGTGCTGGACCAGCGCGATGGCCATGCGATGGTTGAAAATTTGCAACTACCTACACTTCTTTTTAAGCAAAAAAATCGTAAATTAATATAAAGCACGAACGTCCACACTCAACCGCGTTTAAGCACGCACTGTGGAATGGGTCACGTGTAGATGTGTACCTACTGCCATCGCAAGCCCACCTTTGATGTGCGGGCGAAAAACCGACACCGTGGCCATCCCATTGCCATCCCGCCACGCCATAAGCCATCCGACACCACTACCCTCTTTAGACGCTGGCTCATCTTAGTGGGCCACTATGATGGCCCATCGTGTAGAGGAGCTATAAGAAGGAAACGCGCAATGGAATTATTGGCGTCCAAAACATCAAAACTTATTTCATAATGACCCCAAAATTAACGCGGTTCTTATGAAGCAATTTATTGTTAAAGCCTGACCAGTAATATATGATCATTGTCAAGAGGGCGCTGTTATTTTCATCATGTATAGGGTGACAGTTTAGTAAAGTATGTAAATATTAGTTCCAGTGAAATTCCGCAACATGGCGCGTGATCATATATTCCTGGTGAGGCTTTGCAGTGAAGTTAGTGAAGTACAACTAGTATAAGTAGGTAGGGTGCGTTGGGGTAAGATTGAACAGGTTTTTCATGCGGGGTAAGATGAAAAGTCGCCCGTAATGCTTCGGCATACGGACGATTTTTTGTCTTACCCATAAAAAACCCGTTCAATCTTACCCCAACGCACCATATAGAGCTACAATATTTTATCTCACGAATCTCAGCTTTAATCATATTCTTTTATTTATTTATTTTTTATTATCAACTGATCGGCGATTGGCCCTAGTCACCATCACCATGGAAAGTGAAGATAGGGCCTAAGATGGAACTAACGTTCAGTAACAGCCTGTTCACTCTTGGTTTAAAGAGATTATTTGGGGCATTTTCTATGAAAAGGGACCTTATTGTCGATGGCGCTTACACCGCACAGCGTCGCGCGACATTGTATTTATATCGGAGCATCGTTTATAATGGCGTAAGCGCCATCGACAATAAGGTCCCTTTTTATAGAAAATACCACATTTACGAGATTCACGCAATAAACACAATATTAACCATAAACTTCTCATTCACACATGCTTAAGTGAAATACATAGCTATGACGTCTATGACCCACCGTTTTGTTTACGAATAATATAATTCGGAGAACTTCCTTTCGTAGTAAGACGTTTTATCATAATTAATTGATCTTGGCCGGGATCATGATGCAGACCAAATCTCCGCCGTCCGTCTTGAGCTCCCACTTCACATCGACCTTCACCTTGGGGTACGATTTGAGGACTGGCAATGACGTCACGTACTTGGCTAGTTCACCGGCCTGTAAACAAAGATTAATTATCAAGAAAAATAATGGTTTGACACTTCATTGAGCATGAATGCGCAAAGCGTGAATGCCGCTGCAGTCGTATTTCCGTTTTAACGAATTCCGGTTAGGTTATTCCGAGGAATTCCGAATCGGACTCGCCCACCGAGTGTTCCGTACAATTTTAAATTATATTTTATTTTTTACAAATTTATTGTTTTCAGATTTTTACCTTTCCTACTTGTAATGTAAGACGATATTATTGGCCAAATTTCATAGTTCTAGTTCAACGGGAAGTACCCTATTAATTTTGATTCCCTTGAGTGTCGAAATATACGTTTTTTTGCGGTTTATGCCGTAATGTTTTTTTTTGCGTTACTTAGAAGTTTGATTTTTTCACAGCTTCAAGGGACTGGTAGGTAGATATATGGTTTTAATTTTAACTCGATACCTCCACGCGTTCCCGAGATAAAGGGTCTTGACAGACAGACGGACGGACAAATCGGACAACAAAGTGATCCTATAAGGGTTCCGTTTTTTCCTTTTGAGGTACGGAACCCTAAAAATAAACTTATTTCTTGACTATGGAGTTCAGAATAAGCAAGCACTCCATATTAGCTCCATACTCTTAGATTCTAGTGTAAGTACATGATATCCGTCTAAGGTTGAACCGATTCTCCTAGGCCCTTTCTCAGTTGTCTATAGGTACCTAAATCTGATTGGTGCGGATGCAGGGCTATACTCCCGCGCAACTGTGCTAGTCAGAAAGACTAATATTACACCGATAACTTACGGATGAATCAAGATGGGCAACTCCCGACCACTGCGACCTTAGGCAGATTGGGACCCCCGGCAGAGGGAATGGCACGGGCAGGTTAATGATGAGATGATGAGACCGTGCACCTCTGTGGTTATGTCTTTCATCCAGTGACTGTCTTAGTTACCTTGAGAGGGCAGGTCAGTCCGCTGCCCTTGCAAGTGCGGGCTGCGGCAGAGGGAATGGCACGGGTAGGTTCATGATGAGATTGATGACACCGTGCACCTCTGTGATGATCTCTATCATCCAGTGACTGTCTTAGTTACCTTGAGTGGGCAGGTCAGGCCGCTGCCCTTGCAGGTGTGGGGCTGCGGCAAAGGGAATGGCACGGGCAGGTTCATGATGACATTGATGACACCGTGCACCTCTGTGGTTATCTTTATCATCCAGTGACTGTCTTAGTTACCTTGAGAGGGCAGGTCAGTCCGCTGCCCTTGCAGGCGTCGGGCTGCGGCAGAGGGAATGGCATGGGCATGGCGTGGTTCGTGGTTCAGGTTCATGATGAGATGATGACACCGTGCACCTCTGCTGTGGTTATCTCTTTCATCCAGTGACTGTCTTAGTTACCTTAAGAGGGCAGGTCAGTCCGCTGCCCTTGCAGGCATCGGGCTGAGGCAGCGGGAACGGTACGGGAAGGTTCATGATGACACCGTGAACTTCTGTGGTTATCTCTTTGGCTGCTACCGCTAGAATTGAAAATTACACACGTGTATGATAATTATCAATGACATACCCTGACAAGATTTTATTTGACCTTCGCCATGTTGCGCATGGTAGGGGATGATGGGCACCCTTCAGACACATTTTAGATTTCGATTTTTCATAAATAGGTCTTTAAAGATATATTGCTCAATTTTTAAGACATTTTTGATAACAGACCTTGAAAGTCATCGAATGTAATTAATTATTAAGTGTTTTTAAAACAAAAACGACAAAAAAAGTTGAGAAATATGCAAAAAAAATATGTCGACGATAAAACACTTCAATAAAAGGATGAAGGATTGCGTAGCATTTCAATAAATAATATTTTGAAATTACTGATATTTTCTTTAAATATAGGAACATGACATTATTATGAGCTGCGTGTTGTCAGGCTGTACAAAATTTGGTGGAAAAGTTGTGCTGCATTTTCTTGCAGTACCGTAAAATGGGGTAATTAGGGTTCGTGGGGAGAGTTGGGTTATGAATGGGGAGAGAAGGGATGAAAGGGGGGTGAGATGGGTTTTTAAGGCTACTGAAAATCAGAAATCAGAAATCATCGCATTACTGCTACAAAAATAATGTATTCCAATTTAAAATGGAGCGGAGCGGGTTCTTGTGACTTTTGTTATCTACTTTTGCGTGTTGTTATAATCCAGTAGCGCTAAGATGGTCGGCTCTTTATCATTTGTCACCATGCCTGTCACGTTCTAACAAATAATATGTAAGTGCGAAAGTGACGCATGGCATGACAGGTGATAAAAATGAGATACCGCTGCAGTACATATTTACTATTTAACTTTTGTTGCATAAATAACTAGGTACATATCAGTTGTTGATGTTTTCCTTAATTCTTATACTAAGTACGTACTTATACTTTAAAACCCGACTTTAGTCATAGTTATGTGCAAGTTATGAGTAAACATCCGTTTCGTGAATAACGTTTGACATTGACCGTGAGAGCGCAACTAAATGAAAACATGTAGAAAAAAGTAAAGACGCAAATAAGCTTCATTTCATGGAGACTTATCCATACTTCATTTGGCTAATAAAACTCTCCAGTTTCGCGAGAACTAGCAATGTTCTTGTCTTCAAATTGAGCCTAATGCACTGTGGAATGACGTTACGTGGTTACTTATTACGGCATCCGCTCATGCTAATAGCTCATAACATCGCAGCGCATTACTCAGCCGGTAGTTGTGTAGTGGCAGGCGTGGCTCACTCCGCGATTTCGTCGAGTCGTTATAAGTACATGCGGCCGACACCAATTTTGGTGTCTATAGTCATATTAGTTGCCGCGCACCGCTACGGAACGGACGCATGTTCGCGCTTGCGACACCTAGCGGTCATTTCTGTCGTAATAGACGCGTTTTGTTAGACTCTAACAGTTAGAGAGTGAACCTTCTGTACCTATTATTATTTATTCTGTACTTTGCTTGCGCTAATATGACTATGTTTTAGAATCCATCTAACTAAGCTAACTTTGCATTTTGAGAAGAACAAATTGAGAAGTGTCTCTCGAATTCGAACGTATACTAACATCAGAATATCTGAATGATATCATTTATAATTTTAAAACTAACACGGGACTTAATCGCATACAAACTTACGTTTATTTATGGCCTGACGTTTCGAACGTGACGTTACGTTCGTGGTCACAGGCAGACTGGCGAGGAATTGTATCAACATCTTCTTGCCGCGCGGGTTTAGCAATGAATGAATGAATGAATTTAATTCTTTGACTCTACAATGCTGTCTATACTTACAACGTGTGAAATCTATAGAGATGGTGCCATTGTTGTTTCTTTTGAGGACGTACTTCTTGGACGAATCTTCGCACCCGCTGACGTCCACTTTGCCGTCTAATTAGATACTAGGTGTGAAACCTATACAGATGGTGCCATTGTTGTTTCTTTTGAGGATGGACGAATCTTCGCACCCGCTGACGTCCACTTTGCCGTCTAATTACTAGGTGTGAAACCTATAGAGATGGTTGCATTAGTGCTGTATTCTACTGACTACTTAGTACTTACTGGGTGTGAAATCTATGGAGATGGTGGCATTGGTGTTTCTTTTGAGGACGCACTCGGTCGCTGAGTCTTCGCACCCGCTCACGTCCACTTTGCCGTATAATTACTATTTGTGATATCTATATTAGGTTGCATTAGTGCTGTACTCTGCTGACTACTTAGTACTTACTGGGTGTGAAATCTATAGAGATGGTGGCATTGGTGTTTCTTTTGAGGACGCACTCGGTCGCTGAGTCTTCGCACCCGCTCACGCCCACTTTCGACACAGATCCCAACGTCGATCCTGGAAACAAAGCGGTTATTTCGTTAATTTCTTGCCGAATATAGTTACAATTACAACTTACGGCAAGTAAGGTCTCGTTAAACAAATATGATGTTAATGAATTCAAAATACATCCCGACCCTTTACAGCGTTCGTGGTGAACTGGACATTTTTACACATTATAATTCTGCGCTGCGCCGCGACGCTCCGAAGGGTGCGCGACAGCCGCCACAGTCTCCGCCGTCGTGGCAGGGAGATGGGACAGTGCACTTATTAGGCACTGGACCTCCCAACATCTTAGTTTAGGTACTAACATAGTAATTTAAGTAAATTTGTAACTAACAAAATATATTGTATTGTCGTCCGAAATAAATGTTTTATTTTTAATTTTTTATAATTTTTCAATTCAATTCATAAATAAAAATATGCAATTTTTCGTCATTGTTTTCTTATGACGTTATCATTATCACGCAAAATTATCGTCCGTAATCCGACTTTACAGACAACCATATTTTTTTTGAGACGTAGGAAAAGGAAATGTAAAATCTGTGCAAATTAGGCAAGATGCTGAGAATTGAGTTCTTATTCTATGGTCACCCTACCACTGATAAACGTTAAAATATGTAAGACTTAAATAAAGGGGAAACTTCAAGTGCTTGACCCAATTTAAAGTTGCAGAAATAACAAATGACTTAGCCTTCAGTTTCAGCCTGGAAAAGTAGGACGCCTAAGCCACTTATCGACGAAGCCTATGACAGTGTAGAAATCCAACTATTCCGGGCACAGCCAAAGGTCACAGCGGGATTATGGGACCATTGACAGCTCAATGTTAGCAGAGAAAGGTCAGACATGTTTGAAACATGTTATTTATTCAGTCAATAAGTTCCAATTAAATATAGGTACACGGTGGCTAAAAAATAATTCCATTCCCGTTGCCAGGGAGGTTTTCTGATTATACTGAGCAACTTTTACTATGGGACCAACGCCGAAAGCGCGAATAAAAATTGGTTGTTTAATACATTTTGGCTGGCCCATTTTCTATGGGAGGGTAAATGTTTTTTTACGCGATTTCGTGCTTGGTCCCATAGTAAAAGTTGCCCAGTATAATCCCAAAACCTCCCTGGTAACGGGAATGCACTTATTTTTTAGCCACCCTGTATATCAAAGTCGGTCCAGAGTTAAGTGTTAGAAAGCACAGACCACCCCCTGTGGTTTTCTGTGGTACCGAAACATCCGGCACTTTGTTTTGTGTAGAAAGCATCACGTGATCACCGGTCACCTGTCATAGAAAATTAAGTGTTGGTTGCCTCGGCCCGGACCCGGGCTGTTCTAAAATGAGTCATCCTTTAGCTTAAACAAACTACAGATGTCCTATGTTGTACTTATAATAGGTATTTACCTAGTTCATGCTGTATCGAATTCACATTACGCCGTAGTGAAACCGTATTCGTTCGCCGTTCATTGTGATCGAATTTAACTTGACAATGGGTATCCTGTCGAACCCGATTGTAATATTAAAGTAGTAACGAGAAAGGGTTATTTAAACCGCGTACTAGAATTTAAATATTTTCGCGTAGTTTGAATTCTCATTCAAGTGGAATGAATGAAATGTTCAAGAATGTTCTATGTTCTGTAACTTGCTATTGACACCCTTTTGTCACCTCTATTGCCAATGACGTAAGTTAAAGATGACTTGTTAGTGCTGGGATGTTTACGAGCTATATAATACTAAAAAGTGCCTTAGTGATTGTGAATAATCCTTTACTATCGTATTTTCCAACGCACGAAAAAAAGGACAGGTTGACTAAAGAGCATGACAATGGGGTTGGCAACTGTCAAAGGTTTGCAGAGATGGCACCATCATAGCTTGCCCCTTTTTCTATGAGATTTGGCTTAAAGGGCTGGCATCCAGGGCATTAAAAAAATTAAAATTTGACACAATTCTAGGGATTGACAGGGCAAGCTATGCTGGCGCCATCTGCTAAACACTTCGACCGGCCAACCCTATTACGAGGGTTTAATATATCTTTGTATCTTCATTTATAATTTATGTCTTAATATTAAAAATATAACACAAAAATATATATTAACATTAAAAATATTGATAATAATCAGATATTTTTCGCTAGATTAAAAAAAATGGCTGACTGCAAATGCATTTTATGACATGTCAGAATATAATAATAACGATTTATATAATTTAATTTTAATGTACTTATTAATGCTTTAATTGTTAAATTGTAAATTGTATTGACTACCTATTATTACGTGTTATTTATTGTTTTATTTTATTTTACTTTAATTGGTAATATCATTGATTGTAGTTATTTTAAATGAATTGTAATTAAACTGACATGTAAAATTCGTCATTTTATCAATAAAGCAATATGAATATGAATATAAAATGCAACGTAATGGCGATTTAATGTTATTATTGTATTTTTTTAAATATACATATGAGATAAGCAAACAAGTTCAGCTTTTCCGACTCTCGTTAAGTTATCTACAATCATGATCATTATTTAATGATCTGCATTTTTTTATCAAAAAACTCGACGTATTTTTACTGCAATTTCATACCTAGCTTAAAAACATAAAATTAGCTTTTTTTGGCTGTTTGTTCACTCGTAGGTCAAAACAAATAATACAATTAGCAATTTTTTTTTGTTATAAATTATATTTAGTTCCACTCCGTCACATTTTAAGGGTTCCGTACCCAAAGGGTAAAAACGGGACCTTATTACTGAGACTCCGCTGTCTGTCTGTCCGTCTGTCACCAGGCTGTATCTCATGAACCGTGATAGCTAGACAGTTGAAATTTCCACAGATGATGTATTTCTGTTCTTAACAACAAATACTAATTAAACAGAATAACTCGACTCCCATCTCCCATACAATAAACGTGATTTTTTTTGCCGTTTTTTGCGTAATGGTAGGGAACCCTTCGTGCGCGAGTCCGACTCGCACTTGGCCGGTTTTTTGAGGATAAATAACAAGACAACTAAACGAATTTTGACTCACTAAAGGCATCATCATAACTCTTAAGACCTGGCTCTTGTCGGTGGAGTAACCGCCACTCCGTTCTTCTTTCTGCCGCTGTTTTGAGCTCCTGATACGTCCCGTACGTTGATTTTCTCTTTCGCTTGGTCCAAAAACGCACGTCTCGGTCTTCCTCTGCCTCTCCTTTTTTCTATTCTTCCTTCTATTATAGACTGTATGTAAGTATCGTGCCGTATCAGGTGCCCCAACATGTTTCCCCTTCTGTTTTCAATCATTCTCAGCAGAGATCGCTTCTCACCTACCAAATCCAATACTTCTGCATTCGTTTTCCTCTCCTTCCAGCTTATACCTTCCATTCTTCTCCATGTCCACATTGCAAAAGCGCTTAGTCTGTCTCTATCACGCTGGGTTAATGTCCACGTCTCGCTACCATATAACGCTATACTCCAGACGTAGGTCTTGATAAATCGCTTTCTAATGTTTCGGGATACCTTTGCTTTAAATAGGTGTTTTTTTGGTGTTGAAAGATTTTTTATGCATACGGCGCGCTAATGGCAAGATGTCACCGTAGCCTATGGACGGATGCCTATGCAACTCCAGGGCTACATGGGCTTTGCCTACCCTTTTAAAACCTGTACGCTCCTTTTTTTGAATTGACGATAATGATTCCACGTATTCATAAATCGGTATGTAGATTACATATACAAACACAACATTAGTCATAACTTATGAGTCATAACTATATGTAATTGTTATTCCTGACATTAACGAAATAGTCTTATCACATCGCTGTATAACATTGTTTTGCAGTCAAATATAGCTATATTTAAAAATAAAAAAAATGTCTTCAAAAATTTCAGTTTTGTAACGCATTTTCACATATATATTTTGTACGGACCTCGGTAGCGTCGAGGCCGAGGATTGTATTGGTGGCATACAAGTTCTGACCTCAGCAGCGAGAAAAATAATTATTTGAGGTATGAAACTAGTAGTTCGCAATTTATAAGTTGCAGGTAATGTAGGTGAATTATATACCTACCAAGCTGCATGATTTAAGTAACGTTTCTTTCTACACTACGTATGTAGATGTAGATACATTGTAAGGTAAGGTCATTGCGCTAGTTTTCTTCCAGCGTTGTCGATTGTTAAAAAGTTGTCGATGGAAGTGTCAATTGATGTGCGTTATTTACGTATTATTTTATTGGAATTTGTTTCGTTTCGTTTTTGTGTTTGATTGTGGTAATTAAACTTAATTATTAGAGTATACGAAGAAAACATAAGTGAAAAAGTGATGACGAAGGATTACATCTGTCAGGTTGACTAATATGTTCTCACTGCTGAGGTGAAAAGTTGTGTGTACTACACGAGATCAAAGTTATTTACATCTCGTGCGCTTTTGAGTCCCATACTACGCTCAAGATTCTAAATTAGATGATTATATAATTATTCGCTTGCACGGGACTCAAAATAAGCACTAAGAAATATCAAACTTCGCTCTCTTGTTGTACAAATAACTAATTTGCTAATCCGTCAAGTGGATAAAACCTAGACCATGGACGGAAACTAGCGCAATGACCCTATTTAAGTAAATGCGGTTTTTTACAATTTTCTAGTAACTTATTAGGTACCTAGAGCTACAAATGCTTGTTTGAACTGCTGAAGAAACGCAATTTTTACATATATAGAGATCATGTTACTCACAAGGCAACAATCGGATTCTCACTCACATAAACGTTAATTTCCCTCCCGACAATTACGGTACAAACACTGTTTAAAAAACTCACCACAATCCCTGTAAAATTTGGCTTGGGCACTGGCCAGCAAGACCGCAACAGTAACAACGAACAACATGGCGGTTTTGTTTTTTAATCGCGCGCTAGCGTGCTGTCGACTCGCGCGTCGTCACGGACTGGCTGGTTAGACGTGCCGTGTTTGCGACCTTTATTCTGCTTATAACAATGCTCAGACGCAGGTCAAAGAGTACCGGCGATAGAGGGTTCATGGACCCTTTATCGGATGTTTTGTTTTACATGATTGTAGATTTTTTTGGCTAAACCGCGTTTGCACCGCTATATCCGAGATATACGGGCTTTTTTATAACCTGCAATAATTTACGATGTGAATATATAGGCCATACTCAGTAACTTTTACCATGGGACCAACCCCGAAATTAAAAAAAAATATTAGCTGTTTTATACATTTTGACTGGTCTGATGTTGTTATTTTCTATGGAAGAGTAATTTTTTTTCGCGATTTTGTTGTTCATAGTAAAAGTTGCTCAGTATGACCTACCTAAGAGATATATTCATATCCTAAAATATTGCAGGTTGTTAAAAAGTTAGTCGTGTATAATTGTTGTAAATGTTTTTATGATTGTGATACTAGTCAAATTTTAAATTTAAATGTAATAGTAAATGTTTTATGTAATGTACAAGTGTACGGCTTACCCGGTATTGTATTGTCATAGTCCTAGCTCTAAGTATATTGATTTGCATGGTAGGTGTTAATTAATTGTACTGTTTAACATTAGTATTTCAGTTTTTTGTTACTAACACTTCTATGGGCCATGCCTGAAAATAAATGATTATTTAATTTAATTTAATTTTAATAATTAATACTTACCCACGTTAAAGGGTAAAGGTGGGTACTCCGATACACAGACCCTAGGGTCCGAGAAATAGTGTAGTCTATTAAGTAATAGGGCTTAATACAATAAAGATTGCCCTAATATTAGGTGGGTACAAAATAGATTAGGACATGTAACTAGGCAATTTATTTATTTATTTTAAGCTTGAGTATGACCTGCGGACTTAATTACTCTAGGCATTCTCTATCAGTCAACCATTTGGCGAAACAGAAATGCGTCAAGGTGGGGGCAGTGGGAAAACAAGTAGGTAAACATGTGTCTGTGTTCTTCCATCGAGGAGTTCCTTTGGATCATCAGATCAGCACCATGTTAGCATATTATCACATTATCATCAGAATTACGAAAGTACTCCGAATTTCAACTATTAGATTTCAGGAAGTGGTTCAAATTTAAGTTATAATATTTGAAACAAATATACCTACAAAGAAACAAACAAACAAATATTAAAACGCAGTGAAGCTAAATAGATTAGAATAGAATAGTTTTTATTCGTAAACACACAGACAATAGACATACACATTAAAACATCATTAAAAGAACATAGAGAAAAGAAAGTGTCACGAAATGGCCCCATCTCAGCATGCTGCTGGCGACTTCCAGCGCTAATCTTCCGATGAGTGTATAGTTCCGAAATAAAAGTGTGTATAAAAAAGTATCTATAATATAAGCGCAATATGGTACATAAAAAAATACTTACTACGACTTAGACTAGCTAGTACAGCAATTCCTAATGACTTTTCAGTTATAGATTATCGGACTGCTAAATTTTCCCCAAGTCCATTCAGCCGTTGTTGGGTGGAGGATTATTGTTTGAACATGTACTAAATGCCCAGTCTGCGTCTCGTCTATACGTTTACTCTTTGTCTCACCGGAACCGCATCGCACGTATCACGTACATGTCTGTATCGTACATTGATAGGTAGTTGATGGCTATCAGTGGTACATTTAGATCAAAACGACCAAAAACGTTGACTGACTCACGCTTGAGAGAATATTCGGTAATCTTATACCTTTAAACGAGCAATTCTTGTATATATCTATCTATGTATATATATTTATATATTTCGGGGATCTCAGAAACGGCTCTAACGATTTTGACGAAATTTGCTATGCAGCAGTATTGCAGCGGGACAATACTACCGATTGCATTACTGCTTAAAATGTCAAACGCGCTTAAAATGACAAACGCGATGTCGCTGCCCCGATTTTTGACATTTGCGACAGTAAGTGCAGTCAGTAATGTCGCGCTGCAATACTGCCGCAGTAGTGCAGCTGCGGTCGGAATCCTAATCCGAATCCGGGAAGCAAATAATTAATGTTAATTTATCGAAATATTTGTATTTTATTTGCTTTTGGCCGTAACGTTACCATGGAGATCTGTCCACAACGTGACACTTTTTCGTGCATGCTACCGGTGCACGGTGTTCATCGGTAAGACGTTATCACGTCAAAAATATTCAACTGTCTTTCTCTTTCAAGAAGAGAGCTCGCATCATGGTAAGTGATGACGTCACGGTGCCGGCGTCAGTCGCGAGGAAGTTGGCGTTTAGCGCGTCCGGCGCCGGCAACGCCGCGCGAACACTTGGGAATAAGTGTCTCTTTACAAAGGTATAATACTGTCAGTATTATTAGGCTTTGCCAAGGAAGCAAAAATAGGGGAAATAATCTGTGTATAATAAGCGAGCTTTGGTATGGAAATGGCCAGGAAACTAGATCCGCCCTTGAGAGACAGTGGATAACAGCGAGTGCGTTTATGAATACCGCCATTAGCACAGAATAAATAATAGTATGTACTAAATAGGTACAAAAGGTTTACACTCTAAAACTCGTCTATTACGACAGATAAGACCGCTAGGTGGCGCAAGCGCGAGCAGGCGTCCGCTCCACAGAACTAGGATGAAGCATAAATTTTAGGTCTGTGGTCCGCTCCGTAGCGGTGCGCGGCAACTACTATGGCTGGGCACCAAAATTGGTGTGGGCCGCATGTACTTCTAGCGACGCGACGAAATCGCGGAGTGAGCCACGCCTGCCATTAGTTGAGTCGCCAACTTAGCCCCTCGTCTACTTTTTGTCTGTCAGTGCGAGACGCATGACACGACAGGCGATAAAAGCGCGACTAAAAGTGGACATTACGGCATGTGACACATGATAATAGGTCTCGCTGGCTATTGTATTGTATTGTATTGTAGTTCGGGCGATTTTCCGCAACTCGACGACTGGCGCCTATTTTGCGTGACATGGGGGTGGGCTAGTCCTGCCAGCCCAGCTCCTCGAGGAAACCTATCAAACCTTTGATGTTGAGTAGGACCTCGGGGAGGTCTCTCGGGGATCCGAGATGTTTTGCCCTGTATGGGGCCACTCCGCTGCACTCCAGCACCACGTGAGAGGCTGTTTCTTCTGTCTCCATGCATCCTCTGCATAGGGGACTGTCTGTGACACCTGTTATAAAAAGATGTTTGTTAAATAGTCCATGACCTGTTATGACACTGGTCACCATGCTCAGTCGGGTCTTTCCTAATTGAAGGAGCACCCTTGTGAGCTTTCCGCTGATTCCAGGCATGGCTTGTTTGGCCTGTCTGCATCCAGTCTGGTTTAGCCAATGTTCTGTGTGTAGTTTCCCTGTACGTGCCAGCAGCATTGAGCGTACCTTGCTAAACGGTATCGGGAGGATCGGTTCTGGGCCAATCGCTCCCGCACTCGATCCTTGCCTGGCAAGCTCGTCCGCAGCATCGTTACCCCGGGATCCGCTGTGTCCTTTGATCCATTGTAGGGTGATCTTATTGTTATGACATACCTCCATTAGTCGTTCGTGGCATTCGTGTATAAGTTTGGATGTGACTATATGGCTTTTTAGAGCCATCAAGGCTGCTCTACTGTCGGAGAGTATGCGGATGGAGGATCCTACTACCTTCCTTGCAGTGATGGCAGCCGCCGCGTTTATGATGCCCATGCACTCAGCCTGGAATACCGAGTTATGGGCTCCTAGCGGAGTGGTAATTGACATGTTCAGGTCTTCTGAGAAGGTTCCAGAGCCCGATCCGCTGTCTGTTTTGGACCCATCAGTGAAGATTCTGAGCTCCCGAGGATTGAGTCCTTCGTAATTGTCGTCCTCGTATAACTGTATTTTGTTTAACTGTGTTTCGCTGGCTATTAGACCGATTGTCCAATGAGGAAGCGTATCGGATGTTCATTGGCAGGAAATTGCCGCAATTGACGGCTTGACATCGTCGGTGTTTTCGGGAGTTAACGGTGACCTTACGGAGCTTAAGGGTCGGTTGCAACAAACTGTTTGTCATCGTTAAAGAGTTCGCTAAATTTTATTGTATGGAAAGTTTCATGGTAAACCGCCGCGGCGTGCCCGGTTACGTTGATCAGTCTGGCAAGTGCGGATGGTGCAACTGACACTTATTCATTCTCTCATCTCTGGTTTCTACTGGAAAAAACAAGTCAAAAATATCTGAACGATTTATAAGCATACCCCGGGGTTTTTGGTGCGGGAATGATTTTGTTTCGTGTATTTATAACTTTGTTTATTGTAAAAAAGTTACCAAACCATGAATTAAAAATAGGCAGTAAGTGTAAAACATTCACAAACTCTACTGTACTTTTAAACAAACCCCGGGGTATGTTTAGAAGTATGTAGTTCAGTTCTTGCCGGATGTGGCCTGAGAATCCCTTAAATGAAATCACTTGTTTTAGTGACTAGTATAACGGAGGAAGATTCTGATTTAACAATTTGTTAAGGTGTTCATCTTGTTTTGACAAGACTGAGTCCTATTAGGCACATTGCGCACGTCTGTAATTCAAATTCTGTAATATCTGTAATGTTTTGAAAAGATGTGCCCCGCCGAGTTTCTTGCCGTTTATATATTGGGAATATTGGGATACTCTCCTCCAATTGAGGAGGGTTAAATCTTCTCGATGTAGAGATTTAGGGTTAAAGTCGGTGTAGCTTTATATGATGTGCATATCTTTATCTCTATCTTAGCACTTAGTATCAAAAACTTAAACTTCATTTCTCAAGGGGGGGTTGGAAGTTAGAAGGAACTTGTAGTAAAACCAAAAACATTAAAATGTTTATTTGACGACCATTTAATACAACAATCAGACAGTTATAAAAGTCAGAAATGATGCGAAGAAACTTACTAGGTCTTTGAATGCCATCTACCCTATTGGTCTAAAGAACGGTTTCCTTTGTCATTTGGATGCACAAATATTACGCATTTTGATTGCATCATCATCTTCGAGTTTGTCAAATTGTCACCCAAGGATAAAACAGTCTTATTAAGTCTAAATATAAATTTTATTAAGTATCTTAATTTGTTTGAGGGCAGTTAGGATACCTACACTTGGATTTATTCATAATCCGACAAATTTATCAACCATAATTTTACAAAAACAACATCTAATAAGTGTCAATTGCAACTGCTTATTAGAAAAAAAAAACATTTAAAAACAAATGTAATTTTCTGTTTTTCAAATAAAATATATTAGATTGTTCGGTAAAAACCGGAGCTTTTGTTTTTTAAAAACATTGTTTTAATGAATTTATTCATTTATTTATAAGGAATTACATAAGTACATAGAGTTAGACCAAGAAAAGTCTGCAGAGATTTTGACAGCACACGCAGTGCCAGTGTTATTTACACGTCACAATTTCATAGAAGTTTTGACGTTTAAAATAACACCTGCACGGCGTGTTCTGTCAAAATCTCGGCACTTTTCTTGGTTTAACTCTATTAATGAAGGATTTCAAGTACCTACCTAATCAAATAAACCGTAAAACATGAATGTAACCAATGGCTTCCAGAGACTCCATGTTAAGACGATTATATCCTACCTCGAAAAGATTATGCTACTGCTTATTTGGTTGATATATCTTAGATTCCATGGCATATCTAATAATTAAATTTATTACCTATTTGTCGGCGGCCGATCAGAAAATCCGCCCGGTCGTAAAGTTCCTGTGTAACGTTTTGACACCAATAGATAGGTAGGATAGGTTCGTTAGATTGCTTCAGATGATCGAAGAGCAAACAGTTCAGAAATAGGAGCCCCGCATAGCGGGTCTCCGTCGACTCAGGGAACTGGTGGAACGAGACAATGATTTTCACGTTACACGATACCTATTAGGAATTTAATGGTCTGTCGGATATTACGATCGGCCGCCGACATATATAATGGGTGAGGAGGGATATATCCCCAAGAGGGGATTTTTGTAGTTACTCGAGCGCGTCAGATTAAGATATGAGTGAGTGGCCTTAGCCAATTTTAGCCATCTATGTTGAGCCGTTGTGGTTTGTGGGAGGTTCAACTACACATTTGGGTGGAGAACATTTAGTATCGTTGGCTCCCCAGGTATAAGAATTAGTTAAAAATAAAACCACGACAATCCACAAATATCACATTAATATAAGTTTGCAGTGGTTTTACTCTCAATGTAAGTTACAACGACTGAAAGCCA
The DNA here is from genome assembly GCF_947568885.1 of Cydia strobilella. Classification (NCBI taxonomy): domain Eukaryota; kingdom Metazoa; phylum Arthropoda; class Insecta; order Lepidoptera; family Tortricidae; genus Cydia; species Cydia strobilella. The sequence goes on from NC_086055.1 coordinate 15,046,374, forward strand.
GGGACAGTAAAGTATGTAATCATAGCCAAACTTACTCATACAATATTAATTTTTATTGTTTTTTTATACATAGTCAATACAATGTCTTTAACTACACATTAATGACAGGTAATAGTAATACTAAATGTTTTTCATTATAATTTAAAAGATTTGGCAAATAGATTGCAAACATTATAACTATGGATAAAATAATATCAGGATTTTCAAATTACCTATCTACTTAGTCTCAGCATAGATTATCTTTAAAATTAAGCATCGATATAATACGATACATGATGAAACTACCTACTTTGGGTTCATCCATTAATTACGTCACACTAATTTCGAGGTTTTTATCGAACAAGTGAGTGAGATTCCGGCGAGTTTTGGCGAACCGTGCAGCAACCATACATTATGCGCTTCGCGTGCGTTGTTGTACAGAGGTAGTACATGATAATTCCAACCGGTAATTTTATTTTTTGACCCCCCGCCCTCCTTGTCACACTTGGTCACATTTGGTAATCCCCTTCCCCCTGGTGTGACGTCACATTTTTTCAATGAGATCGGCGAATCAAATTAATATATTAATATTTTATCAAAATATTTTTGACAAAAGAAATATTAGTAATTAGTAATATAACCCAAAACAGATTAGGAAAGAAAATTGATTAAAAACGATTATCGTTCAAAAAACTTATTTATTAATGGACGACCCCTTTCATAATTAATACGATTTAGAACATACTGTCTACCTAAAATAATTTTCTTAAAAAAAAATTGGGTAGATACTTTCCTATCTGCGCTTTATTCGAAACACTTTCAAAATCAGCAATATAGGTATTAGACTAAACTCTTATTTAATGCATTTGTAGCTTTCCTTCTGTGAAGGTTGCTTATGTTTTAAATGCAATATAATTCATCTGAAATTCCAACAGAAATTCTGATAAAATGGTCCTTATTGCACATGAAGCATGAGGACCCTTTTCTGTAGGAAAGCCACATTTCATTTTAAAACGACATATTCATAAATGTATACCTAATTTAAATATTACTTATAGTAAATCAACTTAAATAACATAAATATAATTATAAAGTAACTTATCAAATAAACTATAAATACAAATAAATTAAAATTAATAAAATTAAATTTAATACCGTCAAATCTGTTGTTTATGATTTAGTTACTGTTTGCAATGCGTAATATTAGAGAAAGCACGACGATGAACTTAGGTATGTACCTACTTTTAAAATACTTATTTTAGTCATAAAACGTGAATTATCAAGTCCATAAGTCATCCAAAATTTGTCTCGAATAATAACAAACAATATTTGACAAATAGCCGGTACATTTTTGTGATATCTAGTAATTATACAGTATAAAAGAATCAACTTAAAAATAAGCCCTAGATGCCGACTCTTATTTATATAATCACAATAGAATATTCTTTATTACACACCTATAGTTGTGCCGTAAATGGAGAACGTTCTCGAGAATGGCACAACTATAGTTGGTCAAGCAAATCTTGTCAGTAGAAAACGGCGGCAAATTTAAAAAATGTAGGCGCGAAGAGATATCGTTCCATAGAAAATTTGAATTTCATGCCTTTTTGTACTGACACTATTTGCTTTTGCACACCTCAATAAAATAATATTGTGTAAGAAAAACTATTCATTTATTAAAAATAGAGGCGACCAGCGATTTTAACAATATAAATAAAAGCCGTTCCCTATATTTTTATAATAACCACGTAATCTACAAAAATATGCATAAGCATCAGAAAAAAAATTGACCTCAATCTCATCCAGCTTCCATAAGTACACAATTTCATAATGTTATCGGCGAGCCAATGTCCTGTATAATTTCATTTTTGCGTCCACACCACCTCATTAAATTGACAATTTGATAAGATTGGGCGAAAAATTTTCTCGTCTGGACTGGCCTTAAAAGTAATAAATATTAAGCGCCCTCCACACTTGTGCGCGAATCGCGGCGTTCGCGGCTTCGCGCCGCGTAGTCTGGAGCGGGCTTTAGGTTCAGCATTTAGAAAGCATAGTTAATCATTAAAGAATAACCATTTTTGTATCGATTCTTGTAGATACAACGAATTCTTGTCAATCATGCCGTTATTTCATAGAGATTATTTAGAGAAGGTAATAAGTACTTAATTAGAGTTAAAGCAAGAAAAGTGCAGAGATTTTCACAGCATTGTTATTTCACCAGTGTTATTTATACGTCATAATTTCATATATAGAAGTTTGATGTTTAAAATAACACCTGCCTGTGTCTGTGCAGACCTTTCATGGTTCAACTCTTGTAGTTTTTTTATCAAATAACAGAGGAACATGTAAAAGACATGCAAATGCAAAGCTATGTCTACCAGTGCATTTTCACATTCAATTTCTGTCTTTGTGACAAATGGAACCTATTCCAAATGCCCTCTGTATTGAGCAGTCAAACAGGCAAATATGACAGCGCACTGGCTGGACTTACAATATTCAGAACAAGCTATTACGAGTATTTATCACGTACGTAAAAATCGGCATCGTATCAGGCGTTCTTACAGAGCGAATAATCACTTGGGGCGGCTTCCGAACCCGGGGACAGAGCGGGCCGAAGAACTGGGTCCGTCCGCAGACCATGGGCCGCTTGTTGTGCTGGCGTCTACCGGCCAAGCCCAGCCCACAGCAGGCCGGGGTCGTGCCGGTTCGCGCCGGGGTATATGTGGTCTTCCACCAAGGATCTGCGGTTGTAAGATCTAAGTACAAGGAACGAAGGAACTGTGTTAGTCTTATAAGTTATAACACTTTGCTACCGTTTTTGTGCTCACCAGTTGGCGCTACTGTAGATGGAGGTCCAGAAAAACAGATCTCAAAATTCTTCTATGCTTATTTTTATAAAATAATTACATTCTAATATACCCAAAGGTATTATAACGTCTAAATGTGCCATTTTTTTCAACCTGTTTAATTTTGCATATACTTTAGTTGGCACTTTTTCAAAACCACTAACATTTATTGAGCTATATCTATTATTTACCATGATTAATCAAAGATGTACAAATATTTACCACAATTATGAATAAGGAGTGAAAATTCCCGATAAAAAAGCGTGAAACCCCCTAAACTTCTATGCATTTGACATTTTGAAAGACCTCCATCCCCTAGCGGCAAAATTAAACGCGGTAGCCCTCATTATGCGAACCCGCGGTTGCGGTAGACCCGTTCGTATAATTAAATATGTATTAGTCTTAGTGTGACTTTGTGGTGATAGAAGTAATAGTGGTATGCGGAAATACACAGTGCAAGTAGTGAAAGGGATCTAATGTTACTCGGAACTTGTACCTAATATTAGCGGAACTCTTTGCAATGAGAATACACGCACGAAACAGGACGGTCCAGGTTAACGTGTTATAGCTTGACCACAACCGCTGTGCCGCTCCTTAGGTATGCGAGCGGCGAGACGGGGGGGGTCGACACGACGACAGACTCTTGTGTGTCCGTGATCTTCCCTGCCCGCACCCCGCCTCCCCGCGCATACCTTATGAGCGGCACAGCGGTTGTGGTCAAGCTATAGTATATCAATATAGCTTAATATTCATTTAATGTCTAGTTACAGTTTGTCTAGAAACAAGACCTTGCACCTACTTAATCTTTCTGGGTTAGCCCATTGGTAGACTGGTAGAGAATGCTTTAATCCTTGAGGCATTAAGTCCGCCATTTGGACTATCATGTATTGTGCAAAGATTGAATGAATAAATAAATTAGTGCGGTAGAGACAGCGTTTCGTTTCTCTGCGAACGGTTAATTGTTAAGTAAGTTAAGTAATTATTTATTATTAAGTTAATTGTTAAGTTAAGGGCCTACCGCGAGCCACGTTCGACGTGTTGCGCTGTTGCCTCTCTGTCGCACTTGTATTTCGTACGTAAGTTTGACATGAGGAAACACGTCGAACGTGGTTCGGGGTAGGCCCGCTGGTTGCATTTCGTGTACAGTCAGCTGCAGAGAAAAAGGTACCCCAAATCCTGCATAGAAGTTTGTATGCTGGGTGGGTAGTTTTTCTCTGCAGCTCACCGTACACGGTAATGGTCGTATCAAATTATTAAAACCATTTCAAATTGTTATCCCAATCGGCCTAACGCCCTGATTCTCCGAAACTTTGACAAATAAATAAAAGTAAGCGCCATTTGCACCATCCTAGAGTTAGACCAAGAAAAATATGCAGAGATTTTGACAGCACACGCAATGCCAGTGTTATATATACCTATATGTCATAATTTCATTAAAAAAAAAGTTAATGATGTATAAAATATTGTCTTCGGTCGGTCTTCGGTTCGGTTCGGTTATTTCATAAGTTAATGATGTAATTTTACTAATTGGGTAATGTACTTTCGCTGACATTGAAAGTTTTATTGATATCTGTTATATTAACGGAATAATCCAATTAACGATTACATCCTGTATAAAAAAAAATAAAAAAAGACTAGTGTATGCACCTGATGTTGCCCGTGGGTCGGAGGGGCCGGAGCGCATGCAGTTTCCGCATCCCGCTCCCGCCGCCGCCTCCTGACGAACAAACAAACATTATAGAAGGTTAAGCTTAGAAATAAATTAAAATATCGTGAGACATATTTCAAAATATTTAGATCAGTACGGTTTCACTCGCTTTTGGCGACATGTTTCGGATTCTTTGGGAATCCTTCCTCAGGCACGAGTGTCCGCGGCGCGCCGAGTGCACAACAGCCGCGGACACTCGTGCCTGAGGAAGGATTCCCAAAGAATCCGAAACATGTCGCCAAAAGCGACTAAAAATAATAGTGAGTAAAACCATACTGATCTAAATAATAAATTAAAAGTGAAAAAATTCACTGTCTTGGGGGGGGGGGGGGGGGGGGTTTATTTCTAAGCTTAATAATCGTTCACAGACGTTTCTGCCTGATACAAAATTATTTATTGAAGGTTGTCTGGAAGAGTCGTTTGTCGCTTTTTAGCAATAAGACCGCCTGTCTTTTATCTCTGCTTGTGTTTCTGTTTTCTTTTGTATTGTTTTCTTTTATTGAGGTGTGCAATAAAGAGTATTTGTATTGTATTGTATATTCATATCAACAAACATTCGATTAGTTTAGGTAAAGTTAATGCGGCCAATTCCGTCATAAGGTCAACTCTTAACATTAGGTGGGCCATATGACCTATTTAAAGTTGTATCCAACACTTTTTTTTTCATATTTGGGAATTTTTATTTTTTTAGGGTTCCGTACCTCAAAAGGAAAAAAAACGAAACCCTTATAGGATCACTCGTGCGTCTGGCGGTCCGTCCGTCCATCTGTCCGTCTGTCACAGCCTATTTTCTCCAAAACTACTGGACCAATTACGTTGAAATTTGGTATACATATGCAAGTCTATGATCCAAAAAATAATATGTAACGTAAACAAATGAATTTTGTAGAAAGGGGCCACTTTTGGGGTGAAAATCTATAAATAAAGTTTAGCAAACTATATCGCGTTATATATCAAATGAAATGGCTTATTAAGAGAATTTCAATTTTTTTTTATAATTGTAAAATAAATCGTTTAGAAGTTACTTAAGAAACTAGGCAAAATATTACCATTCCCCATTCCGAAACTACTGGATCCAAAATTTAAAAAAATACACAAAATAGTTCTTTTCCTATAGATGACAGGTTATTATCTGCTTTTCTATCGCACGAATATGGAAGAGTGATAGAGAGATACAATACTTAACAGATTTAACTTAGGTTAAAGTAAATAAATGGGTCTTCAGTATTAGTCTAAAAGGCCGGTAGTTTCTCGGCTCGTACCAACCTTGAACTAAATCAGAAACGCAGTTTCCTTTATTCGTGTGTATTTTCAAGAGAAATGCATTGCATAATTAGTTTTCTAAGTAAACAAATAAAGCGACTACTAACTTTAAATTAACTTGTACTTATTTGAGCAAAGGAAAGGGAACGGCCGTTTCTCCATACAAACGTAGTCACCATTTTCCTCTCTGGATATTGACATTACGGAAAATATTTTTACATATTTCTATTTTACATATATAGCATGCTCCTTCGTTTGATTTCTTTTATATTTTTTGATTATTGTAAGAATTGAAGCGAAAAACCATTCCCATACTTACAAATTTTTTAATGCCTCCAATTTTATAATAAGTATAGTTGGTCAAACCAAATTGGCAGTAAATAAGAACTAAAAAAACTATACTCATCCTTTTTTGTGTGCTAGTACTAGTGCAAGACAAAGATAGTATGATTCTCTCTGTCTATGTTTAAAATGAGACAGTCCTTTGACAAACTTTAGTATTTAAAAATTCAAAAAATTAAATCTAAGGGGCATAGCTGTGGTTCTAGACTTATGTATGGCAGATTATTAATAAACAGTCTTAGCAATGCAAATCCTGCCCAAATAACATCTAATTGTGTCAAAATATTTTTAATAATGATAATATCCATCACTATCCATTTTTTTTCCTCAGTCACCCGTTGACCACGAATGCTGTAAACATCGGGACGTATTTTAAATACATTATACGCGATTTGATCCGTTTCCGAAGTTTTATTTCAAAAAGGAAACAAATTAGATGTATTACTTTTACTAATCAGTACAAGTCCGGTAAAACCGACTTCACTCACAATGCCTCTGCAACTGATCCACAGGGAATTAAGTAACAACACCACAATAGAACTCATGCCACACAAGATTGTCAGAGTTGTGAACTAAGTTAGATTACCTGCCGTCTCTATAGGCTCGGAAAAATACGTGTAGGCTGTTACATTATGCTAATAGTTATGAGTTAGGAGACTAGGAACATTGTTCACGTTCGATTTCACGTTGGATCGCAAATGGATATAGGTTTTATTTTATTGATACAATGAACTTTAATCTTTAGTTTTAATTAATTAGAAAACCAGTGTAGGTTTTATTAATACAAAACTACATAAACTGCAAGTTCATAATCCTCATTAATCATTCGTTTCGACGTCCATTTATAATTTGGGGAACTAAAAGGTTCCCAGCATTATCTACATGTACACTAGTGTGTCGCTTATTTCGTCGAAGTTAAAATTTTCGACGTCTCACCCGCTTAATATTATGCATATTTTTCAGAATTTTTAATTATTTATGAAGGGTTCAATTTTTTTAAATTCGTTAGCGACCCCTAAAACGTAATTGAAAATTCGGAAAAAATCCACATTAGCTTTTTAGTGGAAACGACTAAATTGAGCGGGTGAGACATAGACAATATTAACTTCGACGAAATAAGCAAGATCCTTATACAGGGTGGCTAAAAAATAAGTGCATTCCCGTTGCCAGGGAGGTTTTGGGATTATACTGAGCAACTTTTACTATGGGACCAACCACGAAATCGCGAAAAAAAATTCTCCCATAGAAAATTGACCAGCCAAAATGTATGAAACACCCATTTTTGTTGCCACAGTAAAAGTTGCTCAGTATAATTCCAAAACCTCCCTGGAAACGGGAATGCACTTATTTTTTAGCCACCCTGTATACGCGATACACGTGTTATTATAATAATAATAAATAATAAATATTATAGGATATTCTTACACAGATTGACTAAGTCCCACGGTAAGCCCAAGGAGGCTTGTGTTATGGGCACTCAGACAACGATATATATAATATCTAAATACTTAAATACATAGAAAACACCCATGACTCAGGAGCAAATATCTGTGCTCATCACACAAATAAATGCCCTTACCGGGATTCGAACCCAGGACCATCGGCTTCACAGGCAGGCTATTAAATATAACCGGTTTAAATACTATGAAAAATGTAGCGAATCGGGCCGGATTACCGGATCCGCCCGACCGGATTGCAATTCCTAGCTAATATAGTTTTCGCATATAAAAACTGTTGGAGCACAATTACCCAGTGGGGAGCAACGTAGGCACATTTAACTTACCCCACCCACATGAAAACACATGAGACAATAAAGGGGATTATAAAAACCTTCCCAAATCTACAGGTGATACTCGTATCGTATATGTTTTGCCTGAAAGTTATTCAATTTTTAATTCGTAGAAGGTTCATCAAAATTTTCCGTTCAATAGCGTATTATCAGCCTCCGTCACGCCTCCGTAAACAAATGTCCTTTTTAACCGACTTCAATTTCATAGAAGGAGGAGGTTCTGTATTCGGTTGTGGCTATTTTTAACTTTACTGTACTCTTCTCTTTCCGCACAAACTATCGATGTTTCGTTTTTAGAGTTCCGTACCCAAAGGGTAAAAACGGGACCCTATTACTAAGACTCCGCTGTCTGTCTGTCTGTCCGTCTGTCACCAGGCTGTATCTCACTAACCGTGATAGCTAGACCGTTGAAATTTTTATGATGTATTTCTGTGGCCGCTATAACAACAAATACTAAAAACAGAATAAAATTAATAATTAAGTGGGGCTCCCATACAACAAACGTGATCAAACACTCGTTTTTGCCACGAACACTACGAACAGTTCGAACAGAGGAGGTTCAAACCGTTGAGCACATTATACAGCGCTGCCCTCTGCACTCATTTGCAGGCCCCCCGGAAGATCTGTTTAAATTAAAACCTGACGTAATCTCGTGGTTCGGGACCCTGAATGTGGACTTATAAGTATCTTATTCAGACTATTATCCAATTTTATAGGGAATGTTTATGTATATACGCCATACGATTAAATAAATAAAACTACGAACAGTTATACCTACTTATGTCTGTCTAGAAACGATTTTCATGTGGCTAATACACTCCCAGTTTGTTACTTTATTTAACTAACTAACGAAAGACCCGAAGTGAGTCTTGGCCTCCGATACGAGTTGGCGCCAACACGCCCTGTTTTGTGCGATCTCCCAGTTTTCTGCTTGCAGGGCGCGTAGATCTTTCTCGACTTGGTCTCTCCAGCGGTACTTAGGACGACCTGCTGGGCGTCGACCTATGTGGCGTCCAACGTAGGCCCTTTTGGCTGCCCTATCGCCTGTCATTCTCTCGAGATGGCCAAGCCAGCGGAGTCTTGCTGACTTGGTTTCGCCGATGATGTTTGGTTCAGAGACCAGGTCTTCTATCTCCTGATTTTTCCGGATTCTCCAGCTACCATCTTCTCTTTGTGTTGGCCCCAAGAATATTTTTCTTTCGGCGACAAGGAGCTGATTTTCTTCCTTCAGAGTAAATGTCCAACATTCGCAACCATACATTTTGTTACTTTATTTGTTACATAATAATTTTATTACTGCCCTTGATTTCTAAAATCGTATCTTACTTTGTTGCTTTGAAGTTCTGAAGTTGTTTTTAGTTACGAGCGAGCGAGGTTAGCAACTGAAACGAAATATTTTAAGGTTTCCGACGGGAAAAAAGTTAAGTTTGATATTACGATATGGAAATTATTAAAAATGAGTGTAACTAATGTTTGTAATTTAACTGCATTAAAATTAAATTACATGCATTTAAATTTGCTATGCAACTTGTAATTGTAAAAATTTAATGATAAATTACATTTTGCATTGCAATTGTAAATGGAAGCGCAATTACTTTTTATATGTAATTGCAATTGTTAATTAGTAATTCAATTACTTTTTGCCCAACGCTAGGTACCTACGTACAGTTGCCATCGGGTATATTGGAGCAGCAAAAGTTAAAAAAAAAAAACAACAAAGCCTCTATTATTAGAAATTAGTAGAAAAAAAAACAACAAAGAATTATTGTTGTTTTTTTCCAACACAGTCCTGTATTGTTCATGAATTAATACTATGACTGAATACGTTAAAGTAGGTAGTTTTGTTTTGTATATATCTGTATAGTCGCCCCGCCCGCAGGTTGCCTATTCTGCTCGCTCCCAAATGCCGGCTCGCGAAGGCGAAGTCACAAAAGTCACTAAATATCATGGGACCAACGCTTTATAACTCAGTACCGACTGATATAAAGGTATCGAAAAGTGACATAATATTTAATATTAAAAAGCGTTACTTGTAACTAGAAAACGCTTACTACTCAATCGACGAATTCATACTGTCTATGCCGTATATGCGAAATTTAATTTAATTATTTATTTCCCACATAGGTATACCAGATACACTTGTGTCCGTCGTGTACATTATATACTTGTTACATATTATTAGTAGTAATAATTAACACTTATACAGGCTTAGTATCTACTCTTTACGCTACAATATCACAACCATCCCAAACATTTTCATCAGTTAAATAATCTGATACTTTATAAGTAGTAGGCTTTCTTAGTTAAATTGGTTTTTACAACTCTTCAAGAATGATCATTGATTCCATATCGTACCTTCCTTTAAACAGCTGTAACATTTATATTAACTTATTGTTGATAATAATTTTCCCCTCACTAGCTCGGAAAGCCGTCTTTTATCCTTTAAACAAGCGGGGAAAAACGCATTTTATCCACTAGTGGGGAAAGTAATTTGACCTTGGATGGAGCGTGTTTAAGTAGCTTTTAACAGATAACAAAACGTAAAACGCTCATAATAATGGTTTGTTTGATATTAATTATCATTAAATAAATGGTTTGAGAATTTAATAAAGAATACCAAATTTAGCTTTATTTAATGATTTTAAGTCATAAACCCTTAATTCCATAAGAAGCATTTGTTTTTTTAAATGATGTTGAATGTAATTCTGAACGCACAAGTTGAGTCGATGCAATTTTAAAACGCATCGTCAGAAATGTCAACATTGTCAACAAAATTTTTCTCACCGACTCCGGCACGTAAAAATACACAACTTTCAGAGTTTTCTGTTATAATATCGTATTATCGTAAAATAATGAGTGATTCCAGTGATGAAGATGATCTAACGCCTGTGGATGTTGCTCATGTAGCACTTTCCTCGCTATAGTGAGGAGAAAAGTTTTGTGTTACACACGGGTGCAAATGTATTTTACTTCTCGTGTGTTGAAACACTCGCTACGCTCAAGATTCTATTTTAGAACCACTCGCTTCGCTCGTGGTTCAACTATAGAATCATTTCGCTTGCTCGTCGTTGCAATTCCACACTCGCGGGTAAAATACAACTTTGCACCCTTGTATAACAAATAACTATTTATTTTTAAGAATTGGGTGACTTGTTAAATGTATTTATTTTACCACGAGCGATTCTGCCAAACAAACTTCGGATAGGAAAAATGTATAGGCCTGCGTCGACTTAAATTAACCTAGGACAAAGATCACTGACACGTCTGTGGGCAAGAGGAAACAGCCTCGTTGAGAGGAGTTCCGGTCACGCGTTTTCAGTTCCTAGGACGAATGTTACGTGACTAAAATGAATATGGGTTTAAATCCTATGATATGAGGAAAATTTGAAGATTGCTTCTTTATTGATATGCAGGTATAAGTTCAGTTATTTAGATGAAGTACAGTAGCCATCAGATATATCGGAGCGGCCGAGGTGCTCACAAATATCTAAACACGCACTCTAACGCCTTGACAATAGAGGCGAGTTCAGATATTTGTGACCACCTTGGCTGCTCCGATATATCTGATGGCTACTGTACTTACCTAAATCGTAGTCCGTCTAACTTTGCACTGACTTGTAAGATGTATCTATAGAACAAAGTGAAAGAGTGTCATTATAAACGGCTTATTTCATAGAAATTTGACATTATTGATGACATTGCCACACTTTGTCATTGCAAATGTCGCGAAGACTTAGTCCGGCGTTATTGAAGGTCGAGCTTATCACGTAGTATGATGATGTGGTCCTAGTCTTTTACCAACGCACGGAGTTAAGGGGCCTACTGATTATCAGTCCGCCGGACGATATTAGCCTGTCAGTTAGAACAAAAAATTGACAGTTACGAACAACTGACAGGCCGATATCGTCCGGCGGACTGGTAATGCCCACCCCTTTAGAAAGCAAAGTACTACGTTTGTATGGAAAGGCGGTTTCGGTGCGGTCGTCCACTTTCGTCTTAATGTCACATCCTGAAGTCTTTACTATCGCAAATTGACAATTAAGATCCGGTCAAGTGCGAGCGTGGGCTGGACCTTAATCACTATTAAGAGTCACGCGCACTCGCCGCCATAAAGCCGTTCTTATACAATCGAAGTTACGCACGTCAATTAATCAATCAAACAATCAATCAATCAATTTATTTTGTCATAAACATGTTGTCATAGTCTAGATACGTATGCGAGCGACACAAAAAAAAATATTTTATAGGATAAAACGCTCGCAAACGTATAATGCTTAATTAAAATTAGTTGAGGAAAATGAGGCCTACATTTGTATGAAAAAACGGTCGTCCTATCCTCTTAAGACGAAAGGGGACGACCGCCTCTAAAGCGGTTTTCCCCATTTTCCGCTTTGGATTTTAACATTATTGAAAAAAAAATTACACAATTTCATGTATTTCAATATTAGCTATACTCGACCGTTTGATTTTTTTAGATTTTTTATTATTATAAGAGTTAAGGATGACTCACGTTAGACCAGGCCGTGACCGGGTCGGAGCTTCCGGCGCTTACTTTTCTATGACATGACAGGTGATCACGTGATGCTTTCCATAGAAAACGAAGCGCCGGAAGCTCCGGCCCGGTCACGGCCCGGTCTAACGTGAGTCATCCTTTAGGAACGAAAAACAGTTTTCATGCAAATTTTTTAAAGCTCCATAAATAAAGAAAAAAATTAAAATAACAAACGGTCGGGTCGGATTAAAATACATCAAATTGTGTAAAAAAATATTTTCCATAATGTCAATATCCAGGGAGGAAAATGAGGACTACGTTTGCATGGAAAATCGATCGTCCACTATCCTCTTAAGTCTTATATTTGACCTTTAAAAGACCTGAACACGTTAGTGCAGGAGCAAAAATTAGCAGACTAACTGAGATTCAGTGTCATTTCTTGCGTGACAAAAATGATTAAACTAAATTGGACTTTGTCTTAATCTGGCTGTGTTTTACTTTTTCGTAATATGTAATATGATTTCTAGGTAATCTACCTGCTAACCAAATCTATTATGAAATTGGACTAAAAACCAGTAAAACTGGATGATTAAAAACTTAAATACCTTTGGCTAGAAATAAGAATGTATGAAGACGTACAAATTTATTTGTAATAAAGATCAAGCTGAAAAGTTCTTTATTCATTTCAGGATACCTGACAGCTATACTCGTACCTGAGGAGGGACGCATGACAGTTGACGGATCAGTGGGCAGTAGCACTCTGCCTACAGGACCAGAATACGAAGCGACTCTCCATGTCTTTCAGGATCCCTGGCAGTACATGGGGTTCTAGCCAAGATGACAATCGTTGATAGAAATGCCAATCCCTGACTTACTTGAGTATACTTGAGGGTCGCACAACGATCGGCGGGTTGTGCGACCCTCAAGTAAACAGCGACACCTGCAGGGCGAGGCCGCGGAGCGACTCGTTCTCTATGTTTCAGGATCCCTGACAGCAGTATACCTGAGGAGGGTGGTTGCACGACAGTCGGCGGCTCGTAGAAGTGGGCGCGCTCGTCGGGTGACAACGAAGCCTGCAGGCCCTGCAGGGCCAGGTTGTCGCGGAGCGACTCGTTCTCTATGTTTCAGGATCCCTGACAGCAGTATACCTGAGGAGGGTGGTTGCACGACGCACGACAGTCGGCGGCTCGTAGAAGTGGGCGTGCTCGTCGGGTGACAACGAAGCCTGCAGCCCCTGCAGGGCCAGGTTGTCGCGGAGCGACTCGTTCTCTATGTTTCAGGATCCCTGACAACAGTATACCTGAGGAGGGTGGTTGCACGATAGTCGGCGGCTTGTAGAAGTGGGCGCGCTCGTCGGGTGACAACGAAGCCTGCAGCCCCTGCAGGGCAAGGTTGTCGCGGAGCGACTCGTTCTCTATGTTTCAGGATTCCTGACAGCAGTATACCTGAGGAGGGTGGTTACACGACTGTCGGCGGCTCCTAGAAGTGGGCGCGCTCGTCGGGTGACAACGAAGCCTACAGGGCCAGGTTGTCGCGGGGCGACTCGTTCTCTATGTTTCAGGCTCTCTGACAGCAGTATACCTGAGGAGGGTGGTTGCACGACAGTCGGCGGCTCGTAGAAGTGGTCGCGCTTGTCGGGTGACAACGAAGCCTGCAGGGCCAGGTTGTCGCGGAGCGACTCGTTCTCTATGTGTCAGGATCCCTGACAGCAGTATACCTGAGGAGGGTGGTTGCACGACAGTCGGCGGCTCGTAGAAGTGGGCGCGCTCGTCGGGTGACAACGAAGCCTGCAGGGCCAGGTTGCCGCGGAGCGACTCGAAGAAGTTCTCCATGTCGTTCAGGATACCTGAGGAAAGTTTATTATAAAAATAAAACTAGTCGCGTACAATGAATTTTACATCCGGACGTTTTGAACCTTTCACAGCGTTTATAACTTCTCGCTAATGATTGGATATACTTTGGAAAGAAGGATCACCATTAGTAGGCCTAAGACTTAGGCGCCAAAATTTTGGAGATGATATTTCGATTTCAGTTCCAGCGTTGGGCACAATTGGGTTGTTGACATTTTTTTATGGTATCAGTCGATCAGGGGATCAAATGTCTGTATAGAACCCATTGTCTTAAAGCCACAAAAGATACAAAAGTCACAAACGATGGTCAAAGTCTGGCACCCGCAGTTTACTGAGCAAACGCTCTAACAAAATGGCAACACATCGTGACGTCACTGTGTCACTTTGCTTAGAAGCCGTTTCGATGTATGGAAAACAAGGAAATTGCGATTTTGTCAGTGAAATGTTGCGTTTATGTATATTGTTGACATACAATATTTTTTTAAACAAAGTGTAAGGAATCGAATAAAATAGTACCATTATTTTTTTCCCTATTTGAAAGTTAAAAAAATATTTATTTACTTTTTTTATTTTGTCGCATACATATTTTAAGTTTCCAATTTGTATTTATCATAAAATATTTTAAAACGATTTCATGGTTCACTGATTATGCCTATTCTCCGGGTGAGTCAATTGAGGCTAAAACAGATTTAAATAGGTATCTCGTTAAAATAAGTTCGAAAATCGAAAAATAACCACGACAAAACTCGTCAAAATTCAGAGAAAACACTTGTAACACCAACAGAAACCTGAACACACTGTAGGAGTTTAGGGTTGTGCCAACAGTAAACAATAAGAGGAAAAAACTTATGAATTAAGAGGCCGGTGTCGATTTTGGAGCAAAAATGTAAAATTGATAGATTTAGTCGTTGAAATTATACACGTTTTGTTACGTAATATCTAAATAACAAGTATTGGTTTCTATTAGCATGTCTTCTCATCTTGCCTTTTAATAATGAGGTCGCGAGCGTGCGTCACCGGTAATATATGAAGAGAAGGGGCAGTTTTTAAAAATTCAACAATAAATTATGGTGATAAATTATACAAATTGATGTATAAGAATAGTTTCAGCAAATGTTGTAGATTGTTTAAATATCAAAATTACGTTGAAATTAAGTCGATTTCCAGAGAAATTGTCACTTGTTTTGAAGTAATTTCTGGAGAAAATTGAATTCGTTTAACTTTCACTTCTTCGAACTCTAAGTCATATAACAAAAATGTAATCTGATAAAGGTCAAGTACAGAATATGTATAATATAAATTTACCATTTTTAGCAGTCCAAACTTTACGAAATTTACAAATAACAGCGACAAAATCAGTGCTTTACGCGCGTTTACCTAAACGTCCATCAGTGATAATTTAGTGAGTCTGTTTTCAAAAAATTAAATTAAAATTGATCTGATAAAAGGCAAGATAAGAAGAATAGAAACCAGTACTTGTTATTTCAATTAGGTAACAAAAGGTGTACAATTTCACCGACTAAATCTATCAATTATACATTTTTGCGACTAAAATCGACACCGGCCTCTTATCACCTTACTCCAACTTCCCAAAAACCATATTGCAGCAAAATTTGCAATATCTTACCTGTCAGTTTAAAACATAAATACCCTCTTGCGATCAATAACCATGGCCGGCAGGAGCTTAACTCAGAGGATGCATTAACACTAGTTAATTACACATACATCACAAAGGCTGTGACTTCAGGCAAACTATGCGTTCCTAGAATTAATAACTACTACGGGGATAGAACGTTTAGGAAAATAATTCCATATTTACTTAATAGTTTGCCCGAAGCCATAATATGTGAATATAAGATGTGAAAATAAGAAGTCTAAATTTAAATCTATGTTAAAAATACACTACCTCAATATTTTGAAGTAATTCACTACTATAAAATTAAGTTAAGTACATATATAACTAGAGACTGATGACCCCACAGTTAAACTCTTTATTGAGTTTTGCGGGGCTATGATTATTGTAAGAATACTCTGTATTTTATAAAAAAAAATCTCTCTCTCACACTTCCATATTAGTGCGACAGTTGCGTATCGTTCGCTACGGAACGTAAACGATTGGCACCTTGGCTAGGCACCTTGAACCGAAAGTGAGTTGAATTGGTGCCGCAGTGGTGTGGAATTGAATGTGTGCGATGACCTTAACGTTCAGCTGCAGGTTAGTTCAGGCTGTAACAGTAGGGTTCATCGGAAACATCAAGAAATTCGGGACGAAATGCCTATTCTTCTGGCCGATTTCAGAGAATTATTTCTGTTGATACTCCAAAGTTCAGACCATACCTAAAGGATGAATCACGTTAGACCGGGCCGTGTCCGGGCCGGAGCTTCCGGCGCTTACTTTTCTATGACATGACAGGTGATCACGTGGTGCTTTCCATAGAAAACGAAGCGCCGGAAGCTCCGGCCCGGACACGGCCCGGTCTAACGTGAGTCATCCTTAAGGTTACGTACCGTATTCCGTTACGTATGCACGCAGTGAGCATAAACGGGGATTTTAAACGAACCATATTTTCAAAGCAATGTGTCTCTTAGCAAGCTCTAATAGTTACGTAGCAACAGACGCCAGTTGTCAGTCACATTTTGGAGTAAAAGTGTAGTCCGTTTCAAACTTTTAATGCTAAATTTACATGCTTATGGAAAGTCTCGATAAGCGGTTTAGGCGGATTATGTCACATTCTTAGATCACTTTCGAGTTTGGTCACGTTCTGAGGACGTCACTTTCTGAGGACGTCACATTCTGAATTTGTCACTTTCTGAGTTCGTCACTTTCTGAGAACGCCACTTTCTGAGGACGTCACTTTCTGAGTACGTCACTTTTTTAGCATAATAAGATTTAAGCGTATACCTGCATTAACAATGGATACCAGCAATCATATTAGCTGTACTGCATACGGCCGCTGCAACTCAGAAAGTGAAGTCCTCAGAATGTGGCATTCTCAGAAAGTGACGTATTAAGAATGTAACGAACTCAGAAAGTGACCAACTCAGAATGTGACATACTCCGCCTAAACCCGATAAGCATCTACAATCACAAGCATGTGCGCGAGGGTGCTTGGCTTGCCTTGCATGAGCTTGCAAGAGCTTAGTCGCCGATCCAGGACAGCGTCGGTTTTTGAACACAGATCAAAGGAACACAATACAACCTGTGTAATACAAATAATTTTTGCAAGCGTGTAAACTGCCAAGCCCTTGTCGACGCTTGCCAAGTGTCGGTAAGCGTGTAAATGTAGCATTAAGCCATGCAAGCCAGGGTTGACTAGTGCTTACCGACGCCCGCAAAAGGCGTGATGGCCTTACCGAGCCCCGGCGAGGGCTGCCGGCGCGGCCGTCCGTTCAGTGACCGTGCATCCGTGTTCAGTGACCGTGCATCCGTGTTCAGAGCTACAGGTGGAAAATAAATGGGTCAGCTACCTTACTACTGCTCTAGGGAATTATGGTTTATTAGCTAAGGTACCTGCACAAAAGAAGGCCCAACGTTTTTTTTATTTATTGTTTTTCTTATACATATTTAATATGAACTTGCAGTTTTGTCTATGAAAATTACTTTCGTTGTCTTGTTTCTGCCACTCTGTCACGCTCTGTCTATTGTTGTCTTTTATCAAATAAATAAAAAAAGTTGAGTGCTATTTCGGCGTTCTAGCAGTAGATTATAATTCTATAGAGAAAAATTAAAAACTAAATTTCACCCCATACAAAAAGCTCCAAGACGACACATTTTATGGGGCCAAAAAACAAGACAACGGAAATAATTTTGACCCGGATGCAAAATTTGAACCCACTCACATTTATAAAAGTATGAAATTATGAAAATAGGCCAGCTTATGAACCGGGCCTTCTTTGGCGCAGGTACCTTAGTTACTAAAAGCCATGCAAAAAAGTGTCTACGCCTTATTCTTGCAATTGTTTCTAATTATATACAACGAATTAGAGTACAGTCAATGAGATTTGATTTAGCACAATAACCGTCAATATGAAGGCCGCTAGAGATCTCATACATATGTGCCATTTTGCTGGAAAGCTACAAGCCATGCAAGCCCTTATCGGCGCTACTTGCCGACGCCGGCAAACGGCTTTACCTAGCTCGGGCTGCCGGCAGATGTCCGTTGTTCAGTGTTCGCCGTGTAGGAAAAGCTACAACAAATCATGCCAGGCGCCTCAGCTCTGCTTGAGACGTTGGGCTTATCGCGTTCGGGCTGCTAGCGAAGACGTCCGACGTTCAGTGCTATCCGTACCTATACAGTGAGAAAAGCTACAACAAGCCATGCAAGCCAATGTCTCGGCGCTGCTCATCGACGCTGGTAAAAGGCGAGAAGGTTTCATCAAGAGCAGGTGTGGGCTGCCGCCGCGGACTTCCGGCGTTCAGTGCTATCCATACCCAGTTGCAGTAGGCTTGGCACAGCACGTAAGAGACGGATAGTCAATCTCGCGCGTGAGATACAGCCGCGGTGTACTCGTGCTAAGCTTACAGGAGAAGCTACAACAAGCCATGCAAGCCATGGTCTCGGCGCTGCTTACCGACGCCGGTAAAAGGCGAGAAGGCCTTACCGAGCGCGGGCGCGGGCTGCCGGCGCGGACGGCCAGCGTTCAGTGCCGTCGCCACCGCCGACCGCTTCGTTGATGTGCCGCTGCTGAAGAAGAACAAAATATTAGTTTCTTGGGTAGGTATTTGAAAACTCTGAGACTATTTGGTTCACACGCAGTGTTAGGGTTAATTATTTTATAATTTTCCTACTGCTACTATTTTTCGGGTCAGCTTGCTTGTTGTCCGGAAAAGTTAAGAGAAAAAGGGGACCGCTTCTCCATGAAAACATAGTCCTCATTTTCCTCTCTGGATATTAATATGGAGGGAGGATATATTTGTATACAGAGATATGAGTGCATGAATGATATTTATTTCAGGACAGGTCCCATATTTTGTTAGTAACAAGTTAAATACTTTAAAGTTTCGTTCTTGAACCTACGGGACCTTAATGGAGGCTCTCTTTTAATCTGAATCTGTTCTTTGTGAAATTTCCAAAAATTTTTAACACCGCTGGAACGATTTGGAAAATTATTTTTGTTTGAAACGGTGGAACAAGTTGTTTCCATTGTTATCAGAGGGCCTAGTCAATATGCCAATCGTTTGCGCCGTAGCAAACGAAATATTAATCTCTCTCTCATTCTTCCATATTAGTGCGACAGAGAGATAATATCGTTTCGTTACACCGCAAGCGATTGGTATCTTGGCTAGGCACCCAGGTCTGATGCTATTTTTTTATACCACGTCGGTGGCAAACAAGCCATACGGCTCGCCTGATGGTAAGTAGTCACCGTGACCTATGGACGCCTCCAAGGGTGTTACAATTAACTTGTTTTTTTATGCAAGGTGTAACAAAAATAGTGGGGATCCATTTAAGGGCATATTCGGTGTCGTGTTCTGATTAGGAAAAAGTAGATGAAAAAATTTTTTGAAGCTAAAAATTTTTGGCCTTTGTATGAAGGGTTGGCCAATTTGGATGACCTGCCCTATAGAAATAAAAAATCTTTTTGCGTATTTTTTTTTACTTCTACTGTTCCTTCTACTGTTCTACTTTAGCCCTTCAAGCTTACTTTGTCTACCCATGAAAACCTATTTAATTGAATTGATACATTCTTAAAAACGACATTATGTGATTAATCTGTTTTTGTGTAAGCGTTTAGTGTCGTTTTTATTAATTCACGGGTCCCCTCTATTTTTGTTACACCTTGTATAGCTTTGTGAGTTTTGTGACTACTTAAAAAACGAATCAAAATAAACAAGGAAATTATTCGATTTATCCTACAAGTTGTACTCGTATCAGGTTTGTGATGAAACAACAAGGAAAGAAATAATTTGATCGAGAGTAGCCAACTCCAGCTTTGGTTATTGTTCTTTCTTCGTGTATTTTACTGAAAAGTATGTTAATGGTATGCAATGTTCGCGAACTTTTACCAACAAGATCGGCGGGGTGTATTTTTAAAACGAAAATTTTGCGTAATTTTCCTGGTCATTTTTTTCTTTCGATTTTGACAAAAACAACTATGAGATAAGAAACGCCTTCGAAATAGAATTTGAATGATACATTTAAAGGCACCTAGGTATTTTAAGTAAATAGTTTAGATGGAATAATTAATTAAGGATACGCTTAAATCCCCAGTTTATACTTGTTTGACCCAAAAAAAATATTTATTTTAGCTGACGCCAGGAAGGTGACATTTTTTTTTTCTTTAAGAGCGATTATTTTCGAAAATATTCACTTTCAATTTTTTTTGTTGTAGACCCCTATTCGTTTTGAAAGACCTTTCCAACGATACCCCACACTGTAGGGTTGAAGCGAAAAAAAAATTTCACCCCCTCCCCCCCTTTACGTATACACTAAAAAAAAAATTATTTTTATTTTATTGTACGAATTTTTCGGATTTATTGATTTATATAACCATGCCAAATTGCAGCTTTCTAGCACTAACGATCACGGAGCAAAGCCTCGGACAGACAGACGGACGGACGGACATGGCAACTATAAATAAGGATTTCTAGTTGACTACGGAACCCTAAAAAGACAAGTGATAATTTAGAAAGTTTCCTAAGGCTTAAACACCGTAATTTTAAGTCCATTAATAAACAAAACCGCCTGTAGGTATACCACCTACGAGCTGCCTACGAATAATCTCTCGCAAAAATATCAGTCACTAATGTCACTAAATGTTGCTAAATGTAATAATAAACCCCCCGCGACTTGATAGCATATTCATGCCTTTTAATATCAGTTTTATGTAGTTAATATCTTCGGCAGGATCTCGCGTTAATGTCGCCGGTATTTCGGTGAATGTTAAACTCTCTTTAACGGATACCACGAAAATATGACGATAAACTATTTCCATATTTTGCTTTCAACAGTTTTCAGCCGAGGTTTCATTATGCAATACCTCGAACGGTCAAATTGTTTTATTATAAATTAAATTCAAAAATAAAAATAAAAAAGCCTTTTATTTCGAGTCCAAGTTAATTACATTAAATAATATTGTCTTCGGTTACCGCGATAGTTACTCATGAAATAAAACTATGAAAACGGATTATATCGCGTATATTGAATTTATAATACATCCCGACGTTTCGAACTCTTTACAGCGTTCGTGGTCAACGGCGGGTGACTGAGGAAAAATTACAAAGTGCAAAAATACCCACATACTAAAATAATGAACAATCATAGACTATAAACTTTAAGGCTGGTTGTACATGCAAAATCGGTTCATAAGGCTAGTTATACACTACAATTATTTTCAAGTAAAGATATATATATATATATACGCGATAAACGCGATTATTTAATAAGTCAGTTTCGTTACAGTAAAGCATTTGATATTATAATCTTATAACAAAAATTTAGTTTGCGGACAAGAACCCCTCATCGGGTGAAGGCCTCCTTCCATTGTTTTATTAAGCTAAGCTAAATAGTTCCAAGAAGGCATAAGTCAAATGATTAATTATTTTGATTTGTAATATAACATTTAAAACTTTCGCGTTTTGAACACATATTAAATCACATTTACAATCGGTATTTAGTATTTACCTACATTTACATTTAATTTGTCTGTTTTGACATTTTGCTGGGACGTCAGTTAGCCGCGACCACGACCAGTGAAACCTGTGTCGAAACGTCGGTAAATAAAGGTAACAAAATAAATTCGTGACAGACCCGATTGTAAATGTGATTTAATGTTTTGATTTGTGTTTTTAAGTAGTCAACTAGTCACACTAAAATAACCCGAAATAGATGTCACAAACTAATGAAAAGTGCCGGTCATGTCATAGGTGGTGGGCGTTGGCCGCGTAAGGTGAAGACGCCGGTTCGATTCAGGCCACAGCCACCGGAGGGCTTGGTCACTTTTTCTTTAGTTTACGAGTATGACATCTATTTCAGTTTTTTAATAGTTTCCATCAGGTAGCTGGACATTGAACAGGCCCAAATTGCGGGAAAGAAGGGACGCCTTTGCCCATCAGCGGGGCCTTCTTATACGCTAATAAAAAAGACATACATTAAATCGTCACTATATCTGTGGTCCTCCCCATACTTCCGATGCCAGAGCTGGTCGACGCGGTCCTCGATGGAGGGCCCGCGGTCGAAGTGGTTGTGTCCGCTGAGCATGGACCGCTTCATCAGTAGGCGTAGCAAGTTTAGGTTCTGGACTTCCTCGGATATCTACTATGCTGGACTAATTCCAATTTCCAATAGGGTATAGATTCCCTCTAAGTTGGAAGATCAAAGATCGGAATGGCGTTCTAGTGTTCATAGGAATGTAGACCAATTTGAGCAGCAGCGACTGGAAGACCTTGATGCTAAGCGCCATATCCGCAAGACACGACCTAAGCCCTCCTACACGTACACCCGCAACTCGACTGGACAACTCCATTGCGCATCCTGTGACCGCATCTTCAAGACAAAGTTTGGTTTTGCGAGCCACATTAGGGCATTTCATAATCCGGACCAGAATTGTTAATGGGGTCGCCATTGCCGGATGCGGCAAGGAAGAAGAGTATCTGTGGTCCTTCCGATGTCAGAGCTGGTCGACCCGGTAAAAACTATTACCTGCACCAATTTTTTTGAAAAAGATTGCCTAAACACACTGCGCAAAGCTAAACTGTGGAATGAACTGTCGCCTGCGGTATTTCCGGACCGATATGACCTTCAAACCTTCAAGAAAAGAGCGTATTCCCATCTTAAAGGCCGGCAACGCACTTTCAACCCCTCTGGTGTTGCGGGCGTCCATGGGCGGCGGTAATCGCTTTCCATCAGGTGATCCGTCTGCTCGTTTGCCTCCTATTTCATAAAAAAAAAAAAACGCTGGGTTCCTTTACGACGCACTTGAAGGGTACTTAGATTAGGAGCTTTGTCTGACAAGCATATTCATACCTTATATCGTCACTATATCTGTGGTCCTCCCTATACCTCCGATGCCAGAGCTGGTCGACCCGGTCCTCGATGGAGGGCCCGCGGTCGAAGCGGTTGTGTCCGCTGAGCATGGACCGCTTCATCAGTAGGTGTAGCAGGTCCAGGTTCTGGAATTCCTCGTATATCTACTATGTTGGACTAATTCCAATAGGGTATAGTTTCCCTCTAAGTTTGAAGATCAAATGGGAGCCGTTTTTTTTAAAAATACCTGCACCAATTTTTGAGATAAGATTGCCTAAAACGCTGGGTTATTTTAGGACGCAACTTGAAGGGCTCTTTGATTAGGAGCTTAGTCTGACAAACATATTCATACCTTATATCGTCACTATATCTGTGGTCCTCCCCATACTTCCGATGCCAGAGCTGGTCGACCCGGTCCTCGATGGAGGGCCCGCGGTCGAAGCGGTTGTGTCCGCTGAGCATGGGTCGCTCCATCAGTAAGCGTAGCAGGTCCAGGTTCTGGATCTCCGCGGAGATTAACCCTGCTGGAGAGGTTTTAATGAGTGGATGGTATAAGCAGTTTTTTATGACATAGGATGCAAACGAGCAGTTAAATGGCCTGATGGTAAGCAAATAAATAAAATCACACTCGCATAGTAATGTACCTAAAATACATAATGTAGTTGGGCATTATTCGAAAATCCATCAACTTTTGGGTTATTTCTACTCGGAATCGCGAGGACTATCGATTTAACAAGAAAAAAAAGTCCCCAAAAAAAAGGACAGTTTTATAACGCATTTTTACATACATTTTGTATGGACCGTTACAAAACTGACATCCAAAATTTGTATGAAAAACTGAAGACACTTTTTTTCTTTGTCTCATTCAATAGTACTCGTGATTCTGATTCTAAATAGAATAGAATAGAATAGAATAGAATAGAATAGAATAGAATAATTTTTATTGACAATAGAAAACAAAATATTGTCTTCGGTTACCGCGATAGTTACTCATGAAATAAAACTATGAAAACGGATTATATATATATATTTTTTTTATCGCGTATATATATATCTTTACTTGAAAATAAGTGTAGTGTATAACTAGCCTTATGAACCGATTTTGCATGTACAACCAGCCTTAAAGTTTGTAGTCTATGATTGTTCATTATTTTAGTATGTGGGTATTTTTGCACTTTGTAATTTTTCCTCAGTCACCCGTTGACCACGAACGCTGTAAAGGGTTCGAAACGTCGGGATGTATTATAAATTCAATATACGCGATATAATCCGTTTTCATAGTTTTATTTCAATAGAAAACAATTTGCAGACACATGGATACAGTGGATCCCAAACTAGGCTATATGCCTGTGACTTGGGGTCCTAGAATGCAGTTGACATTAAAGAATATTACACCTATTTTATTTAAATTTGAATAATTGAGACTACAAAACTATACTACTATAAAAGGAAAAGTTAATTTAAGAAAAAGTTAATTTAAGACCCAACCCAGAAGTTGATGGTTTTACGAAAAAAGTAAATGGTACCATTTTTTCTGAAAACCCTCAGAGCATGTAAATTTTAGGTAATGAAGCGTGTGATGTGTGTTTAATCCGTTTTCATAGTTTTATTTCAAAATCCGACAAATTATGTAATGGGTACAATTAAGTACAAGTATTTTTTTTTAATGTCCCTCTGCTTAAGGACTCAAATTCTTGTTGTATTTGTCAAATGTCACGTTACGCGATTGCATGATTTCAACGTTTAGAAGCATACAATTATTATATTTTAATTAAATTTCATAATATCCGCTCAGTAATTTGTGAGAAGGGTTTTTAGTAGCATTATTATAACACGTCCCTGTCGTCCCTAGAGGAAACTACCATTAATAAATGAACATTGATAAAGAGGCGTTTGAAATATGTCACGCCCATGCAAACTGTGCCATCAGTGCCATGGGTTAACCTACAGGTTATTGACCGAAGTGTTAGCGAAGGTCTCCGTTTTGACTCGGGCAATCTGCTTTCGTATCTATTTATGTGCGGATGTTCTCCTCCACATTGCAAGAAAAGACGGTGGCTACCTCGAAAAGCTTTTTGTGACCGGCAAAGTGGAAGGGAAAAGGCCTGGAAGGGGACGCAGTCCAATGCGTTGGTCTGACCAGATCCGCACCGCTCTTGACTCCACAGTCCACATGGCTCTCCACACCGCCAAAGACAGAAGCAGATGGAGAAAGATCGTAAGAGAGAAAGTGATACAAAAGGGAGGTCACGACCCTCAATACTGAGGAATACGACGCAAGGAGGGAGGAGGTTCTCCTCCACAGGTCGCAATTCTGTACCGATTCTTGTAAAAAAAATTTTTTCAATCAATCAATCAATCAATCAATTAAAATATTTATTTCTCATGAGTTACCAGATTTTGTGACCAGATTCTATAATTGATACCATAATATTGCATTGACACCTGACTTACATATGCAAATTTTCACTCGGAAACCGGGAAGAGGGTTAAGTTTAATTGCAAGATTTGATTACAGACAGACAAGCGGGACAGGTGAAAAAAAAAGCTTCTAAATTAACTCTTATTCGTATGTATAATTTTGTTACAAATAGGCCCCCCTTATCTTTATTGATTACAATGTTTGTAACAATAAATTTCCCGCGGGCGAAACTGTTGCAACTTGTTACAAACGAAGTTAATTTTAATGGTGGTTTTAACGAAGCAAAGTTCCGGCTTGGATTTCGGATGCTTGCTTACTTACTTGCTTATTTAACTTTGTAATCTTTTAAGTATACGTTTCCATAGGTAAGTTTTAAATAAATAAATATTATGAGTTAATCATACACAAATTATAAATTGAAATAGATGACATTACACAAAAAAAAACTTGGTCACTTTTCTCTAGTGTATACGTACAAGCTTCTTTAAAACGGGTCCAGCACCCCTAATGTTTTCATTCGATCATTTTGATAGCGAGATGTGACTTACGCGTTAGTTTCCAAAACGTCCCGCTTGGCGCGCTGTTCAAAATCCCATACAAAAATAGACATAACGCAAACGCGAACGCTCGTCACGCTATCGAATGAAATTTACACTAGAGGTTCTGAGGGCCTACCGCGAACCACGTTCGACGTGTTCCCTCTCTGTCGCACTTGTAAATTCGCACGTAAGTGTGACAGGGAGGCAACACGTCGAACGTGCTTCGCGGTAGGCCCTCAGAGCTCGTCCCAGTTTTAGTACACGTTGCAGCTGTCGCGGGCGTAGTGTTTTGTTTCGGCACGTGCTGTGTCGCCGGAGATTGATCGTGTGTGCGACAACCGCAACAAAAAGAGTTTTTCAATGAAAGATGTTCTGTAACAACCACAGACACCTCAACAACATTACAGATGTAGTACATAATTGTTTGCCATCGTATTTTCTCGAAAACTTTCGTATTTGTCATGCTAATTCAGTCAGTACTTTTTGTACCGAGACTGACTGAAATAGCAAGACACTTTCGTACGTTTCCGTGAAAATACGATGGAAAATAATAATGCACTACATCTGTACTAGAAGGAACACATAAGTTATTTGGAGTCACACGTACAAAAGTATGGAAGCGCGACCGCTTACTCGTATTTCACAATTAAAGTAGAGTTAAATAGAAAAGACAAATGTAAACAAAACCAAATTTACCTTCATTTCGTAATCTTGCACTATTTGTGGACAACCATGATTCTATCAACAGTTTATGCCACCTTTCCCTAAAATACTAACGCCCAATTCCCAATATTGTATGGGTATGCAAAGTTCTAGTTTTAATATTAATACATATCTACTACAGTTATTTAATTAGATATGCCAAATATCAAGCTTTGCGAACCCCGATGAGGGTCGCTTTTTGGGGTTCCGTACCCAAAGGGTAAAAACGGGACCCTATTACTAAGACTCCGCTGTCCGTCTGTCCGTCCGTCTGTCCGTCTGTCACCAGGCTGTATCTCATGAACCGTGATAGCTAGACAGTTGAAATTTTTACAGATGATATATTTCTGTTGCCGCTATAACAACAAATACTAAAAACAGAAATCCAAATATTTAAATGGGGCTCCCATACAACAAACGAGATTTTTTTGCTGGTTTTTTCCGTAATGGTACGGAACCCTTCGTGCGCGAATCCAACTCGCAGGCCGGTTATTTTTCCTATCTGGCTTTTACTCCCTGCAATTTTGCACAGGGTGAATTTGCCAAACGTAGCTTAAACTTAAATCCATCTGTCAGATTTTGCGATTTTGGTATTAAGAAAAGGTAATAGGGTAGATATTTGCTGAGAGGGTCGAATGGATTTAACAGAGTTTGAAGTCAAGCGACACATTACTCAAGTTATTTATAACATGTCAAAATAAATCGAATTACTTGAGGTAGAATTTCCAAACTTTCTAGCTGGAGAGACAGCCTATTCAATATAGTTTTGTAATAAATAAATTTCTGAACTGACGTATCCAATAACAAAATAGTAAACAATATATAAATACTTAATCTTTGACATGGAAGAACAAATTAAGTGACCAATGTTTTGACATATAGGTATGTAATAAATGTAATAAAATATCATTCCTCGACAGTGACATGTGTAGCCCTTGTTATGTTAGTAATTGACGTTTTATCTGATTTGGCTGCCAACTGGCCCCAGCCAATAATAATAGTTAAACCCCGGTTTGACAGGAGAAAAAATCGACATATGAAATATTTTTTGAATGGTCGTAATAATAAAATAAGAGAGTCAATTTTATACAGGTACATTACTTAATACTTGAAAAGAAAATGAATAAGTAAAGAAAACGAGACACGTTAACAATAATTTAACTGTTGATAAGTTTTTCGGACTTTTTAATAAAATAATAATTAATAATATATGCAAAATAACAGGTTGAAAAAATGCCAAATTTAGACGTTAAAATACCTTTGTTAGAACGTATTGATTTTATAAAAATAAGCATAGAAATATTTTGAGATCTGTTTTTCTGGACCTAGTTACGTCTACAGTGGCGCCAACTGGTGAGCACAAAAACGATAGCCCTCATTGCACTATACACCTGCAGTTTGAGCGTTCCGTTCCGCATCTCATCCTATTGTCGATCTCGATTTTGCGAGTGCATAGCTGTCCAGCAGTTTTGTTTGATGTACTAAATTTGTCTCGTTATATTTTTCATGCGTTTGTATACTGTTTATTTTTGCAATGTTTAATTTCTCGGTGTATTGGCTTGTCTGTAATGCCGTGTAAATACATATATATTGTTAACGAAATATAAAAAAAAAATTGACAATCGAACTGAGATTCAGTAAATTTTCAGTCAGTGCCGATGCCGCCGCGGGACGGTACCTAATTTATTTATTTATTTATTTTAAACTTTATTGCACATAAAAAGTGTACAACAGGCGGACTTAATGCCATTATAGGCATTCTCTACCAGTCAACCATAGGGCTAAACAGAAAAGCGTCAAGGTGGGTGCACTGAGAGAAAAAAACAAAAAAGAAACGTAACTTTTGAGGAAGTAAAACTTCTACATGCATAATATAATAATATGCTTAATTATACCTTATGACTATGAGTACACTAAATATATATATATATATTTATATATATAATATTGTCTTCGGTTACCGCGATAGTTACTCATGAAATAAAACTATGAAAACGGATTATATCGCGTATATTGAATTTATAATACATCCCGACGTTTCGAACCTTTACAGCGTTCGTGGTCAACGGGTGACGACGGGTCGTCGGGATGTATTATAAATTCAATATACGCGATATAATCCGTTTTCATAGTTTTATTTCATATTTATATATAATTAAATATATGAATAAGCAAGGATAAATACATATACATACTATTGCACGTGCGTTAAGGGTCGCTAATTCCATTCGAGGCCGGATAAAGGATGACTCACGTTAGACCGGGCCGTGACCGGGCCTGAGCTTCCGGCGCTTACTTAACTTTACTTTTACTTAACTTTTAACGTGATGCTTTCCATAGAAAACGAAGCGCCGGAAGCTCCGGCCCGGTCACGGCCCGGTCTAACGTGAGTCATCCTTAAAGCGTGATAATTCCGTGGTTCAGGGGTCAAAATAACAGATCAGATCAAAACAACAGTAAACAAAAGTAACAAAACGAAGGGCAGGTCAACGCACTTTTAACTTCAAACGACGGTTGAAAACGTCAAAGAAGAGGTCAGACGTCAGTTTATATAAAGGACTTGCTTTTGTTCCGTGCTCTGGTCGCTTGTTTAGCTTAAAACTTTGAACAGCAAGTAGGCCACGTCAGACAAAAGGTACTGCCTGTTTTTAATTCGCATCTACTATAGCTGGCCGGGGAGCCGGCGATGCTAAATGTGTAGTTACTCGAGCGTCGTAGAGACCTATTCCAAACGAAAGATTAGATGATAAGAAGAAATAAAAAGGTTATATAAAGTATCTTTTTAGCGAGCAGGAAAGCGTCTACAGATTTATTAAATTTCGGGGGATACATATTTTCGAAAAATACAAAACCATAAATAAAAGTAGTACCTAAAAATATCTGAAGGAGCCCACTGACTATTAGTCCGCCGGACGATATCGGCCTGTCAGTTAGAACAAAAATTTGACAGTTCCGAACAACTGATAGGCCGATATCGTCCGGCGGACTGATAGTCGGTGGGCCCCTTTAGGTACTAGAGGTATGCGCCGGCCGGCGTAGCGTACGAAGTAGGCACCAGGAAATCATCACTACCACAGAATAAATAATAGTACTAGGTACAGAACACGTACATAAAAAAACGGGACCCTATTACTAAGACTCCGCTGTCCGTCTGTATGTCTGTCACCAGGCAGTATCTCATGAACCGTGATAGCTAGATGATGTGTGAATGAATTTCAGATGATGATGCCGCTATAACATCAAATACTAAAAAGTACGGAACGGTCGGTGCGCAAGTCCGAATCGCACTTGTCCGGTTTTTTATTTTATTTGCACGCGTATATTTTGTATTTTTCTTTTCTGCGTAAACTATTTGCACCATCAATTCACACAATAACATGCCCTTTCCGAAACCAATTCTCATCTAACATTATCCTGGCCTGTCACGTCCCTTCTCCGTCAAATGTCTCAGATCTCTTCCAATTATCGACCAATCCGAATCAAGGAAAACTAGTATAAACCACCCTTAGATCTCACATGGTTATTATCATAGACATAGTATAGTAGTTATAGACATGAAACCGAGCGACCAGGGGTAAGAGAAAGACATATTCATGTATTGACAGGTAAATGTATGGCTGCATAATCCTTTTTCTCTTTCACTCTTATAAATATCGGTGTTTTGCCATCGCCTCCTACCTATGCTGCCATAACCCGACCATTAAAAAAAACCCGGTCGGTGATAAGGACAAAGCATGGCACTATTCTCTCTTTCCTCTTATAGGAATCGCAATAAGACTATCTTTCTCTATCAAAGAGTGTCAGGCCCTTGTTATAGATATTATAAGGCCACGTTACACTGGTCAGGTAAAACCACGTAAGGTATGGATAATTGGATACTTGATCTGGTTACAATAGTGACATTGACAGATAATTTAATTCGATGCCAATTTTATTGTGCAATTTGAGGGGTCGGTGTCCGGTTCGAAGGACCATTTTCTGTTACACTTATATTCAAAATGAGAAAGAGTCATTTGGCGTCTGCAGGCGTTTATTAAATTAAATTACTGCGTTTTGACATACTTAGTTAAATCAATGAATGAATGAATAATATTTATTTCAGATTAATAAAAATCCATATTCTTGTTAGTAAACATATGTCCAAACTCCCGTGAGACTCAAACAGATTATTTTAAACCGGTTCACTCACGTATTATTAAGTCGAATAGCTACACGCCGCGCCCTCGACTAGTGAAGACGTGTCGTGTCTCCGTGAAGACGGTCCTCGTAAAGTGGACCGAAACATGTCGAGCTATTCGACTTAATAATACGTGAGTGACCCGGTTTAAAATAATCTAATATATGTCCAAACGTAAAATTAAAATAAATTAGTCCTATGTTCGTGATTTTTTCCTATCGAGCGAAAGTCAAGAAATCAGGTTTCGAATCGATGAAGTTACAAGAGAAAAGCTTAAGACAAGCCTCATGGGTGCTAAGCTATAGGTGCCGGTAAACTTCTTGAACATGTGACATTTTCCTTTAAGTTCGTTTAATCCAGAGATGGAAATACAGTACAACTGTGTAACAACAACAGTGTAACATTACAAAAAAAAAATTGCCAGAAAACATTGTTAACAAATTTTTCACAGTGACTCTAACACTAGGCTGAGCCTGTCCTGCCGAGTCCCTTACAAAGATTTACAGAAAGCAACACGCATGCAATAACTTTGTACTATATTTAAATCTCTGTCGCTCAAATAATGATAGAATTAAACGAACTTAAAGGCAAGATCACATGTTCAGGAATTTAGCCTTTGCCGGCACCTTGTAATAGTTTTGCCGACTGTATAGGTACATGTAATATAAATACATTTCGTAATAACTCGATACCGTTTATTACCGGTATTCCAATTAAATCGGTACGAATGAGCAATTTAATTTGCTTTTTAGATTTTCTCATTGGAAATATTACCCTTTTTTTGTCCAATAAATCCTATCATTTAATCAACGCCGTGGAAATTACAAATATGATACACGTATGTACTTGTACAAGGATATGTAATTATACCCAGTAAATCATTTGTTGGAATCAGCTGGCGGTTCAGAAGATACAATCGTAAAAAAGGTTCTACCTACTACCTATTCAATTAATTTATTGATAGATGAATGGTGGCCACATTTTTCCGTTCAGGTGATAAAGCAAAATTAAACTACGTATGTGACAAATACCAAAAGTTGGGGAATCAGTAGGACAACAATACTGATTTATACATAAATTAATTGGAAACAACAATTCCCCAATGAGGGCGCCACTAGACGGTCGACGCAGTCTTAAATGCAGTGTACAATTCAATGCTACGGAAGTAATGAATATCTTATGCAATTAGGAGTTTGCTTCAATATTAAACAAAAATAACACCAGGAAAAGATTCAATAACAGGAAAAACATAACGCGTCAAGATTAAAATTTTACCAGCTGGCGTGCTCAGTAGAACAGAATTTTATTTGCTCATATATTATTTAATATGTTACAGGATATAAAGCACAGCGTGATATAAATATAATCAGTTCACCTTCCCTGAATAAAATTACCCCATGATATTAGCCCGTAGCTAAGGACAGACGGTACGTAACCATAGTATTCTGTTATATGTTATATGTAGGTTGCTCTGGTATACCTAGTAAGAATTTTCTTAAATTATTTTTACGTCTAAGATTCTAATCTGTTAAACAAAAGCTATTGTTTCTTTTTTGCTAGCGGTCGGCCATTGTGTGCCACGCGCTCAGACACAATGGCACACAATGGCCGACCGCTCACAGAAAAGAAACAATGGCTTTTGTTTAAAAACCGGCCCAGTGCGAGTCGGACTCGCGCACCGAGGGTTCCGTATTTTTTAGTATTTGTTGTTATTAGCGGCAACAGAAATACATCATCTGTGAAAATGTCAACTGTCTAGCTATCACGGTTCATGAGATACAGCCTGGTGGCAGACAGACGGACAGACGGACAGCGGAGTCTTAGTAATAGGGTCCCGTTTAGGGTACGGAACCCTAAAAATTAAGGACACGAATATTTTGCGTATGTATTATAAATATTTATATAACAAGTGTAATACCGTGGAGATTAAAGTCAACTTTTCTTTTACATAATTTAATAACAGAACTAGAACAGTCACATCTTAACACAGACTTAAATAGTTTATCCTAGGCTCAGATGACATCTTGATCCTCGCTATCTCCTTCATCGTATTAATCGAGAATTCCGAATAATAATGTAATGGTAATCAGGGTTTTAGTAAGATTAAGGTGTTTGAATTATCCATGCCTTAGAATTATACTATCAGTGATGAATTGTTCTATTTTCAATGGCTAAATATTTCGTGTATGCGAAAAACATGTCGACCGGTCTGGCCTAGTGGGTAGTGACCCTGCCTGTGAAGCCGATGGTCCTGGGTTCGAATCCCGGTAAGGGCATTTATTTGTGTGATGAGCACAGATATTTGTTCCTGAGTCATGGGTGTTTTCTATGTATTTAAGTATTTATATATTATATATATCGTTGTCTGAGTACCCATAACACAAGCCTCCTTGGGCTTACCGTGGGACTTAGTCAATCTGTGTAAGAATAATGTCCTATAATATTAAAAAAAAAAAAAAAAAACATAAGAAAGAATGTCGTTGTACATTGCTTTTAGAACCCGGTTAAGTTTAGATACTGTATAAATCTCGGTGTGTCGGATACGTCATTACCAAACTTAAATGGAGCTGGGCGGGACATGTTGCCAGACAGTGATGGCAGGTGGGCCAAAATGTTTATTTATTTATTTATTTTCTTTATTTAGGATTACCAACAGATAATACATCTTACATGCTCTTAAATCTATATAACAATCATGACTGATGCTTATCTAATTATAGGTAACCACAACTTATATAAGTGTCTTGTACCTGTGAACAATAGTGAACATGCAGTAAACATATGGCTATATGAAATTAGTACATTACATTAACTAAAATATTTACTATAAAAATATTTTATTAAGTAGTACTTTAGAATTTTTAAGAAACTATGACTAACTAACTACTTTGGGACATCCAGTGAGCCAACATATTTCGTCACCTTTCTTTTAAACTGTTCAAGTTTGTCGTTGAATATGTCATGTTAACGGAATGGTGGCCGCTTTCAGACGAAAGGAGTGACTGGCGTCCGTTGGCTCGTTGGGTGGACGACATTCGGAAGACTGCGGGTCACTTGATGAGATTGGCTCAGGACCGGGATAAGTGGCGTACGCGAGGAGAGGCCTATGCTCAGCAGTGGGCGATAGAGGGCTGATACGATGATGATGATGATGATGATAAATCTCTAATTAATTTATGTAATATTTCAGTTTTATTTTTATTCTATTTTTAGTTTTTTAATTTTATTTATTTAAACGACATTTGTTATTATGTTTAATAATGTTTTATGATGTATTTTTATCACTTGTAAAATGTAAATTGACATGTATAAGTACCCTTGTCACACTTGTGGCCTATTTGCTGAATGAATATTTTTTTTTTCGAGTTTTGAAAAAATGCGGTTACATTTTTAAATTAAACAAGCTACCATGGAGACTGTATAAAGGAGCCAAATCTCTATGTATGAAAAGTGTCCATCAAAAAACAGTAATTAGGCGGCGCCACGATACACCGAAATACTACCAAAAACAACCTACGTAATTTGGTCGGGTTATTTGTTGCCTTATATGGTTCATATTATACTCATGTCCCAGAGCCTAACTAGCGCCACCGGAGAGATTAGGAACTATTATTTAAAGCTGAAAGCGGTCACTTTTGTAACAATTCTGCCGTAAGAGATTGGCATCCTTTCTATACCATCCATACAAGCTACGCGCGAATGACAGCTAACAGCTATAGTTTGTCGAAGGACTGTCTCATGAGTATAGTTTTTTTTACATTATTTACATTTCGCAGATAAATGCTTACGCAGCTTGCGTCTAAAGGTGGGTAAATTTACTCTGAGCTTTCCGGATATATTTTCTACAGAATTCAGTCACAATGAGGGCTACCGCGTTTAATTTCACCGCTAGGGGCGCTAGTGTAGAACAGATGTCAAAGCTTTTTCAAGCTTTTTTATCGGTAATTTTCACTCCTTATTCATAATCGTGTTAAATCTTTGTCCATCTTTGATTAATCATGGTAAACAATAGATATAGCTCAATAAATGTTAGTGGTTTTAAAATAGTGCCAACTAAAATGTATGCAAAATTAAACAGGTTGAAAAAATTGCACATTTAGACGTTAAAATACCTTTGTGTATGTTAGGACGTATTGATTTTACAAAAATAAGCATAGAAGAATTTTGAAATCTATATTTCTGGACCTACGTTTACAGTGGCCCCAACTGGTGAGCACAAAAACGGTAGCCCTCATTTGATTAACTTAAAATACGTTAAATGTTTATGTTCTTAATGAGAATTTAATGAGATGATTCTCATTCAGCTTCAAATCTGATTTTATAATTATAAAATAACAAAAAGTTTTTTTTTAATTTTGAGAAGCTTCCTGGTGGGGTCAGTATTTTAGGGACACGCTTCATTTAGTAACGTAATAAGATTAATTTTCTCAAATTTACTCGCAAATTTTGGTATTTTCTTTGATCACTGAACACGGAAAGTGCCCAACATCCATATTTAGTTAACTCGTCGAGCGCCCTACTATCACACGTGTTATTCCTATTAGTTATAGTTGGTCAAACCAATTTGTCAGTAAATAAAATAGAAATAAAAAATAAAATAAAATCACTTTATTTCAGACAACAGTCCATATAAAAAAATAAAAAAAAATAAGAAAAAAAACTATACTCATATCCATTTGCTTTTGGGTGCTAGTACTAGTGTAAAACAAAGTTTAACATTTAAAACTTTCCCGTTTTGAACACGTATTAAATCACATTTAAAATCTGAGATCGAAATCTATTAGTATCGCGATTCGCGATCGACCCGAACAACGGGAACGTTGGTAAATAAAGGTAACAAAATAAATTCGCGATAGACCCGATTTTAAATGTGATTTAATAAAACAACGTTTTTTTAAAAATACTGCCTTTGAAAAGTACTGCAATAGTGCCTAATGAATTTAAGGGCTAAATTAAGAAGAAGAAGAATTGTTATTTTTGATCTAGTTCACGTCAGTTGCATAACCTCTTTGGTTTGTCACTTTGGGTATGAATATGTAATATTCTCTTTTGTTCACATTGAAAACAAAGAATTGTATTCTCAGACTCTTTTTAGGGTTCTGTAGTCAACTAGGAACGCTTATACCCAGGTAGCAAAATGACGTAAAATTACGTCAGCGACGTCATAATGACGGCATTATTACGTCATTATGACGTCCCTGACGTCATTTGACGTCATTTTGCTACCTGGGTACGAGTAGTATCGCCATGCCCGTGTGTCTTTCCGTCCGTCGGTCCAAAGCAGAGATGCCACGAATATTCGGCAACTTTTCGGTATACGGCATATTCGGCCACTTTTCCGAAAATTCGGTATTCGACCGAATGTTGCCTAATATTATACACCTATTATTATTATATAAAACCCGAAGTAACATAATCAATGCTAGTTTCAGGCCAATTCGAACGTACACTAACATCGGAATATTAATTATGAAGCATGTTATTTAGTTATCGTGCATTTCGCTCGTACTTATCAGTACATGTATTTTACATAAATAACATGATTCAAATATCATTCTGATGTCAGTGTACGTTC
The DNA here is from genome assembly GCF_947568885.1 of Cydia strobilella. Lineage (NCBI taxonomy): Eukaryota > Metazoa > Arthropoda > Insecta > Lepidoptera > Tortricidae > Cydia > Cydia strobilella. Next base: position 15,083,024 of record NC_086055.1, read on the forward strand.
GAATTGGCCTGAAACTAGCATTGATTATGTTACTTCGGGTTTTATATAATAATAATAATAGGTGTATAATATTAGGCAACATTCGGTCGAATACCGGATTTTCGGAAAAGTGGCCGAATACCGAAAAGTTGCCGAATATTCGTGGCATCTCTACTTTGGTCTGTCAGTTTAATGAAACGAAATGAAGCAATTATATTAACTTGTTACTTATTAACTACACTAGGTAAGTACCTTAGCGAAATTAAAGGAGCAAAACAGCACACCTAACACTAACTGTAATAAACGACATAATTTGTCGTAAAAATCACCTTATTATGGTAGACGAAAGATAGTATCACTTACTCGTACCAAAGAGGATATAATAGGATAGAGCGGTACTGTCATAGTAAATTTTATAACCACAATAAATTCACTGCCATCTATCGACACACTTTAAAACTAAAAATGAAGATTTATAAAAATACGATAAAATGTATTTAAATATGGATAAATGTTTTTTTTTATTTGCATTAATTATTTTTATGGTTTTGACCCCATGTTCTTTCACTGATATGCGTTAAAATTGTTAAATAACAAACGAAACTGTCAACGCCCTCTATACGAGAGTAGGCCAAAGGTAGTGGTGCCATCTGATCGAGAATAAAATTTTCGTGATTTTCGAGGCACGTTTTTTCCTTAGACTGTATCCATCTATTACGGAGTTATTCTATCTTTGCTCGTACTTTAACATTTTGTAAGAAAATAAGCTGAATTAGCTTTATTAATACCAAAATATTACTTTGCTAATCCGCGAAAACCGTGAACCCGTGAATTTGCTTTTCGCGGATTAGAAAAGTAATATTTTGGTATTAATTAATATGGATTTCCGCAAAGTAACGCTTGATTCTATTCATTATTTGAATTAGCTTCTAACAATAAGTAGACCTAAGTATATAAATATGGTTTTAATTTTAACTCGATACCTCCACATGTTCCTGAGATAAATTGTTTTGACAGACAGACGGACGGACTGACAACAAAGTGATCCTATTAGGGTTCCGTTTTTTCCTTTTGTGGTACGGAACACAAAAAACAATATACTTAATAGCTACTTAAGTGAGTTAGGCTGATGATTTAATAAATTAGGTTTAATTTTTCAATGGACATACAAATTTACCAAGCTTCATGTTTTGCCAATTATGTTTGATTCCTTATTGCACCTTTCAACTAAGGCCCACTTGCACCATCCCACTAACCCGGGTTAAACCGGTTAACCCCGAGTTAGTGGGATGGTGCAAGTGACCCTAAGTGACGACACAGATCTGAGGACACTTGGGGCCTTCATGGTAACAGGGTATAAATAGGCTTCATGGTAACACCTACTACATAGTTATTATTATATCATTGAAGAAATTTGTGCAGCGTAATAATAATAGGTAAGTATCTTATGTTGTAGAGCAGAGGGGCCTACCGCGAACACCGAAATTCGCAAATTGCGGGCATCTTTCTCTGTCACTAATTACGCCTTGGAGTAAAAGAGAACGATGCCCGTAATTTGCGAACTTCGGTGTTCGCGGAAGCCCTCAGTAATAATATAACGATAAATCATTATAATTTAATTGTAATTCTTTTTAAGTAGATATAACAAGTTTAAAAAGTTTTTCTTTGAGCACAGACGACTTAAGACAACTTTAATTTTAGACAAGATGTTTGCTAGTTGAAAAAGAAAATTGAATAGATGCGTTCAAATGAAAATTTTGTAAAAGAAAACAAAAAAATACAAGTTTGATGGTTATTATCTAGTATCAAACCCTTTTATTATCATAATGATAACAAGTTAGTGAAAACTTGTATTTTCTTTTAGAATATTTTCATTTTTATTTTTTATTTTTTTATACTACGTCGGCGGCAAACAAGTATACGGCCCGCCTGATGTTAAGCAGTCTCCATAGCCTATGTACGCCTGCAACTCCAGAGGAGTTACATGCGCGTTTCCGACCCTAACACTCCTTCGAGCTCTGGCAACCTTACTCACCGGCAGGAACACAACACTATTAGTAGGGTCTAGTGTTATTTGGCTGCGGTTTTCTGTAAGGTGGAGGTACCTCCTCAGTTGGGCTCTGCTCTAGATCTGGAAAGACATCCGCTGTCCTGTGCCCTACCACACAAAGCGAGATGTTATTCACAGTGCCCATACCTCTCTTTTGGACGTAGTTTAAGGACATACCCGGGTCCAGAAAGACGCATTTGAACGCATCTAATCAATTTTCTGCATGACTTATTGTATAACATGACTTAGTTAATTTTATATAACAATTTTCACAATCATTTTATAACCAGAGCCACTGAAAAAGTATCGTTAAACTGATTTGATTTATAAAGTTAGAGAAAAAAATGTCCTTTTTTCTGTTACCAAATTTCATGCTTACATTATTGAAGCCAATCAAAAACTCAGTTCGAAAGTTGGCAAATCACAAACTTCTACTAAGTAATACGGGAGGTCACCGTCTACTTCGCATCAACTTTTTGCTCAGAATTTATATGTGCCTTGTGCCTTTCCATGACAGAAAGATCCTTAAGGATGACTCACGTTAGACCGGGCCGTGTCCGGGCCGGAGCTTCCGGCGCTTACTTTTCTATGATATGACAGGTGATCACGTGATACTTTCCTTAATGCTCATTTCTAGTTACGGAGATATTTTGTAAAATACTTCAAAATATTTTTTTTCTTTTCTGCGTAATAATAAAATGTAGGAATAGATAGACCTGTCTTTCTAGCTTCGTTTTACTGGTATATTAAGTATTTCTATGTTAAGTGGTGCAAGTGGCGTTTTTAACTTGACTTTCGCTCTATATAAAAAAATCACGAACATAGACCTAAAACGCGCTTTAAAAATTTTTAAGTAACAATTATTGTACAAATGTTAAATTTTTTAAAATTGCTTCTAAAAATGCGCAATTTTACTTTTGATCGAACTCATAGATTAAGTACTCTTTTCTTGTTTAAACAAAAAATATATTCAAAAACATGATACCTATCCGTGATTCCGGACACGCACAGCCATCACGCTTACGCTCAGTGATACACTTACCTAAGTAGGGACACGGCTATACTACAGAATGAGAGATGAATATCATTATCTCATGATAACAAATAGTTTTGTCCCTACTTTAGGGTTGCCATAAGTGTAGGGACGTCGACCGGGACAATTTTTTTTTGCGTTTTTGATTTAGCGACATGAGGGGTGCAAATATTCATTTATAGGTATTTATTTAAAATTTAAATCAGGCAACAAGGCCCATATTACTAATACCTGAGAGACTAACATACATATATTTATTATATAAACTTCAAACTAAACACTATTGCTCCGTTGAGTATCACCGGGACACCAAGCTGCAAACGGGGACATATGGCAACCCTTGAGCAATTCTGACTTCTGAGCATTGACGGGGACAATTTGCTAAATGGCGGGGCGCCGAGACACCAAGCTTCAAACGGGGACATGTCCCGGTGTAAGGGGACGTATGTCAACCCTACCCTACTTACGTAAGTAAAACTTAAAATAAAAGTGTAGGTATCTTAGGCCTAAGAGAAGAACCTGAACCCACGGGGCATAGTAAAAGTAGCCTTAAGGCCTCTTTACACATTGATTAGTATTTACTGAATACATTTGCTGGGTACTTGCGTTTAATGGAAAATCTATGACACTTATCAAGGTAATAGACCTTTAGTCCTCAGTATAAATAAATATGTTTTTTGTGATCGATATTAATTAATGAAGAAAGCGTGTAAAGGTTACAATTTGTAAGGTTTCCCCGCAACCCACTGTTTCTCTTCATCTGTAAGTAATATCAATTAATCGTCTTGGTAATTGGTAATTAAATTGACATAGGTATGTTTGTATGTCCTGAACAGGTGCCCAACTGTGAGATGTGTAAGTGTTGCTTAATGACTCGATATGTTTGAGTCTTATATTTAAGAGTCGGATCAGTTGAGGATTCGACTATCCTTTTGGACCCGGGTATGTCCTTAAACTACGTCCAAAAGAGAGATATGGGCACAGCGGATGTCATTCCAGAGCCCACCTGACACCCTACAGAAAACCACCTTACAGAAAACCACAGCCAAATAACACTAGACCCTACTCGTAGTGTTGCGTTCCTGCCGGTGAGTAAGGTTGCCAGAGCTCAACGAGGGTGCGGAGCGTTAGGGCCGGCAACGCGCATGTAGAGTTACATGCTCTGGAGTTGCAGGCGTACATGTACGGAGACTGCTTAACATCAGGCGGGCCGTATAGTTGTTAAAAAAAAATATTGAGTCTCCTGCAGACAATCGAGTAGTTTTTAAAGATGACACCTACATTTATATAATGTAGAAGATTCATATTAGTCAAATTTATATTATAAATACTTTATTACCATGGTAATGGTGTGGTTTATTGTCATGACATTATATACTTAATTATTTTATTATCAATTGCTGGCACTGTATGTGTAGGTATATTGTAGTTAACTTATTGTGCATTATATTTAAGTTAAATTAAAGTTAATGTAGTTTAGTAATTAATTAAGAAAAATAAATAAATAAAAGTGTACGCAATAATATACTTAGCAACAAAATGTAGCTACTTACTTAGTTTTATTTAAAATAGTAATCATAACGAAGAAAGAAAATAAATAAATGTATGTGTAACGCAATAATGTTTTCATTTCACTTACGCCTTTCAGATGTTTGAATCTGTTCCTAGGGAGCGCGATTGCGAGTTGCGAGCCGAGAGCGCAACAAGTGGGTACCCGCTTTCGGAGATTTACATTATAAGGCATTATGAAAATTGATACGCTTAATAGTTATTTATCTCATGAACCGTGATAGCTAGACAGTTGAAATTTTCACAGATGATGTACCTGCTTATTTCTGTTGCCGCTATAAGAACAAACACTAAACACAGAATAAAATAAATATTAAAGTGGGCCTCTCATACAACAAACGTGATTTTTTTGCAGTTTCTTTGCGTAATGGTACGGAACCCTTCGTGCGCGAGTCCGACTCCGACAAGTGTTATTGGAAACGTTAAACTTCTATGAAATTATGACGTATAAATAACACTTGCACTGCGTGTGCTATCAAAATCGTTGGTCTCTCTAATGCCAATAGATTTTTATAAAAGTTTGTATGTATGTAATACCTACGTAATTAATTTATAAATAAATTTTATGTTAAGCAAGTTGTTTAACTATTTTTCGGAGCTTGTTATAAAGCATATCTGAATATAAATGTTAACATACATACATAAAAAAGTGGTAATTGTCAAAAAAACATTTTTAAATAATTGCTGACTAACGTTGCTTATTATATAACTATTTAAGAAAAATAATAACAATCAGAGGCTGCGTTATAGAAATGTTTGATTACTTTAATCTAACATTATAAGATAGTGAAGCTTAAATCGGAAAGCTCGCAATAAAATAAATAACAATGCCATAAAAAAACCAACATTTCTATAACTACATTATTTATAACATCACTCAAAAACCCAATGTGCATTTAAATGAACAAAAGATACGAAAGTGGAATTCAGTTTAATGTATTCATTTTAATTTACATATACCCAGAAAAAAAAATCCTGCTTTAGTTTTTTTTTTAAGTAAGTGAAACCGAAACCTATTGAAAAAGTTAATTAATTTAAAGTTAGTTAAATTAATTAACTTTCTTAAACTATAGGTACTAACTTTAAACTATAGTAATTTTTAAGTAATATCAGTACAGGAAAAACTGACTTTAAAGCTCTAACCTGTAAATAAAAGTTACCCACTTACCTTTACGTCGACCTGTCGATTAGTTTTCACGTTATAAAGACAGAATAATAATTTAATAAATACGCGAAAATCACTATTTATCACATAAAAATTTTGAATTTGTCAGGAATTAAAAAAAACGAGAGTAATAAAACAAAAAGTTTCTAAATAACAAAAATTTAATGAATAAAAGAAAAACAAAGTAGTTATAAAAAATCTGGTCATGCATATTCGTAACAACGAAAAGTTTTAAACTTCGAAAATTATAAAAAAGAGGGCTTTATAATTTTCTCAAATTGCCGCCTTGTTTCTATCGAAAATCGTTGGCCTAAAAACAATTATTTGCAGAAAAAAGTCAAGCAAACTTAAACTTATTACAACCTCAAACAATGAAATTAAAAAAATATATAAAATCAACATTAAAAACGATCTCGAAAAAAAAAACGATTTACCACCAGCCCTAAAAACATTAAAAACCTCGTATTCGATATTTAAATTCGTAACTGACCGGCAAGCAGGGCAAGCACGGCGACGCGCGCGGTCTTCATTCTGCCTCGGAGTCGGAACTGTACATGCCGCGCGGCACGTAGCACGCGGCTTTATATGGGGCACGATTCGAAACACACCTACGGCGCGGTGCGAGCAAGTTTTATTACAAGCTTCTATTTAACTTGTAATGTATGTTCGGGTCAAATCTTACAAGCTAAATTAGACAACCACTTCTCATTATTCGATTGAGCGGATATTTCACATACAATGTAAGTTGGATGACGGAGTAACCATTAACAGGCGTTCCCCTCTGTCGTGTCAACCAATGGTCATACACAAGGAGGCTTGTGTTATGGGTACTCAGACAACGATATATATAATATATAAATACTTAAATACACAGAAAACACCCATGACTCAAGAACTCTCTGTGCTCATCACACAAATAAATGCCCATACCGGGATTCAAACCCAGGACCATCGGCTTCACAGGCAGGGTCCCTACCCACTAGGCCAGACCGGTCGTCATATAATCAATTAAGTCGAGTAATTAGTAATTACCCTAATTATTACCTATTAAATACATTCACAGAGAGATCAAAGTTACGAAAATAATATTAGTATATTCTTCAGCTCACATATCAGTTTTTTCTCTTTCGCGAAAATTATTTTTCTTTTCGGGAGTCGCTAGAAAAATATATTAAATGTCAATAAGATTTGTCCCATGAATACCTAAAGTATAAACATACCGATTTTTCGTCAGTAGTTAACGAACTAGGGTTCCAGTACCCGAAGGCTAACAAACGGATCCAGAGACCGGAAAACCCATTTTTAAAATTAAATGATTCAAGTGGATTCTCTGAGTTTGATATCTGAATCAGTAAACTTTATATGAAGTTTAGCCCATGACTGTACATTGTAAAGCCTTATAGAGTTTTCATTAGGTTAATTGTGTAGTTAACCGCTTCATTTTATTAGTAAACATATACATCTTCACCCCCCTTCGCCATGGGGGCGTTGTCGGAAATACGAGTAGTGACAAAAGTGACGTTTCTTCAAATAAAAACGTCACTTTTCACACTGACATATCCGATCCATATCGTATCTTTAGCAATGTATTGACGTATCTTAAAGTTCGAATCGTTTTTTGTTTGGGCGATTGCACCCGAAGAGAACATGTTATGCATCATAAGAATTATTTCACGTTGTCGAACTATCTTCTTTGAATAATAAACTATTCATAGTTTTTTTTATATTAAATAAAATAAATCGTCAGCGATGTCAAATGAATCAACCTTATAACACGCAATTGTAATTTTAATCTGGTTAATTTTAATAATAGCAAAGAGGATATAACAAGATAGAGCGGTACGTCATAGTTAATTTTGTAACCACTGTAAATTCACTGCCATCTATCGACATACTTTAAAACTAATAATGAAGATTTATAAAAATACGTTAATATGGATAAATGTTTTTTTTTATTTGCATTAATTATTTTTATATGATTTTGACCCATGTTCTTTAACGGATATGCATTAAATTTATAAATAACAAACGAAACCATCAACGCCATCTATACGAGAGTAGGCCAAAGCTAGTGGCGCCAACTGATCGAGAATCAAATTTTCGTAATTTTCGAGGCACGTTTTTTCCTTAGTCTGTATCCATCTATTACGGAGTTATATCTATCTTATAAGTTTTGTTATTGTATTTAAAATATATTTTGAACTTAAATTGAATAAATAATTGAGAACTAAAAATTCACCCATTTTAATAAGTTTTTTTTGTCAAAAATTCAATTTTGATACAAGCTTTTATCGCTGACTGTACTTTTCTTTCAACAGGCAAGTACATCTCATCGCGACAATCTAATAAACCCAAACACAGATCAGCTCCAAGGTACCATTATATTGCATTGTCATCCAATTTACATATGTATGCATATTTTCATCTTCATCGGAAACCGGGAAATGGGTCAAATTTAACTTGCAAGATTTGACCCGTCCATACATGGGAAGTTAAATAAAAGCTTGTAAAAAAGTATGTGGATCTGTGACATCTTGGATTGAGTTTCCTAAGTCAAAATATGTTTTTTAAATGCATAAAGTCATATAATGGTTTTTCCCATAATTTCCTGTCCGCTAAAAATATAAGTACAATATGATATTATTTTATTTGCTTTGCTGAGTTTGCTTTTAATAAAGGTCTTTCCGTATAAGCAATAAAAGAAATATTTCGGAGAAAATCGGACAAAAATATTTTCCTTATGCGTTATAAAGAGCATTTTCCCTATTCACAAACATACTTACACAACGTTAATATATTGGGACGTGATTGGAACCATACACGACGACAGCGCCACACAGCGGTTGCAACTATAGGCCTGTATTTTTAGGGTTCCGTACCCAAAGGGTAAGAACGGGAACCTATTACTAAGACTCCGCTGTCCGTCTGTTCGTCTGTCTGTTTGTCACCAGGCTGTATCTCATGAACCGTGATAGCTAGACAGTTGACATTTTCACAGATGATGTACGTCTGTTGCCGCTATAACAACAAATACTAAAAAGTACGGAACCCTCGTTGGGCGAGTCCGACTCGCACTTGGCCGGTTTTTTTACATTATTTACATTCCGCAGTTAAATGCTTACGCAGCTTGCGTTTAAAGGTAGGTAAATTTACTCTGAGCTTTCCGGATGTATTTTCTACAGTTTTCTACAGTTTTTTTACTACTATTAAGCGAGAAGTAAGTAAATAGTAATAATTTTAGTGAAAACTTAACAATTTCTGTTTGGCCCAGTGGTTGACTGGTAGAGAATGCCTCAAGGCATTAAGTCCGCCTTTTGTACTTGTTCTTGTGCAATAAAGTTTAAAATAAATAAATAAAACTACTGAACGGATTATTATGCGGTTTTTACCTATGAATATCTCAGGAGTAATCGTAAATTAAAGTTCCATTTCGAGCCGTATAACTTGTTAAATATTAAAGACGCTAGCTACAACGGCGGCAAATAAGACGCCGCAACAGTAATGCAGCTGCAGTTTGCAGACATCCGAACGACACTTTGACTTAGGGTTTGTTTTCATTTTCAGCCATTATAAAACGTGTTTTGAAAATTATGTTCCGTCCCTCACAAACGCACAAATAGTATCTCTAGTGTACTTTCTTTCCGTTACTTTCCCCGCCCTCCGTCACGTCACAGCCACGTCATATCGATGACTAATCTTCGTCATTTGTAGTCGTCACGCGATATATCGTCACTTTTCCGAGGAGTTGGGTTTAACGGGAATCCACCTATCCCGATGAAAAGAAAGGTCGGTAAGGAGATTCGGTAAAATACGGAGTAAGTAGGCGGAAAATATAATATTTTAGGGTTCCGTACCCAAAGGGTAAAAACGGACTCTATTTCCAAAGAGGACATAACACGATAGAGCGGTGTCATAGTAAATTTTGTAGCCACAGTAAATTCACTGTCATCTATCGACACACGATTAAAACTAAAAATGAAGATGTATAAAAATACGATAAAATGTATTTATTTATTTATTTTATTTATGTTTCGGAGAACCAACAGCTATCAGTTATACAATAGTTATATAAGTAAATAACAAAAAGCCAATTATAGGTTCCCACCAATAGCAACAAGTTAACACATAATTGGTGGTTAGCACTAAAATTTTACAACGTATTCAACTAATACTAATTTCTAAATGTGAATACCTACTTATTATATACCTACAATACAATACTCTTAATATATTGAGCTAAGAATAACAAAACTTATTAATAAAATACATCGATCGAGACAATAATATTATTATGAGTAATGCTTATACATATATGGATAAATATTTTTTTTATTTGCATTAATTATTTTTATATGATTTTGACCCATGTTCTTTCACTGATATGCGTTAAAATTGTTAAATAACAAACGAAACCGTCAACGCCATCTATTCGAGAGTAGGCCAAAGGTATGTAGATAGATAGAAGATGATATGCATGACTTATTGGTGCTTATTGACACAAAAATATGAATACATTTTAATAATTATTATGAATTTGTAATACGCGCAATTATGAACTTGATATCATTTTAACTATATTTGACAATTGATTAATATAATATATTTTTCTCTTTAGTTAAGTATAAATATACTTAACAACAACATGGCATACAAATTCGAAATTAGGTATGTGTATACCTAAATTCAAATTATGCCTGGCGGCGAAACAGCGTTCTCACATCTTTTTGTATGTACCAACTCTGTTACCTATGTTTACAAATAAATAATTTGAATTGGATTGAACTGAACTTGTGCGGTAATGTATGTTGACACTAAACTTTTTTCTATTGTACTTTTACTAACTAAATGTTTGTTTTAACAATTAAAATTTTATTAATATATGTTTTGTTTTTTCCTCGCAAGTGAGTTGAGAAACGTCGCATGAAACACGTGTGCTTTGGTCATTACACACATCGGCTTTCTAATTGCACAGTATCGCCTCAAGTGTAATGACCTAATGACCAACGACCAACGTAGCACATTTGTATGATAATATACTATTTAAACCAACCGAATCCTAAAATATTACCGTACACTTCCTCAACATATCTCGCTTTCAAAAAAAAACAAAATGACTTCGAAAAACAGTAGGTTCGTGTTCTTCTCTGGGCTATAACCGCGAAAATCGAAATTCGCAAATTGCGGGCATTTTTCTCTGTCACTCTAATTACGCCTTCATTGGAGTAAAAGAGAAAGATCCCCGCAATTTGCAAATTTCGGTTTTCGCGGTAGCCCCACTGACTCGAGATTAGTCGAGATGGATGTGCGTGCTCGAGACCGCGGATATCACATGAATTTTAATTTTTTATGTGTTTTTAATAAAAAAAGTAATCGCCGAGTTCCCTCAAGCATAATACCTATTGCTCATTATTAATCGACTTCAATTTCATAGGAGGAGGTTCTGTATTCAATTTTTTTTATGTATGTTCACCGATTACTCCGAAACCCGTGGTCCGATTTGAACCATTCTTTTTTTGTTCGAACGGAACTACCTCCAAGGTGGTCCCAGATTAATCTGGTGCTGTGCTGATGTTGGGATCCATGAGGAATTGAGGGAACTCCTAAATCTTTAAAGGCACATGTATGGTGCTTTGGGTGTCGAGCATTTTTTCTCGGAAACCACCAATTTGATGAATGTTGGATTTTCAGCTGATTATTTTTGACCGGTATTGTTACTATTTGGCGGTCACCGACTTCAAACATATCAGTTGGTAATGCATATACTTAAAAACGTATAATATTTTATTTTATCCTTTTTGAATTATCATATATTTCTTTTTGTGCAAAATTTATTAACTTTTTTAAAGTGCATTTAGAGAGCGTTAGTCAAAAATTCAGGATTCGAATAGCTGAAGTCCCTAGAAAAATATCTCAAGATTGCTAATTAAATAAATAAATAAAATCACTTCAATTCAGACAAAAGTCCATAGAACAAATATATTTTTTTTAATTAAATAAATTATATTTTCGGCAACCCTATTGTAACGGCTGGGAGTTATATTATAACACCAGTGAAAGTCCGTAAAATGCACAAAAACTATATTACTCGTATTTAAAAACGGAGAGTAGGTACACATATAAAAAAATGAGTGCAAGAGACGTGTGGCTGGCGCGGAATCTAGTTCGAAATCAATTCGGGTGTGTTCGGAAATGCACACCGGCTCCCCGCTCATTTCAGCTCTTACACATTCATTGACGCTGTTATAATGGCTCCTGTACACCATGGCCCAGTGTAGGCCAGTCCAAGGGACGCAGCTATGCGGTGGAATGAGATAGCAATATCACTTGTCTCTTGGATTGGCCTACACTGAGCCATGGTGTACAGGAGCCATTAATGATATAATAATATTTGCATCGCGAACACGTACTGTGATCTAATTAATCTTTAAAAAAAAGTAAAACCGACTTCAAACGGGAAAAATAAAATATTATCTCGTTTTATTTGCGCTAGCAAACTGATACGTTTGAAGTCGGTGCCAAGCTAAATACAACCTCCTTTTTTTGAAGTAAGTTAAAAAAGCGCTACGACTACGACTTTTTAAAAACTGCGTTCTCTGAACCTACTGCACGAGGGATGTTTTCCATAAAAGTAAGTACCTAGCAAAAAATGCAATTAACGCGCCCCTGGCCGTCCCACGTGTTTCGCACAAAGCTCTCGAAATGTCACCGCCCTTACGGTAACATCATAAATTAGAATTTTAATTACGTTATTAAATATTCTGTCTGCGTAACTTGTTTTCTATAGGTACATCTCGCTCGCACTAGTAATATGCGAGTACGAGCAAGATGCATAGAAAGTAAGTTACGCACACGCTAGCGAATATGTCAGTGCTAAACCGGTGGTAGCCGTCGTATAGAATGGAAATATTATATTCGTAAGCACGTAAAATCAAAAAAGCCAGACCAGTGCGAGTCGATCTCGATCTCGCCCACCGAGGGTTTCGTACCATTAAGCAAAAAACGGAAAAAAAAACAAGTTTGTTGTATGAGAGCCCCACTTACATATTAATTTTATTCTGTTTTTAATATTTGTTTTTATAGCGGCAACAGAAATACATCATCTATGAAAATTTCAACTGTCTAGCTATCACGGTTCATGAGATACAGCCTGGAGTCGTAGCACGGTACGCTTATCACCATGCCTGTCACGTTCTAACAAGTATGTGAGTGCGAAAGTGACGGACTTAGTGATAGGGGAAACCATGCTGCGCGGGCTGGTGACAGACGGACAGAAAGACAGGCAGCGGAGTCTTAGTAAAGGGTCCCGTTTTAACCCCAAAAACGTACAGTTGAGGACTGCTAACTAAGTGGTGAAGATGATGTCTTAGCTGTCCACACCACGTTTCACGTAAACCATTGCGGCTGTGTCCAGCTGATACAGCCTATCCCCATTTTTTACGATAAGCAATTAAAATTTGGGTTTTGAATGGATTTGTTGTACAATTTCCATTCTGATAATTAACTCCCCATTCCTTAAATTGTACTTTTGCCTACATTGTTAATTGAAACCGTACTAATATTATAAATTCGATAGTGTGTCTGTCTGTCTGTCTGTTACCTCTTCACGCTTAAACCGCTGAACCGATTTAGTTGAAATTTGGTATAGAGATAGTTTGATTCCCGGGGAAGGACATATGATAGTTTTTATCCCGAAAATCATCTCTTAAGAGGGTGAAAAGCGGGGTGGAATCATGGTGGAATTGGGATAATTAATGAGTTGCCTTGTGTAATTTATATTATGCTCGAATTGAATGATTGCTATAAGACTGATTCTATATAAGTTACTGATTCCACGCAGACGAAGTCGCGGGCAAAAGCTAGTCTACTATAAATAGTTCCCCAGTTCCTCTTTAATTAAGTTCTAGGTACTTTACTGTTGCTCTGTAAACAAAATAGCCTAAAATGAGGTTGACAAAGACTGAAATCTTCGAAGTCACCTGGTTATTTCAAGCGTAAATCCTTTTACTCCCAATAGTGATAGATCCAATTAATCTCGGCCCACAAGTTTTAGTTCTCTGATTGTCTTTGGCGTAAACAACTTAGTCTTAGAAACAGTAGAAACGCAGCACACACTTTTTAGGTAATCGTTTGGAAGTTAAGTGCTATTCTGCTCATTAACTCAGTAGATAAGTGAAGTAACAGTATCTGTGACCAAGTGACAGCGCGCTCGTGGCCATAAGTATATATATATATATATTTCAGATTAGCACTTCAATCTCTTTTACTCCAATTAAGGCGTAATTATAGAGTGGCAGAGAAAGATGCCCGCAATTTGGAAACATCGGCGTTCGCGGTAGGCCCACAGAATTGCTTCGTTTGCTACGCCGTAGCGCGTATAATGAGCACATTCCATTGAATTCTCTATTGAATATCGTTTAAGCGCCTTCTAGACTACGTGCGTGAATCGCGGCGCGACTTCGCGTTGAGAACACATCGTGACGTTGATGTATCAATGCCACACTCGCAGAACTTCTCGGCGATTTCGCAGTCCAGTTCACACTAAGATCTGTAAAATATAGCCGCCATAGAATTTTTTTACAATTTATCTTGCCACAGATGAGCCAAACTAGTGTGTAATGTGGAGTCATGCAAGTTCGCGCTTCGCGCCTCCTTTGACGCGGGAGATTAAAGGATGACTCATGTTAAACCGAGCCGTGACCGGGCCGGAGCTTCCGGCGCTTCGTTTTCTATGGAAAGCATCACGTGATCACCTGTCATGTCATAGTAAAGTAAGCGCCGGAAGCTCCGGCCCGGTCTAACGTGAGTCATCCTTAAACCGGCAAAAAACGGGCAACAAGACGCGAAGGCGTGAACAATGTGCGAAATCGACGCCATACTTCGCGTTCACGCGGCATCGCGCCGTACCCTTTAGAATTAATAATATTTGGCCGGATGAGGTTAAGTAGGTGGTAATCAAAGAAAATCCTCTACCCACACTGGGCTATGGGAATTTGAACGATTATCCCTACATTATGTTTTGACGTGGGAAGACACAAAGGGTGTCCCTTATTTTGCGATGTTAAAAATTAACAACACATACACTAAATATATTGGCACTGCAAAGGGCGGATCCAGACGGAGAAGGGGGTCATGGGGATCCCTGGGCCCTGGGCTGGGTCTGGACGACAGTATTTTTTTTATTTCCCAAAAAAATTTGACTATGCGACCATGGTTCAAATAAACAGCACCGCATAAAATTTGCCACGATTTACAGTATCCTGAATGACTTGAATTTTCCAGATATTTTCACCACACCCGCTCGGAATTACTTATATAACAATTCAAATCTTGGAGACCCTTTACACCTCTAAGGATAATTTGATGATCGTTTTTTTATTTATTATACATATTTTATCTGTCACACCTAGAGACTTTTACATCTCTAAACAATTTTAGTAATTGTCTGTTGTTTGTATGTTTTTTATTATAGGTAGTTTTTTTTTGTGTAATTCGACATTTAGACTGGATACATCTCTGACAAAGTATCTATCTAATATTTTATTGATTCCATATTTGTAATTGTTTTTTGTAAATTTTGGTTATTTTGGTTTTGTATTGCTTGTAAAAATTGACATGTATAAGTGCCCCTGTGGCCTATTTGCTGAATAAATGTTTGATCTTTGATGGATATGCTTTCTAACGCTGCGTCTTACGTAAGCGATCAACTCGAGAACGCGAACGCGGCCCACGGCGTTCGCGTTCGCAACGAGATCGCCACCGTAGGACACTTCTATAGGTATCAAATCAAAGGATTGAATCACCCCGCGCCGCATCGTTTCGCTTCGCGTTCACGTGTTGTTCGCCTACGTAGTATTATTGTTTGAAATTAGTGCGCAAAGTTGTATGTTATTCCCTAGAGTGAAAAGTAGTTTCCTCACGTTAGCGAGTAGGATGGATAGACCTTTAAACTACTTTAAAGTGATGATTTTGAACGATTAATATTTAACATCATTAATTTGGATTAGATTTTGAATATTACAGCTAGTATTTTTCTAGCGTTGGTGTAGTGAAAATAGTTTTCTCCAGGGAGGCTCGGCAGCAAACTTTTCGCCGCAGCCGCACGTGTTTTAAGAGCTTAGCAACGCTTACGATTCCACTATTTGACTAGTGAATTCTAACCCGCTATCTTCGGTTTTATACCTACATATAATATCTATGGCGATGGCGACAAAATAAAAGACATAATACAAACCCAAAAACCGGCCAAGTGCGAGTCGGACTCGCGTTCCAAGGGTTCCGTACATTACAAAATTTAAACAATGTATTTTTTTAATGTGAAACGTGAGTTAAAATACCCGTAGGGGTCGGATCAAAAACTAAGTATTTAAGTCCGACTCACGCTTGACTGCAATTTCTAATAGGTTTACCTGTAATCTATAGGTAAAGATCTATTTTGTGTTTTTTTTTAATTTTAGACCCAGTAGTTTCGGAGATAAAGGGGGGGGGGAATGGTCATTTTTTGCCTATTTTCTTGAATAACTTCTAAATTATTTATATAATTATTTATATTTATAAAAAAAATATTTGAGATTCTCACAATGAGCTCACATTTGATTATATAACACGATATAGTTTAAAAAACTTTATTTTTAATTTTCTCATTTACCCCCTAAAAGTGGCCCCCATGTTTAAAATGAATTAGTTTACGTTACATGTCCGTCTTTGGGTCACAAACTTACATATGAATACCAAATTTTAACTTAATTGGTCCAGTAGCTTCGGAGAAAATAGGCTGTGACAGACGGACAGACAGACAGACGCACGAGTGATCCTATAAGGGTTCCGTTTTTTTCCTTTTGAGGTACGGAACCCTAAAATTACCATCCAAGTGTAAGTATTCTAAGAAAATCGCATAGAAAACAGTTTACAAACCGACCATTAACAAGCGTAAGCTTCGTGCGAATGGGGCGTGATAGACTATCGGTATCCGTTTAGGTTACGAATAACTATCAGTTCTAAGAAAGAGATGGGATTAAAAGTAGATTGGGTAAGTGGAGCGGCTTAGATGGGTCAAAAACGTAACTTATACTAAAAAAAATTGTACCAAACGTTCCCAGTATTTTACAGAGCAATTATTTATTTAATAGGCTAATAGGTATTTATTTATATACCTACTGAAAAAGATGTCATATACAAAAAAAAAACAAATTACAAGCTAGTAATTTTTGAGAAGTTAAGTACCTACATGCGTGTTATTATAGGCAACCCATTTAAGGTGTAGGTACCTAAAAAACCGGACAAGTGCGAGTCGGACTCGCCCACCGAGGGTTCCGTACTTTTTAGTATTTGTTGCAACAGAAATACATTATCTGTGAAAATTTCAACTGTCTTAGCTATCACGGTTTATGAGATACAGCCGTGACAGATAGACAGACGGACAGAGGAGTCTTAATAATAGGGTCCCGTTTTAACCCTTTGGGTACGGAACCCTAAAAACGGCGTATAATTTTTTTTTTTTTTTTTTTATTATAAACTGATCGGCGATTGGCCCTAGTCACACCAGCCGGGCTAGCACATGATTGACACGAGAGTATCTCGCCGCGACATAGACTACCCGTCCCCCGTTAATTCATACAGTTAGTAAAAGACGGGTAGTCTATCTCGCGGCGAGATACTGTCGCGCCAATCATGTGCTCGGCCTACTGATGGAAAGTGAAGACAGGGCCTAAGATGGAGCTCACCGGTATATATATGTTTTTACAATAATCTAATATTCTTGTAATAATAAGTTTATTTCTTGCCTACGACTATTTAAATAGGTATACTTAAGCCTATTTCAGGCAGTCATAAAACGAAATTTTCTCTCAACAACGTCATTCCAATTAACCTCGAAATTGCTGAATTCAATTAATTTAAATTTACAAAAAGGTCCCCAAAATGTCCCCGAGGCATGTTTTTAAAGGTGTCAATCCTTTGATCCGCCTCTAGGTATAATTGGTTTCATCGGACCTCATATACTTAGTACCTAATCTACTAGCGACCCGCCCCGGTTTCGCACGGGTTACGTAAAACCATAACAAATTATATAGGTACCTAAACCTTCCTAAAGAATCACTATTGATAGGTGAAAACCGCGTGAAAATCCGTTTAGTAGTTTTTAAGTTTATCGCGAACGTACATACACACAAACAGACAGACGCGGAGGGTACCGTTGACAGTTGACACTGTTAACTGGCAAATCGTGAACCGTATTGTAAATGCTTAAGGTTCATCTTTGGTCAGTTAATATGTTGATATTACCAAAGATAGATATAACTCCGTAATAGATGGATACAGTCTAAGGAAAAAACGTGCCTCGAAAATCAAGAAAATTTGATTCTCGTTCAGAGTGCGCTACTAGTTTTGGCCTACAGTCGTATAGATGGCGTTGACGGTTTCGTTTGTTATTTAACAATTTTAACGCATATCAGTGAAAGAACATGGGTCAAAATCATCAAAATAATTAATGCAAATAAAAATAATCATTTATCTATATTTAAATACATTTTATCGTATTTTTACAAATCTTCAATTTTAGTTTTAAAGTGTGTCGACAGATGGCAGTGAATTTACTGGGGTTACAAAATTTACTATGACAGTACCGCTCTAGTATAAGTTACTCTATGATATTACGTATCTATCTTTATCCTTTCGATTTATCTTTAGGTTGCGTGTCTGGAAATGTTGTTGTAAAGGCTTGCCAAGCAGAGGTGAAGCACATATCGAATTTTATAACAAAATCTAGTTTTAAATAGATAGAAAACCGGCTAAGTGCGAGTCAGACTCGCGCACGAAGGGTTCTGTACCATTACGTAAAAAACGGCAAAAAATTCACGTTTCTTGTATGGGAGCCCCACTTAAATATTTATTTTATTCTGTTTCTAGTATTTGTTGTTATATCGGCAACAGAAATACATCTTCTGTGAAAATTTGAACTGTCTTAGCTATCACGGTTCACGAGATACAGCCTGGTGACAGACGGACAGACAGACAGAAAGTCAGACAGACGGACGGACAGCGGAGTCTTAGTAATAGGGTCTCGTTTTTAATCTTTGGGTACGGAACCCTAAAATAGAATTCAAAATTTAGGTCTTTTTTAGGGTTCCGTACCCAAAGAGTAAAAACGGGACCCTATTACTAAGACTCCGCTGTCCGCCTGTCCGTCTGTCTGTTATCAGGCTGTATCTCGTGAACCGTGATAGCTAGACAGTTGAAATTTTCACAAATGGTGTATTTCTGTTGCCGCTATAACAACAAGTACTAAATAGTACGGAACCCTCGGTGCGCGAGTCCGACTCGCACTTGGCCGGTTTTTTAACTACCAAAACAAAATAAAAAAATTGAAGGTCGTATTGTTCCGGAAATACCGCAGGCAGTTTTCATTCCACAGTTTAGCTGTGCGAGGCAGTTTCTGGACAAACGCACAGTTGAAGGACTGCCAACCATACCAACCACCAAATAACCATAAATACCAAATAAGAAACTTGTAAAATAAACTGAAAGCTGAATTGTGGTAAGCAGTGGCAATAGACACTATACTAAGAAAGACTCCGCCACTGATCTGCCCAACCATGCATTAACTACCATTGACAAACCACTTTGAATTAGGAATTAACAGCCCAAGAATAGGGTAAACAATCGAATGTATTTCCCAATGGCCTTACGGCTGTTATGCGTAGGGCAATGATTACGAACGGTTGTTTAATTCCCATTAGTTTAGCAGTGACTCAGTTACAAGGGAATAATGGATTTTACATTGAGGTCAGTTCTCAGAAGCAAATTTACTTTTTGGAATGCTTTTCGGTATAATCTATCATGGGGTGTAGGCATTATGGTATTGATTATGATTATGGTGATTCATAACTTTAATTACTTTACGGCTCACCCTCTTATCTTGGGAATACAAAAAAACCGGCCAAGCGTGAGTCCAACTCGCGCACCGAGGGTTCCGTACTTTTTAGTATTTGTTGTTATAGCTGCAACAAAAATACATCATCTGTGAAAATGTCAACTGTCTAGCTATCACGGTTCATGAGATACAGCCTGGTGACAGACAGACAGACGGACAGCGGAGTCTTAGTAATAGGGTCCCGTTTTTACCCTTTGGGTACGGAACCCTAAAAAGGAAGATTTTTGAATGAAGGAAAATACTTGATTACTTGTATTTTATGAACACGATTTTTTTATCCTAAATATAAAATCATGATTATGTTCAATAAAATATGTATGTAAATAAAGTAGGAAAATATTGCTGCACCGTAATATAGTTATTTGTACAACAAGAGAGCAATTGCTTCGAGTGCTTATTTTGAGTCCCGTGCAAGCGAAAGATTCTATAATCTAATGAAATAAAACTATGAAAACGGATTATATCGCGTATATTGAATTTATAATACATCCCGACGTTTCGAACCCTTTACAGCGTTCGTGGTCAACGGGTGACTGAGGAAAAATTACAAAGTGCAAAAATACCCACATACTAAAAAATAATGAACAATCATAGACTATAAACTTTAAGGCTGGTTGTACATGCAAAATCGGTTCATAAGGCTAGTTGTACACTACAATTATTTTCAAGTAAAGATATATATATATATATACGCGACAAAAACTACGCCGGCTCCAACCCTACACCACGGACCCGAGAAAATTGAATTCCCTCCTAAATTGTAGGAGGGGTATCCCAATATGGGACCGGCAACAAACGCCGAGTTTGTTGCCGGTTTGTCAATATACGCGATATAATCCGTTTTCATAGTTTTATTTCATGATTAAGGCCGTTCCATCGGTTTGCCGCTGGCTCTGTCACATTTCGCAAGAAAGAACTCAATTGTCAGTGTCAATTTTGATCGAATTTTGTCAATTTTTATTTATTTTAAAAACGTTACCCTACAATATCGAAATTACTATTTAAGTTAAGATTGTTTTTTCTTCTTTTTTTGTTTATAGTATCACATAATAAATAACCGAGTAAAGCTGGATTAAAAGTCCGAGGTAGAGGTTACTTTGGAAATTAATTGTATCGAGCGAAGTGTCATAATTCGTGTATCGGAAGCTATGATGTTAAAGATAATATAGTCAAGAACTACATATATTTTTTCCACGTCTACGAATATCAACGCCTCTTAGAAAAACATGATCATATAAGGAGATTTTTCGCCTTTTGGCTCAGGGAACCGCAGAGGCGTATTTACATATTTGGCGCCCCGGGCCATTGAGCCTCTGCCGCCCCCCATGACCCATGAAACAAACACAATAGCATAATTTTTCCGCAGTGCCTTTCTGCAGAGCTTGGAATCGAACCTATAGCCAATTGTAAGCGATGCCAACGGCCGAGCTCTGCATAAGACCCGGAGCGTCCGATAGCGGTGTGCTGCCCTGTGAGGCTGAAGGCCGAACTGCAGAAGAACAGAGCTTAAAGCACTGGTGGAGCTGAGCTTGGACAAAAACCTATGGCCAAGTCAAAAGATAAATATCTCCGTAATAGATGGATACAGTCTAAGGAAAAAACGTGCCTCAAAAATCAAGAAAATTTGATTCTCGTTCAGAGGGCGCTACTAGTTTTGGCTTACTGTCGTATAGATGGCGTTGACGGTTTCGTTTGTTATTTAACAATTTTAACGCATATCAGTGAAAGAACATGGGTCAAAATCATAAAAATAATTAATGCAAATAAAAAAAATCATTTATCTATATTTAAATACATTTTATCGTATTTTTATAAATCTTCATTTTTAGTTTTAAAGTGTGTCGACAGATGGCAGTGAATTTACTGGGGTTACAAAATTTACTATGACAGTACCGCTCTAGTATAAGTTACTCTATGGCCAAGATGAGCTCTGCAGAGTGCTGAAGTCCCGGATCGTCCAATTGCGGCGCTCTTCCGCGCAAAGCCAAAGGTCGAGGTGGGAAAAATCAATGTTTGGGATTGGAACAATGACCACGTTATTTATAGTGACACCAAAGGCCGAGCTCCGCATAAAGAGCGTCCATGCAAGGTCGAAGACCGAGCTGGAGGAGAGGAGGAATTGGCTTGGAACCTTTGGTGTTCGCTCAAATTAAAACGAGGCGCGACTTGCTGGAAATTCAGGAATGCTTCGGGTCTTCTGGAAAGCGCGACTTTTAAGCTTTTCAGGGCTCGCAACCTGACCTTTTAGTTCGCCATAATTTTTATGAAAATCTTCGTTTTAAGGCCAGGTCGCAATTCTTAACTTATTCTCGTAAAATTTTGTGACCATTCAGATTCAGATGTTTTATTGGTAAAAGGCAGTCATTTTAAAAGTCAATAAATTACATAATATCTATGCTTAAATAATTTAACATTTTAGGTAGGGTAACTAATTGTTGTTACATATTTATAAATTCTATGATTAAATAGATTTTTTTGTCGATCCAGTTAAGGATTTTTTTCAAAATGCGGAAATTGGCATAAAGGACTTAAAAGCGCCAAAAGCGTCTATCAATATGGCGCTTAAGACCATTGTGAGTTGACCGTGATAACGACTCAACGAACGAAGTATTTTTCACTTTTACATTTTCTAAGCTTAACGCGAGGTCTACAGCTCACAGAGCCACTAGTAATAACATTGTAAATTGGATCGTACCTAAAATAGCGGCTCTGCAGCATCTCGGCCTTACGTGGTGCGCTCCCTTCGGCATCTTAGGGTCTTTAGTTCAATACCCTGCTTGCGGTCCGTCTGTTTGTTTTTTAACTATACACCTTATGTTTCCCTTCGGGCTCTGCTGTCCAGTATCTCGGTCTCCTGCCTTGCGGTTCACCTTTGAAACAACTAACCATGTCGTGTCGTATCTGAACTCTAATTTTATTCAATACCACTAGGTATTATAAGCTCTTTCAATATGAATTTTGCGTATATTGATCAGTGTTTTGCTGAGTAATTAACCACTAAATGAATGATGCGAAATTTAGTACCCACTAAAAGAACGCGCTTTGTTTTTTGTGCTAGGCTCCGACTGACCCGTTCGCCAACTCCCAGGTCGCCTCTGAACTCTATACTCAATAATTATAGTGTTAATAGTGTACGGTTTTCGGTTGACGTCGGCGTCAGCATCTGGACGCCGTGCGCCACAGAGGTACGGACGTCGTATACGATGCCTTTATTTACCGTAGGAAGTATAGCGATTGCTGACGCAATGGCCGGCGTCTAGACGTCGCTCACGGCGTTAATGCCGACGTCAAGCATGCAGCGTTAGGCCCTGGTCTGCAACAAACGCCGTACGCCGCCGCGGCGTCTGGCGTGTGAGAGAGACCACTATAGTGCATTTCCAAAGTAAGCATTCGTACGTCGCGTACAGCGTCACGCCGGACGCGACCTACGGCGTTTGTTGCAGACCAGGGCCTTAGGGCGATATGAAGAGCGACGTCACAGGGCGACATCATGAGAACTCGTCGACAATCCGCGTGGGTAAAGAATTAAGGTAGAAGGAAAAGGGGCGCAAACGCGCTGTAAAAGTTTTGATGTGACTACTGGCAATAGACAACGAATAGTTACTTACTTTAAATTAAATTATGTCTAGTACCAGTAACACGACAATTTTTTTTTATTGGGGCGCCACTGAGGCACCCGAAACTGAAAGCCAGCGGCGGCCTGCGCCGCCCCCCGCAGCCTGCCGCCCCGGGCCATGGCCCCCTTGGCCCTAGGGTAAATACGCCCCTGGGGAACCGCCTTAACTATCGCGGTAACCGAAGACAATATTCTATAATCTAATTTAGAATCTTGAGCGTAGCGTAGGTACTGACCTAGTATTCGTTTCTTCTTAGTGACGTATTTTCAATTTTTCATACGAAACCCTTTCTTGTGTGATTTGGTTTTTAATACGTAACGACCACTTTAGTTTCAAACCTTGTTTTCTAGAAGGATATAACCAAACGGAGACGCCAAATCTGTAATTTTCTGTAGAAAAGTCTGTCAAATTTATACGTAACGTAAAAATGGCCATGGCCCATGTCAGATAAACGTCAGTCCATATATTGTGTATGACCATTGGCCGACTATTTTCGACAGAGGGGAACGCCTGTTAATGGCTACTGCGTTTGGTTATATCCTACTAGCCTCGTTTTACATGATTAGATAGTACAAAAACCATTGCAAGTCAACAAAAACTCATTCCAGTAAACGGTAAAATGCCAAATGTAAATATTTTATGTTGTCCATCATTACAAGTGGTTGACATATCGAACAACGACATTTACAAGCCAATTTCCTGCCCTATAGACAACAGTTTACCATTAAAGACAGCGTTCTTGATTTAATATTTAATTCAGAATCACAGTCGCCATCTTATATATCGAAGCGGCCAAGGTATTTAGACCAGGAAATGAATGCTCAAAAAAGTTATAGAGGAAAATACTTGGAACACCTAACAGTCAACATTAACTTCCTATCACGCATACGTCACGTCCACTTTAAGATACGGGGTAATTTTCTGGGGAAATTCAACAGACAGAGATTTAGTATTTATAAGCCAAAAAAAATGTATACGATCTGTATGTGGTTTAAACATCTTCCGTCGCTTTATATGAAACAGCATTGTATGTAAAAAATAATATAGGTCAATACACAAAATTTAACAGTGTACGTAAAATTGACAATATAAAAAATAAACTGTATAAAACAGCTCTTCTCTCAAAAAGTATATTCGGTATGGAATCTCGAATTTATAATAATTTACCAAAAAGCATACGGAAACTACAGGACGTACACATATTTAAAAAAGAACTTTTCAAATTCCTAGTAAATAAAGCATATTACTCCATAAAAGAATACCTAGATGACTACCATATGACTACGACATATGACATAAACATTAATTATAACCATGACTGATGATATATTTTAATTGTGTTTGAACTGTATATTAATAAAATTTTATTTTAATTTTAAATGTAATTTAATGCTAATGTAATGCTAATTTTAATTGTAATTTAATGCTAATTTCAATTGTAATTTATTTATTTTATAAGAACATTTTGCACATTTTTATATTAATTAGATTCTCGTTCTCTTTGACATTTGTATGCCAACCGACAAAACATAGTGCTCAATGTATACCTACACCAAAGACCCATGTATACCTATGTTTTACAAATAAAGCATTCTGATTCTGATTCTGAACAGCATTTATACGTTATTATATTATGATCCTTACCAGAAATCCGGATAGTGAATGCACTCTATTGGCGGCGAGGAACCTGCCGGCCTAGCCAAGGTGACAATCGCTATCGCTACGAGAACGAAACGCTTTGTGTCACTCTATCACTCTTCCATATTAGTGCGATAGTGACAGTCTCGTTTCGACACAGAATAAATAAATAAAAATAAAATAATAAATAAAATAAAACAAAAAGGAAACTTCCTACAAAACCGAAGTTTGACAGCGGTTCAGGGTCGAATAATGGTGTCCCTTTCTCATATGGCACTACCCCTTTCGGCTATTTAGGGTTGTCAAAATTTTAGTCATTATCTTATCTGTGGTCGTGCACACAAAGGGAAGTCAAGTTGTATCAACCCTAATAATTGCTCGGAGCAATGCTGAGCCGAACGGAGCCGAGTTTGACCGAAGCGAGGAGTTTCGCACCCCTGGTTTCGATCGCTACGGAGTGTAAGCGATTGGCATGTTGGCTACGCGGCCAGAGTTTGTCCCATCTTCGTACATCAATATAATATAACCATATAGAGCGGTACTGTCATAGTAAATTTTGTAACCCCAGTAAATTCACTGCCATCTGTCGACACACTTTAAAACTAAAATTGAAGATTTGTAAAAATACGATAAAATGTATTTAAATATAGATAAATGATTTTTTTTTATTTGCATTAATTATTTTGATGATTTTGACCCATATTCTTTCACTGATATGCGTTAAAATTGTTAAATATCAAACGAAACCGTCAACGCCATCTATACGACTGTAGGCCAAAACTAGTAGCGCCCTCTGAACGAGAATCAAATTTTCTTGATTTTCGAGGCACGTTTTTTCCTTAGACTGTATCCATCTATTACGGAGTTATATCTATCTTTGATATAACTTAACATTAGAGAAAAATAATAATACTAATTTATAATAAAAATATATATTTCATCTTATAGCTACAATGCTATGACATCGAGGCGATAACACAGGATCAAACAACTTAACCAAAAACGTATCATTAAAACCATTCTCCTTCAAAAACAGTAATCTGTCTAATAATATTAAACTCTCTATTACCTGAGCTAAACATAATCTTATTAAATAAAATAAAACCATATTCTTCCACTGGCTATCCACTTCTGTCAAATAATGAGCGGAAATTATGAAATACGTCTAATTCCAAGATGGAATCGGCTATTTTGAAGTACTCTTCGAAGTTTCGGCTTTTAGCTCCTACTCGCTTCAGTCTGCCTTCTGTCAATATGAAGTCGGGTTTGTGCTTCTTTATTATTTCCTGGAACAAAAAAGTGAGATAATTTCGCGTTAATCTTGTGATAAAGATAAGATAAACATAAACACCCACCTTTACGGACAACACAGTGTGGAAAAAATTAATGGGTACTGGAGGACTAATTAATGGAAAGTACCTTAAAACCTTAAGCTTATTTTATTTGAAGGAAACATTCTTTTATAAAAAAAACTGCATTTTTTTTTACAATTCGCTTGTCTCGCCCGGGAATCGAACCGACAACCAACTAAAAATTAAAAAAATCAACACTCACTATTTTATTCCACTAATCGATAGGGTAACTGTTCAGGATACCATCTCTTGAATAAACATTTGGTTTTGTAAATAAAAAAGATTGTGAAATATAACATTATATTTCACAATTGTGATTGTGAGATAAGCGAATAAAAAAAAACTATTGGACCGCAAGCCAGGCGCAAATTTCGTCAGTCATCGCCTCCCGGGCGAAAACTCGTATAGCGGTTAACGGCTATGTATGATGAACCCTCGTGAACGTCAGCTGCCGCTCCGTTGGTGGGTTGAGGAATGACAGCCACCGAAGCGCGTAACACGGTCTTTCCACCGCGATACAACCGGCTGACGATTTGTTTTATTAACAATAGCATCTAAACTATCATCTAACAAAGTGTCAAACGGGAGGCGATGACGCCGATGACTGAAAAGAATTTTCTTTTTTAGATGTTCATGTGACCAGCTGACGGTCTTTCCACAGCGATACAATCGATTCGGCTGACGATTTTGTTTATTTACAATAGCATCTGAACTATCATCTGACAAAGTATCAAGCGGGAGGCGATGACAAAAAAATTTTTATAGACTTTATTTGCTGCCATTCCTCAACCCACCAACGGAGCGGCAGCTGACGTTCACGAGGGTTCATCATACATAGCCGTTAACCACTATACGAGTTTTCGCCCGGGAGGCGATTGGTCATGAAATCTGTTCCTGGCCCGCGGTCTATATGAGGAAAATGAATATTCATTTTTAGGGTTCCGTACCCAAAGGGTAAAAACGGGACCCTATTACTAAGACTCCGCTGTCCGTCTGTCTGTCAGCAGGCTGTATCTCATGAACCGTGATAGTTAGACAGTTGAAATTTTCACAGATGATGTATTTCTGTTGCCACTATAACAACAAATACTAAAAAACAGAATAAAATAAATATTTAGGGGGGCTCCCATACAACAAACCTGATTTTGTTGCTGTTTTTTGCGTAATGGTAGAGTCCGACTCGCACTTGGCCGGTTTTTGTTTTTTTTGGACCCTACAATTAGGATATAATCTTACCTGCAGCAGAGCCCGGTATAATAAGCTGCGTGAGGGCAGCTCACGCTTTGCTACCACTCGCTCTAAAGATTGCGCGGCCAACATACGTCCGTTACGGCCCAGCGTGAAGCCTACAAATCAAAACAACAGCACAGAATAAATAATAGTACTACCATAGAGTAACTTATACTAGAGCGGTACTGTCATAGTAAATTTTGTAACCCCAGTAAATTCACTGCCATCTGTCGACACACTTTAAAACTAAAAATGAAGATTTATAAAAATACGATAGAATGTATTTAAATATAGATAAATGATTTTTTTTATTTGCATTATTTATTTTTATGATTTTGACCCATGTTCTTTCACTGATATGCGTTAAAATTGTTAAATAACAAACGAAACCGTCAACGCCATCTATACGACTATAGGCCAAAACTAGTAGCGCCCTCTGAACGAGAATCAAATTTTCTTGATTTTCGAGGCACGTTTTTTCCTTAGACTGTATCCATCTATTACGGAGTTATATCTATCTTTGGTACTACCGTACAGAAAGGTAACTTCCTACAACACCGAAGTTTGACAGCGGTTCAGGGTCGAATCATGCTATCCCTTTCGGCTATTTAGGGTTGTCAAAATTCAAGTCATTATCTTATCTGGTCAAGGAGATGTATAATATCTCGTGAACGTCAAAGAAAAACCTAAGTTTACGAAACAATTTACAGTACATATGGTGCTATTTTCTCGCACTAGTGCGTAAAGAGCATTTTTCGTGCATATGTCGAAACTGTCGAAAGTTTAAAGGGCCATATGTACTGTAAAACGTTGTACGATACACGTGCGAATAGGTAATTCGCAACTCGTGTCGATTTAAAACACTCCCTGCGGTCGTCGAGGGAGTGTCGACACGAGTTGAGAATTACCTATTCGCACGTGTATCGTACAACTTTTACAGTACATATGGACCTTTACACTTTCGACATATGCACAAAAAGTGCTCTTTTACGCACTAGTGCGAGAAAAAAAAATGCAGCGTGCAAGCTTTGACAAATATATAGGACCTAACCTAACTAGTTATTTGGCGCACGTAAAATTGTATAGCAACATAATTAATGAATTCATCCATAATGTGGAATGGCGCAAACATGTTGTGGAAGGTCGCAAGTTATGCGATGAGACTTAGTTTGCCGCACTCGCTGACAAGAGGAAAAAACGACGACAAGGCGTCTCAGTACCGTTTTCAGCAAATCTCTCTTGTCAGGCCTGTAGTAGACCGTGTCGGTCTCGCATCGGTCTATTCAGCCACCAAAAACGGTGTCTCTCCGTTGTTACACCATAAATCGTCTGCAATAGACGCAAAGGCCAATGACGTGTAGGATTAAAACGCATCAAACATTTTTTCATACAACGTCGGTGGCAAACAAGCATACGGCCCGCCTAATGGCAAGCAGTCAACGTAGCCTATGGACGCCTGCAACTACAGAGGTGTTACATGCGCGTCGCCGACCCTTTAAAAACCTGTACACTCCTTTTTTGTAGAACCCCAGCCTCTCCAGAAAACCTCGGCAGGGAGCGTACATACCTCTAAGATTTTAATAACAAAACTTCCGTGAAACACATGCAGACATATTAAATATATCGAGCGTTTTTCGACTTAAAATACGTGAGTGACCCGTTATTAATGTATTTAATATACCTCTAAGATGTTCGGACATGGGGAACCCCGCTCCACTTGCGCCCTGGAAGTCATCGAAGAATGTCGATTCGTTTATCTCTTCGCTGAGGAGGTGGTAGCAGCATGGCACGTTGAATATAGCACTCGTGGTTGACTGGGACACGAATATTCGCAGGGAGGACGGGCCTAGGTCACCGCAGGTGTGGAGGCCTAAACAAGTAGACAAGGTAAAGCATGGTTCACATTTGTCTGTCGTGTCGTGTTGTGTCGTGACACATATCGACACACGTCAGACAAATGTGAACCGGGCTCAATAGTGTTAGGCCAGGATTACACTTGTAAGTTTTACTTACGTAAGTAGGGACAAAGCTATTTGCTAGAATGAGATAACGATATTCATATCTCATTCTGTAGTATAGCTGCTGTGTCCCTACTTACGTAAGTAAAACTTACGAGTGTAATCCTGGCCTTATATGTGTCGTTTTCAAGCAAAAGGTCGCTTGCCATAAGGACGCTCTGATAGGTTACTCGTATAAAGATGGTACCAATGTGGTACCTTTTGCTTGAAAACGTCACATATACAAACAGAAAAAAAAAATATTGTTCCGACAGATAACATGGTCATATAGTAAACAGAAATATTGAATAAATGATTGGTACCGTAGCAACTTGTATCTTAGCTGAGCAAAGTGGTAAATATTTCTATAAATGATCTGACATGAGTGACATCACACAACCAAATATTCATACCTGTAAGCATCACATTGACATCCTCGTGTGCGATCTCAGGAAATTTTTCCTTTACAACTGTAGCCAAATCCGTATTGTCAGTGACAAAGAGTTGGGCGAACCGATGGAGGTGCTCCGTGCCGCGGGAACCGGTGTTGGATATGGCGTGCCATTGTTTCTGTGTTCAAAATTCATCATGTTTGAATTATTATTTCATTGCATGTTTGAGAACAGCACTATACATACCTCGGCGTGAAAAAAGGTTGCCGGCCTCATAACTATCCGTCTATTCTATTCGGCCGGCAACCCCTTACTTCAAGAGGCCTAGTGTTTTAACCTATTTTTTATCAAGCAGATACGTTTGGAAGCGATATTCAATTCAATTCAATTCAATATTTTTATTTCGAATAAAAAATCCATATTATTGTTAGTACAAGGCACAGCTAAACTTATACATCTATGTTAGTGATATAATTTTAAAATTAAAGGAAATAATTATTCACCGCTCTGGGCAAGACTCCAAATTGCGATCTTTTGAAACACCGGTCCAATTGTTTTTAATCACTCAACCGCGCTTCGATTATTTGGTCAAGAGGGTCAAGAGCGATTAGAAAGGTGTTCCAAAAGGTTGTGTGTGGTGTATTTTTCTTTTAAATTAATAAATTGTACCTAGCATTTTAACATTTACAAATCCAAGTAACGAGCGAAAACCTATATCAAAGAGAATTGATTGTAATAGGGAAGTAAAGTCTAAGAAAAAAACGTGTCCCTTAGTTTGACATCCAAAACAGATGGCGCTGTACTGCGCCATATGTTTTTTCTTCTTCTTCTTCTTCTTTTAAAATTATGGCTTCAGCCCAGTGGGACTATTTCGCCAGTATCAAGGTATTGAGAGGTTTACAAACGACAAAAATTGTACGGTTGTACAAGACAGTGTACGGTGATTTGTTAGCTCTTGTAAATCGATAGCTAGTCTTTACAAGAAGCACGTGGACTACCGGCCGTTGACTCCAAGATGGTGGTTAAACGCGCTTCAAAATTAATTCTCCATTCACTGCACACTACCACATTAGTTTACTGTATAATAAGCTATCGATATTACACTTTAAACAATATTAATAAGCAAAAAACAAAGTAATTAATCACGATGCTAACTATCAAGATGGCGCTCGAACCGGAAGTCCCATATGTTTTTTGGTTACTGAACTGTCAAACGTCAACTTTTGACAATCAGTTACCGCAAAATTATGGAAAGTAAAGGTAAGGAAATGAATCTTCATGTATCGAAAAGTGACCGTAAAAAAACAGTAAATAGGCGGCGCCACCATGCACTGAAGTACCTAGACCATACACCTAGTATTTTATATAGATGTGCACCTGTGCGACCGTGAGGGACAGAACATATGCAATGCGACACAATTAAAAACACGTTTTAACATTCCTGACAACATACCAGAAACAACCTACGTATTTTGGTCGGGTTTTTCGCTGCCCCTCCCCCATTTCATCTCTACATTATTATACCTCTATGGTTCATGTCATAGGGTCTCCTATATATTACAATACTCTTTGGTCTCAGAGCCTACCTAGCGCCACCGGAGAGATTTGGAACTATTATTTACATCTGAAAGCTGGTCACTTTTACAACAATTCTGCCATAAGAGATTGCGATCCTTTCTTTACCATCCATACGCAAAATGTATGGAGCTGTACAGCGCCATCTCGTTTACCTGTCAAATTCAAAGCACGAAATTGTCTTAGATTTTACACATCTTACTCAATCAATGTATCTTTGCCTATACCTATTAAAGTTTGAATTATACTCATACTCATTTATTGATAATAATTATTAGATATTACACGTCAAGAATTTAATTACATGAGACAGATTATAAATTGTTTTTACAGTTTCGGGTAGTGTACAAATATGTCAAATTTTACAATATTAATTAGTTTTGTTACATTAAATTGGACTGTCGTTTGTTTGGATTGGATGATTTTTTTGGATGTCAATTAAATTATATATTGTAGAAATCATTCAAGCTGTAAAAGGCATGGGAGAGGAGCCATTTTTTTTAATTCACGCGTAAATGAGTTGGACGATTCAATCATGGTGATGTCTTTGGGCAATTTGTTAAAAATCTTGGGGCCCAGAACCTGCATGGTCTAGGAGGACTTAGGGTCGGTTGCACCAAACCGTCTGTCACCGTTTTACCGTTCGCTAAATTTTATTGTATGGAAAGTTTCATAGTTCTCTGTTGCTTGACGTTAATCAATCTGTTAATTGTGGTTGGTGCAACTGGCCCTTAGTCAGTCGGTAACTGGTGGGAAGTAGGCGTCCTTTACTTCCTAACCGGGAAGTATGTAGTACCTATAAAAATAATGTAGTTACCTGAATAAGTTTGCCCCTCGCCTCAGCACTGGCCAGACTAGTTTGGTCGCAGTCTACAGTGAGGCAGCGAAGCTTGTAACCTGTATAATGTATAAATATTTTGATACAGATAATACATCTCTTGACGGAAACGAGGGATTAAATCTGTCTCTTTGGCGGGTAAACTTAGATTGCTTTATTTATTACTAGCTCGTGTTTACATACAATTATGCTCTCTGCAGCGGCCCAAAGAATCTGTAATTTCCTGGATTCAACGGGCATTAGTAATGAACTTTAAAGGGCCGTCACAATATATCACTGCTTGGTCGACGTGGCACTCAAAGGCCCACAACACCCCCAATAATAATAACAATCAGCCTCCCAGGGCAGCTTGTGGCGAGCTGAATGGGATGTGACGTCCCTTGGGTCCCATACCCCCGTGAGTCGGTCAGGACCCTCTCTCCTGCTTGCCTTCATTGGCCGACTGGAGTAAACACTCGCTTCTCGCCTCTGGCTTGCCTTTACCGGCCGTCCAAAGTGGGGTGTCAGAGCTATATGCTCGCAGGGTGGAAGTGAAATATGCATAAGACGCGAGTGGGCACAGTGGCTGTTTACAGCCACTGGGTAGAAAGCGGCGCACACCTCTCCACACCCTGAGCCGCTCACGCAATGTTGTTCGCGTGTCGCTCCGTGCGAGCGGCCCATATTGTGAGTAGGCGAGTCAACGCCTGCCCATTTTTTCGTGTTTTTAAGATTCTGTACCCAAAGGGTAAACACGAGACCCTATTACTAAGACTCCGCTGTCCGTCCGTCAGTCTGTCTGTCACCAGGCTGTATCTCATGAACCGTGATAGTTAGCCAGTTGAAATTTTCACAGATGATGTTTTTTCGTTTCGTTTGGCGTTTGTCGATGTACAGTCGCCATCAGATATATCGGAGCGGCCGAGGTGTTCACAATATCTGAACACGCACTCTAGCGCCTTGACAATAGAGGCGTGTTCAGATATTTGTGAGCGCCTCGGCCGCTCCGATATATCTGATGGCGACTGTACGATTATCACTTTGGCTAGGTCCTCTGACCGGAATAGAATAGAATAGAATAGAATAGAATAGAATATAAATAATTTATTCGTTAGCACACACAAATAGAAAATTATACAAAACAGAGAAACATAAAAAAGAAAGAGTGCCACGAAATGGTCTCACCTCAGCATGTTGCTGGCGACTTCCAGCGCTGATCTTCCGGTGAGACCATCCGGTGAAACAATCACGACAGGTAACAAGAAAAACAACTAAATTAATATATAACATACAAAAGACAGAGACAGAGATACGTTAAAAATACATATTACAAAAAACGGTATTATTACGTACAGCTGTTATATCCGGCCGAACTCAGCTTGGCCGTACATTATGCCATAGAGTAACTTATACTAGAGCGGTACTGTCATAGTAAATTTTGTAACCCAAGTAAATTCACTGCCATCTGTCGACACACTTTAAAACTAAAAATGAAGATTTATAAAAATACGATAGAATGTATTTAAATATAGATAAATGATTTTTTTTATTTGTATTAATTATTTTTATGATTTTGACCCATGTTCTTTCACTGATATGCGTTAAAATTGTTAAATAACAAACGAAACCGTCAACGCCATCTATACGACTGTAGGCCAAAACTAGTAGAGCCCTCTGAACGAGAATCAAATTTTCTTGATTTTCGAGGCACGTTTTTTCCTTAGACTGTATCCATCTATTACGGAGTTATATCTATCTTTGATTATGTCTAAGATTAAGAATACGTGGCATACCGTGGCTGGCGGTGACCAGTAGATGGCCGCGGCCGCCGCCGGCCTCCACCGAGCAGGTCGCCGACACCATGTGGTGGAGAGAAGATAATAGGCGTGACATAATGCGAACCTGAGATAACATTTTTTTTTACAGTTTTAAATGATTCACGGTTAGTTTCACTGGACTTATATTGACCGGGATATTATAGACCGTTGAGTTTACCCGTGAACAAGATGCATGTATTATAATCACGGTCTGTATCCCGGTCAATATAAGTCTAAGTTTTATTTTATTTATTGAGAAACGAACAGTCATTTATTAACATTAAACATTACTAAGCAATTGGAAATAGACCTATTCTTTATTCCACAATAACTTTTGAATGCCTGCGTTCTGCGGTCAGCGGTCAGGACAAACCCGCATTATGTATGAACAACATTGACAGCAACCTTTGAAGTTGAAGTTTGACCTGACCGCTGCCCGCAGAACGCATCCAGTGTGGCAAATTTAACCTTTACTTGTATCTTGCATCATTAGAATCCTTAGATCATTACGTCATTATTACCGGGTGATATAGGTTATATGACGTGATAGGCTGTTTTCAGGGTTCCGTACCCAAAGGGTAAAAACGGGACCCTATTACTAAGACTCCGCTGTCTGTCTGTCTGTGAACCGTGATAGCTAGACAGTTGAAAATTTCACAGATGATGTATTTCTGTTGCACCTATAACAACAAATACTTAAAACGGAATAAAATAAATATTAAAGTGGGGCTCCCATACAACAAACGCGATTTTTTTTTTGATGTTTTTTGCGTAATGGTACGGAACCCTTCGTGCGAGAGTCCGCTTCGCACTTGGTCGTTTTTTTTTGCTTTTCAAATCGCTTTTCAACTGCAGTAGTGTTTAAAATTTTGTTTGACTAGTAAAGTGCCACGAAGAAACAAACATACATACACATAAACATAAACCGATAATCGTGGGTTATCACAGAAATAAATATACTATAGAAGACGCAAATGCATCTACTTCGCGTGTCCGAACTCCGACCAAGCGTCGAGGTTGACCGTCGCTCTTTACAGTCCACGCGCGTTAGTTGTTGCAGCCGGACGTCCGTGAAAACTTAAAAAAGGCTTTGTTGCATGATAATTAACTGCAATAGCCCAAAAATTGCGAGCACCCAAAGGCAAGAACATATTTCCTATCACAGATAAGTAATTTTAAAATTATATTATGCGTAAATTTTTTATGAAAAAGTCGGCACGCTTGGTTTCAATACAAATCGTGGTATTTGCGTCATCTAGCGTATATATTAAATCTGTGTGGGTTATGGTGTGACAAACCTCGTAACTCTTCTTAGGGTTCATGAACTCCTTAACTGGGATCTCCTGCGGTAACAATCCGCCTCTGTCTCTGATTCGTTGTTCAAGTTGATCTACTGACAAGCAGTACTCGTTGTTCACTGACAGACAGTGCTTGCGTGCCGTAAGTACCCACAGGCCGAGAGGTGATTTGTCTGGAAAGTTATCAAAGAACATCATGACTATGGTGCGGGCAGTGCACGGAGTAGAGCCGCTTTTGGCGACATTATCGGACTCTTCGGGAGTCCTTCCTCAGGCACGAGTGTCCGCGGCGGCTGTACTCCGTTCCCCCCGCCCCTGCGCCATCAGCGCGCGCACAACGAGCGACGAGGCGGGCAGCGCGGGCAGTGCACGGAGTAGAGCCGCCGTGGACACTCGTGCCTGAGGAAGGACTCCTGAAGAGTCCGAAACATGTCGCCAAAAGAGACTAAAAATAATAGTGAGTGAAACCATAGTGATCTAAATAATCTGTCACTTCATTAAGTATTCATGCGAATTTCTCACGCCTACAGTTTTCTTATGTAAATTAAAATATAGTTATCTACTTTGAAGTCTTATATACATATAATATACTATAATTTTTCTTTAGTTTTAATGAAAAAAGTGGTGGTATAATATATATTATAAAATGACTGTAAACTTACCACACTTATCACTCTGAACATTCCAAAACTCCTCAACAGCCTGTTCCAAGTCCATTCCATCCAAGGTTTCCCTCAACCCCTTCGGAAGGAGCGTCTCCCAATGGTTGTGAGTCAGGAACTCAACCATGTGGCAGTTGGCAAGCGGCAGTAGGGGGGTTAAGTAGGAGAGTAGTGAGTCTATGTGGTTGCGGAGTTTTAGCATGGTTGGGTCCATAGTGATGAATCTGAAATGAATAAATACAATTATTTGAGTCAGGGGGCTCCAATCTTTTTAACCTAAGGGCCACATGCCACGTTCTTACAGCTAGACAGTATGGTATTTATCTGTATTTCTGGGTCAAACTGGCAGGCTCATAAAGAGATAAGATAAAGATAGTTTAGTCAAGTAGGCATATTACAATGCGCTTATGAACGTAAAAAATAAAGCTACGCCAGTTCTAACGGCGGCGCTGCATAGTTTGGACAGCCCTGTTTTATGTGGATCCCCACTTGCATACTCTCTGAGTATCCATATGTGCCAGAAAGTGGGTCAAAATCATTTAAAAATAATAATACAAATTAAAAAAAAATATTTATCCATGTATATATAAATTTTTTGATATTTTTAGTTTTAATCGTGTGTCAATAGATGACAGTAAATTTACTGTGAGAGTCCCCTTCTATCGTCTTCGTCTGGACGCCCTAGGTACCGCTGGAGAGTAGAAGTGCAGAAAGACCTCAGCGAACTCGGCGCCGTCGACTGGACAGAAACGGCTTCGGACAGAGTAGTATGGCGGTGTTTGGAGTCGGAGGCCAAGATGCACTTCGGGTCGTCGCGCCACAGCAGTAGTAGTAGTAGTCCCCTTCTATCCTATGTATTCTCTTTGATTGGAAACTAATAATGTGATATTGCTTACAAATTTTTCTGCATTCTAATGCTAAATTAAGCATCACTCACCTTAATTATTCTAAAACGATACACCAGCGTCATAAGGATTATTCGACGGTATTTTCAAGAGTGCACACGTCTTCTTATACTGTGCCCTTATCTTCTCCGCCATGTCCAATATATCATGGTCTTCAGAGTTAGTGCGAGGGAAGGTGTCAATAAGTTCCTTTACTTTGGTCAGCTGGTTCAATATTTTGTCAGAATACTTTGTTTCTGAGTTCTCGTTTATATTTAAATGATGTGTCACTGTGCCTAAGTAATATCCTGTGAATAAATAAAATTATTTTAAGAATAAATAAATAAATATTATAGGACATTCTTACACAGATTGACTAAGTCCCACGGTAAGCCCAAGGAGGCTTGTAATAATAAGAATAAGCTCATTAGCTTCCCATTTTGAACTTGTAATAGGTCAGGGGTCACCAATTAGTTTCTTCAGGGGTCCGGTTCTTAAAATTGTTGACCATTGAGGTCCGTTTCTCCTTGAGTTAATTAAATAAGCATACAAAATAAAATAGGTTGGCGGTCCGGATGTGGACCGCGGTCTGCCATTTGGTGACCCCTGTAATAGGTTGTTGGGCAGGTTTTTCTATACTTCATTGGTCAGGCTGTAATGCTAATGCATGCTCCTAAAACTTCACATTTATATAAGGACTTTTTACATGTGAATGACCAAATTGTAATGTTTAAAAATTTGAACAAGGTAATTAAGTACTTTCATTAAGATGTAATGAATATTGAGATGATGAGTTGTATGTGAGAGATAAAACTGCCATCACTGAGTACTGAGTAGATATGGTGTTTTACAAATACAAATTATTTGTAAAATTTTATTTATTGTTTCAAACATATATATATATACTATAAGTACAGCCCGATCCTAATAGCAATGATATAAAAACCGGCCAAGTGCGAGTCGGACTCGCGCACTCGCGCACCGAGGGTTCCGTACTTTTTAGTATTTCCTGTTATAGCGGCAACAGAAATACATCATCTGTGAAAATTCCAACTGCCTAGCTATTACGGTTCATGAGATACAGCCTGGTGACAGACAGACGGACAGCGGAGTCTTAGTAATAGGGTCCCGTTTTTACTCTTTGGGTACGGAACCCTAAAAAAATGGACTTACCTAGTTCTCTCCCTAATTCAGCACCTCTGTGGTAGCCCAAGTGGTACCCTTCAGGGTTTCCTGCTTCTTTACCGGCCTTGAATCCCTCTTCAAAACTGTTTTTATGCGAAGTTTCCTCATGCATAAAAATGTCGTCTAAAACGTCGTTAAAATCACGTTCAACAGCCATTTAAAGCTTCTTTTACAAGGTATAGTCGTTTCAGAATATTTTTATCGTAGTAAAAAGGATTTCAAGATGATGTGTAGTTCCCATGAAAGTCATGAAACCTTTTTTGATAGAGATGTAGGTTATCGAACAAAATAAAAATGAATTTACTTAAATTGTACCTATGCTAGGAAGGGAAAACTATAGTTGGTTTTACACACAATTAAATAAATGATGGGTAGATGTACAAACTGTGTTTTAACTGTTTTTATAAAGTAAAAACAATTCATTAAGCACATTAGTGAATCTAGCATGATTTTGACATTGACAGTGACACTGACACTACACTTTTTCGAAGATGAGTTAGAAGAGAATGTTCATAAATAGTGAGGAAAAACAATCAGATTAGAAATATCAAATATTTTGGCAGTATTTCCATGCAAACTTATCTTTAATTTTATTTTTAATTTTAATTTTAAGGCGAAGGCAGAATTTATTTTTAATTTTAAGGCGAAGACCATCTAGCTATTGTGCCTTAGGTTTATTACATTCCATAATCTGATTACGAATCATTATACATTTTTGGAGCTATTTTATATTAAATTACTTTATTAATATTTATTTTACATTAACATCATACAAACTTGTAATTCATTACATACTTCCTTGAACCACGACACCGATAATCTATTGCACAATCTAAACGTTCACTTGCTCACTGACAGTGACAGTGACAAGTGCCAGCTGAGTGCGAGTAGCTGAGTGGTAACCAAACCAACAATTTGCTATAAAAAACATAAAAATTCACGTGTAATAAGCCAAATTGAATGAAAATACTCAGTTTTTAAATTTGTAATAATGACTCAAGTTATAACCAGAGCCGAAGTGAATAAAAACAGGCACAGGAACAACCTGTGGCTGATAATACATGACGATGTGTACGATGTAACAAAATTTTTAGAAGAGGTAAATAGTTAACTGTTTACTGTTCTACGAAGACGTAACAATGAAGTTAGATTAACTTCATTAAGGGTTGGACTAAAGCAAAGGGGGTGCCGACGCTTAGAAAAATTTTCATGGGAGTGATGTTATTATGACACCTATTTTTTATTGTTTTATCGTAGAGAATACGCTAAAATAAGCATGTTTTGTAGGAAAAACTTTTCTCTAAAATCAAAAATGGCCGAGATATTTGACCCGCAAGTTGAAACCACTACTTGACAAATTAAAATCAATCATTTGGAACAGTAAATTTAAGTAACAGAGACAAGATAGGTGCGACGACGAGCGAAGCGAGGAGGAGTGTGTTAGGTTGACCGCGATGATCGAACCAGAACAGACATGTTATTGTACCTACTAAAACAATTCTAAGTCTTTTTTTTGCACCCCCTTTGCTTTAGGCCAACCTCATTAAGGTGGTTCGATTTTCATACAAAATTCAATCTGCTTTAATTAAGGCACTACACACTATTACTACAGAAATATTTGCTCATTTATCTACTTTCGAATATTCGTTTGCGCTAAATTAATAGAAAAACTTTGTTTCATACAGAAATCATACATAAATCAACGTAATTTTTTCATCAATTTTACGTATGTGTGTGTCACAAATGTCGTGTACAAATACGTTGCGTGCGGCGTTGCCACTCTATGACGTTGGCGACGTTGCCTGGCCGACCTGGCAGGATTTGCAGTGCCGTCATGTTTAGTGCATTTTTATTTGACAGTGTTGACACTGACACATAGGGTCATGTGTATTGTGACATCAATTTGTTTGTATAAATTGAAAATGATAGCAACGTCTAAATCAAGTTACAAAAATCATCGGTGTTCTGGTCCGCGAAAATCCAGAAAAATTCAGACTCAATTGAAGCGGAATTCATGATGGTAAAGTTTCGTAAGGTAGGTACAGTTTCATTCCTTCATTGTACATTGTAATTTTCTCGTGCCGATCTTTTTAAAAAATAATTCTCACTTCTTCCGTAATGGTAGATATAAGCAGTGAACAATACCTATATAATGTAATTATTACTGTTTTGGTTGCCGAATAGTCAATGTGTCACTAACTCTAGGTTTTTTTAGGTATCGTGCAAAATGAAGAGGCATTCTTGGAAATAAAATGTTTTCCTTCATTAGCCAGAAAAAATCAGGACATCCTCACTGCAATAAAGTAAAATAAAACATTTCCTGGGGATGAAAATTATGGAATTTTGTCTATGAATGAAAAACACAGTTATTACTAGGTAAGTAAATTATAACTTTATTAGAATCCATATTGTTGCATCATCTTTCTTCCTATAACATTAGAGATTTTGTGCTATCATGATATTATTTTTCTTTCAGGTACAGGGACAACTACGGATAACAAATATGAAAAAATGTTATTTCATTTGTTGTGTGAATCCATCTACACCAACAAGACATCCACTGCTGGACATAGGCCTCCCCAGGGATCTCCACAACGACTGGTCTTGCAAGACCGGCCAAAATATCGAGAAATAAATAATATAAATAAACATGATAAATATCCCGTTTTCTATAATAGTTATAATTAGAAGGCCATGCAATGTTGTTACTCACTGTACCTACTTGAATCCAAAAAAAAAATATAATTTTTTTTTTGTTTATTTCACAATTACTACTTTATTATTAGTACATTACGATACAAGTTCGAAAAGTAGGAAATTGGCAACGAGTGGCGATAAATTGAAACACGACCGAAGGAAGTGTTTTAATCGACACGAGTTGCGAATTACCTTTTCGCACGTGTATTGTACAACGTTTTACATTACATAATTATGGCCCTTTACATTTTCGACATATGCACGTATTGTACTAATTGTAACGTATATGTAGCACCATATGTACTAAAAAGTATTTTACAGTACATATGGTGCAACTTTCTCGCCCTAGTGCGTAAAGAGCACTTTTCATGCATATGTCGAAAGTTTAAAGGGCCATATGTACTGTAAAACGTTGTACGATACACGTGCGAATAGGTAATTCGCAACTCGTGTTGATTTGAAACACTCTCTGCGGTCGTGTTTTAATCTGTGGCCACTCGTTTCGAATTTTCTCTTTTCCGCACTTGTATCGTAAATAACTATTTCAAACTGCAACATGATAGATCTCAATTCAATATAATTTTGCAACATTTGGCATTATTAGGTTATAAATTGTATGGAGATGAAATCTATCATCGTACCCTTCCTTATAATATATGTGGCGTTTTCAACCAAACGGGTACCTACTTATTGTTGTCATATTTCCATAAAGCTTCAAAGTGAAATCTACCTAATCGACAACCGACAATGTGGTACCTTTTAGTTCAAAATGTCACATATTTTTATAAAACGTTATAAACTAATTTATTAATAATACTGAATATCTGGGAGAAAAAGAAAACATAAGTAAAAACTCAAAAATGCTCGTTTTCCCAGAGATAAGACCTAGCTAGATCGAACCCCTTACAGCAAATTTCATCGAAATCGTTAGAGCCGTTTCCGATATCACTGAAATATATTTCGGTTATATCGGAATCGGACAAAAATTCGAAGAATAAAAGGTATAAGAAACATAAGATAACACAAAAAGGACAAAAAAAAGTACCCCTGACGTACCAGTCTCGAACCCGAATCCTCTTGCACGTATTTTCACGAACATACCGCAACGCCATTGCAGCATACTTACACTGCATGAAATTGTCTACTACAAGCATCACGGAAACACTGTTTGCATGTGTGAGTAATAGTAGGAAATAGCATGACAGAAACACTCTGTCGACTTTAAAAGTGTTTTTTGCACTAATGAAGTATTCAATGATTATTATAATAGTTCAATATTTATGTAAAGAGTGCGCTAAACATACTTTTAAGTATACAGATACCAACACTATTCCACAAAAAAATAAAACCTGAAAATTTGCGAAAGTGACGCCATCTAGCGGGGTTTAAGCTTTGGGTAACCTAGTCGAACCACCTTAAGCTCTAGATAAACTTCGCATTAAAAAAATATTTTAAACTATTCTATCTGTTATAGCAGTGAATATTAGTGAACTTTAGTGATGTATCCTTTTTTAGCACCCTGGAGGTGAGGACACCCTTCTGGATGCTGCGGGGTCAGATGCCACTCAAGCTTT
Organism: Cydia strobilella; assembly: GCF_947568885.1. Classification (NCBI taxonomy): domain Eukaryota; kingdom Metazoa; phylum Arthropoda; class Insecta; order Lepidoptera; family Tortricidae; genus Cydia; species Cydia strobilella. Next base: position 15,125,482 of record NC_086055.1, read on the forward strand.
TGAAGATGTAGGCCACAGTGAAGATGCAAGGTAATGTTTTAATTCATTTTAATATTGTCAGGACAATGGACAAATTAATGTTATAGGACATTTATACACAAATTGACTAAGCTCCTAAATAAGCTAATTGCTAGCTGTTTATTTTTTATTGCTTACATTATGTTTTGCATGTATAGAGACAGAACAAGCTAACTTGCATGGCATTGGTCTATATTATTATTCTCTAGGTCTTTCTTAACTACGGACATCCATGTAAGTCGGGGTCCTCCACACTTTTTCGATTCCTTCATACACTCCAGCACTTTTCTAGTCATGTGGTCCACCGGCCTTCTCATGACATACCATCGTAGTCGTGTTTCCGTTAGCTTGTCCTGTATGGGTCTTACGAGCCTTTGATGTAACGGTTCGGCACTTTGTCCATGTGTCACTCCTGCAGACCACCTAAGCATTCACATCTCAGCAACCTGAAGTTGGTCGGATTGTTGCTTCTTGAGAGGCCAACATTCCTCTCTCACTTTGTTGTTGGTGCAGACTTAGCTTAACTAAATTTAGTGACTAACAAGAGGGATGCCGCTATACGTGAGACGCGATAAGAGATAAATCCTATCGTTTCTCACGTACAGCGGCGTCCCTCTTGTTAGTCACTAAATTAGGATAGTGTAATAAGCTCTTTAGACGGACTCTACCTTTTTTGGCTCAAGTCAGCTTTTTTTAGTATGATAATTATTCTGTCATAGGTCTGTCAAAATGCAGTTGTCAAATAATATTAGTTTTGGCTTGAAATTATTTAAAAACCTAATAATTATTGGTTAGAAATTGTTGTATAGAAATGATGTAGCAAACATATTGTAATTTTGGAAATAATAACAGCTTTTATATGTAAGAAAGATGCCGCACTGGATCTAATTATAACATTACATCAATAGTATAGCAGTTTACTATAGGTACAAACAAAATTACCAAAAAATAACTTAAATAATGTAGTGTAGATATAAATATAATGTTAATTAGATTATTTAAAAATAAACTATGTTTAAAATAAAAATTAATACTTAAATGAAACTAAAATACATCTAAATATTTGGGTCTTTGGCATGGTGCTGAGGATGCTGGCTTGGTTATAAAATTTGATGTGAATGTCACTCAAACAACTGCATATAAATTAATGGGAGACACATATTGATTTTCATGCCGCCTCTAAAGAAGTGCTTCAGTTAAAAAAAAAAAAACTATAATGGTTATAAAGTTAGTGGTCAAAAAGTAAGTAGTAGATGGCAGCACAGAATCCCCCTATTCATTGCCGCGAAGCATTACGTCAAGTTTCCATTTTTATTTTTTAGGGTTCCATACCCAAAGGGTATTACTAAGACTCCTCTGTCCGTCTGTCTGTCACCAAGCTGTATCTCATGAACCGTGATACTTGTAGCTAGACGGTTGAAATTTTTACAGATGATGTATTTCTGTTGCCGCTATAAAAACTAATAGTAAAAAGTATGGAACTCTCGGTGGGCGAGGCCGACTCGCACTTGTCCGGTTTTAGATTTAAGCCACCAGATGGCAGACCTATATGCGAAATAGAGCCAGCACCTGCTTAGAAGCGTGAATGGGGTTGGCCGGTCGAAATAATTAGCAGATGGCGCCAGCATAGCTTGCCCAGTCAATCCCTAGAACTGTGTCAAATTTTTGTTTTTTTAATGCCCTGGATGCCAGCCCTTTAAGCCAAATCTCATAGAAAAAGGGGCAAGATATGATGGCGCCATCTCTGCAAACCTTTGACAGTTGCCAGCCCCATTGTTTTTGCTTTCGATTCAGGTCACGAGATGGCAGACCTTCAACACGCACGGTCTCTACTATAACATCATAGACCTAGCATTACATAAATCAGCTATACGCGTGCGCCCGTGAGGGACAAAACATACACAATGCGACAATATGATTGGTCGAGAAGATTTGTAGCCCACCATAAACGGTTATACTAGATTCATGTATAACATAAAACAAATCATGTTTCAGAGAGCTGTTGCAACAGTATAAAATCGGAACTCTGCCAGATGACGAAAAATCAAAGAAAGCTGTTCCTGTTCTAACTTGGTAAGTCATTCAAATTTCTCAGGGCATTCCAGAGACGTGTAAGGCATGGAACGCTATTTCTTTAACGCCCCTGGCGTAGCTAGAGGATATGGCGCCCGGGGCAGTCACCAAATTTGCGCCCCCTGACGACTGACAAAAGTTTCCCTGCTGCTGCCTTTTGCCCATTTTGGCGCCCCCCCTTGGATGGCGCCCGGGGCACTTGCCCCCTCTGCCCCCCCCTAGTTACGCCACTGCTTCTGATAAAGCTAAGATGCCAATTTCCATAATGTTTGATAACGTTGCTATAAATTCAATGCTATAAAATACTGATATCTGCAGGTTATTAAGTCCCCGGCAAGCTCGGTTCTCCATACAAACGTAGTTACGCTCTCATTTTAAAACGACTAGCTAGATTGCTCTGAAACTTTGTACAATAGGATAAGGTATATCTAGGTCTGTAATTAGTTCAGATACAATAGTTAAAAAATACAGCGAATTTAATTTTTTCATACAAAACTTGTTTAATAATAAACTAATTACAGACCTAGATATGCCTCATGTCGTTGTATGTGCAAAGTTTCATTACAATCCAACACGTAGTTATGAAATGAGAACGAAACTCCGTTTGTATGGGAAGGTGAAATTCGGCCGAGCTTGCCGGGGACTTTTAAGGTAGCTGCCATATGCATCACATCCCTGATTTAAAAAAAATTGTAGCTTTCCACGGAAGTGTTGCTTATGAAATGCTACATTTTAACTTATGACAAATAAGAGTCAGATGATAATTCATGGCTTGATTAAAGGAAAGTTTCAATTAAATGAGGTCAAATAAAAATTGTTTTTCTATCATTATCAAAATAATCTAAGTAGCACTTTCATGGATAGCTCTGATATCCCATACACAATTGATATCAAAATATTAAATTATTTAACACTTTTTTTATTTCACTCTCAAAGATTTTATGCCTTCTACTTTGCGATCAACATACACAATTACACATACTTTTGTTTTTGATGTGTGTGTAACAAGATTTTTCCTGATAGGTATTTATTTAAACTCACAACAGACCGGACAACAGACTGGTCTAACAGACCTTTCCTTTCCTAATCCTAAAAACTTTATTTTATTTTATTTTCAGTTGTAAACGACAACTCTGCCCAAGGTTTTTTTTCATTTATTGTATATTATATAATTTACTTAAATAACTACAGGACTGCATAGATTATTTTACTATCCGAAGGAGAGTTCTATTTGTCACATGAAAACTATTATATTTTATACTAGTAAAATAAATTTTACAGTACATCTGGTGCTCCATTACGACACCGTGTGCTATAATAATCATATTACGTAACTATGTCGAAAATTTAAAGGGCCATATGTACCGTAAAAAGTTGTACGATACACGTGCGAATAGGTAATTCGCCACTCGTTGCGAATTTCCTATTTTTCCCACTTGTATCGTAAATAACTATTATAATACCTACCTAGACATCCCGTAGTTATTTGCTATCATTGGCAAATCTTATCTTATCATATATAATGATGTAATTTTAGAAATAACGTGCGAAATTTTCTGCATCCATGTAAATAGAAATTATTAAATAATTTCACGGTTTGTTTTAGTCACTCGCGCGACCTGTTAATATTATTATGTCTCACAACAGTTTAATTTCGAATAGAAATTATCTTAGTTTTAAGTAGTGCCAGATTTCTCTGTAATGGTGTTTAATTTAGAAAGTAATTAGGGCACATTTGAATTATGGGCAGCTCTAAACCCTGTAAGGGCACTGCAAATTAAAATTTTAAGTAACTTACGTACTATGTAGCTAATAAATAGAGTTATAAAATATTTGTGTCTATTTAGAGGAATGTTGTTAGCTTTAGTTTAATGTAAGTTATTGCTAAAATATTTAAATAAATATTTGTATAGCTGTAGTCGTAAATATACCTAATAAATGTAAGTATTAAATAGCGACCAATTAATCAATTATTGTAAGTATTAGAGAATGCTCCCGATACTGAACTTTTATGCCGAGAACCGAAAATTTGACAGTCTGCAATTTAGTATAATTTAAGCAAGTTTTAAAATATAATCACTTTTCCACAGAAACAGTCAATCATGTATTAAAGTTTGCACTCCAACCGACAGGTATACATATATTTCATTTTTATTTTTATTTTTAGTACTAACTCTTTTACAATTAGTGTTTTTACTATTATGTTTTAGTTGCATGACCGAACACAGGATGGCTAAGAAAGATCGCAAGTCAAAAAACATTACTCCAAGTGGGTCTGTAACATTATTATTTTTTAAACTGTAGGTTTAAGCCTCGGCCGTTATGCTATATGTAGTAAAAATAATAAACCTCCTACAGCCCACTACTTACAATAGATACCTAGTTCATTTTTTAAGAGCAGAATCTAATTTATTTCCTACACTGTAGGTTAAAATAATAGTGGCGTTTCTTAGAAGTTTTTGATTTGCCTTATGATTTTTTATGGCTGTACCTTATGAGATTTATTCAAAAAAAGTAAATAAAAAATGTATGCAGGACCCTAAACAAATTCAGACAAAAGTTTCATATGTAATTATTACACCCAACTATAAAATAATAGGTATTTTTCGACACACATTTTTACTATACTAAATGATGAATGATACTTCAATATAGTGAATTATAATATCAATATTTTTCCACAGAAAAAGTTCATGTTCAGATTGTAACTCTGTTTCAAGGTAAAAATGTTTCACGTAATTTGTAATATATTTTATTAGAATGTTTTCTATTTATTTTTTATGTTTAACATAGTAAACTATTTGTCTTAGTTGTGCGGCACTTAATACGGCAAATTCGAAAAAAAATGGTAAAAATTGGCGGAATTTCGATGCTCCTGACGACACAAGGTACTTAACAATGATTTATCGTAGATGTAAAAACAAACAATCAAATATTTAATAACATGTAAATCTATGCTTATTTTTATAAAATCAATACATTCTAATACACACAAATTTAAAGCTATCAACTAACCTAAGACCCGTTCTGTGGCATGCCTGGTCCAAAAGTCCCCATCACACTCGCAGCGTTGCCGCGCTGTATGGCAATGGAGACTTGTTGGACAAGCCAAGACCCAGATCGGGGATCGCTCCCCCTCTCTCTCAGCCGCCGACCCAGTTCTCTGAACAATTCGGACGCCTCGCTGCACCATGGTCCGGCTGTTTCGACAGCAACGGGCACAAAATCGTACCTTCGAATCGTAATCGTAATCGTAGATGTAAAATATGGGTGTACCTCTGTTTTGCAGAAAAATTGTTTCGTAAAATGTAATGTTTCGCAGAATTTTCATTTCTTAGAAAACATATTTTTTCACAAAGGGTCGCAGTTCCAACCTAACCTAACCTACTTTTCTCTTAAACCTAATGGGTTAACACAATTACTTTTTAGCTGTACTTACCTATATAGTAAACGGTTTTTGAAAAAAAAAAAAAGTTTTTAAACATTACATTCTATGAAACAATTTTCTGTGAAAGAAGCGGACACCATAAAATATCTTATTTTTGGACAATAGAAAAGTGGAGATAGACAACCCGTGTCAATTGTTTGCTTGGCGTGTGTTTCAATGACCAATGCACACTTTAAGACTGCCGTTACTGGCCAACAACGTACGGTACGATTAGGCCATTTTAATAAAGCCCTAGGCCTTATTTAGGTATGTTATGTACTAGTAATCCGTAGACGGGTTCATGTTCAAGTCTTGTACATACAAGATTAGTACATATTATGTGCCGTAGAAAGTTTCCAATATAATTGAAAAATTTCCACAAGCAATAAATTCCGAAACTGTTTAGTACCAAGGTTTTTACTAATAACTAATTATGACTAACATATTGGTGCAGCCCTCTCACCGCCAAGACTTCTAAGGGCACTCGCTTACCACCAGACAAATGCGATGAAACACCCACATCGACGTCAGCCGCCAAGAAAATTGTTGCTGATTCTCCCGACACGTTCGTTTTTTTTAAGTTTAAATTTTTTTTGACACTTAAGCACTACAAAAAGCTTTTCAAAAAGTTTAAATTATTTTTTGATTACCATTTTCTACTTCATATTACGTTATCACTGTAACATAATAAGGAAATCATTTGAGAAATAACTTATTTTTAATTAAATTATGAGCTCTTTCAATCTACAGAGGAACAAAATACTAGAATTCTATTTTTTTTTGGCAAAATTTGTAATTTAATTGTACCTAACGCTCAAAGCAATCTCCATGCTTTTAAAGGTCTATATTTGCTTTCTTGGAACAAAAATAGCTTGTTACTCTTGTTAGTTGTTAAAACACTCAAAATCTAGTTTACTCTAGCTGATATTAAAATTTAACTTATGTTTTTATTTTAGCCCAGTTGTGCAAACAAAAAAGAAGAGCAAAAAAGGGTACGTACCCTTAAGAGTTCCAGTATGTTCGAATATGGCTCGGTGACATTCAGAAAGTTCGTCATGCCGTATTTTTTTACATATTAACAAGTGTATCACATAAGGTACCTGCACCAATAAGGCCCATCCTTTTTTATTTATTTTTCTTGTTTAATATGAACTTGCAGTTTTGTCTAGAGTACCTAGTGGACATGGACGCAAAATTTGAACCCATTCACACTTATAAACGTATGAAATTTTGAAAGTTAACACGCTTAAGAACTGGGCCTTATTTGGTGCCGGTACTAATCCTACACAGATATTATTTTATTGTAAAAAACTTGTTTAAAAAAACATGAAGATTAGATAGTTTAATAATGAATTGGAGAATTTTAATAGCATTAATTCAGATGCAACGTAGAAGTATATTTGAAGTAGGTCCATATATTTCTAAGAATAACAAATAAGTTTCGAAGTAAATATAATAATTACTTGAATGAAATTATGTAATTTGATAATATTAATTAGATTATTGATTGACTCGGACCACGCTAAGTTTGCACTGACATGGTAGTGACAATGGCTACCTACATATCCCCACAGGTCTAGAACGTACAAGATTTCCTTGCAAATAGCAAAACTGCTACCAAAATAGGAATGTTGTCAAATGATCGGAGGTACTCAGGTGACCTCAGAATATGTGATTGCATAAATTATTCGTTTTTGTGACAGTATATTCCAAGATAAAACCATCTACCGTGTTTTAATTGCAGCTTTTCGTATTTTCCACCTTATGTTAGCGGCCGTTATGAAGCTCAATAGGTCACGTTTTTTATTTGTAGTGTCACTTCTTTGCACTCATGAAATGGTCATCATATTCATATACGTGACCGCTTGGGGTTTTGCACACTTAATTTATCTTAATCGTCATTCTAGTGACCTGTGAGGTAAACTTACCGTGGTTCTATTGCATTAAATTTAAGTCAGATTTGTTTGCAAGGTGTGAAAAAAGAAGGAAGCGTGGTCTTCCCTGCGACCAATGTGGTGGAAGGTAAATGTACCTATATTATAACGTATAGCGTTAGTTGTTTTTTATCACCTGCGCCCTAAATATCAATGTAATAGTTCAATAGAGTTTTCATCATTTCATTTAAATTTGCTCTAATAATTAAGTAAAGTAAGTATATAAATAATTACCGAATATTCGGCCCATCTCTAGTTGTAACAAACCCGACTTTGTTTTATATATTAAGATAAATATTTTAAAAGGTAGTGCAAGAGTATGATTTAGGTATGTTGATCGTAAAATAGAAATATACAAATCTTTCTAGCTTCAATAGAAAAAAGTGTTAACGTGTTAAAATATTATAGTTAACTAAATTGTAAATTTTTTACACCTACTTATGGTACAGCATAGGAAACTATATCTATTTACCAAATTTGTGGCTTTCTATAAGAGAAGGGTCCTTATGCTTCTTGTGCATAAGAATGGAAAGGTCCTTATGTACATGAGACATACGGACCCTTTTGTGAGAAAAGCCACATTTTTTAGAAATTTGACCAAAAATTCGACAAGATGTAAGGTAAGTATTCGGGTATTTTGGGATGCCAAAACTTGTATGTTATATTAAAAAATGATTGATTCTCAAATTTGTAAATGATTGATTTTTGGATTTACCCGACATTTCAAATAAAGTAGGTACTTTATTTGAAATGTGCACTGCACCAATTAAGGCCCATCGTTTGAAGAGTCTTTTCAAAAGGGCTTTATTTTATTTTTCTTATGTTTAATACGAACTTGCAGTTTTGTCTATGGTGTTAAGTTAGCGGACGCAAAATTTGAACCCATTCACAAGGTAAATGTATAATTTTGGAAGTTAGCATGCTTAAGAACCATTAAGAACCGGGCCTTATTTGGTGCAAGTACTTTATTCGGATTACCCGAATACACCTTACAGAGGCAATCCCAGATTCTATTCAGAATTAATATTTGTGTCTGAAACTATAATTTAACTAAAATTTAACTCTAACTTATAATTGTCTGTTTTTGCTTTCAGCAATTGGAAGTGGTACGCTCTTGCAGCACTCATAATCGGCGCTATAGCTGTTGGCACTATGGTGGCTAAGAAGAATTCATAAACATATCTAAAAGCTGTAACACACGGGCATTACCGGTCGGACTTGGTTCGATCAGCATATCTCTTTGTCGCTCTCACTTGTAGCTGCATCCTTAACGGTCGTACGGCGGGCCAAGACGGTCCGGTACACCCGTCTGTTACAGCTATAAGCTAGCACAATTGTTTATATCGCCACAGGTAGTTGATACTGTAACCCTTTAAAGCGCAAAAAGTTCAGTGTTCAAATGATCTACATTGCGAATTGAAGGGTCAATCGCGATAAAGTAACAGCATAGGTAGGAAGGGAATAACGGATTAGTCGCCTGCGGTATTTCCGGACTGATATGACCTTCAAACCTTAAAGATAAGGACGTACTCGTATCTTAAAGGCCGGCAACGCACTTCCAACCCCTCTGCAGGCTACTTGGTTGACTCCTATATCATAAAAAAACGTATAATGAATTTAAAATATACATATTAACTAGTATAACATTTATAATACAGATATCATATTTTTTTTAGTCTACCCGTTGACCACGAGCGCTGGTAAAGGGCTCAAAACGTCGGGATGTATTTTAAATCCATTATACGCGATATAATCCGATTAAACTGTTAACCTACTTTTTGCAAAAAATCGAGAAATTCTGAACCAATCATGTGCAAAAAAGTTTTTATTGAGCTTGTTTTCGTATATAATATATTCGTGGCATGAAAAAGTGGTTGTGCTGGCCCTGATATACCATTCCAGTTCGTTTCGTCACAATTAGTACATGAAATGTACGGTTTTATTTTTTACACGATTAAGTAAATAAATAATAATGTGCGGTGTACCTACCTATATAATCTATAATACTTGTATGTATAGTGCAAAAAATAACGAGCTAATTCTGGGTTCAGATTGCACTTTATATTTATATTTGATCAAGCAAATCTTGTCAGTAGAATAAGACGGCAAATTTAAAGAATGTAGGCGCGAAGGGATATCTTCCCATAAATTTGAATTTCGCGCCTTTTTCTACTAACAAGTTTTGCTTATTTATTATTTTACAATTGTCATATGCTCGAATTTTTTTCTTATAGGTATACTTTTAAGCTAGAAGCAGAATAATTAACTCATGAATATATATTTTACTAAGCGAAAATCGATCAAATTTTATATCAAACTTATTGTATAATTTGATTTCTAGTGATAATATAGGTACATATTTATTTATTTCAATGTTATTTGGCTATTTTCTTTTTAAATGTTTATTATTTTTACTCTTCGCTATAGATCATGTTGCGGAAATTTTCCAAAATGTTGAGAAAGATCTCAGAAATTTTAGGAATTTTTTACAGGAAACAAAAGAAACTTTAATTTTGGAAATGGAAAATTTCAATTCCTATACAGAAATATGAGCATTTTCCGAAATTTTAGAAGTTTTTCGGCGGCACGAGTTTAGTACCTACAATTAGAGAGCATTCATTATAGTATACTAATAATCACAATACTAAGCGCCACTTGCACCAACCCACTAACCCGGGGTTAGCCGGTTAAACCTGGAGTGACCATGGTTACCAGTACAATTTGATAATGGGTTAACGTTTAACGGGTTAACCCCGGGTTAGTGGGATGATGCAAGTGGCCCTTAAAGTTTAAAATTACATATAAACCTCAGTCTACTCAGTAGAAATGTAATGTAACTAGATCGTCTGAATGTGACAATAAACAAAATTCACGTGATGTTATTTTTTTTTATTAACTTCATTTTAATTTTTGGTTTACCTACAACATCCAAATGAATTTATACAACAAAGGTTGGCCCAAAAACACGTTGACAAATATTTTTTTGGAATACTTGTCAAAAAAAGACAAAATGCCTTTAAAAATTAAAACTACAATCATTTTTAACTCAATCAAAACGTAATATCTTCAAAATATTCTTCAGACACAAACGCACACGTTTATTAAAATTATCAACAATATGCCTAAGTAAAACAAACGTACGTATGTTTGTGTTTTTAGTAATAAAAATGTTAACGTATTTTTGGACCACCCTATACAGGATGAAAAAAATTAATGGGCCCTGGAGGGAAAGTGCCTTAAAACCTTAAGTTAGCTCATTTTACTTAAAGGAAACATTCTTTTATTTTAAAAACAAAACTGCATTCAAAGATTATTCTTTTTTTCTTCAATTTCGCTTGTCTAAAAATATTCTTTAGTACTAAATATTCGATTTTATGGAAATTTTGTACGACAGACGAGAGTAAGACCTAATGTTTCTTGGAGAAATGTTATCATTAACATTAACTGTATCGTATCGACTAGTAGAATAAAATGTGTTTATTTTTGGAATTTTTAGTCGGTTCAATTCCCGGGCGAGACAAGCGAACTTAAAAAAGGCCCGGGCCCATAATTTTTTTCTACACTTAGAACCAAGTGGTGGATGATGGAGAGCGAAGGTGCTGTGCAAACAAGCTGGGGGCCTATCCAAGATGACAACCGTACATCGACAAACGACAAACGAAAAGTAAAACTTTACCTATCGGGATGCGAAGGCCGATCTGCGGGAGTGCAGTCCTCAAACACAGAACAATTAGTAGACTGCTACAGAGATAACTGACCTCCATGTATATAAACGATAGACGTATTGGTAGACAACAATGAAACCGAATAAATAAATTAGGTTCAAATTGCGGGCATCTTTCTCTGTCACTCTAATTACGCCTTCATTGGAGTAAAAGAGAAAGATCCCCGCGAATTTCGGTTTTCGCGGTAGGCCCTTTGTGCCTCACGCTCGCACGCATGTGGCAACCAAAGAGTATATAACCACTAGTGGCAACTATAGTTAAGTATACCTCTATAGTGCGACATAAAATAGTAAAAATAAATAAAATGGAACTAAACAATTTCCTTACTAAATTGTAGGTACGTCAAAAATGTGACAGTTACGTAGTAAGTGGCGCCCTCAATAATTTTCTAAAATTTGTTGTCTGACTATACTTGCTTTGAGCCCGTGGGCCCCAAGGCCCCCGCCCCGTAGCCCAACGACGTCTAGTAAAATTCGGAAGTCTGTCTGTGCAGAAAGAGAAGAGTAGTGGAATGTAATGGTGCCCATACATTCTTCGACTCTTCTCTTTCCACACAGACTATGCAATTTTTCTCGAAGCAACAGCACAATCAAAACGCTGTGACAATCTTATAAGTAAATATAAGTTACTCTATGCTTGACAATGACAAGAAAATGATATATCGATAACATCAATTTCTACAAAAACCAGCAATATCTAATTTTGAAATCGGCCAAATATGACAAAATTGAAGTAAAAAACTGAAAATGTTACCGGAATAAACATGTAAATAAAGTAATTAAAATAATATAAGTATGTATCGGAAATAATTATAAAGTGTACCTTCGCAAGCGCCAAAGGATAAATGTGTAAGTAGCCAGTCAAAACAAAAGTAAGTAGAACGTTTAAAACGTTTTGAGGACCACAATATATATCTTCTCGTTTGCTTTTCTTTTATACACACTCGTCGAGAGACCCTGAGACAGGCCGAGAATGAGAGTGTAGGTACACACTGCTCCTTTTTCGTCATAATGTAGGTACACACGGCTCCTTTCTCGTTTTACTGTAGGTACACACTGCTTCTTTCTCGTCTTACTGTAGGTACACACTGCTCCTTTCTCGTTTTACTGTAGGTACACACTGCTCCTTTCTCGTCTTAACTGTAGGTACACACTGCTCCTTTCTCGTCTTACTGTAGGTACACACTGCTCCTTTCTTGTTTTACTGTAGGTACACACTGCTCCTTTCTCGTTTTACTGTAGGTACACACTGCTTCTCTCTCGTTTTACTGTAGGTACACACTGCTCCTTTCTCGTTTTACTCGTCTCGGTTTTTAGGGTTCCGTACCCAAAGGGTAAAAACGGGACCCTATTACTAAGACTCCGCTGTCCGTCTGTCCGTCCGTCCGTCTGTCTGTCACTAGGCTATATCTCATGAACCGTGATAGCTAGACAGTTGAAATTTTCACAAATGATGTATTTCTGTTGCCGCTATAACAACAAATGCTAAAAACAGAATAATATAAATATTTAAATGGGGCTCCCATACAACAAACGTGATTTTTTTGCTGTTTTTTTCGTAATGGTACGGAACCCTTCGTGCGCGAGTCCGACTCGCACTTGGCCGGTTTTTTTATTTGATATACCTACGTACTTTTGTAACGGAAGAATAAATGTTAATTGAACCCGTTTTTTTCTTAGTGTGCCTTGGCCCTCAGGATGGGAAATCTACTATCCGGCAGAAAATCAGGGTTTGTTTATTTAATTTAGTACCTTTCGCTTAAATAAAATAAGCATTTATTCATGAAAACAGCATACACTTTTCAAATTGGTACAACCTCCGCCAAACTGTATAACAGTTTGTTGGCAGAAATAGGCTAGTTAAATTAAAGTAGGTAACTTTTTAGTCTCCTTTGGCTGGGCTTAATTAAAAAAATAAGTAAACACGTATATATGTTTTTACCGTATTTTTATTCCTTAAATTTTATATTTCTAAATAAATAATTATAATTTGTATGTATTATTTCAATTGTTAGTTATGAGCAATAAAGTATATTAATTTGTATTGTATTGTAACATAAATTAATGTGCTAAACTTCCAAAATAACTCTACTAAGGGCCTACATACCGCAAAAATCGAAATTCGCAAATGGGGATTTTTCACTTTTACTCCAATGAAGGCGTAATGAGAGTGACAGAAAGATGCCCGCAATTTGCAAACTTCAATTTTCGCGGTTATAGCCCTGATAGGGACCATCATACGACGCGAGAGTTGTAGGTTGTTGGTCTCGATCCTGCCCAATGTGAGGACATTCCTATAAATATTTGTGCTTTCATTTCTTATACATAATTTGATAGAGGTGGACACGTTTCCTACGCAACTGGTGTATCTGTTACATATTATAAAGGTACCTAGGTACATGTTAAGTTACAGATTTAAAATTAGTGTCCGACTAAATATCATGTTTTGGCCGAAGGTTCGGATTTGGACAAAAAACCACCGAAACTTTATTTTCGGTAAAATCCGACCGAAGTGTCGGTTTCGGCATAAAAATCATGTTTCGGCCAAAACTAAAGGAAAATTTCAGGCTTAAAGTTTTCGGAGATGAGATAGGTAACCAAACTTTAATTCTGTCATCAACACCAGAAATACTATTATATTTCTACTGTTATACTTATAACACAAAAATCATAACCTATGTAATTTAAACTAAAACCTACTAATTATAAAATTGGTTTATAAAAAGCAAACTGCCTATTTATCCACAATTTTTTTTCACAGAGATGTTACTCGTGCCACGGTATCCGTCCACAGTGTCGGTTCCAGGTAGGTACTACCACCTACTTTTGGGATATTTAAATATATCTTAGGCATCTCTTAAAAGGTATCTTACTTTATTTTCAAAAAATGTAAAATTATATTACTTAATACAATCTTGTCTTTAATTATAATTTTGCCACAGACCACCCCAATTGGCCCAATTTTGCATTCCGTGACATTCTACTTATTAGACAATTTCTAGAATTAAATAAAACAATTTAAAGTATAATATCGTATATAACAAATTTATACTCTGGCACAGCCACTTTGTCAGTAGAAAAAGGCGGCAAATTTAAAAACATGTAGGCGCAAAGGGTAAACCTACCATAGAAAATTTAAGTTTCGCGACTTTTTCTGCTAACAAGTTGGGTGCAATGGGTGCGTTTCAGTATAAAACACATTTCACGTTTCGTGCCCTTGTATTCAAAACTCGGTAGATTAATTATTATACGCGATATAACATATTTAAGTTTATTTCATGAATATCGAAAGACAATAAATAGAAGTTAAAAAATACCTATTCGTAATTATATCAACAATTAACAAATGAAGGAATGGAAAAAATCGCACGCTTCGGTAGCTCAGTTAGTTAAGGGCCACCACACACTAGCGTCTTTTGAGCGTCGGCATCTAGTCAGCGCTATGGAAAATAGCGTCACTGCGCAGTTGCGCCAACGTTGCGTCGAGCGAGCAGCAGTCATAGAGTTGACTATGACGCTCGGGAGACGCTAGTGGGGGGTGGATCTAAGAGCGCCTGGACCGATGTTCCAATAGCTCATAAGGTCGAATCGGATTAAGCGATTAATTTCCATTTTTCCTTGAATTAAAAAAAAATGTTAATTACGAATATATTTGCAGTACATGCCCAAATTGTGACTGCAGCTCCGTGGTGTTTAAAGACTGTTCGACTGTAGTAACACCCGTGGTGCTAAAAGACTGTTCGACCCTAATAAGACGTAAATGGAGTAGACAAGAGTAAGTAAAAAACTACACAAAGTGCCTTTTAATGGGTATACTTATTTAAGTACCTACCTGTTTATAGATATACCGCTTAAGTGTGTCCACCTCTATCAAACGAGTAAGTTATATTAGTGTGCGTAAACTGTAGGAGGCACAGCATCAGCATCAGTGTTGGCCGTAATTGTTAATTTTAATTAACCATTGATCAATTTTATTAACCATTAGTTCCGCCATTAACCAATTGCATTAAAGTTAATTCGGATTAAAGTTAATTCGGATTAAATTTTTGAGACGTTAATGGCCATTGAAGTTAATTCGGATTAACTTTAATTCGGATTAACTTCAATGGCCATTAAAGTTTCAAAAAATTAATTAGAATTACTCTCAATTGCATTAACGTCTAATAAAATTACATTCGTGATATTTTAAAATGAGACAGCAAAATGACCCTGACTGAACCCTGGCAGTAGTAGCAGTACCTACCTACTACCTAGTAGAATTCTGGTTTGGTGCAACACAGACATACGCGGTTTTGGTCATTTAAATCGTCTTGATGAGCACTTCGGAGAGCCGTACCCATGATAGAGCTGATGCTGAACCCTGGCAGTACCTAATGGATCTAAGGTTTGGTGCAACATAGGCACACGCTGTTTTAGTCATCCGACTCGTCTTGATGAGCACTTCGGAGAGCCATACCCATGATAGAGCTGATGCTGAACCCTGGCAGTACCTAATGGATCTAAGGTTTGGTGCAACATAGGCACACGTTGTTTTAGTCATCCGACTCGTCTTGATGAGCACTTAGGAGAGCAGTACCCATGATAGAGCTGATGCTGAACCCTGGCACTACCTAGTGGATCTAAGGTTTGGTGCAACATAGGCACACGCTGTTTTAGTCACCCGACTCGTCTTGATGAGCACTTAGGAGAGCGGTACCCATGATAGAGCTGATGCTGAACCCTGGCAGTACCTAGTGGATCTAAGGTTTGGTGCATCATAGGGACACGCTGTTTTAGTCACCCGACTCGTCTTGATAAGCACTTAGGAGAGCGGTACCCATGATAAAGCTGATGCTGAACCCTGGCAGTACCTAGTGGATCTAAGGTTTGGTGCAACATAGGTACACGCTGTTTTAGTCACCCGACTCGTCTTGATGAGCACTTAGGAGAGCAGTACCCATGATAGAGCTGATGCTGAACCCTGGCAGTACCTAGTGGATCTAAGGTTTGGTGCAACATAGGCACACGCTGTTTTAGTCACCCGACTCGTCTTGATGAGCACTTAGGAGAGCGGTACCCATGATAGAGCTGATGCTGAACCCTGGCAGTACCTAGTGGATCTAAGGTTTGGTGCAACATAGGCACACGCTGTTTTAGTCACCCGACTCGTCTTGATGAGCACTTAGGAGAGCGGTACCCATGATAGAGCTGATGCTGAACCCTGGCAGTACCTAGTGGATCTAAGGTTTGGTGCAACATAGGCACACGCAGTTTTAGTCACCCGACTCGTCTTGATGAGCACTTAGGAGAGCAGTACCCATGATAGAGCTGATGCTGAACCCTGGCAGTACCTAGTGGATCTAAGGTTTGGTGCAAAATAGGCACACGCTGTTTTAGTCACCCGACTCGTCTTGATGAGCACTTAGGAGAGCAGTACCCATAATGGAGCTGATGCTGAACCCTGGCAGTACCTAGCGGAACTAAGGTTTGGTGCAACATAGGCACACGCTGTTTTAGTCATCCGACTCGTCTTGATGAGCACTTAGGAGAGCAGTACCCATGATAGAGCTGATGCTGAACCCTGGCAATACCTAGTGGATCTAAGGTTTGGTGCAACATAGGCACACGCTGTTTTAGTCACCCGACTCGTCTTGATAAGCACTTAGGAGAGCAGTACCCATAATGGAGCTGATGCTGAACCCTGGCAGTACCTAGCGGAACTAAGGTTTGGTGCAACATAGGCACACGCTGTTTTAGTCACCCGACTCGTCTTGATGAGCACTTAGGAGAGCAGTACCCATGATAGAGCTGATGCTGAACCCTGGCACTACCTAGTGGATCTAAGGTTTGGTGCAACATAGGCACACGCAGTTTTAGTCACCCGACTCGTCTTGATGAGCACTTAGGAGAGCAGTACCCATGATAGAGCTGATGCTGAACCCTGGCAGTACCTAGTGGATCTAAGGTTTGGTGCAACATAGGCACACGCTGTTTTAGTCACCCGACTCGTCTTGATGAGCACTTAGGAGAGCGGTACCCATGATAGAGCTGATGCTGAACCCTGGCAGTACCTAGTGGATCTAAGGTTTGGTGCAACATAGGCACACGCAGTTTTAGTCACCCGACTCGTCTTGATGAGCACTTAGGAGAGCAGTACCCATGATAGAGCTGATGCTGAACCCTGGCAGTACCTAGTGGATCTAAGGTTTGGTGCAACATAGGCACACGCTGTTTTAGTCACCTGACTCGTCTTGATGAGCACTTAGGAGAGCAGTACTCATAATGGAGCTGATGCTGAACCCTGGCAGTACCTAGCGGAACTAAGGTTTGGTGCAACATAGGCACATGCTCTTCTAAGTGCTCATCAAGACGAGTCGGATGACCTAAACAGCGCGTGCCTATGTTGCACCAAACCTTAGATCCACTAGGTACTGCCAGGGTGCAGCATCAGCTCTATCATGGGTACCGCTCTCCTAAGTGCTCATCAAGACGAGTCAGATGACCAAAACAGCGCGTGCCTATGTTGCACCAAACCTTAGATCCACTAGGTACTGCCAGGGTTCAGCATCAGCTCTATCGTGGGTACCGCTCTCCTAAGTGCTCATCAAGACGAGTCGGGTGACTAAAACAGCGGGTGCCTATGTTGCACCAAACCTTAGATCCACTAGGTACTGCCAGGGTTCAGCATCAGCTCTATCATGGGTACTGCTCTCCTAAGTGCTCATCAAGACGAGTCGGATGACTAAAACAGCGTGTGCCTATGTTGCACCAAACCTTAGACCCACCTGCCAGGGTTCAGCATCAGCTCTATCATGGGTACTGCTCTCCTAAGTGCTCATCAAGACGAGTCGGATGACTAAAACAGCGTGTGCCTATGTTGCACCAAACCTTAGATCCACTAGGTACTGCCAGGGTTCAGCATCAGCTCTATCATGGGTACTGCTCTTCTAAGTGCTCATCAAGACGAGTCGGATGACCTAAACAGCGCGTGCCTATGTTGCACCAAACCTTAGATCCACTAGGTACTGCCAGGGTGCAGCATCAGCTCTATCATGGGTACCGCTCTCCTAAGTGCTCATCAAGACGAGTCAGATGACCAAAACAGCGCGTGCCTATGTTGCACCAAACCTTAGATCCACTAGGTACTGCCAGGGTTCAGCATCAGCTCTATCATGGGTACTGCTCTCCTAAGTGCTCATTAAGACGAGTCGGGTGACTAAACAGCGTGTGCCTATGTTGCACGTTGCACCAAACCTTAGATCCACTAGGTACTGCCAGGGTTCAGCATCGGCTCTATCATGGGTACTGCTCTCCTAAGTGCTCATCAAGACGAGTCGGGTGACTAAAACAGCGTGTGCCTATGTTGCACCAAACCTTAGATCCACTAGGTACTGCCAGGGTTCAGCATCAGCTCTATCATGGGTACGGCTCTCCGAAGTGCTCATCAAGACGATTTAAATGACCAAAACCGCGTATGTCTGTGTTGCACCAAACCAGAATTCTACTAGGTAGTAGGTAGGTACTGCTACTACTGCCAGGGTTCAGTCAGGGTCATTTTGCTGTCTCATTTTAAAATATCACGAATGTAATTTTATTAGACGTTAATACAATTGAGAGTAATTCTAATTAATTTTTTGAAACTTTAATGGCCATTGAAGTTAATCCGAATTAAAGTTAATCCGAATTAACTTCAATGGCCATTAACGTCTCAAAAATTTAATCCGAATTAACTTTAATCCGAATTAAATGGCTAATGGTTAATGGCCATTAACCTTTTTAATTGTTAATTTTTAATGGTTAATGGCATTAGCGTTCGGCCAACACTGATCAGCATTCTGTATTTTGGCTCGAAGTGACTATGAAGGATTAAGTTGTCATGATTTATGTCAATGAAAGCCTTTCCCTAAAGTACCTTCTGTGGTGATCAGTTGGCAGTTTTAAGCCGGTTGCCGATTAGGGCGTCCGTTAGCTGGCACGGTTGCACGAGCGGGTGAACGAAAAATAGTATGAGCAACCCTAACGGCTCGGCCACGACTGCGCGATTCGCGACGGCGGCGGCGACAACCATAGGTGAGAACGGAAGGTCCGATCGCTGTGTTCCGCTCCAACCTATGGTTATCGCCGCCGCCATCGCCGGTCGCGCAAAGTCGTGTCCGAGCCCGAGCCGTAACTGGCGCGATGGATTTTATCTACAAACAATGGCACCCGCGGCGAGCGTGCTGTGCTCCCGCTCCATGCACCCACGCCTAATATTGAATACTCTCTAGCAAATTTACCATATTTAATGTTTTTATTTATTACAGGCCTCCACGGCTGGGTGTGACCCAATCTGGGCGACCAGTGACCCCCCACAAATGTGACCTCAAATCGCATGCAGATAAAATACCAACGCCTCAGCCGTCTACATACAGGTGCGTTAATTTAACTATACCTCTCTTTGAAACCCCTCACAATACTCTAGCATCTTTTGAGCGTCGGCGCGTCTAGTCAGCGCTATGGAAAATGGCGTAGCTGCGCATTTGCGCCAACGTTGCGTCGAGCAGCAGCTGAAAATCGAATCCGAAATTTCGCTATCTGCCTCTTGAATGCCACTCGAATATGCAAGTGACAGAGATGTTTGATAACTAAATTTCGAGTTTCTTGTTTCGCGATAGACCCAGATTGTGGTAGTAGCGCCCCCTACGCAGAGCTTCGCGTAATATTCCCTATTAGCAGCTCTTATCCTAAATACTTACTATAAAAATAATTGTATTTATAGTTTTTTGTTTCGATGATTATTTGTGTCGTTTCCAAGCAAAAAGTCCCACTTTTTCGCTTGCTATAAGAACGCTTGACAGGTTACCCGTATAAACATAGGAGCAAATCTCGTTCTTATGGTAAGCGACAAAGTGGGACCTTTGACAAGACTTCGCCACATTTTACGATTAGGTTTTGATATTGGTATCACAGGTTAAGAAGCACCTCTTCGGTTTCGATTCCGGTCCGCAAGCAATCTCGCACGTCGATCAAAAGAGGCCCGTCGTCTACGTCGCGTCATGAGTAAGTGTTCAATAGTATTACGATACAAGTACGAAAAGTAGGAGTATGCGCCAGTTTTCTCGGTCGTCGGCCAGGTTCTTTAGGTCCCTGTAAGACACGACATTTGCTTTCTCTTTCAGTTGTTGTGTGTAGCTTGCTCGTGGTTTTCCTCTGCCTTTTCTCGCTTCGATCTTGCCTTCTATTATAGTGTTAAAGAAAGTGTCGTGTCTTATCAAGTGACCTATCATTTTGCCTCGTCTATTCCCCAGGTAGCAGTGACGTCAGCGACGTCATAATGACGTAATTATGGCGTCATAATGACGTCGCTGACGTCATAATGACGTATAAATGCTGTTTCCGGCAGGGTGACTCACCCTATTATTTATATTGTTGTATATTGCAGGCCACAGCCACCGCCGTTACCGCAGTACAAGAGCCCCACCGCTCCCCGTCGTCGGCCTGCTGTAGTGTCTCACAACTGCTTAGGCATAGACCGGACAGACAAGTTAGTTTTCCGACGTGTCACAGCTATGCCCCTATTTTTTATTTTTTATAAGAATTAGGAGCATTTAAAATTGGTATGAAATCTGTTTTTCGCTTCTGATTTATACAATAATAAAAAAAATCTAAAAAAGTCAAACGTATGGGCATGGCTATGGTCAATATTATATCAAATTATGTAAAAAATATCTGGGAGGCTGAGCTTTGCTCGGAAATCATAAAAAAAATCAAAAATGCGCGTTTTCCCAGACATAAGAACTGGCTAGATCTATTTTTCGCCCCCGAAAACCCCCATATAGCAAATTTCGTCAAAATCGTTAGAGCCGTTTCCGAGATCCCCGAAATATATAAATATATAAAGATAGATAGATATATACAATAATTGCTCGTTTAAAGGTATGATATGTTTCATAATGTCAATATTTAGAGAGGAAAATGGTGATTACGTTTGTATGGAGAAGCGACTGCCCTCTTTCCTCTTAACTTTTTGAACGCTTTTCATCATAAACCCTCTCGGGCGCAAGCGAGATAATGTAGACCCTACTTGAAAGTGTGAAGTTTGCTTTGACAGCGTCCGCCATAACACTTATAGTTGTCCATGGCGCTGTGGGTACCAGTAGTTATAGTTGACGCTATCTCTAGTGAGCTCGTTCACTTACCTGTACTAACAATGGCATTCTGTTAAACAAAAGCCATTATTTCTTTTGTGTGAGCGCGTGACCTTTGTGCCTAAGGCTCACACACAATGGCCACACGCCCAAGGACAAAGGCCACGCGCTCACACAAAAGAAATAATGGCTTTTGTTTAACAGAATGCCATTGTTAGTACAGGTAAGTGAACGAGCTCAGTAGAGATAGCGTTAACTATACCTAAGACGACTTTAGGTGTTCTAGGTGTTCAAAAGAGTTAAGTTGCTTTTTTAACTTTCCTTTTTTTAACGTTTTTAAATTATCCTTAATATATGTTTTTTTTTTTACTTAGGTCACCAAGGCCGAAGGGAAGGTTAGTTTTAATTACCATACCTACTCAGAAAGGTTTCTTTGAAATCAGTGGACAAAGTTACATTTTATCCCGTAGAGTACAAAGTTGTTTTATAAAAAAGTTATATTAAATTGGATTAGATTTGTTTTATTTTTACAAGCTTTTAATTAGTTTCAACTGTATGTTTCTTATCAAATCCAACAAGCTGAAATAATGCCACTTCCCATTATTCGCTTGAGCTTAAGGCCTGTGTGTGATACACTTGTAAGTTTTACTTATGTATGTAGAGACACAGCTATACTACAGAATGAGAGATGAATATCGTTATCTCATTCTAACAAATCTTGGGCCTAACGCTGCGTCTTACGTAAGCGATAATATACGAGCTTAGAATAGCGAGCCTAATATACAAAATTATTCGTGCCTAGCGTCCTTCAGGGACCGGCCCGCTATCCCTTATCGGGGTTTTATAAGGGTACTGCATAAGGCTTAACTCACCATACCCTTTGCCAGACGAAACCCTTTGTTTTGGTTTTAAAAACCCATATATAAAGCTACCACATTTGAGTAATCGGTAGCCCAAATACCCTTACAAAACCCTTATCATCCGCTCACCAACACCTTGCATATTGCTTATAAGGGTTAGCCTTATAAAGGGCTTCCCTTTTAGCATATAAGCGTGCTAATTTAAGTCTTCTACCTTGTTCATAAAGCACACATTACTTCGAATCCGAGCGATCGTCGGCGGCGACGGCGGCGTTCTTTGACTAGGCACGTATTTTCTTTCCTATTCATACACTACCGTAGATATATACTAATCCTGTCTCTTTCACACAAAGGGAAACCTTTATGAAAAGCGCTTAAAGATAAGGGTAACCCTTATTAAGAGCTAGCCTTATTTTTGGTTAGCTTTTCGGTAAGGGTTAGTCAAAGGTAAGGGTATGAATGGGCTTGCAGTTTTAAAAGGAAAGTCTTTCAATGTGTTAGCCGTGTTTAAGTGTAGCCCATTGAATGGGTTTTATCGCGGAAAGGGTTGTCCGGTCCCTGGCGTCCTTCCTTTAGTACTTGCACTAGTAATTAAATGTACATACAACTTTTTCATTCACAGCCTCAACAGCGTGTTGAAGTGGCTGGCCCTCGCATTGCTCCTGATAGGGGTCGCGGGCGCCGCTGCCGGCCCGATGCTACTGCGCAAGGCCAGGAAAAAGTGCGGGGAAATCGCTCCTTGTGTCAAGTAGACCGGTAAAAGCTACTTAAACAAAAGTTTGTATGGTTCGTTCGCGTTAAGAATGCAGTAAAATCATCACTGTCCATCGACCTAGCGACGTAAACAACCAAATCGTTCCTGATTAGAAAATCAAGTTCACAGTGACCAGTTGAAGTTCCATCAACGTGCTGACTAGCGCCACTGCTGAATAATTGTGATTATTTAAAATTAACGATAGATATTTAAAAAAGAGGGCCGCTATGTACTGTATTTTGTATTTAAGTACCTTTTGAATACATTAAAGTAGTTTTTATGTTGCTGGAATCGTCGATCTATGAACTCAAAACAAAAACGGCCTTTTTAACTTTGTACGCATAGATTGACGAATCCAGCAACATTAAAACTATTATAATGTATTGAAAAGGTACCTAAATACAAAATACAGTACGTAGCGGCCCCCTTTTTTCACCAGCTGGTAAAGACTCTCTTGATTGTTCAAAAACTGATAAATAAGTAATAACATTTATTTTGAATCGATTTTCTTTTATTTTGTTTGATACATTTTACAGTTTTACAGTTAGTAATGTTTCACTCGGTGGCAAAATTTGTTTAACCCTCGTGCCTTGAAACCCTCGCAACGCATACGCTCGTGGATTAATTTTGGAATCTTTCGTTTGCTCGGGTATCAATATTAGCACGAGAGGTTAAACAACAACTTTGTTTCTTGTAAAACAAATAACAATTACTGCATTCTTAACGTAAACGATCTATAATAGTGAAAAAGAAGACAAAAAATCGTGCTTAATTTTAACTACCAATCACATACCGCTTAGATACACTTAAAAAAAAAAAACATTTAATTCGGACGATAATACAATCCATATTTTGTTAGTTACAAATATACTTAAATTACTATGTTAGTACCTAAACTAAGATGTTGGGAGGTCCAGTGCCTAATAAGTGCACTGTCCCATCTCCCTGCCACGACGGCCAGGAGTCTTAGCACGGTACGCTTATCACCATGCCTGTCACGTTCTAACAAGTATGTGAGTGCGAAAGTGACGGACTTAGTGATAGGGGAAACCATGCTGCGCGGGCAGGAGACTGTGGCGGCTGTCGCGCACCCTTCGGAGCGTCGCGGCGCAGCGCTTGCGCAGCGTCGCGTGGAAATCATCCACATGCGCGTCGGCGAACATGCCCGACGCGCTGCAGAATCGCGGCAGCCGCAACACCAACAGTACCCTGAACGCGTCGTTGTACTGTACACGCATGGCATTCATAGAACGCTGCGTGTACGTCGTCCACAGGCTGCAGGCGTACAGCGAAGTACAGTACGCTGATACTTAATTACAATGAAAACTTTTTAGGAACTTTGCATAAATTTACCTGTTTCTGTTGTGCTTAAGTGTATTGTGTTTAACTATAAAATTATGTGCTAAAAGCAAATAGTATATGTATAATGGATAATCATAAAACGTTTTATTGTCACAATCATGTTATTAAATCATTTCTGATCGTTATAAAACTTTTTATTTTAAATTATTTAGTTACATTATTAGCATACACGTACAGTTTAGCACAGTTTGTACTGAAAATAGAAAGCAAGCTCAGCCGAATTTCACCTTCCCATACAAACGGAGTTTCGTTCTCATTTTAAAACTACGTGTTTGATTGTCTTGAAACTTTGCACATACAATGACATGAGGTATATCTATGCATGTAATTAGTTTATACAGCTCCAGTTTATAAAACAAACGAAATAGAGCAAAAACAAATTTTGTATGAAAAACTTAAATTCGCTGTATTATTGTAACAATGGTATCTGAAGAATAAACGAATTACAGGCAGATATACCTTATCCTATTGTAAGTACAAAGTTTCAGAGCAAACTAGCTACTCGTTTAAAAATGAGAGCGTAACTACGTTTGTATGGAGAACCGAGCTTGCCGGGGACCCATAACTCATAAGGGCGTCCGCTAGCTGGCGCGGAAGCACGCGCGGGTGAGATTGTAGGTTTAGATAGCAAAGACTTACTGTGGGGAAATTCGGTAGATGTCGAAAGAGCATTTCTATTGCAAAAAAAATGTGTCCGTGCAATAATGAGAGCCTGGGTAACTGATAGCTGCCGACCACTATTTCAGAAATTAAAAATATTACCGCTGCCATGCATGTATATTAAAAAAGCATGTTTACTTGTAAAAAACCGTCCAGATTTGTTTAAAATGAGATCTGAATTCTTCTCAAGCCAGAGAACTCAATACCAAAATCTACTTTATCAACCCCGGTGCAACTTGGATATATATAAGAGGAATGCGTACAATATGTGCATAGTTCTATACAACAATTTGCCCAACAGTATAAAACAACTAAACGCTATGGAATACAAGAAAAAACTAAATAGTTTTCTGTTAGAGCACTGTTTCTATAGCGTTAAGGAATATTTGGAATGTAATTTGCAGTAGTACCTAAGAATTAATGGTTGACAAATGTATTTATTTAAGTTAAGTGTTCTTATTATTAATTAATCAATCAATTACTTATTATGAATTTTAATATTGGAATTTTAATCTATTAATTATACTATTAGATAACATTTTTTTTTTTTTTTTTTTTGAAAATTTGCATGTCGTTATGCGACTGAATACTGTACACCATATTTTAAAAAAACAACATCTGTATTTTAGAATTAAGTATTCTTGCAAATAAAGAATCTTTATCTTTATCTTTATCTTTAAGAGAATACATAATATAGAGGCGGATTGTCAATAGTAGATTGTGTCACAAGGGAGCAAAATGACATATTTACGGCGAGGGCGCACATTGAATCCTGAGCGTAGTGAGGGATTCAAGTGTTTACGCCTAAGGTGGAAATAATTTTGCTATCATGTGACACATACTGTTTTTCACACCTTATGAGGAAATTGTTGTTCCAAAATTTATATAACCTAAAAAAATGTATACAAAAAAGAAAAAAAAAACATGTCCTAATAGAACAGAAAAGTGCCACTTTGATGTGAAATAGTAATTTTTGTAGCCATGACAGCACGCCACAGTAAATTTACTGCCATCTTTTGACACATGATTAAAACTTTTTCGAGTATAGGCCAAAGTTATGGCGCCATAGCTCGAAAAAAAATACATTTTGTATGGAGATTTTACATTTAACCTTCTCGACGCCGTGTCAAACACAAAAGCTGTCACTCGGGCGCCACGCCACCGAAGTGACAAAACTGAAATTGAACTTTATGCGAATGCACGTAGTTCTATGTTGCTCTGTGGTCTGTGACGGATTAATCGGTCTTTGGCGTTGGACCTACGCTGTCGATATATCCGTCATTGGCGTCCAAAAGGTTAAGCGGGTGCCCCGTAGAAAAATACAACCGACGAAATGAGGACCACCTTAATGCACAATCCCTGTTTCCGTGTGTACAAAAAGTCGCGTATAACTCGGTCCGTTTACACTTTTATATCTGATGTCCCAAATGATTGAATATATCTAAACGGCGATTATTGTTAGGTTCAAAAAAAACCGGCCAAGTGCGAGTCTGACTCGCGTTCCAAGGGTTCCGTACATTACACAATTTAAACAATGTATTTTTTATGTGAAATGTCTAAAAAGCCCGTATAGGGGTCGGATAAAAAACTAAGTAATTAAGTCCGACTCACGCTTGACTGCACATTTCTAATAGGTTTTAAAGGTCTATTTTGTGTATTTTTTTCAAAATTTTTGACCCAGTAGTTTTGGAGATAAAGGGGGGAATGGTCATTTTTTGCCTATTTTCTTGAATAACTCCTAAACTATTTATCGTAAAATTATAAAAAAAATATGTTTGAGATTCTCACAATGAGCTCTTTCATTTGATATGTAACACGATATAGTTTGACAAGTAGTGGCCCCCGTGTTTAAAATTAATTGGTTTACGTTACATGTCCATCTTTGGGTCACAAACTTACACATGTGTACCAAATTTCAACATAATTGGTCCAGTAGTTTCGGAGAAAATAGGCTGTGACAGACGGACAGACAGACAGACAGACAGACGCACGAGTGATCCTATAAGGGTTCCGTTTTTTCCTTTTGAGGTACGGGACCCTAAAAAAACACATTTTCATCATTCAAACATTTATTCGAAAAAAGAGAAGTTTTATCTTACATTAGGTACAGCTATTTGTATTATAAGGTAGAGAGTGGGTAATAAGTAGATATACACGAGAAATTCAAAATGGCACAGTAACAATTATTGAATCTAGAAATGTTTCAAGTATTATAAAGGCCGGCCTCAAAAACTATAAATATATAGAAAAAATATAAATAATATATGTTATGCATTTCGTATGTACTTGTTTTAGTCATGTCATATTACATAAAAATAGAATTGACTATGTTCTCCAAAATTACATTGTAGTAACAATTTAATTAATTTAATATATATGTATTATATTTGAAACTCAAAGCTTTATTCAAATTTTGAATAAAGCTGTAAATATTTAACCACACATTAAATTTCAATATGTTCAAATACAATATTATAGTGTTTGTAAAACTTTTCAAATAGGTTATATATAAATCGAAAATGTATATGTTTTGGACAGTCTGAAGTATAGTTATATTAGTATTACACAATAACATTTAATACATTTAGGCGAATCTGACACTTATAAGCTATGTATCTACATACTCCAAAAGATTGTAAACATTTATAAATTTATATTCATCTAAGATCTAAACACTTGTATTTTCTAACCTTACACGTACACAGTTTTGAATAAAGGCCGTTTATTTGTTTTAAAAGAGGACATCTTGTGTGATACGAACATAATGATCAAGTTTAAAAAAATTTAAAAATTTTGCGAAATTTTAGAAAAATTTCACAGGGAAGAAAGGAAACTTTCATTATGGAAATGAAAAATATCGATTCCCATTAAAAAATTTTAGGATTTACCATAATTAATGTTTCCATGTGGAATTTTCGCAATTTTTGAAATTTTCCGACGACAGCAGTATGCTCAATACTCGCATTTTGTCAATCTACCTATGATCCTACCTTACTAAGGCATAAACCTTGCATATATTCGGCACCGTTCGAGATCTTTCCAGGCACTTATAACCACATACCGTTATTCATATTTCTTGAAATAAAATTTATAATTTAAATTCGAAAAATTTAGTCACAAAATATTGTTTATTTAGTAAGCTTAGGCGGACACAACACTAACACCGTAAGTAAACTAATTCAAGAGAAATTGCGTCAATTTTCAACCCTTTCGTCGTGTACCAAATCGAACCTTGTTGGAAAGCACGAAGGTTGATATTGGGCTGTCATCGCGTACGTCAATTGACGTCTTTGGCGTTCAAAAGACTAATGAAATATGAGAATACCAATATTTAATAAAAAAAATAGAAAAACCACGATATTCGAATGAAAAGCATAGATTTTTTAATCAGTTTTGAGATACAAATAAAAAAAGAAAAACTTATCCTTAAAAAATGCAAAAACGAACTCAAAATGAATTCTGTAAAAAAATAGGAAAATAAAACTAACTAATCCTAAATCTACCTTAATTATATGGGCATAAGCAACATTTATTTTGCCACGTGGGATAAACATCAAGGGTCGTTTGTCAACAAACGCCAATCGAAAAAAAATGCATCGGAATGACAGGAAGGTGCGAACGAAAAGCCAAACGCCAAAATTTGAACGCCTTACGTTACTTACACGCCAAGATCACGGGCGAAGGCGAGCTAATGTAAACCTTTCTTGAAAGTGTGAAGGTTACTTTAACAACAGTGTACGCCATAACCACAGAATAAGTAATAGTATTATCATACAGAACGGCCACGCACCGCCCCGCCCCGACTCGAATTACCTCGCCCCGCAACAGCAGATTGACGACCTTTTGCCGACCGCTCAGTACTGTTTTTAAGCAACTTACTTACACTATGACGCATGACGCGTATACAGACGTGCCGTTCACACATAGAAACGCAAATAATTTTTGATGTATAGCGTGTCCGCCCTGTGCCATAACACTGTGTTCATATAGTCTTAATAGCGGTACACCCCGAAATTCAGTAAAATGCTGCAAATGATGTTAAAAGTGTAAAAATCGGTACGATTGATAAAGATCAATCGTATAAATCGTATGGCTTAAAGATGCCATTTGAATCAATTTGAATCAAGAATTTTTTTAGGTTTCTGAACAATTTTTTTTCCTATACAAAAAAAAGATGACATAACTCCTCTCCATTTTTTATTTCTTTTTGGTTCTAAGGGTCAAATTGATTCAAATGGCCTAAAGATCAATCGTACCGATTTTCATGCTTTTAACACAATTTGCAGCGTTTCTTGGCGTACCGCTAGCACTCAATGGCACTGTGGGCACGACTAGTAACTACGCTTTTAGGTGCTCTTGGCGTTCAAAACTCCGTTTTTATATCCCACAGATGCTATAGACAGTTAGGCCGACTTGCTACCCAATCGTCCGCTTGTACCAATCTTGCTGAAATGACAGATCGTTAAGACAATTGGGGCTAGTCTCGTCTGTGTATGATAAGGGTCCTGATCGAATTTTCATCTTTTTTTCCGCCTTTTATTTTTGAACGTTTTTTTCTGCTCTATACGGCCGAGGCAGGCGTGATTCACTCCGCGATTTCGTCGCGCCGCTACAAGTACACGCGGCCGCCCCCAGTTCTGAGGTCTAGCCATAGTAATTGCCGCGAACCGCTACGGAACGGATGCCTGTTCGCGCATGCGTCTGTCGTAACAGACGCCTTTTGTTGGAGTGAATCTTCTGTACCTAGTACTATTATTTATTCTGTGACCGAGGTTTAAATCAGGATGTGTCTGTCGTAACAGACGCCTTTTGTTGGAGTGAATCTTCTGTACCTAATACTATTATTTATTCTGTGACCGAGGTTTAAATCAGGATGTGACCATTGGACACATACGAATGTTTCGATTGACGTTTTCTATAGAACGACTGCCCTAGAAACATCAAAGATCAAGCTTGAGGTACTTTGGATTTAGGCCGTGTTGTAGATCGCGCCCTTGGTGGCGTCGTCCATCTTGTGGTAGTGGCTCCGGATCACCATGAGGAAGTACAGATGGAGCACTGAAAAAAAGAATATGGTGAAGTCAGTACGATTGTGATGTGCATAAAGACCGTAAATGATCAATGTGCACATGAAGTATAAGGACCCTTTTCTGATGAAAAAACAAATATGGTGTAGTTAGAGGTAGAGTTGCCACCCGTGTAGTATCGTACTATATTTTAGTCAATTCTACTATAATTATTTAATTTAGAGTATGTACAATTATGCGGGTAGAAATGGGTATACAAATGTCACCGATATTGCATCGTATGCGTCTTTAAACGACATCGTAAACGACTAAAGTCTGTAGGTACTATTACAGCGTATGTGAGCGTCAACAGCGAATATTGTGCAAACATTTGTAATTGACTAAATGAAATTCATATATATGAGATATGTTTAAATGTTTGGTAGGTACTCTCGACCAAATAGGTACGCAAATATATAAACTAATTACAGACCTAGATATACTTATGTCATTGTAAGTGCAAAGTTTCATTACAAACCAACACGTAGTTTTAAAATGAGAGCGGAACTACGTTTGTATGAAAAGGTGCAATTCGGCCGAGCTTGCCGGAGATTGTACGGAGATAGTGACGAAGCACTCCAATGTCTCAAGTAAACAAACAATGAAATACTCACCCATGCCAATGGTGTTGGAGACGGGCTGGCCCTGGCTGAGGCCGGAGTCTTAAGAACATGATCACGGCAATGATGAAGATGGAGTAGATCAGAGTAGATAATGTAATATTAACCCAAACCAATGATGTTGGAGATGATGTTGGAGACGGGAGGGCCTTGGCTGAGGCCGAAGAACATGACCACGGCGATAATGAAGATGGCGGAGTAGATAATAAAATACTCACCCAAGCCAATGATGTTGGAGATGATGTTGGAGACGGGAGGGCCTTGGCTGAGGCCGGAGAAGAACATGACCACCGCGATGACGAAGAAGATGGCGGAGTAGATCAGGTACGCCTTCACGTGGCCACGCTTATTCTGTAAAAAAAAAGAATTTGAATACCTCAACTAGAGAACACTAAGAACAATAAACGAGAGTCTATAGGTTCACGACATCGGAGTGAATTAAACACTCGAGTTTGCAATTTTCTTACTTCCGGTGTTACAACAATGTTTTTCATCACATTTGCGAAGAAGAAACTAAAATTCGTCCATCTATTGCAATTTTTTGACAGGTTAGGCATCGAATGCACATACCCATCTGGCATTCAGCCGCGATTGAAAATTGTGTAAAAATATTTTTAACGGCGAGTAAATTAATCAAATCAAATATTTTTATTAACTAATTACAAGTTTATGTACTAGTTATTACAATACTGCATTAGATGCATAAAATCCTTACATACAAACTAAAATCATATTAACAAAATATTTTGATTTTATTTAAACAAAGAAAAATATAAACGTCAGTATTTTAAAAGTTAAACTCATTTATACCTTCGGTAGCGTGACGTGCGTTCGCGTTTGCGTTATGTCTATTTTCGTATGGGATTTTGAACAGCGCGCCAAGCGGGACATTTTGGAAACTCAAAATGTCATACAAAATGACACTAGGGGTATTTGACTTAAATAGTTATTTTCACATCAATTATTCGGAAAGCGACTTTTTCTTCCCTGCTGGGAGGGATCCGATTTTGTCACGGTTAAGGTTTGAACGATATGGCTGGTAGTTGCTAGTAAGATCATGAAAGGGCGGAGTTTCATGATATGCCCGATTTTACGATCTGCCGCCGAAATACATAAGTTTCAATTTGCAGGGCTAGGTCGAGAACTAGATAACGTAGCATGTGGCGATCAGAAATGGTCGTATTGATACAAAACATAGGAGATAGGTATTTTCTGATACTTATCATGAATTTGAAACCGTATTGTGAGTATTGTGACTGTAGTTTTATAAAGTAGCCATGGAACGACATTGCAACTATTGCAAGCCAACTGAGCAAACAATCGATAATAAAGTCAATGGCGTAAAGAACTGAGTCGTATCGTTTGCGGTACACAACAAGAACTGATTCTATACCTCGAAAAGGATATTTCATGCAGGTGTACTAAAGGATAAAGGCCAATATTGTTCCCGCGGGAGTTATGGATTGTGAAAAAAAAAGTTATAACTCACTAAGGAGTTATAGCTTTTATTATATTATGTTACAAATATATCAAAAAATAACAACATCTGAACATTTATATGTAGTATACGGTAAAACGTCAATAGGAAGATTAAAGCGAACCTTCCTCAAGGCTTGTTCGTTTTGTCATAGAGTAACTTATACAGTTATATCTATCTTTGGTTTTGTCAAGCGGGATTTACCAAATGCATTTATGCGGCCGGCATTCATGTTGTAGGTACATATGGGTATTAAATAACAAATGAGTAGATTCAAACATGACCCCTGCAAGGGCATATCAATCTTACTTAACCTAACTTATACCTAATACAAATAAAAATGTTAAATTGTAATCTTATTACACCTTAAAACATCATTTAAATATTCGTCGACAGTGTAATAGCTTTTGTTAATTCTAATTTTCTTTTAATTTTCTTAATATATGTTCTTTCTTTTCTTCCTTTATATTTTGTTGTAGTTTATTACATATTATTATCAATTATTATGTAACTTATTATGTAGTGTATGAATAATACCAAATAAAAATCTATCTATCTATCTTTATGGACATTGATAATGGGCCAGACGAATAGAGTTTTAATCTACGTTTCGTCACAGGTTTAGTATTTCACAATGTTTATGGATGTCATTTATATAAACAGAAATAATTTAATTTGTTCTTAGTCATTTATTTAATTGAAAATTATCAATTCTATTATATGAGCGTTTGTGTAGTAGATATACATTAGTGGGAAAATAAGTCGCTTAAAGCAAACCTTCCATAAGAGAACTGGTTAGGTACCTACTGTGAGTTTTCTCAATGGGGAATTACAAAAGGCAAAAGTTATGCGGGTTGTATTAATGAATAATAGTTCCACATTTACTACTTTACTATGGTTATGATTTTGCCAGAATGAGCTTTAAGAACAGAATAATAGGGTCATCATTGATGCTCCCACAAACTATCTCGGATTAACGTTAAAAATGGGGTGCCAGTAAAAATGAACATTCGTAAACAATAAAGATCGTACCTATTATACATCCGGGCTTTGGTATTGGACGGCCACGTACTTAAGAAGACTCTGGCCATGCTAACTTTGCACAAGCTTGGCAGTAAGAATGTATACATATCCCTATAAACTTTATACTTGACGTAGCACTTGGCATGAAAACTTAGCGTGCTCTAATTGTACGACATTAGGCCCCACAAGTCGAGTTTTATGATATAATGTAGTTGAATATTCAAGCAAGTTACAAAATGATAAAAAAATATATAATGATTAATAAAAACAATAGAATCAACATTACATATTTGCGTGTTTTTCTTGTTTTGTCCTAAAAGTCCAATTCAAAAGAATATGTACTTTGAGAGGATTTAGATACCTACACAGGCTACATATGTTCTTGATAGAGATAGGACATCATATGACGTGATTACGAACACAATAGCCCGCTACGGCTCACTGCGGCTAAAGATATCATCGGGCTGCGACCATTTCGATGATTGCGTGGTCACTTTTAAATGTATGTTTATGAACTGAACATAACAATTCAAAATAAAATAACACATTCTCGTGGTGAATAAATAGTTTCACATTATTTACCTACACCATACATTTTAATTAGTTTGCTCCGATTACTACAGTTTACTAATTAAGACTGCATCGACCGTCCAGTGGCGCCCTCATTGAGGGAATTGTGTTTTCTAATAAATTATCAAATTAAATATTTTTTTAACCAAAAATATTAAATTATAAAAGTATATTATTCTTTTTACATAAAAGTTAGGAGCGAAAAACAGGTTTCATATAGGTAAATATTTAAATGCTCCTAACTGTTATAATAATGAAAAAAATCCAAAAAAATCAAACGGCCCGACCGTAGCTATGATTAAAATATATCAAATTGTTTAAAAATATGTTTAATAATATTAATATCCAGAGAGGAAAATGGGGACTACGTTTGTATGGAAAAGCGGTGTAGGGGCAGTCGTTCCCTTTTACTGGTTTGAGGTTGTAAAATTTATACCAGACTAAAAACCCTGAAAACTAGGTCATTCGCGAAGCTGCTCTGTTTTTACCCCATACACAAAAAAAAATTACCAATGCCCGATCATCTTGTTTTTGTAAGTACCTATTTTTTACTAATTACTTATTACTGATCGTATGTACGATGTAGCCGTCGAACTGTAATTTTAGTTATTAGTAGGGCAGGTATAAAAACCAGGTTTTTAACTATCCGCGTGAATTTCGCGCGTTTCGCGAATATTTCGCGAATGGCGCACTGCACACAATAAACCGTAACCCTATGCACTAAAACAGGGTTTTACCTGTTCGCGTGAATTTCGCGCGTGTTGTGAATAGTTCGCGAATGGCGCATTTGAACACAACAACCGTTAACTTATGCACAAAAGCAGGGTTTTAACTTTTCGCGTGAATTTCGCGCGTGTTGCGAATAGTTTGCGAATGGCGCATTTGAACACAACAAGCGTTGCTTTACGCACAAAACAGGGTTTTATTTAACTGTTCGCGTGAATTTCGCGCGTTTCGCGAATAGTTCGCGAATGGCGTATTTGAACGCAACAAGCCTTACCTTATGCAGACCGACGAGCAGTGTGATGGTGAAGGCAAGCAGCAGCGCCAGAGCCAGCAGCAAGATGACCGAAATCACGATAAGTCCGATTCCCACTTCCTTAATGTCCTCCTTGTCGGAGTTCATCGCCACGCCTCCGGCCAGTAAGTATACAAGGATTAGGAGACTGAGGATTATCTCGCCCACCTGGAACAAGAGAACATTTCACGTTTAGTACACTGTTTAAGTATGAGTGAGACAGCGCTATGCACGTATAAGTATGTGTTACGCTCACACACCGGGATGGCTTGCGGATCCGCTTCAACGGCCGAATTGCACCTTTTCATACAAACGTAGTTCCGTTCTCATTTTAAAACTACGTGTTGGATTATAATCAAACTGCACATACAATGACATGAGATATATATGTAGGTCTGTAATTAGTTTATATAGCTCCAGTTTATAAAACAAACGAAATAGAGCAAAAACAAGTTTTGCATGAAAAACTTAAATTCACTGTATTTTTTAGATTATGGTATCTGAAGCTACATAAAACAAATTAAGTACAGACATAGATATACCTTATCCTTTTGTAAGTACAAAGTTTCAGAGCAATCTAGCTAGTCGTTTTAAAATGAGAGCGGAACTACATTTGTATGGAGAACCGAGCTTGCCGGAGACCTTTAAGCTCACACCATCGGTGTCATTTCTATGAAAACATGACTTTTTGTGGCACAACCACACTTTGTTGGCTTGGACGGAGTCTAAAGATCAAAATATATAACGCGGCCACACACTCGACGAGTGGTATGGGAAGTACTGGGAGTAGTGAGGGAAGTATATAGGGCAGTATGGCGGCCGATGACAAGTAGCGCGGCCAGCGGCCACACACTACGTCTCTGCCTACTTCCCTTCCCTCGCTACTTCCCGTGCGTAGAGTATGTAGTATTATATAAAAGTAATAATTTTACAGCCGATGTTTATTAGATTTGCGATTACTCTGGTTGCCAAAAATAGTCTCAATTCAAGCGCAAAGATCGATTACCCAGCATGGATTTGAAATTTGGACGAATGCCAGCCTTCTAATGGAGAGCGATGACAGAAAGGTGTCTGTGTAGCCCAAAGACCTTTTATTATATCAAGACCGTGAACTTATGCAAAAAAACGGGCCGAGTGAGAGTTAAACGGAGTTGGTCCCTTTCTTTCACATGAAAAATTACAAACTACCTATATATACACGGTGGCTAAAAAATAAGTGCATTCCCGTTGACAGGGAGATTATGGGATTATACTGAGCAATTTTTACTATAGGACCAACCCCAAAATCGCGAATTTTTTTGCCGTTTCATACATTTTGGCTGGTTCATATGGTGGGAACCATATGAAAAACAATTTACCCTCCCATATAGAAATATGGGAGGGTAAATTTTTTTTCGCGATTTCGTTGTTGGTCCCATAGTAAAACTTGCTTAGTATAATTCCAAAACCTCCCTGATAACGGGAATGCACTTATTTTTTTTTCACGAATCAGGGCGGGGCGGTGCGTGGCCGGTCTGTATGATAATACTATTACTTATTCTGTGGCGCGGGTTAAGCGGTTATAATATTATAACACTGATGTGAGCGAGACAGTACTATGCAAGCACAGAGCGATGAGCAAATACCGGCTTATAATGCGTAAAATTCGTATACGCTCGGTGTGTTATGATAGTATAGTTTGTTTATTTACCTTTCGGGCGCCAGTGAAGCATATGCCCACTTTGCTATTGTACCGGCCAATCTTTTATATTCTTACCGTTGTATTTCTCTTTTGGCCGGTTTTTAGGGTTCCGTACCTTAAAAGTGAAAAAACGGAACCCTTATAGGATCACTCGTGCGTCTGTCTGTCCGTCTGTCACAGCCTCTTTTGTTCGAAACTACTGAACCAATTAAGTTGAAATTTGGTACACAGTACACATATGTAAGTTTGTGACCCAAAGACGAATA
Organism: Cydia strobilella; assembly: GCF_947568885.1. NCBI lineage: Eukaryota > Metazoa > Arthropoda > Insecta > Lepidoptera > Tortricidae > Cydia > Cydia strobilella. Next base: position 15,162,121 of record NC_086055.1, read on the forward strand.
TGTAACGTAAACAAATGAATTTTAAACATTTGAAACAATTGTAAACATTGTTAAATTTTGGGGGGTATATTAGAAAATTAAGAACAATATTTTTTTTTCAAACTATCGTGTTACATAATATCAATAAAATATTTTTTAAGAAAAAAAAACCGACTTCAATGGGGGATGTCTTTGAAAGGTTACTTATTGTTGATGGTGCTCTCCAGACAATGAAATGAAAAAGACAGCATCTTTTGCCTAACTAAAAGGAGGTAAAACCACCCACGTTTCTAGTAGCATTTCGTTTCTGTAAGGGTCATAGTTCTAACCTAACCTAACCCAATGTTCTGATAGCAGTTCGGTTCTGTGAGGATCGCAGTTCAAAAAAAAGTCCAGGTCCAAGTTTGGGTCTGGGTCCATAACGAAGAGAATAAATCGCCAAACGTGAACTTTGTGTCGTTGAAGAGTTTGATCATCATCAGCAGTTGCACTTCATCAAATGTCACTTTGTTAAATGGAAATGCTGGATTTGTTGATGAAAATACAAAAATCACTATATGTATGCCTTTCACATTTGAGGAGTTCCCTCGATTCCTCATGGATCCCATCATCAGAACTCGAGCTTGACAAAAATGTGTCTTGAAAACCTAACTTGCTTACCAATCATAACGAAGAGGACAAATCGCCAAACGTGAACTATGCGTCATTGAAGAGTTCCGTTCTGATCATCATCAGCAGTTCCACTTCATCAAATGTCACTTTTTTATATGTAAATGCTTGATTTGTTGATGAAAATACTAAAATCACTATATGTATGCCTTTAACATTTGAGGAGTTCCCTCGATTCCTCATGGATCCCATTATCAGAACTGCGTTTTGACCAAAACGGGACCAATCTGTATGTATATACTTACAATCAAAAAAAGAATTTTCAAAATCGGTCCAGAAATGACGGAGTTATGGAGTAACAAACATTTAAAAAAAAAAAGAAAAAAAAACATACAACCGAATTGATAACCTCCTCCTTTTGAAATTTTGAAGTCGGTTAAAAAAGAGCTTATTGTGTGAATCTCAAATATAATCTTTTTTTTTAATTTTAGGATAAACAATTTAGAAGTTATTTAAGAAGAAAAAAAAAACATTTCCCCCCCCCCGTCCCCCCTTTATATCCGAAGCTACTCGCACTTGGCAGGTTTTTATCTTTCAATTCAGATATTCTTCAAAATCGGCTTCAATTAGGTCCTTAAGGGTAAATTTCGTTACCTATATCTTACGCTATTCCTATATATGAAGTTCTAGTTCTACCCCACTGCCTAAATAGGTATAGGTAACTAGAATAGTTATTCAATTAGGAGTCATTTGCTAAAGTCGAGTGTATCAAGCTAAAATTACGCAATTTAGGCAATTGAGATAGTTTGGACGCTTCCCATTTAGCTCAACGATTTAATCCCAAGGCCACGAAAACAAAATAACACGCCATCTGTTGATATTTCACTTGTTATTACACTTTAGAGATCACTGAACCAAAGTATGACCATGACCACTATACATGATTGAAAACCTTTCCTAACCTTTTCAGTACTGTCACCCCTTTGACTAACGGGAACTCGATTTTACCCCTCCTCCATATACATTAATCATCATTCGCTTGCCCTTATCCCATTCATTTGGGGTCGGCGCAGCATGTCTTTTTCTTCCATACCTCTCTCTCGCCCGTCATCTCATCATTCACTCGCATTCGTTTCATATCCTCTTTCACACAGTCCATCAACCTTTTCCTCGGTTTTCCTCTCCCGATACTTCCCTCCACATTCATTCGTAATACTTTAGGATACTTTTTTATAATTTTAGGATAGTTTTTGCTCCTTATATTTCTTTCTTGCTGTGCATGCTTGCTTTGGATGGCATTCTTATGCAATACCTACCACTCATGTACTCCTTGTAACTATGTTTAATGTTGTCTGTTTAGTGTGCCTTTTAAATAAAATAAAATAAAAAATAAAAATACCTTTCTCGTCACATGACTTTCATCCCTCCATTAATTTTCTTTCTTATAGATAGGTCTTTGTTATCTTTGAATTTGAACCCCGTAAAATGCCAGTTTTACCCCCACGGGGGTAATTAAGTACCCCCATGTTAGGAACCGCTGCTTTAGACAATATTAATAGTTGTGATAAACGTTGATGTGTGTTGTGGTAAACGTCTGTTTAGGGAAAACAAAGATCTTTTATTAACCTTCTTAAAAATGAAGTTTTTATGAATACTAGGTCATTGGCAAACAAGCATACGGCCCGCCTGATGGTAAGCAATCTCCGTAGCCTATGGACGCCTGCAACTCCAGCTTCAGAGGAGTTACATGCGCGTTTAGGTCTAGTGTTATTTGGCTGACGTAAGCTTAGTGATTTTAGTGGTCAGGACGTTAGCCGCGTAAGCTGAAGACGCGGGTTCGATTACCGCCTCGGCCACCGGTGGACTTGGTCACTTTTTCTTTAATGTATGTTATCTATTTCAGTTTATTAGTCATTATCATTAGGGCGGAAGATAGTATCATACAAAGTTACTTGTATTAAAAGTAGCCACTTAAGATTGTCAACAAACATATTCCAATTTATCTTTGTCCTTACACCAACTCAAGGTTGCCACTAAGTACTTATAAACCATAATATTAGAGTTTTGAATGATTCACGGTTAGTTTCACTAGACTTATATTGACCGGGATATAGACCGTGATTACCTTTTGTATTATTTGTGAGCTCCCGATATTTCGACGCATACACGGGCCAGACACTATCATGAGTAAATGACATTACTTTAAAGAAAAGGCATTACTAGTGATAGTGTAATGATTGGAATGAAGGAATGACGGCAAATAATGAAGTAAGTTTCCCTACTTGTAACTATCGATTTTCATATACGGGCCAGACACTATAATGAGTAAATGACATTACTTTATAGAAAAGGCATTACTAGTGATAGTGTAGTGATTGGAATGAAGGAATGACGGCAAATAATGAAGTAAGTTTAAACATCTTGCTTGAGTATTGGAGAATAACGGAAGATAATGAAGTTATTAAAATAGAAGTTAACCAGGAATTAAACAACGGTCATTAAGAAGCGTTTACAAAGAGTACGAGGTCACAAGTTCACAACGCATGGGTAAAATCAGCACTAGGTAGCTAGGGTAGGGTAGTGATTTGTGTTCTACACCATTTTTTACTACATATAACATTCCAATGAGGGTACTTACAATTAAATTCCAATGAGTTCCTAGTAGGGTACCGGTAAACAATGCAAGTTTGCAGTTTAGAACCAATAGGGAATATTACGCGAAACTCTGAGTAGGGGGCGCCACTATCACAATCCATCACAATCTGAGGGTCTACCGCGAAGCAAGAAAATCGAAATTTAGTTATCTAACCTCTCTATATATCACTGGCATATTCGAGCGATAAAGAGGTCGTTAACTCAACTTCGATTTTTGCTTTTGCCGGTAGGCCCTTTGTAAACAAACCGCCTTGATGCATCAATGTCATATTTTATTATCTGTGAAAACTTCTCAACAAACAGTTTAAGGCACAGTATGTATAAGTTACTCTATGGTTCACGATAGGTGCTAGTGCTGCACTCTGGTGGCAGAACCTTGCAGTAATACCCCCTATTAGTACGGGATATGCTCCGCCTTGTAGTGACATTACCATTTACCATATTACATTACTGATAAGGTCAATAAAAAAAAGGTAATGAGTTTTGGTGGTAACGGTACCTATTTGAATTAAAACGGTGCAGTCAATTTAAAGCGTCAATTAAGACCCATATGACCACGTTATTGACTAATTTAACCTTAAATAGGCTACGCTGAACCCTTAAACTCAATTATGTTGCGAGGGGCATTCCAGAAAAGTGTCGGGTACGTGACACTATTTTACACCTAGGTGACCTAGGTACATTATACCGTAGTGGACTTCGAAGCCAACGCTGACAATAAGGTAAGTAATTACATAAAAGCTATTTTGAAGACAATAAGCCGTGCGTGGAGCGTGACCGTAGTAATTACTACACTCAATCTTATCAATGCAATGCAATGCAATGTTATTCCGCTATTAACATTCACTTTACATAATTTTATAAAAAAAATGCCAATGAATTGTCAAGGAATGTCAAATTATGTCAAAATGCAAGGAACGGTGCCGAAACACCAACAAAAAGACAGCAAATATAAGACGAGAGTTTACTGCAATGTTATAAATTACCAACATTGCAATGTTAATTGTTTATTGCAATGTTATTATATTATCTATTAAGCAAAATAAAGTAAACGGTAAGACTTCCTTGTCCAGGGTCCCAGATGCACTTGAGGCGCCATCCGTGAACTTGTGGGTGGGGTCACGCTCCACGCATGGCTTATTGCCTTCGAAATAGCTTTTACGATATAAGATTAAAGTGAACTACTACAAAAGCTAGCCAAGGGGACTAAAGGGGATTTTACACATACGTAGTTTTATTTGTATGTGCCTAATCAACCGTATAATATAAATAGTATGTAGTAATAATTTTCTTTAATTATTATTAAAACATTTATTACACAAATAAATTACAGTTACGAAAATAAAAACTTAAACATATGACAAACTAAGTTAAATAATAATACTACAAAATAAAACTGTGAAAACGGATTATATCGTGTATATTGAACCACCGTTGACCACGAACGCTGTAAAGGGTTCGAAACGTCGGGATGTATTATAAATTCAATATACGCGATAATCAGTTTTCATAGTTTTATTTCATGAGTAACTATCGCGGTACCGAAGAAACCGAAGGCGGTGTTATGATAATACTATAAATAAAAATAATGTGAAAATAAACTTAAAAATACTTACGTAAAAGGACCTCAAAATTTTGCCCCCTAGGCTAGATGCCCATCACACAGGCGGCATAGTAATTATTTTAGTATTTAATTAAGACTTGCACGGTCGACCTTATAAATCAGTGTATTGTTGTCATACTTATAGACTTAGATGCCTTTTATTTGGCCTAGGAACGAGCCAGCCCTAGGGTCACCCGAGGTCTCCAGTAGTTTTACTAAAGCATATGTTCTCGTGAATAAACTTTCATTTCATTTCATTTCATATTTTTTGACAACCGTATTTAATCTTAAAAAGCGCTATGATTTTTCAAAAACCCACACCTTAATAAGTTTATTCTAGAGCAACAATTAACTCACCAGCTCCAGATAGCCGATGATGAGGCATCCTGTCTTCAGCTCGATGCAGCCGCAGCACTTGTCGAAGATCAAGCCAGGCATGATTCTGCAACAGGAAAGGGTCCGTTAATATTCCGAAAGTCGAAGAAAAAACATGTACCTATCAGGCTTGACATGACTGACGAAGGTTAATATCATGACGGTTGTAAAAAATGAGGCTAGGCATAATTCCGAAGTGAAGAAGTGTTAGATAACAGGTAGTCTGAGGAACATGTGATCTGAGGCTTTCTTAGTTACTGCCCAAGGTGTGTATAGGTATACTATTTTTCTCAAAAATGGAGGGCAAAGTCGACGTTGCCGGTTAAAAAGTAGGTCGCGAAGTGCGTAGTTTATGGTCAGTCAAAAAATTAAAAAGTAAAAAACATTGCAGTCTCGATTTCGGGACTGCAATGTTGCATACAAATTCCATTATTTGTCGAGTTCCAAACTTTTTAAAAGTTGAAGTGGCCATATCAAATGAAGGCATTGGTCCATTAAACAGCCAAACAGATGATCAGTACTTATTATTACAATGTTGGTACCGCGACTATTTTGGTGTCTCAAATAGGTTGGCGTATTTTCAGCAGAAAAATACACTTCTATTTTTAATTAAAAAAATAAAAAGGCGGCAAAGCAAATCTTTTTACTTTTTTCTGTGAAAATATATACATAATAACGTCGCTTCTGTAAAATATTTCTATTATATTTGTGTTTATTGCGCCATTTTTGAGAAAAGCACTATATATGACTCGGCTGGAAGGCTACTTGCTGGCTTCGGATTCAATTAAACGGACTCCCAAGGTCGTCCGTTTAAAACGAATCCTCAGCCAGCAAGTAGCTACTTCCGAGCCTCGACAATAATGTACTATTTCTGTTCGACGGAACCAAGTTGACGCTTTTCGCACTGAGAACAGAAAAGGTGAGGCTAGGTGGTGGTGAATGGTAAATCAACTTTTAAAACACTGATTTCGTGTTTTAGACTCCCTAGCAAAAAAAAAATCGATTTTTCATATTTTTTGTTTACACGGGCATTATTAGTAAACTACAAAAATGGTGTGTCTCTAATTTTTGTATAGGAGAAAACTTAGTACCTACATGTCAAAGATCAGGGGTATTATATGTCAATCGTTTGCGCCGTAGCCAAGGCTCGGAACCGGTTTTTTCTTCATACAAAAAATACCGGTATTATTACGTTCTTTTTTGTTATTTGGTTTATTATTTCATTTTTAATGGGACAATCTAATAATACGAAGTTGTTACCTAAATACACGATTTAGTCCTACGTAAAGAGCAAAAAATAATTAAAAATATTGGGCTATTTCGGGTTTTTCAAAAAAACCGTTTCCGAGCCCTGGCCGTAGCGAACGAAACGCTATGTCTCTCTGTCGCACTAACATGGAAGAGTAATAGAGATACATTACCGTTTCGTCGTGATCGATTGGCATCTTGGCTAGGCCCTCAGGCTTGTCCTGTAGGCCTATTATGGATGGCTTTATCCACATGACAAAATATCCGTCACTTTTTAACAGAGCGCTATTGAAACTGACGGATACCGTTTTATTAGTATTACACTGTCACGTAGTCAAGAACGACCAATTGTGTACTACTGTTTTAGAAAAAGACTATGATTTCATACAAAAAAAATCTCTAAATCGGTCCAAAAATGACGGAGTTTTGCGGTAGCATACCTACAAACATACAAAACCATAACCATAGGCATAACCTCTATCTTTTTTAAAAGTTGGTTTAAATTAAAGCCATAACGGGAAAAGCGATAACGGGAGAACTCAATTTCGAAAGTTAGTGAAAAATTATGTTTAGCGGCCCGCAAGTTGGTCGCCCGGGTGAATCTCCATAGTGATACCAGTGCAATAAATAAACTACCCGAATGTTTTATGTTAAAATTTAGTTTCCTGTTAGCAAAATCATTATTTCTGTAGTAGAATATAAAACGATTTTTAAATAAATATGGAAAATATGGACAGCAAGTACCTTGAATGCTGCAAAAGTTTTTTGTCACCGGCCACAGCTTTGTTTACATTAATTCCGTGAGAATAAAATTTAGACTATATTAGTTACACAATATTATATTACGACTATGGCGTAACATAACCGAATAACATTTTCTGTTAAGGGGGCCACTGACTATCAGTCCGCCGGACGATATTGGCCTGTCAGTTGTTCGGAACTGTCAATTTTTTGTTCTAACTGACAGGCCGAAATCGTCTGGCGGACTGATAGTCTGTGGGCCCCTTTACAGCTTTGAATCAAGTTTTTAGTTTTTTACCACTGTCGAAATGAGGGTTAGGTTTATTGACAGTGACACTGAACTTGAATCAGCTAGGAACGGAGTTACGAAACATGAAATGAGACTGATGGAGTCAGACATGTTATTTGCATAATATGGTCAGATTAGTCTATCATGCTGCTAAGTTATTTTGAGATCATTCTGTCTACGTTTTTACGCTATTTATAGAGATGTCGGCAGGAAAGTTGAAGTGAAATTCACTAACTTTTCGTGAAAAAACCCTGGAAAATCTGTTGGCCATATTTTGGGAGGCCATATAGGTCATAAAGAGCAACTTTTACTATGGCACCAAAACCGAATCCGCGAAAAACGTTGGCTGTTTCATACATTTTGGAGAAAACTCTTTTCGCAATTTCGTGGTTGTCCTTAAGTAAAAGTTGCTTAGTCCCTATTTACCTCAAAAAATTTGGCTAAGGGCTGAAAAAGACCCCGTAGAGTACCTTCTTACTAAATAATTGCAAAAAAGTAAGTGGCTGAAAGACCTAAATACCTAACCTACCTAAATTTAATGTGATTCAAGAACGCGACATTTAAGCTAAATATCTTGAAGAAACTTGTTTGTCCATCATATAACTGCCTGATTTATTCTCGATAGCAGTACGAAAAATAAAGTGGTTTCTAAAGGCTGATACAGACGGCCAGACTGCACGGCATGCAGTTCCCATACAAGTTGCAGTCAGTTCCCAGTCCTGTACCGGCTCTTACAGACAATAAAGGGTTAATGTGAAGGTAAACCTAGTCACGAACAACCTAGCCTAATGTAACCATAGTACCTCTTGTTTGGAAACAATAGACACTACTAGCGTCCAAAGAATCCGTATGAAAAAAAAAATTTGGTACGAGTCGTCGAAAAAACAAAACCGGCTGGCGTCTCGGAGAACTTGAGATGCCCTTGAATAACCCACGCCGTACTAACCTGATTATACATGGGCCTTATGTCTTGGTAATAAGATTCACATAATGTCAGTCAACAGTGTACACGATGGTACAAATTAATGATTGTTTGAAACTAAGCTTTATTGTAATGTGGTAAGAGTTGTTTTTGAATGATAACGTGTGGAATGAGGGATGAGTATGATGCTCAGACCAGATAGTAACCAGAGAGCATAATAAACTATATACAGATTGACTCAGTCCCAAAGTAAGCTCAAGAAGGCTTGTGTTGTGGGTACTCAGACAACAATATATATAATACATAAAAAACACCCATGACTCAGGAACAAATATTTGTGCCTATCACATAAATAAATGCCCTTACCGGGATTCGAACCCAGGACCATCGGCTTTATAGGCAGAGTCACTAGGTCACTAACCACTAGGCCCAACCGGTCGTCAAAACATGGTAAATTAACGAAGTTAACTGATAAGAAAGTTGCATTTTATTCACATGTGAGGCAATGTAATCAAATGCAAATTTTGAGTTGTTTCCTTATGTTTGCTGGTAGAATTGACTTTTAAATGATGATTTTGAATAATACATATTTAATAACATTCATTATGCATTAATTTTCTTTGATATTTTACAGTTAGTATTTCTCTGGTGACAAATTTTGTGTTTCACTCGGTGGCAAAATTTGTTTCACCCTCGTGCCTTGAAACAGTTGAAACCCACGCAACGCTCGAGATTCCATTTTTCGAACCACTCGCTACGCTCGTAGTTCAATTTTGGAATCTTTCGCTTGCTCGGGTATCAATATTAGCACGAGAGGTTAAACAACAACTTTGCCCCCTTGTAAATCAAATAACTATTTGCATTTTAGCCTCTTCTAAAATTTCAAAAACTTACTGTTATTTATAACTTTGAAAGGTCAAATTGACCTTACCTTACTTCGGCTACGTAAACATCTTAAAATAAATTTTTAGAACGAATATTTTAACATTCATAGAAAGATTATGCACTCAGATTTCTTTGGCAAAATGCCTTCATGTTTTTATTGCAGTTTTGTGATTGAACGGTCAGAGGGCCTAGCCATGATGACAAGAAAAAAACCGGAGAAATGCGAGTCGGACTCGCCCACCGAGGGTTCCGTACTTTTTAGTATTATTTGTTATAGCGGCAACAGAAATACACCATCTGTGAAAATTTCAACTGTCACGCTTCATGAGATACAGCCTGGTGACAGACAGACGGACAGACAGACGGACAGTGGAGTCTTAGTAATAGGGTCCCGTATTTACCTTTTGGGTACGGAACCAGCGGAACAGCAATACGTCTGTAGGTATAGGTACGCTCACAAAGCTAAAATCCAAACAACATTTACTAACTAACAAGAAGATGATTGACAATTTTATATAGAGATGCCCCGAATAGTGGTTTTGGCCGAATACCGAATATTCGGCCCCTCTTTTTGCCGAAGCGCCAAATATTCGGCATGACATGCGAACATTTTGAGTCACATTATTTATGGAAACTGTTCGCCAACAAAGCGCAACGTTTGCTAAGAATAATTATTTTGTTGAACAGAATTAATAAATTTAGATAGTCAATCAAATCAGACCCATGGTCAGGCCATATGTGCCATTCTCAATCAAAATGGTACTTATTGTCGGTTGTCAATAAGGCGCTATTTCCATATAGCTTTAATTTGAAATCATCCTTATCGACAAGCGACAATGTGGTACCTTTTGGTTGAAAACGTCACATATATTGACGACGACTTTACCTACCTAACTACCTAGAGAAGTGTCCTACGTACCCGCTATGGGGCGATTTCGTTGCAAACGCGAACGCCGTAGGCCCGCCGCCCTGCGCCGCGCCGCTTCGTTTCGCGTTCGCGAGTTGTTCGCTTACGTAAGACGCTGCGTAGCTTTGAAAGCCTTTTTTTGCACGGCACAAGTATCCCAGGTAGCAAAGCAAATAAAGGCGAGGGGTCGTAAGCGTCAAAATGTATATTTTGGCCATACGTCTGCTTGCCATTGCCACCGTCCAAATGCACCGTTACGCATGAAATAACCTTGTGACCAAACAATGCATTCTTGCATCCATTCCCCATCTGGCCATTAAAGTTATTTGAAGATAGTCAACACCCTTTGTTTTGTTCCTATCTTTAGCGGTGATGTAATAACGCAATGAAAATAACGTAGATTCCTGCACGGATATCACGGTCGCATTTTTATCACCTGTCATGTCATGCGTCACTTTCGCACTCAATTTCATACTTGTTAGAATGTGACAGGCATGGTGACAAATGATAAAAAGGCGACCATCTTAGCCCTACTGGCTCGCAGGCGCCTGCAGATAGCGAAACAGTTAAAAAAGACAATTTCGAGTTTAAGGCAATATTTTTTTACCACACCAGCTGGTTTGAAAGGCTCTCTTGATTGTTCAAAAACTGATGAGAAAGTTGCATTTTATCAACATGTGTGGCAAAGTAATCAAATGCAGATTTTGATTTGTTTCCTTATGTTGGCTGGTAGAATCTAAAAATCCTGACACTTGCCAAGTCCGGCCGCAATCCGGATAAAGGGTCAAGAATCCCGACATGTCCAGACCCAATCCTGACGTATGGCAACCCTAAATTGGACAGTCAGTCTTGTTGACAGTTCGTGGACTAATAATATTAGTGTAATACCGTTCGAGAAATAGGCCCCTGCACGGATATCATGGTCGCATTTTTATCACCTGTCATGTCATGCGTCACTTTCGCACTTTCATACTTGTTAGAACGTGACAGGCATGGTGGCAAATGATAAAAAGGCAACCATCTTAGCCCTACTGGACAGATGCCAAAAAACTGTAAAGATCTAGGAGTGCACACTTTTCCCGTGCGATGTCTTTTGTATTTCCTTAACCACGTATTTCGCATAGTCAATACATAATTATAAACATACATTATACCTATTTACTTATATAGCTCCGCCTTGAGGAGCGACGAAGGCTCCAGAAAGACGCCATGCCTTTTTGCGTCCTTTTACAATAATATCCAGAATTTAGAAGTGTGTAGTTATCTCACGCAAAAGCGTAGGTATTTTATGCAACAGCGTAGGTATTTTATGCAACAGTTACAATAACAGGGAGGAAACAACGCGTAGGTTAGGATCACTGCGTAAAATCCGTAGTTTTTACCTGCGTCGTGTTTATGACAGACTTGATAAAAATCTTGAACGATCGTACTCTGCCCACTTGCATCCCACTAACCCGGGGTTAAGCGGTTAAACCGTTACCCAAGTGTCAAATTGTACTGGTAACCATGGTAACTACAGGTTTAACCAGTTAACCCCGCGAAAGTGGAATGGTGCAAGTGGGCCTAAGTTAAACTAATAACAATTCCCTGTCTGGAGTTTGAATTTGAAATTTTAGTGACAGAAACTACAGAAAGTACAGCCGTAAAAAAAGCAGGACTAAAAAAAAATCGTTACAGTTAATATGTGTAGGTATGTGTACGTCTTATTATTAGCAGAGCTTATAAGTATAATATTATGAATAAAGATACTGTATGTGAAAACTTCTCGATAGTCAAAAATTACGCACTAAGATGGCGGAAATATCTGTGGGTGCGGTTATGGCGGTAGATAAAAAAACTACCGCCGCTCCGTAGGGAAGCATCACGTAACCGAGGGGACGCCCGTTTTATTGACATGTTCTGAATTCTGATAATTCTCAATTTTTAAAAACACTACGAGCTTCAGTAATACATTTAAACTGTTACTAGTTGACATTTTCACGGTGCGCATTTCACGATATTTTTTTGCGTGTAAATTTTCTTTAACTGCGCATAACAACAATGTATGGACAAGTTTTTGGAAATTGTATTATTTTTTAATTTATTTTAATTCTGTTTAAACGTAGGTATTTGATATGTAATTTTTACCTTTAGTTAGTGTAAAGACGCCACCTATTTTGTTTTCTTTCATGACGCTCAATGCGTATGAACACTGAATTTAAATCTCTAACAAAGATGATATTGAAGAGTCTAAAGTTTTAAAATACAAATACCTACACAGCATCTGTACAACCTCAAAAAAAAAAGCGCGATGTGTTAAATTTAAAATTTTCAGAACCGGTATAATCGAAAATAATTTCAGTTATAAAACCTATAATGTTCAGACGTCGTCATATCGTCAATAAAAATCAACGGGCGACTACTAAATAGAAAGTATAAAAATAAAATTAACTTACATTTTTGTTCTTCACCAACACACAAACACGTAACAAACGACACTGAAAGCAGTCGCGATCGAACTGATACTAAATGAAATTGATCAACACGGCGGCGCGGCGTTGTTGATCAACTGAACGAGATGAGTGAATGAACTGGTAACTGGTTTTGGTATCGTTCGTTCTTTCTTTCAAGGACGCAGGGGACGCAGGTATGCAACAGCGCGCGCAGTGATGTGAAGTTAGTTGCAAAACGGGTACGGGTGCTCTCGGAGTACGTAGGTCTGAAGTTAGCATTATGCGTTACTTGCATGTGGACCATGTGGACTTTCCGGGAAGACCTTCGGTGAAAGCTAATTAATTGTAGATGGCGCTCTTCTAGTTTTCATCTAAGGTTTTCATGCGATAAAAGAGGGAAAATGGATGGTCCTCAATAATGTGTATCCAACCCCAACCCATTACCCTCTTTGCAATTACACACAAGGCTTTTCTTAAGCAAAAATATTACCATAGCTTTTAATTATGAGCGTGTTTGTTTGTATATGTGTATTTTGTCTACAATGAGTTATTTGTCTTGAAATAGAAGAAAAATACTACTTTTAAAAAGAATAATGTGGATTTTAACAAGAATAAAACATGTAATGCAACAGAAATTATCATTTATTGTTATTAAACCGCAATCTAAGGCATAAAGATAAAGATTATTTATTTGCAAGAATCCTTAATTCTAAAATACAAGAAGGAGGAGGTTCTGTATTCGGTTGTGGCATTTTTTTTTTTCCTTTTTTTTATGTATGTTCACCGATTATTCCGAGACCCGTGGTCCGATTTGAGTAATTCTTTTTTTGTTCGAAAGGAGCTACTTCCAAGTTGTTCCCATATTAATCTGGTTCTGATCTGATGATGGGATCCCTGAGGAATTGAGGGAACTCCTCAATTTTTAAAGGCACATGTATGGTGATTTGGGTGTTTTCATAAGCAACTTGAGCATTTTCTCTCGAAAACGACCAATTTGATGAAGTGGACCTGATGATGATGATTGTTTTGAAGATAGTGATGATGATTTTTAAATGTAGGATGTTCAGCGATTACTCCGAGACCCGTGGTCCGTCTTGAACAATTCTTTTTTTATTTGAAAGGAACTACCTCCAAGGTGGTCCCACATTAATCTGGTGCTGTTCTGATGATGGGATCCATGAGGAATTGAGGGAACTCCTCAATTTTTAAAGGCACATGTATGGTGATTTGGTCGTTTTCTTAAGCAACTTGATCATTTTTTCTCGAAAACCACCAATTTGATGAAGTGGAGCTGATGATGATGATTGTTTTGATGATAATGATTTCAGCGATTACTCCGGCACCCATGATCCGATTTGAGTTATTCTTTTTCTGTTTGAAAGAATTTACCTCTCCAAGGTGTTTTCGTAATATTTTTGGTTTTGATCTGATGATGGAATCCGTGAGGAATTGAGGGAACTCCTGAATTTTTAAAGGCACGTGTATGGTAATTTAGGTGTTTTCTAAAGTAACTCAAGCATTTCCTCACCAAAACCACCAAATTGATGTAGTGCAACTGTAGCCTAACCACGAGTTTGGCACTAAATATTCTTCGTAACTTACTTTGTACACTAATATGCCAGTACGAGCGAGATGCATAAACAGTAAGTTACGCACATGATAGCGAATATATCAATGTCAAACTCGTGTGTATTATGATTTTTGATGTAGGTAGTGTTGGAAACAACCAAAGAGACTGAGAGGTGAAGGTATTAGTATTTGGGGGGTTTGAGGTTGGGGGTTGAGGGGAGGTGAGTTGATGGGTCGGGGACTGAGGGGTTGGGAGTTAAGGGATTGGGGGTTAGGGTTAGGAGTTAAGGGGTCACTTAGGCCTTACACTGAGTGTAAGGCCTGAGTGGACGCTCAGCGGAGCGTTCGGCGGGGCGTGCAGCGTGGCGTCGGGCTCACGAATGATGTGAGCAGCGTGCACTAAGGCCGCTCCTATACGTTTGCATTTATTAAACATGCACGCCGCACGCTCCGCCCCGCTGCACGCTGAACTCGAGCGTCCACTCAGGCCTTTCACTTAGAGAGAATGCCGTGCCGTTAAAAGAGCGTACTTGGGACAACCAAATGGAAGACGCCCGATTGGACGCCCTAGGCTGCCGTGTCAGACGTATCTCTGCTATCTCAAAAAACACAGTTTTGAGTAAATCGACTTTAAAGTTTTTGGTGAGCGTGAAAACTAATAAACTCATATATTTCGTGAGTTTATTGAGTTAAGTCATTTTTAATATGCGTTTTGTGTTTCAATAGACGTGAAGAATAATATTTCTTTATTTTTCTTTTGTAAAAGTACATAGTTTTTGAAATAAACGCATAAACATAGTTTGGCGTAACCACTGTTTCATACATTTGGTGGTTGCGCGTAACTATGTTAACTTAAAGTTAGACGAGTTCGTTGTATGAGCGCTCATACTATTTCGCGTGGCCACGGCTCGCGGGCTTATTGAGGTTTTCGTTTATCTAAAGTTAGAAGACTATATTGTATCAACTTCTAGTAAAACGTATAACCAGGGCATGGGGAATATTGAGGTGGTCACGCGTAGTTCTTTTATCTTAAGTTGTAAGAGTTCGTTGTATTAGTGCTCCTAGTAAAACGCGTAACCAGACTACACAAGACAATCCATTTTATAATGTGCTAACTCACATTACATACAAGGAGCCCGATTTCCATCAGTCCTTACATCATTGGTTATAAAGTAGATCAATCGATTGGTGGAAAGAGCCTTATGTTTAAAATGGCGTATGCATGTTTTGCATGTATATATGTGTGTATGTATATATGTATGTATGTGTGTGTTTTTTTGTATTTAATATTGAATCCCAGTAAGTGTAAAAGGCGGAATTAACGGCAGAAGGTCAGTTACTCCAAAATTTACCGCCTTAAAAAAAGGTTCTCA
This sequence comes from Cydia strobilella, assembly GCF_947568885.1. Classification (NCBI taxonomy): domain Eukaryota; kingdom Metazoa; phylum Arthropoda; class Insecta; order Lepidoptera; family Tortricidae; genus Cydia; species Cydia strobilella. The sequence continues at coordinate 15,177,708 of NC_086055.1, forward strand.
GTTTGACCCGTATGTTTGTCCGCGATTATCTCGCTGAACCGATTTTGATGCGGTTTTCAGAAAAGTGTTTGTTACATTCTGGAGAAGGTTTTAGTATACATATAGCTGAGCTGATGCTGAACCCTGGCTGTACCTAGTGGAACTCAGGTTTGGTGCAACATAGGCACACGCTGTTTTGGTCATCCAACACGTTTTAATGAGCACTTGGGGGAGCAGTACCCAAGATAAAGCTGATGCTGAACCCTGGCTGTACCTAGTGGAACTCAGGTTTGGTACAACGTAGGCAAACGCTGTTTTGGTCATCCGACACGCCTTGATGAGCACTTGGGAGAGCAGTACCCAAAATAAAGCTGATGCTGAACCCCGGCTGTACCTAGTGGAACTCAGGTTTGGTGCAACGTAGGCAAACGCTGTTTTGGTCATCCGACACGCCTTGATGAGCACTTGGGAGAGCAGTACCCAAGATAGAGCTGATGCTGAACCCTGGCTGTACCTAGTGGAACTCAGGTTTGGTACAACGTAGGCAAACGCTGTTTTGGTCATCCGACACGCCTTGATGAGCTCTTGGAAGAGCAGTACCCAAGATAGAGCTAATGCTGAACCCTGGCTGTACCTAGTGGAACTCAGGTTTGGTGCAACGTAGGCAAACGCTGTTTTGGTCATCCGACACGCCTTGATGAGCACTTGGGAGAGCTGTACCTAATAGTGGAACTCAGGTTTGGTGCAACGTTGGCAAACGCTGTTTTGGTCATCCGACACGTCTTGATGACATGACAATCACAAGACCAGTTGACGACTAGTTCATGACAGACAGCGGACGACGATAAACAGTTCAGTACCTATGTAGGTTATCTTAAGATTTCAAAAAAAAACGAAATAGTTTAGTTTTTCACAGGGTTTTCAGCAATGATTACAAAGTAAGATTAGCTAAGATAATTAGTCGCACAACCTTTGTTTTGTTTTCTACGACATTTCTATCACTACACATTCGTAATAAGGCTACTTCGTAAAGAACTCATTTTAAAGACTAATTTATCATATTTTGAACAAACAACATAAAAAAACACCGGAACGCTAACTTAACCGGGTCAATATTACGTACGTAATGAAATGTAAATGTGACGTTTTCAATCAGAAGGTACCACATTGTCGCTTACCATAAGGACGAAAATTGCTTGTATCTTTATACGAAAAACCTGTCAGAATGTCCTTATGATAAGCGACAATGTGGTACCTTTTGCTTGAAAACGACACAAATAAACAAATACACGTGGCAAGGAGCGACGAGCCGCTCCCTCCGCGCCCGCCTCACCGCGAGCCGCCTATCGCCGTACTACCTGAGTGTGGTTACGCGAAACTATGATAACTCGAGATAGTAGATATCCAGTTTGCCGTAAAAAAACTGCGAAGAGTTACGCATAATTATTCTAACTTGAGTTAGAAGAGATACGCATAACTCAATGTCCAAAAATTCGAAAACGTCTATCTTAAAACATGAAATATCTCAGTAACTAAAGACATTTTTTGAAATTTTGTTTAAGTATTATGTAAAGCATAGTGTCTAGTTTCATTTTGCACTGGTTAGGCGTATCTCTGCTATCTAAAGATAGCAGAGATACGTCTGACACGGCAGTAGGTACCGCTGGAACGACGTTAGTTGCTGAAAGACCTGCTCAACCTCGGTCATAGCGAGAGGCATGGCGTGATCTTGTGTCGGAGGCCGGGACTCGCTTTTGGTCGTTGCGTCACCGTAGTAAGTAAGTAGTATCCGACCGAACTTTTGGTTGCGATTTTGGCAGGTTTCGGCATAGAGATCATGTATTTGCCCTTCGAAACAATCATACAACCGAACATAGATTGAGATGTATTCGGTTTCGGCCAAAAACTATCGAATTTTTCGACCGCGCCAAAACTGTAGGTAAATATTTACATGACCCCAAGCATATTGGAGAAACATACGCTATATGTACGTTTCTTTGTGTTTTGTTGTACAAAAAAATTTAAATAATAAAGTTACATTAAAATGATTGTAAACCGGAGTTTCCTATGTCATTATAATCATTAGAGCTATTCAAAGACAGCGATTATAAATAAACAAATAAATATGCCCATTAATATTATAAACAAAGTGTTATCGAAAATGACACCGCCTACACAGTGGACTTCGATAATTAAGTGACATTTGCGAAACAGATAAAACATTCATTTGAGAACACTACGCCACGAAGTCCCGGGTGGTTGCCACTTATTTTATATTATTAAAAAACAAATTACAAATATTTTATCACAGAACAAAATTCTCTTAAAGTTTTTAGTTAAGTGTGTAAAATGCGCAGCGAGGCACCGCAGTTTAAAAGATGTTGTTTCTGCGTTCCTTTACGGAGAGGATTGATTGGATGGGGATATTGTAAGCTGGTAAGTACTTACTACTAGATTGTTAATCCCGGGTTGAAAGGTGTCCATTTCTGACGAGATATTTTATTCGAGTCAGAAATGGGTGCTTTTATCTGACATTGACGATTTTTACTTCCATTGTTCAATAAAATACACCAACAAGACTAACGATAAGTTAGTTTATGAATTATGAAATTATTTACATTAAAATACATTATTTTCCTCATAATCAAAATTAAAGATACTTAGAGTTTAACTCTTCGTTCGGACGCCAAAATATTTAACTCTACTTTAAACCCTTGGTGAACAATCTACTATTGCAATATTCATAAGCGCATTGTAATATTTTTACAAAAGCCATTGTTTCTTTTTTGCGAGCGGTTACGGTCATGGGTGTTATCTATGTATATAAGTATGTATTTATCTATATGTGCCATTTTCAACCATAAGGGTACTTAACTTACTGTCGCTTGTCATCAGTTAAGGCGCTATTTACATATAGCTTCAATTAGAAATCAACTTTATCAACAAGCGACAATGTGGTACCTTTTCGTTGAAAACGTCACATATAAGTATGTATATCGTCGCCTAGCGCCCATAAGATAAGATAAGATAAGATAAGATAAGATAAGATACATTTATTGATAAAATTGTACAAATTTTACACGTCAATTCAGCCATACTATAATATACAATGTCAACCATATAATTATAATAAATTTATACTACGTTACAATATACATATACATATACAATATACATATACAATATACATAGTACAAGCTTTGCTTAGTTTGGGGCTAAGTTGATTTGTGTAAGATGTCCCCTAATATTTATTTATTTATTTATGTACAGTACAGTGCAATTGATAACAGTATTTCCTTTCAGGTCCTCAACGTTTTAACGTTCGCATACATAATACTGTTATGCTCTCTGATTCGGCGGTACGGTGTTTTACGGTTTAAAGACATCGCAATCTTTATTGTCGTTATTGCGATCGTGATCACAGACACATGTTTTAATATTGGCCTCGTCGTTGCCGGCCATCGGGTGAGATGTTTTGTCTTTATTTTATACAGGGACCGGCCCGCTATCCCTTATCGGGGTTTTATAAGGGTATTGCATAAGGCTTAACTCACCATACCCTTTGCCAGACGAAACCCTTTGTTTTGGTTTTAAAAACCCTTATATAAAGCTACCACATTTGAGTAATCGGTAGCCCAAATACCCTTACAAAACCCTTATCATCCGCTCACCAACACCTTGCATATTGCTTATAAGGGTTAGCTTTATAAAGGGCTTCCCTTTTAGCATATAAGCGTGCTAATTTAAGTCGTCTACCTTGTTCATAAAGCACACATTACTTCGAATCCGAGCGATCGTCGGCGGCGACGGCGGCGTTCTTTGACTAGGCACGTATTTTCTTTCCTTTTCATACACTACCGTAGATATATACTAATCCTGTCTCTTTCACGCAAAGGGAAACCTTTATAAAAAGCGCTTAAAGATAAGGGTAACCCTTATTAAGAGCTAGCCTTATTTTTGGTTAGCTTTTCGGTAAGGGTTAGTCAAAGGTAAGGGTATGAATGGGCTTGCAGTTCAAAAGGGAAAGTCTTTCAATGTGTTAGCCGTGTTTAAGTGTCGCCCATTGAAAGGGTTTTATCGCGGAAAGGGTTGTCCGGTCCCTGATTTTATAAGATTAGACCCTATTATTTAATGATATTAATGTGCCAATAGCCCCTATCGCTAATCAGGCAACCAACAGGCCAATTTGAACGTACATTGACGTTAGAATGATATTGGAATCATGTTATTTAGTTATCGTGCGTCTCGCCTCCGCTAATACATATACGGACAAGTACGAGCAAAATGCACGATAACTAAATAACATTGATTCAAATATCATGTACATATCGATGTCAATGTACGGTTCGAACTGGCCTGCAAGCACTGCAAGTTCCTTTAATTTAATGTTATATCAATTAAAAATAACACGAGAATTACGTACTTATGATTAAGTATAAAAGGTATCAACTCGGCGACGTCATAATGACGTAACAATGACGGCATTATTACATCATAATGACGTCGCTGACGTCATAATGACGTATAAATGCTACCTGGGCTACTCTTGCTTTCAGAAAAGCGTCAAGTTGCTACGAGTATCATATATCTACAACCTGGTGTCTCTGAGTCTAGTGATGCTGGCTCATTGTTTCAAAATCTACACAAACCTATACAACATCTATTGGATGACACAGTATATGGGATTCCACATGTTCTTCATAGTTGATCTTATGGTCTGCGCGGCTCTTGCGTTTGGTGTCATTTGTAAGTATAGATGTATCGCGCTATTCATAAATGTTTGTCAAATCTGACAAAACGGTTAATAATCGATTATCCCTATTCGTCATTTTGACATTTCTGTTTGTTAGAAAGAGACAAAATTAAAAAGAGGTTTGTAAGAGTTACTAAGTTTTATGAATAAGGGGGATAGGGGATTGTGGCACTATTTTAAAATGAAATATAAAAACATATTGACATAATTTTCCTCACTTTCAGTTGTACAAGTGTACATGATATTACTGATACGCAGCGAGATGATAAAACTACAGAACCAGTCGCTAGAAATTCAGTTCTCAAATCATTTAGCCGGCGAGCCGCAGTGCACGCTTCACAATACGTCGGAACAGTGTACCGAGGAGAAACGGGCCGTGCAGAACTGTTGCACGGACAAGCAAGCCCTGCAAAACTGTTGCACGGACAAGAAGCAAGCCGTGCAGAACTGTTGCACGGACAAGCAAGCCCAACAGAACTGTTGCACGGATAAGAATCAACTCGGGAAAAGCTGTTGCACGGATGAAAAATGATCTGATTAAGAATGTAAGACTAATTAAGAATCAGGCGACACGACTGTTGAATGTAAATAAGATGTATTAAAAAATAAATAATAAGTAAAAATTGGTCTTGCAATTAGGCTACTTGTCAATGCATATTTTTATCAAGGAATCCTACCAGGTTTTTAAACGTAATTAAAGAACGCATTATTACCTATAATATAAGATTAACATTTATTATCAAAGCAAATGATACAAAAGTTTATTCAAGTTTCAAGAAACTAAATGCCGATTAGGATACAGAATGAATTATGAGACTAAGAAAATTATAAGATTTATAAGCAATTAAGTAAATCAATAGCATTTTTTTTAACGAACTCGAATAAAGACATTATATACCTATGTATATATAAGCTTGTTTTCAATATTTCAACGTAGCATACTGCTCGATATCAAAAACAATTATACTATTAACAATTTAACCCAAATTTTTAAACCAATCTACAATTTTTTTACCAACTTCCTTAGTTTTTTCTTCAATAACATCGAAGTGTTCGCCAACTTTGTGAATTCCCAATTCAACATAACTCTTGACACCTTCGTGATAGCCGTGAGCGGAGAATACACCCTTCCTTTCGAGTAAGGTCCTATGCAGCCATTGTCACAGTTGCAGCAGCCTATATTACACGAGCCTTTTCCACAGCATAGGGTCTTCTCCACATATGATCCATCAGCACATACTGGTTGATCTATTCCGTTGGGATGAAAATAGGCAGGGCAGCATTTTTTGGTGAAATTTAAAAAAAAAAAGCTTCTGCGACACACGCAATGATGACCAAAATGTAAAAGTATTTCATGTTGCTAGTTTAGACAGGATACTTGGAAGGTTTTCTTGAACACGACCTTTATTAGTGATGGCAGGGGACGACAACGAAGGGCCAATGAATAATCAAACAAAATATGAGGCCATTTATATAGCGGGAGAAGTGTCATCATTTACGTAAATAGATTTGTTGTTGTTTTTGGGATACATTTATCCGTCAAATGATTCAACGGGAATTGTAATCACAAATTGAATAATTAAATTAATAATCTATCTATTATAATTTTATAACAATTGACGTAAGTAGGAATCAAAGAAGAAATCAAAATGTAAAGAGTAAAGTGTAGCACCGGGTTTTGAAAAATAGGTAAAGTAACTTCGAAAGTTGGATATTTTTAAAAATGAGAAATATTTACTATATACCAGAAACACTTTCTACTGTAGCAACAGTTAGCAAGATGCCATATGGTAAGCGTTTCAGCGTCAACTGCTACAACATTGTCTGCCATGCCAAAAATTGCCCGGCTTGAAAATACAGTGATTCTCTATCTTATAGCTGTGTATATCGTACCTATTCCTCTTAACGATCAATGGTCATCCTCTTTCCAATATTTGAGTTATATAATACCACTGTTTTTGAAGCCAGGCCATGTTTGGCAAGGTTAGGCAATGTTGAAGCAGTTGACGATACTTAAGTGTTTCTGGTTTTATATCAATTATCAATCAACCTTATCCCGCTTTTGAATTTATCCCGAGTATTATCACTACGACTACGTCAAATGTCTTAATTCTAGCTTGCCGTTCCAAAAAAAAAATCTCAACGGTAAATACGCCTAACATTATTTCCTGCAATGATTGTCGTCATTCGGGATAAATTCAATAAATAATTGAATCATGACATGTGGTTAAGAGATAAATTGTCAGTCCAAAACTACACAGAATGATATTTGAATTATGTATGCTATTTAGTCAACGTGGGGGCTTATATCGCCCGCGCCAAGTAAGAAGGAAGTAAGTACACGATATTAGACTTTTATTTATTTGTTCAATATGTTATGTCATTCTAAATTGTGGTGCAGTTCTCACTCCCGGCTCAAAATATCAATAATTCTTCGAAGGATGGGTTAGAGTTACGGTAAGTACATTTACAACCATTCATGGCATATGCTTACATCGCATGAATTTATGATGATAGGTAGTTATTTTTTCCCGTCTGTAATCTCTACATTTCTGTAGTTATCTCTCGCCACATACTGCAATAATAAATCCATACATCCCACTGTTTGATAAATGCAAACACATCTATTTCGAACCGGCTTTGAAACAGATGTAGGTACCGAATTAATGTATCGCTAATTTATTTAAATTTTCAAAAATTGTTTTGCCTTTTGATTAAAACTCAGTGAAATTTATAGTAAAGTTATTTGAGTGATATTTAGGTGACAATATTCTTAACTCAAATGCCTTTACGCCCCGAAGCTCCGGAGTTCAAAAGATGTTGTTTTTGCTTACCCTTGAGAAAAGGATTGATTGCTTGGGGATATGTTAAAGTGGTAAGCTTTTTATTTCACACGCTTCATTATTTATTTAGTGTTGTAAGGAGGTTTGAGCGACGGGTTGAGAGTGAAACGGCGGAGGTGAAAGACACTTTATATTTGAAAAAAAAAAAAACCGGCCAAGTGCGAGTCGGACTCGCGTTCCAAAGGTTCCGTACATTACACAATTTAAACAATGTATTTTTTATGTGAAATGTCTTTAAAAAACCCGTATGGGTCGGATCAAAAACTAAGTAATTAAGTCTGACTCACGCTTGACTGCACATTTCTAATAGGTTTTCCAGTGATCTATAGGTAAAGATCTATTTTGTGTATTTTTTTCAAAATTTTTGACCTAGTAATTTCGGAGATAAAGGGGGGGAATGGTTATTTTTTGCCTATTTTCTTGAATAACTTCTAAACTATTTATTTTAAAATTATAAAAAAAATATATTTGAGATTCTCACAATGAGCTCTTACATTTGATATGTAACACGATATAGTTTGACAAACTTTATTTTTTAATTTTCTCATTTACCCCCCAAAAGTGGCCCCCGTGGCTAAAATTAATATGTTTACGTTACATGTCCATCTTTGGGTCACAAACTTACATATGCCAAAGAAATCTCTTCTGCACTCGTGTGTTGTGCCTATAACAACAAATACTAAAAAGTACGGAACCCTCAGTGCGCGAATTCGACTCGCACTTGGCCGGTTTTATTGGTACTTTTGTTTTAGGTCCTTGACAGTTTGATGTTATCATACGCAGCATTGATGTTTTATTTGCTTGCTGTACACGGTCCAGGACTGTTTTCTTCAGATATTGTTATATATACAATTACTGGTGCTTGCTTATTCATCGATATTTCCTTCAACATTGTCTTCATCGTGGCTGGACATAAGGTATGATTTGGCTCAATGCTGCTTGTAATTTAAAAATCAACGGCTGATGTGTGATATTTTGACTAATGAAAGTTGAGATTAGAGACAAAAAAAACCGGCCTAGTGAGAGTCGGACTCGCGCACCGAGGGTTCCGTACTTTTTAGTATTTGTTGTTATAGCGGCAACAGAAATACATCATCTGAGAATTTCAACTGTCTAGCTATCACGGTTCATGAGATACAGCCTGGTGACAGACAGACGGACAGACGGAAAGACGGACACACGGACAGCGGAGTCTTAGTAATAGGGTCCCGTTTTTACCCTTTGGGTACGGAACCCTAAGAACGTACATATATATACCGGTAACATTTTGTATGGTGATAAAATAAGTATGATACTCGAACTTATATTATTTAAATATTTTTTCTTAATAAATAATTGAATATTTTTACCTCTCCACTTTCTCGCAATGCCGCACTTCATTAGCTACAGGTTGGACTAGTACAGACTACAGACATTAAATTTAGCATTCAATTTTCAATTGAGAACCCATCTGTATTTTAATTTATAATTTATTCAGGGTGGCAAAAAAATAAGTGCATTCCCGTTGTCAGGGAGGTCACGAAATCGCGAAAAAAATAAAATCCTCCCATAGAAAATGGACCAGCCAAAATGTATGAAACAGCCAAATTTTTTTTTTGCGATTTCGGGGTGGCAACGGGATTGCACTTATTTTTTAGCTACCGTGTATACTAGTGAAAGACTTAAATGCTACCAATTAACGTTTTTTATGTAGGTTTTTAGGGTTCCGTACCCAAAGGGTAAAAACGGGACCCTATTATTAAGACTCCGCTGTCTGTCTGTCCGTCTGTCACCAGGCTGTATCTTATGAACCGTGATAGCTAGACAGTTGAAATTTTCACAGATGATGTATTTCTGTTACCGCTATAACAACAAATACTAAAAACAGAATAAAATAAATATTTAAGTGGGGCTCCCATACAACAAACGTGATTTTTTTGGCCGTTTTTTGCGTAATGGTACGGATTTACGGAACCCTCAGTGCGCGAGTCCGACTTGCACTTGGGCGGTTTTTTTATTCATTTATAAAATTCAAAATATTGGCCATTCTGTGGTGTGCATATTGGTTTGCTTTGCTTGTATTTTCAGCGTTCATGTTTGTATGTATGTGAGTTTCTTTATTCCACCATAACTTCTGAATGCCATAACCGATTTAGATGTATGATATATTTCTATGTAATTATATTAATGTTTTTAACTTATTCACAGAAAAGCGTTAAGTTGCTGAAACTGTCCTATGTATATCACATGGTGTGGGTGGGTTTGTTGACGTTAGGAACCTGTTTGATGCTGTATGCTGACATCGATTTTATTCAAAGAATATGGCCATACATGAAAGACAGCAAGTACATAATCTTAGAGTTATCAGGTTCTGGACTTGGGATCAGCCTTATATGTACGTACAGACATATATATTCGTACTTTATTAGACATATTTGGTACACATCCCACATAATTTTTTTTAATAATTTCATTTACTTATATGTATTTTTAAACACAATTTTGCAACTGTTAATATTTTACGACTCCAATGATTGACCAACACGAGTCACACAGCCCATATGTATATTATACACAGGGTGGCCAAATAACAGGTATACACTTTAGTTTTGTAATTTTATTCTATGAAAAATTAATATAGTATTTAGAGAGCCGGCAGTTAAACATGGAAAATAATGTCCACCAGCATGGCAGATGTGAACCCTTTTCATCACATTTCTACACATTTCCTGCGTTATCTCAGTGACCGTGTTTCGAATATATATTTTGTTTTAATTGCTGAAGGTTCATTGGCCTGTTAGCATAGACACGTGCCTTTAAAATAAAAAAAATAAAAATTATTTAATTCAGACTTTTAAAAAAATCCATATTTTGTTAGTGATACTTAAACTAGGGAACCTATAAACTAAGTGTTAGTCTAATTATAACATTTACAACATTTACATAATTAAGAGCTAGCCATAAAAACAAAAACAAATACAAACAAATACCTACTTACTTACTTACTTTATTAATTTGTACTGCCTATTACAATATTAGTCGAGGCGTCCAGCTACCATCCTCAGGATGCTGTTACTGCTGCTGCCTCTCACTTGTCTCAGCAAAGAGGCTACCCTCTTGCGTCTGATGGCATGGAAGCCATCCGTGTGTGATAGCCCCACAGCTTTAGATAGCCCCACAGAAAAAAGTCAGGAGCTGTTAAATCAGGCGATCTTGGGGGCCAATCAATGTCACCGTTTCTCGAATTTTCCGCAATTTTCTTAGTTTCCGCAATACATGATTGTAGTAAAACGTTTTAACATGTTGTTCCGTCGTAAAATGCTCCATAACAAATTTGCCGTATCTACCAGTATCTACACATCAAAGTAATTTTCATGCAACAACTGTCATATTTACCGCCAAAACAAAATGGCGGCAAAAAAAATTGTATACCTCCAAATTGGCCACCCTGTACCAGTTACCACAGTAGGGGAGATCAGGACTAGAAGTTACCTGGGTATGTTGTTCCGATTGATATAACTTTAAAACTTTTAAACACGTCGTGAAACGAAACTACAGCGTATCGACGGCTGCTATCTATTTTTACAAAAGTTAAATATGTACGTTGATTTTGTTCGCATTGTATGTATACTGAAATCAAGTATTGTTAACAAAATTTGTCATTAACTAAAAATGGTAACTTCTAGTCCCAATCTCCCCTATTGAGTGTCATCATCTTTGACATTATGTCAAGCTTCATGTCGACGAGACTATTAAAAACCTTTCCCTTTCCCTGTACCCACTGACTATCAGTCCGCCGGACGATATCGGCCTGTCAGTTGTTCGGAACTGTCAAATTTTTGTTCTAACTGACAGGCCGATATCGTCCGGCGGACTGATAGTCAGCCCCTTAACTGTAAATATAAGTTTTATATTTGTAACTTTTTTATTTAGTTACAAGACTTAAAACTGAGATGAATATAAAAAATCTGCTAGACTAACCAAGCCATCAACTTGATTCTTCTAAAATCCAATTGTTTTCAGTTGTGCAAATCTACGTAATCTTACTGACACGCAGCGAAATAAGAAAGCTACAGATCCAAACGCTAGAAATGCAGTTCACAAATCACGTAGCGGCGGGAGAGCCGTTGTGCACGCTTCACAACGAGTCTGCACAGACAAGAAAAACAAACCACTGCACAGACAAGAAAAACATCGTGCAAGCCGTTTGCACGGACTAGAAATAAGGCGACAGCGACTGGATACTGTAGATGTAGATCGTTACATGTAAATGATTGAGCTAAATATTGTAGCCAGAAGTAAAAAATAAAATATAATTATATTAAATTGATGTGATTGACTGACTTTTATTATTTCATTATTAGTTCTAACTAAGTTCTAACATTTAAAATACTAATTTGGTTTTGTATCTAGGTAGGTATAACATCTAATATGTAATCCATATAATTCAAAAGCTTACAATAAGGTTTAGGTAGATATTTAAAATACATTGATGTATATTGACTGTCCAGTACATATGGTACCTTTGATTTTTACCGGGAATTCGGTGGTTTCCGGATTCTTAAGACGTAAGTAAAGTAACTCTCACCCTTATGACTTTTGACATACGCTGTATGGAAAGCGACAAGACGTCACATTGAATAGGGTTCGTTGTCGTTCCGGACTTTGGCTGGGAATGAAAAAAATAATAATTAAAAAAATATGAATGGGTGGGTGTTGGTGATATCTTCTATATAATATAAACGTAAAAGTCCTGACTGACTGACTGACTCAATTAAATCAACGCCTAGCCCAAGCCGTTGGACCCAGAGAGCTGAATTTTTCACAATAGGTAGCTTTTATGACGTTAGTATCCACTAAGAAGGGGTTTTTTAAAATTCATCCCCTAAGGTGGTGAAAAAGGGGTTGAAAATTTGTATGGAGATCATAATTTTTTTTTAGTGCGGGACTTGAAACTTCGTATAAAGGCATATTATTAAAATCCAAGAAAAGTGATTTCAGCGTTTTTAAAAATTTATCCCCTAAATGGGTTAAAAAAGGGTTGAAAGTTTGAATCCATTACAAATATTCTGAAACTTCCTAGAAAGGCATAATAGCCGATTACAAAAAAAAGTAATATTGACGTTTTTGGAAATTCAACCCCTTAAGGGGGTTAAAAAGGGGATGAAAGTTTGTCTTGGGGCTCAAATTTTATAATATTAGATTATATCGGGACCAAATTTTTTCAGTTAGGGTCTTCAAACTTCGTAGTTTGTTAAAGACAAATTTCATGCGTTTTATAATTATTAACAAATGATTAACCGTCCCTACTGATATCTTTTGCTGCATAATGTTCTATACCTATTATGCTCATGTAGAATATATAACCACCAACATACAAATCCACGCGTACGAAGTCGCGGGCAACAGCTAGTTAGTATATATTTATTCTATATAAGTATGTGTATATCGTCGCCTTGTACCCGTAGTACAAGCTTTGCTTACTTAGGACTAGGTATCCACTTAGATTGTAAGATGTCCCCTAATATCTATTTATTTATTTTATTTTATTTTATATAAATATTATAACTACTCATTTCGCTCGCACTCATTGGTGCGTGTGAGATTGATGACACGACTTATCAAAATAAGACTAAAACCACATCAAATTGTTTTTAAAATAAAATCGGCCTCCAGTCAGAGTGCACAGTTAATAGGTATTTATTTTGTCTCCGTTATCTTTCAACGAACAAAACAATAACAAATGACTTCTACATTACATCGACAACTTGATAAAATAAACACATTCTCGTAAATCTTAGGACAGCTCATGTTCCGGTCTTAATTTGAATAAAACATTATTAAGTGGAATAAAAAAAGGAGTGGGTGAAATTTTTTGTGAAAAACGTTTTTAGTAAAAATGCACGGAGAATCCCCAGAGTTAAAAAGATGTTGTTTCTGCTTGCCTTTAAGAAGAGGCCTGATTGGTTGGGGATATACAAAACTGGTAAGTGTCTGGCATGAGCATTATCAAATTAGTAAAGTAAAATATTCTTTATTGCATCATATATGAAACAAATTTAAAACAGATTTACAATATAAATAAAGGTAGCAACGGGCGGTTTTATCGCTGTAAGCTATATCTTCCAGACAACCTAATTAGTTTAATTATCCTTAAATACATTATAATTTAATATAGGCTAACTAAACATCTAACATCATCAAACATCAAACATTTATTCAGCAAATAGGCCACAGGGGCACTTTTACATGTCAATTTTTACAAACAATAAAATTAACCCAAAATTACAAAAAACAATTATATACATAAATAAAAATGTTAAATTACACAAGAAAAAAAAACTAATAAAAACTATACAAATAACAGAAGTACTACAATTGTTTAGAGATGTAAAAGTCTCTAGGTGTCAGAGATAAAATGTACATAATAATAAAAAAGATCATCAAATTATCCAGGTCTCCAAGACTTGTTATATAATTGATAAAAAGACAAGATATTAAATCAGTCAAACAGACAAGAACCGAATGAAGTGCCTACCGTTAATGCCACTCAAAAGTAAAGTTACATAGGTAAAATGAATGAATTAAATCTTATAAAATAAACAAAGGAAGAAAACCTCAATTGTCTTTGTTTATGTTACTGTTTACTTATTGTAAACTATGTGAGATGTGAAATAAAGAGTATTGTAAAGAAAGAAAAAATACCCACCTGTGAAAGGTCCCCTAGGTCTGTCCCCTGCGTAGGGATGCCCAATTTTATACTAAAACTATTGTTAGTTAGCTAATATGAATAATTAAATTATTTTAAACCGCGTCACTCACGTATTATTAAGTCGAATAGCTCGACATGTTTCGGTCCAATTTACGTACCGTCTTCACGGAGCACGACACGTCTTCACTGGCTATTCGACTTAATAACCCGGTTTAAAATAATTTAATATGTTTGAGTTTCACGGGAGTTTTATAGTTAAAATGAATCATTAAATTATAAAGTTGCTAGATTATTTTACCACTTTTACTAATATCTTTTTAACATTTATTGCACAGCATTTTTATGCCGTTTTATACAGTTAAAGTAGAAGTTTCAATATTAATTTTCTTGGTTTCAACTGCATGTCAATTGCGGCCTTCTTTAAGCATTACTTATTCTAAATTTATTAAACCATAAATCTTAACATTCATACATATAACATTATTATCCCTGTAACCCTATTAAAAAAATTATCCCTGTAAGAGATCCCTTCCAGTTAACCTTTGAGAAAACGAGCTGAAAATAAATAACGACGAATGAGATATAAAATAAAAAAATTGTATGTTCTAAACTTGTCAAATGATAAACTACGAAATGTTTTATTTCATGATTAAGTAGATAAACTTTTGTTTTAGGTGCTCAACATTTTATCCATGATCTACTTCGGATTCGTGATTAATTATTATGCTTTTAATCCTTGGAGACATTTGGAGGCCAAAACCATTGTGATTTTGTCATTTATTGAAATTTGTTTACTACTTGATATGGCCTTCGATATTATCTTTATTGTCGCTGGACACAAGGTATGTTTATCGATAAAGCTTGTGAGTGAATCTATCTATATATAAGTGTATATACACGGTGGCTAAAAATAAATGCATTCCCGTTGCCAGAGATCCCAAAACCTCCCTGCGCCGCGGGGCCAGGCCGGGTCGGGGGTGAGTGACCCGTTTCAAAATAATTTACTTTAATTACAAATGTTAAAATTAGGGATAGGGGACAAACGATTATGAACAACACCATTAAACTTTATTATTAAAGTTCTGAGAAATATTGGAGTTTCTTATTTAGTTTTTTGTTACAGAAAAATGTGACTTTACTGCGAATATCCTACATATACAATATGGTGTGGCTGGGCTTACTAACACTAGGCAACTGCTTCCAGCTATACATGAACCTCAGTATTGCTTACAGATTGTGGTCTTATATCGAGTACCGCAAATATATTACCTTCGATTTGCTCACCAATTCAGGACTAGCCTTCAGTCTTATTTGTAAGTATAATATTTTTATTTTATTTTCCGAGTTCCGAGTTTCCGATTATTTGTTGACACACAATTTTAATAAAAGGTACTTTTTGAAATGATTAACTCAACAAAACTGCCCGCGCGCGTGTCGCTTTTACCTCCCTCAGATGTTTTCTAATTTTCTTATGCCGAGAATAGTTACTATATATATATTTAGTACCTACTAGCAAAGCAATGCAGACAACCTGCGATTATTTTTACAAGCTTTTATTTACGCCGACGCGACTTATTGGCAGTGCCGGCGGCTCGCACTGTGTCGCGTAAGAACTCGCCACTTCTTCGTGCTCTCATACTATTGAATGCGCTCCTGACATCAGCTACTGACTGCGATATGTTTGAGTGGCGATGGACGGCTGTGTGCAGTGAATGTCTGAGGTTTTGTGAGAGGATGGATGATAGGTGCTCAACTGTAGTAATTTAGTGTTGTAAATATACCATAGTACTAGTTGTAATTTAAATGTAATTAACTTTCATGGCGCATTAGTTTTATACTGTAATGTCATGTAAATGTGTTTTTAATAAATAAATAAATAAATTTAACGTGCAATGGCTGAAAATGCAATATTATGGTACTATCGAGCTGATCTGATGATGGACCCAGGAGGTGCCCAATGTGGCCATAGGAACTTAGGAACTCCATGATAAAACAACGCAAATTAATTGTGTTTGGGTTTGGGTTTGTTAGAATTGTCTCGATGAGTATTAGTTGCCTCTTGAAAGCAAAGTACAGTCAGGTTGTATCAAAATTTTTGACAAGAAACGTATTTAATTCTTTAATTTGATTGCTCTAGTTGTACAAATATACCTGATATTGCTGATACGCAGTGAGATGATAAAACTACGGCACCAGACCTTAGGAATGCAATACACAAACTACGCAGCATCAGGCGAGCCGCAGTGTACACTTCACAGCACATCTGATCAATACACGGTTGGGGAAAAAGTTGTGGAGAACTGTTTCACGGATAAGAAAACAGGCGTGGAGAACTGTTGTACGGATAAGAAACCAGGCGTGGAGAACTTTTGCACGGATAAGAAACCAAGCGTGGAGGACTGTTGCACGGATAAAGAACAAGTTGTGCAAAACTGTTGCACGAAAGAGAAATGTAATAAAGTTAAAGGTTATGTAGCTTTATAGACAGAAGATACATATAAACTGTTTTAAGTATGCATTACGAGTATAACAATGAAATTAAAAAAATATTAAACAAAAAATATGTTTATATTTGATGGACTGTGTTACAAGAATGGGACACAAAATTGATTATGAAATCAATAAATTAACATTTTTAAACAATATTTGGGCAGTTTTATTTGGATCCCTCACAAAGCTCAGGATTCTATATCAGAATTCCTCGCTGCTCTCGGGAGTCAATTATAGAATCCGTCGATTCGTTCAGGATTCAATTCATTTTGCTCCCTTGTTACATAATGAACTATTAACACTAACCATCCCGAAAATAAAGCAGAGTTATTACTGGAAGGGCATGCATGGAGATAGAATAGATTTAAATGAAATGAAATGAAATTAAATTAAATATCATTTATTATCAGGCACCTAAGGCCCATAGATACCTTACAAACTACATACATACAAAAATAAAAATCTTACAAGCTAAAAATTAATGTCCACATGTTATGACAATCCTCGCGGCATTGTACCAAGATTGCCCGTTTTCTATATTTATTGGTAAGTTTCGTTATCGGAAATACGATTGAATGAATAGGTCGAATTAAGATTTTAGGTATTTGTGTGCATTATTATGTTTGTTATCAGAAATAACACCTACACATGACATGTGATGATTCCGTATCCGCAAAAATTACGACTAGTAAAAATATGCTCATTATTTATTATACATTTTTCAACGAAATACAAGGACTTAATGGAAACAGAAGATCTATAGGGAACATCAAAATTTCACTAACTGCCTCTCTAAAGGCAGAACGAGCCGCCTCGCGATGAAATTGCCGCGCGAAACACTTCTGTCGGTGAAGATGTGCCTCGCTCGACTACGTCTACACAGACTGAGCTGCTTAACGCTCGACTATACAAGAGAATTTTGTTAGCTTTTGTTCTATCAAGCGATAGTCAAAAAGTCAGGATTGGAATCGATGAAGTCACTAGAGTACCTATTTTCAACTCTATTGAGTTGCTCCACAAAAGTTAACTGCACCTTAAGACATGTGTGCAAAATATTTATATTATTTATTTAAGGATCACCAACGGATAATATATCTACCCAATTACAAACAAGAATATTTAACTTTAACAGTTGCTTTGGCTTTTTGGGCTGGGCTGGGCATGTCAG
The DNA here is from genome assembly GCF_947568885.1 of Cydia strobilella. Classification (NCBI taxonomy): domain Eukaryota; kingdom Metazoa; phylum Arthropoda; class Insecta; order Lepidoptera; family Tortricidae; genus Cydia; species Cydia strobilella. The sequence goes on from NC_086055.1 coordinate 15,195,632, forward strand.
CCGCATGCACCCTGAAAGGTGGGCCAAAATGGTTACCGAGTGGGACCCACGGAACACCATAGATGGTGCTGGCCGGGGTGCAGGCAGGCCGAAAAGGAGATGGCGGGACGACTTGGATGCATGTTATCCGGATTGGCGGGACACTACAAACGACAGGGTCGAGTGGAGGAAACGAGGGGAGACCTTTGCCCAGCAGTGGGACACTAAATTAGGGTTACCACAGCTCACAAGCCACTTATAGGTGACCACAGCTTATAGGGGGCAAAGTTGTTATTTAATTCCTCCTAAAAATGCTACAATAGATATACATATAGAGATAGATTATAAAATAGAACCGGGAGGGTAGCGAGTAGAAATAACCTAAAAATTCCCAAATTTAAAAATAAAGTGTAGTTTACAACTTTAAATAGAATGGCCCTACAAAGGGGGCGTTCAATAGGAACTAAAACATAACATAATGGTACCAATATCATTTCAGGCACATACGTACAGTTGTTACGATACGCTACGTCGCATGCTACATATGTATTAGTGCGAGCGAGACACACTGTTAAGATCAAATTAAAATAATATTTGATGCTTTCTGAATACACCCTAAGGCCAGTGTGGTATCGGACATAATGTACATATACACTGAGCCCGATTCACATTTAATAACTTGTTACGGTTTCAATCCGATTTTGATACGACCTTGAAGACCGATCACGCTGATTGGTATTTGCCAAAGAGAATTTAGTAAAAAATATTTATAGTAATATTTTATTATATATTTTGCAACGAAGTACAAGGACTTGAATGGAAACAGAGGATCTACAGCGAAAATCGAAATTTCGTCATCTGCCTCTCTTAAGGCGAGTCCACTCAAAACGAGCCGTCTCGCGAGGAAATTGCCGCGCGAAGCAACTCCGTCGGTGAAGGCGTGCCTCGCCCAAAGCAATGATATTGATATTTATACGGAGTTATATTCTTCCTTGTAATTATACTCTTTGCAGTGTCGTGGTAATGAAGTAAAAGCCGTGCGTGTGACGCGCGTCAATCACCACGACGATGGTCCGTGGAATGGAATGTCATGAAAAACCGTAACAAAATGTTATATTTGAATCGTGCTCCTTATCATACTTAACTGAGACATTGTAATCCGGTTCCGGTGTGACAAATCAGTCATTTTAGTCACATTTTATAGCATTTACATGTCCATTTTATTACTGTATCTCTAGTATTGACATTGGCAACAAAAAATAATAGACCAGTGAGGTTAAATATCTGCTTTAGTGTATTTTAAATCTACTAACACATTTCAGTACGAATTAGTTTACCTAGCTAAAACTCGTTTTACCAACTATTATTTTAACTTTTTTTTAATCAATATTACCCAGAATAATGGATAATAACGGAGAGAAGAGCAAAGTGACTAAACTAAGGAATCCTTTTGAGACTTTGTTGAAAATGCGACGAGAAGCTCCGGGGTTCAAAAGATGCTGCTTTTGTATACCTTTGAGGAGAGGCCTGGTCACTTGGGGATATTTAAAATTGGTGAGTAAATTCTGATATGTTAATAATAATTTACGATACAAGTGCTGAAAGTAGAAAATTCGCAACGAGTGGTGATAAATTAAGACCCGACCGCATGCGTCCCAAATTTGACGATTTAAAAAAATAAATTTTGACTAGAATCGTGCTTCTAATACTTTTTCACTTTTCATACTCGTAAGATTGAGGTTTAAGTCGCGTGTAAGCCGCTCAAAGTTGCTTATTATGCTCTGGAGCAGGGGTCGGCAACCTTTTAGCACTAAGGGCCACATAGTAGTTAACGAAATTGGCGCGGGCCGCACTTTGTTAATATTTATGACTTTATCAGGTATTGTCTTTTGTCAAAATTATATACAAAATAGCCAAGGAGGCTAGCGGGCCGCAAGTGAGAGGTTCGCGGGCCGCCTGTTGCCGACCCCTGCTCTAGAGCATAGAGTTAAATCATCTATTCCACCCTTATTAGTAACAAAGTCCAAAATCTGCCGAACATACTGCTTGCGTACGATTATCATTAGTCTAGAACAAATACAAAATATTGGATATTTTTGTATATTTCACTCGCAATCGAGGTGAAAAGCAGAGTAGGTATGTATGTATCCTCGAGCAATATCGATAAATTGCCTGGGATGAAATGGGTCGCTTTATGCCCTAGTTGTATACGAAATACCTAAGATACAAATATTAAGTTATAGTTAACGCTATCTCTACTGAGCTCGTTCACTTACCTGTACTAACAATGGCATTCTGTTAAACAAAAGCCATTATTTCTTTTGTATGCGCGCGTGGCCTTTGTGCCTGAGGCTCACACACAATTGGCCACGCGCGCAGGCACAAAGGCCATGCGCACACAGAAAAGAGATAATGGCTTTTGTTTAACAGAATGGCATTGTTATTATAGGTAAGTGAACGAGCTCAGTAGAGATAGCGTTAACTATACTTAGTTTAGGTATTGATGTAAAATATGTTAGAGCCAGTTACTATTTTTGCTTACAAGATCTAATATTTTTATGCTTACCCCAGTAGCATTTATACGTCATAATGACGTCAGCGACGTCATAATGACGTAATACTGCCGTCGCTGACGTCATTTTGCTACCTGGGTACTTTTCTAAACCATTTATTCTAAACAATTATAGTATTTAGATACTATTTAAGCGTATTATGATTGTTTGAATTTTTACATATTTTCAATGAAATACATTTTATCTTATCTTATTTTAATGTGTTTCCAGGCACTCGACTTGCTGGGGCTATGGCTAATGATATACTTATTAGCAGTAATAAGTATTTTGCACGTTATACTTATCATGGAAACTGTCGTTTTCGTTATGGACATGGTATTCAACATATTATTAATCGTGGGTGGCCATCTGGTGAGTATTTTAAGAATAGAATAGAATAGAATAGTTTTTATTCGTAAACACACAGACAATAGACATACATTAAAAGGACATAGTAAAAATAAAGTGTCACAAAATTAATTTCTAATTAATTATATTCTTTTGAGTCCAAGTTGTGGCCGCCTGGATATAGGTATAGTTGAATTTCCTCAATCAAATAAATCAAAATTTAACGGCCTTCTAGCCTAATCGGTATATACCTACGAAGCATTTATTTTTGTATTTATCACAAATATACAATATGTTCCTGAGTCATGTATTTATCTATATACGAAGGCCGCCTTTTAAACTGTGTCGTTTGTAAAATCGAAAGACAATTTAAAGCTCAAGTGCTATTTATTGTTTTTCTAGGAACACTAACACTCATTCGGTCGATCCAGTTTTGAAACCACTTATTCGACTTCGAAGTTGGGGCTCCAAATGGCCATTTTGTATACGTCTACCGCCTTTTCTTGGGTTCGGTACCGTTAACCACGAAGACATTGCTTGATTTTAGGGAAAGCAAAGAGATCATTAGAGCTCAACCCATAAGCTTTGCTGTTTGAGGCTAAGTTGATCTGTGTGAGATAATTTCTAAATATTTATTTGTTTAAATTTATATTTAGTCAAATAGTCAAATAATTTCTTTCACGAAGATGTAGTGACAAAAATTCAGAAAAGTATGTTGAGATGGTTTGGACACGTGGAAAGAATGAGTGAAAGAAGGCTAACAAAGAGAGTGTATAAGGGAGAGGTAGAATCGGGAGTTGGAAGGGGCAGACCTCGGCGGACTTTCTCTGATCAGATCGGGGAAATCCTGAAGAAAGGCCAGGTTAAGAGCACCCTAAACCGGCGAGCGTGTATGAGGAATGTTATGAAAGTGAAGGAAGCGAAAGAGGTATGTCAGGATCGTAGCAAGTGGAAATCCGTGGTCACTGCCTACCCCTCCGGGAAATAGGCGTGATTATATGTATGTAATTTCTTTCAGAAAGCAGTAAAATTGCTCAAAGCAGCTTACATCTTCAGCCAGGTCTGGCTTGGGCTGATAATCCTGGCTTTCTGTTGGCAAACATACAGCGAGGTCAGACGAGCATTGATCTTAATATCTTATGGTATGGAGTACGAAGATCTCATAGTCATAGCACTACCCGGATTGAGCATTAGTTTCGTTCAAATATGTAAGTATATAATATGTCTTGGCCAGAACATAGAATTTGATCAGTTCATGAAATGCCATTTTAGAATTGATCACTTCATGATATAATTAGGTTAGGTATGACTTTTTTATGATGTGGCCAACTTATCATTTCATGTAATTTATTTATTTAAAATTTAAATCAGGCAACAAGTCCCATATTACAGACTAACATACATATATGTATTATATAAACTTAAAACTAAACACTAGTAATGATTGCCACATTATGAAATGATCAATTCTATGATATGGTGGCGGAGGCCGGAATCGAACGCGTGACCAGTGGACTTGGTCCCTTATTTATACAAGCTTTTATTTAACTTGCAATGTAGGAATGTATTTGTATGTATGTAACTACGTTCATGATATGTGTGTTCTTATATGTGTATGGTTATTCACTGTAATTGTGTGTAAATGTAGTCTTCCTAACGTTTTTGCAACATCTACTTTTTCGATTAATCTCTGTTTCTGCTACCCAAAGGTTGTCTGGAAGAGATCGCTCTATAGCGATAAGACCGCCTGTTGTCTGCCTCTACATTTAATCAATTGTTCTTTTCTTTTCTATCTTTTTACTGAGGTGTGCCTGTGCCAATCTATCTATGTTTGTACGGGTCAAATCTTGCAAGTTAAATTTGACCCACCGGTGTCCGATGAAGCTAAAAATTTGCTGAGATAGTAAATTGTATGACAATGCAATACTATGGTACCATTGAGCTGATCTAATGATGGAGACAGGAGGTGGCCATAGGAACTCTATAATAAAATAATGCAACCGAATTGTGATTGGGGTTAGAGTTGAAAATTGAAAGAAAAATACAGTCAGCGATAAAAGCTTGTATCAAAATTAACAAATCCTTTTTAAGGGTTCCGTACCCAAAGGGTAAAAACGGGACCCTAGTACTAAGACTCCGATGTCCGTCTGTCCGTCTGTCTGTCTGTCACCAGGCTGTATCTCATGAACCGTGATAGCTAGACCGATGAAATTTTCACAGATGATGTATTTCTATTGCCGCTATAACAACAAATACTAAAAAGTACGGAACCCTCGGTGCGCGAGTCCGACTCGCACTTGGCCGGTTTTCTATAAATAGTGTATGACATGTATTTCAGTTTAAAGTTATTTTGTTTCAGGTCTGCAAATATACCTGATACTGTTGATACGCAGTGAGGTACTTAAGCTTCAGGACCAAAGTTTGGAGATGCAGTTCTCTAACCCTGCTGCTGCTGAAGCTCAATGCACAATGCACATTGCTGACGCAAATTAACGTATAGTTCTTTAACCCTTCCACTCATGATTTGATCAGGTCGTCAAAGTCGCATTGAAAATCCCAGAACTTAAGAGAGGCCCAGGCCGCCGTCCGTCGACCTGGTGGGCAAACATAGAAAGAGACCTTAAAAGATCCCATGCAGATATTAAAAGAGACAACCCAAAACAGAGTAGCTTAACCCCAAATAAAGGGAACAGAGAAAGAAGAAGAAGGAGAACCCCTCCACTGCTGAGCTGTTTTGATGTCGATTTACACATATTAACGTATGGATCAGGGACCGGACAACCCTTTCCGCGATAAAACCCTTTCAATGGGCGACACTTAAACACGGCTAACACATTGAAAGACTTTCCCTTTTGAACTGCAAGCCCATTCATACCCTTACCTTTGACTAACCCTTACCGAAAAGCTAACCAAAAATAAGGTTAGCTCTTAATAAGGGTTACCCTTATCTTTAAGCGCTTTTTATAAAGGTTTCCCTTTGCGTGAAAGAGACAGGATTAGTATATATCTACGGTAGTGTATGAAAAGGAAAGAAAATACGTGCTAGTCAAAGAACGCCGCCGTCGCCGCCGACGATCGCTCGGATTCGAAGTAATGTGTGCTTTATGAACAAGGTAGACGACTTAAATTAGCACGCTTATATGCTAAAAGGGAAGCCCTTTATAAGGCTAACCCTTATAAGCAATATGCAAGGTGGTGGTGAGCGGCTGATAAGGGTTTTGTAAGGGTATTTGGGCTACCGATTACTCAAATGTGGTAGCTTTATATAAGGGTTTTTAAAAGCAAAACAAAGGGTTTTGTCTGGCAAAGGGTATGGTGAGTTAAGCCTTATGCAATACCCTTATAAAACCCCGATAAGGGATAGCGGGCCGGTCCCTGGTATGGATGCATCAAACTTAAATAAGTGGGTGGAGGTGAAAAATTGATAGATAATTATCATAATCAAAATATTTTGTATGCTGTGACTATAATAAAAGACTATATGAAACGAGTTGTAATGTGTATCCATTGTCCAATATATGATAAACACCCCTATAGTGGACGTGGCACTAATAATGAAATGTACTAGTATACCACTAATCCTGTGAAAAGTATTTAACATCAGTTTTAAACACGTGCAACATTTTACGTATCACAAAAAGAGTGATAGAGCTGCTTGAGTTTGACATTACATTAATTTCGGTCTACTCTAAAACGAATGGCAAAATGTGACGTTTTCAACCAAAAGGTACCACATTGTCGCTTGTTGATAAGATTGATATTTTCTAATTGAAGCTATATGGAAATAGCGCCTTACTGACAAGCGACAATAAGTACCCTTTTGGTTGAAAACGGCACAAATACTGTTATGATTGGAGAATAAAAATACAAGCTTGGCGTTTACTTAAAACATGGCCTTACTCAATTCAGTAACTGACGACAGAGGGACGCAGGTAGACGTTAGACATGATACCTATATATATAATATATATTGCTTAAGCGTAAGCGCTTTAGCGAAGACCGACTAGAAAAGCCTGCGAAAAATCGTAATAACTTAACAAACTCATTCCATTCAGGTCGCAACCAGGAAAGCATAGACGTGGAAGAGACATGTAGCCGCCGTGCAGGTCTAGACGACAAATAAAAAGACTTCGATTTGAAGTAAACGTGTAATCATATAGGTGCTGGTTACGAGGTACAACAAGGTACAGTTGACAAAAAAGGTTAAATGGTGTAGAAGTGGTGGTAATGGTATGGAGGCTGATGCAAGAGTGATAAAGCGAAATTTGAACAGCGAAAAGGTAGTCTAAATTTAGGTGCCTCTAATTGGCCGCGATACAAGTTACGTGGAGCGCTCCTATTGGTGCTTTTAAAAAAGCCTCCGCATAGTAAGTGAGCCCGACGGCTGCGTTTAGCTACTGCATTATACAAATAAAAGGTTGCGTTCGCAACAGACATGAGTATAAATACTAAACAGATTAGATACTAATTAAGCCTAGGACATCTGTAATAGGTCACACGTCAGTATAATCAGCAGTATTATCGCAGTTGAAAGGTCGCACATCTTTACAGTTTCGTTCAAAAGTAAGAACATTCTGAGACGTATGTCTGTGGAATTAGATACAAAATTGCATATATTTTTAAGGCTTCTACAGACGGTGACACAAGTGGTATGTGATAAATAATTGCCGGCTTAGTAGGAGCAACGAATTGAATCGATCGATCAAAAGCCGCAATGTATTGCAAATCGCATGATTATCAGTGAGGTTTGTAGAGGACATTACGCTTAATCACACGTGCATAATAATAGGGAAGTAAAGAAATTGCCTACATTATTCTAGTTACACTATCACAGTGTAAACAACTTCGAGTATAAATAATAGTTGAAATATTATATTATAATTTGTGAGGTTATTTATATTTGAGATGTGTCTACCAGTGTTGACTAAATGTTGCTGTTGTATGCCATTAAGGAAGGGATTGATTGCTTGGGGATATTTCAGAATGGTAAGAATACCTTTTACTTAAGATAAACACAATACCTTTTTCACATCACCTATTCTGAAAAGGGCTTTTTCTTCCTAGGAGGGATCAAAGTGGCACTTTTCTGTTCTAGGACACTACATACTTTTTTTAGCTAAAATAATATTTTGAAACAATGTTTTCCTCATGGGTAAGGTACTATTTTATGTATTTTTTTTTAAATTTTAAACCCAGTAGTTTCGGAGATAAGGGGGGGACGGCCGTTTTTAGCTGTTTTCTTAAATAACTATTTATATTAAAATTACAAAAAATATATATTTTAGATTCTCAACAAAGAGCTCTCAAGAGAGAGAGAGAGAGAGTAAGTACAAAGTTTCAGAGCATACTAGCGAGTCGTTTTAAAATGCGAGCGTAACCACGTTTGTATGGAGAACCGAGCTTGTCGGGAACTAAATCTTTTAATGTTTTGGTTCAAGTCGGCCCTTGCAAATATAGTTTAGTTTAAAAAAAATCTTAGTTTTTCCCTTGATTAATTGTTTTTTTAGATTATTACAGCTGCGTATTTACTGATAATCGTCCACGAAGTCGGCACACAGTTCAGTGCGAAAGGACTCGCCATAGTACTCGCCCTACTGAGCTTCCTTGTGACCAACATGGTTTTTACTATTACATTCATCATTGGAGCACATAAGGTAACGTATATTGATGATTTAACTAACTTAGTAGTTTCACTCACGTATTTTTAGTCACTCGCGCGACATGTTTCGGAGAGCCTAGGACTCCATTTTCAAGCACTAACAGTGCCTGAGTGAGTAGCGGTCACGACGGATAGACGTCACGTACGTGGGTGTATATTAGCAAAGATAGATATAACTCCGTAATATATGGATACAGTCTAAGGAAAAAACGTGCCTCGAAAATCACGAAAATTTGATTCTCGATCAGATGGCGCCACTAGTTTTGGCCTACACTCGTATAGAGGGCGTTTACTATTTCGTTTGTTATTTATAATTTTAACGCATACCAGTGAAAGAACATGGGTCAAAATCATATAAAAATAATTAATGCAAATAAAAAAATCAATTATCCATATTTAAATACATTTTATCGTATTTTTATAAATATTTATTTTTAGTTTTAAAGTGTGTCGACAGATGGCAGTGAATTTACCGGGGTTACAAAATTTACTATGACAGTACCGCTCTAGTATAAGTTACTCTATGATATTAGCTAGCCATACGTGCCATACACGCACGGATTTGCCCGTCGGATCTGCCTGAAAGATGTGTCTGGCAGACATATCCGTCAATGTGTGGCGAGAAATAGACACAGATTTGTCCGCCGGATGCCCGTCCGCTGCCCATCTGTGTCTATTTCTCGCCACACATTGACGGATGTGTCCGCCAGACACATCATTCAGGCAGATCCGACGGGCAAATCCGTGCGTGTATGGCTAGCTATTGCTGATGATTTCCTTCCTTTGAAATTAATGCGCCGCAGAATACTGTTTAAACTTTAGGTTTAATTTTCCAAATTGTTTCGGAAATGACGGAGTTTTGAGGTAAAACATGTAAAAAACCGGCCAAGTGCGAGTCGGACTCGCGCACGAAGGGTAGCGTACCATTACGCAAAAACGGCAAAAAAGTCACGTTTGTGGTATGGGATGTTGAATATTTATTTAATCTGTTTTTAGTATTTGTTGTTATAGCGGCAACGGAAATACATCATCTGTGAAAATTTCAACTGTCTAGCTACCACGGTTCATGAGATACAGCGTGGTGACAGACAAACGGACAGACAGACGGACGGACAGCGGCGTCTTAGTAATAGGGTCAACAAGCCTTATAATAAAATTAAATATAAAAAGCAAAAATTGTAAATGTAGTTAATAAGCTATAATATAATTTCCTGTACAGTTACCATTGTCTGGGAAAGGACACTGACTTCTGTAACACAGAATTCAGGGACTTCAACACCATATTTTGTACTTGCTTCTGTCAATAAAAATATTTATTTTTATTTTATTTATTACAACAGAAAAACTACAAACTGCTGCGGCTGTACTACTCCTTCAGCATATTCGCTCTGGTCGTCATGATGATGGGCTACTTCATATTCATTACTCTGCAAGTGGCACTGACTTTACAGGACGAAGAAAAATATATCCTTGGTTTCCCGTTAATAGCTGTCAATATCACAACAGTCACCAGTATATGTAAGATTAACCTATTTAAAATAAGTTTTTTTGTCTAAAATTTCTATCCAACAATCTTCCAAAATCACCTTCGTATGAAAACCCATCTCACCCCAATTACGAGGGACTACGGGTCGAGGTGGGATTTCCTGTTTATCGTCAGTTATGAATGGAACTACCCAAAATAAAATAAAAACTAAAATACAAACGTCCGGTACACTTATTATATACACCATTCAGTTTGCATATGTAAAAATAAAATGTTATCGAGGTTTGAATGTCAGTTTTGCTCCTACTCACCCCATTTTACGGTACCTAAAATTATTACAAACAAACATTGAAAGTTATATAAAAGCACTATAAAAGCTTGTATATGTTTATAATATTTTTTTTTTTTTTCAGTTCTCGACCTGTACTTCCTCATACTCATTAAAATTGAGATTTTAAAGCAAAGAAACCAAACAGCCTATTACGTGAACGGGGCACGTAGAGAAACTAGCTTTGTCCTTGACGTTTCTTTAGCGAAAGAGGAGGACAGAAGATGTACCACAAGCTACTCCGACTCGGATTCTGAAGAAGATGTGGTTGAGAAGAAACGAATGTTTCCCGTTCATGAATTGAAAATATTAAAGAAGGATTTAGAAAATAAAAGGATATAAAAACTAGTTATAAAATATGTTAAAATAGCCGAAAGTTTCAATTCGTAAAGTACCTACCTATGCTTTTTTAGGGTTCCGTACCCAAAGGGTAAAATCGGGACCCTATTACTAAGACTCCACTGTCCGTCTGCCTGTCACCAGGCCGTATCTCATGAACCGTGATAGCTAAACAGCTGAAATTTTCACAGATGATGTATTTCTGTAGCCGCTTATAACAACAAATACTAAAAAGTACGGAACCGTCGGTGCACAAGTCCGACTCGCACTTGGCCGGTTTTTTTTTCATCATTCATCCAGTGCCAGAGAATAGGTATAATGGTCAAATAATTTAAGTAAATGAAACCTTAAGCGGCTTACAAAATACACTTAAGCTAGTAAAACGGCTGTGACATACGGACAGACAGGACGGACATGACGAAACTATATGGGTTCCGATTTTGCCACACTAATATAAATTAGGTACAAACTGAAATACATGTCATGTACTAAAGTGACAAAGAAGTGATGAAGTGGCCAGGTACCCTAGAGTTTAGGCGGCCTAGCCTAGGTGGCAATCGCTTTGTGTTTCTTTCTTCCATATTAGTGTGACAGTGACAGCTGCGTTTCGTTCGCTACGGAGCGTTACGCAGCGTACCTATTACCTACGTAGGCGAAAAACAGGCGAACGCGAAGCGGCGCGGAGTGAATCAATTGTGGCTACAAAATTTACTATGAAAGTACCGCTCTATCCTATTATATCGTCTTTGATTGCAGTAATATCCCCTATTGATCTTCTATTTTCGTTTACTAAAAATTTTAGGTACTTATAAAATATTCATTTTTACAATTATTTTTTTAAACACGCTGCTTAAAGTGGGAGCGCATTTTTCCAATTTTGAACGGGAGCGAATATTTGCGAAAACATTCAACTTACCAGAATTAGGATGATTCAATTCTTCAATAGTTGGAATTTTCCGAGTCAATCCTTTGGTTGATACCATTTGATACCCAATAGAAGTGTCCTACGTGGGCGATCTTGTTGCGAACGCGAACGCCGTGGGCCCGACGCATATAATCTGTGCCGTCGCGCCGCGCCGCTTTGCTTCAAGTTGTTCGCTTACGTAAGACGCTGCGAGCGATTGGCATGTTGTCTACGGGGCCAGCGTAAGCCGCGTAAGCTGGAGACGCCGGTTCGAATCCGGCCTACACCACTGGAAAGCTTGGAAACATTTTCTTTAGTATAAAACATCTATTTCAGTTGAGAATCACTGTTTTTTCAAAGCATAAACGCAATTTTACTGTAAGTACTTACGTTGTTATATCTTTTTGACCTCAACTGTTCCTTGAAAAGATAACATATCGCCCGACGATCAACTACCTACCTATACTTAGCTAATCTGAAATCTAGATTTCTAAGGTCTAGGCCAGTCTTCCCGCCTGGCCGCTAATAGATATCATCCTTCTTATGTATTAACTGGAATATGTCTGAGTGGTGTGAGTCATACAGTTATATTTCGTCTTGAAGCATAGCCACGAATAAGTACCCAAATATGGGAACTATTTTCTATAATTTAATTCTGTTTTGCTGCAAAAAATTCGCTTGAGGATTCGCAAAAATATTTGGAAGCGCATAATGATAGTTTATTGTGCAATTTAGTTATATAGGGTGGGCCAATGATAAATGCATTTTAAGGCCGTTCCATCGGTTTGCCGCTGTCACTGTCACATTTCGCAAGAAAGAAAGGGATAGATCATGCGCGCCAAGCGTCAATTTTGATCGAATTTTGTCGATTTTTATTTATTTTAAAAACGTTACCTTACAATATCGAAATTCGAAAGCTATGAAATTACTATTTAAGTTAAGATTGTTTTTTCTTCTTTTTTTGTTTATAGTATCACATAATAAATAACCGAGTAAAGTTAGATTAAAAGTCCGAGTTAGAGGTTACTTTGGGAATTAATTGTATCGAGCGAAGTGTCATAATTCGTGTATTGGAAGCTATGATATAAAAGATAATATAGTCAAGAACTACATATATTTTTTCCACGTCTACGAATATCAACGCCTCTTAGGAAAACATGATCATATAAGGAGATTTTTCGCCTTCTGGCTCAGGGAAGTTGTTCGGAACTGTCAAATTTTTGTTCTAACTGACAGGTCGATATCGTCCGGCGGACTGATAGTCAGTGGGCCCCTTAATGAAAGACGTCAATGCGAAAAGAGAATTTATCGCTGGCCCACCCTATATATTAATTCAAAATATATAAACGATAATAAATGTTACGACGTAGACCAGCGAGTAGTAAACCGGGTTGACTTTGGGATACCGGGGTGACTTTGGAATTTCAGTTTTCAAGGCATAGTAGGTATATTCTTATGCGGGATTTTTGGTGGAAGGTAAAGAAGAATTCATAATAATCTAACTTATTGCACGAACAATTCGAGAGAATCCATACTAATATTATAAATGCGAAAGTCTATCTGTCTGTCTGTCTGTCTGTCTGTCTGTGTGTTGCCTCTTCACGCTTAAACAGCTGAATCGATTTAGATGAAATTTGGAATAGAGTCCCTGAGAAGGACATAGGATAGTTTTTATCCCGAAAATCATCCCTTAAGAAAGTAAAAAGCGGGGTGGAAATGAGATAATTAATGAAGTGTCTGCTAATTTGTGTGCAAAATATGCTCAAATTGAATAATTGCTATGAATTTTTTTCCAGGCGCTATGCTTGCTTTAGCTGCTATTAGTAAGTCCGCGCAGACGAAGTCGCGGGCAAAAGCTAGTAATGTATAAGACTAATTTGGTGATCGTTTTGAAACTACCAAAGTAACTCCAAAATTTCTTAGTTCCGTTCAAAGTTCTAAAGTTCAAAGTTTTTTATTTGCGATAATCATGGTCAGGTACAGTCGCCATCAGATATATCGGAGCGGCCAAGGCGCACACAAATATCTGAGCACGCCTCTATTGTCAGGGCGTTAGAGTGCATGTTCAAATATTGTGAACACCTCGGCCGCTCCGATATAACTGATGGCGACTGTACAATGTGATAGACGTTTTACGTACTCAATCTTTTTCATGCAGACTCCCTTTAGATGTTGTAAAACTTTAAAAATAATAATAATTTATTAGCTACGCGTGCAAAAACTCTAATATCATAACATTCATAACCATAGGCGTTCTCGGTGTATAGAACAATCTCGAACTTAATTTTCAAATAATCCCTTAGAGTTTTTAATGATTCACGGTTAGTTTCACTAGACTTATATTGACCGGGATATAGACCGTGATTACCTTTTGTATTATTTGTGAGCTCCCGACAACAAGTGTGAATGCGACCGTTGGTAACGTTGAAAGTGAACGCAGCCGACGCGCAAGAATGAGGGTAGACAGAGCGCTGTCTACACAACTTTGACACCCACCCGCTATCTTCAGTCACCCGTGAACATGATGCATGTAACTGCGTCGAAATATCGGGAGCTCACAAATAATACAAAAGGTAATCACGGTCTATATCCCGGTCAATATAAGTCTAGTGAAATAATCCCTTGTCCCAATTTGATCAAATCAGGCCCCAGCCAGTTCAAAATTGTCCTTATTTAAATTCAAAATCATGGTACCTTTAGAGGAAACATCCTATTATACACGGGATGCCCGCAATGACATACAACTGCCATCTTCGCAGTCTGTCGCGAGACACCTCAGTGCTGCTGTGCTCAGTGGTTAAACAATACGAAATCTAGATGTAAGAAAATACAGACTTAGCCTCACAGGCTCACACAGTGCGTAATTAAAACAGATTTGGTCTAATGTCCAGTTTGATGTAATTGTTTTCACCACACTAGCTCGTAAAGGCTCTCTTTATGACTTTATCCAAATACTGATGAGTTGCATTTTATCCACAAGAGCGGCAAAGTTGATGCAAATTTTGAGTTGATTCCTCATGTTAGCTGAATTGATGTTTTAACGATGTTTTGAATGATACTCGTATTTAATAGTGTTCAAGTGAATTGTATTAAGGTTTTACTGTTAGTATTTTGTGATGTGGTGAAAAATGTTGTGTTTCACTCAGTAACTATGTCTGTTTAACCCTCGTGCCTTAAAACCCTAGGCTCAAGATTCCACTTCTTGAACCGCTTGCTATGCTCGTGGTTTAATGATAAGATAAGATACAGATAAAGAAAATGTTGGCACGAGGGGTTAAATGACCACATTGACCCCTTTTAAAACAAATTTGTTTTACAAGGGGGCAATTTTCAACGTGGTGAAACAGAGCCAAGACCTTTATGTTACGTCAGTTAAATCGAATAGGCCCCTGACATATGTCACGATTATAATCCCGCCTGGGGTGTGAGGCCTGCGAGATGAAATGGTGCCAAACGAAATGTCCAACGATCCCTATTGTTAGAAAGTGCTGCTTCTTTGTGCCCATACGGAAAGGAGTTATTATATTCGGATATGTCAATTTGGTAAGTAACTTTACATACCTAAATATATCAAGGGTTTGCAAACTACGGCCCGCGAGGCCTGAAGTGTAACTCAAACTAGAACGATCCGGGACGAGGTGTCCGAAACTTTGTTTTCTATAGAATAGAAAGCATCACAAGATCCCCGAGACTCGGAAGTGGCTTTCAACATAATATATATGTCGGACACCTCCCCAGGTATCATTTATACGTCATTATGACGTCAGCGACGTCATAATGATGTCATAATGACGACATAATTACGTCATTATGACGTCGCTGACGTTACTTTACTACCTGGGTCGGTTCTGACCCGGGCCGTACTAGTGTGAGTCATGTTATACTTTACCTTCGGCTCGCTGAGAGAAGCGGGAAAGCTGAAGGCCTCGCCAAGGGCTTCGGGTAGAAAAGTTCAGAGATCCCAATTTTACAGGTAACAAAGTTCTTAGGTATATTTAAACTTTCGTGGAGATCCGTAGCAACTTTTTTCAAGAAAATTTAATTTTTGAAAATATGTTTTTCAACTAGCTACTCTTTTAATATTGTCTTCGGTTACCGCGATAGTTACTCATGAAATAAAACTATGAAAACGGATTATATCGCGTATATTGAATTTATAATACATCCCGACGTTTCGAACTCTTTACAGCATCTCTCTTGTCGACTCTTTTGTCTACGTAATTACTAATTACAGTAATTACACAAAAAATACCTAGCAGTAAATATACTTACCTTACTTTATTACCTTTTTACACGTGAACATAATACGAGCTCCAAAAGGGCGCCCAAAAACTGATTTTTCCTCTAGGCGCCTAGCCCCTATAAAATTCTGAAATGGAGTATTTACTTTGTCAAATCAAAATTGTAGATGTAGGTGTCCAGACCGCTAAGCTTAAGTGGGACTGGGCTGGGCATGTCTGCCGCATGCACCCTGAAAGGTGGGCAAAAATGGTTACCGAGTGGCTCACGGAACACCATAGAAGGTGCTGGCCGGGGTGCGGGCAGACTGAGACGACGAGAGAGATGGCGGGACGACTTGGACTTTTATCCGGATTAGCGGGAAACTATAAACGACAGGGTCGAGTGGAGGAAACGAGGGGAGGACTTTTCCCAGCAGTGGGACACTAAATTAGGCTACTAAAAAAAATTGCATTTGTCTAGGCAAATTTTGATGTATGGGCGTATGGGCGGCTAGAGGTCTCTATACAAGTGCACCTATATTTAACTATTAAGTAATCAAACCTTTTCTAGGTGCTCACTCTCCTCGTGTTCCCATTCTTCGTCTTTATGCTGGTGGAGGAGGCGACTAAAGATGACGACGGCGAGGAACTGCCTCCACGCATGGACCCCATAGTGCATATACCGCTGACCCTCGCCTTTCTGCTCACTGATGTTGTCATGTACATCGTGCTGCTTATTGGAGCCCATAAGGTAATGTTTTATTTAACTTACCTTGTTAGTAATTTAACTTATCACATCTTGGAAGCTAAATTAGACTACCTTGAGGTTTGACACTTTCTACCATGAAGTCTTCATGCCTATTGAGTAACATAGAAAAGATGACGACTCGTGCTGCTCATTCGTGCTCATAAGGTATACTATCTCAATCATGACTACTTAATTATTGCATGGCTAATCTCATGTATTGTCAGACCTGGCTTGCGGAGCTTCAAACTTGACGAGATGAACTGAAACCTGACCACTTGCGTCGATCAAATAAGATAAGACCTATCTCGTCAGGCAGCCAGAGGTCCGTTTTTGACAATTAATCCCAAGAACTGGTGAGACACTATTTTAAACTAGGTAATACAGCTATTTCCTCAGTACTTTCAGAAAACAACCGCTAATTTAGCTCTTCAGAAACCTTTACCCAACTCATAACCAAATGAGTCACCGATGGGCCAATTTACGGTATCGTCTCTTAATTTTATCTTCCGCCGACTTGGCAGTTAGAGTAGAATGAGAAAACTTACTCGTCCCTCTTTCTATTGATATACTACCGTAAAGGCAACGGCAAACCCATAGCAGTAAGATCATGACCAAAATAATCCAGCGGATCTACTTGTCTTACTTGCCCGCTGATTGCGACTGACGGTCGCGTCCTGGATATATTAAAACTACGTTTAATAGACCATGTAAACTGATGCTGTCCTAAGTATGTATACTCGGATCTAGAGATGAATTCTGTGGAATGTATTCGAAAAAGTTATGATAATTCATAATACTGTCTTCGGTTACCGCGATAGCCGTTTACAGCGTCCCGTTGACTAGGTACCAACGCTGTAGACGGCTGATTGCAGACGTCAATGGGAGCCTGTGGTAACAGACGCACAGACAGACTTAGTAATAAGGTTCCAGTTTTATTTATGTATCTCATGAATGGTTTTCGTGTTTTCAGAGAAAACAGGGCTTACTGAGAAGCTACCTGTACTTCGGCCTCGTGTTCCAAGTGGTGACTTTCTGCGTGGATATGGTGTTCCTTGACATGGAAGAGTACCTTGAGAACGCCGTGTATTTCTTCTTTTTAGGTATTTGTAATTACAATATTATGTAAAATTAAATAATTTCACGGCTTAGACTCACTTGTTTTAGTCACTCGCGCGACATGTTTCGGAGAGCCTAGGTCTCCTTTTTCAAGCACTAATACGCGAGTCAACACATGAGTCTAAACCGTAAAATTATTTAATGTTAATATGTCTCACAACAGTTTAAATTCGATCATGTAAAATGCATTAATACAACTCTCGGGTGCAAATTACATTATCGTTACAACATAATATGCACCAAATCGTCAGTTTAATATTTTATTATATAATTTTACTACTAAACTGACAATTACGTTACTTTTTAACACATTTATTTAGATCATACGCGTTAAAGATATCAAAACAAACGCCTACTACAATATAGTAGCAAAGTTTGAATTTGAAAGATTGAATTTTGTTGTATCAAAAAATTATGTCGCGCAAATTGTGTTAAATAGTAGCCAGTATACGAATTTATATGGGCACATGCCATAAAAATAAGTAATCACCCTGCCTAAATTGGAATTAATACCTTTAAAATTGACACAGCGCTGGATACGGATACGGCCCGTGAAAGTCCTTAGTAACCGAATTCTTTACAATCCGGCCCGCAACAAAGAAACGCCTTGCCGTGATCCCTGGGGTTTTCTCTGTCCTTGGGTCAAGTAAGACCCCTGTTTTACTCCAAGACCGGGATGCTCCTGGAGACCGATTTAAATTTCACAATGTGTTATGGTTTTGTACTGGTTTTGATAAGATTGATTAGCGCGCTTCTCACGGACGATTTTCACTAAATTCCGCATCCACCAATCAACGTGAGCTATATTCAAGGTCATATCAAAACCAGTTCAAAACTTTTAAATTAAAGGAAAAATGGAAAAAATTACAGCTCCAGCAGGACTCGAACCTGCGACCATTGGAACACCGGACCAATCGTCCCTGCCAACTGAGCCACGGAGGCCTAATGTGTGCGAATTTTTCCATCCCTTCCCTCAACGCCTTAAGGGTGGCGTATACCAACGTTTACCTACCGGAGGTGTAAATTTTTCCATTTTTCCCAAGGGCCTGACACTCTTTGATAGAGAAAGATAGTTTTATTGTGATTCCTATAAGAGGAAGGAGAAAATAGTGCCATGCTTTGTCCTTATCACCGACCGGGTGGCACCATAGTTAGGCGATAGCGAAATACCGAAATTTATAAGAGTGAAAGAGAAGAAACATTCTTTCTCTTACCCCTGGTCGCTCGGCGGTGCGTCTATAACTACTTGTATATACTATGTTTATGACTTTTTTCAATTTTTTCATTAATTTAAAAATTTGGAGTAATGCTCGCAGACGTATCTGCTTCATAAAAAATTGCTCAGTTCAAAACTATAACAATCTGAATCGGACTCCTATGCCCGTACCATGACTCTGACAGTGTCAAAACTGACATATATATATATATATACTCTAACCATAGACATAGTTTATACCAGTAGTTATAGATATGAAACCGAGCGACCAGGGGTAAGAGAAAGACATATTCATGTATTGACAGTTCCATTTATGGCAGCATAATCCTTTTTCTCTTTCACTCTTATAAATTTCGGTATTTCGCCATACCCTCCTTGCTATGATGCCATAATCCGACAATAAAAAAATTCCCGGTCGGTGATAAAGACAAAGCATGGCATTATTTTCTCTTTCCTCTTATAGGAATAGCAATAAGCTATCTTTCTCTATCAAAGTGTCAGGCCCTTGATTCTAACGGTACGTAATTTACTTTCTTTACATCTCGCTCGCACTAATATGTCAGTACGAGCGAGATGCATAGAAAGTAAGTTACGTTCACGCTAGCGTTTATATCAGTGCCGAACTGATGGTAGCCGTACTGTGCTCCCTACAAACGCTTCCCATTTTCCTCTTCTCAACAGAAATCCGTGTTCCCTCCAGGTCTGAACCTGTACCTGCTTTTTCTGGTCTACAACACAGTACGGGTCATTGAGGAGAGTGCAGTCCAGTATGTGGCGCATCAGGATTTGAGGCATCTCATCATATGACGTCAATACTCTCGACAGATCTCAACAACAAAATGGAGCATAAGAAAACTCGCGGTCACAATACAATCAAATGAAATCCAGTATATTAAAAATACGTACCTACAACCTACAATACATATTGTAAGGAGTATACAGCATGATAGTTACTACTACATTTTTAGGCTTAAGATGACTTGGGCCACTAAAAAAATAGGTGCTACTCTGACGGCTTCTACTGTTCCAATCATTGGGTAGTTAAGTCCCCGGCAAGCTCGACCGAATTTCACGTGCCCATACAAACGGAGTTTGGTTCTCATTTTAAAACTACGTATTGGATTGTAATGTAACTTTGCACATACAATGACATGAGGTATATCTAGGTCTGTAATTAGTTTATATAGCTGCAGTTTATAAAACTAACGAAATAGAGCAAAAACAAGTTTTGTAAAATTCGCTGTATTTTTTTAACTATGGTATCTGAAGCTACATAAACTAATTACAGACATAGATATACCTTATCCTATTGTAAGTACAAAGTTTCAGAGAAAACTAGCTACTCGTTTTAAAATGAGAGCGTAACTACGTTTGTATGGAGAACCGAGCTTGCCGGGGACCCCTAACAGTGTTAATACAAAATACCTTTATCTAGATTTTTTTTTGCCATTTAAAAATAAATCCTTGATATTTTTTGCGGTGTTTTTTTCATGTTATACTAACGACTAATGTCCATTTATAAATCAAAGTAATAAGTTATCGATAACAGGTTTGTCGAAGCGCTGGTGGCCTAGCGGTAAGAGCGTGCGACTTGCAATCCGGAGGTCGCGGGTTCAAACCCCGGCTCGTACCAATGAGTTTTTCGTAACTTATGTACGAAATATCATTTGATATTTACCAGTCGCTTTTCGGTGAAGGAAAACATCGTGAGGAAACCGGATTAATCCCAATAAGGCCTAGTTTCCCTTCTGGGTTGGAAGGTCAGATGTGGGTCAGATGGCCGTCGCTTTCGTAAAAACTAGTGCCTACGCCAATTCTTGGGATTAGTTGCCAAGCGGACCCCAGGCTCCCATTAGCCGTGGCAAAAATGCCGGGGCAACGCGAGGAAGATGATGAAGATGATGAACAGGTTTGTCGATGTTTCATTTTATCAGTCTCTCATTTCCACTAGAAAAACTTCCAGCGGCCGTAGCACGGTTGGATTTTTATCGCTGTCACTATGCCTGTCACGTTCTAACAAGTATGTAAGTGCGAAAGTGACAGGCATAGTGTTAGGCGATAAAAATGGAACCATTCTGCCACCGCAGGTCTGATAATAAGGCAATATTCATCACGCGCGCTATACAAGACATGTTATTTTGCGGAACTCAAGGCTGATACCATCCTCGTGTCAATATCAAGCGATGATGTAAGTGCGAACTGCATTGTGATGTAAAAGTAATTTATGCATAACGAGATTAACGAGGTTGTTATAAAGATGCGTGCACGTGACGCTGCTTCGGTGTGCGAGAGAGACAACGCTATGCACGTGTCAGGCCAATTCGAACCAGGGACCGGCCCGCTATCCCTTATCGGGGTTTTATAAGGGTATTGCATAAGGCTTAACTCACCATACCCTTTGCCAGACGAAACCCTTTGTTTTGGTTTTAAAAACCCTTATATAAAGCTACCACATTTGAGTAATCGGTAGCCCAAATACCCTTACAAAACCCTTATCATCCGCTCACCAACACCTTGCATATTGCTTATAAGGGTTAGCCTTATAAAGGGCTTCCCTTTTAGCATATAAGCGTGCTAATTTAAGTCGTCTACCTTGTTCATAAAGCACGCATTACTTCGAATCCGAGCGATCGTCGGCGGCGACGGCGGCGTTCTTTGACTAGGCACGTATTTTCTTTCCTATTCATACACTACCGTAGATATATACTAATCCTGTCTCTTTCACGCAAAGGGAAACCTTTATAAAAAGCGCTTAAAGATAAGGGTAACCCTTATTAAGAGCTAGCCTTATTTTTGGTTAGCTTTTCGGTAAGGGTTAGTCAAAGGTAAGGGTATGAATGGGCTTGCAGTTCAAAAGGGAAAGTCTTTCAATGTGTTAGCCGTGTTTAAGTGTCGCCCATTGAAAGGGTTTTATCGCGGAAAGGGTTGTCCGGTCCCTGATTCGAACGTATACTGATATCAGAATGCCATAACTGATGTCATTTAGTTATCGTGCTTTGCTCGTACTTATCCGTGTTGACGCGGGCGAGACGTACGATAACTAAATAACATGATTTAAATATCATTTTGATGTCAGTTTACGTTCGGCGAAGAGGCTTGAATGTAATGGATGTCTTCCTACTGGTGTCCAGATCCATATCTAATGTGAAGACATCCTAACCATAGGTATTACTGCCGCAAATGTCGAAATGGCGAATATTGACATTTGCGTCTGCAATACTGCAACAGTAATGCTGGTGCAGTCTGAACCCGAACGGTACCTAACGAGCACACAAGACATCTTACCTACTAACTTAGTTTGTGCCTTGTGGTAACTTGCTTTTAGGTGAACAAAAACATACACCTGCGAAGACCGCTTGAAGTAGAAGGAAGATATTATTGTCTGTAAACATCATGATAGCCTCCTAAGTCCCAGCTGTTTATAACGTCATAGTCCTAGAGGCCTCTTGTTCATTTTTTTGCAGATAATAAATATTTGCTGTCAGTCCTGAACAGACTATTTACAACTCTATGGACTGTCAGAATACTCCGCGCGATCATTCAAATTTGAAAGCGGGGGCATCTAAAAATTTTGTACCGAAATTTACTACTATAGTAATTTAATTAATGCTGGGACTGAAGGGGAGATTATGTACAAAATTTGGTACCGCAGGACTTAGGAGGCTAGAATAATATTTAAAAATCTGTCTATTATAGGTATATTAAAGTTTTGCGCAACCGTATCTTTCTTGGGCTATAGACCAGGAGACATGCCGCGAACATCAAAAATTTAAATTTTGTTATATATGCCTCTCGATCACTCTAATAATCAAGATGATAGAGGCAAATAACGAAATTTAAATTTCGATGTACGCGGTAGGCCCTCAGTAAAATTATGACTATTTATGACCTTCAACCGCATGACTAAATATATAAGATAGGTAAATATTGTATATAAATAAATATCCTTTATTGCACCAAAAACATACATTTTACATACATGTAAAACTACAAATAAATTCTTAAAGAATAACAACAACATATATACCTACAACTTACACTGTTAATGTAATATAAAAGTATTAACCTTAGTAATATAAGTTAATCATTAAATTTAGATTAAGGTACTAACATTGAAAATGAGTGCACCATTTCGCCGTTAAACGCAAGTTTGGCGAAACTTGTATAAGTTTAAAATGTGTTATACTTTTTTGAAAATAAATTAAAAAAAAAAAAAAAAAAAACCACATATATAGTTGGTCAAGCCAATCTTGTCAGTAAATAGCACCAAAAAAACTATACTAATCCTTTTCTTTTGGGTGCTAGTACTAGTGTAAGACAAAGATAGTATGATTCTCTCTGTCTATGTTTGAAATGAGACAATCCTTTAACAAACTAAAGCTAATGATAATTTCTAGGTCAAATTATATTAAATTGCAGTTCACAAAATGTTTAGCGAGTATAAATATAAACTGTTGACAGGTAAGATTATGTCATGGTGTCAATTGTGACGCTTCAGAGGTCGGGCATTACGTGACAGTAATTGATATCGCTATGGCTATTATTTGACGTTACCGTGACATTCCGATCTATCTGATGAACTTTTTTATTGTGTTGATGATTAGCGAAACTGCTTGAGCCCACGCAAATAATACATAATTTGCTTTATAAGTTAGCTTATAACAAGATGAAATTAATGTTAAAACATTGTACAGTCCACGTCAAAGATATATTTACAGTTTTGCACCTTACTCCCTAAACATGTAAACATATAAACTGTAATGTAAACGTGAATTTAAATGTAAACTAAAAATGTAAACATATCTCTGACTTCGACTGTGCCAATTAGGTACCTAAGGACGTTTTAGTACTTATTTGCTTAATGAACACGGATGATATCATGGATGTTAGGTATATGTATGTAAGTAGTTCACTGATACAGATTTACAGAATAAAAACTAACTCCGCTGGCTCAGCGACCCGAAGTGAGTCTTGGCCTCCGATACGAGTTGGCGCCAACACGCCCTGTTTTGTGCGATCTCCCAGTTTTCTGCTTGCAGGGCGCGTAGATCTTTCTCGACTTGGTCTCTCCAGTAGTACTTAGGACGACCTGCTGGGCGTCGACCTATGTGGCGTCCAACGTAGGCCATTTTGGCTGCCCTATCGCCTGTCATTCTCTCGAGATGCCCAAGCCAGTGGAGTCTTGCTGACTTGGTTTCGCCGATGATGTTTGGTTCAGAGACCAGGACTTACTATCTCCTGATTTACTGATACAGAATAGATTACATATATATTAGAATCATCGTGTAACAAACAACACACAAGCTTTGTGTTTACTTTATAGGATCATTGAGTTTCTAATATTACTATTATTTTATTATTATTATTATAGCCTTCATTGCTGGTAACTAAACTGCACATCATTGTATATCAGTTTTCTTCGCATCGTTTTCTTGATTTGTTGTACAGCGTGTCCTGTGACACAAAGGCTTCTTCCAGCTTCTTCCATTCCTCTCTGTCGTTGGCTTTTTTAGGCCATTCTGTTCCTCCAATTCTATTGATGTCATCTTTCCTTCTTTTATTACTATTATTACTATAGAGAATACCGAACAATGAAATTGTCGCAATCGCAACCTGTACCACGCGACGTGACCAAAACGTCGTAAGCATCGTGAAATTCATGGCGCTTACGCGTTTAGGTCGCGAGACTCACGCTCCGCTTCTATGGTTCGTTGTCAAAACAACAACAACTTATGGCGCAAATTACTGGTTCTCTGTGCCGGTTCTATACCTACGTAGACAATAGTTTAATGTATAGCCTCCTAAGTCCTGCGGTACCATATTTTGTACATAATAAAAGTCACCCTTCAGTCCCAGCATTAAGTAAATTGTTCAGGACTGACAGCAAATATTTATTATGTAAAATAAAATGAACAAGAGGCCTGTAGGACTATGACGTTTAAAAAAAGCTGGGACTTAGGACGATAGGACTAGATCGATTTGAGATAAGTACTACGTAAGTACCTCAGTCGGCAAGTATTAAACACTTCATTGTATTAAACAAGGATAGGTTACAGCAGATGTATAATTGAAAGTAAAATGGCGAACTTTTTCTTTAGTTTTCTCTATGAGCAATCTCTACCAGCTGAAATTTGGAATCTTTCCACATTGATAATTATTTATTTCATTTCTAGCTCGTGTAATAGCTCAATACAACTACAGGTTTGAAAACTACTTAGAAACTATAAAGTTGAATTTACTTTTTTACTAGCGACCCGAAATTGTACATATAAACCTTCCTCTTGAATGACTATCTATTAAAAAAACCGCATCGAAAATCCGTTTGCGTAGTTTTAAAGATCTAAGCATACCATAGGGACAGACGGGCGGACAGACAGCGGAAAGCGACTGTTTTATACTACGTAGTGATGAATATGAAAAGATGTTGCGATTTGCATTCATGGCAATCATAAAAATACGTATCGATTGCGTTTAAGTTACGTAATAAGTAGATTTTAGGTTCATGTTACATTCGGTATTTGCCTGATAAAATAAGTATTTAAAATTGACACCTATGATGTATCCATATTGATCACTTAGGTACGGCATGCATAGAGCATAAATAGTTATATGACATCTATATCTGTTAATATCTGTTTATTAGCACGAGTGAGACGCACGATTTATAAAATATAAATAACATATATCAATAACTATTTGTCAAAGTTCGAATGCCACTTCAGCTTATCATTTGAACTGTGACTGTTGCACCTAATAACACATAATGGGTCATTACTCGTATTAGGAATGAAAAGGACTGTTCATAAGTCGATAATTAAGCGATAAGCGGTTTAATTTTTACCACGAATTTTAAACACAAAAAGAACTGTTGTAAGATATTGTGTTGTTTAGTATACAGGAAAACTGGCATAAAGGAAGATTATGAAGACATACAGCCTTAAAAAGTGGCGTAAAATGGCGTACCTATTGTATGTACATAGAAACTACATAACCACACACAATACAACTACATTATATATACCTATATACATATTAATGTACTCAGTCATATAAGTATAATTAAACATATTATAGTATTTATGTAGGAATTTTACTTCGCTTAAAAGTGACGTTTTTAGGGTTCCGTGCCCAAAGGGTAAAAACGGGACCCTATTACTAAGACTCCGCTGTCTGTCCGTTTGTCACCAGGCTGTATCTCATGAACCGTGATAGCTAGACAGTTGAAATTTTCACAGATGATGTATTTCTGTTGCCGCTATATAATATTAAAATTTCCACTTACATTAAAAATTTAAAAATAAAAAAATTGACCTAAGTCGAAGTCGCGCCGTAGGGTGCCTTCATGCCTTGTTTCATCTATGGCCCAATTCGAAGAATGCTTATAATACAATGCAATATGTCCATATACAAGCCGTAATCGACAACGGCGACCCTGGTTAATTACTAATTACGAGCGTGAGCTGATATGGCTAATGCTTATAAGATGTCACAGCGATACGATACCGATCTGTCAGTGTCAAAAGTGACGCTTTTGGTTCAAGAAATGTCACTGGACTTCCGGTTCGAGCGCCATCTTGATAGTTAGCATCGTGATTAATTACTTTGTTTTTTGCTTATTAATATTGTTTAAAGTGTAATATCGATAGCTTATTATACAGTAAACTAATGTGGTAGTGTGCAGTGAATGGAGAATTAATTTTGAAGCGCGTTTAACCACCATCTTGGAGTCAACGGCCGGTAGTCCACGTGCTTCTTGTAAAGACTAGCTATCGATTTACAAGAGCTAACAAATCACCGTACACTGTCTTGTACAACCGTACAAATTTTTGTCGTTTGTAAACCTCTCAATACCTTGATACTGGCGAAATAGTCCCACTGGGCTGAAGCCATAATTTTAAAAGAAGAAGAAGAAATGTCACTTGATAATGACACATCGGTATCGTATCGCTGTGACACCTTATAAGCATTTTTCGAATTGGGTCGCTAGGTAGGGACTTTAGATATGTGAAGAAGGGCGCGCACTTTAAAAATAGTTTAAATATATCCGTGTTACGGCCGCGGTTCCCATCAAGGTTCCTCAGAAGGTTTCAATGCAAAATGCAGCAAAATGGAAACAGTAACGTCCTCAAACAATACATCTTCTCACGGTGGTGGCCGTCGAAGACGATATAGAGCGGTTTGGGTGTGACTTTAGATCGGGTAGGTGTGATTTTAAGGCCGTGTACTGGACGCATGCGACCGGCGGCGCGGCGAGCGGCAAATCAAGGCCGTTCATTTGGCCGAGCGCAATGTACGAATGGCCTTGATTTGCCGCTCGCCGCGCCGCCGGTTGTGTGCGTTTGCGTCAAGTCCGCGGCCTTACATTAGATACGACGTAGAGGCTTCTAGCCCCTCTAGTCTAGATGCAAATGTGTAGCCATTCTAGTACGTCCGTCCATCCATCCCATCCAGCCACCTGGCAGTCAATGAAAATAAGGGAAAATTTGTTTAGCTTTAGTATTTGCTTGACATATATACTGTGGTATACTTGATGTCAAAACTATCAGAAGATGTGCTACAAGATACGTTCCATTAATACCGACTTTTCCTATTCGAATATACGATCGTTGATCTTAAATCATTTTACGGTTTAGACTCACTTGTTTTAGTCACTCGCGCGACATGTTTCGGAGAGCCTAGGTCTCCTTTCTCAAGCACTAATAGTGCGAGCAGCGTTCACGACGACCGTGTATTGCGTACTAAGTACTGTACTAAGTACGACGACCGTGTATTGCGTACTGTACTAAGTACTAAGTACTGTACGCAATACACGGTCGTCGTGAACGCTGCTCGCACTATTAGTGCTTGAGAAAGGAGACCTAGGCTCTCCGAAACATGTCGCGCGAGTGACTAAAATAAGTGAGTCTAAACTGTAAAATGATTTAATGTTAGTATGTCTAACAACAGTTTAAATTCGATCGTTGATCTTTTTTGTCCCTTAGAGCGGTTTCGCACTACGTCCGAAACTCTTATTCTAAAACAACTTGACTTCCACAGAGCGACTAGTATTATTATATTTTAAAATAATTTATGTTTCCTAACTGCCGTCAGTCTAATTATCTAAGGTGGTATTATCACTTCTACATCGCCTTACTAAATCACTGGAGCAACCAGTCCGAAAGCCAGTACCAATAGTGCCGCGCCGCGCACAGCACGCGTCAAAATGTCCGCCACAGTCGAAACTAGTTGGAAGTAAGTGATGTGCCAGCGAAAGTTTATAACACGTTTTGGAACGTACCCAAATGTCAAGGGCAAGGATTTGTTTTTTTTAAGAAAGTATGGTTGCACGGTTTGTTTTCAAGCCTAAAGGTTTATTTTCGGTTTTTATTTTTGTTTATTGTGCGACGATTAAATAATATAAACGCTCTTTAACGCTAATAAATGTGGATATAAATATAAGAAAGCAGGTAAACCTGTTTAGTTTCTCCTTGCTTTCGTTTTGATAGGCGCGTAATCGCAAAAACGCGGTTTTAAATAGTTTGTGATTCTTGAAAGTTTTTAACGGGTATTGTTTATTCAAAACTAATTAGCATTTACCGTAGTTCCTGCTTAAGTAAAAGAAAGCAACATTATTTAAATAAGCGTGAAATTGTCATTTAAGACTGAAGAAGTTAATAACCTAAAATTATACTTATAAAAAGAAGTATCGTGAGATTTAAATCAAATAAATATTTGCTAAGGATGTCATTTACTTCCTTTGAGTCTGTTTGAGTATAAACCATGATTAGTTACTTTACTTTCTTACACAATTACTTTCTTCAAAGCGTCCATGTACTACGATGACCGCTTTATCCCCTACACATGTTTACCGCTAACGCGATGAGTAATAAATATAGACAAGTAAACAAAACTTAGTTACATTTAATTGTGGCCAATTGTGTTTGTCACAAAATTTATTTTTAAAAACATTTATTTATTGCCCTAAAAGAATTGGACTCGCCAAAGCGAATCATATACAGTGTAAATTCTCCACCTGCAATAATTTACGGGTAATATAGTATAGGTCATACTGAGCAACTATTACTATGAGAACAACATCGAATTCGCGAAAAAATTACCCTCCCATACAAAATATCAACATCAGCCAGCCAAAAT
This sequence comes from Cydia strobilella, assembly GCF_947568885.1. NCBI lineage: Eukaryota > Metazoa > Arthropoda > Insecta > Lepidoptera > Tortricidae > Cydia > Cydia strobilella. Next base: position 15,224,661 of record NC_086055.1, read on the forward strand.
GTAACGCGATTTTTTTATCGCGATTTCGGGGTTGGTCCCATAATAAAAGTTGCTCAGTACGACCTGTATATTTACCCCGTAAATTATTGCAGGTGACTAAAAAACATCCTGTATTACGAGTCCAATCTCTACGGGTAGGATGGCATATAGTCGAGAAATTGGGACCGGTTCCGCCATGGCCTACGGGTTCAAGGCGTTAGCCCGGATTGCTAAAGACGGTTCGAATCCGGCCTTCACCACTGGAGAGCTTCGTCAGTTTTTCTTTAATATATGCTATCTATTTCACTCTAAGTCTCTGTTGGTCACTAATATGAATGTAGAGTTCCACTACCCATCTTCTGGTTCCATCATCAAAGGCCCTAGCTAAGTGACAATCACTGATAGAAAATGACAATCTAAAGTGAAATAACGCCGCTATACTTACTCAACCTCGTATCTGCAACACTCATTTGATGACAAAAACACCCGTATTCCGAATGAAAGAAAAGCGACATTTCCATCAAATGATTGTTGCAGATATGAGGTTGAATAAGTATAGCAACGATAATGTACTCGTACCTATGGAAATGATCACGTGACACGCCACAAGTACATGCGGGCCACACCAATTTTGGTGTCTTAGCCATAGTAGTTGCTGCGCATTGCTACGGAACGAATGTCTTCTCGCGCTTGCGCCACCTAGCGGCTATATCTATCGTAATACAGAGAGTGAACCTTCTGTACCTAGTACTATTATTTATTCTGACTTTACTCATTATTTTATGTTCCACTTTCGCTTGTCTGGGTAAAATATAACACACTTATTTCACCTTAACCCTTAGGCCCTAAGTTTAATATTTTCGAATTTGCATAACTTTGCAACCTAAATGATCATGAAAGGCGAATGCAGGTACGGTTATCGATCTCTTTGTAATTCATACTATCAATACTAATATTATAAATGCGAAATTGTGTCTGTCTGTCTGTTTCTGTCTGTCTGCCACGCAGTCCCCGGCAAGCTCGGCCGAATTTCACCTTCCCATACAAAGGGAGTTTCGTTCTAATTTTAAAACTACGTGTTGGATTGTAATGAAACTTAGCACATGCAATGACATGAGGTATATCAAGGTCTGTAATTAGTTTATGTAGCTGGCAGTTTATAAAACAAACGAAATAGAGCAAAACACACAATTCGCTTTATTTTTTTACTATGGTATCTGAAGCTACATAAACTAATTAAAAACATAGATATACCTTAGTGGCTACCATCAGTTTGGCACTGACAACGTTAACGAGAACGAAACTTACGTTCTATGCATCTCGCTCGGCTCGATATTAGTGCAAGCGAGATGTATAGAAAGTAAATTACGTAGACGTTAGCGTATATGTCAGTTTTGGCACTATCAGACTCATGGTACGGGCACTTACCCTATTGTAAGTACAAAGTTTCAGAGCAATCTAGTTAGTCGTTTTAAAATGAGAGCATAACTACGTTTGTATGGAGAACCGAGCTTGCCGGGGACTGAACCGATTTAGTTGAAATCTGAAAGGATATAGGATAGTTTTTATGCCAAAAATCATCCCTTAAGAGGGTAAGATAATAGATGTAAGCATTTATATACGATGATTTTATACCAGATACCATGGGCAGGTGGAGGATTTCACCACCTTAACCAAGGAAGCGGTACAATATCTACAAACTGTAAATCTCTGAAGTAGAGTAACACAAAAAGCCATACGAAAAAAAAAAGCATTTATATGCTCAAATCGAATGATTGCCATTAGGGCCATTACACATTATCTCAGCGTTATAGTATTGTCCCTCAATTTAGGAAGATTGTATGTGAAATCAATAAAAACGCATATTGGATAAAAAATAAGCTACCCAAATTACTAACTCCACGCAGACAAAGTCGCGGGTAAAAGCTAGTAATTACATATTTACGTAACACCTAAATTATTTACCTACTTAATGTGTCATTTATGTAAATACTCTCTTCATAATGATAAAGATGTTTATCTAGAGTCAATATTTATACAAATATTTAAGTTCAAGTTCAAGTTCAAGTTTTTTATTTGTATTCATGTTGTACATAATAATATGTGTATTAAAACTATTAAATAACAAATGAATACCTAGTTTCATGAGCCCTGCAAGAACCGCCTGTTGTTTAACCACTTTAACCTCTTCTTTTCTGTATTACTTGTATTGTTTTCTGTAATGAAGATAAAGATAAAAGATGTTTATTCATGACGATGAGGTGTGGAATAATAGTAGATTGTGTTACAAGGGAGCAAAATGACATATTTACGGCGAGGGCGTACATTAAATCCTAAACGAAGCGAAGGATTCTATAATAGAATCCCGAGAGTAACGAGGGATTCTAAAGTAGAATCCTGAGCGTAGTGAGGGATTTAAGTGTGTTACGCCCAAGATGGAAATAATTTTGCTACCATGTGACACATACAACTTTTCACATCACCTATGAGGTAATTATGATGCTTGAAAATATTATTTAAAGTAAAAAAAAATATGTGCAAAAAAATGAAAAAATAGTGTCCTAGAACAGAAAAGTGTTACTTTGATCCCTCCTAGCAGGGAAGAAAAGTGCTACTTTGATCCCTCCTAGCAGGGAAGGAAAACCCTTTTTTCGAATTGGTGATGTGAAAAGAGTATTTGTATTTGTATTGTATGATCACCGTCATCACCATGAATTAAATTAATTCTTATAATTATCAGAATCTTTGTGTTTATAGTACTCGGAAGACGTTTGGCATAACTCATGCCTACTCGCGATATACCTGTAACTAAATATAACATTAAGTGTGTTAACATGGAGTTAAGCGCTACAATTTTACAGTAAGTACTTAATTTAAAACTTACCTACATTATACCTAATCAAATTTATCAGCTTATCAAATATTAAATAGAGCGTTGCTATTTTCATGTTTCTGTGTAGATGACTTTATTTATTTAAAAAAAAAGGTGTTGATTTTCGATTATGGCTTCATCTAATTAGATTTTAGTCCACATACGTATTTAATATTTACAGTACTATTTTGTCCTTTATTATGTATGAGACCAATTAGACCTTATTAGGCTCAAACAAAATTTTGAATTAGGTATCTAGATGGAACGGGTACGAGTACGTAGATCTCGCAATTTGTCAGCAGAGAGGCAAACGGAACGAGTGTAAATTAAAAAAGTATGGAGATAGTATAAATAAATAAATATTTATTGCCGTTTTTTACAAAGTCTTTCGGAGACTTTGGTACTACATAGTAAGGTCTTCCGGTTTCTATATCATTTCCCCAATGTTGACGAAAGACTTCATCGTGACCTGTTGGCAAATATTCCTATGCACGGAAAAACATATTTTTTACAATACTACCAGAATGTAAATGGGAATTTGTTCTTGTAACAAATTTTGCGTTCTCCTAACATTTTTTTCTGTTCAGCCAACCATTGGATTTGAAGCGATTACAATTGTAATGGGCAATAGTATATGGTGTGTAGTAGTAGTGTATAGTTGAGTTTACTATCTGTAAAGTTGTCACATATACTACGATAAAAATTGTAGGGTCTACCGAATTCTCGTTACAACAACCAGTTTTTTTTTTCAGTGCGTTTTCTTATAAACAGACTTAAAAGTTCAATTGGAATTTTCCAATTTCTTCCATCTAACCTATCCATCCTTCGTGATCGCATGGCCGACAAGAACAATCGTTTCATCACAATCTATGACTATTATCGATGTTCTTGAGTTATTGACGCAACAATTAGACGACATGATATCGGTGTCGTGTCGTATCGTTTTTATATTCTATCGCAATTTTAACGACGAAACATTTTAAAATTAATCTTAGTAAATAAAAAAATTGTTACAGTTCTATGTAGAGACCGTGCTTTGCTAGAAAGAAAGAAATTTTATCTTTCTGTGCAGTAGCTATACACAATTGTTTAATGTTCTAAAACGTTAAAGTTGTAGGTATTTATACGAGCGTTGCCACTTATCATCCATCCTAGACATGGATAGTTGATTTTGCTGTAGCAAAATTATATTTCTTTTTTTAATAATAATATATTTATTGCTTTCACATTGGTAAAATTACAGATGTTCTTAATCGATAATGTATCACAACATGACACCCTGTAAGGGTATTGCAATTTTATCTATCTACTCTAAACTAATACATATTTAAATTTTATTTATAAGTAATTTGATCACTTTTGTCGGCTCCAGAAAGTGGAAGTTTCTTATTTATTTAAAACAAAATCAGATTAAGTTAACAATTTTAATCTTACACCTTATAATACAGAGTCCCCCGCCGCGTCTGTCTGTCTGTATGTTCGCGATAAACTCAAAAACTACTGAACGGATTTTTTTGCCGTTTTCACCTATCAATAGAGTGAATCTTAACGGGGCCCACTGACTATCAGTCCGCCGAAATATCGGTCTGTCAGTTAGAACAAAAAATTGACAGTTCCGAACAACTATGTAACCCCAAAGACAGATATAACTCCGTAATAGATGGATACAGTCTAAGGAAAAAACGTGCCTCGAAAATTAAGAAAATTTGATTCTCGTTCAGAGGGCGCTACTAGCTTTGGCCTACTGTCGTATAGATGGCGTTGACGGTCTCGTTTGTTATTTAACAATTTTAACGCATATCAGTGAAAGAACATGGGTCAAAATCATAAAAATAATTAATGCAAATAAATAAAAAATTATCTATATTTAAATACATTTTATCGTATTTTTATAAATCTTCATTTTTAGTTTTAAAGTGTGTCGACAGATGGCAGTGAATTTACTGGGGTTACAAAATTTACTATGACAGTACCGCTCTAGTATAAGTTACTCTATCGTAACCCGTTTATGTAAACCGTGCGAAGCCGGGGCGGATCGCTAGTTACAAATAAATATCATGCAAATTCAACCAAAAACACGTTTGAACAGAATAATAGCGTAACAAAATCGGCTGTTGTATGAGTATTCTGTAATATTAGATAGAATTGAACTGTACGTTATAATTTTGTACATGTCAGTGACACAACCATAGCAAACAACACAGAAAATTGTATTTTATTAACTTAACAATGGCTATGGGAAAATTGCGAAATGTAGCCAAATTTGAATGAAATATGGCTTATTACTTTTCAATTAGGCCAATTATTATTCATAGTGTATCTAGAAATGCAAAACAAGGAAATAAACAAAGAATAACTATTTACAGTACATATGGTCCTACTTTCTCGCACTAGTGCGTAAAAGAGCACATTTCGTGCACATGTCGAAAGTTTAAAGGGCCACATGTACTGTAAAACGTTGTACGATACACGTGCGAATAGGTAATTCGCAACTCGTGTCGATTTAAAACACTCACACGGTCGTGTTTTAATTTATCGCCACTCATTTCGAATTTCCTCTTTTCCGCACTTGTATCGTAAATAACTATTATGCAACAAGTGCGGAAATCATCTTTACGCACATGTATCATACAATGTTTTACTATGCATTGTGCGAGTAAATAAAAAAAACATATCATGGCAAATAAGTTTAATTATTAAAAGGAGTGATTTAAATCAACACGAGTTGCAAATTACCTATTCGCACGTGTATCGTACAACGTTTTACAGTACATATGGCCCTTTAAACTTTCGACATGCACGAAAAGTGCTCTTTTCCGCACTAGTGTGAGAAAGTAGGACCATATGTACGGTATAAAAAATTAAAACAAAAAGCACTAGTGCGTAAAAGTAGTACTTTCCGCATAATATGGCTCCGTAGGAAACGCATTTTTCGAGTACATATGCATTGTAAATATTATTTGACGGAGTATTTTTATTTAAACCTTTACTCGCTCTAATTTCTTTGTATTACAATTTCCAGCAACGAAAAGTAGTAGTAGTAGTATGTAAGTAGTGTCATACATATATTATACACTACCGCTCATAACTATTTAGGCACTCATAATTTTTTCCTTACAATTGTATACAGAATCGACTTTCAGAATTATACCGCTAAGTGGCAGTCGGGTAACAGTTTTTTGTGCAGTTTACTTATTAAATTCAACAGACATATCAAGCTTTAAAATGATGTGCAGATTTGCAGAATATTCGTGTATATTGTCTATTTACAAAATGGCAAGCGTAAAAAAATCCATAAATCGTTTTCCAGTACAAAATCGTTTTATTTTGTATGAACTAGGGTTTTTTAAATCGTTGCATAAATAAAGTAAACTCGACATTTTAAAGGATGTCTTTGGCAACAATTTGAGGCTCAATATATTTACCTAAATAAAAATTCAATCCAACATGTAAGAGAGTCATTTGCCTGCGGTCGAACAGTATGATTTTGAAAATAATTTTTGTATGCAATGGTATGGTGAAAATTGCGGGTGCCTAAATAATTTTGAGCGGTAGTGTATTATGTTACTTGAATGTTCATGCCAAATGTACATTTGACATTTGGGGGTCATCCATTAATTACATCACACGTTTAGGGGGAGGGAGGGGGTCGAGAAAATGTGACATGTTGTGACAAGGGGGTGGGGGGAGTCACAAACTTAGTGACGTTACTTTAACTGTAACCAAAAAGGGTTTTAATTTTTTTATTCGCTGTTAACAGTTAAGTAACTAGTTTTTGCAATGATAATTGTTTTATGGATGTATTTTTATTCCTAATCGGTTTCGTGTTATAAATTTCTAACATTGCTTTTGTTAAAATAATGAAAAACTAATTGAAATTGTTGGTTTCGTTGAAAACAGAATTGTCAAACATGTGACGTTCCACCAGGGGGGTTGGGTTAGCCAAATGTGACCAGGTGTGACAAGGAGGGGGGAGGGGTCAAACAATTTTCAATTATGGCAGCGTCTATCCGCTAACCTAAGTAACTTTGTGTGACTCTTACTTAGATTTAGATTTAGATTCATTTATTTCATAATACAGATTACATTATAACCGAGTGTAAGATCATCATCATCTTCCTAGCGTTGTCCCGGTATTCTGACACAGCTCAAAGCAAGCAAGTGTGACATATCCATTCAGGTTCGGGCTCGGCTTAAAGGGCCCACTGCCGGACGATATCGGCCTGTCAGTTGTTCGGAACTGTTAAATTTTTGTTCTAACTGACAGGCCGATATCGTCCGGCGGACTGACAGTCAGTGGGCTCTTTACTAAAGTCAAGTTTTGTACAATCAGCGGTGGAAATATGGCCACTTTATAAATGAAATTCCATTCCTAATGTGTCTATGCAGTTTTGCAGCTTGCTGTACAGACTAACCTTGGCTTGTGCTGTAGGTACTTGTGTGTATAATTGAATTAAGTTACATTTTATCTACGGTTACATTAAATTTTTATAAGTGAAAACCTGTAATTGGCTCTGTAATTCTATTGTAGCTTGTAGAAATGTTTGAAGCTGTTGGTTTTCCATGTAGGTATGTAATTTAAAAAAAAACTGAAAGCCTGCTTAGTTCATTCTTTTGTCTTTGCCTCTCTAACTCGAATGTGCAAGAGAAATAAAGAGGCGGATATCAATTTCGATTTCACATTAGACCCTTTAGACATTTACCCACGTAGCTTATAAATTATGCCTTTTCTAATTGCTTACCGGTTTCAGCAAGGGTGACCTATGCGTTTAAAACGCACTGCGCTTGCTATAAATCGGCCCGATATGGCGCTGGGCACAAAATGCAGGTCATGAGAAAGTGTGAGTGAAAACTAAATACCAGTCGCCTCTTTGATACAAATGCCGAGACTATTAATATGAAGGCTTAGGCCTATCAAAGAGGATATAATAGGATAGAGCGGTACTGTCATAGTAAATTTTGTAACCACAGTAAATTCACTGCCATCTATCGACACACTTTAAAACTAAAAATGAAGATTTATAAAAATATGATAAAATGTATTTATATATGGATATATGATTTTTTTATTTGCATTAATTATTTTTATGATTTTGACCCATGTTCTTTCACTGATATGCGTTAAAATTGTTAGATAACAAACGAAACCATCAACGCCCTCTATACGAGAGTAGGCCAAAGGTAGTGGCGCCATCTGATCGATAATCAAATTTTCGTGATTTTCGAGGCATGTTTTTTCCTTAGACTGTATCTATCTATTACGGAGTTATATCTATCTTTGGGCCTATTGAAATGTTTATTCGACATTAATTAAGAACTAGATTATACAGACATTTTATTTTCTTGAAGGGACTCTAAAAAATTCATAAACAGTGATTATACATTTATCACAATCGATGAAAAAACACTACTACGGGTCAGGCTTATGGAATGCGCTTTGTAATAATAAATAAAATCATTGTCCCGATAGTCGTTTCAGCGAACGGTCTCATAGCGAAGAGTCTCGACCAACACCTTGAGAGACTCTCGCTAGGTGGTTGGATCAAGGGTCAGATGCAGAAGGCGCTGATCTTGGACACGGCGCGGATAGTCCGCCGGTTCCTCTCTCTGCGGCCCTGACCACCGGCAGCTTGGGCCCTGCCCCGCTGCTGGCGGCACCCTAGGTTAGGTTTTTTATAATTTGTTTATACGTATGTTGTATTATTTTGTAAGTGTTTTTATATTTTACTTTTATATGCATATTATAAAAAACCTAACATAAGAAAAAGAATAAATGAAGAGAATAATAAAATCAAATGAATTTATTTACACACATAGGGTATCTAGTACTTGTTTATATTTATAAGAAAACATCAGCAGCTGTAAATACTAAACTTCAATAATACCTATTCTGAGGGGTATTATAATAATAACATCTGTTAGTTTTGATATTGATATGATACAACCGCTAGTGCTAATCGGTGTGCGCGAAATGCACTGGGAAGTGGGAACCGTATCATTAAGATATCTTCGTATCGTATTTGATGGTTCGCGCGATGCGAGTCGTGTCAAATAGCATTACCACGACAGCCTTAAGGATGACTCACGTTAGACCGGGCCGTGTCCGGGCCGGAGCTTCCGGCGCTTACTTTTGTATGACATGACAGGTGATCACGTGATGCCTTCCATAGTAAGTAAGTAAGTAAGTAATCATTTATTGTCAGATTGTGCATGTCAGTATACAGATGTTACAATAGTATCTTATAATAGTAAGTGTCACAATCAACCGGTTTAGGGTATACAATAGACTTATTCCTAAAATACAATAGTAATATATATATAATAGCCAGATAAATTACATTCCAAAGACAGAGTCATAGAAAACGTAGCGCCGGAAGCTCCGGCCCGGACACGGCCCGGTCTAACGTGAGTCATCCTTTATACTTGCCTTAGCAGTGTCAAACTGACTACTTTCTATACTTATATTGACCGGAATATAGACCGTGATTACCTTTTGAACTGTTTATGAGCTTTTTGTTTTGAATTGTTTGTTTGTTGTTTGTTCTAACCGTGAATCATTTAAAACTCTTACTTTCGATACATCTCTACTCCTATACTCGCGTACAAAGGGTTCCGTACCATTACGCAAAAAAACGGCAAAAAAATCACGTTTGTTGTACCGGAGCCCTACTTAAATATTTTTATACTGTTTTTAGTATTTGTTCAAAGCGGCAACAGAAACACATAATCTGTGAAAATTTCAACTGTCTAACTATCACGGTTCATGAGATACAGCCTGGTGACAGACAGACAGACAGACAGACGGACGGACAGACAGCAGTGGAGTCTTAGTAATAGGGTCCCGTTTTTACCCTTTGGGTACGGAACCTACCTACTACAGTAACGTACGGTCACGTGGCGTGGGGTAAATATATGACACGGTAAAAATAGTAATGTTTTTAACACTCATCATTCTCGTCAACTTATTTCTTCATTATTTCATTCCTATTCCATTTAAAAAGAAGCCTTATGTAGACTTCTTTTTATATGGAATAGGAATGGAACAGAAAAAGTTTATAAATGAGTGTGAAAAACTGTGTCTTATCTTTACCCGTGTCTTATGTTTACTCCACCTGACCCTAATTGTTAAATCTTAATACCACTAATAATAAATAAACTATACAATGAACACTACAATAGTAAATATACTTATCTAAGTAGAAATTTGATGATAATGCCGTGGCGCCATCATATCGTTTGTTTACTAATGCATTACTTAAAAAGTAGTTAAGAGTTAGTATTTTACTAAATAGAAAATTATTACCGTTAGCTTAGGAAGTCATTCAGCTATCGGTCGTAATAGTTAACTGTAAATATATAAGTAGCTACTTACCGACCTACTTAACCGCCTCCCCAAGGCATTATTGCAATTTTGTATTTGGAACCATCTAGTATACCTATTCCATTTTAATTCAAAATTCTATTTGAATTAAATCCTTTATAAGGGCCACAGGGACTCAGGGGGTTAAGGCGGTGTGCCGTGAGCCCTGTGCCAGATGACAACCGTTTGCATAAAACCAGCAGTAGCAGTTTTTGAAAAATCCTAGAGCTTTCTTAAATCATATTAATGCGGTTACAAAAAACATGAATAACAATCTTGAGGCCTTTCTTTCGTAACCTAACCTGAAACGCGAAACGCATCATAAAAAAATTGTTAGAGTTAGACCAAGAAAAGTCGGCAACGATTTTGATAGGTTAAGTAGGTCGGAAAGTAGCTACTTGAACCCACCCCACGGCACCTTAAAGGGACCCACTGACTATCAGTCCGCCGGACGATATAGGCCTGTCAGTTAGAACAAAAATTTGACAGTTCCGAACAACTGGCAGGCCGATATCGTCCGGCGGACTGATAGTCAGTGGGCCCCTTTAAGTAGGTAGCTACTTATATATTGACAGTTAACTATTTCAACCGATAGTTCTACCGAATGACATCCTAATCCTAAGCTAACGGTAATAAACTTCTATTTATTATGATCACTTTGCGTCATAAGACATAAGGAAAACAAAAGTTGTCTATTGTACCCGACTTTTGAGTTTGTTTTTTTCTATCCGTGTTTTGTACTTTTGATAAGTAAACTGTTTTCATAATTTCCTTAAGACACATCTGATTCAGCCAAAAATTTTTATTATCGGATTAACAATTATTATTATTCAATTAAAAGTAAAACTAAAAGTAACTAAGAATAACAACTTATAAATAAAAAAAATTAAAAAACAAAACTACTCTTAATTAAAAAAACATCTAAATAAGGCCCCCGCGGCATTGTGCCAAAGATGCTGGCAGCATTCCCTCGCTGAATGGCAATACTTATGCGCTGCGAGAGAAAGCCGCCAGCTCTCTGGTCACCGGTTGCGTAAACAGCCAAAAATTGTGCGTCACTATGCAGAAGCTAGTGATATATAATCGTGCTTTTAACATCTGAATCAACATGAGAAACTCAAGGATATTCAGATGTACCTATACCTATTTAAATTCACATTAAAGAGCGATTTAGCAAACCTTTTGTCATATTTTATGTCAATCGTGATGTTAAAAACTTTGTGCAGTTTTAGTTTTTTTGGCATTATTTCATTATTATTTTTGTTGTTTTAGTTTATTATTTTAATGTCGTCTTTTCTTATAACGAATTCGTGTCATACGCTATCAAAAAACAAAAAGTTATCTAGACTTATATTGACCGGGATATAGACCGTGATTACCTTTTGTATTATTTTTGAGCTCCCGATATTTCGACGCAGTTACATGCATCATGTTCACGGGTGACTGAAGATAGCGGGTGGGTGTCAATATAAGTCTAGTGAAACTAACCGTGAATCATTCAAAACTCAAAAAGTTATCTCTTGCTCCGAAAAGTTAATGATCTGGGGGCACGGTTGAAATTGTATGGGGAATCAGTAAAAAGCAGATTAACATAAAAGATGCCCCCAGATACGTATTTCAGGATTTTAAATCGTAAATCACCCCCAACCCTTTAAATTAGATGGAAGATTGTCATAAGCAACTTACAAAAAGAAGTGAAATCCCACTAAAAACATTTTCATGTAAAATGTTGCCAAGACGAAACCATAAGGCTCGCACTGTCAAAAAGTTATCAGATCTCATGTAGAGCCAAGCTTCTAACTCTACAAGCCCCAACTTCACAAACTAGAGTTTAGACACCTTAGTCAAAATATGTGGCTTAGCCGTTTCGTTACTACAAGAACTATTGTATGATAAAAAACCGGCCAAGTGCGAGTCGGACTCCCGCACGAAGGGTTCCGTACCATTACGGAAAAAAACAGCAAAAAAATCACGTTTGTTGTATGGGAGCCCCATTTAAATATTTATATTATTCAGTTTTTAGTATTTGTTGTTATAGCGGCAACAGAAATACATCATCTGTGAAAATTTCAACTGTCTAGCTATCACGGTTCATGAGATACAGCCTGGTGACAGACAGACAGACGGACAGACGGACGGACAGACGGACAGCGGAGTCTTAGTAATAGGGTCCCGTTTTTACCCTTTGGGTACGGAACCCTAAAAATAATGAATAGTGAATAAATTTTACCTTACGCCGATGTGACGGTAGAAACCTTACCCAATACAGCGAATATTTCCACCCATAGACATAGTATAGTATTAGTTATAGACATGAAACCGAGCGACCAGGGGTAAGAGAAAGACATATTCATGTATTGACAGGTTAATGTATGGCAGCATAATCCTTTTTTTTCTTTCACTCTTATAAATTTCGGTATTTCGCCATCGCCTCCTATGCTGCCATTACCCGACCATGAAAAAAAAACCCGGTCGGTGATAAGGACAAAGCATGGCACTATTTTCTCTTTCCTCTTATAGAAATCGCAATAAGACTATCTTTCTCTATCAAAGAGTGTCAGGCCCTTGATTTCCACCATATATGAGTCTTAGGGAGGCACTAGCAACATCTACCGTAAGAGTTATATACTTCTTAAACAAGCGTTTTTTTTTCTATAGATAGTCTTGAATCATGAACCTTTTCGGTGAGTTATTTCGTCGATCAAAAACACATCAGCGCTCATTTTGCTACAAGACACTTGAGTAAAGCACAAAATAAGTATGTATTACCATTTTTTCCTCCAGTTTTCATCTCAATTAGATATGCAACATAGTTTCATTTGATTGATTTAGATTGCTTCTAAACATCAATAGTAAAACAGAGGTATAATTTGTTTTTCTACGCAAAAAATGTCTTTTTTCATTAGTCGACCTCCAAAACCTACCGGCTGTACACACTCGTCGAGAACCTCTCGCTGAGTCTCGGACCGAATCGGACAAGGGCGAAAGACGAGTAATAACAGCGACACGAGAAGGGAGCAGTGTGTACACGCTCGTTCTCGGCCTGTTGCGAGGTTTCTCGACGAGTGTGTACAGCTGGCACAACATCTATTTGAAGTATGAGCTTTCTGTCCGGTTATTCCTTTAAATTGCGTTATCACACCAAGATCCACCAAGGTTGTGTTTATTTCTCTTTCTCTATCCTTCTCATTCCTTTTTTTTAATACCACGTCGGTGGCAAACAAGCATACGGCCCGCCTGATGGTAAGCAACTAAGCAGTCACAGTAGCCTATGGACGCCTACAACACCAGAGATATTACAATGCGCGTTGCCGACCATTTAAAAACCTGTACACTCCTTTTTTGAAGAACCCCATACTGTAATAGCCCCTCGGGAAAACCTCGGCAGGAGCTCATTTCACAGCCGAAGCGTACGCGGGAGAAAATTCCTCTTAAACCGCACAGTACGCGACCATTTAGGTTCTAGGGTGTGAGGATGAACACCCTGCCGACAACTAATCAAAACTTATGCGAGCTTATTTTGATAAAATTCTTTAGAACTTTAAATTATTTACTACTCTCTAAAGATTTCTTACATATTTAGCCAAAATACAAAAATTTACCTGGTTTACATTAATTTAATAAAACATTTTTTTTTAATTTATTTACACAAAGGGTACATGCTTACAAACAAAATTTATGCATCGCCAAACTGTAACCAGTTTGTTGGCGATTGAAGCGCTCAATAACAAAATGGAATCATGCACCTGAACAAAATAATTAACAGCTTAGACAGTAATCCTTATATATAACATAAAAACTAACATGCACAAATACCTAATAAGTAAATAAATTTTCCCAATGTTCAATTTTCTAAAAGGTATGTTTTTAGTCTCTACAAAACACTAATTAATTAAACTGGTTAGCATTTTTAGGGTTCCATACCCAAAGGGTAAAAACGGGACCCTATTACTAAGACTCCACTGTCCGTCTGTCCGTCTGTCTGTCACCAGGCTGTATCTCATGAACCGTGATAGCTAATAGACAGTTGAAATTTTCACAGATGATGTATTTCTGTTGCCGCTATAACAACAAATACTAAAAAGTACGGAACCCTCGGTGGGCGAGTCCGACTCGCACTTGGCCGGTTTTTTTATATTCACCCATTCAAAATTAGTCATTAATGTCATTATCAATAATGAAAACGCATGCCCTCAATGAATGCAAGCCTATTGCACTTAGTACATTGTACCCACGTTTTCCTTCCAGTATAAGCTGATCTCCATCTTCTTTTAAAGTTCTTTGCACTAAGGTTCTACATACAGTGGACAATTCCGTTTGGGCGCCAATTTACCCAGAACTGTTCTAATTAATGAATTGCATATGGAAAGAGCGCAAATTATATTGGATTTTTAATCGGCGGAAGACCCGATTAAATTGTGTACATACTAAGTACAATATTGTGTAGATGATTGTTGATTGCAATTGAAGATTTCATGAAATGTAACGGACAATAAATGCTTTTGACTTTTAACATAATGAACAACAAACAACACTCCGTTTGTATGGGAAGGTCAAATTCGGCCGAGCTTGCCGGGGACTTTAAAAACAAGAGCGTAACTTCGATTGTACGGAAGCGACTTTTTGGCTCAGGATTCGTGAGAAAACCTCAATTTGAGTCGAGTTAATTTTCAAACCAATGGTTTACAAGCTGAAAGGAACAGTTAAAAATGTCGAGACTATTACTATTCTTTGAATAATTCAGGTGTCGCGAACCGGTTTTATATTCCTTTTATAAAATCGCTATAAAAACATTGATTTCATTGTAATCTTGTATAAACATTGCATAGACATAGTACATACAAGTAGTTATAGACATGAAACCGAGCGACCAGGGGTAAGAGAAAGACATATTCATGTTGACAGTTTCATGTATTGCAGCATAATCCTTTTTCTCTTTCACTCTTATACATTTCGGTATTTCGCCTCCTTGCTATGATGCCATAACCATGAAAAAATGCCCGGTCGGTAAAGACAAAGCATGGCACTATTTTCTCTTTCCTCTTATAGGAATCGCAATAAGACTATCTTTCTCTATCAAAGAGTGTCAGGCCCTTGAAATATTGCAACTCTTAATTGCGTGGAATAGTCTGTAATGATTGCTACAAAGCAAAGAATTGTAAAATTAATGTCACCAGCGTGATGTTTAAGCGTTAACTCACGCTTAGATAATCAGCAAGAGTAATCGTCACGTAGAGTTAAACATGCAATTTTGTATATCATTATGTTAATATGTTGTTTTTAGGGTTCCGTACCCAAAGGGTAAAAACGGGACCCTATTACTAAGACTTCGCTGTCTGTTTGTCTGTCTGTCCGTCTGTCACCAGGCTGTATCTCATGAACCGTAATAGCTAGACAGTTGAAATTTTCACAGATGATGTATTTCTGTTGCCGCTATAACAACAAATACTAAAAAGTACGGAACCCTTCGTGCGCGAGTCCGACTCGCACTTGGCCGATTTTTTATATGTCTATTTCGGTATGTGTAAGTTATTTTAGAACTGTATTAGCTAAAACAAATTAGTAAAAAATATAGTACATTAGAGCCTAGCGGTGCGATCCATATATGGCACCCTATTTTGTATGGAAAAGTAAAAAAAAATATAAAGCTACAAATGACCTCAAGAACCTATACTAGATTTTTTTTCAATTCAAGGCCTAAAAAATTCAGGCTGGGTTAAACATCAATTTTGGATAACCATCAGGGTATATTATTATAATGTACGGAGCCATATGGCGCCATCTACTTCAACAGTCAGACTTAAAGCACCTAATTTTCTTAAAACTTACACATTTTATACTTGGCAATCTTTTCCATTTGAAATGAAACTAGATTAATGTTTACACTTTATATAATCAATCTTGGGTAATTATATTAACCTCTGTATTAAAAAAAAAGAAAAAAAAAAAAGTTTATTCAAAGATCTTACTTACAACTAAATACATATGTTCTTCTGCCAAACCACACAGTGGTTAAACGTGTTATAAAGAAAACATTTTACCTAACAATAATACTATAGCTACTACAGTAACTACCGGTTTAGTTTTAAGGGTTCCGTACCCAAAGGGTAAAAACGGGACCCTATTACTAAGACTCCGCTGTCCGTCTGTCTGTCTGTCACCAGGCTGTATCTCATGAACCGTGATAGCTAGGCAGTTGAAATTTTCACAGATGATGTATTTCTGTTGCCGCTATAACAACAAATACTAAAAAGTACGGAACCCTCGGTGCGCGAGTCCGACTCGCACTTGGCTGTTTTATTCCAAGAGCGGTGCCATTTTTTTCACGTACAAACCATCCGTGCGTGATTAAGTGTGCAAATTATTGTAAACACTTTGTATACTTAAGTCCCCGACAAGCTCGGCCGAATTTCACCTTCCCATACAAACGGAATTTCGTTCTCATTTTAAAACTACGTGTTGGATTGTAATGAAACTTTGCACATACAATGACATGAGGTATATCTAGGTCTGTAATTAGTTTACATAGCTCCAGTTTATAAAACAAACGAAATAGAGCAAAATTTTCTTTAGTGTATGTTATTTATTTCAGTTTGAAATAGAGCAAAAACAAGTTTTGTATTTAAATCGCTGTATTTTTAGGGTTTCGTACCCAAAGGGTAAAAACTAGACCCTATTACTAAGACTCCGCTGTCCGTCTGTCCGTCCGTCTGTCCGTCTGTCCGTCTGTCTGTCACCAGGCTGTATCTCATGAACCGTGATAGCTAGACAGTTGAAATTTTCACAGATGATGTATTTCTGTTGCCGCTATAACAACAAATACTAAAAACAGAATAATATAAATATTTAAATGGGG
The DNA here is from genome assembly GCF_947568885.1 of Cydia strobilella. NCBI lineage: Eukaryota > Metazoa > Arthropoda > Insecta > Lepidoptera > Tortricidae > Cydia > Cydia strobilella. The sequence goes on from NC_086055.1 coordinate 15,241,728, forward strand.
CTCCCATACAACAAACGTGATTTTCTTGCTGTTTTTTTCCTTAATGGTAAATTTATTGTATATATTTTATCTCAGACACCTAGAGACTTTTACATCTCTAAACAATTTTAGTACTTGTTTGTTGTTTGTATATTTTTTATTAGTTTTTTTCTGTAATTTGACATTTAGACTCGATACATCTCTAACAAATTATCTAATATTTTATTGATTCCATATTTGTAATTGTTTTTTGTAATTTTGGTTAATTTTATTGCTTGTAAAAATTGAAATGTAAAAGCAGTGGCCTATTTGCTGAATAAATGTTTGATGTTCAAGGACTTCAAGGTCGTATCCAAACCACATCAAAACTATAACAAATTATTAAATCTGAATTGGGCTCCTGATACTGTATGCCTGTATACGTAGTTAAATAGATGTTTGAGTATTATTACACCGAACTAACCATGGCTTCTTGGTTCTAGGAGTAAACGTGAAATTGCGCGCATCCGGGAAACACGTAATAAAGGCAAGAACCTATACCCGTCGATCTACGTGACGCAATACCACAGCTGAGATATTACTGTAGATTTATCTGTAATAAAAAAAGTAAATGCATCATTATATTAATGCCATTAGGCGTAAAAGAATAGCGTATCTGCTGAAGCGCGCGCGCCGCAGTACCAACGGCCTCCTTTTTAAAACTTTCGCGTTTATATCAGGGGGGTGTCACTGCGCAGTTTAGGTATATTTGGCCGGTGCACCGCCCGGGAAGGTGTATGGCAGTGGGCTGCCGCTCGGCTCGTACTACGATAGTCGTGACACGTGGCGCTCGCGCAAAATTGTAAATACGCAATGGCTTCGAAACCTAAATCGCGATCTAATCTGTATAAAATGTAATGTTCTGTTTACGGATATCTGAATAAACAGAAGAACAAGGAAGCAGAAAAAACATTTTTTTAAATTCCGGACTATATTGACCGACATATTTTCAAAGGAATAAGTACCTCTATGGATCCCTTATAGGGATAAGTCCGCCTTTGTACATTGTATTTTATATTTTTGTTCTTTTATTGTGTTTGTAATCTGTCTTATGTACAATAAAGTGTTTACATACATACATACATACTTCTGTGGCATACCTACTTCCGTGAGAAAATTTTATGTTTACAGAATCAACGTTTGTAATTCCTGCATATTTATCTTAAAAATAATAAATCAGTAGGTATAGGTACAAAAACTTGTGAAGTGACAACCCCGTGCCGACACTCGCAGCTCGGTCATAAAACTGCGGCGCGCAAAGAAGATTCACGGTTCGTGCGCGGTTATTAAGTTTCAATTTTGCTTGCAGGCGGCGAGTGTAGGTATAATTTTATACCTAAATCTGGCTTTTGTGAAGGAGTGAATTTTCTGCTGTGTTTATATTTGAACACATACAATCGGGTCTAACGCGACTTTATTTTGTTACCTTTATTTTGTTTTAGTCCTTATGACTTTGTCTGAACGCTTAGATTGCCGCCTCACAAAATACTGGGTAGAGGTGGTGATCCCAGGTAGCAAAGTGACGTAGCGACGTCATAATGACGTAATTATGACATCGCTGACGTCATAATGACGTATAAATGCTACCTGGGATAGGTAGGGCTATATAACCCATCTTGTCTATTGTTCCTCTCTGCTCCCAGTCATTAATGTTAATAGTTTTAAATTTTAAGTGTTTTATATAATTACTAATATAGTGTGTAAGTTTGTTTTAGTGTAGGTACTAACAAAAATATGGATCGCCGTCTGAATTAAACGAATTTTTCGCGATTTTGCCCGAAAAAAAATCTTTTAATGCAGTTATGTTTCTTTCAAAAAATAAAAGTATGTTTCCTTAAAGGGGCCTACTGACTATCAGTCCGCCGGACGATATCGGTCTGTCAGTTAGAACAAAAATTTGACAGTTCCGAACAACTGACAGGCCGATATCGTCCGGCGGACTGATAGTCAGTGGGCCCCTTTATGTAAAAGTTAAGGTTTTAAAGCACTTTCCCTCCAGGGCCGTATAATACTATTATACAGTACAGTATAATACTATTCATAAGTGCTTGTTGCTATGAATAAAACTGCTGCAGTTGTCATCCTAATTAATCACTAATATCACTATAGGTAACGTATATCCCAGCAAAAAGCAATAGCGTGTTATCTCTTGACGTCAACAGTTCTCGCTTACGATGTCATAACAAATCTTCACAGGAATCCAGGCTAACTGTAACACAACAAGTGTTGCGTAAACTTAACTAGCGGGGTTTGTGCGGTAACTTATAATCTGCGGGATTGAGAAGAATGAGGTGCACTGCTATTAGTAATACTGTTCACCTCATAATAAAAATAAATAAAATTTCTTTATTTCGGACAAACAAATGCATCCATAGAGTGTTAAAGGGGCTGCTTTTTACCTATGATTAAGGGTCGATTCAGACGGACTGCAAACCACTGCACAGTCAGGGTGCAGTTTAGATTTAGTGAATGATTTTGTATGCAGCGTTAAAAATTAGTTTACTCATATCTTTTCACTTTCTCATATCATCTAAAGATCCTTTAATATTAATATTATTTCCATCTATTCCAGCTTCTATCAGCAGAACTAATTCACTCTTACGATAATCATCATTTCCTTAGAACGGCTATCAGCAGACCAATTCAAAGTTTATAAATCGCATCTGAATTGTAGAAGGGGCTGGGACAATAGTTATTTGTTATACAAGGGTGCAAAGTTGTATTTTACCCGCGAGTGTGGATTTGAAACACGAGCAAGCGATTTTTTTATATAGTTGAATAGAATAGTCTAAATAGAATCCTGAGCCTAGCGAGTGTTTTAACACACGAGAAGTAAAATACATTTACACCCGTGTGTAACACAAATCACTCTTTTTTTAACGATAATACGATATTATAACAGAAAACTCTGGAAGTTGTGTATTTTTACGTGTCGGAGTCGGTGAGAAAATGTTTGTTGACAATATTGACATTTCTGACGCAGCGTTTTGAAATTGCATCGATTAACTTGTGCGTTTAGAATTACATAAGTATTAATAGATAAAACAACAAATGTTTCTTATGGAATTTAAGGTTTATGACTTAAAATCATTAAATAAAGCTAAATTTGGTATTTTTTTATTAAATTCTCAAACCATTTATTTAATGATAATTAATATCGAACGAACCATTATTATGCGCGTTTTACGTTTTGTTATCTACTTAAACACGCAAAAGCTACTTAAACACGCTCCATCCAAGGTCAAATTACTTTCCCCACTAGTGGATAAAATGTGTTCTTCCCCGCTTCTTTTAAACTTTTTAAAGGATAAAAGACGGCTTTCCGACCTAGTGAGGGGAAAAATTCTTTTCGTTGTCTTGTTTGTCCGCAAAAAATGTGACGAGTGGAGCTTATTGTATGGGGTGAAATTTAGTTTTTAATTTTCCTCAAGAGAATTATAATCTACAGTTAGAAAGACATGCAATAGCACTCAACTTTTTAGGGTTCCGTACCCAAAGGGTAATAAAAACGGGACCCTATTACTAAGACTCCACTGTCTGTCTGTCCGTCTGTCACCAGGCTATATCTCATGAACCGTGATAGCTAGACAGTTGAAATATTCACAGATGATGTATTTCTGTGGCCGCTATAACAACAAATACTAAAAACAAAATAAAATAAATATTAAAGTGGGGCTCCCACACAACAAACGTTATTTTTTTGCCGTTTTTTGCGTACGGAACCCTTCGTGCGCGAGTCCGACTCGCACTTGGCCGGTTATTTAAGCCAGGCAATGTTGAGCATGGTAGGCAATGTTGAGGAAGTTGACGTTGTCAGATTAAGATATTACAATTTCGAATAGGCCCCTAGGGAAAGCGTTGCACATTGCACCATCTCGGCCAGGATAAGGTAGTGGCTAAGTAGGCAGTGGTAATTGCATGATTGCGCGGCCTGTGCGATTAGCCATGTCGATTCTCACGGCTCAAGTCTTTACGGAGTCTATACTGCTCCGACTCCGTGCACGTGGTACTAGACCGCGGGCCAGGAACAGATTTCCATGACCAGTTAACGGCTATGTATGATGAACCCTCGTGAACGTCAGCTGCCGCTCCGTTAGTGGGTTGAGGAATGGCAGCAAATAATAAAGTCTATAAAAAAAATTGTCATCGCCTCCCGCTTGATACTTTGTCAGATGATAGTTTAGATGCTATTGTGAATAGGTAAACAAAATCGTCAGCCGATTGTATTGCGGTGGAAAGACCGTGTTTCGCGTTTCGATGGCTGCCATTCCTCAACCCACCAACGGAGCAGCACCTGACGTTCACGAGGGTTCATTATACATAGCCGTTAACCGCTATACGAGTTTTCGCCCGGGAGGCGATTGGTCATGGAAATCTGTTCCTGGCCCGCGGTCTATACCTACAGTCGGCACTCGGCATCAAATAAATATTGACGGCCAAATAGCCGAATATATCGTGGCAGGATAAGGCAGTGGCTAAGTATAGGTAGGCATCGATTGCATATATGACGCTGTCTGTGCGATTAGCTATGTCGATTCTCACAAAGCTAAACCATCGTATTCACTGCGGCAAACACGACCATCTTAGGCCAGTAATTGTTGACTTTGCACAATTATGCGGTCATTTCCAGATTACTGCTGATTATCCATGTCTCATTCTCACGTTGTGATGATATGTGGTTTCTGAGATTACTTGTGGTTGATATTATAATTCAAGTCTTGGAGACCCTTTACATCTCTGGATAATTTGATGATCTTTTTTATTATTATATACATTTAATCTCTGACACCTAGAGACTTTTACATCTCTAAACAATTTTAGTACTTCTGTTCTTTGTATAGTTTTTATTAGTTTTTTTTTCTTGTGTAATTTAACATTTATATTTATGTAAGTAATTATTTTTTGTAATTTTGGGTTAATTTTATTGTTTGTAAAAATTGACATGTAAAAGTGGCCCTGTGGCCTATTTGCTGAATAAATGTTTGATTGATTGATTGATTGATTACCCTAAAAAATTGAAAAAATTATTAACCCCTGAAGTTACTAATGATTTAAGTAAAAAAAAAATTACATTATCGAAGGAAGATAGAACAAGTAAGTCTTGCTATCCCTTTTAAATGTCTGAGCACAGCACTGCATGCCTCGCGAATAAAATTTCGTACCGGTATAGACATGTTCTTGAGCAATTTATACCTTAAAGGTAAACTTATAAGTCTTGATGATGAAACTAATTAGCAGGTAAACAACAATCTTCACTGACCATATATTGACCTTATGTATTTGCAATGTGTTTGCTTTGTATAATGTTTATGAAAATTGTATTGCGGATATTTAGTAAACTATTGTCCACCCCATACGGTTATGGTCCGTTTTCTCTCTTTAGTGATGTCTTTATAGGTTCAGTTCATACGTTTCCCACTAAACACTAAACAATTTGTAAACAGACCCTTATGTAACTGTCAATTCATATTGCAAAAAATTACCATCTGGTAATAGTGTTAAGGATAGTAGCAAACTATTCTCGCACTCACTTTACTAATCGGTTGCTAGAATCAAAGATAGATATAAAATTTACTATGACAGTACCGCTCTATCGTCTTTGCTAGAATGAAACAAGAGGGTCTACCTAGCCTAGCATGATTTGCGCGTTCGCGCGTGACACAATACTTAAATTCGCGCTAGATATATGAAGTCGCGCGCGAGAACGCGAGTCATGCTAGGCGATCAGAATCAACGTTGTCCCCTTCATTAGAGCAAAGACCAATATTTACTTCCACGTTATTGTCTGGCCCGGTCACACGCAATACTTCTACACACAGACGGCAAACACCACTAATGCCGCTAATTCCTACTGATATCGTAATTCTACACAGTTAACTAGCAATTTAAACCTTATTACAAAAACATACGGTACATGTATGGTCAAATGTTGCTGGTACACATATGTAATGAAGTGTAACTACTGTTGTAAACGAGCTGTTTGTAAATATTTGTAAATTTGTGCTGATTGTGAAATTTGTGAAGATTCTGAAATAAAGATCTAACGAGTTCTGAGTTAAATACAAAAATGAGGTTTACGCAAGTGAAAAAATCCGTATTTTTGAAAAAAAAACTGTAATAGATATCATATATTAAAGAAAAAGTGACGAAGCCCTCCAGGTGAAGGCCGGATTCGAACCGGCGTCTTTAGCTATCACGGCTAACGCCATGAGCCCCAAGGCCACCTCGCCTACTTAAAAAACACAAATCAAAATATTTAATAAAATAATTTGACTTGTTCCCAAACTTGTCCGTATTTTTGGTTAATAAGGTTTGCTCTCCTACCTCTACCTCTAGAGGTATAGTCATTTTAAGTATATCAGGGTCTAGGTGGTCTAGATGGTCTGCTACGATAAACGAAAATCAAAATTTCGTTATCTTATCTGCTTCTATATCGCTTTTGCAAATAGAGCGATATGTTTTTGCAGATCCCCATACTGTGATAAGCACATGAGTAATGCTATGCTGCTACACTGTATTTTACCCGCCATTGCTTGTTTGCTTTATTCTTATCAAGACCTTGAGATGCACGGCGTATAATTACTGTTCATAATTATAAAGTAAATCACCCATCATTTCACTGCCCTAATAGGCAGTCTTATCGGATGACACTGTAATCCATACTTCCATACTAATATTATAAATGCGAAAGTGTGTCTGTCTGTAGTTACCTCTTCACGCTTAAACCGCTGAACCGATTTAGTTGAAATTTGGTATAGAGATAGTATAAGTCCCGGGGAAGGACATAGGGTAGTTTTTAAGTTATAATCCTCTAAGGGGATGAAAAAGGGGGTGGAAGTTTGTATGGGGAATCGATAAAAAGCAGATTGGATGAAAAATAAGCTAGCTACCCAAATTACTAACTCCACGCAGACGAAGTCGCGGGCAAAAGCTAGTATTCAATATTCTCTTCGGTCTGATGATTCCGTGCAAAAGTGCATTTACATAAATGTTTTAACACGACTAATAAAACTTTTTCAATTTATATATGTAATTATTTTTTATCGTTGACCTTACATATATTTGCAATATGATCGGTCATGATGGATTTTGGATTATGTAGGTACACAAACACATTTCGTTAGAAGCATGTACACAGCATCAATAGCGATAGCGTATTTAATAAATAGCTTAACAAAAAAAGATACTCATGTATATTTTTGTCAAGCTAGGTTTTAAAGATATTTCCCATTTTTAGGGTTCCGTACCCAAAGGGTAAAAACGGGACCCTATTACTAAGACTCCTCAGTCCATCTGTCTGTCTGTCCGTCTGCCTGTCTGTCTATCTGTCTGTCAACAGGCTGTATCTCCGCACTTGTTCGGTTTTTAAAATAACCCCGCTTTCGAAGTTACCCCAATGTACAATATGACTAAGGTTTGTACAGTATGAATCTTCTCAAATGATTTTTACGTCTCAGACCCTAATCTGTTAAACAAAAGCCATTGTTTCTTCACTGCGAGCGGTCGGCCATTGTGTGCCATTGTGTTTGAAACGATTTACCTACTGTATTACCTCCCTGGGAACGTTAAAATGTACTCGCACTATGACGTCATTCGACTTTCACGGCGTTAACCCGATGAAAACATGTTGTTTTTTCCTGACTCATAAGAAAAATATTTTGTGCAAAGGTTAAAAGCAGAACAAAGGACGCCTGCACTTTTGCTAGTTGTACTAACTAGAATAGAATAGAATAGAAATCATTTATTCAGACAACACATCAATACAACACATATAGGTATATAGCAAATACAAGACAAAGATAAACAAAACTGTAGAAATAGAGATGTGAAGCCGAAATGGTCTCCACTCAGCAATGCAGCTGGCACGACTAGCGTGGTCAACGGCGCTGGTTTTCTGTGGAGCCAGCGGAGTGTGCGGGACAGCATAGTGCGGGACGGGACACGTTGTGGACGACGTGACATAATAATATTGAGTACTACTAATATAAATATATACATCGAAACTACACTGAATTATTATTACTATAGAGACGACATACCAAACAATGAAATTATCGCAATCACAACCACGCGACCAAAACATCGAGTGCCGTAAAATTCATGGCGCTTACGCGTTTAGGTCGCCTTTAACTTATTTTTATCGATTTAACTAAATACGGCAGACATACGCCTGGCATCTTCAATTTAAATCCAACAAGTGATGAAGGGTTATATGGCTTCACTACACGATGGCTCAGCGCTGAACCAGCCAGATACCCATGCGATACTTGCGATAGTTGAGAGAGGGCCAGAGGCCCATTCCACTATCGAATGGGCCACGTGTAGATGGCCCACTACCTTGATGTACGGACGAAAAACCGACACCGTGGCCATCCCGCCATAAGCCCTATCTTAGCGGGCCAGTATAATGGTCCATCGTGTAGAGGAGCCATTAAACAACTTTTTATTACCTATAAACTCCCAAATTAGGAGTTATGTGTATTTAACAAACGAAAATAGATTTAGTGATGGATTACTTGCCACGGAGAAAGTGAAATTGTGAGCAAATGGGCTGTTTAAATAAATGATGGGCGGCAGAGTTCACGAGTGAGTTATATTATATTATTAAGTATTGCTATTGAACCCCTATACTGCACAAGCAGTTGGAAATTGGACGTTGTTGCGTGAATATACGGCAGAAAATTGAATGAGTTGTCCAATGGCTGTTACGGCTTTTATATACGAGTAGTTAACGTGGCCAATCAATATTTATTTGGTTAGTGGTGGTTGGTGGTTTATATAATATTTTTGTGATAAAAGTTTCTTTCTATTTGATTGATGAATGTGATACGCGTAGGTATTAACCTTTCATATGTGTGTGGTCGTCAAAAATCGTGAGTTCAATCAAACTCCGGTTGTACTGTATAGAGTAGGAAAATCATTCTCGAAAAAAAATTAAAAAGATCCTACAAATGTGGGCTACCCCGTTTAATTTCGCCGCTAGGGGCGCTAGTGTAGATGGAGGTCTTTCAAAATGTCAAATGCATAGAAGTTTTGGAGGTTTGAAGCTTTTTTATCGGGAATTTTCACTCCTTATATTCATAATTGTGGTAAATCTTTGTCCATCCTTGATTAATCATGGTAAACAATAGATATATTATTATTTATTATTTTAAACTTTATTGCACAATATAACAAATAAAGTACAAATGGCGGACTTAATGCCTAAAGGCATTCTCTACCAGTCAACCACCAGGCTAAACAGAAACAGTGATAGGTGCAGGCATTGAACAAAAAACAGCAGAATAGGTAACTTAAAACAAAAAAATATAGCGATAAATAATACACACTACCGAAAATAAACTTACATATACATACTATAATTAAATAAACTTACATATATATTACTTTATTTTATGTACCCAGTGCAAATAATACTATGCCTACGATGGACAACTAACCAGTGAGCTTGTCGAAAAAATGCTTGCGTAACATGCGCTTAAACGAGAGCTTGGTTGGAGCCTGTCTGATGTTGAGTGGGAGATCATTCCAAAGCCGGATCGCGTGAAGGGTATAGGAGTTAGAGACAAAACCGGTGCGATGAGAAGGAACAGTAAGCTTGAGACTACGGGACTCACGAAGGGTGCAACCTGATCGGGCGGTTATAAAATTAAATTTCGAACTAAGATAGCCGGGCGCATTCCGATCAAATAAAATAGAATATAGTGTGTGTGTGTGTGTGGGAGCCCCACTTAAATATTTATTTTATTCTGTTTTTAGTATTTGTGATTATAGCGGCACCAGAAATACATCATCTGTGAAAATTTCAACTGTCTAGTTATCACGGTTCATGGGATACATCAGCCTGGTGACAGACAGACAGACAGTGGAGTCTTAGTATAATAGGGTCCCGTTTTTACCCTTACCTTTTAAAAATCATTCTAGAAAAAAAACAAAGATGCCTACAAATTGAGTCAGTATCCTTATCGTACACAGACTGTGAGGTTAAAGATCGGGTGACGGTACGTTTATAAAATAAAATGTAACTGTATTCCGTAAATCATCAATATAACTTGAACATGTGTTAAACATTACCACGTCTGCTATAAGCAAATTGAGATGATTAATGGCGTTATTTATACATATGTAGACGCGTTACTGGCCTGAATTTTGAACGACTTTCTGGACACGTAAATCGCCCAGCGATAAGGAATTCACGGCACGGCCGGTTGTGTACTTGAGTGAGAGATATTTTGTTTTACCCGCCGATAACTCTTATTGTAATTAGGTAATCTCACTTTTAACTTTATATAATTTTTATTTTTCCTATGTACCACAACAATGTTTAAATGTAAAATGTATCCACGAATGCAGTGTCGATACAAACCCGATAGGGTTTCACAGCACTTTTCTGTCTGATGTAATGTAAGATTTTAATATAGAATAAATAATAATAATAATTAGCTATGAATCGTTTATCTGCCATTTTGACTTATGTCTTGTGTTGTGTTTTGTGTTTTGTCTGTGTTATGTTGTTGTGTGTTGTGTAAGAAAGGGATAAGTAAAATATTATTTAACTAAATCAGGCCCGTAAAGTTTTATGAATAAGGGGGATCTTTGAAGTTTGTATTAAGAGGGGACTCCCGCAAAATTGTAGTTTTTATTCTGTTTTTTTGCATGTATTTGTAATTATTAAGTTATTTTTATTACCATGGTTCTAGATTGAAAGCTTCACATTCTCAAACGAGTAATATCAAGAGAACTTGTCTATCTAATTCAGAATAAATTACCTGCAGCAAAAAAGTTCCGGACCTTAAACGTTACGTAAAAAATTACAAATTTTGTCCATGTTCGCTAGCACCATAGATAAAACTGCAAGTTCATATTAAACATAAGAAAAATAAAAAATAAACATAACGATGGGTCTTCTTTGGCGCAGGTACCTTAATATCTCTGTATATATGTATATAAATCCAAACTTGTTCGCCCTTTATCCTGAATGCGCTCTCAGCGCCCGAGTGTTATTTACAGTGATGCCAGAGCACTGAAAACTAAAATACGACTCCGATCTAAAAAAGGTACGATTTTACCAAAAGAAGTACAATTTCATTTTTCGTTCCAAAAAAACAATATAAACAGAAGGATTTTTAGAAACGAGTGATTTTTTTAAACTGATAATCTACGAAAACTACATTACGTAAAATAGTAAGGTATAAAAATACCAAAACAAACAAGTCACAAATTTTTACGCAATAAAATGGTACTTTTTTGGTCTGTCACTATTATTTCTACGCCATTTTGGCATATTTTTGAACCACTCATACGAAAAGTACGTAAAATCGTACTAAAATGTACGGTTTAGCCAAAAAGTACGATTTTAGTACGGTTTTGGGCGGGGTACGTTTTAAGTACGCACGCTGTTCAAAAAGTACGTAAAATCGTACTAAAAGGTACGATCTGGCAACACTGGTGATTTATTTGCTGGCAGGTGGAGCGAAGTGCGAAATGAGTTGTGGTATTTTCTATAAAAAGGGACCTTATTGTCGATGGCGCTTACGCCATTATTAACGATGCTCCGATATAAATAAAATGCTGCGCGAAGCCGTGCGGCGTAAGCGCCATCGACAATAAGGTCCCTTTTAATAGAAAATGCCTCAATTGTTGAGGTTCTGTGAGAGGATGGATGCACGTCCTTTAAAAGTTTGAATGTGCTTGTTATATCTTAGTGTGGTAAATGTACATAATAATTATTACTCGTATTAGTTCACCTATTATTGTTTTTAATTTGTTTGTGACTATAGTGACTATAGGTATATCATACTGTTATGCTGTACAACTATTTTGAAATAATAATAAAAAATAAAATAAAGTATTCAGTAAATCCTTAGCGAAATATGAGCCATTGTGAGTAAATCTTTAAACATTTACGACAAAGTGTTGCAACTGCAATTTCACACGACACATGACATCTGGCGTTATTATCACACGTGCATTATTTCAACAAATTGGCCAACAGGTGCTGACTTATCAAAAATAATTATCTTTGACTATTTATTGCACACAAATCTAAAAACAACTTAAGGCCCAATAAGTTCTTGTTTTTTTCTCACTCTCACTGAGCGTAAGCGTGAACGAGATGGAAGTGCGTGCACGGAAGCGTGGATAACATGTTTTTAGGGTTCCGTACCCAAAGGGTAAAAACGGTATTACTAAGAATCCACTGTCCGTCTGTCTGTCTGTCTGTCACCAGGCTGTATCTCATGAACCGTGATAGCTAGACAGCTGAAATTTTCACAGATGATGTATTTCTGTTGCCGCTATGACAACAAATACTAAAAAGTACGGAACTCTCGGTGCGCGAGTCCGACTCGCACTTGGCCGGTTTTTTAAACAAAATAAGAGCCTTGTATCTTCACACTTTCTCCGCGTAAACTACTGCTGCCTACTAGTGCAATAACCATCTAATTCTACAAACTCATCAGGTCTTTACCATTTACCTCAGAACAGCAATCATGTATATTTCTTGTGGTTTTTGCGGTGCCTATTACATAGTCTTATTTACTTTAGTATGATTGACAGCTTTGTTAAGGGGCCCATCCATTACCAGTCCGACGGACGATATCAGCCTGTCAGTTAGAACAAAAATTTGACAGTTCCAAACAACTGACAGGCCGATATCGTACGGCGAACTGGTAATGGGTGGGCCCCTTTAGGCTGACTTGACCTTGTAAATTAATTTGATTTATAATTTATTCAAAATAATGAAATGCAGCGGTATTCTGTTTTTAAAATATGTTAAGGTTTTGATATTGACAATCAAGTGGGGTAACTAGGGACAGGAGTGGTAACATAAGACAAAGAAAACATTCCCCAAATACATGAAAGTGGTTGATAGCAGTGTACTGTGTACAATCGTTGAATAAGAATTTACCAGTCTTAGCGCCACTTGCACCATTCCACTAACCCGGGGTTAACCGGTTAAACCTGGAGTTACCATGGTTACCTACCAGTACAATTTGAGACTGGGTTAACGGTTTTTCCGCTTAACCCCGGGTTAGTAGGATGGTGCAAGTGGCGCTTAGGGTAAATTTTTCAACTAGCTAGATTAGAACAAATTAAAAGAAAAAAACTGTCCCCAGTTATCGCACTTGAAAGTGTGTGCGGGAAATACACTGTGATTCTTGTTATTTGACATCTGGCTTGTATTTATTGGTGTGACCAAGATGCATTAAGAGTCGTATCAAAATCAACCAAAACCGCAGCCAAATAACACTAGACCCCACTCATAGTGTTGTGTTCCTGCCGGTGAGTAAGGTTGCCAGAGCTCAACGAGGGTGCGGAGTGTTAGGGTCGACAACGCGCATGTAACCTCTGGAGTTGTAGGCGTACATAGGCTACGAAGGCTGCTTAACATCAGGCGGGAAGTATGCTTGTTTGCCACCGACGTAGTATTAAAAAAAATAGGCAGCCAAGACGCCAAAATCTGAATACCGCGAACAATTTTTTTTAGCACGATCGTAAAATCGATGATTTTCTTAGATAGAGATTTTTGCAATGTAGATGAAGTAAACTAATGATAATTCCGTAATAAATTCATGAACCGGTTCTGATACTATAGTTATATTAGCTTTTTCCCGCGACTGCGTCTGCTTGGAATTAGTGACAGCAGCTAAAGTAAGTATAGCGCCTGGATAAAGTCTAATGGCAATCATTGAATTTGAGCACAAGTTTAATTGCTTACATCAATTAACAGGCAACTCATTAATTATCTCAATTCCACCCTGTCACCTTCTCTAGGGATGATTTCCGACATTAAATCATTTTACGGTTTAGACTCACTTGTTTTAGTCACTCGCGCGACATGTTTCGGAGAGCCTAGGTCTCCTTTCTCAAGCACTAATAGTGCGAGCAGCGTTCACGACGACCGTGTATTGCGTACTATTAGTGCTTGAGAAAGGAGACCTCCGACGAGGCTCTCCGAAACATGTCGCGCGAGTGACTAAAACAAGTGAGTAGTTTACGGTTTAGTAAAATGATTTAATGTTAGTATGTCTCACAACAGTTTAAATTCGATGATTTCCGACATGTAAACTATCCTATGTCCTTCCCCGGGACTCAAACTATCTATATCTTTATGCTAAATTTCAACTAAATCGGTTCAGCGGTTTAAGCGTGAAGAAGTAACACAGAGGCAGACAGAGAGACTTTCGCAATTCGCATTTATAATATTAAGTATGGATTCATCATTGGCCTTTGCGTCTATTGCAGACGATTTATGGTCTAAAACCGGAGAGACATCTTTTTTTGTGGCTAACTAATAGTTATATGTTATATTATACATGACGTAACTTGGTAGGTAGAGCTTAGGTTGTTTATGAAAAACGCGTACATTTTAGTTAAGGGTATTTTTTACTTTAATATTCGAAAGGGGGGTTAAATTTTCAATCAATATCATTTATTTGCAAGAATACTTAAGCGACACTTCCGAAACTGCAACGCTTACGAGCTTACTAGTGTTTCTAGTTTAGTAGATATTTGAGATTATCAAAATTACCTCGCTGTCGAAGTTACCTCAAAGCATTTATTTAGGCTAAAAACAAAATAAGAAAAAGTTGTTCCTCTACATGTAATATTGCTATGCCCTCACAGGGTCCATGTGGTACTACGCAGACTTTGTAATACCTATAATACCATGGTTGCAATAAATAAATATGAAATGAAATGAAGTATTTTAGTACTTACTCAACTTTGTAAGTTGAGGCCAAGGTTCATGTCTCTCTTGCACTGTTTACACAAACACAATACACTTATATACCACCTCAGCCTCAGTTAAATACGTAAGTCTCCGGGAAGCTCGGCTGAATTTCACCTTCCCATATATTATATACAAACGGAGTTTCGTTGTAATTTTAAAACTACGTGCTAGACCCGGGTATGTCCTTAAACTACGTCCAAAAGAGAGGTATGGGCACTGTGAATGACATCTCGCTTTGTGTGGTAGAGCACAGGACCTCCACCTTACAGAAAACCGCAGCCAAATAACACTAGACCCTACTAATAGTGTTGTGTTCCTGCCGGTGAGTAAGGTTGCCAGAGCTCGAGGGAGAGGAGTGTTAGGGTCGCCAACGCGCATGTAACTCCTCTGGAGTTGCAGGCGTACATAGGCTATGGAGACTGCTTAACATCAGGCGGGCCGTTTGCTTGTTTGCCACCGACGTAGTATAAAAAAAATAGATTGTAATGAAACTTTGCACATAGGTATATCTAGTTCTGTGATTAGTTTATATAGCTCTAGAGTAAAAACTAATTTTGTATGAAAAACTTAAAGTCGCTGTATTTTTAATTACTATGGTATCTGAAGCTACATAAACTAATTACAGACCTAGATATACCTTATCCCATTGTAAGTACAAAGTTTCAGAGCAATCTAGCTAGTCGTTTTAAAATGAAAGCGTAACTACGTTTGTATGGAGAGCCGAGCTTGCCGGAGACTTAACCATTCATTCATTTCATTTCATTTATTTATTTCTATAACAATATGATATTGTGTTAGAAAAATCTTACAAACTATGTATTAGCACATAAATAATAGCGGGACATGTCAAGAAATAAAATTCCAAAAATACAATTCAAACAAAAAACAAAAAAAAGTACAGATGAAGTAGGTAATAAAAATGTCATCATTCATGTGTAACAAAAGTTACATAAGATAATTTTGTAAAAACAGTTTAATTTGCAAATATCTCGTCGATGCTGTAAAAGCACCCCCTCAATAAAAATATCTTCAAGTGCTTACTAAATATTTTATAATCTGTAATATCCTTTAGATTTGCAGGTAGTTGGTTAAAAATTCGAATGGCTTGGTATCTTACACTATGCCTTGCTACTTGTTGTTTAGGACAGAAGAAGTGCTTTATGTTTTTTGTAACCTTTGGTATGCTTAGGATTAGGAGCAGATCTGCTCCATATACATTCAACTTTAAACATGAAGTAGTCTAGATTGCTATTTAAATAGCAATTTTTTGACAGGAGCATACGAAAGGTTAATTTGAACAACAAATCACTGGAAATTAATTAGTGATAACCATTTTTCACAACTGACAGTGACAACTTATTTCGCTCTTTAGTTGACAACAGACCACGTCTATAATATCATTAATATTTTATCAAACAAATTCTGATTTCAATTTACGATTCTGTCTGCCTGCGCCCCTGGCCAGCACTATCTACGGTGTTCCGTGGGTACCACTTGGTAACCATTTTGGCCCACTTTTCCGGGCGCATGCGGCAGACATGTCTATCGAGACATCAACAACTCTAGTCCCGGGGCGTAGTTCGGTGTCTCTGACTTATGGATGGTATAGAAAGGATGCCAATCTCTTATGGCAGTATTGTTGCAAAAGTGACCGCTTTCAGCTTTAAATAATAGTTCCTAATCTCTCCGGTGGCGCTAGTTAGGCTCTGGGACATGAGTATAACATGAACACGCAACAAATAACCCGACCAAATTACGTAGGTTGTTTTTGGTAGTATTTCGGTGTATGGTGGCGCCGCCTAATTACTGTTTTTTGATGGACACTTTTCATACATAGAGATTTGGCTCCTTTATATAGTCTCCATGCTCTGACTGAAGAAATTAAAAGTATTTTTTTTTAATTTTCAGACAAAAGGTGGTCGAGTCGATAGAGATCCCAATCCTCACAAGATGCTGCTTCTGTTTTCCACTACGGAAAGGACTTATTGCCTTCGCGTATGGAAACCTGGTAAGTCATTTACAGTTATATCATTGTTTATGAGCATCACTTCAGCTCCGTATGATTGATGGTTTATTTTTCTTACATGCATCACTTAAAGACTACTCACGCTAGACCGGTCCGGGTCTGGGCCGAGGCGTCCGAGACTTCGTTTCCTATAAACAGCCTAGATGATCACGTGATCGTAAACGTTTTTTCATTCAGATAAGGTTATTGTTTGTTGGCTTATAAAATAAATAATTATTGTTTATTAAATATTTCGTATTTGCCTGTTAAACATCTATGGTACCATGCCTTTAGCACATGATAGTCACAAACTAGCTTTAAACAAGTCTATCGGCCTAATTCTAACTTTAAGATATGTCAAAAATTTGCTAAAGATTCGATATGGATCGGATATATCCATAGACATAGTATATACAAGTAGTTATAGACGCGCCACCGTCCGACCGGGGGTAAGAGAAAGAATATTCATATAAAATTTGGGCAGCATAGAATTTTTTCTCTTTCACTTATAATTTTTGGTATTTAACCATCGCCTTATGATGCCACCCGATCGGTGATAAGGACAAAGCACAGCACTATTTTCTCATTCCTCTAATAGGAGTTGGAGAATAAGTTGGACGGAGAAAAAAACGAACGAGGAAGTGCTTCGAATTGTGGGAGAGAAGAGAAACCTGCTGAGAACTATAGAAAATAGACGAGGCAGAATGATAGGTCACTTGATAAGACACGACACTTTCTTTAACACTATATTAGAAGGCAAGATAGAAGCGAGAAGAGGCCGCGGAAAACCACGAGCAAGCTACACACAACAACTGAAAGCGAAAGCAAATGTCGTGTCTTACAGGGACCTAAAGAACCTGGCCGAGGACCGAGAAAACTGGCGCATACTCCACCGACAAGAGCCATGCTCTTAAATTATGAAATAGGAGTTGCAATAAGACTATCTTTCTCTATCAAAGAGTGTCTTCTTCTTTTAAAATTATGGCTTCAGCCCAGTGGGACTATTTCGCCAGTATCAAGGTATTAAGAGGTTTAAAAACTACAAAAATTGTACGGTTGTACAAGACAGTGTACGGTGATTCGTTAGCTCTTGTAAATCGATAGCTAGACTTTACAAGAAGCACGTGGACTACCGGCCGTTGACTCCAAGATGGTGGTTAAACGCGCTTCAAAATTAATTCTCCATTCACTGCACACTACCACATTAGTTTACTGTATAATAAGCTATCGATATTACACTTTAAACAATATTAATGAGCAAAAGTACCGTTTGAAAAAACGTCACTTTTGACACTGACATTTGACATATCCGATCCATGTCGTATCTTTAGCAAATTTTTGACGTACCTATGTATCTTATTTAAAGTTAGAATCAGGCCCTATTGGTATACATCGAAATCATTCTGGAGCGGGAAACACCCGAATTAGAATGATGCCACCGAAAACATAATTGTAAAACATTGGCCAAGTTCTATGACAAAAAGTAGTGATCGCAGAAAGGATGTCAAGTCCATATCGCTGTGAAAATGACGGATGCCTTATCACAGCGATAAACACGGGCAATGTCACTGACCTTCCCTTTTAGTATGTTGTGAGCTGTATAGACGGTATAAGTAAACAACTTTTACTCGGCATCGGAAAGTGATGAAACCGCGAGCGTGGCGCAAACCTTACGTTACGTAAAGGGACTTTGCACACATCCGATAAATACTTAGTAAACTATGTTATTTTATGGCTTCATTAGGTATAATTATATTGCAAGTTATGCAGTTTCTAGTAGTTAAATAGATTTTTTGTTATAATTCACAAGTGTAGGATTCATGACAAAGCAATAATGAAGTAACTTTGAGCAGAATCATACCCTGTTTGCGTCCTGCTTTCGGGTAAAAAGACAGTTTTCGTTTTTATAGTTTGGTTTTTAACATGTTGCAAACCACATTTATCTAGGTATATTTCTTTTAAGTTGATAGATGAACAAGTCATGCCGAAAGTAAGATACAAAAGTAACAAAAGGTACAACACCTTTAGGTACTGACAAGAGATATAGGTATGTGTATACATTGTATATATTACAAAATATATGCCCAATACCCGTACCGGTTACAGTTACAGAAGAGTCATTATTGCAACTGGAACATGCTGTAGAGAAAATAAAATGCCATATCATCGGTTTAAGTGAAGTAAGAAGGTTAGGCGAAGAAATTCTAGACCGTAGCGAATATATTCTCTTTTATAAAGGTGAAACGAAAGGCATGTTTGGAGTTGGTTTCTTAGTAAAAAAGCAGCTATGCAAGGAAATTGAACAATTTATAGGTATCTCAGAAAGAATAGCTGTTTTAAACATAAACTTACCAGGATCTAGAAACAAATGGTCCATAATTCAAGCATATGCACCCACAGACATAGCTAGCAAAGAAGAGAAAAACTCCTTCTATACATTATTAAGAAGCACCATAGAAAATACCCACAAAAACATTATATTGATGGGAGATTTCAACAGCACACTGGGATCCGAGGAGACAAATAATAGTAGCGTTGGCAAATACACTACAGGAAAAAGAAATGATAATGGTACCAGATTAATAGAGTTTGCGATGGAAAAAAGATTATACATAATGAATACATTTTTCAAAAAAAGATTTAGCAAAAAATGGACATGGCTGTCTCCACTGGGAGTAAAAGATGAAAGAGATTTTATATTAACTAATAACAAAAAAGCATTTTTTGACGTAGAACCACTAAACAATGTGAATTTTAATTCAGATCACCGACTGATTCGTGGAAGAATTACTACCAAAAATACCCAAAAATCAAGAAAGCATATAACTAAAAATAAGACTGTAATTCCACATCACATCCCAGAAGAGATGAAAAAACATATATCGGAGAAACTTTCACATGCAGACCAAATTACTAACATACAAGAAAAATATAATATCATAGAAAGAGAACTAATTGATTTAAATAAGCAGTTCAAAAACATATCTGAGAAAAGAGACAGAATGGGACCAGAAGCGAGAAACCTCATAATTCAAAGGCAACATCTGCTTATAGACAAGAAAACCAATAGAAAAGAAATAACATCTATCAGCAAGCAAATAAATGAAAGTATCAGAAAATACAGACATAAAACAAGGACAGATAGGATTCAAAATTGCATTGAAAAAACAGGAGGAGTAAAGAAAGCCATGAAAGAGCTTAAAGAAGAAAAATCTTGGATCCCTTCGATTCAAGACAAAAATAAAAAACAGACATCCAAACGACTACATATAATGGACGTGGCCACTGAATTTTATAGAAACCTCTACAACGACGATGAAAGTCAGGAAAATGAAAATAAGGACTATGATTTCCAGAGTAACACCGATGAGGTTCCCGAATTCTTAAAAAGAGAAGTGGAGCTTGCTATTTTAAGTCAAAAAAACGATAAATCCCCTGGCGATGACAATATTACTAATGAGTTATTAAAGGCAGCCCTTAACAGTATTATTGATCCGCTCACTAACCTTTTTAATGAAATCTTAAAGAATGAAAAAATACCAACACAATGGACAAAAACTACAATCACACTCTTACATAAAAAGGGAGACAAAAGCGACATAAATAACTACAGACCTATAAGCTTAATGAGTAATATATATAAAGTGTTTTCGAAATTAATTTTAGGACGAGTTACAAAAGTTTTGGATGAGAACCAACCAAGAGAGCAAGCTGGATTCCGAAAAAACTTCTCCACAATAGACCACATCTCAGTCATCAAACAAATTGTTGAAAAATGTCATGAATACAGAAGACAATATTACGTGGCATTTGTAGATTATAATAAGGCGTTTGACTCACTTAAGCATAACAAGATATGGGAAGCACTTAAGGAACAAGGCGTCCCGGAAAAATACATTAGGATTATAAAAGAAATATACTCAAAAAGCACAGCAAAGATTAAATTAGAGAGAATAGGTGAAGAATTTAATATAGGAAAAGGAGTCAGACAGGGTGATCCTTTGTCGCCAAAGATATTTATAGCAGTCCTCGAAAGTGTGTTTAGACGGATGAACTGGGAGAGCTATGGTCTCAATATTAATGGAAGAAAACTTAACCATCTACGTTTTGCAGACGATCTGATTCTGTTAACAGATAATCCCAAAGAACTCCAGTACATGCTGGAAGAACTAGACACACAAAGCAAACTGGTCGGCCTGTCCATGAACATGTCAAAAACTAAATTAATGACAAATAACTCTAAAGACCAAATCAATATAAACGGAAATACAATAGAATATGTAACTGAGTATGTATACCTTGGTCAAATAATATCACCATCAGATCAGTCTAACAAGGAAATTGAAAAACGAATATCAAATGCATGGAAGAAATTTTGGTCATTAAAAGAGGTTATGAAGGCGAAAGAAATACCAACAAGCCAGAAATTTAAAGTTTTTAATATGTGCATTGTACCTGTACTCACCTATGGATGCCAAACTTGGGCACTTACGAAAAAACAAGAAAAAAGGCTCGCTACATGTCAAAACAACATGGAAAGAAGCGTGTTAAACATTAAACTCAAGGATAGAGTGAAATTGTCCATAATTAGAGCCAGATCAAAGTGTGGGAGAGTAGTTAAAAAGGTCAAGCAACAGAAGTGGCGGTGGACCGGTCACATCATCAGAGAAGTGCTAGAAAAGTGGACAAGAGACCTTATAGAGTGGTACCCAAGGGGGCACAAAAGGAAGAGAGGAAAGCCTACTCGTAGATGGTCGGATGACTTAAAAAGGATAGGCGGAGTGGACTGGACCAGGAAAGCAAGAGACCGGGATACCTGGAAGGACTTGGAGGAGGCCTATGTCGGAGGACAAGCTGAAGTTGTCGATGGGAACTAGAAAATAGTAAATAGTAATATATATATAATTATAGAGAAAAATAAGGTATATTTAAGTAGATTGTTACAAAACTTCAGAAATAAAGGCTATTTTTATTTTATTTTATTACCCGTACCGGTTAAACTCGTTATGACGCATTCCTATTTCCAACATCTTAGAATTAGCTGCAAAACACGCAATTTTAACTAATTAAAAAAACTAGACCTATTTGATCGACTCGAATTTATTTATTTATTTAATATGCTGTTTTAAGTCTAATTATCTACTCTAGTCTCTAAACAGCTTTCTTCGTTATCAAGTACTCATCATTGTTCGTTTATGCTCAATTTTTTTTATCACAAATAAACTTAAATGGTATTTACATGATTATACTCCGCCAAACCGAGGACAATTTGTTGGCGGATAAAGCGCTCTCTATCCTCTTGTGTTCTACCCACTTATAACCTAAATTTTTATAACTTATAACTTAAAATCTGCTTAGAAATTGCAGATCGAATGCACGACAAAAAATACAGTTTCTTGAGTAAATATACATTTTAGCTGCACCTGTCTCATGTCTCATATTCTCGTTTTCAGATCCTGACACTAGTAGTGACAGGTTTCCTGTCATTCTACATATCTTACCTAAGGAATGAGGGCATCACAGACCCGTCGGAGTTTCCCCGTCTCATAGCAGATACTACAGCGTTGGTGATGGAGACAGTCATGACAGTGGCGTTCATCGTTGCGTTACATAAGGTATGTATAATTATGTTATTGTCTACCGTTACGAATACTTAAAGCATTTTTATTTTTAGGGTTCCGTACGCAAAGGTTAAAAGCGGGACCCAATTAATTACTAATACTCGTCTGTCCGTCTGTCTGTCAACAGGCTGTATCTCATCAACCGTGATAGCTATTAGACAGTTGAAATTTTCAGTTGATGTATTTCTGTTGCCGCTATAACAACAAATACTAAAAAGTACGGAAACCCTCGGTGGGCGAGTCCGACTCGCACTTGTCCAGTTTTTTTATTAATTACGACTATAAACTATGGTAGGTGGCCATTACAGCTAAGGGCTCTAAGCTAAGAGACAGTTCTAGTCATTTTTGGTCAATGGTGGAGGAAGATGACAACCATACCAAGTTTGTAAAACTTTGACCACTTTTTACATATTCAGTTTCGGTTTTTCATATTTCAACGGTACTCCCCCAGGTGGGGCTCTTATAGATGCCCTAAACGTACTCTGCGGTGGCAGCATGAGGGCAGCATGGTTCCATTTTTATCGCCTCACTATGCCTGTCACTTTCGCACTTACATAATTGTTAGAACTTGACAGGCATTGGTGACAGGTGATAAAAATACGACCGTGCTACGGCGGCTGTTTCACTTAAAACGACAAACAAAACGCACTTGTACATGTAAGATCTAAAGTCATCTACGCCAATGCACATAGTGCAGAATTTTACTAAATCATTGGACTAGATTGGGTTAAATGAGATGAAATAAAAATCTCACAACTGTGCACTGTGGGAATGGGAGGAAGCTGGTTGATTATGTAAATTTTAAATGGTATCTAATGTCTGACATTGATTGTGTTTTATTCCCTAGCCTTAATTAATAAAGCATTTAAAATCCTATGTAATAAACTAGGTATGTTAAAGACAAAGACAATGACCGGAACTTGAAATGCCGCGTTGAATGGGCCTATTCTTAGGAACAGTTGTGGTCTCAAATTTTCAAATTATGCGTTATCAACTAACGTAGGTACCTATCCTTCTAAGAAGGAATTATTGATTAACAACTGTCCTGTCCTCGTCCTCATATTGTAATGCGTTTTTACTTAGGTACCAATAACTTCCTTTATTATAATAATTTTGTTTCCTTTCATCATTTCCTTGTGTCAAGGCGATTAAGACGTTACGTATGACCTTTGTTCAAAGCACGTATCTTCCACGCTCAGCTGCCAAGTGTAATGTTATCTTATTGTTGTCAGATCAAGTTACTGAAGTAAATACGATTTGTATTTAATTGTGGAGGGTGTTGTTTGAATACCTTCAATTGATGTTAAGCCTTTCGCGAATATTCGTAATAATATGATGTCTTTTTGTTAGCATAATGTGCTAATTTTGCGAAAAGTGGCATAGCGAATAACTTTTTAGAATTCGTGGTGAAGATAGTTCACACCGCCATTTTTTTACCCGACCCGACCCGAACCGTTTTAGCGTGAGGCATCCTTTATGCGAATGAAAACTCAATCAGAAAGATATGTTTATAGCCTCTATAGGAGAGACGTGAAACTATTGGATATGATCCGTTCAGATTAACTTTACTCCATGTTTTAATATGATCACTATATTTTCCAGAAACACGTGGTGCTAATGAAGGTGTATCTGTACTTCGAGATCGTGTTCTCCATCATCGGCTTCGCTTACAGCCTGGCGTTTATGACCAAGGAAACGGCCAGCGAACTGTTCCTCATACTCTTCCAACTCAGTAAGTATCTTCTTGGTCTGTATCAATTCTGAAGTTCTATCCCTCAAAAGTTTCTCGTGGCTTCATGCAGCTTTCTCCATCTAACTCGGTCAGCTGTCCTTAACGCTGGGGAACCGGCCGCGGGGTCTCTTTCCCTCCACCTTGCCCAGTAAGTATACTAGATATTATCTTCTTCTCTTCTTCATTTGCCATGCCCTAACGGACGTCGGTGACCACCTTTGCCATCTCCCTCCTGTTCTTAGCCATTCTTGCCAGTATGGCTGCGTTATCCACGTTCGTCCATTTTTTTATGTTGTCAAACTAGGTGACCCTCCTTCTTCCCCGTCCCCTCTTGCCATACATTTTTCTTTCCAATATTAGTTGTAGTATATTATATTTGTCATTTCTGCATGTGTCCAAAATATGATATTTTCCTTCTTTTTACCGTGATCAAAACTTCTAACGTTTTCTTCATTATTTTAAGCCTGGAACATTCATTCATCATGATTCCTGATGAAGGTGTCCCTGTACTTCTAAATCGTGTTTCCCATCACCCTGGCGTACAGTCTGGCGTTCATGACCAAGTAGACGGCAAACAAGCTGTTCCTTATCCTCTTCCAACTCATTAAGCATACTTGAACAATATTTTAAAAGAGATCCCAAAGTTCAAGGTACGCGACATCGCTTAGAGAATTGCCCGACTTATTGAGCTCTAGAATGGTCTGGGTCCCTTTGGCTATGCCCCCCGATGAACCGATAAATCGAAGGACTATGCTTTATTCAAGTTTTGTTCTGATAATAAATGTAATGGACACAATCTTCGAAATTAAACTATCGTGAGACATATTTCAAAATATTTAGATCACTACGGTTTCACTCGCTATTATTTTTAGTCGCTTTTGGCTAAATGTTTTGGACTCTTCGGCGCGGGCAGTGCACAGAGTAGAGCCGCCGCAAACACTCGTGCCTGAGGAAGGACTCCCGAAGAGTCCGAAACATGTCGCCAGAAGAAATAATAGTGAGTGAAACCGTAGTGATCTAAATATTTTGGACACAATCTTATACAGGCAGATACCTAATAATAGCATATCGGTTCAAGTTTTTTGGCTTTCAATACCTATCCATCATATGCCCAACATCACTTTTTCTTATTTTCCAGTGCTCCAGATCTACCTAGTAATCCTAATTTGGAGCTCAATCGTCAAGATGGAGCGAGACGGCACCGTCAAATACACGAGAGAAAGAGATCCCGTCTAACCTGCGTCGATCTTGGCTTTCGACATGCTACATCTCTTTCCTTCCCCGTGATATAGAAAAGGACACTAAGAAAGAATTTAAGAATTTCATACATTGACTCGCCATTTCCTATCTCTATCGCACTATTATAATTCTATTGCTGTATCGCCGATAATGTAAGCAGTACAACAATATAATTATGCGTGTGTGATAGAGATAGGAAATGGCGGATCAGTGTTCGGAACTATTCGTGATTAACGTCCTTACTTTAATGAAAAGGGCGCGTGTATGAGAAGTCAAATTAGTAAGTTTTGCTGCTGTCTCCTTCATTGTTATGAGGAACGAAAGGGATGTAATGATAAAACTTTTAGTGAGTCCAGCCAAGTTTAGTGTATATGTGCATTTGATTACCACTTCCTGTAAAAATACGAATAATAATATATGATTATGATTACAAAGAAATATAATATGAAGATCAATGAAAGTTGGTATACATTATTAAATAATTAAAATTATATCAAATAATTATAAAATAAAATGAAAGAATGTATATTTTTTAATAAATGTTTCACAGGTAATTTTTAATGTGATGGCTAGGATCTTAATAATGTGCCTTTTCTGTACAACGAGTAAATGTGTATATGTGACGCTCAACCAAAAGGTACCACATTGTCGCTTGTTGATAAGGTTGATTTCTAATTGAAGCTATATGGAAATAGCGCCTTACTGACAAACGACAATAAGTACCCTTTTGGTTGAAAATATCACATATTTTGACGAAACTGTCGAACTGTTATATAAATGTTGTACTTATATGGAATATTCATATTTCTTACATTTTTATGGCTCTGTCACTTTAAAGATATAGAGTTTATAATAATATAAAAATTGGCCAAGAGCAAATCGGGCCATGCACAGTGTAGGGTTCCGTAGTTACCATTCTGTCATAGGCTAACAATCGGGGACATTCCCGGTGAACCACTTCAGAAAAAAAATACCTCGATCCATAGGCATAGTATAGTAGTTATAGACATGAAACCGAGAAACCAGGGGTAAGAGAAAGACATATTCATGTATTGACAGGTTAATGTATGACAGCATAATCCTTTTTCTCTTTCACTCTTATAAATTTCGGTATTTCGCCATCGCCTCCTACCTATGCTGCCATAAACCGACCATGAAAAAAAAAACCCGGTCGGTGATAAGGACAAAGCATGCCACTATTATTTTCTCTTTCCTCTTATAGGAATCGCAATAAGACTATCTTTCTCTATCAAAGAGTGCCAGGCCCTTGCCTCGATCCTTACGAGCGAGCTAAACTCCGCTTCCCATAGAGATAACCAATTACGATGCATCTTCATGTCAATAATAAAAAGGGTAAAAACAGGTAATGAGACAAACAAGGTATAAGGACAGTTTATTAATATTGTCTTCGGTTACCGCGATAGTTACTCATGAAATAAAACTATGAAAACGGATTATATCGGGATTATAACGGGTGACCCGTTGACCACGAACGCTGTAAAGAGTTCGAAACGTCGGGATGTATTATAAATTCAATATACGCGATATAATCCGTTTTCATAGTTTTATTTCATAGTTTATTAGTTGTTGTTGTTTAGGCTAAGCTTCGCCTCCCCATAATGATAACCAATTAGGATGCATTTTGGATTCCTTATCTTAGTTTGCAAATGCTGACCGTCACAAAGACAATGGACGGCAATAAACTTTACCTGAGCTAACCTTTTTTTTTCAACACCCACATTTTTAAGTGCCATGCTATTGGTCATCACTTTTTGATATCGCCTGACCGTCTGCAAGACGTTTAAACGATTTTTGCCCTTACGGTGGTTCACCGGGAATGACCCCGATTGTACTACCTACACTACTGTTGCCAGTCCCGCTCCATAAAGCCGTGTAAGTGCGCAAGAGATAGCATGATTCCGATGATTTAGAACCTGACTCGCCAGTTAGTTTTGCGTCAATCCTCAACACTCACGAAAATAACCCCCGCGTCTCTCTCGCGCTTAGGCAAAAGTATTTTTTATCGCAAATTCGCCACTGGATACCCTGTATACATACATATCTTAGAAAACTGATCTAGATATATTATGAATACATTACGTAGGTATTTTCAGAAAATCAAGATGCCTAAAATTTATATGAAGTAAACTAAGTATAGGTATAAATATAAACATGTACATTTTTAAAGATGGATATTTTTGATATAAAAAATATGGATGTGTTTACGTTTTGAACAAAATATAATGACAGTATAATGTTATGTTTATGTTATAAGTTTTATGCCAAAAAAGATGTTAATATCACAATAAAACGATCATGATTAAATCTTTTTTTTATTTTAAATCATATTTTTATCAAATATAAATATAAAGTATAAACTTATAACCTTTTATATCACAATAAACATGTGTCTAAAACGTTCCACTATACTTCGTAGTTTAGCATTAAAAAGAACTTCGCAGAAGTAAGCTAGCGGTTCAAAATCGGGCACTTTTTGCGGTAAAATTTGAAGTAAATTACAATTAAGGATGACTCACGTTAGACCGGGCCGTGACCGGGCCGGAGCTTCCGGCGCTTACTTTTCTATGATATGACAGGTGATCACGTGATGCTTTCCATAGAAAACGAAGCGCCGGAAGCTCCGGCCCGGTCACGGCCCGGTCTAACGTGAGTCATCCTTTATGGGCCAGCATGCTAGGTACATTAGATAATTCAATGATTATTAACAATTATTAAAGAGCCTAATAAAAACTGCACGCTTAGATAAAGATAAAGTTAAAGATAGTTTATTATTTAAGTATAGGCATATTACAGTCCGTGGAGTTCTTTCTGATGCTAAAAAACCCACACACGTATTTTAATGCCTTTCATTATGTAGCACCCACATAAACTATTACATTATAGATGGCAGTCGATCATGTAAACGCACCACGAATCAGTGCGTCTTACGCGTACTCATGCCAGATGTCTTTATTAATCAGACTTTTTAGTCTTTCGTCTCGCTCTTCCTCCAGCTGCTTGTAGTAGCTGGATACTAGCATCAGCATGTAGCAATGGATGACTGTAAAATAATAAATGACCGTGAATACATAACACTTTACATAGCAGATACGGATATAGAGAGATCTTCTACTATACGGTTTTCATTGGTAAAATGGAAAAGTTTTCATACATTTTTATCGCTGACTGTACTTTTTTTTCAGCGGACAAACTACTCGTCGAGACAAAAATCTAACAAACTCAAACACAATTAGGTTGAGTTGTTTTATCACAGTTCCTTTAGCCACCATCCATCATGAGATCAGCTTGGTAGTACCATAATTATTGCATTCTCACTCAACTTACAGCTTAATCAAATACTGAGAAATGGGCAAATTTAGCTTGCAAACATTTGACACGAACTGAACATACGGATTATTCGACGTTCATGCCAATATCGTTTCTTCCTATTGCAGAATTGCGAACAGGAAGAATCGCTACTGTACACAAATAATGACTGTGCACAGTAGCGAATGTGGTGAAATACTATTGTGTAGAATTCTGATTGTGGAGATTTGCGAACAGGAAGAATCGCTACTGTACACAAATAATGACTGTGCACAGTAGCGAATGTGGTGAAATACTATTGTGTAGAATTCAGATTGTGCAGATTTGCGAACAGGAAGAATCGCTACTGTACACAAATAATAACTGTGCACAAAAGCGAATGTGGGGAAAATACTATTGTGTGGAATTCTGATTGTGCAGATTTGCGAATAGGAAGAAACGATATTGGCATGAACGTCGAATAATCCGAACATGCATAGGGTCGCTTATCCATAGTAAGGCAGAAAGTAAAAAGGCAATAATTATAAGTCTTCTTGTTCAGAGTGGCCAGTTACTATTGAGGAGCCAATAACTATAGGTATAGCAGTCACCCTACTCGTACATCGTATACATTGAAAATTAAATAAAAGTTTATTTTAAAAAAAACTCACGCAAGCTAAAGAGCTTGATGACGTTGAGCGTCAGACTGGTGTCGGAGTTGTTCACCATGAAGAAGTTGAACAACAGCATGTAGCACATTACGCCGCACCTACTGAACTTTCTATCTAGTTACCTTCGTGACAGAAACCAGTATGTTGAATGGGGTGGATATAGTTCAAGGCCCTTTTTCACTCGGTCCGGCGTGAGTCAGGGCAGCACTCTTGGCCCAACATTATTTACGATAATGATAAATGACTTGCCGAGGGTGGTACACACTGCTGGCTGTTTGTTGTTCGCTGATGACTTGAAACTGTATCTGGGAGCAGGAGACAAGTCTGATCTAGAAGATCTCCAGAGGGACATTGACGCGGTGACCGAGTGGAGTGAGAACAATAAGCTGCATTTTAACACCTCCAAATGTAAAGTTATTACTTTCTCGAGAATTCGGTCACCTCACATTAAACAATATCACATTAAAGACGCAGTGATGGATCGCGTTGATGAGATAACTGACCTGGGGCTGACCTTGGACTCGAGACTTGACTTTAGGACGCACGTTACCAACATCTGTAAGCAGGCGAATAAGGTCCTGGGGTTTGTCATGAGGGTATCTAGCCAGTTTCGTGACACTCGTGTTTTGCAGCTGCTATACAACGCCTATGTTCGCAGCAAACTTGAATTTGGCGCTTGTGTCTGGGATCCACACGAAAGCAAGTATACCCTCATGATAGAAAAAATCCAGAGGAAATTTGCTAGATTTCTGTATAGGAAAAAGTTTGGATATTATCCTTATTTGTATCCATCACTGTTTGTCAGTGGTATGGTCGGGATGGATACATTAGAGTTGCGGCGGAAGTTGTTACTGATGGTACATTACTATAAGCTACTTCGCAACCAAGTCGCGAATCCATCTACACTGTCTAGAATAGGTCTATCGGTGCCGCCCCCTCGCCGTTGCCCAGCGGCAGGGGAGGGTGGGGCGGTGGTTTCGCGGCGGCGCCGGCGTCTGTTCGCGTGCCCGGGCTCGGTGAGGCGCACGCGCTGGGCTGCAAACGCTCCCTCTGCAAGAGCTATCGCTCTGTTAAATGATATGTCTCTGCGATTACCTGACGTTGACATTTTTTATCATGCGTCTTACCCAGTTATCAAAGGCATTTATGAATTTTTGAATTTAATTTAATTGATAATTATTTATTTACTTTACTGACATAATATTATATAATTGAATTTGTTTCTCTTTTTTTTTTTGTAATTTTGACATGTAATTTTATAGTGTAAGTGTAACATACCATGTATGATATAATAACATGTAAGCGCCTTGGTTATAGACTGTAAGCTTATTTGTAAATAAATAAAATGAAATGAAATCACATGTATAATGGTTGGTGCTGGGACACTTAAAAACAATATAAAGTACCATCTGTTGCGAACGCAACCTTTTATTTGTAATGCAGTAGCTAAACGCAGCCGTCGGGCTCGCTTACTATGCGGAGGCTTATTTAAATGCACCAATAGGAGCGCTCCACATGACCTGTATCGCGGCCAATTAGAGGCACCTAAATTTAGACTACCATTTTAACATTCAAAATTAGCTAAATCACTTTCGCATCAGCCTCCATACTATTACCACCACTTCTACACTTTTAATCGTTTACGTCAACTGTACCTTGTAAAGTAACCAGCACCTATATCGACACGTTTACTTCAAATCGAAGTCTTTTTATTTGTCGTCGAGACCTGCACGGCGGCTACACCATCTGATCCAGTAACACTGGGATTCCTGAATCGCTGCAAAAAGTCGCCGTGTGCTATCGCCTTTATGAGTAAGGGTGGACTAACAGAATAAACAAACTCACGCAAACTAAGGAGCTCAATGACGTAGACCGTGAGGCTGGTGTCGGAGTTGTTCACCATGAAGAAGTTGAACAGCAGCATGTAGCACATCACATGTATCATGGTTGGTGCTGGGACACTTAAAAACAATATAGAGTACCGTCTGACCCCGTAACACTGGTATTCCTGAATCGCTGCAAAAAGTCGTCGTGTGCTTCCCTCGTGAATAAGGTTTAATTTAAACCAACAGAATGAAAAAACTCACGTAAGCTAAGGAGCTCAATAACGTAGACCGTGAGACTGGTGTCGGAGTTGTTCACCATGAAGAAGATGAACAGCAGCATGAAGCACATCACCTGCATCATGGTTGGTGCTGGGACACTTAAAAACAATATAGAGTACCGTCTGATCCTGTAACACTGGCATTCCTGAATCGCTGCAAAAAGTCGCCGTGTGCTATCGCCATTATGGGTAAAGTCGCCGTGTGCTTCCCTCATGAATAAGGTTTAATTTAAACCAACAGAATGAAAAGACTCACGCAAGCTAAGGAGCTCAATGACGTAGACCGTGAGGCTGGTGTCGGAGAAGTTGTTCACCATGAAGAAGATGAACAGCAGCATGTAGCACATCACTTGGATGGAGGTCCAGATCACCCACGGGCGCATGAGACGGGCGTCTTCCTGCAGACACAAGTTTTATATTTAGGTAGGGTAATTACGCGAATAGAATCAGAAATGATGATATCCGCAGTAGAACTAGGGTCACCGACATATCTCGCAGAATTGCGAATCTTAAATGGCAGTGGGGGGGCACATTGCTCGCAGAAGTGATGGCCGGTGGGGCCAGAAGGTTCTGAAGTAGCGTCCGCGTACCGGAAGACGAACTGCGGGAAGGCCTCCAACGAGGTGGAGCGACGACCTGGTGAAGGTAGCGGGAATTCGGTGGATGAGAGCGGCACAGGATCGGTCGGAGTGGCGTGCCTTAGGGGAGGCCTATGTCCAGCAGTGGACGTCTATCGGCTGACATAATGATGATGATGAATTACGCGAACCGCAATAGCCAAACAAGCCTTCAACAATAAAAAACATATTTTCAAATCAAAAAAATATCTACTAACAAAAAAAAACATTTTATTCAGTATTCAGTATTCATTTATTTCTTGCTTCCATGGTACATTTTTGGGTAGTATTTACATATTTCTTATGGTATCACATGGACCCTGAATAGGGTGTAGCAAATACAGATAATTAAATTAAATTACAGTTACTTAACTATATCTAGTGGCTTTTACAAACTTATAACTACGTATATAAACTTTGTATATGATATAACACAAAATTATTACTAGTAACAACAATAATTATAATATATATGTATTATAATATATATGTATTACGAGCATATCGATCAATAGGGGACGTAGGGGAGGGGGTAGGTGGGACGACCTATGACTATAATTTCCTTTCTTCCATAAATTCGGTTATTGTATAATATGCTTTTGTTAATAAATGCTGTTTTAATTTCTTTTCAAATGTATTGTTGTTTTCTTCTGATTTGATAAAACTGGGGATATGATTGTAGATTTGTATCGACGTGTAGTATGGGCCTTTTTTATAAATGTCTATTTTTGGTTCTGGTAGAATTAGATCTAAATTACGGCGGGGGTTTGTACTGAAATCGAATAGATGAATATTTTTACGAACAAATATGGCTGACTCTAAAATGCAAATTGAAGGTAAGGTTAAAACTCCTAGTCTAATAAAGTGTGGTTTGCAACTAGTTCTTTGTTTGATATTTACGATTATGCGTATGCATTTCTTCTGCATGACAAAGGCATCATGTGCGTCAGTACTGTGTCCCCACAATAAAACTCCGTATCGTAACAAGGAATGCGCATATCCATAATATGCTGTAAGCGCACATGATTCATTTGTGTTAGACTTAAGTACACTTAAGGCATAAATAAATGAAGCTAGTTTATTTTTAAGTCTTGCTATATGTCTTTTCCAATCGAGATGTGTGTCTATAGTGATGCCCAAAAGCGAACAATCCGATACCTCTTCAATGTTTAATTGTTTTGCTATGTAACTTATGTCTATGGCGCGTTTTTGGTGTGGTCTGAACTGGATAATTTTAGACTTTTTGTTATTGATTACAAGGTTGTGATCTTTTAGCCAGTTTACTATTGTGACGTATGTTTCGGTTATATTTATATAGGCGTCGTTACTCGTGGGGCTTTTGAAGAGTAGTGAAACATCATCGGCAAACATTACGCACTTGTGTTCTGTAATTTTTGGCAGGTCATTAATATATATTACAAAAAGTACACAACCGAGCACGCTGCCCTGTGGAATTGAATTGTTAATGGATATTAAATTAGATTTGTATGTTTGTAACTGACGCGATTGTTGATTGTAATATTCTATTTGGACATACTGTTTTCTGTTATTTAAATATGATTTTAACCAGTTCAGAGCTGGACCACGGATACCTATGTCATTTAGCTTTTGAAGTAAGATGGGATGTGATACTCTGTCATATGCCTTAGACATGTCTAGTAACAATCCAACCCCATAGGTTTTATCACGTAAATGCTCTAATACCGTTTGTATATAGTTATAAACTGCAAGTGTTGTTGAGCTGTTTTTTCGAAAGCCAAACTGGTTTTTATTTATGAGTTGAAATTTCTCTAGATAGTTATATACACGGTTTGCTACACATTTTTCGAATATTTTTGATACAGTGGGGAGTACTGCGATAGGCCTGTATTGGTTGGTATTATCTTTTTCCCCCGATTTTTTATACACAGGTCTAATTTTAGCTATTTTTAGTCTTTCCGGAAAACAACTTTCATCTAGGGATTGGTTAACTAGCCTAGTTAGGGGTGCGGTAAGTTCGTTTACGCATGCTTTGATTAATACAGAAGGTATTTCATCATGGCCACAGCTGAATTTATTAGGTAGGTTAAGGATAATACTACGCACTTCTTGCTCTGTAACTGGATATATGTATATAGAGTTAACTGAACAGGTTGCACTTGCGATGGAAGTGGTTTGTTGTTCACTTATTGACGCAAAATATTCGTTAAAATGATTAGCTACTTGCTGAGGGCAATTTATGTCAGTATTAGATACTCTTAGTTTAATATTATTTGGCTGATTTTTTGAGGCATGTTTCCCTGTTATTTCTTTTATACAATTCCACATAGTTTTTGTCTTATTTTTAGATTTATCTAGGGCTTTTATATACCTCATTCGTTTGGCTTGCTTGACACAGTTTTTAAGTGTTTTTGTTATTATTTTGTAATGTTTTGTTAAAATGATACTGTTTGATTGATTTACTAATATTTTTAGTAACCTTTTGTGCTTGCACGACTTTTTTATTCCAGTTGTAAGCCAGCTGTTGTTTTTTAGTTTTTGTCTGGTGTGTTTATAAGGTATATATTTGTTTAACAGTTGTTGTAATGTATTTTCAAACTCATTATAGTTTTTATTTGTTGTTTGGAAGTTATTGATTAACTTATTCCAATCAATTTGGCTGAGTGCACATTTAAATGACGCTATATTTACAGCATTGAAATTACGTTTTAGGATATACTTGAAAGAGTTTTTGTTGTCAAAGGGTGTCATTTCTTCGAGTTCGTATTGCAAGCATTTGTGGTCTGATATGCCTTTATCCTCGACTGTTAGTTTGTAATTGGTACTATTTGTGAACAAAAAGTCTATGCAAGTAGAACTGGTGCTAGTCTCTCGAGTAGGCTCATTTACAATTTGACGGAGGTTACATTCAAGCATCATGTTTACTAGTCTATTATAATTATTGGAGTTACTAAATTTATTTATGTTAAAATCTCCTGTAATTATAATGTTTTTATGGCAATTCGATTTTAGCTTAGACAATAACCGATTTAATACATTAAAGAAGGTCTCAGTGTCACGGTCTGCTCTATATATAGTTATTATAATGAGATCAGATTTCAATTCTATTGCACAGCATTCAATTACTAATTCTACTGACAAGTCTGCATAGTCGGGTCTCTCCTTGTACGGGATATCTTGTTGTAATAATATTAATACTCCTCCACCTTTGTGATTAAGACGATTGTAGCTTGCTGCAGCCACATATCCTTCTACTTGCACTGCCTCTTTTTGTTGTTCTGAAATCCATGTTTCCGTGAGGCACAATACTTGATATGGGTGGTCTTGAAGGAGAGTTTCTATAACATGGATTTTATTTTTTAGGCTTTGGACATTCTGTACAAATAACTGAAAATTAGTTTCGAAAGGAGTGGTTCCCTGTAGTATATTCTACAGGGCCAGGGGTCGTATTTTGAGGGGATGCAATGTTTTCTTCACCAGTTTTTTGCTGTGTGCATTCTTGTTCAGTTTCAGGTTTAAATACTTTACCATTGATTATTAGCTTATTGTCTCTTATAACTGCATGTTGTCCTGCTTTTCTAGCTTCTCTCAAAGTTTGAATTAGTTTTCGTCTCATTTTAAGGGATACATCATCTAAGTATTCAGTCACTGTCAGCCCAGAATGCCGAAAATAGTTCCTATGTTGTAGTATATATCTAGTCATTTTTTTGCTCAAAAACTCAATGACCAGCGGTCGTTGGTTACCCCTCTTACCGAGCCGGCATAGGTCCTCTATGTGCCCAACAATTTCTATATTCATAATCTCCTTAAATATGTTTCTTAACCGTTCTTCCATGTGCTCCCCGGCTTCGTCCCATTGTTCTTCAAGTCCGTGAATAACTATTTTCTTGCAAGCGTTATGGTAGGTTTCGTTAGTATGTTTATCATTTTTAATTGACTTTTCTATGTCTTTTATTTCATCGCGTAGTTTGTTATTATCTGCTTCTAATGTTTTTATTTTCTGTGTAATCAAATTTATGTCTGTTTTTAATATTGTTTGTTCTTGGTCTAAAACATCGGTACGCTGAACCATTTCTTTTTTAAATTTCTCTATTGCTGTACTAATTTCACTTTGGATAGTTGTCTTGATTTGTGCTATTATTGAGATTCTGTGATTGTTCAGTCGTTCGTCTAGTATTTTTGTGAATTCTTCCACCTGGAGCATCGCCTTATACGCCTGCGAAACGTGGACACTGACACAGAGAGTGAAAGATTGGAAAGCCTCGAAATGTGGTGCTGGCGGAGAATGGAAAGGATTAGTTGCACAGCAAAAATATTTCTAGATAGGATTAAAGACAATAGAAAATAGAAGAGGAGTACTAATTGAACATCTGCTACGACACAATCTGTTCTTTAAGAACATCATAGAAGGAAAAATAGAGGGAAAGAGAGGAAGAGGAAGACCGAGAATAAATTATTTTAACCAAATAAAAGAAAAGGTTCAGGTCGTGTCATACCAGAAGAATAAATCTTGTAGTGTTCTTATAAAAACTCCCTGTATGTTAAATTACGT
Source organism: Cydia strobilella (assembly GCF_947568885.1). Taxonomy (NCBI): domain Eukaryota; kingdom Metazoa; phylum Arthropoda; class Insecta; order Lepidoptera; family Tortricidae; genus Cydia; species Cydia strobilella. Next base: position 15,278,306 of record NC_086055.1, read on the forward strand.
CATTTTTGCGTCCACGGCATGAATATACGGGCCCTGGTCATCTGGCTTGGCCCCCTGGAGAGCTTGGTGTTTGGATACATAGAACTATAAGTCTTAAAAACCCTGATTTAGCTCACCCTCAGCGCTCCAATCAACATGACGGTGGACAGGAACAGCGTGACAGCATGCACAATGGCGATGATCACCACCAGGCCGTAGGCCACTGGTGAACCGTTAAGGGTGGACTCGTGCTGCCACCCGCCGAGTATGGCTAGGCATTGCGCTAGGGCCAGGACTGAGTAGAGCTGAAACGGAGTAGATTAAATTAAATCACTTCTAATGACCTAGGTAGCAAAGTGACGTCAACGACGTTATAATGACGTAACGGATATGCACGCACATAATATGGTATTCCACAATTTTAATAATGGTATCAGTCGATCAGGTTTATTTTGAGGATCAAATGTCTGTATGGGACCCATTGTCTTACAGCAATACAAAAGTCACAAATGATGGTCAAAGTCTGGCACCCGCACTTTACTGACGAATCGCTTCTTAAATTGGCATTACATCGTGACGTCAGCATGTAACGTCGCTATTGCTTAGAAGCCGTGGAAAACAAGGAAATTGCCAAGGATTTTGACGGTGAAATATTACCTATAACCAAGACTACTACTACTCCTGACGACTGGGTTTAAAAAATTGCCTTAATTTGCTTAAATTGAACTCTATCAAATTGACAAAAAGTCAAAACTTAATTGAGGCCTATGTACTTCGTGTAGGACGCCGGTCGCCAGGAGGTTGAGGAATTGCAAAACGCCTACAACTAATTATTAGCAACATAATTTACTGAACAAATTTATCAGGTATAATTAATAGGCGCTTTAATATTAAATTTGAGATAAATACTTGCAAAATCTACTCTTTAATTATAGATTAACGTATTAAACAAAACTTCAAGTGCCTAGTGGAAAATAACAAGATTATATGAATAAAGTTACATGTCAATAACTGGATTTTTAATCTACATAAACTAATGAATATTGATTAAATTAAACTTACTATGACGATTAGCGCTGAAAAAATGCTTCCAATCTTGAGTGAAAAACAGCCGAAGCTGGTTTGCCTCGGGATCTTCTCCATCGAAAACGGGAATTCTGGAATCCGAAACCGTGTATTCTTCAATAACTGCATGCAATAATGACAATGTCAAAGTTTCTTTATCGTTGCTTGAGAGATATAAGTTTTAATTAACTGTTATGCACTAAATGTTGCCATTGAGGCAATACGTTAATTAATTTTATTAGTGAACAGGTATGTTGCCCCGCTAAATGCAACAATAAATGTATTTTTTCACTGGTAACACTATTAAAAAGAAAGTCGTAGACTTGATATACGTAATTTATGTTTTCCTGAAAGTGGGACGTCAAGTTTCAGGTTTGCGGATTTTTAATTTCATAACAAATAATGTTTCAGATTTTAGTATGAATCATCAGAAAGGCGCGTTGTAGATTTTACACGCAAGTAAAGTAAACAAGTGACGCGTTTTTAAAGGTAAACACACATCGTAAAACATAATAACAAAATTTAAAATGCTACGTTTGCATCAATGTGTTCAGACAAAACAGTGATAGGTACGTTAAATGAGCAACTCTCATATCACCAGCTTATTTTTGTTGTAAGATAAATTCTCCCTAGAGATTAATAGAATAAAAGTGATATAAACATATGCTTACGTTTGTACATTGTGGCACTTTTGTACTATTCTTAGAAGATTATTTTTAGTTCGCGACGGCGACGATGCGCGCGCGCGCGACAGCACATTCAACCGAATAACGCTATCACCTCGATACGCTATCAGTCGATATAAGGGATTATTACTGATAACAGATATACGAAATTTGATTATAGATTAGACGTATCCTTGTTTAGTAAATTGTCTATGTGTTGTGCATAATAAAAATTGTGTCCAGTAGGTATTTTTTAATGTTCTGAGCTTAAGGTGCCCACTGATTATCAGTCCGCCGGACCAACGGACTATAACAGCCTGTCAGTTAGAACAAAAATTTGACAGTTCCGAACAACTGACAGGCCGATATCGTCCGGCGGACATGTTGTAGTTATGATAACATTATTTAACTTTATTCACTGCATGTATAAATAATAAAATTGTTTTAGTTCTGTTCTAGTACACGTTACGTCTCTAACCAAAGCAGGAGGCGTATTATGGATGTTTTTACCCACGTGATAAAAAAATAACTGTCACTTCTTAACACCGCGGGATAAAAAGTGACGGTCACCGTTTTATCACGCTGTCACATAGACAAGAACGATCCCCCATCGAGACAAGACGACGAGACGAGAACGAGAAAACATACTTATGCCGATATAATTCGTTTAAATTATTTAATTACAAATTTACATGAGTTTTAGTTCAAAGGGCTGGAAAAAGGGGTTTTAGAGTCCATCTTTTTCATATAAATGTGACATTTTCACACTTTGTCGCTGTGTTTGAAGTTGTAGTCTTAAACAATTAGACACTGCCACACTTTGTCGCTGTGTTTAAAGTTGTAGTCTTAAACAATTTGACATTGCCACACTTTGTCGCTGTGTTTCAATTTGTAGTCCTACACTTTGTCGTTTGTTGACAGTCCTACACTTTGTCGCTGCTCGCACTAATATGTCAGTACGAGCGAGATGCATAGAAAGCAAGTTACGGTCACGCTAATGTGCCAAACTGGTGGTAGCCATGTTCTGTCTAAAACTATTCTGTTTGCTATAATAACATTGACAAAATGAGTCAGAGCGAGATGTGGGTTAGTCGTATACTAACAAGGTTTAACTGATAATGTACATACATACATACATACATACATATAATCACGCCTATTTCCCGGAGCGGTAGGCAGAGACCACGGATTTCCACTTGCTACGATCCTGACATACCTCTTTTGCTTCTTTCACTTTTATAATTCCTCATACACGCGCGCCGGTTTAGGGTGCTCTTGACCTGACCTTTCTTCAGAATTTCCCCGATCTGATCAGAGAAAGTCCGCCGATGTCTGCCCCTTCCAACTCCCTCCCTCCCAACTCCCTTACAACTAATAATGTATTATTTACTATGTATGCTGAAGAAACCTCAGATAGAGTCATTGCATGCATAATTGGATATGTCGCCTATAAACGACGACCCCTATATTTGTGCCATTTTCAACCAAAAGGGTACTTGTTGTCGCTTGTCAGTAAGGCGCTATTTCCATATAGCTTCAATTAGAAATCAACCTTATCAACAAGCGACAATGTGGTACGTGGGTTGAAAACGTCACATTTAGAGAACCCTAATGTAAATGTAACCCCCTTGAGTATTCAACTGACATTTTTAATTATCTACATATGAATACCAGAGGGCCTAACCAAGATGCCAATCGTTTACGCCGTAGCGAACGAAACGGTATAATCTCTCTCTCTAATACTCTTCTATATTAGTGCGACAGAGAGACATTATTGGCGTCTTGGCTAGACACCATTGCACTTGCACTTGCAATGCACTTGATTAAGATATGATAAAATTTCATTTGTTGCAAGCGATATACCTATTAAGGATAAGTATAAAGTAGATAAAAAAAAAAAATGCGCAATAGTTACTGATAAGCAGATAAAAAAATACAGGCAAATTCGAATGTACATTAATATCAGAATCACATCTAAATTATGGTTATTGAGATATCGTACATTTCGCTCGTATTATGGATGGCTTTATCCACGTGATAAAATAACTGTCACTTTTTAACACCACAGGAAAGTGATGGACACCGTTTTATCGCGCCGTTACGTAGACAAGAACTACCATCATATCCGTAATGGTCCGTATGTAGTACATCTAATGGCGCGAGGGAGACGCAAATGAATTGACATCATTCAGATATCATTCTGATGGCAGTGTACGTTCGAATTGGCCTGTTAGTCATATCTGTAAACTTTTTAAATACTTTATAAATGATAGCGAGCTCCGTTATAGGAACAATGTAGCCACCACAATCCTGGTATCATGGTCGCATTTTTATCACCTGTCATGTCATGCGTCACTTTCGCACTTACATACTTGTTAGAACGTGACAGGCATAGTGACGAATGATAAAGAGCCGACCATCTTAGCCCTACTGCTCTCACTCACGCTCCGAGTAACGCGTCAGTAGTGTTGGTTGGGACTCGAGTCCTTTGAGTCCTCTGCTTCAAGACAACTCAGTTTTTCAGAATCTTATAATTAAGTCTAAACTCGAGTTCTTTTCAACTTGTTAGTGTCCCGAGTCTTTTGTAGAGACTCGAGTCCTTTTCAGAGAACTTGGTTTTTTTTTTAACAAATTGGAAATGCATTGTCTTTATGTAAAATTTGTTGATTATGTACACAAATTATACAACAACGCCTAATTTCTTTACTGTTATTTAGGATAAACCTATAAAATTGTTGACGGAGTCTTTATTCGGAGGCTCGAGTCCTTTTGAGTTGCTCTTAAAAAAGACTCGACTCGGGACTTAAAACACTCAGAAGTGTTTTAAGCGCCGAGTCTCGTAAAAACGAGCTGTTCTTCAAATTCAGACTCAAAGGACGCCCTTATACGCCTTTATAGACACAATTCTGGACCCGTGTATGTCCTTAAACTACGTAAAAAAGAGAGGTACCCCGGCACTGTGAATGTCATCTCGCTTTGTGTGGTAGGGCACAGCACAGTATCCACTGTCATTCCAGATCTAAAGCAGAGCCCAACTGGTGAAGGATCTCCAACTTACAGAATACCGCAGCCAAATAACACTATACCCTACTCATAGCTCCTGCCGGTACCAGAGCTCAACGAGGGTGCGGAGTGTTAGGGTCGGCAACGCGCATGTTACTCCTCTGGAGTTGCAGGCGTACATAGGCTACGGAGACTGCTTAACATCAGGCGGGCCGTATGCTTGTTTGCCACCGACGTAGTATAAAAAAATACAAATTAGGTATATAAACGTTTAATAAATCATAAATAAGTTACACAATAATTAAAGCTTTGAATTAACTTAGACAATTAATTTAACGGAAACTGATTCTTAGGGTCTCTTAGGCTCTCAATTTGATATGTGCAAAGTAATATGGCAAGGATATCGTTTGCAGTTTTTTTTTATAAATTTAATTAATTAATTAACATCAGATAATGTAAAGAAGTTACACAACAGAATTCGTATTAATTTGATAAATGTATCATGTCGTTTAAAAAGCTAAATAAACAATTGGTCGGCATTAGGAACTAGAATTAAAGAGTGATTGACAGTAGAGACCTTATTAACGCATCTGAAAACTTTTTTCATCTTATACAATAGTGGTATACGTATTTAGTTCTGATGTAAATCATATAAATAAAAAACTATTTTACTATATGCAAACATACCTGAACCCGAATCCTCTTGCACGTATTTCCACGAACATACCGCAACGCCATTGCAGCATACTTACACTGCATGAAATTGTCTACTACAAGCATCACGGAAACACTGTTTGCATGTGTGAGTAATAGTAGGAAATAGCATGACAGAAACACTCTGTCGACTTTAAAAGTGTTTTTTGCACTAATGAAGTATTCAATGTTTATTATAATAGTTCAATATTTATGTAAAGAGTGCGCTAAACATACTTTTAAGTATACAGATACCAACACTATTCCACAAAAAAATAAAACCTGAAAATTTGCGAAAGTGACGCCATCTAGCGGGGTTTAAGCTTTGGGTAACCTAGTCGAACCACCTTAAATCATGCATAGTAGTCAATGTACACAACATACACACATTTGGTTAAAATAGGTACATCTTATCAGAGCTATCTCACGTGCAGCGAGCTATCTCACGGTTATCTACACAAGGTCATAGTTACATCTTATGTATACCTACAAAATAATAATATCGTCTATTAGCAATGGAACAATGCAAAATTGTAGCATTTTCAATATTCTCATTACAGCATTATTGCACAAAAGGAATTGGTAAAACAGTCTCATTTCTAAAAACTGCTAAATAAAAGATCGAAACTTAAAATATGCATAAAAACATTTTTTTAATGCTAACCTAGCTTTCTTTGACTCTTAATGCTTTATTTGCTTCCTCAATAACACGAGAATTATCGGAGATAAGCCTCGAAAAAATCTTATACATAAGTACAGTCAATATATATACATTCCCAAAGTTACAAAAAAATGTGTACACGCTCTTACACCTTAGACAATAAAGTCGTGACCACATATTTTTGAGCCATTTGTCTGGATCGATATTTTTACCTTCGATTGTACAGTCATTACGATGAGACTATCACTCAATCGATCAATAAGGATGCACTATTGACTGACCATGGGCTTCCACAACCCCTCCATTCCCTACCACCTGTGCTACCGGTTGAACTACCTGCTGTACCGGATTAAAACTATTAAAAGCCACCGGAACCGGCTGCGGCACCCGCACCGGTACTGCCGCCGGCACACTAACCGCATACGGCTGCGGAACCGGTATACGTACCCCTTGCGTGATCGTTACAGGTACAGGATGCGCCACAGGGTACGGAAACGGTCTATCTATAGGTACTGCTATTGGTCGCGGGATGATATGGGCTACTGGATGTGGTACAACCACCGGTACCGGTCGCGGCTGGTCGACAGGTACACCAACGCCTACATGGTACGGTACAGGCCGTGGTATACCTATGGGTATAGGCTGAGGTATTAGTATTGGTACGCGGTTGTGGAGCTCTGTGACGGAGTGGCGGGCGGGAAAGCCGGCTGGCACGGCGAGGGAGTTGACGAGGCTGCGTTTTTTCTGTTCAGTTGAAAATGCTTGGTGGCTCAGGAGGAGTAGTAGCTGGAAGATATAATGCATGGTAACCATCAACATCAACAATAACTCGTAAACAACAACAACAATTTCTTGTAAGTGTTAGGTAAAGTTGTTAAAAAAAATTGCGTAGAGACCTATTATTATTTTTTAGGTACCTATTATCTTAGCTAATTAGCGTTGCTTCCGTATGACATACAATTGCATCTTTTGCTAGTACGAATTTATTATTATTGTAGGTAAATGCTAATGTTGCTTTGTACAACCATAGAGTAACTTATACTAGAGCGGTACTGTCATAGTAAATTTTGTAACCCCAGTAAATTCACTGCCATCTGTCGACACACTTTAAAACTAAAAATGAAGATTTATAAAAATACGATAGAATGTATTTAAATATAGATAAATGATTTTTTTTATTTGCATTAATTATTTTTATGATTTTGACCCATGTTCTTTCACTGATATGCGTTAAAATTGTTAAATAACAAACGAAACCGTCAACGCCATCTATTCGACTGTAGGCCAAAACTAGTAGCGCCCTCTGAACGAGAATCAAATTTTCTTGATTTTCGAGGCACGTTTTTTCCTTAGACTGTATCTATCTATTACGGAGTTATATCTATCTTTGGTACAACTAATCCTTACGCGCGGAGAAGTTAAAGAAACCAGCCAAGTGCAAGTCCGTACTTTTTAATATTTGTTGTTATAGTGGCAATAGAAATACATCATCTGTGAAAATTTCAACTGTCTAGCTACCACGTTTCACGATATACAGCCTGGTGACAGACAGACAGACGGACAGACGGACAGCGGAGTCTTAGTAATAGGGTCCCGTTTTTACCCTTTGGGTACGGAACCCTAAAAAAGAAATTAGTGTATCAATAAAGTTTCATGAATGGTATAAACGTTCTTGTAAACATAGAAGCACACGGGCATTTAAATTCTGTTATAGGTGCCTAAAACAATTTAATCAATCTTAAATCTTAAAGACCAGCGAAGACCAGCGCTGTAGCATATACCTATATGTTAGAGCATATGCTGAGTGGTGTCCATTTGTAGCCTCTATAGCAGCATCAATATTGTAATTATTGCATGTTAGTATAAGCTACTTGTAATTTTACGTGTTAGTGTATAAGATCTTCTTCTTTTTAAATTTGTATGGTGCTGTATGTAGATATTTACAATAAACGTTTTCTATTCTATTCTATTCTAAATTGATTCTTGGTTGGTCTTAAATTAATTTAATAATATGATGATGATTTGGTGATATTGTTACAACGCCAATTCGCTAGGATTCTTGTCCAAGTTAAGTAAACCACTATTTTATTTCACTTTAAGTAATTGATCTAATTGACAAGATAATAAATAAACTTACACAACATATTCGCGACATTTTTCCCGACGTGTTGCAATCGAAGCGAGGCGAGGAAGAAAGTGTGCAAGTGGAGGAAAACGGGGTATTTATAATGTCAAGTGTGGTGTATGGTGCACGGAACTTATGTACGCCCTGTATGAAAGCTGCTCTCGATGTATGTGAGCTGTTAAATACCCCGTGGAATTAATTTAAAATTAAACATTTAACTGAAATAACAATTAATTGGGAGTATACTGCATTGTTTCCCCCAAGCTGGCCCCCTTGGGGAAAATGACCAAAACCTTCCAGCAAGTAAGAAAGTACTAAAGTAATACCTCACTTACACAAAAAGTATAAAACCCCAAAATGGTTAGGGCGGAGTACGTCACTTTCTGAGTATGTCACTTTCTGAGTACGTCACTCTGAGTACGTCACTCTGAGTACGTCACTTTCTGAGTACGTCACTTTCTGAGTATGTCACTTTCTGAGTACGTCACTTTCTGAATACGTCACTGTTTTTAGTACAGTCGCCGTCAGATATATCGGAGCGCCCGAGGTGCTCACAAATATCTGAACACGCCTCTATTGTCAAGGCGTTAGATTGCGTGTTCAGATATTTTGAGCAGCTCGGCCGCTCCGATATATCTGATGGCGACTGTACCATCGCCCACACTGTTAACTGTACATCGGTGGACCTTATAGCTAGCCATCTGCCATACACGCACGGATTTGCCCGTCGGATCTGCCTGAAAGATGTGTCTGGCGGGCACATCCGTCAACGTGTGGCGAGAAATAGACACAGATTTGTCCGCCGTATGCCCGTCCGCTGCCCATATGTGTCTATTTCTCGCTACACATTGACGGATGTGTCCGCCAGACACATCTTTCAGGCAGATCCGACGGGCAAATCCGTGCGTGTATGGCTAGCTTATGCCTTTTGTAATAAGATCCACCCATGGAGACTATATAAAGGAGCCAAATCTCTATGTATGAAAAGTGTCCATCAAAAAACAGTAATTAGGGGGCGCCACCATACACCGAAATACTATCAAAAACAACCTACGTAATTTGGTCGGGTTATTTGTTGCCTTATATGGTTCATGTTATACTCATGTCCCAGAGCCTAACTAGCGCCACCGCCGGAGAGATTAGGAACTATTATTTAAAATTGTTAAATAACAAACGAAACAGTCAACGCCATCTATACGACAGTGGGCCAAAACTAGTGGCGCCCTCTGAACGAGAATCAAATTTTCTTGATTTTCGAGGCACGTTTTTTCCTTAGACTGTAAACATCTATTACGGAGTTATATCTATCTTTGATACCAGTAACCAGATTAGCTGTACGACATACGATCGCTTTTATATCTGACATACCTACAGAGTTTTAAGGGAAATCCGAATCCACAGAAGATTGAATAATTGAGAACGAATATTGGGTACAGACGGACGGACGGACGGATAGACAGACATAACGAAACTATATGTGTTTCGTCTTCGCTATTTTTGTAACCACAAAAATGGACTACTAACGACTACAGCAGCAGCGAATGATCAGCTCTTTATAGATCCAATCAATAATGTGTCTACCTTACACACTTATATGTCGTCCGATTTAGGTCCAAACCAGACCAGACGTAATGATTTACGTAAGGGCGATTATCAAATTGTTTTAGCTAAACGCTCAACTTATGGCTTCCCTGATGAAGCAGCCAATCGCTATCGCTTCGACAACGAAACGCTTTGTGTCTCTCTATCACTCTTCCATATTAGTGTAACAATGACAGTTGCGTTTCGATCGCCACGGAGCGTAAGCGATAGGCATGTTGGCTACGCGGGTAGTATCACGAATGCAACGTCAAATCGGTCAAATTAATAGCCCCCTTAAATTAAATACATAATATTTTTCGTGTTAAGATGACATAATAAGGAAACTTTACAAAGCTACGTAATTATTACTTGCTCATAGGAAAAACTGGCCGCATGCCCTGTTGCCTGAGTGATAGAACTGCATTCTGAGACCGTACAAGCTCATTCCTTACATACATGTTAGGTTTGTTATTAATGAATGGAGTCAAGCTACACAGAATTTGCAACGACAAAGTATGTATTTTTAGGGCTCTAACGGGAAAAACGGGACCCTATTACTAAGACTCCGCTGTCCGTCCGTCTGTCCGTCTGTCTGTCTGTCTGTCACCAGGTTGTATCTCATGAACCGTGATAGCTAGACAGTTGAAATTTTCACAGATGATGTATTTCTGATGCCGCTATAACAACAAATACTAAAAACAATATAATATAAATATTTAAATGGGGCTCCCATACAACAAACGTGATTTTTTTGCTGTTTTTTTCCGTAATGGTACGGAACCCTTCGTGCGCGAGTCCGACTCGCACTTGGCCGGTTTTTTTATGATATAAGAAGTAAATGAGCAGACGGATCGCCTGATCGCTGTTCTATGTTTCACTTTTGTCAAACTGAAATTTGAACTTTATCATAGTGACATTAACTCTAATTTCAATTATCTTGAAAATGTAACATAGAACCCTGTAATTTTGAGCGTAGCGAGGGACCCAGAAACACGAGATGTAAAATAACTTTGCTCTCGTGGTTGCACATATATTTTTCACCTCAGTAGTGAGAACATATTAAAGGTTAAAATGTATTTCGAATTACACAGAATAATACAGAGAAACAAAAAAAAACACGAATTTGTAATAAAAGTATGAAGTGGCAGTTCCAGGCCTTCACTAAATTAAAAAGCTACTTTGTTTCACTCCCTGGAGTCAGGAAAGTCGCACTTTCCTCACTCCAGGGAGTGACGAAAGTAGGCTTGTTCGAGCTGCTGAGGTGTAAAAAATATTGATTGATTTATTGATTGAAAATTTCGCTCATCACGTAAGGTAACGATATACTTATAACTTAATATAAATGAAAATTAGACATGTTTTCGGAATTTTTCTATGGAGCCAATTTTAACCTAACTAACCTAATTTTAACGTTTTGGTTGGAGTTGCCCTTGCAAATATTGTAAGGTAAATATTCTTTATTGCACCACAAAGAACAAATATAAAAACAGATTTACAAAGTAAATAAAAATAGCAACAGGCGGTCTTATCGCTGTAAGTGACCTCTTCATGGCTTGTCCTAAAACGTGTAAAAAATCAAAATAAAAACTACAATTTTACTTTAGCCCCATAAGTAAGTAAATAATTATTTTTTTATAGTAACAAGACACATAATCATGCATTAACAAGGAGTAATAGATTAAATCTAAACCGCTTTCTACATCATAAGCCGTGGTGTTATAGCCTGCATTTTAATCGATATCATTTTGTAACACTGGTAACTTGTAAGTGTTACATGGTGACCTCATCAGGTCATTGCTTCAAGAGTCTAAATATTCTTTATTCAAATAGGCCTAGCAACAAGCACTTTTAAATTGTCAAGCTATACAAATATTACCTTAATCTAAATATCAGAGCAATTTATTGATGCAGTTATTATTGTTATTAAAAACATTGAATTATTATAGATAAGTCAAACTTAATAATGAGAATTTCACAAAAGGATCGTCAAACACCAAAATTGTATAAATAAAATACTAGTCTAGAAACTTTCTAGAATAAAAAATCTAAATGTCAAAAAATACGGATTACCTAATATTAGGTATTAATTGAATTAATAATTTCGTTATTATTAACATAATAATAAATAATTTATTATTTTCCATCACGGTGTTTCATCATTCATGTAGTCTTGTGTGCTATAATTACATGATCAAACGAACTTACCTGAAGTGAAGTTCGATCATAATTATCCTGTCTTCGCCGAAGAGATTTAATCCTTTACTATGTAGTAGCCTATGCTACGCGCAAACCTAATCGCACAAGTTTTAGCGTAGAGAGAGAGAAAAAACACATTCATTTCTCCCTCTCCTATCCCACCCGGCGCAGTAGTCAATCCAACTGTCAACTTCATTCTTTTTAGAGTACGAAGGAGTAACAAAGGATAACAACTAACAACATTGATAATCAGGGAAGAAGTGTACAGGTTGTGACCTTCCTGGGTAGGGTGGGTAGTTAAATCTCTTCGGCGAAGACAGGATAATTATGATCGAACTTCACTTCAGGTAAGTTCGTTTGATCATGTAATTATCCTGTCTTCGTCCTTCGAGATTTAATCCTTTACTATGTAGATGTTCAGAGAGTATTCAATGTTGTTAAAGTAAATAAATAAAAATTCACAATTATCATTTATTTATCTGTTCGTAAAGATCGACTTATAATAAAGCAACGTAATACTTATAACAAATCAACGTAATACTTATAACAAATCAACGTAATATTATATTATTTCACAATAATAATTATCAACTTATGATATTTCAACAAAATAAACAGTGAGTGTGACTCTACTGCAATACTAAAGAATCAAATAAGCTTGTTTCTGAATTAATTATAGGCCTATTATAAAAATTCGCAAAGACAGTTGATCGCTCAGTCCAACCAGCTGACTTTCGAATGACATCGACGCTTAGACCAGCGCGCGAGGCAGCCGAAGTTGATGCGTGCCTCGTGCTGTGTGCGGTGAAAATAGAAGTGTCGATGCCACTCTCTGTGAGGGTCTGCTTTATCCAACGCCCTAGACTTTGCGATGAAGCTGGCCTGTGCGGTTTCTTATAAGTCAGAATAAGGTGCTCCTCGGTATTTGATCGTAAAGATGATGTTACTGAGGCGTACTTTTGTAAAGCCGAAGCTGGGCAAATACCAGGTCGAGAGCGGAAAAAAGGTAAATTTAAAATTGGTTGAGCTCTGCCAATTGATGAGGTTTTAATTAAGTTACTAATAGTAATAACTATTCGATCTTCAAAAACTTTTATATTTGACATTTTAATAAAGGACAACGTTTGCATTCTCTGCCCCGTTGCGAGAGCTAGCAACATGACTAACTTCTTAGACAACTGTTCTAAATTAACTGCATCATTATTCATGTTCTCTAAGTAATTCAGAACCACGTTAACATCCCATGTACAAGCATACCGTGGGAATGTTGGTTTTAACCGAAAGATTCCTTTGAAAAACCGTTTTAAGCTCAAATCATCACTTATCCTATTTAAAGATATTAAAGAAATAGCCGACCGATGACTGTTTAACGTGCCATATGACGCCCCCATTTGAAAACAATTCGTAAGAAATTCTAACAGAGATGATATTTTGAAATCATAAAAATCTACATTACTTTGAGAACAAAATTCCCACCACAACTTAAGGCTCGTTGTATACTGAATTCTAGTCTTCTCTGATATTGATGACAGCATGACCTCTAATGCCGTTTCAGGTACACATTGTCTACGGAACCCTTCCCGGATAACACACACGCTACCAGGGAAAGATGACGGTGTAGCGGGTGTGTTGATCTGAAAGGAGAAGAAAGAAGATATTCACTAGGTGGAAATATTATAGTTTCTTTGATACATAGAGACATGTAGAATGGGTACCACGGCTGAGATGGCCATTGTGGGACAACCACAATACCTGTTGCCTTGTCTGAAACGATCTTTTTCAAGGTTTTTAAGATCAAGGCAAAGGGAGGGAATGCGTAGAAATACAATTGAGACCAATCAATTGTAAAAGCATCAATGTTATATGCAAAAGGATCTTTTTTCCAGGCTATGTATAGGGCACACTTAGCATTTACGCGAGAAGCGAATAAATCTATTCCCGGTTCCCCAAAACAATGCACGATTCTAGCGAATTCTTGCGAACCTAACTCCCATTCCGTGTCAATATTAAATTTTCTAGATTCGCTATCGGCCTCGATATTAAGGGATGATCGAATATAGGAAGCAAAAATAAAAATGTTCCTTTCCTCACACCAATTCCAAATTTCCCTAGTAATTTTGTTTAAATGTGGATACTGGACGCCACCCATTCTATTTATGTAAGAAATTGCTGTTGTGTTATCCACACGCAAAAGGATAGCACATTCTTTTTTATTATTAGCGAAGGTCATAAGTCCGAAATAGGCTGCCAACAGTTCCAGATAATTTATATGATTGATACGTTCTGTGGCAGTCCAATGTCCGCCAGTTTTGTTAGTACCGCATGCTGCACCCCAGCCTGTTGTTGAGGCATCAGTGTAGATTTCAAGCTCATAGTTTTGATCTCTTATTGGATTAATGGCAACTAAAATGTTATTCTTCCACCAAAGAAGATCATCATGTAAATTGTCTGCGATTTCCATGAATGAATCATAATTTTCATTATTATTGAGTAAAGCTAAATACTTAGCTCTTTCTAGGGACTTTGTGTGAAGCCATCCATATACAATTGCTGGACACGCCGCAGTAATCGAACCCAAAATACGAGCGAAATCACGAATACGCATTCTGTTTGATTTCAGTAATTTAATTATTTGTTGCCAAATTGTTTGTCTCTTTGTGTCTGGCAATTGTATAGACATTGGTTTAGAATTTAATAAGAAGCCCAAGAATTTGCAAGTAGTTTGGGGTATCAAATTAGACTTTTCGTAGTTGATAACAAAACCTAACCTAGTCAAGCAATTAATAGTAGTTTTTGCGTTTTCTAGGCAATCTATTGCAGAGATTCCTAAACACAGAATATCGTCCAAATACCTAACTGAGAGTAGACCTTGAGATCTTAAATATGCAGCCACAGGTTGTAAAATCTTTGTAAATATGTATGGTGCAGAACAGATTCCAAAGGGGAGAGAAACAAATTCAAATAAATTGTCTTCTAAATAGAACCGCAAAAACTTTGTATGACTTTCGTGTATAGGAACTAAAAAATATGCTTCCTTAAGATCTATATTAATCATGTGACAACCCGGAAACATTAGCTTAGTAGCTGTTCTCACATCTTCCATTTTGAAGTGTTCTGTATAGATGTACTTATTTAATTTTTTTAAATTCAAAATAAATCTTTTGCTACCATCACTCTTAGGGATTAAAAAAATATCAGATATAAATTGACCTGTTACAGGATTACAACGCCTTATAGCATTTATTTGCATTAAGTGTTGTATTTCATTATACATGTCAGTTAATTCGTTCGACGTAAAGGAACGTCGTGGATAATCAGAAAGGTTTTGAACAGGTTTCACAATGAAAGGGATCTTATAGCCTGATACAGCGGATAGTATAAAATCATCATCCGTAATTAATTTCCATTCATTAAGAAAGTATTTTAAGCGCCCACCATGTACCTGACATTGCGCAGTTAAGTCCGCCGACTGGTTGAGGAGCGCTGCGCAGGAGGTGGTGGTCGGCGTGTTGAAGGTGGATGTGGAGGGTGACGGCGGCTCAGCGGAGGCGGTGGCGGCGGCGGAGCTGCTCGTCTGCGACCTTGGTATTGGTATTGGTATGCTTGGGCCGACATTGCTGCTCTCGGTCCACCGGGTCGGTGTTGGTATGTGTGGCCTCCCCGCTGATATCGCATTCCTCGGGACGTCGATGGACCTCTGCCATTTAAATTAGAAGTCGTTGATGGTGGTTGAATTAACTGTCCTGTCTTTTTTATACCACGAGAGTCCTTCACCAACTCACCCAATTTTTCTCCAAAAAGAAAGGTGTCTCTTTTTCTGTCTTTGAAGGTCTCCACAAAGGATTTATCTATTAGTGGCATAATGACTGAGCGGTGTCTTGGCCATTTGCCGTGTAGCCCGGGCTGGTGCATGTGGTATCAGTAATCTCACTAGCATCATCAAATTCGATATGCCCGTACGAGTAATCGTCGTATTCAACATCACGCATTTGATGTTCTTCGGTGTTGTCGACATCTGTTATATTCTCAGATTCATTTGGTGTCTGGTCATATAAAGCCTCATTGTGCTCGGTATGTTCTGAAATCCGAGTGAAAAAATAAATAAGTACCTATATAGAGAATCCCTTAATTTTAAATAGGTACTTGCATCGCCCAACGCCCAATGAATGCAATGGACTTTATTCGAAGAACATCACAAATATAAATAGCGTATTTCCAATGAATGCAAGGGAAATACTTAATTTTAACAAAACACATAGGTACCGATGAATGCAACGGTTTTTTGAAAAAAAATTAAGAAATGTCATCCGAAGAATACAACGGACGTAAATGGCGTATTTCCGATGAATGCAACGAAAATACTTAGGTACTTGTTTTTCATGAAATACTTGCCCGATGAATGCAACGGGTTCCAGAAATAACAAATATCACCCTTATAAAAAACGCATTTCCGGTGAATGCACCGAAAATACTTTACTATGGAAAAAACAAATCACCTTCGTTTTGCACATCCTGCTGATTTGGAGCTATATTTTCAGACTTTTCAGCGCGCCGCTTACGTTTGGCTTCAAGTTTTTGTTCATACATTTTCAATTTCCTCATCCATCTCTCTTCTTGAGACTCTCCATGCGGTCGCTTCGACATAATTTATTTATTTCAGTAGAAAATTGCACTTGTGCGAACCAAGCGCCGCGCGCGCACGGACAAGAATGAAGTTGACAGTTGGATTGACTACTGCGCCGGGTGGGATAGGAGAGGGAGAAATGAATGTGTTTTTTCTCTCTCTCTACGCTAAAACTTGTGCGATTAGGTTTGCGCGTAGCATAGGCTACTACATAGTAAAGGATTAAATCTCGAAGGACGAAGACAGGATAATAGGGTTTATAGTACATATGGTGCTACTTTCTCGCACTAGTGCGTAAAAGAGCACTTTTCGTGCATATGTCGAAAGTTTAAAGGGCCATATGTACTGTAAAACGTTGTACGATACACGTGCGAATAGGTAATTCGCAACTCGTGTCGATTTAAAACACTCCCTGCGGTCGTGTTTCAATTTATCGCCACTCGTTTCGAATTTCCTCTTTTCCGCACTTGTATCTTAAATAACTATTAGAGATCTTCGTGGCTATTGTTACAGGAATTGATAATTGTTTACTATTTGTATAGAAGGGCTCTCAAGGGCTTTACTAATCACAAGGAATCCTGTCTCGCGTCTGCCTCTCTATCACTCAAATACGTAGAGCAATAAATATAGGGTGCAAAGATAGATATAACTCCGTAATAGATGGATACAGTCTAAGGAAAAAACGTGCCTCGAAAATCAAGAAAATTTGATTCTGGTTCAGAGGGCGCTACTAGTTTTGGCCTACAGTCGTATAGATGGCGTTGACGGTTTCGTTTGTTATTTAACAATTTTAACGCATATCAGTGAAAGAACATGGGTCAAAATCATAAAAATAATTTATGCAAATAAAAAAAATTATTTATCTATATTTAAATACATTCTATCGTATTTTTATAAATCTTCATTTTTAGTTTTAAAGTGTGTCGACAGATGGCAGTGAATTTACTGGGGTTACAAAATTTACTATGACAGTACCGCTCTAGTATAAGTTACTCTATGATAGGGTGGTAGTGCGAGCTCTCAACCATCGCATAGGGGTCGTCTCCAGATATCATGTGATCATATTTGGCCTATTTTGCGTGTAACGATTAACGCAAACCCCCCCCCCCTAATTATGATGCGGGTACCCTTTGACGCTAAGCAAGTCTAATGTCGTTTCTACTGTATTGCGTATATGTTCAAGATGCTATCTCTCAAACACAGGCATCGTAAAAATCTGCTTATCACATAGGTATATATATACATTACTTTCATATGTATTCGTTTTTGATAGCAATGGCGGATTATTGAGGAAAAACGTCTCATTGCTCCCGCAAATTGTGACATATTCTTCCCGCTGTGAAAAATGTACACAAACGCAAGAGAATAAAGCAATTTAAGATCTTGTACGGTCTTTTTTAGGGTTCCGTAGCGAAATGGCAAAAAACGGAACCCTTATAGATTCGTCATGTCTGTCTGTCTGTCCGTCCGTATGTCACAGCCACTTTTCTCTGAAACTATAAGAACTATACTGTTGAAACTTGGTAAGTAGATTTATTCTGTGAACCGCATTAAGATTTTCACACAATAAAAAAAAACAATAAATTTTGGTGGGCTCCCCATACTTGGAACTGAAACTCAAATTTTTTTTTATCAAACCCATACGTGTGGGGTATTTATGGAAAGGTCTTCAAAAATGATATTGAGTTTTCTAATATCATTTTTTTTCTAAACTGAATAGTTTGCGCGAGAGACACTTCCAAAGTGGTAAAATGTGTGTAACCTGTAACTTCTAAAATAAGAGATTGATAAAATTGAAAAAAATATATGATGTACATTACCATGCAAACTTCCACCGAAAATTGGTTTGAACGAGATCTGGTAAGTAGTTTTTTTTAATACGTTATAAATCGTAAACCGCAATTTACCTTTCACTCACGTTTCGCATAAAAAATACATTGTTAAAATTATGTAATGTACGGAACCCTCGGTGCGCGAGTCCGACTCGCACTTGGCCGGTTTTTTTTAAATCTTTGTATGATGAATAGGCAGGCGTTTGACCACGATCCCACCTGATGGTAAGTGATGATGCGGTCTACGGTGGAGCACGCTTACCTATGAGATACCTATTAACTCTTGCCATGAAGAGCCCCAGATTGTACTCATGCGGAAACATAGACTCGGGCAGGGCGTTCCACTCCTTGGCAGTTCGCATTGTATTGTATTGTAGTTCGGGCGATTTTCCGCAACTCGACGACTGGCGCCTATTTTACGTGACACCCCGTGCGGCAGTTCGCATAAGAAATGTGGAAGCAAAACGCTTCGTGCGTATTTTTGGAGTTCCTACCATGAAGCGACGCCGGAGTGCCATTTGTCTTACCTGATAGACGGTCACCACATTAACCTTTTGTGAGTTAAATGGTTACTTGGGCAATCTCATAAGGGCATTTGCTACCAATTAAAATACGATATAGTCTGTCCGATCGGCGGTATTCAATACAATCCGTACATCCGCCACTTATCAATGACCGAACCCATAAATAACATTCGAAAGGGACACCGGTTCCCACAGCTCCTTACATTTAGATTAAATCACATAACAAAATAATCTAAGTGATCTTTAATTTAAAAAGGAAATTCAACTTAAGGCCTTTTACATAGAGTCAGTATTTGAATGGAAACCGTTGACGTACGAAGAATGTATCGATGCTCTACTTTCGATAGTTGTGGACTCCAAGGATACATTTGGTTTATTTATAATACAATGCAATAGTATAATTAATGTTCGCAGTTAAAAATGTCATAGTTCTGGTTGGTAATAGCAAATATGCAAGTTCCAGAACTTAAAGAACATTCTCAAAATTTCTAGATATTTTCATGAGAAAATTCTCATGCAAGTTTTCACTAAGAAACAGTTTTAACTGTAGATAAGAATAAATGTGCAGAAAAAAGTACCGAGAACATTTCATGAGAACTTTGCAATTCATAAAAATTATCTTTGCCACAGTGCTAGTTGGTTAGTAATATCGTAAAAACATGAAATTGGTGTAAAAGTTCATATCAACTCAGAGGGAATTTAACTCCACATAGGAATTTTTTTTATCTTATGAACGCAATAGTATAATTTTAGTCAAACTAAAAATAACAATAAAACATTAAAAAACAATGCAATAAAATAATACCTTACATAATATAAAATTGGTTACAGTTTGAGAAAACGCCAGTCAAAACCAAACAAATAGATGTCTAAGATTCTAAAAGTTTGATTTTCACGAGACAGGACATCATCATCGTCATTAGGATTCCGTACCCAAAGGGTAAAAACGGGACCCCTATTACTAAGACTCCTCTGTCCGTTTGTCTGTCTGTCACCGGTCTGTATCTCACGATCCGTGATAGCTAGACAGTTGAAATTTTCACAGATGATGTATTTCTGTTGCCGCTATAACAACAAATACTAAAAAGTACAGAACTCTCGGTGGGTGAGTCCGACTCGCATTTGTTCGGTTTTTTAGCCACTTGCCGCCCACTGCTGAGCATAGGCCTCTCTTCGTGCACACCACTTATTCCGATCCTGCGGTGTCAGCATGGTTGCATTTTTATCACCTGTCACTATGCCTGTCACTTTCGCACTTACATACTTGTTAGAACGTGACAGGCATGGTGACAGGCGATAAAAATGCTACCGTGCTAAGCCCGCTGGGCTAGTCTCATCCAGGAGTGCCAAGCGATCTCCCGAATGTTCCCGAAAGGTCCACACAACCCGTTACGTTTACGCCAGCGGCCGTAGCACGGTCGCATTTTTATCATCTGTCACTATGCCTGTTCTAACAAATATGTAAATGCGAAAGTGACAGGCATAGTGACAGGCGATAAAAATGGAACCATGCTGACACCGCAGGACAAGAAACTTTTCTCTAAAGGGGCCCACTGACTATCAGTCCGCCGGACGATATCGGCCTGTCAGTTAGAACAAAAATTTGACAGTTCCGAACAACTGACAGGCCGATATCGTCCGGCGGACTGATAGTCAGTGGGCCCCTTAATACCTCATTACCTACAAACAGACGTTAAAACAAGATTACTTCCCGTTGTCCCATAATCATTACAAAATGTTAAATAGAAGGCGCGGCGCGCGGCGCGAAGTTTTACTCCCTATGATATAATCTACTTACCCGATATATCGGCCTTATATGTTCGTAACTGGTCTAGGATGTGTTTGTAAAAAGTGATTTTACATACTCGCTTTGGTTTCTATGTTTCTGGGCTTGTGGTGCAATACGACGGTAGCTTTCAGAGCCAGGAAATCTGTTAGACAACATATACTTGAATCATCTGGAGCTAAAAAGAAATGGCAAAAAATTACAAAACCGACTTACCATTTTATTAAGTACTCCGTATTCCATAAACATGTTGAATTTTCTCAGATGAATTTTTCTGGCTCGGACCCTCCCCGTCGGATTCGCCCACGAATGGTTCCGTACGAGAATTGTATGGGAGCCCCACTTAAATAATTATTTTAGTCTGTTTTTAGTATTTGTTGTTATAGCGGCAACAGAAACATATCATCTGTGAAAATTTCAACGGTCCAGCTATCACGGTTCATGAGATACAGCCTGGTGACAGACAGACGGACAGTGGAGTCTTAGTAATAGGGTCCCGTTTTTACCCTTTGGGTACGGAACCCTAAAGTGTTTCCGGATAGATAATAAGTAAATCCCAGTGGAGTGGACGGTAGTGACTCTAAGTGACCCTGCCTACAAAAGCTGGAGGTGCCGGTTTCGAAGGGTAAAGGAATGTTTATGAATGAATGAATGAATGATCGAATGAATGAATGAATGAATTATTTATTTGCATATGAATATTGGGTTACATAAGGCATTTTTATTTGTGTGTTCATCACTAACATTTGCCCTGAGTCATGTCTACTTGAGTATGTATATCGTCGCCTAGTACCTACCCACAGTAAGGTGCTTAGTTTGGAGCTAGTCAATCTATCTAAGATTGCCAAAAACAGTAATCTCCATCTTTTCATCCCGTAGAGATCCCTCGGACCTTACTGGAAAGGTCACCAACATTCAACCAACAAAAATGCACACAGGAACACACACAGTATTCTTACAGAAATTAATTAAAGACATCGGCAAGTTTTGCAAGTGTTACAAACATTTGACCAAAGGTACACCTATATTTATAGAAACGGTACTTGTTAGTCCTACAGACATTCCACTGCGTTACTTCACTGCCCTAAAGAAACAATCGTCGGCTATCGCGATCGGCTGAGACATCGGCGACTCCGTGTTGCAAAAGGGTTCCGTGCATTCGACTAATAACGGTGCAACTTTTTTAAATAGGTAAATATTTAAATGAAATCTTCGAGTTAGACCAAGATAAGTGTAACGATTTTGGTACCACACGCAGTGCAAGTGTTATTTATACGTCATAATGTCATAGAAGTTTGACGTTTCAAATAACATTTGCACTGCGTGTGCTAAGTATCAAAATCGTTGCAGACTTCTTGGTTAGTTAAACCAAGAATACCTGATATTACGATTATTACGTGAAGATGGGATAAAGGATAAACCATGCTAAAGAGTTCTTAGAGATCACAAAGAAATACATACGAGTATTGCTTTGAAGCAATAGTTGCAATAGTTGTCTCAAGCACAAGCCAAGTTCGTTCAATCTCAAAATAATATTTCGCCACCCCAATTATAATTATAACATTTTCTTTGACTACAGTTCAGCAACTAGAGTTCTGAAATGTAATTGTGTATTTAGTACCAAAAATAACTTCAAATCATTTTGGAAATGTAAGATTCCAAGCTGTTCGTGTCGCTGGAGGAGTGCCAATGATTCTAAAAGTTCTAAAAGATTATTATGACACCTCAATTGGTAGTTTGAGGTAAAATTAAGGTCCCTAGCTAGGTCGAGTACCTACCTACTATTAAATCAAACAGAACAATCTTGTTTTTTGTCTCCAAGAAACAAAAAGGTTTTAATAATCAAGTCTTGTCTGAGCAACCATAATTATCTAATTTCAGTAGTGGAAACTGTTTTGGCTTATGTATGTATTTAAGTGTAATTATCTATATGTGTCATCTTTCGCTGTTTGTTTCCCATTATCAATAAATAAATAAAAATAAAAATAAAATAAAATATAAGACGAAATGTAGGTATCTCTGACTAAAACGACACCGCATTTTTAGGGTTCCGTACCCAAAGGGTAAAAACGGGATCCTATTACTAAGAGTTTTGAATGATTCACGGTTAGTTTCACTAGACTTATATTGACCGGGATATAGACCGTGATCGTGGAACTCACAATTAATACAAAAGGTAATCACGGTCTATATCCCGGTCAATATAAGCCTATTACTAAGACTCCGCTGTCCGTCCGTCTGTCCGTCTGTCTGTCACCAGGCTGTATCTCATAAACCGTGATAGGTAGACAGTTGAAATTTTCACAGATGATATATTTTTGTTGCCGCTATAACAACAAATACTAAAAACAGAATAATATAAATATTTATGTGGGGCTCCCGTACAACAAACGTGTTTTTTTTTGCCGTTTTTTGCGTAATAGTACGGAACCCTTCGTGTGCGAGTCCGACTCGCACTTGGCCGGTTTTCTATATTATTTGCATTTATTTTAGAAGACAATGAAAATATTTGGAACAATTTTTTTTTTCACTTCAATTAAATATAAATATTGACTTTTTAAGTATTTACACACTATAGTTAAGCGAATAAAGATCCTCAAGCCGCTTTAAATCTCGAGCACGTTACGGGTTGCAGAACGGTCTGAGTCCGAGTCGCTAACTATACTTTATTAAACACCATTCCTTATATTTCCCCATCCATTATACAGGGTGGTTAAAAAAGTGCATTTCCGTTGCCAGGGAGGTTTTGGGATTATACTGAGCAACTTTCACTATGGGCGCAACGCCGAAATCGCGAAAAAAAATTACCCTCCCATAGAAAATGGACCAGCCAAAAAGTATGAAACAGCCAAATTTTTTCAATTCAGCTGAATTTAATTACAAAAGAGAGGCCAATTGCAACTTTAATGCCTCCTCTACACGATGGGCCATCATACTGACCCACTAAGATGGGTCAGCGTGTAGGTAGTGGTGTCGGATGGCTTATGGCGCGGCGGGATGGCGATGGGATGGGCACAGTGTCGATTTTCGTCCGTACATCAAAGGTAGTGGGCCAGCGATGGTGCGTACACTACACGTGGTCCATTCCATAGTGCGTCCTCTCAACCATCGCGCTGGTCCAGCGCTGGGCCATCGTGTACGTTTTCCTTCAACGAAAAGCGACTTGTAAATATCATTATCAGGACGGCGTTGTCGTTGTGCCGTCCTCGAAACGTCGGAGGTAAATTCAAAACTTATTTTACGCGATTAAGTCCCGTCGTTGTGAATAATAATGAGTCAAAATCGTGAAAGTTTAAATCAGAAAAGTAAGCGCCGTAAGCTCCGGCCCGGACACGGCCTGGTCTAACGTGAGTCATCCTTAAAGATAACCAATAAGGATGCGCATTCTGGATTCCTTATCTTAAACAGTCTTTGCCTTAGTTTTCAAATGCCGGCCGTCACAAAGACAATGGACGGCAATAAATTATACCTGAGCTAACCTTTTTTTTTTTCAACACCCACATTTTTAAGTGCAAGGAAGTTACGGTATGGATAAATGATCATTTCGCATAGACAGTATG
Organism: Cydia strobilella; assembly: GCF_947568885.1. NCBI lineage: Eukaryota > Metazoa > Arthropoda > Insecta > Lepidoptera > Tortricidae > Cydia > Cydia strobilella. The sequence goes on from NC_086055.1 coordinate 15,302,600, forward strand.
AATTCGTCGCGATCGGGCTTTTTCCACAAGTAACGATTTTAGCTTTTTGTTAAATATTGTGTCACTTTTCGATTCTTTTCTATCAGTCGGTACTGAGTTATAAAGCGTTGGTCCCATAATATTTAGTGACTTTCGTGACTATGCAAGCCTGCATTTAGGTGCGAGCAGAATAGGCAACCTGCGGGCTGGGCCACTGCGGGTAGATCCACTGGATTTATACAAGCAATGAGGATATAATAAGAAAGAGCGGTACTGTCATAGTTAATTTTGTAACCACTGTAAATTCACTGCCATCTATCGACATACTTTAAAACTAAAAATGAAGATTTAAAAAAATACGTTAAAATGTATTTAAATATGGATAAATTATTTTTTATTTGCATTAATTATTTTTATATGATTTTGACCCATGTTCTTTCACTGGTATGCGTTAAAATTATAAATAACAAACGAAACAGTCAACGCCCTCTATACGAGTGTAGGCCAAACTAGTGGCGCCATCTGATCGAGAGTCAAATTTTCGTGATTTTCGAGGCACGTTTTTTCCTTAGACTGTATCCATCTATTACGGAGTTATATCTATCTTTGATACAAGTGTATATTTATTCTGACATACGTACATGCGGTCAGTATATCGGATATCGGATCGGGTAATGTGAAAATGCAGGGCATTTGCAATAACAAAGTGTGACAATGTAGTGTCAAATTTCTTTGAAAATATGATGTATATAACGACACTCCCTCGCTTTATTGTATTCAAGTACATAGCTGCAAAGTTAGCTTAGACGGATAGTTGTCTTATTTAGAATCTTTTGAATCGCTCGCCCAAACTCTGTATGCTTGTATAATGCAACTCCTGTAAATCCTTAGTGGGGTTCCGTTCCTTATATAAGCGCACGCGCACGATCCTCGCCACTCGGTCTGTGTTTGTGACAACATTAGTGCAGTGAGTGCAACATGAAGGCATTTGTAAGTGTTTCTGTTGTTTTCAGAGTTTAGTGAATTAAGTAAAGCAGTAGTTTATGAAAACCATAAGGCAGGAAGGTATTAATTTGTTAAAAGTTTGAGTGCAATGAGGGCTACCGCGTTTAATTTCGCCGCTAGGGGCGCTAGTGTAGATGGAGGTCTTTTACAATGTCAAATGCATAGAAGTTTTGGGGGTTTCAAGCTTTTTTATCGGGAATTTTCACATATTCATAATTGTGGTAAATCTTTGCCCATCTTTGATTAATCATGGTAAACAATAGATACCTATAGCTCAATAAATGTTAGTGGTTTAAAAAAAGTGCCAATTAAAACATATGCAAAATTAAACAGGTTGAAAAAATGCCACATTTAGACGTTAAAATACCTTGATTTTATAAAAATAAGCATAGAAGAATTTTGAGATCTGTTTTTCTGGACCTGCATCTACAGTGGCGCCAATTAGTGAGCATGAAAACGGTAGCCCTCATTTGTAAGTATTTACTTGTAATTATATTCATTCATTTTCATTTCATTTCATTTATTTATTTCTTTAACAATAATGCATTGTGTTAGAAATCTTACGAACTAATTACATACATGCTTATAACTTAATTAAATTAAACTGAGTAGTTATGGGACATGTCAGCAAATAAATATATTTTTAATAATAAAATTAAATAAATTATTTAGTACTTAGCAAGATCGTCGTGGGGTGTTTAAACTAAAGCAGTGTTCAGTTTGATGTCCAAATTTCCTAAAAGATGGCGCTGTTCCAGACGCAAACTAGTTAACGTTAGTTCACCATAGAATCTATAAAGGAAACTGTCAAATATGAGAATAGATGTCCGGGACCCCCCGGCGTCATAGCAATGGTTGACGAAGGAATCTTCATTTAGAGGCTTCCTCCTTGCTAACGCTATCGCGTCATAGCGATAGTTGAAGAAGGAATCTTCTATTTAGAAGATTCCTTCGTCAACCATTGCTATGACGCCGGGGGGTCCCGGACATCTATTCTCATATTTGACAGTTTCTAACTTTAGTACAACTCTTATTAAAAAAAAGAATAGATGATCGGTAATGTAATGTAGCAACTTCAATTCAATTTCAATTATTTATTTAATTCGAATCATTTTGATCCATATAGTCACAACTTTACACTTGGCCAACTTGTTTAATTTAAAGACTAACACCAAGCAAAGGTCCATGTTTGATTCCCGACTCGGCTCGGCTTATTAAAAAACAATACACATTTGTAATGCTAATGTCACTATCCTTATAGGATATTATATAAAAATCTTATGTAACTATGGAATGAACTTTCAAACTTTCAAGACAATAGTCAATCTTCAATTTCATAGTCATTGAATCGAGAAAATCAGTATTTGTTTTTCTAATTGCCTCTGCTAGTCTCGCGTTATCAATAATATTGGTATCAAGTGAGTCGCCAATCAATAACAAAGGGCCGACTCACAATGCCCCTCACGTGCAAATATTTCGTAGCACGAGAGTGAAGTCACGGCGCGTAACTAGTAAAAGTGGCATTGTATTCAGATTCGGGCACGATTTTGGCAATGATCGTGTGAGCGGGCTGTGTACCTAAGTAAGAACTTAATCGGGAGTGTTAACTTTGCACGTGAATGAGTTTCGGTTCGTAGGTACTTATGTACTAGTATATGAAATTGACTGAACATGCAACGAAATATTTGACCATAGTGAAAATATACTTTTAAATATAGTCGTGCGAGTACGTGCCCTTTCAAACATGGTAGTCTTCATGATATTTTTTTTCATTCATGCCATTGATTAAACGTGTAAAAATTCAATATAAGTAGTAAAAACTACAATTTTGGGTTACCCGTCTTACAATTTTGCGTTAAGGATGACTCACGTTAGACCGGGCCGTGTCCGGGCCGGAGCTTCCTGCGCTTACTTTTCTATGACATGACAGGTGATCACGTGATGCTTTCCATAGAAACCGAAGCGCCGGAAGCTCCGGCCCGGACACGGCCCGGTCTAACGTGAGTCATCCTTAAACTCGTAGTTACTAGTAATAAGTAGTTCGCCCCGAACTATGACCTCGCGATTTGCAGAAAACCGGGGTAGCGCCTCGCAATGAGCTGTTTGTCAATCTTTCAACCTTAATTGATTGATTGAATTTGTTATTTTTTCGTATGATAATATAATCAGCACCAAATTTTGTCTTATTTTTTTTTATTACTAACGAGGATAATGAACTTAAGTACTTTTCCTTTTCAAGGTATTCCCGATTGCATCCTATAGGAGCCCGGGGTCCTAATCCAAATAATTGTTCCATACGCCATAGTTCATAAGAAATACACTGATATCTACATCCTTGTTTTTGTATCAGATAGGTGCCTACTAAAATAACAGTGTGGTTGTCTCAATTTCTCCAACCTATCTGTTAGACTGCCTTTCCACTGAGATGAGAGATACGCGGAGTAGAGAGGAGACGTGCGGGAAACAACCAATTGCATTGGTTGTAATACTTGTAAAGGATGACTCACGTTAGACCGGGCCGTGACCGGGCCGGAGCTTCCGGCGCTTCGTTTTCTATGGAAAGCATCACGTGATCACCTGTCATGTCATTGAAAAGTAAGCGCCGGAAGCTCCGGCCCGGTCACGGCCCGGATTAACGTGAGTCATCCTTAATCCAGCGGAGCGGGGAAGAGATGTGGATTCTCGCGCGTCTCGTCTCATCTCCGCTTATCTCCATTCTACCTCAGAGAAAAGGCAGCCTTATTTGAATACAAAATTGAAACAAAAGTAGGACGATTGGGTAGTGATTTGGTCATCGAACTATAAATACAGTTTAAACTTTCAACTCAATGGGGAAACTAGGCCTAGGCCTTTACCAAAAAGCGGTTGGTATCAAACAATGTACTGTAATGCATAAGTTCCTAAAAACTCATGGATACGAGTCGGGGTTCAAAGTGTTCGAACCCTCTGGTTCAGAAGTTCTGTTTGCCGCTAGGTCACCAGCGCTTTGACGCCCCATTGTTTTTCCATCAACCTACATGCTCGTACCTAATGTATTTGCCAAAACTTAGGCTTAATTTCCATCTCTCTCCAATTCCAGTTATCCATCCTCTTCGTGACTTCGGTCCTAGCCGAACCCAGCAAAGTCATTCAAAAACGAAGCGGTCTCGTCGGCCATTATGGCGCTCCACTCCATGGTTACGGCCTCGCTCCAGGGCTAGGCCTCGCGCACGGAATACCGTCCGGCTACGCGCTAGGCCTCCACGGAGGGACCGTGGTGGGCGCGGACGTGCATACGACGGTCACGAAGCATATCGGCGTGCCAGTTCCGGCGCCGTATCCGGTGGCGGTTGATCGGCCGGTGCCGTATCCGGTCAAAGTAAGTTGATATCTTAATTACAAACATCAATGTTTAACATTTTAACATGCAAATGGAAGGACGGTCAGTGAGTTTCTTGTAGGTAGATAAAAGTCATAGCAGCGAAAGACGGTAATATTAATGGTATGTCAGATATTGAACATAAAACAAGGCCATAATATCTTCAAAGAGGAGTAACGAAAACAAAAGGTGTGGTTTAAAATATCTAGGGCCCTTGCCAAGATGACATTTGTATGTACATCGACAAACACCAAACGAAAAGAAAAAAATCGGGATGAGCTACGAAAAGTCGCGTGACTATGCATTATTTTAAGTTTCTATCAACTATTGTCAACCTGATGGCTAGGCCGCCTTTTATAATGTGTCTATTCCGTACTATCCGCCACCTTGGATGCATGACAATCACACTACGTATAGCAATCCGTTCCCATGTCGAGACTGAGACTTTCGCGTTGTCTATCTGGAATGAACGGAGTGCCCTTATTTCTGCAATTGGACAAAATTATAATGAAGGCGAGTTTATCAAACCAATTAAAATTTCCAATAACATTAAATTTTCTTCAAATGTTAACTTTGAACCCTTTTAGAACATCTTATTGAATAGGCTACTATTGAGATTCCGGCTTATCGTGAACCATAACAATCTAGGTAATCTCAACGGGAGTAAAAATTGCGTCAGCGTTAATTTATCCCGATTTGGATTCAGATTTGACGCATCTTTCTTAAAAATTCTAGTAAGGGAGCATCTATTTTTAAACTCTAGTCTAATATTTTAATTATATATTTTAATAGTTATTGATATTATGATATCCGCTCTTCAGGTAGCTGTTCCCTATCCGGTGGACCGTCCGTACGCCGTGGCCGTACCGCGTCCGTACCCGGTGGCCGTGGAGAAGCCGGTAGCCGTGCCGGTTGACCGTCCGGTGCCGGTGCCCGTGCCGCATGCCGTCCCGGTGCCCGTTATTAAACAGGTAATATATTAACACTCTTTACAAGCTGTTATCTAACTTGCCTTGTTGGTATGTGTGAGCCTTGAAAGCTAAATAAGAACATCGTCCTGATATTCGATTCTCACCAAGTCTAATGATATTATAACTGAAGATATGTTATAGGCCTTCCAAAATTGTGATGTTTTCAATCAAAAGGTACCACATCGTCGCTTACCATAAGGACGAAATTGGATTGTATCTTTATACGAATAACCTGTCAGAGCGTCCTTATGGCAAGCGACAAAGTGGTACCTTTTGATTGAAAATGACACAATTGAAGCGCTTACCTTGTGACAAATTGTACAAGTTGCCTTTAGTCGCACCTGGGCAAGCGAGAAATGTGCAAGTGCTCACGAGCTCCCGCTCACCGAAAATAAAAAAAGCAAGCTTTTGCTAAAAAACGAGTATTACGAAGATGAATGGAAAGCGAAAATTATTTAAAAATAACACATTTCTACGAGTATAGAAATAAATATGAAAGTATTTTTTATGCTCCTTATGTATGTGACCTATCTTCTACTTCCTCGCGTTGTCCCGGTACTTTGCCACGGCTCATGGGAGCCTGGGGTCCGCTTGGCAAATAATCCCAAGGCGTAGGCACTAGTTTTTTCCGAAAGCGAAACCTTCTAACCCAGAGGGAAAACTAGGCTTTATTGGGATTAGTCCGGTTTCCTCACGATGTTTTCCTTCACCGAAAAGCGACTGGTAAATATCAAATGATATTTCGTACATAAGTTCCCAAAAACTCATTAGTACGACCCGGGGTTTTAACCCGCGACCTCCGGATTGCAAGTCGCACGCTCTTACCACTAAATAGGCCACCAGGCCTCGTAGACGACATGCCAATCGCTAACGCTACGTAGCGAACGAAACGCAACTGTCACTGTCACACTAATATGGAAGAGTGATAGAGAGACAAAGAGATTCGATGACGACGCGATAGCGATTGTCACCTTGGCTAGGCCGGCAGTGTATAACCTATCTATAGTCATCATATAGTATCATTAACTAAGTCTAATTTTTTTTTTTTTTTGGTTTCGAAGTAGTCACCCGGACTATGAAAGCTTGTATGAAAGTTTAGTCATTGCTTTTTTCTGCTTATAATAAGACATTTAACTTACTCATATCTGACTTAAAATCGTTACTAGTACTGACGTATTTACTTACAAAATTGTATATCGGAAGTGCAGGAACAAAGTATCAAATAGTATCATCAACCGTATCCATGGCTAGGAATCACCAGTTGAAAATCACAGGCTAGTTGGTTGGTAATGGTGCATGAAATATTGGGTTGCGCTGTTGATGTATAACATATAATTTTAGGTGTATGGTTTGTGTAGGTCCGCGTTGGGCCAGCGTGGAGACTGTAGCCCAAACCCTCTCGCTAGTGAAAGGAGGACTATGCCCAGCAGTGGGATGTATATAGGCTGAATTATGTTGTTATTGCTTGTTATGTTATGGTTTCTAAAAAGTACCTAAATATTATATAATTGCATGTTATATTTTCATATGAATTTCTAATTTCTGAAACTGAGGATTGACAATAAATTTGACTCTTATTTTTAAATCCGTCTTGTTTCTGGAGTCAAATTCCCTCAAAAGAAGCCATTATAACATCTAAAAGGAGACAGCACTCAGATAGTAACATACAGGATGCCGTAAAAATACGTTGACAAAGTTACTTAAGGATGACTCACGTTAGACCGGGCCGTGACCGGGCCGGAGCTTCCGGCGCTTACTTTTCTATGACATGACAGGTGATCACGTGATGCTTTCCATAGAAAACGAAGCGCCGGAAGCTCCAGCCCGGTCACGGCCCGGTCTAACGTGAGTCATCCTTTATGCGTCTTTTACAAAATATAATCTGGCTGAATGCGTAAAACGACACAGTATCTTCAAATTATTCTCCTTAGCTTGGCTTAGCTTTGATACACAAACTGTCTAAATTCATGATCTCAATACAAAATACAATACATGAATACACAACAATACAATAAAGACGTATTTAAGCTTCTTGAAATCAAGCTGTCTTATTTTTTTAATAATAATTACGTAGCCCATTTAAAATCTGCATTTATCTACAATATTTCCACACTGCACCGCCTACAAGAGGATGGCTAAGTTTGCCTTTTGTACATTAAGTTTTTCTTTTTTGCAAGAAAGTTTAAATAATAAAATAAAATTTCCAAACATTTTCAGGTGGGAATACCCGTACCACAACCGTATCCCGTAGCGGTCTCGAAGCCCGTCGCCGTACCCGTGCCCCAGCCGTACGCCGTCCACGTCGGACACGGATACGGACACGGATACAGTCTCGGACACGGATACGGACACGGGTTAAGCGGACACGGGCTGGTCGGACACGGACTGGTCGGGCACGGATACTCCCATGGCGTCTCAGCGTATGATGTCCATGGACACGGGAAGATTTGGTAAAAGGGTAAGGTCGTTTGTTAGGTGATGTTTTGAAGAGGATTTGGATGAAGGTCTTAAAGAAAAAAGGTCTATGAATAGAGAAGACTGTTAAAGAAAATGTACAATAAGTATTTCTATGTTAACCTTTATCTGGCAATGTCAAAAATACTGGACTTTTACTTTTGAATGCAAAGAATGCTAGAATTTCCTTCGCATTTTTGTGACATAATTTTATATGCTTTACGTATTGCCTTTGTACTTTGGGCACGGACGGCATGTTTGAGTTTTTTAACCAAATCTATAGGTATATTCTTTTTCTGAATTTGAAGTGTTAAATGTGCTTATAATGTGACGGATTACAAGGGTACAACATCGGGGTATGTACACCTAACAAACAAATGTTTTATAAGTTACCATGTATAAATTATAATGGCATTTCCACATAGGACACGCGTAGTCAACGTTTGAACGAGTATTGTGATGTAGATTAAGCTAGCTTTAGGGAGCGCGAGAAGATATAACGCTATGTTGGTCTTTCGGGTAATTGCGTCTGTGAGGAAAAAAGGGATTTCTTAATAAGTAGATGGTGCAGTCCGACAATACGGAATTGAAAATAATTGAGGGCGCACTAAGCGTAAGTAAGCAGACAATAAAAAGTATTTTGCACTATTGTTACAAATAGCAAATTTATACATCAATCTTATTCTGACACATAAGTGTATTCAACACGTTGGATCTTTACAAGCATGTAAAAGGTCTTTATTTAAAATATTGCTATTGTATTCAAAATAACACTAAAAAATAAAAACTTATAAATAAAAATTTGGCCTAAGTCGTAGTCGCTCGGTAGGGTGTCCACTGTGCTTCTAAGGCTGGCCGCATTGCCCCGCTGGTTGGCAATGCTGATCCGTTGGGCCAAATAAATAGCATGTCAATATTTGATCGTTTTGACACAAACGTATTTGGCAGAAAATCTGATATGCATATTTGAGTTCCTCTTGATTTAATTTCTACACTTTATAATGGGACTGTAATTGTATGAGTAACTAAGGCAGTTGAGCCCATGAAGAACGGGACAATAAAGTGGGCTAAATCTGTCCCTATTAATCTTTGCAATGGAAGCGCATTTACCCCACGGTTGCAATTATCCCGGTTGACTGCATAGCATTTCTAAGTCAAGTTGAAAGCGTTTTGCCATATCGGGGTATTTTGGTGATGGGACGAGAAAGCAATAATTATATATTGTTTCTGACTTTGAGTCTGTATTCTGTTGTATTTTTTATATAAAGAAAACTGTTTTGATTTTTGTAACGCACTCAGTCTAAACTAGTTTTCGCGGTCCTGGTTGCTGTGATTGTGGTGGAACACAGTTATGTGTTAGAATGAGATGGTAATACTTACGTGTATCTTACTTTCTCACTCTAATGGATTAGCTACCTCCTACTTTTAAAGTACTGTATGTCAAATACGTTTATAGAAGATTTCACAAAGAATGATACAGAAAATTTTGTTGTGAAACTATTCTCAAAAATATCACACACGCGGTTAAGCGAGAGACGTCTTGATGTTACAGGCGTTACGTGACTATTTTCGTTTCTTCGATAAACTTTTTTGGCGTCCAAAGTGTTAATGGAGACGAGAAGAGCAATTACGTTGACAATATTATCGCTGTATGACTTGGATCTGTCAAATATAGGCAAATGGCTAGTGCGTGCATTGGAAATTTTGTATTTCGTTTTTCGTTGATCTCTGTCAATTGTCGAATATTGTGTATACGAATAAGGGATGACTTAGACCGGGCCGGGGCCGGGCCGGAGCTTCCGGCGCTTCGTTTTCTATGTGCACCACGTGAACATCGATCAGCCGTCATAGAAAATGAGATGTCGGACACCTCGGCCCGGGCCCGGCCCGGTCTAGCGTGAGTCATCCTTAAAGGAGAGAAAGGCTTGCATTGTGTACCTGGTTGACGCTCTGTTGTATATAGCTTATTTAGTTTTAAAGATGAAATAAGAGTTTTTTTCTGCCGCAGTCGACTAAAAACTATTTTTATTTAACGAATGATTTTTAATAAATTGTATGAAGAATATTTAACTGTTTTATTTTTGTCGCCATCACACAAAACTTGAAATGTTCACTATGTATGTTAATCCTACCCTTAAAAAGATCAGAAATATAACATAAACCTAAGGACCACCAAACATCCCAATATCCTTAGATACCCAAGGTAAACTCTATTCATAAAAACGTAGGTATCATGCTTCATTACAACATTAATAAAATGAAAAAAAAAGCATAAAAAACAAAGTAAAATTAACTATATAGGATTAGCCGTGTCCGGACCGGAGCTTCCGGCACTTACTTTTCTATGACATGCCAGGTGATCACGTGATGCTTTCCATAGAAAACGAAGCGCCGGAAGCTCCGGCCCGGACACGGCCCGGTCTAACGTGAGTCATCCTTAAACAATCAAGTCAAAATCCTCTTCATTGTGTAATTATAACTGTTATTACAAGTTATTATTAAAAAGAATACTTAAAAAGCCTCTATCAGTTTAATAATAAATAAATTTTATCATCTTCCTCGCGTTGTCCCGGCATTTTGCCACGGCTCATGGGAGCCTGGGGTCCGCTTGGCTACTAATCCCAAGATTTGGGGTAGGCACTAGTTTTTACGAAAGCGACTGTCTTCTGATCTTCCAACCCAGAGAATAAACTAGGCCTTATTGGGATTAGTCCGGTTACCGCACGATGTTTTCCTTCACCGAAAAGTGTTCCGAAAAACTTATTGGTACGAGCTGGGGTATGAACCCGCGACCTCCGGATTGCAAGTCGCACGCTCTCACCGCTAGGCCACCAGCGCTTCCATAATAATATTTATTTGTTATTAAACTGATATAGGCTTTCTAATTATTCTTTTTAATAAGGGGTTATTACAAGTTATAATTACACAATAAAGAGGATTTTGGATATTATTAATGTTGTATAATAAATAAATATTATAAGACATTATTACACAAGTAATACCTATTAAAGGTATTTATGAATAACGGCATTAGAGATTGAACGCCATAACTAATCGCCTATAAATTGACGTCATATTTTCCTCCCTTCTAATTCCTGATCCATAACATACTCTAATAGGAAACTAACTCACTGTTACACGCATAATCCAATCCAAAATATACAAATTTAGACTCTATTCCCCACTCATAAGCTACATAAAAGCTCATGTGTAACTTAAACAGGTTCCAAATAAAAAACTAGATCGATAGCTTCCTAGGTTCTGGTTCTGCGTAACCAACAACATATTTATACACGTAATCAAGGGTATGTCATATGTTGCATAACGTAGTCCCGTAAAAATGGCAGCGCGTTCACTTTCCACAGGACGTGACGTGCGTGCCGAGTGGCTCGGCTATGGTGTTCTGTGGACCGTGGTTTAATATGCGGAACAGATGATAGCTAGTCATTTATTAGCTTTGAGGAACACCCAATTAGGAATTTGATATTTTCAGTGTCACTCCTTGAACGTACTACATAGGTAAAGCCTGACCAGGAATATATGATCAAGCGCCATGTTGCGGAATTTCACTGGAACTAACTTTTTCATACTATAGTGAACTGTCACCCTATACATGCACAACAACAGCGCCCTCTTGACAATGATCATATATTACTGGTCAGGCTTTCTTTACTTATTAAAAAACGACCAAGTGCGAGTCGAACTCGCGCATGAAGGGTTCCGTACCATTACGCAAAAAACGGCAAAGAATCATGTTTGTTCATTGTTGTATGGGAGTCCCACTTAAATATTAATTTTATCTTGTTTTTAGTATTTGTTGTTATAGCGGCAACAGAAATACATCATCTGTGAAGATTTCAACTGTATAGCCGTCACGGTTTATGAGATACAGCCTGGTGACAGACGGACGGACAGCGGAGTCTTAGTAATAGGGTCCCGTTTTTGCCCTTTGGGTACGGAACCCTAAAAAGAAAGTAAAGTTCGATTACCTTGAAAGCTACGAAACTTTTAGGTACTAGACCTATAAGACTCCACTGTCTGTCTGTCTGTCTGGCCGTCTGTTACCAGGCTGTATCTAATGAACCGTGATAGCTAGACAGTTGAAATTTGCATAGATGATGTATTTCTGTTGCCGCTATAACAACAAATACTAAAAACAGAATAAAAGCTCACATACAACAAACGTGATTTTTTGCCGTTTTTTGCGTAATGGTACGGCACCTCCCACTTGGCCGGTTTTATTTTTAATTTACCGACACAGTGGATTACTTTATTATGATTTTTGTATTACCTATGTTTTTGTTTTGATAGTACAGTACTATATTGTGAAGTTAAATATATTTTCCTTCTTATTTTAGAGGGCATAGGGCATAGGTGCCTAATTGACAAGCAAAACTATCTTAAAATTAGGACACATTTATTTACATACAAGATATATACAGTGGTACTACGTAAACGAAATTAATAACTAGCTTAAATCTAAAATAGGCCCTTGAGGCATTGTACCAAGGATGCTGGCGGCATTTCCCCGCTGTATCGCAAACTATTAGTTATTCGTAGACGTTAATATTGTAGTTTTCCTTTTTAAATATTATTGTACGTTCTGTAAGTTTGTCTATCTATCTAATTCGAATTTTCCACTCATTTACTCTAAGGTTAGCTGGAAGAAATCCCTTATAGGGATAAGCTCGCCTTTGTACCTAAATTTATATGAATTTCATGTTATCAATTTTTGTTTTGTACAATAAAGTGATTTACTACTACTACTACTACTATCTTTAATTTTCAGTGTTGAGACAACTTTTGTCTTTCTGCGTACCTATTTACGACGCAACAGTTATCCTAGACAAACAATAATCTTTATAAGTGGAACAATCGGTAACGGTAAGTGTCACGGGGGCGTGGAGGGCGCATTTTGCAACGAGAGTTTGTGCACGAATACGGAAAGGAACCTTGCTACATCTAGGTCTAGACACAGATTAATAAATAGTTACTACGTAACAGATACATCATTCCTATACAAAAGCGAAATACCTACGCTATAATAGCCTACAAAATCTTAATAATAATACCTGCTGCTCAGGACGAGAAGAAATGTACCATAAGTACGCGCACAAAGAGTCGAGACTACCTTGCTCGCCGTGCGAGTCACGTGCCAACGCGTCATCGTAAGAATGCGCTAGGGTTGTACTGTTACTTATGTTATTGTTGTAATAAAACGAATGTTGCAAATCAACCATATTTTTTATTAGTCAATCAAATATTTAAAAACAACAATTATATTACCTGACTCAAAAAACTTCTTAATTTACGATTTACCTACTTAAGTTCAAAGAAATAAATGGTGACAAAATTCATAAAGATAGATTTAAAATACTACTCGGTAAATACGACAAATTTTCCTTTGTTTTTTGACTTTTACACCCATCTACTGCACAATAATTACGTGGTTTCGGCATTTCGAAGCGTAGGCGCGGGAAACGCGCGGTGCGAGCGCTCAGGCGGGCGTTCGGCGGCCCTCTGTCGGTTGTGTCGTCGACGATACGCCGAGCGGTAGGCATATAGCGCGTGGCCTTGAGCGAGTGAAGGAGGCCTGGTCTAGATCGGGTAAGATCCAATGGCTCTTGTTAGGAAAATCTTAGTGACTTTCAAAAGTAGATAATTAATTGGCCAAGCGTTAGCGAACCCCTGCATTTTAGCTTGGGGAAAAACGCTTTCATATATGGTCATTTTTGTTATTTTAGTTTTAGAAATTAATCTTTAGAAATTCTGTACAAATATTTTGCTTTAACATAGGGAAGAGCGGTGCCTCCCGACACAGGTAATTACAGGTTGCTTACCGGGCGGCTCCATCACCTAAATCATGGCAATTTGTGTTTTAAACAAATAAAGAATTTCGTATTTGTATTTGTATATCGTCGTTTGTGTATCGTAACCACTAAAAACTAATTTTTCGTGTTTAAGTAAAAATTTTTTGTTAATTTAATTTAGTACATAAGTTTTGTTCTGACTGCAATGTACCTATTTATAAAATTGTGTATTTTTACAGCATCCAAATAAACGTTTTATCTATGTATCTATCTATCTATATCCGGGTGTTCACTTCTGCAGGTAGTATTTCTCAACAAATTCTCGTGAAATTTTGTGAGCAGATTCGGTAGTTAGGTAGAAATTTTCTGTCATTTTGTTTTTTGGAAAAAGTTTAAAATGGCGGAAATTCGCATAAAGGACTTAAGCGCTAGTTTATAGGGTCTACGAGTATGGCACTTAAGACCGTTGTGAGTTCGCTGTAATAATGACTCAACGAAGTATAAGTATTTTTTTTATTTTACATTTTTAAGCTTATCGCGAAGTCTACAGACTCTACAGTTCACAGAACCACGAGTCAGGAGGTCAGGACCAACTCTAATATGATTATTACCCAAAACACGGTATCATAAAAAAGTGTCGCCATCTATAAGAAATCAGTGGACACTAGTGGAGCCCTAAACAAACTAGCAGGTCTAAAACTAACGCTATCAAGTATTCTATCTGGCTCACGCTTTAACTCAATCCCCGCCTCATAGATGGCGGTAGGAGTCACTTCATGTGAAACATTCAAAATCGGCCCAATTCGAACAAATCGAACAATGCTTATAAGATGTCACAGCGATACGATACCGATCTGTCATTGTCAAAAGTGACATTTTTGGTTGAAGAAATTTCACTTTTGAGACTGACAGATCGGTGTGTCGCTATAACAACACCGACTTGTACTTTCCGGTTTTTCAGGTTTTTCATACTTCAAGACGTCACGATCAAGTACCGTTTAGTAGAGGGCGTTTAGCGCGTAGAATAGATACCTAGGTACGCCACTACCTAACCTGCCTATGAAGTCGCTGGTCCTGGGTTCGAATCCCGGCACAGAATAAGTAATTGATCCCGGTAAGGGCATTTATTTGTGTGATGAGCAAAGATATTTGTTACTGAGTAATGGGTGTTTTCTATTTTATTTAAGTATTTCTATATTTATGTCGCCGCTACAACAACAAATAATAAAACCGGCCAAGTGCGAGTCGAACTCGCGCACGAAGGGGTCCGTACCATTACGAAAAAAAAACACAAAAAAATCACGTTTGTTGTATGGGAGCCCCATTTAAATATTAATATTATTCTGTTTTTAGTATTTGTTGTTATAGCGGCAACAGAAATACATCATCTGTAAAATTTTCAACTGTCTAGCTATCACGGTTCATGAGATGTATGTTCAAGACAGACGGACAGACGGACGGACAGACGGACAGACGGACAGCAGAGTCTTAGTAATAGGGTCCCGTTTTTACCCTTTGGGTACGGAACCCTCGGCGGGCAAGTCCGACTCGCACTTGTCCGGTTTTTCTATTCTTCCTTCAATTATATACTTTATGTACCTAAATATAACTTCAGTAACTTTTACTTTAGAACCTTTCATACAAACATTAAAATAATAAACTCTAGCCAAATGATCCCATGAATAGTCCCCGGCAAGCTCGGTTCTCCATACAAACGTAGTTACGCTAAAACTTTGTACTTACAATAGGATAAGGTATATCTAGGTCTGTATAATTACCTAATGTTTATGTAGGTTTAAATACAATAGTTAAAAAAATACATCGAATACTTCATACGAAACTTGTTTTTGCTCTATTTCATTTGTTTTATATACTAGAGTTATATAGACTAATTACAGACCTAGATATATCTCATGTCATTGTATGTGCAAAGTTTCATTACAATCCGACACGTAGTTTTAAAATGAGAACGAAACTTTGACAACGACAACGTTGGACGTTTGTGTTGTCACTCGTTTAGTTTTAGTATAGTTGTAGCTTAGCTTTAATCCAGGTACCCACTGAAAATCAGCGTCATGGCTTGCCGTGGCATAAGGATGACTCACGCTAGACCGGGCCGTATCCGGGCCGGAGCTTCCGGCGCTTACTTTTCTATGACATGACAGGTGATCACGTGATGTTTTCCATAGAAAACGAAGCGCCGGAAGCTCCGGCCCGGACACGGCCCGGTCTAACGTCAGTCATCCGTATGCCGTGGGGATCCTGTTTAGCATCTAGTTTGTTGTATGTGTTTTTCAATGTATTGTCCAATGTTTATGTTATGATGCTAAATAAATATTAAACATATTAATAACAGGTCACTCACGTATTTTAAGTCTCGGTACGGAGTGAAACATGTCGAGCGTTTTCCACTTAAAATACGTGAGTGACCCGTTATTAATATGTTTAATATATGTCTGTGTCTCACGGAAGTTTTGTTATTAAAATGCTAAATAAATGTATTTTAGTATGTGGATATTTTTGCACTTTGGTGTTTTTTCCTCAGTCACCCGTTGACCCCGAACGCTGTAAAGGGTTCGAAACGTCGGGATGTATTATAAAATTTATAAATTTCATAGTTTTATTTCATGAGTAACTATCGCGGTAACCGAAGAAAATATTAAATGTATTTTCTTTCTTTCTTTCTTCAAACTCCGTTTGTATGGGAAGGTGAAATTCGGCCGAGCTTGCCGTGGACTCTTAAGGCAATATCACACCTGATAGCGTGACGTCGCCCATCGACCGGCAGTCGATGCCTGCATTATTGACGACTGACCGAGTGATGACCGACCCAGATAGCCGATAACGATATAACTGGGGCTGGACAATTTGTGGCGTGTGACATAGATTTGTCCCTAGTACGCTGACGATAGTTTTTTTTTATACAAACTGACCTGTGGTTGATCCGAGGTGACCTCGATCAGGCTAGATATTTTTTTATACCACGTCGGTGGCAAACAAGCATACGGCCCGCCTGATCGTAAGCAGTCACCGTAGCCTATGGACGCCTGCAACACCAGAGATATTACATGCGCGTTGCCGACCCTTTAAAAACCTGTACACTCCTTTTTTGAAGAACCCCATACTGTAGCCCCTCGGGAAAACCTCGGCAGTGAGCTCATTCCACAGCCGAAGCGTCCGCGGGAGGAAATTCCTCTTAAACCGCACAGTACGCGACCATTTAGGTGCTAGGGTGTGAGGATGAACACCCTGCCGATGGCGATCGGTGCGGTGATAGAAAGCGGCCGTTGGCATCATGTCAAACAATTCTTCAGAGCACAGCCCATTGTACAAGCGGTAGAACACACACAAGGAGGCAAAGTCTCTCCTTAGACTTAAAGGTTCAATACCGCTTGTGAGTTTGGGATCGTCGACAATTCGTACAGCGCGCCTTTGGACTGGGTCCTAGCCAGCTTGGATAAATTAGATCCCATTAAAAACATTAAAATCATTTGAGAAAATTCATACTATAACATGAAATTCGTTATAGAGGTAGTTTAGGGCCTGAGGAAGGACATAGGATAGTTTTTATCAATCGGACGAAGTCGCGGGCAAAATCAAAAAATAAATCTTTATTTCAGACCGTAGCGATCAATACTGACTAATTAAACTACATGAACTGTGTTTAGCTCATTATTAATCTTACAAGTACCTGCGCACGAGTCTAACAAAAACTAACCTGATACACTTATCGCAACCTCCACTCGATTCTGCAATTTCTGCATATGGCTCACATTAGCATTTCAAATAGGACCCTTCAGATTAGGTGCGAGGTTACTCATTTGTGTACCTAATTTCGAGTTATTAAAGCGTAATGAGCTTTACTTGGATCAATAGATTAGGTTTAATGTAAATTAATTTAGGCCTAATGGACATATATTCAATCTTGGTCTTGAAGCGCTGATGGCCTAGCGGTAAGAGCGTGCGAGCGACTTTCAATCCGGAGATCGCGGGTTCAAACCTCGGCTCGTACAGATCACTACAAATTGAACCGTGAACCGTAATGGACGGTCAGTTTACGGTTCAATTTGTACTGGTTAATGGTTAATTGCATTATTCCCTGATCCCTATAAGACAGGTTTACCTAGTTTAGCGCTCAGGACACTATTCCTAGGCTGTCTAACAATAGAATACTCCTAAAAATGTAATTCTACTATGTAATAAGCTGCATTTTTGATACACAAATAAATTATTTTTCATTTTCATTAACGTTTCGGCCAAAACTGGCGTGAAGTGACGTACGCGTTTGCGCTAATGTCCCGCTTGGCGCGCTGTTCAAAATCGCATACAAAAATAGACATAATGCAAACGCGAACGCACCTCACCGCTATCGGTTATCAAATGAAATGTACACTAGGTTCTGACAGAATTTTTAGCCAATCAGCCCGCGCAGCATGGTTTTCCCTATCACTAAGTCCGTCACTTTCGCACTCACATACTTGTTAGAACGTGACAGGCATGGTGATAAGCGTACCGTGCTACGACTCCTGCATTTTTTCAAGAACGATTTTTGTCGCTCTATACAACACATCCGACGAGGTGTATTCCCACCCATTAGACAAATGGGAATGATTTATAAAAACACCTATTCCCATCTGTGCCCGGCGGGAACAAATGTCAATACACCAGATTTTTGACCACCACACATGTGAAAGATTAAATTTCCCGTAATTTCAACATTTTACATGACTTATGATATGTGCATAAATAAACTTATATCCGCAATTAGCTCCATGCATGAATTTATTTTTATTTTTGGATTCATAATTTATATCGTGGGAAATGATAAAAATACTTTTGTAAACCTTAACATTATTTTATTAAAAAATATTTAAAATGTTGAAAATTTTTGAGCGGTTGAAACGCTCATAATTTTTGGCGCGAATTCGACAGAGCGTGATGACGTCACACGTTGGGCGGTCCAACTGACGTTTGCTACGAATGACACTAATCTGTCGAACGCGTGACGTCACGTGGCGTTTCGAGCGTTTCGATCACTAGCTTTTCGCGGGCAAATTTTTGTACTTTTTATTTATAATTTTAAGTAATTAAATGGTAATTTAAAAACGGAAATGCATTTGTAACATGTTATAACGGTAACAAATATCCGAATAAAACATATTGCGTTCAAATATAAACTTCATGCATGAGGCTAATTACGCCACCTCAGTGCCTGAGGGCAGTTATTAAAACTAGTGCTCTGTCACACGCATTGATAAGTAAACATCTATCTTACACCATAGAGTAACTTATACTAGAGCGGTACTGTCATAGTAAATTTTGTAACCCCAGTAAATTCACTGCCATCTGTCGACACACTTTAAAACTAAAAATGAATATTTATAAAAATACGATAAAATGTATTTAAATATGGATAATTGATTTTTTTATTTGCATTAATTATTTTTATATGATTTTGACCCATGTTCTTTCACTGGTATGCGTTAAAATTATAAATAACAAACGAAATAGTCAACGCCCTCTATACGAGTGTAGGCCAAAACTAGTGGCGCCATCTGATCGAGAATCAAATTTTCGTGATTTTCGAGGCACGTTTTTTCTTTAGACTGTATCCATCTATTACGGAGTTATATCTATCTTTGCTTACACGAAGTCTAATCCATATTGCACAACTAAGTCTAGCCCTAGATAGGCTTGAGATTTAGAGATACGGCTGATTTATATACATACATATCTTAGACAGGCGGGGTGACGAAATACGGGCAAAATCTAACCGATATATTAATTAACAACAAAATACAAGGAGCGCCCGTGTATTTTACTAACCGCCGTATTCTGATTTTAATAACAGTTTATGAATTGGATCTGGATTAGTTATGGATCTGATCTTTCAGTGTCAATTTCTTAGTGGCAAATAGGTACTTTTAGCGCGTTGTCCCGTCCACATGACCCTAGTGGGTAGTGACCCTGCCTGTGAAGCCGACGGTCCTGGGTTCGAATCCCGGTAAGGGCATTTATTTGTGTGATCAGCACAGATATTTGTTCCTGAGTCTTGGGTGTTTTCTATGTATTTAAGTATTTATATATTATATATATCGTTGTCTGAGTACCTATAACACGTATGTGATATCTCTGGTGTTGCAGGCGTCCATAGGCTACGGTGACTGCTCACCATCAGGCGGGCCGTATGCTTGTTTGCCACCGTCGTGGTATTTTAAAAAAAAAAAAAAAAAAAAAAAAAAAAAAAAAAAAAAAAAAAAAAAAAAAAAAAAAAAAAAACAAGCCTCCTTGGGCTTACCGTGGGACTTAATCAATTTGTGTAAGAATGTACTATAATATTTATTTATTTAAATTGCTGCTGACTGTAAGCACTGTCCGGGTTATGCAGTCTGAATAGGTAAGTGCGCCATTTCTGTCAGATGACGCAATGATCTGATTACCCAATAGCAAAGTTTAAAAGAGGATGGTTGGTGCATCTCGGGGCCTTCGCTGATAGAATGCGAGGGCTAACGGTAGATTCGTAATATAATGTGATATTTTGAAAATCGATCATCGATCATTAAAAAATACGAGAAAAATTCCATGATTTTCCATTTTTGGAAAATTATAAGTATCATATTTAATACATTGCCAATGCCTCGACAAATTAAAAACCTACTTTTTAGTAGAAAGATTCTGATTTTATAAAAAAATTGTATGTAAGGAAACACAAATCATCATTTATTACTACCGGGAGTACTGGGTGACTTTATTACACCTGTAAAAAATATGTATCTTCGAATACCTAATCACTGGTGGAAAATTTTCATCCTGTAAAGTTTCAAAAAACATACCAACAAAAATGTGTGTGAATAAGGGCCAAATAAAATAAGTGTTTTGAAACTACTTTTTGCATGTAGATGATATATTTAATATAGGTACTATAGGTACAGAAACATGTAGAAAATAATTATCTGTTTTCTTAACTAACACTAAAACTACTATTTCAGTTTCAAGTTTGTGTGCACTAGTCCATTTCATGTCAAACATAGACAGAAAATAAAAATTGTATAATCAAGAATTATTTTTATTCTTACACTGTAATTAAAAAGCTCCATCTGATGACACTTAAAAAATAAATAAAACTTCTAAATGCGGAAATATAAAAATGCCATTTATTCGCTATTACTTTGTATTACTTAGTTGCACATAGGTTCTACAGTAAAACATGTTCGCCTCATCATTTCTATATTGGAACATGATTAAGTGTTAGCAGTTTAATCATCTTAATATAGTAATTAAACTAATCATGTTTATTAAATACTGGAATGTATAATTTAGTGTTCAAGAGCAAGAACGACAAGACCGTAATTAATGTCGTCCAACTTTTTATAGCAAAATTAATGGTAAGGTAGTATTTCAGGTATTTATTATGAATTTAAACCGTGAGTCATGTCATGTATGTTACCTTATTGACTGAGCTATTTCAGATCTTATTCAAACATTTTGTCGATAAAGTGTATGTTTTGTGTTATTTGGACAAATATGGTCAATGCGACGCGACGGTAAAATGTGGGTGTATCGTGACATGATTAACGAATAGAGTACGCTTTTATATTTAGGGGAGACCGCTGTGAAATTATTCAAAGTCCAACCTACCTACCTAAAGTGATCCTATTTAAAACAATTTTTATCAAACTTTCATATGTGTGTGGTGGTTGAAAATAGTGGGTTCAGACCCTCGCTTGTACCTTGCTCAGAGCTGAGATGACTAAAAAGAAGAGAGCAGAGCAGAGAATGCAGTGATAACTAATCGGTCAGGATGCTTATCATACAGAGACAAGAGGTTAAATGCAATCCTTTGTTAAAATAAAAAAAAACGTGCAATCTTAGCAACAGTAATTTCAATTGATGTGTAGAAAATTTTTGCTTTTTCTGATGAACTCAATGATTTAACTATCGTACCATGCCACTCAGTGCAAATATACAAATCGTTTATTCACAAGAACATGTTTACAAAATAAAGCTTACCAAAATTAACTTAGCATACTGAAAATTTTTATTATCCGTCCGATCCGTCGGCCTATCTGATACCGGAGCCGCAAACTAGGCGCAGCCTAGCTGTATCTTGGGAATCGGGAAAAGTGATTTTCTAAGTTAGTTTAAAATATGCAAATGCACTAAATTAAAGAATATAAATAAATATACACTCAAGAGATAACAGATATATCTCGTCTAAAAATAAAAACATAAGTAATATGGATCGTTTTTTTGTGGATAATTAAACTTTGATTATAATTTAATTTATCGCTACGGTGGTACCACAATATCTTTCGAGAAAAAATATTGGATTACATACAATATGAACTAACGGTGTCATACTCATATGTAAAAGAAGCCAAACATATGCATCCCTATTTATAAGTTTTATAACCTAAGATACTTTACTTAACGCCCCGCCTCTACTATAAAAAAACTGATCTGAATTCCCGATAAAAATATTCAAAATCAGCCGTAATTCATTAGTCTTATAAATTTTAATCCTTTAAAACCTCCATTAAAAAAAAACGGCATAAGTGCCATAACTAAATTCCTCTAAAATTAGGAATTACAGCCTTAGCTTAATAGAAATAGAGTTGTTAATCGTTGTGTGACTGAAATAAGATTTTCACGTTGTTTTTCTTAGAAATGTAGGGCCGTTTCTCGTCACGTTCGCACAGCGCACCTAAAATTAATTCTGCGGATGTCTAAACCCAGGCTAGTTAAATACCATCTCGTATATAAGGGCAGCTGGTCCAATAATTGGTCATACCACATTCTTCGTTCGCGAGCGACGGTTATCCCAACTATGCGATATTTAGTAAGTATTTCATTGATTTTGACTTTCTTTTTGAGGGGCAATTGTTAGGGAGAGCGGAGAGCGGACAAAGATGTGAAAATTTTGGTTGAATCATAAATTTTAATTAAAAGATAATGCTAGTAACTTAAGTAATACTTATGTAAACAAAATTAAAGAACACAAATCTTTGCTCTTAAGGGGATCCCATGCCCCAATGACCTTCGATCTGAATCCCTTAGTTTTCTAATGTTTTCAAGATATTTCCCTTCAAAGTTGAACAATTTTAGGTGTTAATTAATTTTAAATTATAACCACATACAAATTTTTAGAGACGTCAAAGACGAACTCAAATATGTAGATTTCGTATATGTAAGATCTTTCACAGCTATCGAGATACGAAAAAAGTGTTTTTTTAGACAACGTTTAAAAAAATCATAAATAAAAAAATATTCATTTCTATCAAAATCCGGTAGACAAAAATGGAGATAAAAGATTGAAGAACCGATAGCCGTTTGTCTTATAATTCTATATGTAGTGCAAAAGCAGGAGATACGATTCAAAACTTGTCAAATTTCGCTGAAAACCTCAGGTAGCCCTATAAAATCGTTAACAGTAAGGTAGATATTTTTGTAAGGTACATAGGCTGTCTATACATAGTCAAAACCTCGTTTTATTTGGGTACAACATACATTAAAAATTTAAAAATATCTACAATAAACGAATCATTAAAATTAAATACTAAACTTATAAATAAAATATCTCAGCTCGCCTTAATGAGTTTTGGTGCTCAGTAGTCTGACAGCGTTACCATTTGGATGGCCAGACTAATTCTCTGTCCGAGGTGGCTGCCAGACCTCTCGTCACTTAAGGCGCTGGCATTGACCATAATTATGCTTCTTCCTTTTGATAAATAAGGACCTATCTATCTAATATCTATTTTGTACGAAGTCACCTAATAAAACAAACAAAATACTATTTCAGATTATTATTTCAAAGCTTCTCATTCCATGATTAGTTTTTTAGAGTTCTACGGAACTCTTTGGGTACGCCCAAAGGGTAAAAACGGGACCATATTACTAAGACTCTACTGTCTGTCTGTCATCAGGCTGTATCTCATGAACCGTGATAGCTAGACAGTTAAAATTTTCATAGATGATGTATTTCTGTTGCCGCTATAAAAACGAATACTAAATACCAAAAACCGGCCAAGTGCGAGTCGGACTCGCGTGCCAAGGGTTCCGTACATTACACAATTTAAACAATGTATTTTTTATGCGAAATGTCTTTAAAAGCCCGTAGGGGTCAGATCAAAAACTAAGTAATTAAGTCCGACTCACGCTTGACTGCACATTTCTAATAGATTTTCCGGTGATCTGTAGGTAAAGATCTATTTTGTGTATTTTTTTCAAAATTTTTGGCCCAGTAGTTTCGGAGATAAAGGGGGGAAATGGTCATTTTTTGCCTATTTTCTTGAATAACTTCTAAACTGTTTGTTCTAAAATTATATAAAAAATATATTTGTGATTCGTACAATTAGCTCTTTCATATGATATGTAACACGATATAGTTTGACAAACTTTATTTTTTAATTTTCTCATTTACCCCCAAAAGTGGCTCCCGTGTTTAAAATTAATTTGTTTACGTTACATGTCCATCTTTGGGTCACAAACTTACATATGTGTACCAAATTTCAACTTAATTGGTCCAGTAGTTTTGGAGAAAATAGGCTGTGACAGACGGACAGACAGACAGACGCACGAGTGATCCTATAAGGGTTCCGTTTTTTCCTTTTGAGGTACGGAACCCTAAAAGTACGTAACCCTTGGTGGGCCAGTCCGACTCGTACCTGTCCGGTTTTTTTTTGTGTGAGGCACAAATTACTTAGTAAATGTAATTCATACTCGTTCCAAACCAACACCCCCAGATATATTCATGACAAATTGACAAATTACATTACAAATAGAAACCGACAATGACAAATAGGAATTCTAAAAATATACAAAGGCATTTGTACCTACCGACCGAACTATTATCACTAGACTTATATTAACCGGGATATAGACCGTGACGAACTATTATCACTAGACTTATATTAACCGGGATATAGACCGTGACGAACTATTATCAATATCTCCTAGGAAAAATAAACAGTTTTATTTTATTAACGGCATCCTAGCCTTGCATGTAGATGTCCCGGATTCGAATCCTGGTAAGGGCATTAATTTGTGTGTTTATCACAAATATTTCATTTCATTTTCATTTATTTCATTCACAAGCAATATTTACATCGCATTGGAAATTATACATTAAAATACTTAGGCTAACACAAAAAAAAATACACAATAACATACAAGGAATAAACGTTAATTTGCTCAAATATAACAAAAATGATTTACTAATGAAAAAAAAAACAATTACAATTGTAAAATGTCAGTCTTAACTTGTACCTACAACTACAACTAAAAAAATGTAAAAAAATCAAAATATGTCAATTACGCAATAATTCTATTATTTCTATTGTAAATGTATGAATAATCTAATTTGAGTGTATATAATGTCAATTCAATAAATAATTTTAACTAGTAGGCTGACAAAATTCTTCCACTGAGTAAAAACATTATTATTTGTTCTTATGTTATGGAGTTATGGATGTTATGTGTACTTATAGAGTATAATTATAAATCTGACTTTTCTCCGCAGGTATTATTTACAGTTGTGGCCGTGGCGGCAGCCGCGCCGAGGCCCGGTGGCCTCGTCGGCGGCTACGGCCTCGGCGGTTACGGCCTCAGCGGCTACGGCCTCGGCGGGTACGGACTGGGAGGCTACGGGCTAGGCGGACTAGGACATGGGGTAACTAGTTTGTCTACGAAGGTAGTACTCACAGTGCTGGCAGTGACGGGTGCGCCGAGGCCCGGAGGCCTCGCGGCTACGGCCTCGGCGGCTACGGACTAGGCGGCCTCGGACTAGGACACGGGATATATATATTATAGAATGTACATTTCTGGAGAAAGCAGCGGCAGTGTCGAGGCCTGGAGACCTCATTGATAACTACGGGATTTACTCTCTCCTCACTACTGATCAGTACCTACCTAGTCAGTGATCACTAGCTCAAAGTCTTCGATGATTTTAACCCTACCAATAAAAAATATTTAGATTCTGGCCGCGACTTTGTCTGCGTGGTATGATGATGATTTCATTTCATTTCATTTCATTTATTGCAGAACCATGGTTACATTAAGGTGTTAACATGTATTAAGTGCATGCATGGTTACCCTGTTAGGGCATAGCAACACAATTCTCTCTGATGACTAATAAAAACTATCCTTTGTCCTACCACGGGCTAAACTATCTCCATACCAAATATTGATATAAATTGGTTTATCGATTAAAGCGTGAAGAGATAACAGAAAAACAGACAGAGTTACTTTCGCATTTATAGTATTAATAGGGAGAAATGATAAACATTAAGTATAAAGCAGTTTCATGTTTTACTAAGAATTGCAGTATCCAATCAAATAAATATTATTTAAATGTATGTTAGTCTAGTAAAAGATTAAAGAAAGTAGTTGGTAATGGCGCTTTATCGTTTGACGTACAATAAGGTTTGTAAATGGAATCAAAATAACCTTGGAAGAGAACCGTCATAGGGATACGATTGAATTTGTACTTTCAATTCTTTATCTGCTGTTACCTATCCCTGTTTCGTACAATAAAATGTTATAACTTACTTACCTTTTCAGGTGTCATCAGTCAGCCTAGTACAGCAACCAGTAGCGGTTGCGCAACCCGTAGTGCATGCCGCCCCGGTAGTGCAAGCGGTCCACGCTCCCGTAGCTATAGCTAAACCTGCTGCCACTAGCTACTCTTCGTTCCAACAGGTAGGGTCAACCAGGTAGTGGGCAACCCGTAGTGCCCGCGCCGGCAGTGCAGGCGGTCCAGGCTCCCGTAGACATAGCCAGGCCTGCTGCCACTAGCTACTCTTCGTTCCAACAGGTACGGTCAACCAGGTGGTGGGCAACCGGTAATGCCGTGCCGGCAGTACAGGCGGCACCCAGAGTAGGATAAGGAGTGGTGACTGTAAAAACTTATAGTAGCATTTAGGTAGGTATATAAAAGCAACTCCTTATAAGTATTGTTCGGATACTTGTAAGAATACATGTATTCCATGCAGCATCTATTTTTTACTAGTAGGGGTAGACTAAGTGAGTAACGAGACAGCTCTACAACTCCTTTACTTATACAGGGTGAAATTGTTATCTCAGAGGGGTGGATATGTAGGTCATACTGAATAACTTTTGTTATGGGGCCAACCACAAAATCGCGAAAAAAAATCATCTGTTCTATAGCAAACATTGACTCTGCTTCACCGAAATATATGAGACGGGAGATGTTTTTTCGCAATTTCGGGGTGTGCCCCATCCATAGAAAGAGTTGTTAATTATGGCCTGCATATTCACCCCTCAGTTATGTCTTGATAATAATGATAATGATACCTAGCCTAAGATCAAAGATAAATAAAGGAATAATAATAATAATTTTATTTGCATTAAATATGGTAAGATAAACAGGTCAGAGACAACAATTTCACCTTACTGTATATAAGTACTTAATTTAGTAACCATTTTTACTCTTTACTTATACCTATTA
Source organism: Cydia strobilella (assembly GCF_947568885.1). Lineage (NCBI taxonomy): Eukaryota > Metazoa > Arthropoda > Insecta > Lepidoptera > Tortricidae > Cydia > Cydia strobilella. The sequence continues at coordinate 15,329,642 of NC_086055.1, forward strand.
TAAAATGCCGTTAAGACAAAGAAGTGGTCATTTACACACAATAATTTTATTTCAGGTTGTCCACCCAGTCTCATACGCGCAACCAGTCGTCCACGCCGCTCCAGTTATCTCACACGCACCAATCGCGCAACCCATCGTACATGCGCCCATCGCACAACCCATCGTTCAATCGTACGGATCGTACCACGCGCCAGCGATCGCGTCCGTGGGCTACGGACACGGATGGTAGTTACCATTGTACCACCGTTATATGCGTCGAGATCGTCAGTAGTGACAATAAAAATTTGTACCCTGGTTTTTTCGTTTCATTTCTGAATAATAGTCAGAGAAATCTATCATATACACGGTATTTCGTGTAACAGGAGCAATAAATGAAACTGGAGGCTGTACGCCTCAAACTGACCAAAATTTGTCCAGCAACTTTTTAAAATTATGTTTTTTTTTTTAGATTATATCTTTTTCATACTAATTAAATATTATTTTCAATGTACGCTGCCATGCCATCTGTGTGTTTGACGTTCCTTGTCACCCTTTACGCATAACAAATTTTGCAATACATTGCGTCTTAGAATAAATTTTAAAGTGTAATGAAAGTTACACAAGTTATTTTAAAAAGTTGCTGAACAAATGTTGGTCAGTTTGAGGAGTACAGCCTACAGCTTAATTTAATGCTCCTGTTACAGGAAACACCCGGTATACCTACTCGTAGAATTAATTCCTTATTACATCAAGCAATCTCCAAAGGACTAATTAATCAAGTCGATCAGACTTTATAACCGTTAACTTTTTTATTTATTCAGGTAATTACAATAAGGCTCACTTGCACCATCCCACTAATCTGGGGTTAATCGGTTAGACCGTTAACCCAGTGTCAAATTGTAGGTACAAGTCTCGCACAGCTTAGGTGCGAAAGGGCATAAGAGCGTTTTCACATTGTCCGATCCGATATCGGATGTAGGATCCTACATCCGATAAAATGCTTCCGATAGTGTCGGATCCAATATCCGATATCCGACATCCGACAAAATTCTTCCGATAGTGTTAGTCCGACATGACCCAACACACCTTTGCGACCACGAGCAGTGATACAATGCCTCAAGGGCGTATTTTAGATTTAAGCTAGTTTTTAATTTCGTTTACGTAGTACCACTGTATATATCTTGTATGCGAATTAAATTAATGACTAAAAATCTCACAGAAAATTTAAATCAAAATAAATGCAAAACGTATAACGAACGATGACAACATTAACATGCAAAAACGTAAAAACACTAACCTTACGCAAACTCAACTCACTCAACTTACTCAAAGGTTAACTGGAAGAGATCCCTCAAAGGGATAAGTTCCCCTTTGTACATCTTATTTGTACCTTGTAATTTTTTATATGTATTTTTGTACAATAAACGGCTCAAATCCAGGAATCCCTCGTGTAGCATCGCCAAAAACCTAGCCGATACTCAATTTAATCTCAAACGCGAGTGGGCAAAATCGTGGGGCTTGTTAATGGCGGGAAAACTAAGCTCTGATATCACGCCAGGCTCCAGAATAATGGGATCGGACCTCCCTAGACGAGACTGGTGCAAACTTAATAGACTGCGTACTGGTCATGGTCGATGCGCCTACTACAAACACCGCTGTGGGTGGGTGGATTCCCCGGCCTGCAGTTGCGGTGCGGAAGCACAAACCATCCAGCACATCATTCATGACTGTCCTATAACGCGTTATGTCGCCGGCCCTCCCGAAGACCTGGGGCCCTATTCGAGATGCACAACTGTCAGTTTCGGCTTCAACATCAGTTCAACAGTGGAATGAATCATTTGTTCATCAACTGTGGAAAGTATCATTTGGTACAACCAAAACTCATTCATTGAAAAAATTATGCAACAAAAATCAACTTTGTTTTCTTACTACTATACGGTTTAAAATGGCTCTGAACTCGGCGTGGTTCGGTTTGGTTTCGTTGTCACCTAACTGTGTATTGCTAATGTCAAATTTACCTATTCGACAACACACGATTTCTTCCATTCAACTGAAGTTCAACACGAAACGTCACTTAACGCATGTCAAATACCGCTCCTGATCACCCTGAGCGACGAAGCCATAAAGTGGCTGACTGGTCTATGTGTAGATCTTTAATTACTTATACAACACTTACACTGTTTCTATTTCACAATTACTATCATGCCATACGATTAAATAAATAAAATACAATAAAGCATTTACTACTACTATATACTACTACTACTACTACTACAAACGTGTTGTCTCTCACTCACACTAACCTAAACTAAAATGAGATAACAATATCTCACGTGAGATTATGCAAACAAGGAAGCCATAATGAATGGAACAATGTCACATCGGGAGACTGCGTTGTATAATCGATGGCGCATCACTACAGATCGCGTGCGGGCTTATGACAGCTGCTGGGGTCACCACGCTGGATTTCAATCAAGGACCCTAAGGTATGGACGGTATAGAAAGGATGCAAATCTCTTATGGCAGAATTGTTGCAAAAGTGACCGCTTTCAGCTTTAAATAATAGTTCCTAATCTCTTCGGTGACGCTAGTTAGGCTCTGGGACATGAGTATAACATGAACCATATAAGGCAACAAATAACCCGACCAAATTACGTAGGTTGTTTTTGGTAGTATTTTGGTGTATGGTGGCGCCGCCTAATTACTGTTTTTTGATGGACACTTTTCATATATAGAGATTTGGCTCCTTTATATAGTCTCCATGCCCTAAGGGCCTAGCCAAAGACATAATATTCTGTTTTTTTATTCCGTAGACTAAAATGACATTTCATGTGGTACTAAGAAATGTCATGTCTTACACATGAAACGTCATTTTAGTCTACGGAATAAAAAAACAGAACTCAAGTAGCTATAGACGCGCCACCGAGCGACCGGGGTAAGAGAATAGTAAAGTTATTTGTTATACAAGGGTGCAAAGTTGTATTTTACCCGCGAGTGTGGAATTGAAACACGAGCAAGCGAAAGGATTCTATAGTTGAACCACGAGCGAAGCGAGTGGTTCTAAAATAGAATCCTGAGGGTAGCAAGTGTTTCAACACACGAGAAGTAAAATACATTTGCACCCGTGTGTAACACAAAACTTTTCACCTCACTATAGCGAGGAAAGTGCAACATCCACAGGCGTTAGATCATCTTCATCACGGAAATCACTAATTTTTTTACGATATTATAACAAAAAACTGGAAATTCTGTATTTTTACGTGAGAAGTTTTTAAGTAAAAATTTTGTTGACAATGTTGACATTTCTGACGTATGAAATGTCAATGATGCGTTTTGAAATTGCATCGACTCAACTTGTGCGTTCAGAATTATATTTAACATCATTATTAAAAAACAAACGTTTCTTATGGAACTTTAAGGTTTATGACATAAAACCATTAAATAAAGCTAAATTTGGTATTTTTTATTAGATTCTCAAACCATTTGTTTAATGATAATTAATATCAAACGAATCATTATTATGAGCGTTTTACGTTTTGTTATCAGTCAAGCTACTTAAACACGCTCCATCCAAGGTCAAATTACTTTCCCCACTAGTGGATAAAATGCGTTTTTCCCCGCTTGTTTTAAAGGATAAAAGACAACTTTCCGAGCTAGTGAGGGGAAAAGATAATTATTTTCTACATGTTTCTGTACCTATAGTATATTAAATATATCATCTACATGCAAAAAGTAGTTTCAAAACACTTATTTTATTTGGCCCTTATTCACACACATTTCCGAGCTAGTGAGGGGAAAAGAATATTCATATAAAATTTGGGCAGCATAGGATTTTTTCTCTTTCACATAAATTTCGGTATTTCGCCATCGGTCGGTGATAAGGACAAAGCGACAAAGCATGGCACTTTTCTCTTTCCTTTTATAAGAATCGCAATAAGACTATCTTTCTCTATCAAAGAGTGTCAGGCCCAGGCCTAGCCTAGATGACAATCGATTGAATGGAAATTCCCTCTGGTGTTGCGGGTGTCCATGGGCGGCGGTAATCGCTTTCCATCAGGTGATCCGTCTGCTCGTTTGCCTCCTATTTCATAAAAAAAAAAAAGATACATCGATAAACGCCAAACCAAAAAAAAAAGTATCTAATTGACAGAATCTAAAAAAGTCATGTGACTATTTCCGTGCATTATTTAAATTTCGATTGGCGTTTTCTATCAACGATTGTCATCTGGGCTAGGCAAGAGTGCACGTGACAGAATCTCGTGCGCGAGATATTACTTGTCTCTTTCTAATAAATACAGTTAGCAAAAGACGGGTACTCTATCTCACACGTGAGATGCTGTCGCTGCGCACTCGTGCTAAGCTTACAGAGTTGAAGATGCTTCGAAAAAGCAGACGTTATAGAAGTTCCATTATGTATAAAAGCTATTCTTATTTAATTATACGAACGGGTCTACCTTGAACATTTTTATAAACTAATTTCGGGTAGTAAACAACCCTCGGTGTTGTTTACTTAGATCTCCGTTGACATTTTGCGGGGACGTTTGTCTTTCTGTGACCACAGCTGGTGCTATTCAGCTAAAACGTCGGAATTTAAGGGAAAAACAATGAAATTAAATAAAACGCGAGAGTTTAAAGTGTTATAAGAGCTATTCTGTTAACGAGATGTACCTACGGTAATAAAATAAACTAGTTAACCCAAGTTTTCTTGTGTGCTAAATTTTAGCTCAACCAGTTCAGCTGGTTTTACGTAATTGAGGATCAAGAACTAAAAGAATAAACTTTTTACATTTTTACGTACAAACTAGTGCCTACGCCAACTCTTGGGATTAGTTGCCAAGCGGACCCCAGGCTCCCATGAGCCGTGGCAAAATGCCGGGACAACGCGAGGAAGATGATTCGTAATAATTGGAATTACGACCCAATTCGAACAATGCTTATAAAATGTAAAGTAATTACTTTTTTTCAAAGAAGTTTTAGACGGGTTTAAGGCGCTATAAACCTATGAATACAATATCTACTGCTGTAACATACGTATCTCTATTAGCTCAAACAAAGGGATTAAATAGATAGAAAATAATAACTACTTTCTGCCCATCCGATGCACCTGTACCTAATATTATCTTACCGCCCTGACCTAGTCCGACATTCATTGGAGTTCAGTGCATAATTTACTTGCAGTCCTTGTAGGTTATGTATTTCCTTCCGTTAGACATAATACATAGCGCCACAGCGTAACCTTTTTTTTTTTTTATACCACGTCGGTGGCAATCAAGCATACGGCCCGCCTGATGGTAAGCAGTTACCGTAGCCTATGGACGCCTGCAACACCGGAGATATTACACGCGCGTTGCCGACCCTAACACTCCTCTCCCTCGTTGAGCTCCTACACCACCTACATTACTATACAATTTGCATTAATAAAAAAAAATTTTTTTCAAACACCTTTAACGAAAGAATGTTTAAAACAATATACGAGGCGTTAATATTTCATTTTACACTCAATTAACAACCGATAAAAAATAGATAAGAATTAAATTCGATCGTCTTTTGTTTGTCTACAAATATGTCCCAATCATCGGTCAATAAATGGACACACTACATAACGACCACCCGTTCCGAAGCCACAACAATTCAGTAGCTGAAACGCTCTGAAGCCGTTCGGTTTGAAATTGAAAACAAAAAAAAAAAACAAAAGTTACTAGCCGTTTAGAAACTTTTAAAAACCATTCGATTTTTGAATTATGTGTCGCGAAGTTTTGAATTGTAGAACGAGTGAGAATTTTTTACGAGTTTGTGAGAGCGGGAAGTGGAGTTTTTAAAAATGAATGCGTGGCCTGGTGAAGGGGGGGATATTATGGGTCCCACGGTTACCAGTGAGTTTTAGTACATTATTTTATATATTTACTACTGCAATGAAAACCAAAACCAAAAGTAGGAATACAATTTTTTTGTACTTAAAATAAGTTGTGTGTAAATTATTTTTACACGTAATTTGAAAACCTTAAAATTAAATAAAGTGGTCCAATAAGGATCAAACTCTGGATAAAAAGTATATCACAGTAATAAAAGTGCCGAAGTGAAAGGGAAAAGTTCGACTTTGTACAAATGATGTGTGTTTTTAATTGTTTTATGTTTCTTTTTGTATAATAAAATGTTTTAACTAAGTGCCCTTACCAGGATTCGAACCGAGGAATTCCAGCTTTCACAAAAATATGCACAATTTAAATGTAGGCCAAAACTATGTGGAGAGAAATAGTTCCAGAATATACGAGATCCTAATAAGAAGATATGACGTCATCCGTTTGTGTTACAACATCTTGATATACACAGTGAATCTTATTTATTTTCAAGCATATCAACAATACGAAATGAAATGAAATGAAATACGAAATACGAAGCATTTAACTCTGTTTATCTTATTGTCACGTTATAATTTACAAGTAAGGCAACAAAGTTCCATAGATACATGCATTACAAACTAACATGCATACCTACAATAATCATTAATCATTTTGGTGACACAACAGTTTTTCGCTAAGTCACCAGCTGTTCTGGTGTAGGATTCGGCAGGTTCCACGGAACCGCCAAAATACTCCCTACGGCCAGGCCCCAATTTCACCATGGCGACAGGTGCGACAATTGTAAAACATCAATATTGCTGACGTCACAGGCATCCATGGGCTACGGTTACCGCTTACCATCGGGCGGGCATATTTCATATTTCCTGTTTGCCACCATCATTGTATAGGTAATATTTAAAAAAACTTTATTATATGTGCAAAAAACAGGTACGTTTATGACGATGATGAAGACAATTGTCACAAGATTTATAAGAATTTTCGGTAATTCTTGACAGGAAATAAGTTCTGTGTCGGAATTTTGGGACAATTGTCGTGTTTCTTGTGACAATTGTCATCAGCATCGCAAAATTAGTACTTATTTATTGGCGATATAATGGAGTTTTTTTATTATTAAAATGTTGGTGGCAAACAAGCACACAGCCCGTTCGATGGTAAGCGGTTACCGTAGCCTATGGAGGCATGTGACGTCAGTAATAGTGATTTCGACAATTGTCGCACCTGTCACCGTGGTGAAATTGGGGCCAGAAGCCCGCGCTCGCAGGCATTTAAATTGATTGTAAATGTTACTGGCAGTTGTTATAGTAGTATTTAATGGGTTAATACACCACATTTGATCATAAAATTATAAAATATAAGTAAATAAATCATCAACGATGTAATCTGGCGGCCTGTCCGTTGATAAGCGCTCGACTGCAGCCAAATGCAAATTCGCGAAAACTAACCGGCCAAATCGTGACTCATCGTTTTTTACTTAATTCCACATAGATAAACTCTGGAGATATGTGTACAATTTATAGCTTAAAACGTTTAGAGCTAAGCACCATGGAAAATATCGGACGTTGCTTTAGTGAATTAATTTAAATAATTAGAGTTGCAAGCGCTGAATTTGTGAAGTTACATATGAAGGATACGCGTCATACTCGTGAACGGGTGCTGTTTGTGGAGACCGGTGTGTTTAAGTTTACACGGGCTTCATTTTACCTATGTAACTTTACTTTTGAGTGGCATTAACGTGAGGCACTTCATTCGGTTCTTGTCTGTTTGTCTGATTTAATATCTTGTCTTTTTATTAATTATATAACAATTCAAGTCTTGGAGACCCTTTACATCTCTGGATAATTTGATGATCTTTTTTATTATTATATACATTTTATCTCTGATACCTAGAGACTTTTACATCTCTAAACAATTTTAGTACTTCTGTATAGTTTTTATTAGTTTTTTTTTCTTGTGCAATTTAACATTTATATTTATGTAATTGTTTTTTGTAATTTTGGATTAATTTTATTGTTTGTAAAAATTGACATGTAAAAGTGCCCCTGTGGCCTATTTGCTGAATAAATGTTTGATGTTGATGTTAATGATGTTGAAGGGTACACGGAAAGAACATGTCTAGTCACTTTTTTCGGAAAATGAGATTTTCATCTCAAAATGTAGAGCTAATAAACTATTAGTTATGTCTTTTTCTACCACTGTATAATATATGTAACACAACTTTTTTTTTGTTAAAAAAGACCTGGTCACGGAATTACCATACATTTTGATATGGTTCCAAATTTTAAAACCGCGATTTAAAATGTTACCAAAGTGACAAGACATGTTTTTTCGTGTACCCTTCATATTCCGTTACAATATTTTATGTGTAGTTTGCTTGTGAAAATTTAAACTATGGTTTGGCCCGGTAGGGTCTGTACCCCAAAAATGCCATGCCAATAGGGAGCCTATCATTAAGCCTTCGCTATACGTCCGCTTCTGTCCGCTTGTAACTGGGCTGGATCTGATAAAAAATAATAAGTAAACAGTTGGCACGTCGACAGAGTGTATTGTATATGTATTGCATTCTTCTTTGTGCAGCTATCATTTTAACAACGAAAACAAAGGAAAACAAATCACTTAATAATTTTCACATGCCTAGCGCCCGAATGTATTAAGGTTCAATATCTTTATTGTAACATCCGATGTACCATATGTTCTGTGAATAAATGATAATTCAATTCAATTCAAATTAAAGCTACTGGCTAGTATTAGAGATACGTGATTTTTTTCGGTAGGTATTATCATTTCTATTCAACCTAAATTAAATTAAAATAAGTTTACTGGATTTTAAACTTCGATAATGACGTAAAAGTAGTAAGTGCAGGAACCTATAAATGTATTAATTATGTATTTGTTAAAAAAAATGAATGAAATAAAACAAAAAGCCAGCCAGTAGACCAGCACGTCAAACTAATACTCTTACGCAGCGTACTACGTAGGCGAACAACACGCGAACGCGAAGCGGCGCGGCGCGGCGCGGCGCGGAGCGGGGTGAATCAATCCTTTGATACCTATAGAAGACGTGGCGATCTCGTTGCGAACGCCAACGTCTTGGGCCCACCGCGCCGCGCCGCTGCACTGCGCTGCGCCGCTTTGCTTCGCGTTCGCGAGTGTTCGCGTACGTAAGACGCAGCGTTAACCATATTCTTAGTTATAATTACAGCATAATATGTATAATCTGGCAGCCATGTCGCAATATTTGCAATATCACAAATTCTCAGAAATAATGAAAATAATGCGTTGAAAAGATGTGTCCCGCCGAGTTTCTTGCCGGTCGGGATACCCTCCTCCAATTGAGGAGGAATTTAAATCTTATCGAGCAGTGATATAGGGTCAGGCTATAACCGCGAAAACCGAAATTCGCAAATTGCAGGCATTTTTCTCTGTCACTCTAACTACGCCTTCACTGGAGTAAAAGAGAAAGATCCCCGCAATTTGCGAATTTCGGTTTTTGCGGTAGCCCCACAGAGCCGGCGTAGCTTTATTTGACGTTCATATATAAGCGCATTGTAATATTACAATGCCTAACTTGGAAAATAAACTATCTGTATATTTAATATCTGCGTGTTTTTTCAGGAACGGGAAGCGCCAAGACCACTACACCTCCATTGAAGAATGGGAACGATTTACGAGAGTCAGGATACCTGATCGCCGTAGGCTCGAGAACAGCCAGGTACATTACAGAGAACCTAGCCAAGATGCCAATCATTTGCGCCGTAGAGAACGAAACGCTAATGTCTCTCTGTCGCACTAATATAATGATATAGTTCTGAGTAATGGAGAAACATTACCGTTTCGTTCACTTTGGCGCAAATGATTGGCATTTTGTCTAACCCAGAGCATAAATGGGTACCTCAAAAGTAAGGGGACTAGAGTCCATCTACGCTTTGCACCGACTTGGACATAACAAAGTGAGAGAATGTCTTCATATAAACGTCATTCATAGAAATGTGACATTAATAACGACATTGCCACACTTTGTCATTGCAAATGTCATGCAGAGTTGATATGACTCTACAGATGTGTGGCTTAATTGTTTTCCATCGTACTTTCTCGGAAACGTTCGTATTTGTCATACTACTTCAGTAAACCTCAGTACTTTTTGTACCGAAACTGACTGAAATAGCAAGACACTAATATACACTTTATCGTCCAAGGCCATTCGAAAATTTTAAAAAATATATCGGGATGACATGCAACGAAAAGTTGCGTTATTATTTCTAGATAATTATTTACATTACATTAATGAAATAGGTAAAATGCTCTTCCTTTTTTTCAGATTCAGAAGAAAACACCAGAGCAAAATACTTTTAATCATGCTACTGCTGCTTCTACTGCTTTTACTGTGTATAGCCATTGTTATGACTGTTCTATGTGAGTATTCGATTAATTTAAAATGTAAAATCATTGTGGGGAAGACCAGCTACAAGGTCAAAGGGCAGGAACTTTCGTATTTGTATACGCACCTCTCTCAGATACATTCAGAAAGGAAGAGATGAAGCTTCTTCCTTCGACTTTACCGACCTTTTGTAAGCTGAGTATGTGTACAAAGGCAAGACTGGCAAGAGTTACGTTACGCAGCGTCTTACGTAAGCGAAAAACTCGCGAACGCGAAGCGTTCCGGCGCGGCCGGCGTTCGCGTTTGCAACGAGATCGCCCACGTAGGACACTTCTATAGGTATCAAAGGATTAATTCACCCCGCGCCGCATCGCTTCGCGTTCGCGTGTTGTTCGTCTACGAATTACGCATAAAAGCGACGAAGGTGCTTGTTCGGTTGCTTGTTGGAAGAGGGTCTTCCCATATAGACGGTATTCTCCACATTGACCTCAGCTAAATGGAACATTCCTTAGTTTTATTCTGTTACTAAGTATATTGAAACAAATCCTTTTATGGAAATAAGTTTGTTGTTATTTGTTGTTTTAGATATTAAACAAAAGCGACATAGACCGCCCAGGGTCTGTGAGAGCAAGGAGTGTCTCCGCTCTGCCGCCAACCTTGCTCTATCTATGGACACCTCTGCTGACCCTTGTGAGGATTTTTACAAGGTAATGTGTTTTTTACAAAATTGATAAGCAAAGTGCGAGTCCTCATATTGGCTCGTAGCATGTACAGTCAAGTGTAAAAATATGGGTGCATACAACTTACTCAAAAATATGTCCCATAGTTCTTAATTCGCTGACATAAGAGCTATGGGACATATTTTTGACTATGATGAGTGCACCCATATTTTTACAGTTGACTGTACCAAATGACTGTGAGAGTATTGAAGGATCTTATGGCCTAAATTAGAAACCTAAACTTGACATTTATTAACGTTAAATTGTATGTGTGTAACTGTGTACCTTACTTACTTACTTACTGCTGTGGCGCGACGACCCGAAGTGGATCTTGGCCTCCGACACCAAAGACCGCCATGCTACTCTGTCCAAAGCCGTTTCTGTCCAGTCGACGGCGCCGAGTTCGCTGAGGTCTTTCTGCACTTCGTCTCTCCAGCGGTACCTAGGGCGTCCAGACGGTCTTCCGCCACTTGGTACTCCAGAGTACGCCCTCCAGACTGCGCGATCTTCCCCCATCCGGACTACGTGCCCGAGCCATCGGAGCCTGGCGGCTTTCGTTTTTCCGATGATGTTCGGCTCGGACACCAGATCTTCAATCTCGTGGTTCTTGCGGAGTCTCCAGGTTCCATCCTCTCGACGTGTGGGTCCCAATATCTTGCGGTTGTCCGCAAGAACTGTGTACCTACGGGTCTCTATTGTTTCCCAAATAGTTTTAAGTCATAATGTATTGTTTGTCCGCATTTTCCATAATCATAATTTGGTTTTTCTCAGAAACTTTTCAGAATTGCCGTAAAACAAACCTAACCTAACCTATCTATAGGATAAGGAAAATCCTGGAAAGTTCAGTGATAGGTGAAAAATAAATGACAATCATTACATTATGACTTTCAATAATTACGTCAAACAAAGGGACCCCTGACTACCTACGCATATCATTTTGTACTTTTAAGCAAGTTTTCATAAAAGTTTGACGTTTAAAATAACGCACTGCGTGAATGTGCTATCAAAATCGTTGCAGACTTATCTTGGTCCATCTCCAACTCTTACTTTCGTATATTTTAATCAAGCGCTGACCAAAAATAATTTGTATTAGGTGCGTTTGAACTTTCTCATTTGTGGTAGTTTCTATAAAAAGGCACCTTATTGTCGATGGCGCTTACGCCATTATAAACGATGTTCCGATATAAATACAATGCCGCGCGACGCTGTGCGGCGTAAGCGCCATCGACAATAAGGTCCCTTTTCATAAAAAATGCCCCATTTTTGTTTGAATTTGGTTTAATTGATGGCCCGTCGGAATATTTTATTTATTTATTTAAACTTTATTGCACAAATTTACACAAAAAGAGTACAAATGGCGGACTTAACGCCTTGAGGCATTTTCTACCAGTCAACCATTGGGCTAAACAGAGACAGTTAGTTTGGTGCAGGATTGAAAAGAGTAATATTTTAAGTATTTTATTTTATTCGTCACACTTGAAAGGTATCAATTTTTTAGTCCATTCCCTATAGCAATTATATATTTTAGTATCACGAAAAGACCTAAATCAGATAGCATGAGAAACGACCACGTTATTAGCTCCACGACAAACAAACTATTCTAAAATCCAGGGCCGGATTGAATAAATATAATACAGGCTAATACTATTAGTGATTATACACACAATAGTTATTTACGATACAAGTGCGGAAAAGAGGAAAAGCGAAATGAGTGGCGATAAATTAAAACACGACCGCAGGGAGTGTTTTAAATCGACACGAGTTGCGAATTTCCTATTCGCACGTGTATCGTACAACGTTTTACAGTTAAGTACATATGGCCCTTTAAACTGTCGACATATGCACGAAAAGTGCTATTTGACGCACTAGTGCGGGAAAGTAGCACCATATGTACTGTAAAATCACTAAGGGCCACTTGCACCATTCACTAACCCGGGGTTAACCGGTTAAACCTGGAGTTGCCATGGTTATCCGTACAATTTGACACTTGGTTAACGGTTTAACCGGTTAACCTTTAGTTACCATGGTTACCAATACAATTTGACAGTGGTTAACGGTTTAACCGCTTACCCCGGGGTTATTGGGATGGTGCAAGTGGCGCTAATAGTATTAGCCTGTATTTTATTATGCAATGGGTCCCACCTATCATTACTAACGCCCTAAAACCCTAATATAAAAGTAAACTTTATCGACAGTGTACCAACATGTCGTGTGACATGTCCAGCGTGTTTGATAGATGGCCTAGATATCGTTACATGTCATTATTTATAAGCTCTGTAATAGCATAGACATATCTATTATTTTAGCGCCGTAAAACTACATAAAGGCCGCTTAATTATTCAACTACTGATTGTATTTGAAAATCATTACCCATGCCCAAGCCAGTTTGTTGACAATTCGTACGAATTTACGTAAAAAGAAGATCTGCAGTCGCTATCAGAAAGAAACCTAGGTTTAACTTTGGCACTTAATTAGAATTTACCTATGTAAAGTTGGCAATAGTAAAGCAGTGTATTTTACTAGTGTATTAAACACTAAAATTAAGCATAAATGTGCTACAGTACACGTGTACTTAACCACTGTGACTATATTAGCGCCGTTGACCACGCTAGTCGTGCCAGCTGCATTGCTGAGTGGAGACCATTTCGGCTTCACATCTCTATTTCTACTGTTTCGTTTTTGCTATATATGTGTTGTATTGATGTGTTGTCTGAATAAATGATTTCTATTCTATTCTATTCTATATGGGTTAAATTTCGGAAAGGTTAGCAATCATTTAACACATCTCAGGTAACTCTAGGTGACTTCTCGAGGAGAACTGGACACCCACCGAATTACGATTATTCGTGTGTTATTAAGGAGGTCTTAACATTAGTTGATTTGCTATTAGCGTGAGAACCGCCTAATATAATCTCTAAGTATAATTTTGTGATATATAATCATTCGGCTCGGCTCGGACCCGGATTGTTCTAACGTCATTCTTTAGCATCCTTGGGAGCTCAGGGTTTGATGAATCCTACACTCTCAGTCAATCAATCAAATTTCATCTTCATAAACATACTCGAGCTTATTGATTGTGTACAGCTCAATGAGCCATAAATACAAGCCATGACAACGCACAGCGTGGAAATCATATGAACTTTCATTGCACATCTTCATAGTATTTGACATCTATCAACTTTCAGGTCCATACTAATATTATCAATGCGAAAGTCTGTCTGTCTGTCTGTCTGTGTGTTACCTCTTCACGCTTAAACCGCTGAACCGATTTAGTTGAAATTTGGCATAGAGATAGGTTGAGTCCCGGGGAAGGACATAGGATAGTTTTTTTCCCTAAAATCTATTAAAGTATAACGAGAAATGTGTTTACGTTTATAGTTTATTTAGATAAGTCAAAAGAGAAAATTGTAATAACAACGTTTCATAGCAACATCTAAAATCAACGACAAAACACTTTAGTGTAAAGAGGATGTTCATCCTTAATATTCCCTCTTCTTTTTCAAACCGAAGGCTTCGCATAGTTTGAACAGTCTTGGTTTGTAAAGAGGTTTCGTAAACATATCAGCAAGTTGATCTGCTGTCGGTACTTGCTCAATTGTTATATCTTTTTCAGACACACACTGTCTCACATAGAAGTGTTTCAGTTTTATGTGTTTCGTCTTCCGGTGTTGCTCATATGGAGGATTGTACGCAAGCTTGATTGCAGACTCATTGTCAATGCGCAAAATTGGCGTATCTAGTTTTATTTTCAGGTCTTGGAACAATCTCCTTAGCCAAACAATCTCACGGCTGGCTTCACTAGCCGCTACTATCTCCGCCTCTGTAGATGATAGTGCAATGACAGTTTGCTTCGAACTTCGCCATGATATTGCTGAACCAGCATACAGGCATACTATTCCACTAGTGGAGCACCCCGTCGCGTCGTCTCCACCGTGATCGGCATCGCTGTAGCACACCAGGCGCTTTTCACCTTTCTTATACTCAAGCCCTGTATCGACAGTTCCCTTCAAATATCTAAGTATTCTTTTTACTTGTTGTACATTACTTGAGGTAGGTTTATCTAGGTTTCGTGATACAACTCCAACTGCATACGCAATATCCGGTCTCGTCCCAACCATTAAGTACGATAAGGACCCAACGGCTTCCCGGTAAGGAAAGTCTAACTGGTCAGGACTTTGATGATCTTCCATTACCGTCCTATACTTTGTTTTCTCCTCAGATGTTGCTCCTTCATCTGGGGTTTTAGGTTTCGTTAACGTACCTTGTATTGCTTCCAACGTACCTGGGGTACTTTTTAGCAGCAGTAGTATCTTATACCGCCAGGTTTGCCAGTTTGTGGCTCCGTCAAGACGACCAATCTCAATTTTTATACCCGACGAAAAAGTCGAATGCATTTTTGGGAATTTCGCTTTCTTCACCACAATTGCAAATAGTGTAACATTAATTTGAACCACGCTCTGCTACCATATTAAAGTATAACGAGAAATGTGTTTACGTTTATAGTTTATTTAGATAAGTCAAAAGAGAAAATTGTAATAACAACGTTTCATAGCAACATCTAAAATCAACGACAAAACACTTTAGTGTAAAGAGGATGTTCATCCTTAATAAAATCATCCCTAAAGCGGGGTGGAATCATGGTGGAATTGAGATAATTAATAAGTTGCCTAATATTTGTGTGCATATTATGCTCAAATTAAATGATTGCTATAAGACTTTCTCCAGGCGCTATTCTTACTCTAGCTGGGGTTACTAAGTCCACGCAGACGAAGTCGCGGGCAAAAGCTAGTAACTAATATGCCAGGGTAGCGCCACAGGTGAATAAAACCTACCTACTTTCAGTACGTGTGTGGTAACTGGGCAGTCGACCACCCGCGCCCGGACGCGTACCGCTCCTACGACTGGTTCAGAGACAAGCAGACCAAGGTGTACACCGTCGTGAGGGACTTCTTGAGTGGCAATGCCTCGGGGCCCCGGCCTGTGCAGCAGGCGAAGGATACGTATGCTGCTTGTATGGACACAGGTAACCTTATCTAATCTATCTTTAAGTACGTATGTGGTAACTGGGCAGTCGACGATCCTCGTTCAGACGTGTACCGTTCCTACGACTGATTTAGAGTAGGGCTCCCGGTATCCGTGCTACACGACAACCAGTGCGTCCGTTTTCTTAGCCCCGGCGGTGTTAAGCGTCCGAACTACACGAACCCGTCGAAGTCCGTGCCCGTTTAGTGCGTTCGGGAACGGACCTGCGTTCGGCTCCGGAGCCACGGTCCTCGCAGTTTTTTTTTTTGTTTTGCTTATTATTGTTTATGTGTTATTGTTGGATATTAAACTTGTGATTCTTCGCTCTTATAAAGAACGCGTCCGATCGTCACTTTACGTCGAGAACGGGTCGGACCCGTCTGTATTTAATATCCGTGGATCCGGACACACGGGTAACACGGGGACACGGACCTTAATTACACGGACCCTAATTACACGTTCCGAACGAGCCACAAATCCGGTTTCGTGTAACACGAGAACGGGGCCCGGCGACGGGTAAACGAAACCCGGACGCGACCGCGAGCCCTACTCTTAACACATGTATTTTCTTACAGAAACACTGGACAAACTCGGCCTAAAACCAGTCATAAAAGTGCTCGAATCCCTAAACCTCCCCTCATACCCCACCTTCGTTAATATTACTGAAGACTTCGACTATTCCTCGTATAACTTCGACTGGTTGGAAACAGTGATCCAGGTGAAAGTGAAGCTGGGCATGGATGTGTTGATCGGGTTTGATATATTCACTGATCCGAGGAATTCTTCGGTGTATAGGCTGGTGATGGGGTCGCCTGAGACTACTAATCCTTTTCCTAGGTAAGTCAGAATAAAATTACATATGAGTTTTTATTTAACTATTGCAAGTCCTTATTCCACACAAAACAGGGTAGATAGTGATTTTAAGCCTCTTGACCAACTCTTGACTATGTCACAGAATAAGTAATAGTATTATCATACAGAACGGCCACGCCCCGCCCCGCCCCGACTCGAATTACCTCGCCCCGCGACAGCAGATTGACGGCCGTTTGCCGGCCGCTCAGTACTATTTTTAAGCAACTTACTCACACTATGACGCATGACGCGTGTACAGACGTGTTGTTCACACATAGAAACGCAAGTAATTTTTGATGTATAGCGTGTCCTCCCTGTGACTATGTATAGTCGGGTCGGGTCAGAATCATAGTCGGAATACGAAAAAAAGAAGGTGGAAGGTTGAGTCGAGTATTTTGTACGTTGTTGAATTAACTCAGAGCAATCAACGTCTGGTTGATTCAATGTTTGTTGTTGAGGGTTCTTGTATTATGTTCCTTGGATAAACAAGCATGATGATAAACATACCTAAGGGGTTTTGTTTTTGCCATTTTAGCTATGGGACCCTAAATTCTGTGTTGATTTTTTTTTTGCATAAAGCAGAAGGTATTCCAATCATAAATTTTCCAACACATGACTCAATTTTTTTCACTAACCTACATTTGGTGCATGGGTGCATCCTTCTCACTACTTTATTATCTCGTTTAAAGACCCCATATACCATTAGAGTTTTGAATGATTCACGGTTAGTTTCACTAGACTTATATTGACCGGGATATAGACCGTGATTACCTTTTGTATTATTTGTGAGCTCCCGATATTTCGACGCAGTTACATGCATCATGTTCACGGGTGACGTCACGGGCGTCGTCGGGCGGGGGCGGGGGTCGTCGGGAGCTCACAAATAATACAAAAGGTAATCACGGTCTATATCCCGGTCAATATAAGTCTAGTGACCCCATATACCATTTCATCTTCCAGTGTACATAACGAAAGAAAACGTCACGCTGGTAAGAAAAGCCAAAGGCTTGGAATCCCAACCAACCCTAAGAAGCCAGATGACTCCATCCTATTCAACAACGAACATTACTTTGAAAGTATGGAGAAATCGAGTGACGATAACAAGCATGCACATATTTACAAAATCTTTTACGCAGAACTCATAAAGCTGTTTGTCTTGGAATCTGGTGGCAATGATATCACCAAACTTAGCGAAACTGAACTTGATCAGAACATATTTTTGACTGCTGATGAATATTGGTCTATCAATAGTGATTTGTATGAGGTAAGTCTCCTATTATGTATTTCATTATGGGTTAAGAGTATATTTCCAAAACTGGTACCAACAACTTTTATTCAGTGAGTGGTGAGAATTTTAACACAACTTGTGTAGGTACTAATCATGAGTAACGGATCGATAAGTAATTGTTGATTCTAATGTTCTGTTCTAGCTAAGGTAAGCAGACTACTAAAATAAAAGCGTATTAATTCGTAATTTGTGTCGTTGCCCTCAATATACATGACGGTAACTCATAAAATAATCATGTGTCTTCGATTTCTGTCAATGTCTACAAATTAAGTAAGGTAAACGTAAACCTCCTAGAGCTCGTCTAATAACTAGTTAATTCCTTTTCGTCACCTCTATTAATAGAAATTTTATTAATATAACAACTATTGTTAATATAACAACTATTGATGTCGTAGAACTAACTGAAACTACGATTTTGATTATAAGCTTTATTTCAGTTAGAATCGGACAACAGTACAATGTCCGACGAAGAATTATTCTCAAATATACCAGAATTCACAGCAGACGAGATCCAAACACATACAGATGCAATTGTAGAAAGCAACAATGCTACAGCGACTCCTATTTGGAAACGATATTTGGAAGGGGTTTTCAATATCAGCAACATTGAGCTTGATTTCAAAAATGACAAGATTTTGGTGTCTGATGCTGATTTGAAATATATGGCGCTGATGTCGGCGTTGGTTGCCAAGACACCACCAGTTATATTGGAGTTGTATATTTGGATCAAGGTATGCTCTAACGCAAAACAATAAAAAAAAACTGTTGTATAAAACCGTCCATTTTGCTCTAGATAGTAAATTTGTCCATACAAAATCATGTATGTAGAATATACAAATTAAATCAAACTACTCATCGACTACCCACTATTCAAAAGAATTTTATAGTCACATTTGGCTCTTAATAGATGTTTGACAGAGGACGACACAAAGTCGCAAGTCATTTTATTCTGTGAAACCGAATAAAGATTGATTAAGGTAAAGGCGCCTTATACCGTGGGTGTCAAATTCGGCGCCTATCACCGTGGTATTTTAAAATACGTATTTTTTTATCAAACCGATCGATTTATAAAAAAAAAATATTTTACACAAACGAAGCCTATTTAGTTTACAAAATGACCTATTAGTGTTAGCGTGTGCAAATGAAATAAAGTGAGTCTTAAAAGCAAAAAAGGCCATAAAATAAAAATTTCTTTTAAGCATGACGAATTTTTTCCAGGTGATGGAAGTAATGTCCGTCCACACAACATCCGAAGTCCGCACTCTGTTTCAACGTTCATACGACGCAATGCACCCGCACCGCGGGGCCCCGACGCCACGCAGCCTCATGTGCGCGAGCGCCGTCAACGACCTGATGGGCATGGCTGTGTCTTACGCCATCGCTGATCCTAGCTTCTACAACGTCACTAAACCCAAGGTATCCCATCCCAGTCTTTTATGTTTTAAGACTATTGTTTTGTACCTTGGTGTCTGATTTTCACCATACCTTGCTAAATTAAAAACCATGATTTTTCATATACTTATGTTTAAGATATTAGCGTGACATACCTTGACCGTATATGACCCAAAGGTGAACCTGGTCATTCCGCTTGGTCTACAAATCAGTTAAAAAAAATAGGTACTGATACTGACATTGTACCCTAATTCCATCATCCTCTTTCATTCATTCATTGTTTTATTGTGTCCTAAGTACTGTTTTGATCGATCTGCAGTATTACATACTTGGCTCTATTTATTATTATTTCTTGATCATTGATAAACGTAGGATAAACTTATCTGATCATTACATATTTACCACATGACCTAGAGATATAAACTAAAAATATAAAAAACCTTTGCCTACAGATTAAAACCATGCTCCACGAAATGAAGAACGCTCTATCCCACCTAGTTGGACAAGTAAAATGGATGGACGATGACACAAAGCTAGCGACATATCAGAAGATCATCCAAATGAAATCACTCATAGGCTTCCCTGACTGGCTGCTAGACGAGGGAAAACTGGAACAGTATTACGAAGGCGTAGAAGTAAATGTAGACACACATTTGGATAACATGATAAATATAATACAAGTGAAGATTAAGAAGGCCCTGAATAGGTTTAGAGGTGGAAATAACTTTACGTGGGCAACTGATCCTACAGAAGTTAATGCGTATCACACTTTCCAAGAGAATACTATAAGTGAGTACCTATAGTATTCTTATTTTGACTTGTAAAACATAAGTAACTAAACAAACTAAAAAGATTTAGTATAGTTTCTAAATGCCTTTTGGTTCTAAATATTTTAATTCAATTAAATTCTGTTTAAATTTTTGGACGCAGCTATACCTCTTGTAATGTTGCAATATCCATTCTTTGATTTGGGAGTAGAGTAAGTATTAATCAGCAAATCTGTTGTTCATATAAATAACAGACAAGACTATATACATGAATCAATTTACAGCTCACTCAACTATGGGTCTCTTGGTACCGTGCTGGGTCACGAGATAACTCATGGATTTGACAACTTTGGTGAGTGAGTGATTATTATTTTATCAAATCATTTGTATACCAATTGTATTTTACTCTTCTTAAGTTATTAGATATGTAAATCGCATAGGCTATGAAAATGTGAGGCCAATTCCGCTTTGATTGAAGCCTTAATTAACTACTAACAACCATTCTGATGCATCTTTATATTCAGAACTTGTGACTCTTTGTTTCTTAATAATTTTCTTTACGGAAAAAGCACTTACCTCGGCTTTGTCTAAGGATCTTCTCTTTCTAATAAATACTGTCTTAATTCACATATTTTTAATTCATTCAAAGGTCGGCAGTTTGATAAGAACGGCAACCTGGTCCCGTGGTGGTCGAACAGCACCGTGCACGCTTTCATCAACATGACCCAGTGTTTCGTGGACCAATACAATGACTACTACATCCCGGAGCTAGATGAGCATGTGAGTAGTGTGACAAGAACCTGCTCCCGTGGTGGTCGAACAGCACGGTGCACGTCTTCATCAACATGACCCAGTGTTTCGTGGACCAATACAATGACTACTACATCCCGGAGCTAGATGAGCATGTGAGTAGTGTGACAAGAACCTGCTCCCGTGGTGGTCGAACAGCACGGTGCACGTCTTCATCAACATGACCCAGTGTTTCGTGGACCAATACAATGACTACTACATCCCTGAGCTAGATGAGCATGTGAGTAGTGTGACAACAACCTGCTCCCGTGGTGGTCGAACAGCACGGTGCACGCTTTCATCAACATGACCCAGTGCTTCGTGGATGAATACAACGACTATTATATCCCTGAGCTAGATGAGCATGTGAGTAGTGTGACAACAACCTGCTCCCGTGGTGGTCGAACAGCACGGTGCACGCTTTCATCAACATGACCCAGTGCTTCGTGGATGAATACAACGACTATTATATCCCTGAGCTAGATGAGCATGTGAGTAGTGTGACAAGAATCTGCTCCCGTGGTGGTCGAACAGCACTGTGCACGCCTTCATCAACATGAGCCAGTGCTTCGTGGACGAGTACAACGACTAGGTAGTAGATACTATATATCCGTTATTTTCCAAAAATGTAAGATTTTTGGAAAATTAACTTACATGGCCGCTTTCTGCTAGTTAGGTAGATAGGAATGCGGAATAACTTATCGAAAATATATATAATGGTTCCCATAACTCCTTAAGTCTTTATTGCGCGTCCACTGCTCAGCTGGCGGCGGGACTTTGTAATGTTTGGTAATGTTTAGTTTATACAGTAAAGTTATTTTGGATCGTACGTACGTTAGCGAGTTTTATTTTCTTAAGATGACATTGAAACGTGTCAAACGTATATTTCTTCTTCTGTCCCTTGCCGTAATTAATTTGAATGCCCGACAAGGAGGTCAGAATAAATATGAAAAAAAGTTTTTACATAACAGTTGGGTAATCGCACTTAAACTATCGTAAGAGTAATATAAGTTAATCATTAAATTTAGATTAAGGTACTAACATTGAAAATGAGTGCACCATTTCGCCGTTAAACGCAAGTTTGGCGAAACTTGTATAAGTTTAAAATGTGTTATACTTTTTTGAAAAAAAAAAAAAAAAATTTTCAAAACATGACAGCTTTTGACATGTACATGTCGCCAAAAGCGACTAAAAAATAGTGAGTAAAAACCGTACTGATAACAGTTGGGTATATTTTAATTTAATACAAGTCTCTTATTACAAATTTTCTGATTGTCTTCTAATATTTTCTTAAACAGGTAGACGGCAAGAAGACCCTAGGCGAGAACATAGCCGACAACGGAGGCCTACGGGAGGCCTTCGCGGCGCTAAAGGAGCACCTGCGTAAGCACGGCCCCGAGCCCAAGCTGCCGGGATTCGAGCATATGAGCTCTGAACAGCTGTTTTTCCTGTCCTATGGAAATGTGAGTAGTTTTGATGTGACAAAGTGTGAATGTGCCATTATAACGTCATATTTTCAGTGATTTGACTCGTTTAATATTGATAGATACTTCCACAATCTTTGAGCAAATGAGCTCTGTAGCTTCTTAATGTTTTATAGAAATGTAAGTAGCTTTTGACGAGGATGACTATAATTACTAGGATATATTTTCCGTCAGCTTGGGTTAGTTCTAGGACGAAGCAATCTAAAAAATCTTGTCTTCCCTTACCCTTTGTCAAGGCTGGAAAGATTCAGCGACCATATGCCACATTGAACATTCTTGGTCATTTTTGAACAGTCAGCATTGTTTAGGGTTACAATGATTTCTAAAAAGGCAAATTTAGAATTTTGCCTAATGACCAGAAACTCTGAAGTAAACATACTTAAACACACATTTACAAATCAAACGCTAGACAAACAAACAAAGAATAATTTATTTGCAAAAAAGTGAATGGCTCAAAACGGTAAGTGTATCTATGTGTGCGTGCGAAATCAGCTTATCATGACTTCTCTGTTTTGTTTTAGCGACCCTTCCTCTATCTTATCAACTTTGTAGGTGTCACAGTACCTAAATGCGATCCTATTCCCACAGCTATGGTGCGGCGTGTCAACCAAAGAGTCCCTAGAAGATGAATTATCCGACGAACATTCGCCACAAGCCCTGCGCGCGCGCGGCGCCCTGCAGAACAGCGCGGACTTCGCTCGTGCTTGGCGCTGCCGGCGCGGCACTCCTATGAATCCTACCACAAGATGTGTCATATTTTAATACGCAAACATGATCCTTGAGTCTTATATAGTACAGAGTTGTTTCTACTGTTACTGAAATTAAAGAATGCAGCCTTATATGACTTATAAATTCGGCGTGGCAGGCCTGTGAACGCCCACCACCAAGCTAGGTGATGTTAGTGGATTTATCAGACAACAAAAGATGTCTCGACGAACGAAAAGTCTAATGCTCAACAATTTTCAGCTAATATTATAACCGGATTAACCGGAACTCTATTTTCGACTCCTTCTGCTTCTAATATTAGTTGTAATTGTTTTAGCAATACACTTTTCGTCAGTCGCGACACTCGTGACATCTGGTGTCAAGAACTCCACTGCTTGACTCTAGATGTCGACTACGAAATAACCCGCGTTTTGGTTAGAAAACTGATGTATGGAGTTAGCACTCTATCCTTACTTATTTCTCTATGGTAACAATGTAATAAAATTTTGATTTAAAGCAAAGAAAAATAAATAAAATAAAATATCGTTCAATTCAGACTTACTCGTATTTGCCCATAAGACAACCTCTTCCTTATTTTCAATTCAGGGTGTATTTTCATATTTTTGGGATGAGTCAAATAAATAAAACGTTACACCCATAACGATGTTTTATTCAAATATTCCTTAATAAATACTATATATTTCAAAAGTACAATAAATTAACGTCCAGTGAGAATCGAACTCGAAATAGAGTTGGAGAAGTCAAGGGAGCTGCCCAGACCACTAGGGAAACCTCCGCCTAGGCCGGTGGGTAGCCCCCCAAATGGGACACCGCTCGAGATAGGTATTGTCGATACAGCTGGCACAGTTTGTATAGCAGGCGCGACCGGTACAGGTCTGTTGAACACCACAGGCTGTGGCACGGCCACAGGTCTATCCACCACCACAGGCTGCGGAACCGGTACCGGCCTATCCACCTGCACAGGAACAGGCACGTTCACCGGCCTGTCCACGTACACCGGCTGCGGCACCGGTACCGGACGGTCAACATAAACCGGTCTGTCAACCGGCACGGGACGATCTACATGTACCGGGTACGGCTGTGGAACATGTACGGGAACTCTTACAGGATACGGCACTTTCCTTTCATAATAAACAGGCACATGCCTTGTCACTTCAACAGGGACTTTATGCACCACCGGCACAGGTACCGGTCTGTCTACCGGTACGGGTACGGGAACATTGTACGGGACCGGTACTTGACGTTCAACAGGATAAGGTACGGGTACTTGAACTGGTACTTGGACGTTTCTGGTGATCGTACGTGTGATGTATCTGGGTACTTCTTGTCGTAAGACGACAGGGTTTGGTGCGATGTCGACGGATGTTTGTACGGAAGCGACTGGTACTACAGGGGCCGCGGGGGCTACAGCGACTGGTCCGACAGGAGCCGCTGGGATCCCCACCGGAGCGCCAAAACTTATTGGTGCACTTGACGGTGCGCCTATAGGTGTGCCCAGAGACCCTATAGGTGTCCCCAGAGACCCTATAGATGTCCCCAGAGACCCTAGTCCGGTGTTAAGCGACCCAAAACCAGTTGAGAACACCTGTCGCTTCACCCCCTTTCCTGAAGGCGTGTCTTGAATGCCGTTGTCTTCGAGCAGTTTTGAGAGTTTTGGTTTATCTTCTAGCTCCTTGGATAGGCTGCTGCCTATAAGAAGTATCTGGAATAAGAGAAATAATATGCAGTTATTATCATGAATTAAGACAATAAAAATATGCCAGTTATTCATCCCTTAAAAAAAAGATCACTCTTGAGTTCATTTTGAATTTTGTTTTTATTGTATTTTGTTTGATTTAATTTCACTTCTTTCAATTCTAATTAATTAATTTATTCTTAATCATTATTCAGTTTATTGACATTCGTTCTATAGTGTATAATACTAACCATATATTAAAGTTTTATCTGTACTAACAACAATGATTTCAGTTGGTCTATGAATAAAATAAATTAAAATTAATTTTTTATTTATTTAAATTTTAAAAACTTTATTTACATACAAGATATATACAGTGGTACTACGTAAACGAAATTAACAACTAGCTTAAATCTAAAATAGGCCCTTGAGGCATTGTACCAAGGATGCTGGCGGCATTTCCTCGCTGTATCGCAATGCTGATACGTTGTGCGAGGAAGCCGCCAGCTCTTCGGTCACCAGTTACGTCAACCAGACGCTTCGCGATTTCAAACAACTTGTGCGCGCTGGGACCCCATGGACCTAGAGTTTCAACTCCAAATTAAATTAAATTTGAAATCCAAGCAGATACCAAAATATGATGTTTGTATGTGAATGGAATTGGTATTGGTATTGATACGTAAATACTTACCAGATATAATAAACATTTATTTACATACAAGATATATACAGTGGTACTACGTAAACGAAATTAATAACTAGCTTAAATCTAAAATAGGCCCTTGAGGCATTGTACCAAGGATGCTGGCGGCATTTCCCCGCTGTATCGCAATGCTGATACGTTGTGCGAGAAAGCCGCCAGCTCTTCGGTCACCAGTTACGTCAACCAGACGCTTCGCGATTTCTGCAAACAACTTATGCGCGCTGGGACCCCATGGACCTAGAGTTTCAACTCCAAATGGAACGAAATGATACTCTTTACCGAGGCTCTTATATTTATTATTACCAGATTATTGGTACCTATTTTAGTTTCCAAGAAAATATGTAAATGGAGAGCCTCATATATGTTATAAAGGATGCGGTTTTATTAGCTCAAATCAATTTTCCAAGTCACAGGCATAGTAGACTAACATTGCGAATTCATGAAATAAATAAATATTAGCTACTCTTTCAAGCTTTTATTGTTTCGATTACCAAAAAACTATCAACTCCGAAGGCGTTGATCAGGTCAGTTTTAGACAACTAATTAAGTAACTTAATATTGAAAGTACACTGCAAAGAATGTGCAAAGTACATATTTACTAAGTAATAAAATTATTATGTTTCTTATCTTTGATGTTGCCTTGTCACACTAGAGTTGAAAGCGCGGCGAGCGCGCAACGAATTTCCAACGAGTTTGCTTTTTTTTTTCAAAATTCCCAGTATCTGGTACAGTCAGTACCTACGCCGCAAATTCATCTATGAGCCTTATCACACAGGCGATTTGCCGGAGGACTGGCCACTTCTCTTTTCTATTATCCAAGAACCGCCTTGTACTGTACGCCTGACAGGTGCACAGATACCGCGCAATATGTCATGCAGTGACACACACGGAAGGTCAAGGCGAGCCACCGCCCACTGTCGGATAAGGATAAGAAACTGTGGCGGGGTCGCGGAAATGACTTTATTATGTAAAACTTTGCGACTTATGAAATATTAAAGACACCCGTTTTCTATACGAATAAGTGAAATGTACCTACGAAGAATTTTTAAATGATGTACCCAAAAATTAGGAATACCTAGTAGATTGTTAACCAAGGGATGAAAGGCACTCATTCCTGTCGAGGTAGTTTGGCGCTCGAACGCAGTGAGAGAGCCAATACTCCGAAGCTGAAATGATGCCTTTCACCCGCTTAAACACTACTTTTCATTTCGAATACAAAGAAAGAAAAATGCATGTGTTTTTTTTTAAACTAAGTAAAAAAATTCTTGACAATGACTAAGTTCTTTTTTTAGGGTACCTACTTTCAATTAACAATTAAGGTAATAATAGTATCGTTATTTATGGAATGGGGAGTTAAAAATAAACTGGAAATTCTATAACAAATCCATTTAAAACCAACTTTTAATTGCTCATCTTAAAAAAAATCGTACTGGAAAAGTAAAATGCTCTAGTGCTGAAACGTATCATTTTCTGCACACTTTTTAAAACAACAATTACCCTCTTTCAGAGCATGAGAAATGCTTAGTATGTCATTCTTCACTCGCCTACGGCTCGTGGCAAGATATCTCGGTACTCGTGAAGTAATGACTTACTTTCCGCACTAGCATCGAAATGTACTAATCCTTACAATAACCTGAGCGGGCTATAAAAAGTAAGAGAAAATGCCCTTGAGATACCAAGTCACAGGAGGCATTCGTTTAAACATTTTAAATATTTCCTTCTGATTAGCTAGAAGCCCAAGCTAATAAAAAAGCATTTTAAATATACGAATTGAAGCTAAGTCGTTAAAACTTGATGGTAATGAAGGTAGCCCTAATCATTAAAAAGGACTTTCGCCTTATCGAGAGCCCAGACTTGAATAAATTCTTCTAAGCTTATTACCTATGCAAACATTACCAAATAAATAAACAAAAACATCCCAGTTTCCTAAACCGTGCAAACTGGAGCATGCCGACTTCATGCGTCTGGCCAACCTATGTTAAGTTAAGGTGATGTTCCGATTACGATGGGATAGGATGGGATATGGTGCAAGTAGCCCTTACAGTTAATAGTTAGGATTTCTAAGGGCCACTTTCACCATTCACTAACCCGGGGTTAATTAGTTAAACCTTTGGGAATTAATTGTATCGAGCGAAGTATCATAATTCGTATATCGGAAGCTATGTTGTTAAAGATAATATAGTCAAGAACTACATATATTTTTTCCACGTCTACGAATATCAACGCCTCTTAGAAAAACATGATCATATAAGGAGATTTTTCGCCTTCTGGCTCAGGGAACCGCCTTAAGTTATTTTACTCGTAGTAGCAATAGTGTTTATTTCCGGCAATATTGTGAGTTATCATTATGTCAAATAACCAACAGAATACAATTGGTGTATGTGACACTAGCAGCCCATATACATCTGGAGTTACCATGGTTGGCAGTACAATTTGACACTGGGTTAACGGTTCAACCGGTTAACCCCGGTTAGTGGGATAGTGATGGTGCAATTGGCGCTATGACACTTGAAATAGACGCCAATAGGTGTGGTTCTCATCCCCATCTGAACGGAAATTTTATGTGGAAACTTGCATGAGAAATTTCTCATGAAATTTTCCAGAAATTTTGGAAATTTTAAGAATGTTTTGCAACTTGCACATTGCTAGTCTAGAATCTAGATTGCACATCGCTGTATCCGATAGGATATGTGGATGTGGACTTTTAAGTTGTGTCGCTAATTATGTTCCTGGATATAGTTAATGTGTAATTTAGAAAGAATCTTGTACGAGGCGGCGTTGTAACAAGTCTTATATTGGTAATGGTAACATATTTATGTGGTTGTAGGAATAAAAAAAAATTTGACATAATACATAATTATGATGACGTTTACGATTATCTATGTATAAATTTCAATGATTTCTTAATATGTTAAGTCAAGGTCAAGGTATTAAATATCGACACGGACAAACTGCCTCAAATATGGTTACATATTTGTGTGTAAATAATTTGGCAGTTTGTCCGTGTCGATTTGTACCTATTAATATCAGGGCTCTTGAAGCGCTGGTGGCCTAGCGGTAAAAGCGTGCGACTTTCAATCCGGAGGTCGCGGGTTCAAACCCCGGCTCGTACCAATGACTTTTTTGAAACTTACGTACGAAATATCATTTTATATTTACCAGTTGTTTTTCGGTGAAGGAAAACATCGTGAGGAAACCGGACTAATCCCAATAAAGCCTAGTTTCCCCTCGGGGTTGGAAGGTCAGATAGCAGTCACTTTCGTAAAAAAACTACTGGCTACGTCAATTCTCGGGATTAGTTGTCAAGCAGACCCCAGGCTCCCATGAGCCGTGGCAAAATGCCAGGAAAATGCGAGAAAAAAGAAGAATACCTTAACTCAGGGGTCTCCAAACTTTATTACCTGAGGGCCATATGGCCATATTGCACCTCAGAAACTTTCGCACGGGCCACCATCGGGCGCCATTTGGTGGTGTCTGGTTGCTGATAATCCCAAGAAGTTGTCCGCGGGCCGGATTTGGCCCGCGGGCTGAGTTTTGGAGACCCCTGCCTAAACTGTATGTACTTTCTTACAAGCTTAATTTTCCTAAAAAACCTGACTAGTAGTAACAGTATGAATTTTAAATACTAAGTGCGTTATTCACACCGTCACGCTCAATGAAGCTAATTATAGCTGCCTAATGCCGCTATAACACTTTATTAGTAAACGTAATCCTTACATTATTGTGTCGGAAGACATTATGATGGAGTACTGATTTGATATGCGTTATAACGTTATATGTAACCAGCGTTTATCAATAGCAACAACACCAATAAATGCAGGAATAGCAATGTTCTAAAGTGAATTTTCAAAAATTGCTAACCTTTCTTGAAAAGCTCTCGGTATTTTTTCTGCACGATTACTGCCAAACCTTCTTACCCGTAGTTTCGATTTCTGTCATGGCCCCTCTACACGATGGCCCAGCGCTGGACCAGGGAGATGGTATGACCATGATGATGATGGGATGGGCTATGGTTTTTTTTATGATATAGGAGGCAAACGAGCAGACGGATCGGAACGGTAAGCGATCACCGCCGCCCATGGACACCCACAACACCAGAGGGGTTACAAGTGCGTTGCCGGAGTGTAGAGAAGCCATCACACTTGAAATAGCAGAAGTATTAAAAAGGCACTTAAAAACTTAAATTCTTAAAAAAATACACTTTTAAAGGGGCCAATAATGCACAACGTAACAACTACAAAACTATAAAATCAAAAATGAATTTTCTTGCGTGAGACTAGGGTCATTGCGCTAGTTTCCGTCCATGTACATACTCTAGTTTTCGTCCACTTAGCATGAGAACAATCCCAGAAAAATCTTTCAACTTGTTTTCAGGAATAACTATTCAAGTTATGTCCTTTTCCGCACTAGCTTAGTCCTAATTAAAAAAAGTTCCTCACCATGAAAACCGGAACCGCCGCCATCTTAAATCTTGAGATCACAAATCACATGAGTTACCAACCGTCCCGATCTAGTACCGAATTAAAATGTTGCAGCGCCTTACCCGACCCGCTTATATACCAAGGCACATAACACGCTATATGGTCATCGAATTAGCAATTAATTATATGAATTGATTCATTGCAACATGTCCGTTTGACGTTTTGGGGATTGAAAATATTTAAGTAGTTTGATTCGGTGGTTTTCTGGTCAATTAGAGCAAGATGCCCATTCATTTCCTTCACATGATTATATCAATTCTTTAACGGTAACTTGCGTTTACTTTTACGTGTTATGTGTTGCATGCGAGTATAAATTTTTTGGGAATATGTGGATCAAATAATTTTTACTTCACCTATTCGGAAAAGGGCTTTTTCTTGCTGGCTAGGACGGATCAATGTGGCGGTACATTACCAAAACAAATTTCAAGTAATATAGATTTAACCACTACGATACAGCCGCTTCTTAAGCGACATTGTTGCTTCGGCACGCGTTTAGATACGGTAGCCCACCGCTCAGATACGGTAGCCCACCGCTCAGATACGGTAGCCCACCGCTCAGATACGGTAGCCCACCGCTCAGATACGGTAGCCCACCGCTCAGATACGAGCCCACCGCTCAGATACGGTAGCCCACCGCTCAGATACGGTAGCCCACCGCTCACATAAAAGAAACAATGGCTATTGTTTAACAGATTATATAGGGTCTTAGGCTTAAAAATCGTCCGAGAAAATTCATACTATAGATAGTAGGACATTTTTTTATTTCTGAAAATTATGTATAAGTTTACGAAAACATTAAAAGTAAGTAAGTGATTTAGTACCCTGCGACTACGACGATTGTACAATATTGAAAGGTGACTGATGTGCTGTCGTATACTTTATAAATTTCTAAATTTGCGTGGAAAAAATTATAATGTTTGGTATGAAAATCAAAATTTCCCATTTCCAAAATCAGACAGATGGATATACCCGAGTTTAAAGTTAAGCGACTCAATTGCTGTTCCATATTTGACGGACCCATAAACGTAGCACCATGGACGCACGCCTCAGACGAAGGTATCCCAACCATGGCCCGCGCAACATATTTAGCGACAAATCTATCAATAATGCACGCAGGATTCCAGCGGTCGCCATTTTTGCGGCGCGGTGACCAGCATGTCAGGGCTTTCTGGGAACTTGTTGGTTAACGTGCCTTTAGTGAAGACATTTTGCATATTCATTCATCAAGGAAGCTACCTGTCTCTTTTACTCTTCGATACTAGATGGAGATATTGAAGTTTTAATTAATGAAAATGTTTCAGTCCTTCATACTGTACATGCTTCAACACCTAAATTTATGTTTTTAAGAATGAAATGAAAATACTGTTGTGCCTGTTGAACTTGATTTTACGCTTGCTTTTTAGGGTTCCGTACCCAAAGGGTAAAAACGGGACCCTATTACCATAGAGTAACTTATACTAGAGCGGTACTGTCATAGTAAATTTTGTAACCCCAGTAAATTCACTGCCATCTGTCGACACACTTTAAAACTAAAAATTAAGATTTATAAAAATACGATAAAATGTATTTAAATATAGATAAATGTTTTTTTTTAAATGCATTAATTATTTTTATGATTTTGACCCATGTTCTTTCACTGATATGCGTTAAAATTGTTAAATAACAAACGAAACAGTCAACGCCATCTATACGACAGTGGGCCAAAACTAGTGGCGCCCTCTGAACGAGAATCAAATTTTCTTGATTTTCGAGGCACGTTTTTTCCTTAGACTGTAAACATCTATTACGGAGTTATATCTATCTTTGCTATTACTAAGACTCCGCTGTCCGTCTGTCCGTCTGTCACCAGGCTGTATCTCATGAACCGTGATAGCTAGACAGTTGAAATTTTCACAGATGATGTATTTCTGTTGCCGCTATAACAACAAATACTAAAAAGTACGGAACCCTCGGTGCGCGAGTCTGACTCGCACTTGGCCGGTTTTTCATAGAAATTACAGCATCGCGCAGCCGCACACCCGCCGACACGACAGCTAATCGGTAAGTTTTAGTATGTACATAGGTAGTTAGTAGGTATACATACAAGTAGGTACTTGATTAGTGTTTAAGTACTCTAGTAGTAGAGATTGGTGTGTTTATTATTTAAGGTATCATTGCTATCTAGACTAGATTGTCTAGATGACAGTGCACAGTGATGTGATGTTCCCTGGGATATTTAGCGTAGGATAAATAAATATTTTGTATAGTTTGTAATTAATTTATCTTTTCTGTTTCACAAGCACAAATTAAATTTATTCATTCTTCATTTTCGAAAATAAAGGATTTTTTTTTTTGTTTTTAAGTCCCCTATGTTGTTAGAGCATACCTGGGTCGCCCAGCAGGAAGACGTCCTATCGGACGCCTCAGGTATCGCTGGAGCGACATGGTGGTCTGGTGGAGACGGATCTGCGCGACTTCGAGTCACCAATTGGCGAGAGGTCGCACAGGACCGAGAAAAGTGTGTCGGAGGCCAAGTCTCATTTTGGAACGCTGAGCCAACGAAGTAACTAAGTATGTTGTTAGTGCTGCTAAAACTGTCAACGCGCTGTCACCCTACTTATCAGCGATCTTTGAGCAATGCCCAACATTTAGCACTCGCATTGTCAAACTCGTAAAAACCGTTCAATATTGCAAAATGCCGACCTAAAAAGGGCTTTATTACCTTCTGTGTAAGACTAATACAGATTAGGAAAAATTATAAACATTCCGAACGGCACAGGAATCGTCGTAATGTGCAAACTGTGACATTTACGCAAGAAGGCGGTCCAAATATTTTGATCATAGCTTCATTAAAATTACTATTCGCGCATTAATATTTATAAGATATTTACAGAGAAGGGTTGTAGATGTAGAGCAGCTAAGTGGAGATACAAGAACCTGAATGGATAGATTGGATTCAGTCGCAACAGGGCACTTTTCGATTTAAAAATTTCAGGATTATTAAGGTACGTATTTGCTATTCGTTTTCGAAAGGGCTATACAAATGTTAAGACTATATAGTGGTATAAGACTAAACCAGTCATTCTCAAGTGTGGTCCGCCGACCCCTAGGGCTCCGCAAAGCCTCTGTTGGGTCTCCGCGAGAATACTTGTAATAATAAGAAATAAAAACAGCTCTTCTATAGGTATATCTAGTCCACAGTTGATATATAACGATATAGTTTGCAAAACTTTTTTTTACTATTATTTACGTTAATTAGTCTTTGGGTCATAGACTTACATTTGTGTACCTTTCAACTTAGGTAATTAGTCTAGTAGTTTCGGAGCAAATAGGCTGTGACAGGCGGACAGCCAGACGCACGAAGTGATCCTATAAAGGTTCCGTTTTTAGAGTTCCGTACACAAAGGGTAAAAACGGGACTAAGTGCGGGACATAGTAATAACTAACACTCCTCTGTCCGTCTGTCTGTCACCAGGCTGTATCTCATCAACCGTGATAGCTAGACAGTTGAAACTTGACAGATGTTGTATTTCTGTTGCCGCTATGTTTGTTGTTTGATTTTTAATGTAATTGTAGTGTAATGTAATTTTAATTTATTTTAAATATGTAGTTTTAAGTTTAATTTGTAAATTTTATCTGTGGGTTTTTGCCTGAAATTAGCATATTGATTGATAACAACAAATACTAAAAAGTACGGAACCCTCGGTGGGCGAGTCCAGCTCGCACTTGTCCGTATTTTTTCCTTTTGAGGTACGGAACCAAATACGAAACCCTAAAGAGGAGGATATTTATAACTTACAAAAAAAAACAATGTTTATAACATTTCACATTTCTTTAATATTTGTCTTTAATCCTAGAAATAAATAACTTAATACTATTTACTTAAAACTAATACACAGTCATGTTTTCACAATAAATAAATACTTACCTACCCGTAAACTATAAACAAATCATATTAGCAATCAAATTATTCATAATTTAATCTTGACGTTTCAAGGTAAGTTAATAAATATATATAGGTACCTATGTAATTCAGCGGTCACTTCTTTTGAGAATGTCCAAGTAAAAGATGTAGTGCATAATTCTTTGCCATCGTATTTTCACGGAAATGCACGAACGTGTTATGCTATAAGTCAGTCTCAGTACAATAAGTACAGGTTGACTGAAGTAGCATGACAAAAACGAACGTTTCCTAGAAAATACAATGCAAAACAATTATGCACTACATCTGTATGTATATATATAATATATATCTAGTGTATACTTTACCTACTTGATTTCATAAGAGTAAACATTGTCCTAATATATTTTACTTTAGAATTTGATTTTACCCCTTCAATACCCAGTGTCAAAATATCGCGTGGGCAGAAAACATGGAGACATTGGAGACTATATAAAGGAGCCAAATCTCTATGTGTGAAAAGTGTCCATCAAAAAACAGTAATTAGGCGGCGCCACCATACACCGAAATACTACCAAAAACAACCTACGTAATTTGGTCGGGTTATTTGTTGCCTTATATGGTTCATGTTATACTCATGTCCCAGAGCCTAACTAGCGCCACCGGAGAGATTAGGAACTATTATTTACAGCTGAAGCTGGTCACTTTTGCAGTAGTTCTGCCATAAGAGATTGTCGTCCTTTCTACACCGTCCATAGCAGAAAGGTTACCTCTGCCTGCCAACATTACGAATTCCTGATGTCTCTTTTTCGCTTTTCAATAAATAAATGATTATGATTATGAAATGTACAGTCAAATTTGTTTTTGTGCCACTTCGTAACCAGTAGCATTGCAGTAACAATTACAAGCGTTTCACATATTATACTAAATTCAGAATCCTAAATTCTAAATCGTAAAGGTGTAAAGCCTGACCAGGAATTAATGATCACGCGCCATGTTGCGGAATTTCACTGGAACTAATTTTTTCATACTATACTGAACTGTCACCCTATACAAGAGAATAACAGCGCCCTCTTGACAATGGTCATATATTTCTGGTCAGGCTTTAACTGCGTTTCGGAAGAGTCTGACTGTACGAAGTAAAGTTTTGAATAGTTCACGGTTAGTTTCACTAGACTTATATACCTATACAGTCACCCGTGAACATGATGCATGTAACTGCGTCGAAATATCGGGAGCTCATAAATAATACAAAATGTAATCACGGTCTATATCCCGGTCAATATAAGTCTAGTGTACGAAGTAGGAAAAATTTTTTTTAGGATCCTAGCTAGGATACCAGCTATGATCTACGTTCTTTAATGCTGATGACTACTCAGTCTCATTTTCCTCACTAGGCTCCTTCGTCAGTTCCGTAGTTGTCTCCACACTGGAAGTTTCCGGGGCCTCCGTGGAGCTGGTAGGTTCGGCTGCGGGCGTGGTCATGCTGGCGGGCAGGTTCTCGCAGTTCCTGCCGCTGATGCCGGCGGGGCAGGAGCAGCGGAAGTAGCCGTCTCCGGATTCTAAGGACTGGCATTTGCCGCCGTTCTTGCAGGTGTCTGGGTTCTTCTCGCAGTAGTTTAGCTCTGAAAATTAAATTAATGTGTATTTTCAATTTATTGTTTATGCTGTTTTACTTTATTAAGAGCTGACCCTAAAGGGCCTAATTCTAATCCTGAGATTAACCCTTCAGTGAATAATACAAAGCCATATATGGCAGTTTTAATAATGAGCGCTGGTGGCCTAGCGGTAAGAGCGTGTGACTTTCAATCCGGAGGTCGCAGGTTCAAACCCCGGCTCGTACCAATGAGTTTTTCGGATCTTATGTACGAAATATCATTTAATATTTACCAGTCGCTTTTCGGTGAAGGAAAACATCATGAGGAAACCGGGCTAATCCTAGCAAGGCCTAGTTCGCCCTCTGGGTTGGAAGGTCAGATAACAGTCGCTTTCGTAAAAACTAGTGCCTACGTCAATTCTTAGGATTAGTTGTCAAGCGGACCCCACGCTCCCATGAGCCGAGTCAAAATGCCGGGATAACGCGAGGAAGATGATGATGATGATATGGCAGTTTTAATATTCAACTCTATTAACAGCTATCAAAGCTAAAATTTAATCAAATAATTTTATATGCTGATACATTAAAAAGTGGCAAGACAGCTAGGGTTAAGTAGTTTGCCACTTATTTGGGCTTAGGGCTCATCCCGTTCTGTTCTACCCAGTTATATAATCGTATTCATCGTTTGGAACCTTGGCTTACACTCGAATCGAATCAGAGAAACGACGCGAAGAATGACATTGACTAAATAGAATTTCCTCTGAAGTCCCAGTATAGGAATAAACACCCTGCAAAATGTTTCCTAAGTTGCTTCAAGGATTAGCAGGTTTTGGATCTTCAACCGTCTTCTGCTGACCCACCTTCATCACACAGCATGCCGCCCCAGCCCGGCTCGCAGGCGCACTCCCAGGGTCTGCTGCAGGTGCCGTGGACGCAGCCAGGATACGAGTGGCATTGGGAGCAGGTTGGCCCAGTCCAGCCGACTTTGCAGCGGCACTCGCCCGGACGACGGCAGTAGCCGCGCTCGCTGTGACAGCCCGCTGAGCAGATCGCTGGACAGAACAGAAGAAAAAAGGTTAAGTTATTTTATTGTCTTGATTTGCTTATTAATCAAGAATAGAGACAATTGTATGCAACTATCGATCGTTCTCGTGGCTTTCATGTTAAAAAAAGGCTCGGGCTTCGGGGCGCTCTTAAAAAGTCAAGCAAAATTCGAAGACTGGGGTGCGCTGCGCGCGCTTTAGTGGCAGCGCCTTCATAGTAAATAGGTGAATCCCGGGTATCCGGGCGCGCTACGTGCGCTCCAATGACAGGCGCCTCTGGCAACCTCATTACCTCATGCGCGCTCGAATGACAGGCGCCTCTGGCACCCTCATGCTAATTCTGCTGGAAGGCAGGGCAAGTTCGGATACTCACGCGTCTGACACAGCAAGCCCGTGTAGCCGGGCAGACACTTGCACTCGAGCGGCTTGTCGCAGTAGCCGTGCTGACAGCCGGGCAGCGGCTGGCAGGCGCGGCAGGTGGGCCCGGACCAGCCCAGCCGGCAGCGGCACTCGCCCGGCGACTCGCAGAAGCCGCGGGTCTGGTGGCAGTCCGAGCGGCAGATAGCTGGAAATAACAAATGGATTTATTTAATTTTACGGTTTAATTGGCGTATTTTAGTCATTTGTGTGGCATGTGGTGTAAGTTTAAATTCACACAATTTATAAGCAGAATCAGAGAAAGCGTTAAATTTTTTTATTGGCTAATATTACCTACTGTATCTTGTTGAAATTAAGTATATATAAGCATAAGTAATAGAAATCATAGGCACATACGAGTATTATATGCATCAAATTTTACAACAACCGCGTTATTTGTATAGACATATCATGGCAATACGTAAAATATAGCACTCTTTCTGATCTCTGATTAAAAACCAGTTAATATTTATCAGATAAACAATGGCGTTTGTCTTTCCTATTCCCGAATAGTAAGTGAAATTGGAGAACTAAAGTGCATACCGAATATGTTTTGTAACTTTTCTAGTTCAAATACTTAGATATTTAAAATGTTACTTAAATAGTTACTCGTTACAAGACTTAGAGTCATAGAAATTGACAGTAGAAAAGATGCCGTAAGGTATGTTTAATTCAAAGAGGGTACAGTTACGAGTACGACTTTCGCTTTCGTACAACGCGTTCTTTACTTCTTTGGTGGTCACGTGTCACGCTCACGTCCCTGAGTGCGTCCTAGCATCGAAAGTATCTTAGTCGATATTATTGGGTGTCAATAGTTTCGGTTTTGGTTACCTGTTGATTCAGTCCAGAGAGTTTTTAGCGATTTTCCGACAGGAGATAAATACGAAGGATAATTAGATCAGAGTCGGATTTATACTTATTGGTCTTGTATTGCTATTTTTCGTATATTGTCGCGCGACTAAAAATACGTGAGTGAAACGGTAAAATTAGCTTAAAGTTACCTATTTCACTACGAAAAATTATCGTAGGTAGTATGTGAGGTTTGAGTTTTGAAATTTTTCTTATTTTTTGGTTCTGTTATTTTTGGATAGTTTATACATTTATTTATGAAAAAGTATCTACGAAAGTCTTCGTACTAGCACAAAGAATTAACTCATAATTTTTTTTTTTCCAAGAATAGGTTTTACTAATAGTTATTTCACAGTTTTTATACTAATCACACCTTATTTCACGCGGTTGGTTTGTACAAGTAACTCGCATGCGTTCGACCATACATGCGTCATATGATATTTATTGGTTTGATCGCAATTTCTAATAAGTTTTTGTAAATACCACCTAGTAATTAAGGAAGTGAGTAATTATTAAATAAGTGTTTTTTTGTAATAATAAGGAAATTTGTCTTTTTATTGTATTGGAATACATGGATGTCAAGTGTGTGTTAAGTTATAGTAATTTTCTCATAGTTACCGACTTTTAAAACTACTAATAATTAAGTATATAGAATAGGGGAAGAGCATAGAGTTTTTTTTTTATACCGCGGCTTAATTTTCTATCCGGGTGATATTTTTTTATTTAACAACAATTCAAAGCTAATAATTATTCACTATTTCTTCCAACATAGAACAACATAGAGATAATTGTACAGATCAGCGCTTAAAAACATATTGAGCAGTAATAACAGCCCAAAAAAAAAGTGCTATCGCTAGTTACAAATATCGGAGCTATAGTTTAATTTTGCATGTTGATAGACTGTAGTCTATGACGACGATCATGTGAAATGTTATAATTTTGACTCAGGCAAATTTGTATTGTAATTTATATCTTGAATAACCTAATCTAATTCGATACAAGACTTATTCAGTTGACATAGGTAGTTCCGATGTAAAATGCTATAAAATAAAGTATGTAACCGGACTAACCGGTGTAAAGAGTTATCGGCCAACGATAACCCGACCAAAACTGTTAGTCTTGCCCCGAGAAAATTAAACTATGTTAAGGTAAGGTGGGGTTAGAAGGTAAGGTGGGGTAAGTAAGAACTAACCCCACCTTACCTTTTATATTATAGGAAGTATTTTGTTAAAAATCTGTAAAAGACTCCATACAAAATTTATTAACAAAAGCTAGCTTGTAAACAGTGTAAAACCTGTTTAAATAGAAAAGACTTGCATTAATACAGATTATAACGGTGGCATAGATCAACATCCTTTTACTACTTTTAGTTTTAACCGTTTAGAGATCTCGTGGACGGGCCGCTAGTATGTAGGTCGATGCGCTAGGATCAAGTTACTAAAGTAGGCCTTATTTCGGTGTAGTAAGGTTGATATCTGAATGTAGTATGTGTGATAGTAGCTTGGCCGATAACAGATGCTTGAAACTTTGTTTGTTTCTTTTTTATTCCGAGATCAAGATTCATTTTATTTGTGTGCACTTTAGATGCAACGAGATCTCAATGTGATTTTGTTTATTTTATAGCTTTTTTCAAATAATAATGTTTACATCATAGAGATATATATATTACTTCGTAAAGACCGGCCTTACGAGCACTACGAATGGGGCCGATACAGTGGAGTCAAAATCGCATTCAGTTACACCAGCGCGCTGTCGTGTGGCGAATTGCGCAACACAAATATGACACAAAGGCGAACTTATCCCTTATCCCTTCATGACTGTTGCGCCGCCCTAATGAGCGTGGGACAAATTGCTTCTTTGACAGTTGGCTGCGGCCTAATGTTATGAAGATGTCATCCCATGAAAGTATTTATATTATATTACCATATTTCCATCATGTCGTTCGTTGGCGTCACTTGTATTTCTCTACCACCAACTTCGCACGTAGCCAATAGATAAAAGAAGGAACTCCAGTTCAGAACAGAAGAGGCCGTCCCAAGGACACGTTGCAAGAGCCGTGTTGGCAGCCCGGCGGGATGCATTCTTATTGCATCGCTCGCCGTGGAAGCTATACTTACATACATCATCGTCATCATATTAGCCTTTTATCGCCCCTGCTGAGCATAGGCATATCTTCGAGTATGCCACTTCCTGGTCCTATTTTTATTTTTTTTAACGATGTGGTAATGCTGTTACGCATACCCCTGTGACCTAGAGAGGCGTCGGAGGTTATGTGGGACTCCCATCTCCCATTCCTTTCTCTTAGCGAGAACAGGGGGAGAAGTCCTACCCATTAAACTCTCATCGGCTTTACCCGCATTGCCGTATGGGAGACGTCACGGGATCGCGAACATTCTGCCATGACGCCCCCGACAGCCCGGACAGCCCAACCAGCTTACCACTTCCTAGTCCTAACCTAATTAAGTGACCCGCAATGTCGTCCACCCAACGGAATCCAGGCGTTCCTAAGGGGCCACGATTCCGCATAACTTACATATACGACTGCCTTAAAGTATGACCCAGGTAGCATAAATACGTCATTATCACGTCAGCGACGTCATTATGGCGTCATTATTACGTCTTTATGACGTCGCTGAAGTCACTGCTACCTGGGGACTGAAGAATGAACACTCACGTTCTGAACAGAAGAGTCCGTCCCATCCCTCCTTGCACACGCACTCGAAGGACACGTTGCAAGAGCCGTGCTGGCAGCCCGGCAGTGGGATACACTTGTTGCACCGCTCGCCGTAGAAGCCAAGTTTACACCGGCACTCGCCTGGCCGCTTGCAGTAACCTGACATAAAATATTATGTTAATTTGTCATTCCATCCACCACCACCATCTCTTTTTAGCCCAGTGGTTGACTGGTAGAGAATGCCTTATGGCATTAAATGAAAATGAAAATGAAAAATATATTTATTTTGCACACAAAGATGGGAATTTGCATATGGAGTATACATGAGGTCCAGGTTGCGCGCATACAGCGGTACATTTATAGCAGTATGAAC
This sequence comes from Cydia strobilella, assembly GCF_947568885.1. Lineage (NCBI taxonomy): Eukaryota > Metazoa > Arthropoda > Insecta > Lepidoptera > Tortricidae > Cydia > Cydia strobilella. The sequence goes on from NC_086055.1 coordinate 15,370,588, forward strand.
TGGGTCTGTCATAGCCTGTATCTTAGGCGACCAGTTAGTGAATTAAGTACGTCATTTGTACTTATAATTTTATGTGCAATAAAGTTTAAATAAATAAATACATTTATGTGTAACATTAATGTAGATTTAGATGTTAAACTCCAATCGCAAAGGATTCTTCAGTATATAGTTTCCCACGAAATGGTCCCTCATTATAATGCAAACCCTAAAGTCAGCGCTGGTCTTCCGGACCATTTGTGGGCCACGAACACAACTGTACAACACATTATAGTCAGTTTTGTTTTTGTTTCGTGCTTTTTATTTAACAAACTGGCACTTGATCTGGCACTTTCACCAGTTAGTACACTCTAATGCCGTAATATTCATAATTTGTTACCTTGCAGAGGATCACATCCTTTCTTGCATATCGGCACATCGCACAGGTCCCCCTGCCAACCGGGTAGACATTTTGGCTCGCCCTTCTCGTCGCACACGTAATGACTGTGCTCGCTCTGCACGGCCGGCAGCTCGCATGCCTGCCAAATAAAAATAACACTGGTTGAAAATAACAGCAGCGCCAATGGTAAGTCTTTTAAATTGACATATGGGTGAATCAGCTTTTTTCTGTCGCTCGTTGCCGTGGTTACGTTCTCCTGGGTCACCTAAATACGCAAAAAGCGCAAAAGAGACGGCATAATTTAAATAATATCTAAGTAAAAGAGACGAGTGTTTGTCAATGGTTTGTCACTTGCGCGTCATAGTTAAAGTCGACAACTAAGAGCAAACTGTAGTACATACAACCTAGAGTTAGACCAAGATAAGTCTGCAACGATTTTGATAGCACACGCAGTGCGTTATTTTAAAAGTAAACTTCTATGAAATTATATATATGCTATCAAAATCGTTACAGACTTGTCTTGGTCTAATTAGCTCCATGCATTCATTTATTTTTATTTTTGGATTTATAATTTATATCGTTGGAACACCGGAAATGATAAAAATACTTTTGTAAACCTTAACATTATTTTATTAAAAAATATTTAAAATATTGAAAATTTTTGAGCGGTTGAAACGCTCATAATTTTTGGCGCGAATTCGACAGAGCGTGATGACGTCACACGTTGGGCGGCCCAACTGACGTTTGCTACTAATGACACTAATCTGTCGAACGCGTGACGTCACGTGTCGTTTCGAGCGTTTCGCTCACTAGCTTTTCGAGGGCAAACTTTTGTACTTTTTATTAAAATTTTAAGTAATTAAATGGTAATTTAAAAACGGAAATGCATTTGTAACATGATATAACGGTAACAAACATCCGAATAAAACATATTTCGTTCAAAAATAAACTTCATGCATGAGGCTAATTATACCTATTACCATCGTCACTAGCAGTTAAGTGCTTCAATTTTGGAGTTTGATTATATTACGTGCAAATTATTTTAAACGTCTGGCGCTGATCTAATACAATGTATTCACAAAGTACCCAAAATCAACCGGCCTCTTCAAAAGCATGCTTAGATATTATTGAACTTAAATATTTACTTTAAGTAAAAACCACGAGACAAGGAACGTGTGTTTTGAATAAGTAGTGTTTTCACTCGGGTTTTCCTCGCGACCCGCTTTCTTCGGCTTTCGCGCGTTCATATTAGAAAGCCGCTGACTCACGAGATGCATCGCTCCTTTGCGGAGGATTAAAGGAGATATTTAGCATCACATTACATATGAGTGTACATACTTATATTTATCAGTACGGTTTTTACTCACTATTATTTTTAGTCGCTTTTGGCGAATCCGAAACATGTCGCCAAAAGCGACTAAAAATAATAGTGAGTAAAAACCGTACTGATAAATATTTTGAAATATGTCTCACGATAGTTTAAGTGTGTACATACTTATATTAATAATATTTTATATTATACAGTACCACAGGGCAGGAGATCTAGCCAAGTGATTTCAAATCTTTCTAATCTTTATACCTCCGTCCTGGGATGGAGCAAACTCGGATTACAGGACCAAATGAAAGTATTGAAACGATTTCCATTTTGCTGGGAATTAATTCATCAAAAGGCTATTTTTGGATCTAATTTGATTGGTATAAGTAGTAGATCTAGGTAAGTGACTTAAGCGACCGTAACCATGGCAACGAGTAACAAGAAAAAGTTGATTCACACAGATATTGTTTAATTTTTTTGCATAATTCTTTTTTACTGCTTTTACATAGAAAAGTCGAAACATTATGTGGAGTAATGACTGCTGTAATGAGGAACTACAGTTGAAATAAACAAATTGACATGAAGATGAACTGATTTTGTGTTACAAAAACATATCTTAGAAACAGTATGAACAGTATCTCTATATATTTCAGGATATTTTATTTAATCGTATGGCATTATACAGTAGGTACATAGAAATCATAAACTTATCTTCAGAGACTCGTTGACAGAGAGGGCAGATAGAATAGGTACGAAGTACCTACATTCAATAGCCAACTCTAGACTCCGAGTTTATATACAAATAACACAGATATCTGTTACCCAAAAAAAAACTTGTACAGTGGTCATCAAAGATATGTTTACAATTTTTCACCTTACGCATTTGTTACCAAAGGCGAAAAATATATATAAACATCTTTGACCTAGACTGTACATATACACTACACTACGCACACACACACACTACAGTGCATAATTGTTTTCCATCGTATTTTCTCGGAAACGTTTGTATTTGTCATGCTACTTCAGTTAACCTCAGTACTTTTTGTACCGAGACTGACTGAAATAGCATGACAAATACGAACATTTCCGAGAAAATGCGATGGAAAAATTACGCACTCCATCTGTAGGTACTTATCAATAATCAATAGTTGTACGTTTCTAATTTTCTATGTGTGTTTAAAAACACACAATCATAGACAATCGACATAATATTTTAAATTAAACTTGTAATATTTCTTTATAACATATTAACTGTTCATTAGTAGGCACAGTTTTCAATCAAGCCTGGTTATTAGTTTACATTTATTATGAATATTAGAGATGACAATAAATAAAACACATCTCAAAAATATTTGTTTATGTTTGTTCAATACACAACACCAGATTAATGAAAAATGTAAAATCAATCAGCATTTTTTTTTTTGAAAATTTGTTGTATCTAAATATATTCCAATTAAAAATGTAAAAATATTGTCTTCGGTTACCGCGATAGTTACTCATGAAATAAAACTATGAAAACGGATTATATCGCGTATATTGAATTTATAATACATCCCGACGTTTCGAACCCTTTACAGCGTTCGTGGTCAACGGGTGACTGAGGAAAAATTACAAAGTACTAAGGTAAGTAAGGAACTTTGTAATTTTTCCTCAGTCACCCGTTGACCACGAACGCTGTAAAGGGTTCGAAACGTTGGGATGTATTATAAATTCAATATACGCGATATAATCCGTTTTTATAGTTTTATTTCATAAAAACGTAAAACTTTAGCCGAAACACGCCACATTTCTTTTGCATTTTAAAATTTCTGACTTGATATTTCTTCCACTTTTGTTACTTAAGTTAGTTTAAAATTTATTTTATAGTGTGTAATAGTTACATATATACCTATGTGTAAATTAATTTGTTGTGTTTTATTTTATTATTATTTAAACACAACTTTGAGAACATTTTTTTTTATCCGGCCTTTACCACTGTAGGGTTTCATCACTTTATCTTTAATATATGACATCTATTTAAAATAATTATTATTTAAATTATTTTTCGTTTCTATAACAACATTTTAGTGATGCACGTACCTGTTTCTTCCATTTGGGCATATACTTGGCCGGAAGCACGGTCGGGACCAGCCCGACCACACACAGCACGAGTGACAGCTTCATCGGAACTGTTGCCCGCGCGTTGCGGTACCGCGTGTTGTTGAACTTGGACTTTCGCCGCGCACTGTCTTCTGGGGCCACAACACGTGCGATCGCAGCACATTATCGAGGAATGTCCCATAACGCGGTATGCCAATGGTGCCAATAGAATGCCTCAGAGGAAAAATCTACCCTATTACCTTTTCTTAATACCAAAATCGCATGATCTGACAGTTGGATTTACCCGAGTTTGCGACTTAATTGTTTTTCATCGTATTTTCTCGGAAACGATCGTATTTGTCATGCTACTTCAGTCAACCTCAGTACGTTCTGTACCGAGACTGACTGAAATAGCAAGACCGTTCGTACGTTTCCGTGAAAATACGATGGAAAACAGCCAACTTCTAGCCGAAGGGTGTCGTGTTTCGGAGGTTCCGGGGCAAACTGCCGAATCCAATACAAGAGCGGCCGATTCAACTGAGACACGCCGTTTTGTATAACCAAGTGTAACGTAAGTAGTTGTATAAGTTTATAAAATACCTACATATGTATCTTAGTCTGTGAGACATTTGTAGTAGTAGTAATAATCACTTTATTGTACACAACACAGGTTTACATAACATTTGTATGCCCATATATTGGTCGGGGACGTCGGGGTTCGGACACGCGAAGTAGATGCATTTGCGTCTTCTATGGTATATTTATTTCTGTGGTTTGGGTCATCGCGCCAGCTAAGTAAGTTTTATAGTTGTCAAATTAATATAAATTATTATCCGCTACTTTCGTGGCTCCTGCTGTAAACTGGTATCGTGTGGCGGAACTCATCCTAGTCATGCTGCGTTTCAAGTGCAAACCCGTTCGTAAAGCGGTTATCACACCGAATGGGGTTGGCCGGTCACTTCGACCGACGCCATTCGGTGGCGCCAGCATAGTAGACCTGTACCGCTGGCTATATTTTGACCCCTAGGTTATAAAAATATTAAAGTCAATTCTGTTTTCGCTTATGAATACTTTGTTAAGATGTAAATCTTACATTTTGTTTTGTGTCATATATATAATTTGCTTTTCTAGTAATTTGTTATTTTGTGGTAATTATTTTTTATTTTGAATTATCTTGGAGAAAAAAATATTCGAGAGAAAACATGTAACTGTGTTGCATTTAGGATAGTGTTTTTAGTGTGAAAACATAGTTTGTGTCAATTACGTCCACTGCAATCTGATACTACGTCATAATATTCTAAATGACACAAAAAAAAATTAGAGTTAAAAAAAATTACTTAGGTCGAATTTAATCGTTTAAATAGGTCCATTAAATGATTTTGTGTCTTATTAAGGCATAGCTTCATAAGATATTTGATGATTTTGTTGTAACAGGCTGTCACCGTTACAAAAGAATATTAAAGATATTAGAGTTTACATCTTATTAATTTGAAATGCGGGATAAATAAGATGTATGAATTTGTGTCACTTGCATCCACTGCATAAACAAATATTACATTGCGTTCAAACGAAGCTAGCGGGCGGTCTGAATGGGCAACGGAGGCCGTGCAGGGTGGGGCCGCGGCGTGACCTTGCCGTACGCAACGCATGTTTACTTCGCCTGTGCGCCAAATTAACGCAACTTATTCAAAGAAGTTACGCAAACAACACAACAACAAGCAACAAGCAAGCAAAGAATGCGTCGAATTATCTTTTACCTATTTAAAACTCATAGATATTGTACAATGTCACCATTATGCAAAAGAACTGTAAGTACATGTTTGATTTGCGAGCGAGCTGGCAACATTGCGCAGGGAAATCTTAAAAATATCGCGTTTACGTGAACGCCACATACATTTGTGACAGTGATAGGGAAAAGGTACCAATAAAGTAAAATTTGGTTATTAATACCGTGACTTTCTTTCATTCTTTGATAAAAAAAAATTGCTATTTATGCAACAAGTGCGGAAATCATCTTTACGCACGTGTATCATACAATGTTTTACTATGCATTGTGCGAGTAAATAAAAAAACATGTCATGGCAAATAAGTTTAATTATTAAAAGGAGTGTTTTAAATCGACACGAGTTGCGAATTACCTATTCGCACGTGTATCGTACGTTTTACAGTACATATGGCCCTTTAAACTTTCGACATATGCACGGTAAGTGCTCTTTTCCGCACTAGTGCGAGAAAGTAGCACCATATGTACTGTAAAAAAAAATTGAAAACAAAAAGCACTTGTGCGGAAAAGCAGTACTTTCCGCACGATATGGCTCCGTAGGAAACGCACTTTTCGAGCACATGCATTGTAAAAAAATATATAGGACTGTATCTCCTAAACCATGCGTCGTAGCGCAAAAATAATAAAATTTTCGTTCCCCTTTATGTAACCCAAAAGTAATACATGAAAAATACAATGAAAAAAAAAGAAACAAAATCTTTATAGGGCTGTATTAGCTGTATCTCCTATATCGTGCATCGTAGCGCAAAAATAATCAAATTTTCGCTCCCCTTTAAGAAGCCCCTAATTAAGATTTAAAAACGCAAAAAAGAAAAAAAAGAGGAAAAAATCTTTATAGGGCTGCATCTCCTAAACCGTGCATCGTAGCACAAAAATAATCAAATTTTCGTTCCCCTTAAGAAACCCTTAATTAAAACTTTAAAAAAAAACAGGAAAAGAAACTTTATAGAGCTATTATAGCTATATATATAGATATAATATCTCCTAAACCGTGCGTGGTGGCGCAAAAATAATAAAAATTTCGTTCCCCTTTATGAAGCCCCAAAGTAATATACTAAAAACACAATGAAAAAAAAGAAAAAAAATAACAAAAAAACTTTATAGGGCTCTATCTCCTACACCGTGCATCGTAGCGCAAAAATAATTAAAAAAATCCCTTTAAGAAACCCCTAATTAAGATTGAAAAACGCAAAAAAGAAAAAGTGGAAAAAAAATCATTTTAGGGCTGTATCTCCTAAACCGTGCGTCGTAGCGCAAAAATAATAAAATTTTCGTTCCCCTTTACGGAACCCCAAAGTAATATACAAAACACACAATGAAAAAAAAAAACAAAAAACTTTATAGGGCTGTATCTCCTAAACCGTCGTAGCGCAAAAATAATCAAAATTTCGTTCCCCTTTGTGGAACCCCAAAATAATATACAAAAAACACAATGAAAAAAAAACAACAAAAAAAATCTTTATAGGGCTGCATCTCCTAAACCGTGCATCGTAGCACAAAAATAATCAAATTTTCGTTCCCCTTTAAGAAACCCTTAATTACAACTTAAAAAAAAACCAGGAAAAAAAACTTTATAGAGCTATTATAGCTATATATATAGATATAATATCTCCTAAACCGTGCGTGGTGGCGCAAAAATAATAAAATTTTCGTTCCCCTTTATGCAACCCATAATTTATATTAAAAAAAAAACGCAAAATTTAAAAAAAAAATCATTATAGGGCTGTATCTCTTAAACCATGCGTCGTAGCGCAAACATAATTAAAAAAAAACCCCTTTAAGAAACCCGTAATTAATACTTAAAAAAAAAAAAACAAAAAAAAACCAGGAAAAAAAACTTTATAGAGCTGTATCTCCTAAACCGTGCGTGGTACCGCAAAAACAATAAAATTTTCGTTCCCCTTTATGCAACCCATAATTTATATTTAAAAAAAAAACGCAAAATTAAAAAAAAAAACATTATAGGGCTGTATCTCTTAAACCTTGCGTCGTAGCGCAAAAATAATTTAAAAAACCCCTTTAAGAAACCCGTAATTAATACTTAAAAAAAAAACAAAAAAAAACCAGGAAAAAAAACTTTATAGAGCTGTATCTCCTAAACCGTGCGTGGTACCGCAAAAACAATAAAATTTTCGTTCCCCTTTATGTAACCCATAATTTATATTTAAAAAAACGCAAAATTAAAAAAAAAATCTTTATAGGGATCTCCTAAACCATGTGTCGTAGCGCAAAAATAATAAAATTTTCGTTCCCCTTTATGAAACCCCAAAGTAATATACAAAAAACACAATGTAAAAAAGAAAAAAAGAAAAAAAAACAATAAAAAAATCTTTATAGGGCTGTATCTCCTAAACCATGCGTCGTAGCGCAAAAAAAATAAAATTTTCGTTCCCCTTTATGCAACCCATAATTTATATTTAAAAAAAACGCAAAATTAAAAAAAAAAATCATTATAGGGCTGTATCTCTTAAACCATGCGTCGTAGCGCAAAAATAATTTAAAAAACCCCTTTAAGAAACCCGTAATTAATACTTAAAAAAAAAAACAAAAAAAAAACAGAAAAAAAAACTTTATAGAGCTGTATCTCCTAAACCGTGCGTGGTACCGCAAAAACAATAAAATTTTCGTTCCCCTTTATGCAACCCATAATTTATATTTAAAAAAACGCAAAATTTAAAAAATAAATCTTTATAGGGCTGTATCTCCTAAACCGTCGTAGCGCAAAAATAATCAAAATTTCGTTCCCCTTTGTGGAACCCCAAAATAATATACAAAAAACACAATGAAAAAAAAACAACAAAAAAAATCTTTATAGGGCTGCATCTCCTAAACCGTGCATCGTAGCACAAAAATAATCAAATTTTCTTTCCCCTTTAAGAAACCCTTAATTAAAACTTAAAAAAAACCAGGAAAAAAAACTTTATAGAGCTATTATAGCTATATATATAGATATAATATCTCCTAAACCGTGCGTGTTGGCGCAAAAATAATAAAATTTTCGTTCCCCTTTATGCAACCCATAATTTATATTAAAAAAAAAAACGCTAAATTTAAAAAAAAAATCATTATAGGGCTGTATCTCTTAAACCATGCGTCGTAGCGCAAAAATAATTAAAAAAAAAAAACCCTAAGAAACCCGTAATTAATACTTTAAAAAAAAAACAAAAAAAAACAGGAAAAACAACTTTATAGAGCTGTATCTCCTAAACCGTGCGTGGTACCGCAAAAACAATAAAATTTTCGTTCCCCTTTATGCAACCCATAATTTATATTTAAAAAAAAAACCGCAAAATTTAAAAAAAAATCTTTATAGGGCTGTATCTCCTAAACCATGCGTCGTAGCGCAAAAATAATAAAATTTTCGTTCCCCTTTATGCAACCCATAATTTATATTTAAAAAAAAAACGCAAAATTAAAAAAAAAAACATTATAGTGCTGTATCTCTTAAACCATGCGTCGTAGCGCAAAAATAATTTAAAAAACCCCTTTAAGAAACCCGTAATTAATACTTAAAAAAAAAAAAAAAAAAAACCAGGAAAAAAACTTTATAGAGCTGTATCTCCTAAACCGTGCGTGGTACCGCAAAAACAATAAAATTTTCGTTCCCCTTTATGCAACCCATAATTTATATTAAAAAAAAAAACGCAAAATTAAAAAAAAAAACATTATAGGGCTGTATCTCTTAAACCTTGCGTCGTAGCGCAAAAATAATTTAAAAAACCCCTTTAAGAAACCCGTAATTAATACTTAAAAAAAAAAACAAAAAAAAACCAGGAAAAAAAACTTTATAGAGCTGTATCTCCTAAACCGTGCGTGGTACCGCAAAAACAATAAAATTTTCGTTCCCCTTTATGTAACCCATAATTTATATTTAAAAAAACGCAAAATTTAAAAAAAAAATCTTTATAGGGCTGTATCTCCTAAACCATGTGTCGTAGCGCAAAAATAATAAAATTTTCGTTCCCCTTTATGAAACCCCAAAGTAATATACAAAAAACACAATGTAAAAAAGAAAAAAAAAAAAAAAACAATAAAAAAATCTTTATAGGGCTGTATCTCCTAAACCATGCGTCGTAGCGCAAAAATAATAAAATTTTCGTTCCCCTTTATGCAACCCATAATTTATATTTAAAAAAAAACGCAAAATTTAAAAAAAAATCATTATAGGGCTGTATCTCTTAAACCATGCGTCGTAGCGCAAAAATAATTTAAAAAACCCCTTTAAGAAACCCGTAATTAATACTTAAAAAAAAAAACAAAAAAAAAACCAGAAAAAAAAACTTTATAGAGCTGTATCTCCTAAACCGTGCGTGGTACCGCAAAAACAATAAAATTTTCGTTCCCCTTTATGCAACCCATAATTTATATTTAAAAAAACGCAAAATTTAAAAAATAAATCTTTATAGGGCTGTATCTCCTAAACCATGCGTCGTAGCGCAAAAATAATAAAATTTTCGGTCCCCTTTATGAAGCGCCAAAATAATATACAAAAACACAAGAAAGAAAAAAATAATAACAGAAAAACTTTATAGGGCTGTATCTCCTAAACCGTGCATCGTAGCGCAAAAATAATCAATATCCGTTCCCCTTTAAGAAGCCCCTAATTAAGATTTAAAAACGCAAAAAAGAAAAAGAGAAAAAAATCATTTTAGGGCTGTATCTCCTAAACCGTGCGTCGTAGCGCAAAAATAATAAAATTTTCGTTCCCTTTTATGAAACCCCAATGTAATAACAAAAAACGCAATGACAAAAAAAAAACAAAAAAAAAACAACAAAAAAAACTTTAGGGATGTATCTCCTAAACCGTGCATGGTAGCGAAAAATAATCAAATTTTCGTTCCCCTTAAGAAGCCCTTAATTAAGATTTAGAAACGTAAAAAAGAAAAAGAAAAAAATCTATATAGGGCTGTATCTCCTAAACCGTGCGTCGTAGCGCAAAAATAATCAACTTTTCGGTCCCCTTTATGTAACCATTAATTTATACAAAAAAAAACGCAAAAAAAAAGTTTTTTTTTTATAGGGCTTGATCTCCTAAACCATGCGTCGTAGCGCAAAAATAATTAAATTTTCGTTCCCCTTTATGAAACCCCAAAGTAATATACAAAAAACACAATGTAAAAAAGAAAAAAACAATAAAAAAAACTTTATAGGGCTGTATCTCCTAAACCGTGCGTCGTAGCGCAAAAATAATCAAATTTTCTTTCCTCTTTATTCAACTCTTAATTTATATTAAAAAAAAACGCTTTCACTAAACTGCTGTAACTCGGAAACTTAGAATCCACAAAGGGGACTTTACTAAATTATGACACATATTAAAGCCTGACCAGTAATATATGATCATTGTCAAGAGGGCGCTGTTCATTCTCATGTATAGGGTGACAGTTCAGTATAGTATGAAAAAATATTGTATTTAATGAACATCATCATCAATGTAATTAATGTTGCTTGCCACGCTTAAACATAACAAAAATCACAATAAATTGCGTCTTAAAATAAACTTAAAAAGTCTACTAAAAATCGAAACAAAAGTAATTTTTAAGTCGCTGTTGTGACATTCTCAATCAAAAGGTAGGTACCACTTTGTCGTTTACCATAAAGACGAAATTTGATTATATCTTTATACAAATAACCTGTCTGAGAAAGTGGTACCTTTTGATTAGGAACGTCACAAATGTTGGTCAGTATGAGGAGTGCAGCCTACAGTTTATTTTTAATTATATTTATATACCTACTACGGTAAGATTGATAAGACAATGTAATTATGCCTCCGAATGAAATAAATACACTGTATCGCAAAACTAAGTGGCGAGACAGCTCATAATGCCATCTCTTGGTTGGTCTTAACAAGGGTAAAGGAGATAGTATTAAGATCTCAGTCGCCAGCTGATATTGCGGCAAGTATAATAAGCACCCCACCCGCGTAGGTACCCTTCCCCGCGCACGCCCTTCTTGCTCAATTGAGTTTTATTTTGCCAGATAGTAAAAAAACCGTGGATCAAAATGACCCAAATTATGAATGATGTCTCAATGTGGTATTATAATATTGTAGACGTAAACTTAATAATATGAATTTTTTTTTGTGGCAGATACAGGGTGTTAATTAGAAAAAATTTTTTTTTAAATAAAAGCGGTGGATGAATTTGACAGATTTGTTTGAATAACATATAACAATGTTCTGTAAAGTACAACACTTCACTTACCGACTCTAATATTTTTTTAGGCGTTTTAGGATCAATATTAGGTATTTATTAAATGCCATTATACCCGTGGATGAAAATGACACAAAATGCGTGTGTACGTCGGAAGCCACTTTGCCTTTACAGGGAAACAAAGAATTTCGTCTCGAATATTTTTTTTACAGAATGCTGATTGAAAAAAGAAATACCTAAATTTCTACCTAAGCAAATACCTAGGATGACACAAAATATTATTTTTAGGTTTAGTATATGGTCTGGAAACTATATATAAAAAATAAGCAACATTAATATTCTTATAACCTCAGAAGTTATTGGTACAGGTCTATAGCTTGCCCTGTCAATCCCTAGAATTGTGTCAAATTTTAAGAATAAGAATGATTTATTGCAGTACATTTGTAGATGGTGGTGGTGTGGTGTTTTTGTTTTTTTATAGCCCTGGATGCCAGCCCTTTAAGCCAAATCTCATAGAAAAAGGGGCTATTTTTATTTAATAATTTTAATCAGGCAACAAGGCCCATATTACGGCTACCTTACAGTACAGACTAACATATATATGCATATTATTACAATAACTTAAATTAAACTAAAACTACTACTTAAATAACTAACTTAGCCCAACAGCACTCCTGTTGTCCTGTTGTCATGATGATGATGATGATTGTCTATGATGGCGCCATCTATTCAAACCTTTGACAGTTGCCAACCCCATTGATGTGATCCGCACGCTACCACACGGATGAACGAGTTAGCACAAGGGCCTGACATTCTTTGATAGAGAAAGATAGTCTTATTGCGATTCCTATTAAGAGGAAAGAGAAAATAGTGCCATGCTTTGTCTTTATCACCGACCGGATGGCATCATAGAAGGAGGCGATGGCGAAATACCGAAATTTATAAGAGTGAAAGAGAAAAAATCCTATGCTGCCCAAATGTTATATGAATAGGTATTCTTTCTCGGTCGCTCGGTGGCGCGTCTATAACTACTTGTATATACTATGTCTATGAGTTATCACTTTGCGCGTATACAGGATATTTTTCAAACCTTAGCCATATTTTTGAGTATAAAACGTTCAAACCAACGTCTTTCCTGAGCACATTCGATTTGTATACATTTTCTAAGATGTTTATTATCATACAAATTATGGGAAATGGGTAGGTAGGTTTTTATATGCCCATAAAAAGCATAAGTATGTAAGGTATTTGTGAGGGGGCATCGATATCGTCCGGCGGACTGGTAACGGGTGGGCCCCTTTAAGAGTATTATGAAAGGATTATTCACAATACACGTAATTAATTACTACTTTTAGGAAAAGAAAAGTTGTATGTTATTCAATAAAAACTAGGCAAGTAATTTTTTTTTTTTTATTTATATTACTTTCTTTCTGTCTTATGTACACTAGAACTATATACACACAATTTAGGTCCATGTTACACCACTTCAAAACTTTTACAAGCTCTGAACATATAATTCATTAAAATCGTTTACATTAAGAGCATTGGAATAGGGAATATTACGCGAATCTCTGCGTAGGTGGCGCCATTACCACAATCTGAGGGTCTATCGCGAAACAAGAAAATCGAAATTTCGTTATGTAACATCTCTGTCACTCTTGCATATTCGAGCGATAAAGAGGCAGATAGCGAAATTTCGGATTCGCGTTTCCCGGTCCTCTGTAAACAAACCGCCTTGATGCATCAATGTCATCGAAAACTTGTCAAAAACCTGTTAAAGGTACAGTATGTATAAGTTACTCTATGGTTTACTAAAAAGGCTAGTGCTGCACTCTGGTGGCAGAACATTGCAGTAATATCCCCTATTTACATTCTTGTACATATTAATAGATAAATAACTTACGTACAGTTTAACATATTATATATTACATATATATTATATTAGGTACACCACCTAGGTTAGTAAACTAGGAAATGTCTCAGGTCACATTTGTGATCTGAGGCATTCTGATTTACTAACCGAGGTGTGTATACTATTTTTCTGTCCTTCGGAGCCGGAAAGCGGCAACTTCGTTTAGCGCAGCGGGCCGAAAGTTGACGCTTTCCGCACGGAGAACAGAAAAATAATAATATCCACATGATAATTGATGTTGAAGATATTTGCAGATAAATAGTTAATCGGTAACTGATGTAGTGGCACTATAAAGTAAGATTTTCTATATCCCAGATATGTAATAAAAACTATCTCTCACAGGCTATTTCATACAAAAGGTATGGAGAGTCAAAAACGCTTGGGACTTAGAGATTTCTGAAAAAGTGCAGGAATTTTAGGGGATACGGTGTCCAGAATATAATTATTGGTTTTACAGACTTTATAGATACACCGAAAAGCACCAATTTACACGAAGGAAATATATACTTAAAAATAAAAATCAACATATACAGTACCGGCCAATAATATATCACCTTTGAGTGTTTTTATATGAGCTTGTATAGAGTAAACAATATAGGTTATTTGTAGATTGCATATTTTACTAGTAATTTTATACAAATATATGATGAATATCATTTGATATTTACCAGTCGCTTTTCGGTGAAGGAAAACATCGTGAGGAAACCGGACTAATCCCGACAAGGCCTAGTTTCCCCTCTGGGTTAGACGGTCAGATGGCAGTCGCTTTCGTAAAAACTAGTGCCTACGCCAATTCTTGGGATTAGTTGCCAAGCGGACCCCAGGCTCCCATGGAGCCGTGGCAAAATGCCGGGACAACGCGAGGAAGATGATATGATGAATATTGCAATGAAATACTGTGAATTACAATAGGATACTTACAAAAAAACCTTTAGTAAAAAAATGAAGGTAACAATACATTAAAAAAGACCTCTATGAAAAAACCATTACATGAGACCAATTTTTCTCATCGCCCGTACAAAAGAATACTACTAGACTACCTAAAGCAGTGAGGTGGAAGTCACTCACAAATATATAAAAAAAAGTTATACCGTAAAAACATGGAGGTGATATATTATTGGCCGGTACTGTAACTTAAATTAATTTTTGAGAAATATAACTTATACAACATACCTCAATTTGTAAATAAATTTGAGCCCATACATAATTTCACTTTTTTCAGATCATATCAGATCGATAGAAGAGTAATCTCAATATCTCATATACCTATGTAATGCGTAGTATTTTTCGAAAACGTTCGTATTTGTCATGCTAATTCAGTCAACCTCAGTACTTTTTGTACTAAGACTGACTGAAATAGCATGACAATCACGAACGTTTCCAAGAAAATACGATGGAAAAACATGCACCACATTTGTAAAGGGGCCCACTGACTATCAGTCCGCCGGACGATATCGGCCTGTCAGTTGTTCGGAACTGTCAAATTTTTGTTATAACTGACAGGCCGATATCGTCCAGCGGACTGATAGTCAGTGGGCCCCTTTAATAGCATTCGGCCAACATAATAGTCCATTCACACTTTGTGGCCAAGTTTTACATTGTGGCGTCTCCTCTGTCACTGGTAAAGAGAAGTAGACATAGAGTGCTCACTCCATACATCAGTTTTGTTACCAAAACGACTTTTATTTTTGTAGTCGACAAGTAGCGGAATTATAAGTACTGCTACTCGACAGTAGATGTCGCGACGAACGGAAAGTGTAATGCTCAACGATTTTCAGCTAATATTACAACAGGATTAACCGGAACTCTATTTTTAACTCCTTCTGCTTATAATATTAGTTGTATATTGTTGAGCTATACACTTTTCGTCAGTCGCGACACTCGTGACATCTAGTGTCGAGTAGCAGTACTGATATTTCCGCTACTTGACGCTAGATGTCGACTACGAAAATAATAGTCTTTTGGTAACAAAACTGATGTATGGAGTGAGCACTCTATGTCTACTTAATTCTCTTTGCTATAACTAAGATTCACAATACCTTACTTCATTAGTTAATACAATACAATTGTACAATATGCAACATATACATAGTATTACACTCACTTTTTCAACATTATATTTAGTGAAAAATACTAAAACTTGAACATGTATACAATCTGGGGTTTTCTCACATTTAATAACGAAGAACAAGTTCATTATAGTAAATAGGGAATATTACGCAAAATTCTGCGTAGGGGGCGCCACTAGCACAAACAGTAAACAAACCGCCTTGATGCTTCAATGTCATATTTATTCGTAACAAACAATCTGTGAAAACTTGTCAAAAAACTGTTTAAGGCGTATAAGTTACTTTATGGTTCACGATTTGTGCTGGTGCTGCCTCTGGTGGCAAAACATTGCAGTATTACTCCCTATTAGAAATAAAAAGAGAAAAGTTTAATACAATCATATTTCTCTTTTTACTACAGTCTTAATCAAATCGAATAATACTGGACCAAAAATATGAAATTTTGAAGTTTCTTATAATGAAAACTAGATGGCGCTAGCTACCAAACAGTCTTAAAGCCTGACCAGAAATATATGATCATGCGCCATGTTGCGGAATTTCATTGGAACTAATTTCTTACACTGGCAATAATTTTAATGATAGGTTGTCACTGTTGTCAGTGTCATTGTGGCGGTTTACTTGAACAAAGATAGATATATCATATCATATAACTCCGTAATAGATGGATACAGTCTAAGGAAAAAACGTGCCTCGAAAATCACGCAAATTTGATTCTCAACCAGATGGCGCCACTAGTTTTGGCCTTCGCTCGTATAGAGGGCGTTGACGGTTTCGTTTGTTATTTATAATTTTAACGCATATCAGTGAAAGAACATGGGTCAAAATCATATAAAAATGAATAATGCAAATAAAAAAATCATTTATCCATATTTAAATACATTTTAAAGTATTTTTATAAATCTTCATTTTTAGTTTTAAAGTATGTCGATAGATGGCAGTGAATTTACAGTGGTTACAAAATTTACTATGACAGTACCGCTCTATCTTATTATATCCTCTTTGACTTGAATAATGCTTAAGTGTTGAATATTAAATAATAAATAACAAAAATGACCAAAACTATACATAGTCAGGAGCGGAACATTGTTAATAATGTAAAAGAAATAATGCTGGAAAAGAGCAGTTCGGGAAATTAAACTATTTCGCTACGAAACATTTCCAAATTAACATCAGAGCTGACAGGTAAACAAATCAAAATGTCATTATAGTCTGGTTAATACGACTTGGTTATGTAGTATTATGTTATACAAGCGAGGAAACACAGTAACAAAAATGAGTGAGTTTGAAAAATATTTACTATGGGCTTTGGAAACGATCAATCTTGTTAATTGACAATGTAGCAGAACCTATGTAAGTTTACGGAATATATAACATGACATGACATGACATGACCATCATCGGCATCATCATCATCATGGTGGCCTTTTGGTGATCCAAACTTGGATGTAGGCCTCTTCCCAGAATGGAGTAACATGATAGACGAAATATTTTTTCAACTATAGAGCTGAGCTGAGCTGATGGTGTGGCTAATAGTAGTCACACCATCTGGTATGTTACGACTAAATTAAATACATATATGTAAATTTATATACATTTCTAGGTAAATCGGAGGCATCGATTACGCGGATTACAAGAGAAGGTTGTACCTCCTGAGGTTTTATGCAAACCAAAAATAAAAAAGAAGATGCAATTAGACGATTTTGACTTATGTGTGATAAGTAAGAAAATACATGAATTTTATACGGCAAAAAAGAAGTACCGACTCTAAAAAAAAAGTGTAGACACCAAATAAATGGGTTCTGATTTTGATTACGGCAAATAAAAGTAGATGTAAGTCAAACGAGTTGCCAATCCACATTGTTCAGACTATACTGAACTGTTGCCATATAAATGAGAATAATAGCGCCCTCTTGACAATGATCATATATTCCTGGTCAGGCTTTACGTCCAAATTGCGTTAAGAATCATTACTACACTGTTTCTATATCTCATTCATATTTCAATATTTTACACCCACATATGGTGCTACTTTACCGCACTAGTGCGATAATTAGCACATTACGTAACTATGTCGAAAGTTTAAAGGGCCATATGTACGTTGTACGACACATGTGCGAATACGTAATTCGCAACTCGTATCGATTTACCAATAGTTGCGAATTTCCTATTTTTCGCATCGCACTTGTATCGTAATATTTCACTATTAGTCAAATTAGTTAATTTTTTCGAACTGTCAAAACGATTTTGCTATTATCATAGAGTAACTTATACTAGAGCGGTACTGTCATAGTAAATTTTGTAACCCCAGTAAATTCACTGCCATCTGTCGACACACTTTAAAACTAAAATTGAAGATTTGTAAAAATACGATAAAATGTATTTAAATATAGATAAATGTTTTTTTTTATTTGCATTAATTATTTTGATGATTTTGACCCATGTTCTTTCACAGATATGCGTTAAAATTGTTAAATAACAAACGAAACCGTCAACGCCATCTATACGACTGTAGGCCAAAACTAGTAGCGCCCTCTGAACGAGAATCAAATTTTCTTGATTTTCGAGGTACGTTTTTTCCTTAGACTGTATCCATCTATTACGGAGTTATATCTATCTTTGCTATTATGGAATTTATATGAAACACTAGCATGTGACGTCACAATCAAATTACCTACTCTTTAAAGTTTTAGGCGGGTTTTAAAATAGAAATAGTGTCTAAAAATAACTGTCTTCTTCTTGGTGTAAAAAAACATTTAAATACAGTCAAATACCCCAGCTTACACACTTATCAGCTTATCACCAAAGTAACGCTAAAAATATCGTAACATTTTTAAGGTCGACATAGTTTTATATCCACTCATAATTTTGGTCACATATTAGTTTGATACTTAACCAGTTAAAAAAAAAAAACTTTGTATCGAACAGAAATGATGAGACATATTTCAAAATATTTAGATCAGTACGGTTTTTACTCACTATTATTTTTAGTCGCTTTTGGCGACATGTTTCGGATTCTTTGGGAATCCTTCCTCAGGCACGAGTGTCGGCGGCGGTTGTACGTCGTGCACAAAAAAAAACAAAACAAAACAAAGAAATCGTGTGCAAAGAATCCGAAACATGTCGCCAAAAGCGACTAAAAATAATAGTGAGTAAAAACCGTACTGATCTAAATAGTTTTAAAATGCTTAAAATATATACAAAGGCAAACTATGTTAAGCAGATAAATTCTATGGAATTCCTAGTGTATCACTTTTGGGGTCTTTTCTAGGCCTACGGTAAATATTGCAAGAGCAGATCTTGTATTGGGCACAGAATAAATAAATAGTACTAGGTACAGAAGGTCCACTCTAAAAAAACGCGTCTATTACGACAGATATGACCGCTAGGTGGCGCAAGCGCCAGCAGGCGTCCGTTCCGTAGCGGTGCGCGGCAACTACTATGGCTAGACACCAAAATTGGTGTGGGCCGCATGTACTTGTAGCGACGCGATGAAATCGCGTAATGAGCCACGCCTGGTAATGGGGTAACTTTGGAACAAGCCACATAAGAACATAAGTTCCAAGAATTTTAACTATGATCGTGCGCGTTGGAGTCTGCCATCTTGTGGCTCGAATCGGAATTGTAAACATGTACATTGCCAAAGTAAGTGCGAATCTACCGTTCTTGTACATAGTAGGTTCTGCCATCTTGTGGGCTACATCGGAAGCATGAACTTCACATTTACGACTCGCGGCGCCAATCTGACGGCTCATGTGCTGCCCCCTATAGCTCATGCGCGCCTATAAAACTCCCGTGAGAATCAAACATATTTAAAGTGCCATGGTCGCAAATATTTCGTAAATATTCGACCTAAATAAGGAGTTACCCATTTTAAATGTTTTAGCATATTGTTTCTAACGCTTGCTTATGTTAGATTAAATTTGACCCCACTAAAGTTAACATTTTTGCCACACCGAGCGTGATCATCGCTTTTTGTTCCTGCACCAAGCATTTCCACGTAGCATTGACTACTTGCGCGAATATAAGCCTCTTCCTGGCGACTATGGGCCATATTTGACATATTTATTTGACAATAGACACATGTCAATTAATTAAAAAAAATTAAGCCCATAAAAGTTCTTTAGCGAGTCCCCGGCAAGCTCGGCCAATTTCACTTTCCCATACATACCGAGTTTCGTTCTCATTTTAAAACTACGTGTTGGATTGTAATGAAACTTTGCACATACAATGACATGACGTATATCTATGCCTGTAAATACTTTATATAGCTCCAGTTTATAAAACAAACGAAATAGAGCAAAAACAAGTTTTGTATGAAAAACTTAAATTCGCCGTATTTTTCTAACTATGGTATCTGAAGCTACATAAACTAATTACAGACATAGATATAACTTATCCTATTGTAAGTACAAAGTTTCAGAGCAATCTAGCTAGTCGTTGTAAAATGAGAGCGGAACTACGTTTGTATGGAGAACCGAGCTTGCCGGGGACCCTTAAGGACCTTCAATTCAACTCCGAACTCGCTATCACTGGCCTCTAGGTCCCACTGCTGGGCTCAGGCCTTACTTTCTCCGAATTTCGTGTCCCAATAATTTTATCGCAGAACATTCTTCAAATGCATATTTCGCATTATTTTACTTTAAAGATTCATATGCAAAACGCTATGTACCATTTGATTCGCCCAAATTAAATTATTCACTTGGAATTTTTTGGTGAGAAAATTTGCGATTTATTTGCGGATAGGATTAAAAAAATGTATACACACCCATTTTTATTATTTATATTCAGTTACGAGCTCTTTAATTTTTATATGAGAAAAATGACATCCATATATTTGTTATATCGTCCAATCCGCTTCCACCATACTAACTATGACACAGGGTAACTTTTTAGGGTTCCGTACCCAAAGGGTAAAAACGGGACCCTATAAGACTCCGCTGTTCGTCTGCCTGTCACCAGGCTGTATCTCATGAACCGTGGTAGCTACAGTTGAAATTCTCACAGATGATGTATTTCTGTTGCCGCTATAACAACAAATACTAAAAAGTAAAGTATTAGTTATAAGAAACATGTACCGTTTGTGCCCAAATAAACATTAAAACAAAAGTACGGAACCCTCGGTGCGCGAGTCCGACTCGCACTTGACCGATTTTTATTTTATTTTAAGGATCGAAAGAGTCCGTTTCTGAGTAGAAATAACAAAATAAAATCCATAGAAAAGGTGTGTAAGAACATTTAGATAGATTGTGGTATTATATACGGCGGGGCCTATAAGTCCCCCTCCCCCTGCCTGGTGTCGTACAGCGGCACGTGCCGGTACTCGGGGAAGGGGTACAGCACGAGGTGCTCCGCCGTCTTGTACCAGGGGATCAGCCCGTTCTGAAACATTCAAAAAATATATAATTTAGTTTAATTTTTACGAGTTTCAAACCCTAATTGAACTAAACATAAAAAATAAGTATTTGCTACAAGCTTTTATTGCTGACTGCTTTTCATAGACAACTAATATTCATCGAGAAAATTCTACCAACCCCAAACACAATTAGTTTGCGTTGTTTTATCACAGAATTCCTATGGCCACCTCCTGACATCATCGTCAAATCAGCTCCATAATTATAATATTGCATTGTCATCCGATTTACATATGTATGAAAGATGTCAGCTCAATCGGAAATCTGGAAGTGAGTCTTTAGCTTCCAAGATTTAAACCACACTAACCTAACGGGGCAAGTTAAATAAAAGCAATAATCCCCCACAATGGTCCCTAAAATAAGCTACACTTTTGTGGTGATATATGCTCTCATTTTTACGAAAATCACAAACTTTCGAAAATACATCGTTTTCGAAATAACTACAAAATTAAAAGGTTGCGGAATAACCATTTACTACAACATTCTGTAGCCATTTTTTTGCATAACTTAGATTTAAATCCGTTGCGTAGTTTTAAAAATCTAAGCATACATAGGGACAGACGGACAGACACTGACAAGAGCGACTTTAGTTTTATGTATGTTATGTAGTGATGAATTTCTTTCAATTCTAAATGGAAATAAGTTAGACCCCAGGGAGTTGAGGGGTTAACAATCCCCTCATTAAGATATATATAAATGAAATATTGAAACAATTTGTTGAAGATAACTGTATTATACCAGGTGTATGTGTATCTTACCAAATTTGTTCTCCTATTAGTCCCCCGGCCGAAACCGTTCCAATGGTTGCCGGCGATGCCTATTAGATCGCCGACCTGAAACAACATTTAATTAAACAATGAGTGCAGATGTAGTGAACAATCCTTTGCCATCGTATTTTCTCGGAAACGTTCGTATTTGTCATACTACTTCAGTCAACCTCAGTACTTTTTGTACTAAGACTCACACGTTCACACGTTCGCGCGTTTCCGTGAAAATACGATGGTAAAAGGATTTTTTCTACTCGTCGACTGTAATGGTTGAATTAAGATTTCGTATACCAAACTATAATTGCGTACTTTTCATGTATGGGCTCCCAACTCAACTTTAATATTCATACGCTGTAGTCAACTATAAAAAAATTGACCAATCATATCCCATAGAAAAGACTAAACGGGCAACAATCGTCGCGCTTTGATGTCTTTTGTACTTACATTTTTGTAGTACCAATTTTCAATAATTATTTAGGTTTTATAGTAAAAAAAAGTATTATTTTAGATGACGCGTAGAAAAAGCATTGTATACAATAGTGATATAATCAAACTTTTCTATCTCGAACCTCACTTAGGCAACTCAGCAAGCTTTGTTGCCTAAACACGGTACTCTACTGAAAAGCTCTTTATTACATCACGATTGTACAAAATACTAATTCACTGCATTTGTTACAGAAATTGACTAAAGTAAAATATAGATGGCGAATATTGTATATACTTTATCCAGCAGTTTTACCGAAATAAAACAAACTAGATATTTACTGAAAATCTATTCCCAAGAAATTTAAGTTCAAGCCATTTGTCTCAAAGACGCGTTGATGTCTTTTGTTCTAAGTAAGTAAGTGTTGCATAATTTATTTATTTTTATTTTTTATTACAAGCAGATAAAACAGAAGCATACAAATGAAGAACAATATAGACAGAATATATATAACTATTATAGATGAGATGAATGAATATTATAGTTGTCTAAATTGTTGTACAATGAATATTTCAGTACAGTTCTGTATTCAAAGAGGCGTAGACGTAGATATGATTTTTGTGCCTACCTGCACAGCGATCTCCTGGTTGTTATTCGGTTCATGCAGCATGATGGCGGCACGATCGTGCGCGTTTTGGCCACCGAAGTAGTAGATGTCATCTAATGAGAAGAAGCTGTTGGACGCGTCCACACGGTTGGCTTGCATCATCTCGTACGCCACGCGGCCCACCTGCAAGTGCAGGCCATCGAAATTAATTATAGCATTCCCTTCCCCGCCAACTTCACCTTTAGCATTAACTTTCCCGTTTTAAACACATAAGAAAACATATTTAAATTGGGTTATTGTGAATTTATTTTGTTTTGTAGCGGCGGTGTGTGGCGGTAGTTTTGGCGATGGTCGGGTCGGCGAGGAACTCGTATGAGGGGTATTATATGTTATAGTATAGTATACCTGACTACTGAAGGTGCAGACGAGATAATCACACATGGCCAGCATGTGCAGATCCACCAGCAGCCCTGTGAGCGACACGGGGGTGTAGCGGCGGTGTGTGGCGGCAGTTATAGTATAGTATACCTGACTACTGAAGGTGCAGACGAGATAATCACACATGGCCAGCATGTGCAGATCCACCAGCAGCCCTGTGAGCGACACGGGGGTGTAGCGGCGGTGTGTGGCGGCAGTTATAGTATAGTATACCTGACTACTGAAGGTGCAGACGAGATAATCACACATGGCCAGCATGTGCAGATCCACCAGCAGCCCTGTGAGCGACACGGGGGTGTAGCGGCGGTGTGTGGCGGCAGTTATAGTATAGTATACCTGACTACTGAAGGTGCAGACGAGATAATCACACATGGCCAGCATGTGCAGATCCACCAGCAGCCCTGTGAGCGACACGGGGCTGTAGCGGCGGTGTGTGGCGGCAGTTATAGTATAGTATACCTGACTACTGAAGGTGCAGACGAGATAATCACACATGGCCAGCATGTGCAGATCCACCAGCAGCCCTGTGAGCGACACGGGGGTGTAGCGGCGGTGTGTGGCGGCAGTTATAGTATAGTATACCTGACTACTGAAGGTGCAGACGAGATAATCACACATGGCCAGCATGTGCAGATCCACCAGCAGCCCTGTGAGCGACACGGGGCTGTAGCGGCGGTGTGTGGCGGCAGTTATAGTATAGTATACCTGACTACTGAAGGTGCAGACGAGATAATCACACATGGCCAGCATGTGCAGATCCACCAGCAGCCCTGTGAGCGACACGGGGGTGTAGCGGCGGTGTGTGGCGGCAGTTATAGTATAGTATACCTGACTACTGAAGGTGCAGACGAGATAATCACACATGGCCAGCATGTGCAGATCCACCAGCAGCCCTGTGAGCGACACGGGGGTGTAGCGGCGGTGTGTGGCGGCAGTTATAGTATAGTATACCTGACTACTGAAGGTGCAGACGAGATAATCACACATGGCCAGCATGTGCAGATCCACCAGCAGCCCTGTGAGCGACACGGGGCTGTAGCGGCGGTGTGTGGCGGCAGTTATAGTATAGTATACCTGACTACTGAAGGTGCAGACGAGATAATCACACATGGCCAGCATGTGCAGATCCACCAGCAGCCCTGTGAGCGACACGGGGGTGTAGCGGCGGTGTGTGGCGGCAGTTATAGTATAGTATACCTGACTACTGAAGGTGCAGACGAGATAATCACACATGGCCAGCATGTGCAGATCCACCAGCAGCCCTGTGAGCGACACCGGGGTGTAGCGGCGGTGTGTGGCGGCAGTTATAGTATAGTATACCTGACTACTGAAGGTGCAGACGAGATAATCACACATGGCCAGCATGTGCAGATCCACCAGCAGCCCTGTGAGCGACACGGGGGTGTAGCGGCGGTGTGTGGCGGCAGTTATAGTATAGTATACCTGACTACTGAAGGTGCAGACGAGATAATCACACATGGCCAGCATGTGCAGATCCACCAGCAGCCCTGTGAGCGACACGGGGGTGTAGCGGCGGTGTGTGGCGGCAGTTATAGTATAGTATACCTGACTACTGAAGGTGCAGACGAGATAATCACACATGGCCAGCATGTGCAGATCCACCAGCAGCCCTGTGAGCGACACAGGGGTGTAGCGGCGGTGTGTGGCGGCAGTTATAGTATAGTATACCTGACTAATGAAGGTGCAGACGAGATAATCACACATGGCCAGCATGTGCAGATCCACCAGCAGCCCTGTGAGCGACACGGGGGTGTAGCGGCGGTGTGTGGCGGCAGTTATAGTATAGTATACCTGACTACTGAAGGTGCAGACGAGATAATCACACATGGCCAGCATGTGCAGATCCACCAGCAGCCCTGTGAGCGACACGGGGGTGTAGCGGCGGTGTGTGGCGGCAGTTATAGTATAGTATACCTGACTACTGAAGGTGCAGACGAGATAATCACACATGGCCAGCATGTGCAGATCCACCAGCAGCCCTGTGAGCGACACGGGGGTGTAGCGGCGGTGTGTGGCGGCAGTTATAGTATAGTATACCTGACTACTGAAGGTGCAGACGAGATAATCACACATGGCCAGCATGTGCAGATCCACCAGCAGCCCTGTGAGCGACACGGGGGTGTAGCGGCGGTGTGTGGCGGCAGTTATAGTATAGTATACCTGACTACTGAAGGTGCAGACGAGATAATCACACATGGCCAGCATGTGCAGATCCACCAGCAGCCCTGTGAGCGACACGGGGGTGTAGCGGCGGTGTGTGGCGGCAGTTATAGTATAGTATACCTGACTACTGAAGGTGCAGACGAGATAATCACACATGGCCAGCATGTGCAGATCCACCAGCAGCCCTGTGAGCGACACAGGGATGTAGCGGCGGTGTGTGGCGGCAGTTATAGTATAGTATACCTGACTACTGAAGGTGCAGACGAGATAATCACACATGGCCAGCATGTGCAGATCCACCAGCAGCCCTGTGAGCGACACAGGGATGTAGCGGCGGTGTGTGGCGGCAGTTATAGTATAGTATACCTGACTACTGAAGGTGCAGACCAGATAATCACACATGGCCAGCATGTGCAGATCCACCAGCAGCCCTGTGAGCGACACGGGGGTGTAGCGGCGGTGTGTGGCGGCAGTTATAGTATAGTATACCTGACTACTGAAGGTGCAGACGAGATAATCACACATGGCCAGCATGTGCAGATCCACCAGCAGCCCTGTGAGCGACACGGGGGTGTAGCGGCGGTGTGTGGCGGCAGTTATAGTATAGTATACCTGACTACTGAAGGTGCAGACGAGATAATCACACATGGCCAGCATGTGCAGATCCACCAGCAGCCCTGTGAGCGACACGGGGGTGTAGCGGCGGTGTGTGGCGGCAGTTATAGTATAGTATACCTGACTACTGAAGGTGCAGACGAGATAATCACACATGGCCAGCATGTGCAGATCCACCAGCAGCCCTGTGAGCGACACGGGGGTGTAGCGGCGGTGTGTGGCGGCAGTTATAGTATAGTATACCTGACTACTGAAGGTGCAGACGAGATAATCACACATGGCCAGCATGTGCAGATCCACCAGCAGCCCTGTGAGCGACACGGGGGTGTAGCGGCGGTGTGTGGCGGCAGTTATAGTATAGTATACCTGACTACTGAAGGTGCAGACGAGATAATCACACATGGCCAGCATGTGCAGATCCACCAGCAGCCCTGTGAGCGACACGGGGGTGTAGCGGCGGTGTGTGGCGGCAGTTATAGTATAGTATACCTGACTACTGAAGGTGCAGACGAGATAATCACACATGGCCAGCATGTGCAGATCCACCAGCAGCCCTGTGAGCGACACGGGGGTGTAGCGGCGGTGTGTGGCGGCAGTTATAGTATAGTATACCTGACTACTGAAGGTGCAGACGAGATAATCACACATGGCCAGCATGTGCAGATCCACCAGCAGCCCTGTGAGCGACACGGGGGTGTAGCGGCGGTGTGTGGCGGCAGTTTTGGCGATGGTCGGATCGCCGAGGAACTCGTACGAGGGGTATTTTTTTCGGGCGTCTTCTAGGACCTGCGGAAACACATTTATGTTTAAAATTTGAAGCTCCACGATGGTCACGTTTTTACTGTCAGCGGTTGTGGCCATTAAGGTTTAATATCTATTATAGTATCTTAGTTCGCGACCGACGTGTAATACAATAGAATGGACGATAAAGGCCCAATCATCATTTCTTTGTT
This sequence comes from Cydia strobilella, assembly GCF_947568885.1. Lineage (NCBI taxonomy): Eukaryota > Metazoa > Arthropoda > Insecta > Lepidoptera > Tortricidae > Cydia > Cydia strobilella. The sequence continues at coordinate 15,397,673 of NC_086055.1, forward strand.
ATCTAAAAATAGATAGCTAAACTTTATCTTCTAAAAACATAAATACGATTGGTAACGCAATACTGGTTACTGCATATTGCGTTACCAATGGTTTACTAACCACACACCTAATTAGATGTTATTCATCTTCATTCTAGACCTGCAGCGGTAGCACGGTTGCGTTTTTATCGCCCGTTATCGTGCCTCTCACATCCTAACAACCACAGGCGAGAAAAACGCGACCATGCTACCGCCGCTGCATAATTTTAATAAGTGATCATAGATCTCGCTAGCAGTATGTGCGTATTCGCGAAACTAGTTCTACACAAACGAACTCACGGGGCAAAAGCATGTTGTAAAAACTGCAAGAAACCGGCAGAAGGCGATTATCGCTAAAAAGATCTCTTTCAGGCAACCCTTGGATTTGTTTGATAATCTTGGCGTTGTGAGGAGTTATGTTTTGTGCATGTTGCTAATAATGTCAGTATAAATAGGTAGCGCTTTTCTGAACAAAAGTCAGTATCTACGCAATACTTGTAGTATCTCCACATGGCGATCCTGCCAGTGTAACCGCGCACTTTATATGAACAAAGTGGATACAATTGAATTCCTTTTATTTCCTATTCGACGTGTGCCAGAATAAACATACAATTAAACATTAATATGTGCAACTCCAGAGTGGAAAAAGATGCTGTGTTTATCACCCAAAATTCTGCCGTGAAAGGCAATAATGATGAGACGACTGAAAGGAAGAATCACCTCTCAATCATCAGTGGCGAGATAGTTCCAATATTAGTCAGCCAACGGAGCGGTAGCTGACATTTACGGGGTACTCACGTTGGCGTCGTCGGTGGCGAGATAGACCCGCCTGGTGCCAACATGTTGCGTCAGCTCGAGCTGATCGTAGTATCTCTTCACGTGCGACATGTATTCGTGGATGTGGTGGAAGGCGGCTTCAGTGCCAACTTTGTCTGTTCTTCTTATGTGGACTCTGGGAACGGAGAGATGGAATTTAAAAATAATTTAATTTTAGCAAAATTTTCATTTTTGATACGAGCTTTTATCGCTGACTGTACATTTCTTTCCACGTGCAACTAATACTCATCTCAGTTATCACAATTTTATTAATAGGGTATTCCACAATTTTTTTATTAATGGTATCAGTCGATCAGGCTTGTTTTGGGGATCAAATGTCTGTATGGGACCCATTGTCATAAAGCAATACAAGTTGCGTTTTTGTATATTGTTGCTGTACAATATATTTTTTTATAAAATATAAGGAATCGAAGGGTATTTTTTATAAAATGTAAGGAATCGAAGGGTACCCATTATTTAAGTTTAAGTTACCAATTTATTGTGATAAATTGCTCAAATTTCTATCTATTTAACTAGATTTAGTTATAAAATTCAACATGTGGAAACAACCCTATTGATCAGTACGGTTTCACTCACTATTATTTTTAGTTGCTTTTGGCGACATGTTTCGGATTCTTCGGGAATCCTTCCTCAGGCGCTCGTCGCGCGCGCGCTGATGGGGCGGGGGCGGGGGCGGGGGGCGCGGGGCAGTCCGCAGATGGATGGATGGAAAAGCGACTAAAAATTATAGTGAGTGAAACCGTACTGATCTAAATATTTTGAAATATGTCTCACGATAGTTTAAGTTCGTCAACCCCATTACTTTGACAATTTCACATTTCCTTACCCAACTATGGGAGTGTTGAAGTTCATCTTAGAGATGGTCTCGTTGATGGCTTTCTGCATGCTCAGCCGTGGTTTTAATATGTATTTGAGTATCTGCCCGATCCACCATGATGACGGGTCACCGTTGAAACGGATTATTCTGAAAATAGAATTTGTTACGATGTACTGTCCGCGCGCGAATTCCGTGCACGGCTGAGGAATGTTAGGAATGTTGGGCGTCATGACCGAGTGGTGTCATGTTGTACGTACGGGCGCGGCGCACACCCTCCCACTTCCTCGATCCCCGAATGCACGGAATTGGCGCGCGGACAGTGGACCCAGTAAAGACATACACATGTAAACACTGTAATTTCAAAATTTGGAATAGACCTAAATTCAAATAACATTTTTTGCTTCTTTTGGCCTAAAAAATGCGTGGTCAAAATCTTTCGGGTTCCTCGTGGGCACCGTGTATGTATTGAAAACACATTACGACAGTCATACATGGTAATTATAGTATGAATTTTCTCAAATGATTTTTACGCATATGACCCTAAGGGTTCATCCATTAATTACGTCACACGAATTTGGAGGTTTTTTGAACCTTCCCCCCCCCCTCCTTGTCACACCTGGTCACATTTGGCAAACCCCTCCCCCCTGGTGTGACGTCACATTTTTTCAATGAAAGCGGCAAATGGAATTAAGTAAGTATTATTAATATTTTATCAAAATATTCATGACAAAAGAAATATTAGTGATATTAAACCCAAAACGGATTAGGAAAGAAAATTAAACGATTATTGCTCCAGAAACTTGTTATTTAACTGTACAGCGAATAAAATAATTTAATTAAGTTACAAAGTTTGTGACTCCCCGCTCCCCCATGTCACAACATGTCACATTTTCTTGACCCCCTCCTCCCCCCCTAAACTTTCACAGATGATGTATTTCTGTTGCCGAGCAGAATAATATAAATATTTAAATGGGGCTCCCATACAACAAACGTGATTTTTTTGCTGTTTTTTTTTCCGCAATGGTACGGAACCCTTCGTGCGCGAGTCCGACTCGCACTTGGCCGGTTTTTAATAGTTAAAAGGTTAAACAAATGTGAAACATACCTATGAGCCAGATCCTTGGGCACGGCTAGTGGTAGAAATTTGGGTTTCTGCGATATCGAGTCTATGAACGGCAGCGATACCACTTTGGCGTCGTGTGATACTGAAATAGAATAACACATTTTTTTAAAGCCATAGTTTTTTTTTTATACCACGTCGGTGGCAATCAAGCATACGGCCCGCCTGATGGTAAGCAGTTACCGTAGCCTATGGACGCCTGCAACACCAGAGATATTACACGCGCGTTGCCGACCCTTTTAAAACCTGTACACTCCTTTTTAGAAGAACCCCATACTGTAGCCCCTCGAGAAAACCTCGGCAGGGAGCTCATTCCACAGCCGAAGCGTCCGCGGGAGGAAATTCCTCTTAAACCGCACAGTACGCGACCATTTAGGGTGTGAGGATGAATACCCTGCCGATGGCGAGCGGTGCGGTGATAGAAAGCGGCCGTTGGCATCATGTCAAACAATTTTTCAGAGCACAGCCCATTGTACAAGTGGAAGCATAGTTAGTATGGACCCCATAATTTTAAGAACTTAATCGCGTAAACTTTCGTTTACTATATGGCCAGACCTTTGCGCGATGAAGTCCCGTATTTGTTGATGATGGCCAGCAGTTGACCTTTACGAGCCTTCATTATACACTTATCTTAACCACTTCGGAGTTATCGTCCCAGAGCACACGCTATGGGTTGGTTGCACCAAACCGTTTGTCACCGTTAAAGCGTTCGCTAAATGGGGCATTTTCTATGAAAAAGGACCTTATTGTCGATGGCGCTTACGCCGCACAGCTTCGCGCGGCATTGTATCTATATCGGAGCATCGTTAATAATGGCGTAAGCGCCATCGACAATAAGGTCCCTTTTTATAGAAAATACCACTTTTTTTTTTGTATACTAATTTTAATAGTATTCGATTGAGTGATGTTGATCAGTCTGTTAAGTATGTTTGGTGCAACTGGCCCTATGTCTTGTCACCACATATACCTAATACCTTCATGTGTAAGGATGGTATTCCATTGGTCCAATAACTTGTTCCAATGTGTATTTGCGTCTCACATTTTGCTTATTGAGAGAGTGAGACGCAATGTACATTGGACAAAGAAATTGTAAACAAAAATATGTAAAGCCTAAAAAAGTCATGCCACAGACGGGGCCATATTTTGTAATAACTGCGGCCATATTTTATAATAAAAACGTCAACTAACAAGTATGCCGCCGGGCATTCATCTCGGCTTCGGACACAAGAGACTGCCTCTTCTCTCTGTCTCGCTCATTAAAATACCATCCTTGTCTCACTCGCAGCTCACCCAGGTGCGCTTCTAATACACCTCTCCAACCAAACAAGGCACCTAGATTTAACACAAATGTTAATTCTGTGTAATTGGGAGCTAGCTAGATGGTTGGCAGTCCTCAACTGTGCGTTTCTCCAGAACCTTCCTGCCTCGCACATTTAAACCCGAACACGCTATACATCAAAGATCACTTTCGGTTCTATGTGTGAACGGCACGTCTGTACACGCGGCATGCGTCATTGTGTGAGTAAATCATTTATCATTTTACTTTTTATTATTAAGAGCTGCACCACGCTGCGCGCAAAAACCCGCATTGCTGACGTCGGTGAGAAGACTGCTAGGCTCAAATGGGACTGGGCCGGTCACGTCTGCCGCATGCATCCAGACAGATGGGCTAGCATAGCCACCAAATGGATGCCAGAAGAGGGGCGCGGACCCGGCAGGCCCAGACGGAGATGGCGGGACGACCTAGACACCTTTCTCAACAACTGGCCGGAGGAGGCACTATATCGGGAGTCGTGGAAGACAAGGGGGGAGGCCTTTGCCCAGCAATGGGACACCATAATAGACTAGTAAAAAAAAAAAAAAAATATTAAGAGCCATCAAGTATATGTTTACATACTATAAATAGTCACTAACAACACGCTATTACGATTTTATCAGTATACAACAATTTCTACAACATCAATTATTCACTAAGCCGTGTTTTATATCTTTATTATAAAAATAGCTTATACTTATAACCTATACAGAGATTATACGCCCTTTTGGAATAAAACGGTTGAACCATTGATTAAAAAAAGAACTGCGATAAAAACTGGTCTTTAAACCGAATAAGATAAGGTATGTTTTTAATTGACTGGCTCTTGCCGTAAAGAATAGGCGTAATCATTAAGCAGTTTTCATTTATATAGCATGGTTAAAGATTTTTCATTACCAGGTTCCTTATCACCTAATGACATAATACACGAATTATGGGTTAATAAGTTATAAATTAGAACAGGGCGCACTACCGATCGTTGTAGAGATCCTTAGGGGAGATGTACCTGGAAAACTGGACGTCTTTCAATTCTATTACAATGACGTCCGGGACATTTGAGAAACGCGGAACAGAAGCCAAAACGTAGAACCCCTTTTGACAACTTAATGAAGTTAAAGTGTTCACCGAGAGGATGCTGCCCCTACCCTTGTCACGGGACTCGCCATGGTGCCCATGGTGTAAGACTAATGAGATCATAGGTAATGAAATCTAAAATATACTAGGCTAATAAAACGGTATCCAATTTTATCTTCAACAGATATCACCGGGCTAGGGGTCGCGGGGCGAACCGACTCAGTCACGACAGACGGTGACTCGCTCTCCACAAGATAGGACCCATAACACAGGGCGGACACGCTATACATCAAAAATCACTTGCGTTTCTTTGTGTGAACGGCACGTCTGTACACGCGGCATGCGTCATAGTGTGAGTAAGTTGTTTAAAAACAGTACTGAGCGGCCGGCAGACGGCCGTCAATCTGCTGTCGCGGGGCGAGGTCATTCGAGTCGGGGAGGGGCGGGGCGTGGCCGTTCTATATGATAATACTTATTCTGTGCCCATAAACAGCGACATCAAACATTGCTCGTCCGGAGGTAGAGAGAAGCCGCTGAGGGTTTAGGTATTTACTCAGGCTTCATTGATCACTGATCAGTCACTGCCCGGGTGGAACACGTTCTCCCAGCCTATGTTGTACCACCAACCACAGTGGCGTAACTAGGGGGGGAAGAGGGGGCAAATGCCCCGGGCGCCATCCAAGGGGGGGCGCCAAAATGGGCAAAAGGCAGGGAAACGTTTGTCAGTCGTCAGGGGGCGCAAATTTAGTTACTGCCCCGGGCGCCATATCCTCTAGCTACGCCCCTGACCAACCACCACCCCTTGGAGTTGAGGATGAGCATGAGCTCACGCGAATATGAGACATCATACTATGTGGAATTGTGGTGGTATTTAGACCCACACACACACACACAAGATTTATATTTTGTAGTAATAGGTGCATATGCTTGATGAAACGCAAATCATCAAGAGCTTATCGACGATATATTATGATCCCCCTTAGTGGCCTTAGTAAATACCATAAACGCGGTAGCGAATGCCATTCTCGCATCAATTGACTTTCCTTTGAGTAGAGACGATTTAAATTATTATTTGGAGCCTTACGTGTCCCACTGCTGGGCAAAGGCCTCCCCCCAATTTCTCCACAGATCTCTGTCAGTGCTGTGTCTGGCCACTCCTTCAAAAAGGAGTCTATTTCATCCCGCCATCGCCGGCGAGGTCAGCCAAGTTCCCGATTTGAGTTTTCGGGCTCCCACTCTGTGGCGATTTTGCCCCACAACTCATTCGGCATTCGGCAGACGTGACCAGCCCAGTCCCATTTTAGCTTGGCCGCCTTCCGAGCTACATCGACGATTTGGATCAAATTTAAATAACCTAAAAAAGCATCATGGTAGATATGATGGTGGATAAGTATTTACCTGACCACTGCACGACGGGGTCGTCGTACGAACTGGTACAGGTATCAGATATCGGGTGGAACACGTACTCCCATCCCTTATTGTTGTACCGCCACCCCTTGGAGTTGAGAATTAGCGTCCGCTCCGTGGCGTACGAGAATATCAGGCAGTACACTATGTGGTGGAGTTGACAGCCGAAGCCGCAGCCCTGGAATGAAAAAATTACAACAGTTACTTACTATGAAAAAGTCGCAACTTTGTTCTTACAAATCAAATGTGATTTCAAATGCAAAAATAATTTTTATGCAAAAAACCGGCCAAGTGCGAGTCGAACTCGCGTTCCAAGGGTTCCGTACATGACATAATTTAAACAATGTAATAAAACTATGAAAACGGATTATATCGCGTATATTGAATTTATAATACATCCCGACGTTTCGAACCCTTTACAGCGTTCATCCGTAATCATAATCCGTTTTCATAGTTTTATTTCATGAGTAACTAATGTCCTCCTCGCCGTGTCCGACGACGGCGACTCCAACCGTTTTTAATGGGAAACATGGAACGCTCTAATGTGGCTTGCGAAGCCAAACTTGGTTTTGAAGATGCGATTGCATGGTACGCAATGGAGCTGGCCGGCTGAATTGTAGGTGTAGGTGTACGAAGGCTTCGTGAGTAACTATCGCAGTAACCGAAGACAATATTTTAAACAATGTATTTTTTATGTGAAACGTGAGTCAAAAACTAAGTAATTAAATCCGACTTACGCTTGACTGCACATTTCTAATAGGTTTTCCTGTAATCTATAGGTAAAGATCTATTTTGTGTAGTTTTTTTCAAAATTTTAGACCCAGTAGTTTCGGAGATAAAGCGGTGGGGGGATGGTAATGTTTTGCCTATTTTCTTGAATAACTTCTAAACTGTTTATCATAAAATTATTAAAAAAAAAATTGAGATTCTCACAATGAGCTCTTTCATTTGATATGAAAAACTTTATTTTTGAATTTTCTCATTTATCCCTCAAAAGTGGCCCCCGTGTTTAAAATTCATTTGTTTACGTTACATTTCCGTCTTTGGGTCACAAACTTACATATGTATACCAAATTTCAACTTAATAGGTCCAGTAGTTTCGGAGAAAATAGGCTGTGACAGGCGGACAGACAGACAGACGCACGAGTGATCCTATAAGGGTTCCGTTTTTCCCTTTTGAGGTAAAGGTTTAATAAAAACTATGAAGTTATTACCTACAACGAGCGGATATCCAGACAAAAAGACCAATTATGTGTACCTAAAGCTCGCTTGAAACAAACGACAACTAGTCCATATTTTATGTGTGTTAAAATATATAATAAGGTTCCAAGAAATATAAAAAATCTACCTCTTAATCAGTTCAAAAGGAGCTTGTATGCCTGGTTATGTGACCTAAATGTGTATTCTATAGATACGTTTTTTAATGTTAAATGTACATAGTAATAATATGCATGTTGTTGGATAAGACTTGTAAATAGGCTATGTCTCTGTATCTTGTTGGATCTTTAATTCATTAACAATCCAACAAAAAATACAGATCATTTTTTGCATGCTTGTCTAAGTAGAATATGGAGAACTTGTAAACACTATATTTATACCAACCCTATGTGACCCATATTCCGCAAATAAAATTCATTAATTCATACGGAACCCTAAAAAGGGACAAAAATAGTAAATAATGTATGTAACCACGAAGTAAATTTACAAAATATGAGGAAAATCAACCGGAATTTAAAGTCACTCACGCCTATCGCCGCAGTGAACGTGTTAATGTGCAAGTTAAACGTTATAAATTGTAACAATGTAGTAAACAGCATCAATATTATCAGGTTTGATGTCAGTAAATGTAGTAAATATAGTATTAAAGATAAATTAGTCATAGATAACAGAAGAGTTTCTAAACAGAGGCATAGAGTAACTTATACTAGAGCGGTACTGTCATAGTAAATTTTGTAACCCCAGTAAATTCACTGCCATCTGTCGACACACTTTAAAACTAAAAATGAAGATTTATAAAAATACGATAGAATGTATTTAAATATAGATAAATGATTTTTTTTATTTGCATTAATTATTTTTATGATTTTGACCCATGTTCTTTCACTGATATGCGTTAAGATTGTTAAATAACAAACGAAACCGTCAACGCCATCTATACGACTGTAGGCCAAAACTAGTAGCGCCCTCTGAACGAGAATCAAATTTTCTTGATTTTCGAGGCACGTTTTTTCCTTAGACTGTATCTATCTATTACGGAGTTATATCTATCTTTGACAGAGGTCAGTAGTTCAAAGTTGTGATGATGTAAACTTGAACAATTAAGCATCTAATTTTATAACAAGTATATTGTACTTCGTCTGAATAAACTAAAGAAGCAGATAAGTATTTTGACACACGATTAATAAACGAATTTTTGGAGTTATTAATTGGCTTTGGTTTCATTGTACCTTAATTTCGTTATATATCCATTTACCAAAATTCCCAGGTATCAAAACGGAATTGTTTCGAAATGTCTGAATCCCAGAATGCCTATTTTTTTTCTCATAACACCACATATTCTCATTATACCTTAACTTCAAATTGCCGTGAAAAATACCTAAAACTTAAATTACCTACATTAATTAATGCTGTGTTATATGTGTCTTCAATTCCAGCAGATCATTAAAAAAAATCGTTAATGAAATTTAGGATAAAGACAGTGCCATTATGATATTTAGATGCAATGAAACCAAATCATTAATTGTCCCGTTATGACATTGATTTAAAACGGAATTTGAAACGTAGAAAAGGTTACATCCCTACTAATATGTAAGTCATGGAGACTATATAAAGGAGCCAAATCTCTATGTATGAAAAGTGTCCATCAAAAATCAGTAATTAGGCGGCGCCACCATACACCGAAATACTACCAAAAACAACCTACGTAATTTGGTCGGGTTATTTGTTGCCTTATATCATAGAGTAACTTATACTAGAGCGGTACTGTCATAGTAAATTTTGTAACCCCAGTAAATTCACTGCCATCTGTCGACACACTTTAAAACTAAAATTAAATATTTATAAAAATACGATAAAATGTATTTAAATATGGATAAATGATTTATTTATTTGCATTAATTATTTTTATGATTTTGACCCATGTTCTTTCACTGATATGCGTTAAAATTGTTAAATAACAAACGAAACCGTCAACGCCATCTATACGACAGTAAGCCAAAGCTAGTAGCGCCCTCTGAACGAGAATCAAATTTTCTTGATATTCGAGGCACGTTTTTTCCTTAGACTGTATCCATCTATTACGGAGTTATATCTATCTTTGCTTATATGGTTCATGTTATACTCATGTCCCAGAGCCTAACTAGCGCCACCGGAGAGATTAGGAACTATTATTTAAAGCTGAAACCGGTCACTTTTGCAACAATTCTGCCATAAGAGATTGGCATCCTTTCTATACCATCCATAATGTAAGTATAACAAATGCCAAAGTAACTCAAGAGATTTTGACATACATATTTTGTTTTTCCACGTTATCCGTTATTCTTAAAAATATTTGTGTTCACTAGAACTGATTCACACTATTGTGTTAATAAGGTTACCGACAATACCGACGTGATGTGTCGAAACCGACAAATCATGTCGTCACAGCGGGGGCAATGACCCGAGCAGGTGCAATGATAGTGTAATTATAGTTTTGAAGCTAAGAATAGTTATAAGCCAGTTTGACGGCCGAGGTCTTGACGATGGAAGTAATGCCATAGGGAGATGAATGAAAGATACGCTTCAGTCTAATATCAAATGTTATACTTTATAATTAAATCTGTTGAATCTATTTAATTAAAATAAAGTCGTTTTTAAAACAAATCATGTCGAAGTAGCGGGGGCAATGACCCGAGCAGGTGCATTGATAGTGTAATAGCTTTGGGGCTGAAAATGGAGTTTTATTTATAAGTTAATTTGACGGCCGAAGTAGTGATGGAAGTTATGTCAATGGGATAGGGAGATGAATGAATAATGTACTACATTGCGGTATATTGCAGACCGGGATCTTCTATTACATGACGAAATTAATCAACCATCTATTTTCAGATATAATTTACTTAATACTCGTATTGTGTACGACACTACGACTGTACATAATGTAATTTAAACTTTCAAGATTTTTACTCATTATCATAATCGAATATTTAGTAGTGTGTCGACCGATTAACATCCTTAGAGCGCAAATCGTTCAAGTTAATAAACAAGACCAAGTACGGGTAGTTCGAAAAACTCGCGCGGCTAAAAGATGTTGATGTCAACTTTAGCCAGTCTTCTTCGAGACCACGGGGACAACGCCGTCCTCGAAACGTCGGAGGTAAATTTAAAAACTTAATTATACGCGATTAAGTCTTGTTATGCTAAATAATAATGTATTGTGTCTGAATTTGTGTCAATTTTATTATATTTCTTTGGCACGCTCTGAATTAATCGACAAACTAATTGTTTTGCCAATTTTATTGCCGTTTTCACGAGCACTTACAGTCGGCAAATAAATAGCCGTTACCGAACAGCTATAAAAACGGTTTTTACGATTTTCTCAACTACATAAGCGATCATTGATATGAGAACTTCTCAGTATAGCCTTACGACGAATACTGGTAGAACTAGTGGCTCTGTGAGCTCTAGACCTCTCGAGTCTGTCTTTGCATAGCTTAAAACTGAATAAACCATTTAGTTTTTACCAGTCAAAACGGTAGACGGTAGGATTTGCAATAATAAATACGACGCATTGTTGTTGCCCACCAGTTCCTAGCGGGTAACAATGACCCGGCCAATTTACGTAGGTTGTTTTTGGTATGTTGTCAGAAATGTAAAACGTATTTTTAATTTCGTCGCATTGCGTATGTGCTGTCCCTCGCGAAACACGAGCGCACGCATGTTTTTTCTCTATATTATTGTACCTCTATGACTGAGAATCACTTTGTTAGTTCATTCGTCTATTTGTCTCTCCATCGCTCAAATATGCAAGAGCGATAGAGGCAGAAAACGAAATATCATTTTTTAATTTTCACGGTAAACCCATAGTACCAACATCGACTGTTAGCAGACCGATTGTATGCCTAACTGCGACGACATACGGCACACAATTGATCAGTTAAGAGTGATATTGGTAGTACTGCTGAAGAGAGAGAAATGCACGCAACAGAATAATTTATGAATTCAGAATTAATAAGTGAAGGTCGTGAAGGTTGGATAAATTTATTGAACAATGTTTAATATGAAAACAGAACATTAATGAATGTTTTCATATTTCGAAAAATATTCAAAGACTCAAATAGGTACAAATTGTTATTGAATACTCAGAAGTTTCAATGGAACTTTAATGAATTCGCAGTAAACAAAGGCAACCGCACAACAAATAATTTAAAATTACACTGTGCAGTCCACGTCAACCATATATTGTGTATAATGTTTATCTACACATTTTTATGTGTGCATTATTAGGAGTCATCATCATCCTCGCGTTGTCCCGGCATTTTGCCACGGCTCCATGGGAGCCTGGGGTCCGCTTGGCAACTAATCCCAAGAATTGGCGTAGGCACTAGTTTTTACGAAAGCGACTGCCATCTGACCGTCCAACCCAGGGGGGAAACTAGGCCTTGTCGGGATTAGTCCGGTTTCCTCACGATGTTTTCCTTCACCGAAAAGCGACTGGTAAATATCAAATGATATTTCGTATATAAGTTCCGAAAAACTCATTGGTACGAGCCGGGGTTTGAACCCGCGACCTCCGGATTGCAAGTCGCACGCTCTTACCGCTAGGCCACCAGCGCTCTTAGGAGCTCTTAGGCGCTCTTGTGCATTATTAGGAGTAATGCGAAAAATGTAAACATATGACGTCGACTGTAAAATAAGAACATAAAATAACCGATTTTACGCGAGGCTATTCATCGATCCCGAGCGACGCGAAGGCCGATATAGGTCGAGGGTAAAATGGGTATTTACTCCGTTTTTAAATTCGATCGCGAGGAAAATATACATATAAATAATTAAAGCGTATTTGAAATAATAATTTAGTCCACAATTTCACCAGGATAAAGTCCCATTTTGACGGATTAAGAACTTGCATGCGATTTTCGTTACTTTGCATAATTTGATCGGATGAATTCATTGTAGGAACAGTCGGGGACATTCCCGGTGAACCACTTCAGAAAAACCGGCCAAGTGCGAGTCGGACTCACACACGAAGTGTTCCGTACCATTAACTATAAAAACGGTCACACATCCAAGTACTGACCCCGCCCGACGTTGCTTAACTTCGGTCAAAAATCATGTTTTTTGTATGGGAGCCCCACTTAAATCTCTATTTTATTCTGTTTTTAGTATTTGTTGTTATAGCGGCAACCGAAATACATCATCTGTGAAAATTTCAGCTGTCTATCTATCACAGATCACGAGATACAGCCTGGTGACAGACAGACAGACGGACAGACGGACGGACAGACGGACAGCGGAGTCTTAGTAATAGGGTGCCGTTTTTACCCTTTGGGTACGGAACCTTAAAAAATTACCTATAAATTATAGATCCTTACGAGCGAGCTAAACTCCGCCTCCCATAGAGATAACCAATTACGATGCATTTAGGATTACTTATGTTAATAAAGAAAATTTGCCACACTGGATGCGTTCTGCGGGCAGCGGTCAGGTCAAACCCGCAATTTGTATGAACAACATTGACAGCAACCTTTGAGGTTGAAGTAATATAATAAGGACAGTTTATAGGTATTAATTGTTGTTGTTTAGGCTAAGCTTCGCCTCCCCATAAAGATAACCGATTAGGATGCCTTTTGGATTTCTTATTCTTTTGCAAATGCCGGTCAAATAAACTTTACCTGAGCTAACCTTTTTTCTTTCAACACCCACATTTTTAAGTGCCATGCTATTGGTCATCACTTTTATGATATCGCCTGACCGTCTGCAAGACGTTTAAACGATTTTTGCCCTTACGGTGGTTCACCGGGAATGACCCCGATTGTACCTACTCTGTACACTGTACTGTGTCTCTGTGTGTGTGTGTCTGTTGTATATTGTATTTGACATGTAAAACTATGTTTTATAAAGGAATAAATGAATGAATGAATGTAATGTATCGAATATTGGCTGCAATTCTTAATCCGGGCTTAATGTCTGCGTTTCATAGGATTTTTTATAGCTAAAACATACCTTATTCAAATTGCAGATGACTTTCCTCGCATCCTGGCAATCTGACGGGTTCCGGAGATGATATAACCTCCTCTGTATGAGGTCACTGACGTTGGCCGCCTCCGTTTTCCTCCATTCGTGGTAGCCGTCCAGCTCTGGTAGCTTCTCCTGGTCCGATAGGAGGGAGCTGAAGAGTTTTCTTAGTTTAAACATACCTTGTTTAGATTACAGATGACTTTCCTCGCATCCTGGCAATCTGGCGGGTTCCGGAGATGATATAACCTCCTCTGTATGAGGTCACTGACGTTGGCCGCCTCCGTTTTCCTCCATTCGTGGTAGCCGTCCAGCTCTGGTAGCTTCTCCTGGTCCGATAGGAGGGAGCTGAAGAGTTTTCTTAGTTTAAACATACCTTGTTTAGATTACAGATGACTTTCCTCGCATCCTGGCAATCTGGCGGGTTCCGGAGATGATATAACCTCCTGTGTATGAGGTCACTGACGTTGGCCGCCTCCGTTTTCCTCCATTCGTGGTAGCCGTCCAGCTCTGGTAGCTTCTCCTGGTCCGATAGGAGGGAGCTGAAGAGTTTTCTTAGTTTAAACATACCTTGTTTAGATTACAGATGACTTTCCTCGTATCCTTGCAATCTGGCGGGTTCTGGAGATGATATAACCTCCTCTGTATGAGGTCACTGACGTTGGCCGCCTCCGTTTTCCTCCATTCGTGGTAGCCGTCCAGCTCTGGTAGCTTCTCCTGGTCTGATAGGAGGGAGCTGAAAAGGGATGTTTTGTTTTGTTAGGTTGTAAATGAAAGCTAACCATGAGGGATGTAGAGTCGGTAAAGTACATGCACTGATAGAGTTATGTTTATTACCTACTAACAGTACTAGTTTCTGCCCGCGACATTGCGTAGAATTAGTACTTTCATATCCCGCTTCCATAGTCAATTCTACCCCCTTAAAGTCAGATTTCTACTAAAGTATCCTATGTAAGGACATAGACGGGGAAGGCCCCGGGACTCCTTCGACATCATTTATAGTATAAATAGTAGTGTGACTACTTATTTAAAAAAAATCTTAAGAAAGTAATTTAATTTGTTCTTATAGTAACCATGAATCAATCAAAACTGTTAGTAGGGCTTGTTTATGTCTATTATTTCTCTGAACACTCAGTGTAAAGGTCATATAAACTAAAAGGAATGGCGTAAATAAACAAAGATTTAGCAGAAATGTAAACATATCTGGACTTCTAGGAATCCTTAACGGAAGATTGATGTTATGCGATGCTTTGCTTCAATCGATTCTCGGTATTATCTGTGATTCAGCTCAATTGCACAGTTGCTGTCAACTGTGCTTTCGGAGAGTGTGCCGAGGAACTGCACAACCTTTTTTTTTTAATCTTTATTTATTTATAGAGGGTTTTAAGTTTTAAACAAATGCCACCCTCATAGTGGCTCTCTAAAAAAAACTACAACAGACTAACTTTCACTATTTCTAAGTTGAATGATGTCTTTGACCATATTATAAAGAAGCCCAGCCTCTTCTGAGGCTGGACAAGCCAGGATACTATTGACCCTGCCGAGGTCATAGCACCTGACATTAAGCAGTCGACGCTGCGCAGCACCTCGGCGACATTCCATTGTAACATGAAACACGTCTTCAACTACTCCGCATAAATTACATTTGGGCGAGTCAACTTTACGCATCATAAACGCATAGCTATGCACAACCTTATTCCTCCGTCCCATTTTTACCATCGGACTACAAGACAAACGGAACTCCGGCATCGCTTCATGGTAGGAACTCCAAAAATACGCACGAAGCGTTTTGCTTCCACATTTCTTATGCGAACTGCCAAGAAGTGGAACGCACTGCCTGAGTCTGTGTTTCCGCATGAGTACAATCTGGGGCTCTTATTAGGTAAGCGTGCTCCACCGTAGACCGCATCGTCACTTACCATCAGGTGGGATCGTGGTCAAACGGCTGCCTATTCATCATTAAAAAAAATTGCGAGACCATACAAATATTTCATCGAAGAAATTCGAAAAGCTATAAAAACCGCCTTAGTTCGTGTTGACGCTAACGCTAAACGCACAAAGGTTACAAGGGTTTTGTACGTTTGAGTTCCTTGTTGTTCTTTGTTGAATAAAAAAAAGGGAGTGGGAGAACCTGGAGATTCTCGTATTCTTCAAAGATTACAAGATATAAAAAGTAATACTAACCTTTGCCTGTCATTAATCTGCTCCATAATGTTAACTAACTTCTCTATTTTCACTGTTCTTTATAACATTATTCAGTTCATGGCTTGTAGTACCACAGCTCTTTAGTGTTAGAGTGCATTTCGCTGAAATATTTGTTTTCTTCCAGGGTAAATAAAAGTAAACTAACCTTTGTCTATCATTAATCTGCTCCATAATAGCAACTAACTTATTTTCTCTATTTTCACTGCTCTTCATAACGTTGTTCAGCTCATGGCTTATATAGTACCACAGCTCTTTAGTGTTGGGGTGTATTCGACGTCTGAGGTTCTCGTCTCCAAGGGTAAAAAAAAACAATAAAAAGTAATACTATACTAAACTCTGTCTATCATTAATCTGCTCCATAATAGCAACCTCTTCTCTATTTTCACTGCTCTTCATAACGTTGTTCAGCTCATGGCTTATATAGTAACACAGCTCTAGTGTTGGGGTGTATTCGACGTCTGAGGTTCTCGTCTCCAAGGGTAAAAAAACGATAAAAAGTAATACTACTATACTATACTAACCTCTGTCTATCATTAATCTGCTCCATAATAGCAACTAACTTCTCTTCTCTATTTTCACTGCTCTTCATAACGTTGTTCAGCTCATGGCTTATATAATACCACAGCTCTAGTGTTGGGGTGTATTCGACGTCTGAGGTTCTCGTCTCCAAGGGTAAAAAAACGATAAAAAGTAATACTACGATACTATACTAACCTCTGTCTATCATTAATCTGCTCCATAATAGCAACTAACTTCTCTTCTCTATTTTCACTGCTCTTCATAACGTTGTTCAGCTCATGGCTTATATAGTACCACAGCTCTTTAGTGTTCGAGTGTATTCGACGTCTGAGATTCTCGTATTCTTCGGTCGGGCCCTGGCCTGAGTCTAGGAGGAGACTAGGGTCTAGGTCTTTGAGATTGCTGCGTAACCTGGAACAAAGGAAAATTTTAAGAGGTGGTACTTGTTTCTAATATTACTTTTTTTTTTTGAAGCAAGCGTTATACGATAGCAAAAAAACTGTAGCTGATCTTTACGCGACTACGGAAAGGGTTTGCCCCTGCAAACAAGTTTCAATGGAGGGGTATCAGTTTATCTCTGCAGCTCACAGTACGTATGTAGGTAAATATGTTTATGCCGTGTACTGCAGCTTCGCAACTGCCGAGCCAATTTTGATGAATGAAATGAGGATCGATCTTTGTATAGCGGGATGGTTTTTTTAAACCGACGTTCAATCAAATAAGTTTCCGTTTTGAAATTTTGTAATGTCCCTGCTTCTTTGCCAAACTAATTATTTCATTAAAAAACAATATTTCAAAAGGATAATAACCGAAAACGGATCACACACAGGCGGAGCTGCCCAAACATCTACAGCTATACCTACGCTTATAAATTAACGACGATAATTGGGATCAAATCGATAAATTGGGTTCAATCGTTTAAAGAGTAGGTAAATTTAGTAATTGGCAGGGGAATAAACAATGTTTCTCGTAGACTAAACATAATCTAGGACAGACAGTATATATGTACACACCCGAGTATTGAATACATTAAAATTAAATAATTAAATAAAACAACTTCATATTTAACTCAATTTTAACTACAAACAAGTTCTTCAACTCAATTTACACTACAATTTTAGAATATTAAACATATTAATAACGGGTCACTCACGTATCCGCCGGTCCGTCACCGTCGTCGCAAGCTCCTGATGACGCTACTCGGTACGGAGTGAAACATGTCGAGCGTTTTCGACTTAAAATACGTGAGTGATTAATATGTTTAATATGTCTGTGTCTCACGGAAGTATTGTCAATTTTAGAATAATTAAATAAAAAACAAAATGGCAAACGTGAAGTGGTCTTATCACTTAAAAGCGAATTATTGTTAAGTATTCCAAGTGTCAATAACAAGTAGGGGTCCATCACTTCACAGTCACACCCTGAAGCAAAATACGGCCCGCGAGTCCTTCCATGCCGGGCCGATAAAAAAATATACGTAGAGACCCTTTGGTTAAAAAGTTTGGAGGCTCTGAAGGGTCTAAAAGACGCGGATAAAATCCAGTTTACCTATATCATGTATAAATTAATCTACCCTGACATTCTGTAATTTACTACCTACCTATTCAACATACAAGCATATGTAACCAAAGGTACAAGCACATTGTCGGTTGTCGATAAGGTTGATTTCTAATTGCAGCTATATGGAAATAGCGCCTTACTGACAAGCGACAATAGGTACCCTTTTGATTGAAAATGGCACATATGGTGTAGGTCCGGTTTAATGTCAGCCTGGTAACACCTGTCCTACCTATATATTTACGTGATATAACTAGGTCGATAGCCATGTTTCAAGGTAAGCATCAATTATTCCGAGCTTGATAACGATATCGGTTGGTCGGCTTTTGTTACCAATTGTAATGGGTATTTTTTAATTGCAGTAATTATGTAAAGCTTCATTTATATGCAGCTCATGCCGCTGCCCGTGGTTGCCAGGGGATTTTTTGATGGCAACATTTCTTAAAAATAAAAAATATCTGTAAGTAGTTATGAATGAATGAATAATATTTATATTAGGACAAGTCCCATATTGTGACATACAATTACAATTATAAATATATCAACAAATAAAGTACAAACTTACACAAAAACACTACTACCTACTACAATAGTTATTTACGATACAAGTGCGAAAAAGAGGAAATTCGAAACGAGTGGCGATAAATTAAAACACGACCGAAGGGAGTGTTTTAAATCGACACGAGTTGCGAATTACCTATTCGCACGTGTATCGTACAACGTTTTACAGTACATATGGCAGTTTAAATTTTTGACATAGTTACGAAATGTGCTTATTTACGCACTAGTGCAGAAAAGTAGCACCATATGTACTGTAATAGCTATTTATGCAACAAGTGCGGAAAGTGTATGATTTCCGACGAGTGGAATTTTATAAATTTTATAAAGGAATACGAGTCGGAAATCATCTTTACGCACGTGTATCATACAATATTTACTATGCATTGTGCGAGTAAATAATAGTTATTTGTTATACAAGGGTGCAAAGTTGTATTTTACCTGCGAGTGTTTCAACACACGAGAAGTAAAATACATTTGCACCCGTGTGTAACACAAAACTTTTCCCCTCACTATAGCGAGGAAAGTGCAACATCCACAGGCGTTAGATCATCTTCATCACTGGAATCACTAATTTTTTTACGATATTATAACAGAAAACACTAGAAATTCTGATTTTTACGTGAGTCGGTGAGAAGAACAGTAAAAATTTTGTTGACAATGTTGACATTTCTGTTCTGACGTATGAAATGTCAACGATGCGTTTTGAAATTGCATCGACTCAACTTGTGCGTTCAGAATTATATTTAACATCATTACAAAAAATCTAAGGTTTCTTATGGAATTTTAAGGTTTATGACTTAAAATTATTAAATAAAGCTAAATTTGGTATTTTTTATTAGATTCTCAAACCATTTATTTAATGATAATTAATATCGAACGAACCATTATCATGAGCGTTTTACGTTTTGTTATCTGTCAAGCTACTTAAACACGCTCCATCCAAGGTCAAATTACTTTCCCCACTAGTGGATAAAATGCGTTTTTCCCCGCTTGTTTTAAAGGATAATAGACGGCTTTCCGAGCTAGTGAGGGGAAAAAAACATATAATGGCAAATAAGTTTAATTATTAAAAAATTGAAAACCAAAAGCACTAGTGCGGAAAAGTGCTCTTTTCCGCACTAGTGCGAGAAAGTAGCACCATATGTACTGTAAAAAAAAATTGAAAACAAAAAGCACTAGTGCGGAAAAGTAGTACTTTCCGCATGATATGGCTCCGTAGGAAACGCACTTTTCGAGCACATGCATTGATAATAATAAGCTTTTGCAAAAAAAATATTTTTAGTAGAAGCTTTTATCGCTCACTGTACTTTTCTTTCCACAATTTCTATATGCAACTAAACTAATACTCATCGAGATAAACCCCTAACACAATTAGGTTGCGTAGTTTTATCAGAGAGTTCAAACAAAACTCTATAGGCCGAGCACATGATTGGCGCGACAGTATCTCGCCACGAGATAAACTACCCGTCTTTTACTAACTATATGAATTAAAGGGGGACGGGGGATTTGGTCACTTTCGAGGACCATTTCTCCCAATAGATTGAGCATGGGCAGCTAAAAAAATACGTGTCTGTTATTTTAAACTAATCTATAACATTATCAGGGATGATGGCAAGAGGCCCGATGGGGTGTCCTTGGTTCCTTGGAGCTTGGGACGGACCGTCCCACCTCCAACGGACTAATGTAAAATCGGGCGGAGCGGCGGAAAGCGCCGAAATTTTAAAACGTAATAAATATAAGAGCCTCGGTAGGGAGTATATCCATTTGGAGTTGAAACTCTAGGTCCATGGGGTCCCAGCGCGCACAATTTGTTTGCAGAAATCGCGAAGCGTCTGGTTGACGTAACTGGTGACCGAAGAGCTGGCGGCTTCCTCGCACTACGCATCAGCATTGCGATACAGCGGGGGAATGCCGCCAGCATCCTTGGTACAATGCCTCAAGGGCCTATTTTAGATTTAAGCTAAATTAATTTCGTTTACATAGTACCACTGTATTTATCTTGTATGTAAATAAAGTTTGTGGTTTTTAAAAAATAAAAATCTATAACATATATAGAAAAAAAACTAATCGGAGCCGGACAGTTGGGTATGTTTGTGAGTTTCAGAACGTTTTCAACCAATCTATCACCGCGAGAGTGTGAGGTAATGCCATTCAATGTGCATCCAGATAGCAGTTAACTTTTGTGGAACAACTACGGAGCAACACTGCAACAGTAAGTAACTAGGAAAGTTACCTAATGTTGCTTCACGAAAGATAACTGCGGTGTTGATGCACCTCCAGGGAGGGGTGGAGAGATACCTACTTATTCTGTTTAGTCGGAAAATTTTGAGATCACCGGTGACATCACCGCCATTTCATCAAATACGTTAGTCAGCAAAAAACCTCACCTACTTTTAAGATGTACATAATCAGGTCAAAAGTTCTGTCACAAAGATTCTTACTATTAAAAATGTTATAGGTACAGATTGAAAGCTTATTTAATGCTGAATTACTTCACTACATAGTATAAAACAAAGTCGCTTCCTGCTGTCTGTCTGTCCCTATGTATAGATCTTTAAAACTCCGCAACGGATTTTGATGCGGTTGTTTTAATGAGTGATCAAGACAAGAGAAAGGTTTATATGTACAAGAAGAAGAAGAAGAAGATAATACATAAGCATTGCACCCGTGCGAAGCCGGGACGGGTCGCTAGTACAGTCGCGATCTAAATTTTAAACTAATTGTATAACGTTTTAGCTTTCAAATCATGCCTAATGCCAAACTTTTTTTATTAAAAGCTTTGTATTACATTTTATCAGTTAAAACTTTTGTGACAATTGTGACAGAACTTATGACCTGACTAAGTATACTCGGAAATCATGGAGTATATACCCACTTGTATCACAGAATAACTAATAGTACTACCGTACAGAAAATTCACTACTTCACAAAAGTCAGATTTAGGTATGAAATTATACCTATACTCGCCGCCTGCAAGCAAAATTGAAACTTATAACCGCGCACGAACCGTGAATCTTCTTTGCGCGCCGCAGTTTTATGACCGAGCGGCGAGTCTCGGCACGGGGTTGTCACTTGACAAGTTTTTGTACGTATACCTACTGATTTATTATTTTTAAGAAAAATATGTAGGAATTACAAACGTTGATTCTGTAAACATATTTTTTTTATCCGGAGATAATAAGTATGTCTGATTCTCACGGAAGTAGGTATGCCACAGCCGTTTTCCTTTGAAAATATATCGGTCAGTTCCTAATATTGTTTCTGGGCAACCAATATTTATATTTCCAAGCCATTGCGTATTTTCAATTTTGCGCGAGCGCCACGTGACACGACTATCGTGCGAGCCGAGCGGCAGCCCACTGCCATACACCTGCCCGGGCGGTGCGCCGGCCAAATGTACCTAAACTGCGTAGTGACACCCCCCTGCCTTTAACAAGTTTTTGACAAGTTTTCAGAGATAATAAAATATGACATTGATGCACCAAGGCGGTTTGTTTACAGAGAACCTACCGCGAAACGCGAATCCGAAATTTCGCTATCTGCCTGTGTCGCTCGAATATGCAAGTGACAGAGATGTTAGATGACGAAATTTCGATTTTCTTGTGCGATAGACCCTCAGATTGTGATAGTGGCGCCCCCTGCGCTGAGTTTCGCGTAATATTCCCTATTCATCCACTGCTGAA
The DNA here is from genome assembly GCF_947568885.1 of Cydia strobilella. Taxonomy (NCBI): domain Eukaryota; kingdom Metazoa; phylum Arthropoda; class Insecta; order Lepidoptera; family Tortricidae; genus Cydia; species Cydia strobilella. Next base: position 15,420,001 of record NC_086055.1, read on the forward strand.
CTACGCTCGTAGCGTTACAAAGCAACATTAGGTATAGTTAACGCTATCTCTACTGAGCTCGTTCACTTACCTGTACTAACAATGGCATTCTGTTAAACAAAAGCCATTATTTCTTTTGTGTCAGCGCGTGGCCTTTGTGCCTGAGGCTCACACACAATTGGCCACGCGCGCAGGCACAAAGGCCACGCGCTGACACAAAAGAAATAATGGCTTTTGTTTAACATAATGCCATTGTTAGTATTAGTACAGGTAAGTGAACGAGCTCAGTAGAGATAGCGTTAACTCTTCTTCGTAAAATTGCATTTAAACATTGATAAGAATACATCAGGCGTCTGCATTTCATGAATAATTTGCATAGATAATTACACAACATAGTAGCTAGTCATTTTACAAATAAAACTTAGGTAATAAATATAAGTAATTGTCATTCGTCATGGTCAATACTGACAATAACACTTAAAATAAATAATCTTTTGTCGATCTTGATCTTATCTCAGAGAAAAGGTTCAGAACTGACCAGTTAATTGTATTATACAAGTTAACACAGAATAACTAATAGTACTACCGTACAGAAAATTCACTACTTCACAAAAGTCAGATTTAGGTATGAAATTATACCTATACTCGCCGCCTGCAAGCAAAATTGAAACTTATAACCGCGCACGAACCGTGAATCTTCTTTGCGTGCCGCAGTTTTATGACCGAGCGGCGAGTGTCGGCACGGGGTTGTCACTTGACAAGTTTTTGTACGTATACCTACTGATTTATTATTTTTAAGAAAAATATGTAGGAATTACAAACGTTGATTCTGTAAACATATTTTTTTTATCCGGAGATAGTAAGTATGTCTGATTCTCACGGAAGTAGGTATGCCACAGCCGTTTTCCTTTGAAAATATATCGGTCAGTTCCTAATATTGTTTCTGGGCAACCAATATTTATATTTCCAAGCCATTGCGTATTTTCAATTTTGCGCGAGCGCCACGTGACACGACTATCGTGCGAGCCATACACCTGCCCGGGCGGTGCGCCGGCCAAATGTACCTAAACTGCGTAGTGACACCCCCCTGGTACAGTATGTATACGTTAATACTCTATGGTTTACTAAACGGGCTAGTGGCACTTAGGGGACGCGATTCGTGGGTATAAATCCGAGCTCGCGCGGAGAGTTCCATAGGCCTGCTAGTGGTGGCAGAACATTGCAGTAATACCCCCTGTTAAAATAGCTTACCCTGGCGACTTCTTGATCTGCGCTATAAGGTTATTGTGCTGATGTTTCAACACGTCCAGCTGTGAAGACACCCTCTTTAGCCTCTCCTGGAACTCAGACACTTCGTCTGTGTTACCTGTGCACCTGAAAACAACAGTTTTTTTTAAATTCTCACGCTTTAATCGGATGGATGAGTGATTTGCCTACATCATTAAGCATTTTCTAAGGTTCCGTACCCAAAGGGTAAAAACGGAATCCTATTACTAAGACTCCTCTGTCCGTCTGTCTGTCTGGCTGTATCTCATGAACCGTGATAGCTGGACAGTTGAAATTTTCACAGATGATGAATTTCTGTTGCCGCTATAACAACAAATACTATAAAAACGGAACTTAGTAATAATCCCGTTTTTATCCTTACGGAACCATAAAAGTTGGCCAAAACCAGGTTAGTAAGTAAATGCTATTGAACCCGGTCACGGGCGCTAGAGATCTTGGTCACTTTTTTGGGATTAAAAACATAGCGGTTTTTAGTGCTCCGTACACCACCTAGTTCATGAAGCACTTATTTGATCAGTTTAGTCTTGAAAATCGGTTAAATGCGTTTTTCTCGGAAACCGTTTGACATAGATACCAAAATAAACCGGACAACTGCGAGTCGGACTCGCCCACCGAGGGTTCCGTACTTTTTAGTATTTGTTGTTATAGCGGCAACAGAAATACATCATCTGTGAAAATTTCAACTGTCTAGCTATCACTGTTCATGAGATACAGCCTGGCTGGTGACAGACAGACGGACATCAGTGGAGTCTTAGTAATAGGGTCCCGTTTTTACCCTTTGGGTACGTAACCCTAAAAATAGAGTACTTATAGCAACTACTACCACTGTGAATAAATCAAAACCGATTTTTTTTTCTTATTTTAGGGGGAAAATTTGGAGGTTTAGGAGGATAAGCAGAATTTATTTTATTTTTAAATACAACTTTTACAACAGTAGAATCACATTACCTGAGAGGGGCTATAAAAAGGTATGTGACGACGATCCATATGACCAGTAATACCACAGCCACACGCTTCCATCGCGCCAGGTACATCATAAGATAGTCGTTCAAGGTCATATGGCCATTGGAGTAGTGTTTCATCGCCCCGCAGCGTGGCTACAGCATTTCTGAAACAAAATGTAAGCATTAGCACAGAATATAGACACAGAATAAGTCTAATTATCATACAGAACGGCCACGCACCGCCCCGCCCCGATTAGAATTACCTCGCCCCGCGACAGCAGTTACGACCCTTTGCCGACCGCTCACCCGCTCAGTAATACTGTTCTTAAGCAACTTAGCAACTTACTCACACAATTACGCATGCCGAGTGTACAGACGTGCCGTTCACACATAGAAACGCGAGTGATTTTTGATGTATAGCGGGTCCGCCCTGTGATATACCCCCCCCCCCCCCCCCCGTACTTTTAGAGATGGTAAGGGGAATGCCCTGACTGAAATATGGCGCCGTGATCTATGGGGTTTTCTTAGGGGAAAATGCGCAGATTTGTGGCTTCGAGCTCGTTCACACGGCGATTCTTTGCAGGAACTGTTTATTGTAGGATCCGATTTAGTGGCATCAGTATTTCAATATACGCGTTCACACAAGCGTACGGATGCTGGATCCGGTAATAAAACGGATCCTGCAAAATGAGTCATCCGATTTTGCGACCACAAATCGGTCCGGGGATCCGATTTAGTGGCAACAGTATTTCAATACTTGCATTCACACAAGCTCTGATCAAGAATCCTGCAAAAAACCAGATCCAGATTATAAAACCGGGCGGCCATGGTTATACACTATCCGGTTTTACAGGATCCGATAGTTAGTAGATCCTACGAAACTTGATGCCGTGTGAACGGGCTGTAACTGGGGTTGAACCACAGATATAAATATACGGAATATATAGAAGGAATCATATTAATTGAGCTAATGCACTTACCTGTTTACTCAAAGAGTCTCAAGAATACAATGACATTGAATGGTAAACCACAAATTAGGATAACTACCTCGTAGTAAAAGCAGATTATAACTGCCGTGAAATGTTGGTATAGATTAACGACTCTATTTTTTAAGAATAGGCTACAAAATAACGGCTAACATAACTTTATTTGCATTTTACAACCGTCGACACCCAAAACGAATGCACTCTGTAGAAAACCATTTGTTACAACATGTTTTTAGACCATTTTAACCCCATTCAACAAGGAATAAGGAAAAATTAAATATACATGCAATGCACTTCTAACTTATTTTGTAAGTAACTAGTTGGCGGCTACGAGAACAAAAGCAGATAATAGTATTGTAATAATACAATGCCATTGTTAGTACAGGTAAGTGCATTAGCTCAGTTGATATGATTCGATCGATACCAGAGATGACGCAAATGCATCTACTTCGCGTCTGAACCCCGACCAAGCGTCGAGGTTGACCGTCGCTCTTGACAGTCCACGCGCTTCAGTTGTTGCAGCCGGACGTCCGTGAAAACTTAAAAAATGCTTCGTTGCGTGATAATTAACTGCAACAGCCCAAAAATTGCGACCACCCAAAGGCAAGGACATATTTCCTATCACAGGTAAGTAATTTTAAAATTATATTATGCGTAAATTTTGTATGAAATAGTCGGCACTTGGTTTCAATACAAATCGTGATATTAGCATCATCTAGCGTATATATTAAATCTGTGGGTTGAACTGGACGAGGTTACGTCTACCCCATTGTCCCCATGCGGAGCCACTACCAGGCACAGTCGCCATCAGATATATCGGAGCGGCAAAGGCGCTCAAAAATATCTGAGCATGCACTTAAACCCTGAATAAGGCAGAATAATGTCAGAAATTACGCAATACTGAACTCAGTATTCAGTACTCTGTATTCAGTAAAAAAAAAACTGAACTTCACATTTTTTTTAGGTAAATATCATGGTAGTAAAAATCAGTTTACAAAAATATTGCTAAAACCCTGGAGTTTGCCTTATTAAGTAATAGAGGCTAGAGGAGAGATGTTCAGATATTTGTGAACACCTTAGCCGCTCATATATATCTGATGGCGACAGTGTCTATACCCTAATAAAATGTTGAATATACCCTAAAAAATAAAATAATGACTCAATAAAATGGTGAAAAACACCCCACTGAACCTATAAATATGAGCTGTTTACTGTCCAACAACTAAACAAGCGTATGCCCTGTTCACATCTGTTTCAGTTGCATTCCAGTGCAATGATCGAAGCCAGTGCTGGACTGGATCATATATCATATCGTTTACATTAATCCCAGTTATTTTCAACATCCAGTGAATTTAAGAAGACTGTGACTAAAAACAAGTAAAGCTTGCGGTATTCGAGAGGTACCGGCAGTGCATGAACCATGAACTGGAAGCTCTGATTAAAAATAGGAGACCATTGTTAGGTTCTGCAAATCCCAGCGGCTGAAATGGGCGGGTCACCTCGAAAGAATGCCCGATTCGAGAGCTCCAAAAATTATGACAAGGTGGACGCCACAATAGAAAAGACCTAGTGGTAAGCCTAAGAAAAGATGGCTGGACTGCGTGGAAAAAGATCTTAGGAGGATGAGGAAATATACCAGCTGGAGAAAGGTTGCCACGGATCGCGACAACTGGAGGAAGATAGTGGAGGAGGCCAAGACCCACAAAGGGTTGTAGCGCCATCGGAAGTAAGTAACTAACTAAAAACAACAATAAGCGTTCATTGTTTAACGTTTAATTCTGCACTGCCGGGCTAGCACATGATTGGCGCGACAGTATCCCGCCGCGAGATAGACTACACGTCCCCCTTTAATTCATACAGTTAGTAGAAGACAGGTAGTCTATCTCGCGGCGAGATACTGTCGCGCCAATCATGTTCTAGGCCTACTGGATTGACTGGCTTAAAAAAGTAGACCGTCAATCCATTCACTGGACTGGAATGCTCACAGCCGGGCTAGCACAAGATTGGAGCGACAGTATCTCGCGGCGAGAAAAAGACGGGTACTTACTACGGGTAGACTATCTCCACATCTCTGCTATCTCGTCGCGAGATACTGTCGCGCCAATCATGTTCTAGGCCTATTGGAATAAATATATTCCAGTGCCAGTAGTGCACATTATTCCAGTGAAATTCCAGTGCTGGATTCGATCACTGGACTGGAATGCTACTGACATAGATGTGAACGGGGCATTAGAGTTGTTTAAAATAAATGCAAATGACATCAACAATTGAAAACATCGTCATTATGTATCATCACGGTGGACTATCACCAACTGCCATAATACACTGTAATATAGCTCTTAATTTCATAGTATGAAAGTTAATTTTGCAATGGAGATGCTTTTGATCGATTAGAGGCAGGTCAAGCTTCAGAGAACACGAATAAAGGTTACATATATTATTCTAAATAATGATAGAATACTTTCATTATAGTTTTTATTTGTCCCAAATGATTTTTTAGGGTTCCGTACCCAAATGGTAAAAACGGGACCCTATTACTAAGACTCCACTGTCCGTCTGTCTGTCTGGCTGTCTGTCACCAGGCTGTATCTCATGAACCGTGATAGCTAGACAGATGAAAATTTCACAGATGATGTATTTCTGTTGCCTCTTTAACAACAAATACTAAAAGTACGGAACCCGACTCGCACTTGTCCGGTTTTTTGATATTCTTGTATTCTTAAGCGCCAGAGCACTTCAAACATCGCAATATCGGCCTTTTTGAGTAGGCCGCAAAGAAAAGCATGGTATTCAAAACTGATACCAATTAACCCAAAAAGCAAAACCGTCCGACACCAAGGGCCTGACACTCTTTGATAGAGAAAGATAGTCTTATTGCGATTCCTATAAGAGGAAAGAGAAAATAGTGCCATGCTTTGTCCTTATCACTGACCGGGTTTTTTTTCATGGTCGGGTTATGGCAGCATAGGTAGGAGGCGATGGCGAAATACCGAAATTTATAAATAAATAAATCATTTTTATTTCGAGTAACTTTACAGACTCATATAGCTTGTGTTAGTAAGTACTTATAGCTATGTTAATGCTTACATCTATCACTATATATACAGAATAATTATTATCACAATAAGAGTGAAAGAGAAAAAGGATTATGCTGCCATACATTAACCTGTCAATACATGAGTATGTCTTTCTCTTACCCCTGGTCGCTCGGTTTCATGTCTATAACTACTATACTATGTCTATGTCCTACACAGATAATTTGGGGCATTTTCTATGAAATTGCCTTATTGTCAATGGCGCTTACGCCGCACACCGTCGCGCGGCATCGTATTTATGTCGGAGCAACGTTTATAATGGCGCAAGCGCCATCGACAATAAGGTCCCTTTTTATAGAAAATACCACATTTAATAACCTTAGATTTTAAAATTTCGTTACGATTGGTTAAGTTTTGGAGGACGGACCAGTCGAACGAATTTGCCCGAAGCGAGGAGTTTCGCACCCCTACTCTAAAGGGCCCTCCACACTCGTGCGCGAATAGCGGCGCGAAGCCGCGAACGCGAGTGTGGAGTCGATTTCGCTGATTAGCGAACTAGACTCCACACTCATGTTCGCGGCTTCACGCCGCGATTCGCGCATGAGTGTGGAGGGACCTTAAGCTTTGTGTAGACAACTTTCCATAAAAATCAAATGGTGTGTTGACAACATTCTATATTCTGAACTTAAATTGATTAAAAGATTGATTGATACTAACAATCAATAATCCTTGTTATATATTTAACTGGAAACTCATTAAATATGTCAACTAGTTAGACCACTTAATGCAAAGCACTTGTAGATATGAGGATATGACTAAGTGCTTCATTTGACGTATACAAGCATACATAAATAACTGCAATTATTTCAAAAAGCTGTAATAGATGTCATATATTAAAGAAAAAGTGACGAAGCCCTCCAGTGGTGAAGGCCGGATTTATATATAGTAGTGTGACTACTTAAAAAACACAAATCAAAATATTTAATAAAATAATTTGATTTGTTCCCAAACTGGTGCAATTATTGCACTTAAAAATTATAATCTTATTTGTTATTTATGTTGTAGTAATAACAGCAAAACGCACTAGGTCTTGAATAAACGGTTTATTATGAACTGGATACACTACAATGCTTCAGACCGACGCTTCCGTGGATAAGCCGCACTGTCAGTTAGGGCATGTTCCGATCCGAACCTCGCTAACAGTAGGTGTAGATAAAAATCGAAATAATATCACTTAACTATGTTGTTGTGTACAAAAATGACATGAAGATCAAATAAAATTCAGCAGTTTATATCCTATGCTATATATGTCGTTCTCAAGTAAAAGGTACCGCATTGTTGCTTACCACAAGGATGCTCTGACAGGGTATTCATATATGTAGATGCAAGCACGCGGCATGCATGTGGTGCCTTTTACTTTAGAAAGACATATACATTCATTATCTTCTTACTCTTAGATCTACTGTTGTATTACTTTACCCTTCTAATACGGTGTCCTTATAACCCTTTCCACCTGGTAGGTCTGATATGATTGTGCGGGTTAAACATTAATGTTTACAATTAAATGCCAATTTTAACACACATCACTAGAATTCATTAATAAGCAAATTAAGTTAGTAAATCTCGATATTTCGGTTGGAAAGGGTTCAATGGACAAAATCAAACTTGAGCTAAACACGAATTGAATTGATTGGCTTGAGCTTGGAATACGAGAAAGTTTCCAAATTCAAAAGTGCAAAAATGACTGTTCCGTAGGAGGTTAATACCTTCGCTGCGGCAATTAGTGTAACTCATAATTGGGGCATTTTCTATGAAAAAGAACCTTATTGTCGATGGCGCTTACGCCGCACAGCGTCGCGCGGCATTGTATTTATATCGGAGCATCGTTAATGGTGTAAGCACCATCGACAATAAGGTCCCTTTTTATAGAAAATACCACAATTAAGCATACTTTGCATGGGACCTTTTGACTCCATGCAAAGTATGCGATATACCACAGTGAATATTTTCAACCAAATTATAACCAACTATCTTTTGCCCGCAAATTCGTCTGCGTGGAGTTAGTAATTTGGGTATATATAATATGGGTTAATCAAGTATTTAATAACTATAACAAAACAAATATAATGTATGTATGTTTTGTAAAATAATCTGGTTTGTGAATTCTTTGAATAACATGAAAAAAATAGGCTTAATGCCTTTAGAAATTGCCTACCAGTCAACTCAGCTTTAAATTATAATTATTATGACTTTATATTTTTATACATTTATAGCAAACAATTCTGCTTATTAATTTTATATTTTCCTTGTATCCTATTTTAATTGTATTCATCTGTATTCATTATTATGTGAATAACTAAGACCTAATCTACCTAACCTCAAGTTGTAAACTAAATAGACATAAGCCAGCATTGCTGGCTTTATGACATGCAAAACATTTGTCACCTTCGTTTTGTCCCTATATATATAGCGCCATGATCGAGTTTTGAGTGTAAAATGAATAAATCCAGTAGGCAGCTCAGGCAGCTGGGCTAACGACAACTCCCTACTGAGCGGATATTGACAATTTAGCTCGAATCAACACACTCCCGTGATATCTAGCGCTGTTTAACCTTGCTCTAACTGAGATTCAGCTCGTCGACGGTCATCCAAGCAGAAATCACCGCATCTCAAAACAAATAACAGAACTCAAAAACCCGATTACAAAATTACAGGAATCATAAACATACCTCGTATCACACACGTTCACTTATTACACATGAGAGTTTATCTTATTTGTCTATTTTGAACTGATAAATCTACTAATTTAAGTTATGTTTACCGACTGTTACTCAGAAAGAAGATAAAAGGAATTTTTAGAGATTTATAACTCGCGAAACACAAATACTACAACTCGCACTGTCATATCATCACTGACCACTGACTGTGACTGACTGATTGAACTGAACGAAGTCGAAGAACGAATGATATGAATGATTATGGAATGAATGAAATAACAAGTGAACGATTGATTTCGCCTGTTCGAGTTACATTGAATATCGTTGGTAAATTTATTATTAAATAAAGTTAAATTTATAGTTGGTAAATAAGAACAAAAAAAACTATACTCATCCTTTTCTTTTGGTAGTACTAGTATAAGACAAAGAAAGTATGATTATCTCTATCTATGTTTGAAATGAGACAGTCCTTTGACAAACTATACTTTTGTAGATAAAATTTAATCATGTCTCACGTCACAGCATGCAATAGTTTGAAAACTATACTTCACTTATATTCAATTGAAAATGAATGAGGGCTATCGTTTTTTTGCTCACCAGTTGGCACCTCTGTTGATGGTGGTCCAAAAGACTAAAGAACAGCTGTCAGTCATTGAAGTGACAAGTGACATTTGACATTTCGAACTATGGAAAAGACCACCATCTACACTAGCGCCCCTAGCGGCGAATTCATACGCGTTAGCCCTCATTGAAATTAAATGAGGATTAATAAATTTATAATAATTTGGACAACTTTAAAAAAAAAGTTGACATCGACAGATCAATGTATTTCATTCATATCATTCATTCTCCTTTAAAAAAAAATTTCCTTCGAGTACGACTAGCGGACGCGGACGGTTCCCGGAAAAAAATAGTTTAGCTTTGAAAAAAGATAATTTTGTGGTAGTAAAAATGCCGAAAAAGCCACCGCAAAACGCATACTACTTTTTCATGCAACATTTTAGAGAAGAGCAGCGGAAGAAAGGCGTCAACTATGGAAACCTACAAGAAGTCGCAAAAGCTGCGGACCCGTTTTGGAGGGTATGTTTACTATGTTTTCATTGTATTTACATTAAAATATGATTTGTTGGCTATTACAAACTATTTTGAATAGTTCTATATACTCAAAAGTTAAATATACGAACTTTTTTGACCCATTCAGCGGGTAATTTTCGTACTTTCCTTTGAGAAAAATTTCAAACGTAAATTTCTATCACAGGAAAATACGAGACCTCGCCACTAGTATATTAATTCCTTCTCATCGATAGCCGCAGTGCTTGATGAAAATCTGGTTGGACTAAAGCAAAGGGGGTGCCGACACTTTTCGTCGGAGTGATGTTATTATGACACCTATTTTTTATTGTGTTATCGTAGAGAATACACTAAAATAAGCATGTTTTGTAGGAAAAACTTTTCTCTAAAATCAAAAATGGCCGAGATATTTGACCCGCAAGTTGAAACCACTACTTGACAAATTAAAATCAATCATTTGGAACAGGTAAATTTAAGTAACAGAGACAAGATAGGTGCGACGACGAGCGAAGCGAGGAGGAGTGTGTTAGGTCAAAGATAGATATAACTCCGTAATAGATGGATACAGTCTAAGGAAAAAACGTGCCTCGAAAATCACGAAAATTTGACTCTCGATCAGAGGGCGCCACTAGTTTTGGCCTACACTCGTATAGAGGGCGTTGACGATTTCGTTTGTTATTTATAATTTTAACGCATATCAGTGAAAGAACATGGGTCAAAATCATAAAAATAATTAATGCAAATAAAAAAAATCATTTATCCATATTTAAATACATTTTATCATATTTTTATAAATATTTATTTTTAGTTTTAAAGTGTGTCGACAGATGGCAGTGAATTTACTGGGGTTACAAAATTGACTATGACAGTACCGCTCTAGTATAAGTTACTCTATGGTTAGGTTGACCGCGACGATCGCGATCAAACAGAGCGCGAAGCCGAGCGAGCGAAGCGAGCGTGCCGCGGTAGCGGCCGGCGAGCGCCAGAACAGACATGTTATTGTACCTACTAAAAAAATTCCAAGTCTTTTTTTTTGCACCCCCTTTGCTTTAGGCCAACCGAAAATCTTCCAACAACAGATAAAATGGTTTCATCCATCTAGTTCAAAAAGTTGGAGGTTCTGCCATCGCGGTAACATGCCGGCAAAGTTACCTCTGCCTCCGTAAAGTATATAAAATAAGGGCTAATAGGTTTGACATTGAAGTGCTGAGGGTTGAGGAGTTGAATGTTTGTCTTAATGCTGGAGATTAAAGCAAGTTCACGGAAAGTCTAAAGCGAGGTTTAGACTAGCAAGAACTTGCATGCAATTTAAGTTACATTGCCGAGTACTAAAGTAAACTATTCAAAAGGTTGATCAGATACTGCAATGCAACGAAAATTGCATGCAAGTCCTTGCTGGTCTAAACCTTGCCTAAGGTCACATATTCAATTACAATCGCAGGCAAATATTATTGTTGGATGATCTGTTTACCCCTGCTACTATGCACAAGTTAGGTTTGCCAAAAAACAATATAGTACAGACAGCATGGTGACCTGATTGAAACATTCAAGATCATACATGATCATTATGACTTACCTGAACAAAAGGACCTGTTTGTTATTAGCAAGAATCGTCTAAGAGGCCACAGCTTAAAGATTATTCGAGTTCCCAGCACAAGCAATCCTAGGAAGCACTTTCTATCAAACCGCGTTGTACACGAGTGGAATAAATTACCAGAAGCAGTGATATGTGCTCCTTCAGTGAACAGTTTTAAAAACAGACATGACAAGCACTTAACGAGCAAAATGAAAGTAAAAAAAACAACTGCAGTGATATACACGTATCAGCAGTATTAATCAATATAATAATAATAAGCCCGCAGGGCAGCTTGTGGCAAGCTGTTGGGGAGTAACAACCCCACAGACCCAAGTGCTCCCAAGAGTCGGTCAGGGTCTCCGTCTCCATGTCTTTGTCGGTCGGAGTAGACCCCAAGGGGACCCACAGGACTCTCGGCTCTGGCTTTCCTTTATTGGCCGTCCAGAGAGGAGTCGTTAGAGCTATATGCTCCAGGGGTGGAAGTGAAAGATGCATAAGACGCGAGTAGGCAAAGTAAACAACCTCTTAAGAAGGTTCTGGTGTAATTTTCTTTAAACTATAAATTAGGTTAAATCCTAGGTTAAGTTACTAATATTTCATATTGAAATAAAACTATGAAAACGGATTATATCGCGTATATTGAATTTATAATACATCCCCATCCGTTTTCATAGTTTTATTTCATGAGTAACTATCGTGCCTATCGCGGTAACCGAAGACAATATTGATATTTCATATCATCGGTTACGTACCCAGGAACAAAAGGCTTTTTTATTTTTATTTTATTCATTTTATAATGTTCACTTGATGTTTGATGTGCATTTTTAACTAAAAAAACATTGTCCATGGAATTTGAGACACTGTATGGTATTACTAATACTTCTAAATCTAATAATACTAAGAGCCAATTTGTTTTGTCTATGCATCTAATAATACTAAGAGTCAAATTGTTTTGTCTATGCCTTCTTTTTTAAATGGAACCTCAGAAGGTTTGGCGCTTACGTTGTTATTAACTAAACCTCAATACGATTACAATGATTCATATTATAAGCGCCAAGCGGCCTACGGTTCGCTTTTGAATAGTTTGGTCACAGTCAACAGTGTAAAAAGTAACAGTGGACCGACGCCTTTGAGTACTCGTAGGGTTGTCACAGAGTTTTACACAACTGCCCAACAATTAAAACGTTTTAAATAAGACACGCTAGCCCTGTAAGTACTTACAGGGTAATACTTAGGTAGTACCGAGCTACTAACAATGACGATGTATGCACCAGGGATGTTGCGAATATTCGAATCCGCAACCGCGGAACTTCCGCATTATTTTCAACATCCGCATCCGCATAAAATCGATGCGGAGCTTAATGCGTATGCGGATGTGGAACAGGTAGGTACAGGAACGTCTTAGCGGCTTTAGTGCTTGGTAATTTCGTCATTAGCCAATAGGAATCTCGTTTCGTTTTTCTGATTCGTCGATCGAGCACTTTAGCCTATGACGGACAGCGAAAAGAAGTAAAAAGTTTGATTTATTTGGACTTTAGTATAGAATTGCGATTGTGGGGCACCTATATTCTTGTTCAAAGACTAAATCCTCGTTTTTTTTTTTAAATACAAGTTAATAGTGTAATATTTGACATTTTTTATGTGCCTAATCTCGACGTCCGCATCCGCATCCGCGGATGTGAGCCTTTAAAAATCCGCATCCGCAACATCCCTGGTATGCACCTCTGGTGCCCGCGAGCCGCCCCACGCACCCCGCACTATTGGGACGTCTATATCCATACTAATATTATAAATACGAAAGTGTGTCTGTCTGTTACCTTCACGCTTAAACCGCTGAACCGATTAGTTGAAATTTAGTATATAGATAGTTTGAGTCCCCGGGAAGGACATAGGGTAGTTTTTATCCCAGAAGTCATCCTTTAAGGGGGTGAAAAGGTGGGGGTGGAACTTTGTATGGGGAATCAATAAAAAGTAGATTGGATAAAAAATAAGCCACCCAAATTACTAACTCCATGTGCTCCATGCAGACAAAGTCGCGGGCAAAAGCTAGTATTTAGGGCATCATTCGACAAAGCTGTTATGTAATACTCTATATGTATAATGGCTTTGTGGAATGATGACTAATTGAGACTGTGGTCTGGTGTTGTGTTGCTTGTGTTCAGCATCGACACCTAACACCTCAAGATATTTTTATAGATAATGATAACATTATACCTTGATAAGAGCATTAAACATTACTTATTATTAACTCTGCAGTTAGGGGTCATACGTCATACGTTTAGGGGGTGGGAGGGGGGCCAAGAAAATGTGACATGTTGTGACAAGGGGGAGGGGGAGTAACAAACTTTGTGACGTCACTGTCGAAAATGTATTTAAATTATTTTATTCGCTGTACAGTTAAATAAACAATTTTTTGGAACGATAATCGTTTTTATTCGTTAATTTTCTTTCTTAATCAGTTTTGGGTTATAAAATTACGAATTTTTCTTCGATTTTCCGATTAATTTCGTTGAAAAAAGGTGACGTCACACCAGGGGGGGAAAGGTTTGGTCAGGTCAGTGTGAGGGGGGGGGGGGGGGGGGACAAAAACCCTAGAAATTCGTGTGACGTAATTAATGATCGACCCCTTAGATGCTTAATTAAATCAAATGTGACGTTTTCAACCAAAAGGTACCACATTGTCGCTTGTCGATAAGATTGATTTCAAATTGAAACTATATGGAAATAACGCCTTATTGACAACCGACAATAAGTACCCTTTTGGATGAGAATGGCACAAATGTATGATTTGTTACAAATGTTTTAATTATAAACAGTGACAGATGGAGAAAATTTTATATTAAATTATGCTGTAAGTGTAAAATGTACCTATAAGCAATTATTATAACTATTTCTTAGATTCTACGGTTTACGCGCATGTTTGAGAAAAATTACAAATCAATTCCACTAGCCTTATTACAAAATCCACCAATGGACAGTTAAAAGTGGAGTGAGATAATAAAAAAATACAAGACCAAAAAAACAATAAAAGAATAAAAAAACTTTTTTTTTTTAACTTTCATTTCAATAGGAAAAAAAATAACGGTACCATTCGATTCTTTACATTTTAATTTTCTCAAATTTTATTTAAAAAAATATTGTATGGCAACAATATACATAAACGCAAAGTTTTCACCGGCAAAATCGCAATTTCCTTGTTTTCCATGCATCAAAACGGGTTCTAAGCAAAGTGACACAGTGACGTCACGATGTGTTGCCATTTTGTTAGAGCGTTTGCTCGGTAAAGTGCGGATGCCAGACTTTGGCCATCATTTGTGACTTTTCTATTGCTTTAAGACAGTGGGTCCCATACATTTTGATCCTCAAAACAAACCTGATCGACTGATACCATAAAAGAAATGTCAACTACCCAATTGATATGTGGGCAACTTTGGCTGTTAATATCTATTTTATGCTGATTGTAACAGCAACACTTATCTGTCCATCGGTGGACCTATTACCTAGTTACGTATTCGTAGGTTTACGAACTGTCAGTTAACAGTGTGGGCGATGGTAGATACCTCCTAAAGAGCCGTATGTGGATCACGAGCCACGGTCTCCCGATCCCTGCCTTAAAAAGGCGCGTAATTCAAAGATTGACTGTACAATGGGGAATGTTCCGAGGAACTTTTTGATTTGGTGCCATCGTTTCGTTTTTATCACCGCACCTCCCGCCAAAGGAGCAAAGCTCATCCTCACTTCTTAGATACATGACACACCAAGAATAAGCGGGCATCTCGCTCGTTTCTTCCCAGAACGTGCAGAATGTGGAATTAGTTGCCTCCTGAGGTATGTCCTTTGCGCTACGACATGTGATTCTTCAAGAAGCGGGTATTAGGGTTCTCAAGGGTCGGCAACGCTTAAGTGGTTCCTGTGATGTTGCTTATGTCCATGGGCGACGATAATTTGTCGACGTCTCTGCGTAGTAGTTACAAAAATGTAAGTAATTTATTTAATTTTCTTTATCAGGAAGCGCCTCCCCCTGTCCGAGCCAAGTTCGAAACCATGGCGAAGCAGGCCAAACAAAAGAACAACGTTCCGGAAAAGAAGTACACATCCACCGGCATTTCGTTGGCTGAGATAGACCAGATTGAGATGGAGGCGCAAAAGGCCGAAGAAGATGAAGTTCGTGACATCAAGAGTTTCGTCAAGCTGAACTCTTTTAGCTCTAATGAAGGTATGTATATTATTTTTCATTCACGGTCAAGGAATTTGATTTTTGTGCCATTTCGTACTTTGTCACAGCGATAGTATGAGAACCCTTGTAGGGTTCATATTGATTATCACTGTAACAAGATAAGAAGTGCGTGCGAGCGCGAATTATGTACATTTTTCTAGTAGAGAATCCTGGTGAACTTGTGTTGCGCCGAAAAAGTGGAAAACAAGATGACTAGATTTTTTGTGGTATCAATCTATATACATACTATACATATTAGAGATGCCCCGAATAGTAGTTTTGGCCGAATACCGAATATTTGGCCCCTCCTTCGGCCGAAGCGCTGATTATTCGGCGACCGAATATTCGGCATGTCATAATTAATATGAAAACTCCGCCGCCGCGACCACGACTAGTGAAACCTGTGTCGAAACGTCGGTAAATAAAGGTAACAAAATAAATTCGCGATAGACCCGTTTGTAAATGTGATTTAATATGTGTTCAAATCGTGAAAGTTTTAAATGTTATAATATGAAAACTGTTCGCCATTAAAGCACATGCAACGTTTGCTAAGATATATTTTTGTTGAACAGAATTAATGAATGTACCTATATAGTTCGTTTTTTTAGCATTAGAAAGAAGGTAAGCGATCTTAACGTGTCTTTTTATTAAAAATCACTTTTGATAAATAATTCATAGCAAATATACATTCTTTTGCTTTCATAAGTAATATTAACTATTTTTTAAAAGCATTTCTCAATATTTTTTTTAAAAAAAGACACGTCAAGATTGTTTACCTTTTTTCTTTTGCTAAAAAAAACGAACTATAGTTAGAGTCAATCAAATCAGACCCATGATAAAAATAAAATACTTTTGTAGCTCATAAAAGGGTCTTCGTATTTAACAACTTTCCAAGAATACTTACTTAATGGCGCAGCGACCCAAAATGAGTCTTGGCCTCCGACACGAGTATACGCCAGTCGTCTCGATCCTGTGCCATCTCCCGCCAGTTCCAAGAATACATTTTAAATATTAAATACACCTAGTTTTTGGCTATTTTATTGTGCAAAGTGGCCGAATACCGAATAGTTGCCGGATATTCGTGGCATCTCTAATATATATACAATCAAGGTATTGTGTTATTTTTTTATTTTATTTAAACTAACACGATTTTCACTCATAATTAAGTCCCATGTTAGTTAAAAATTTAGTTAATTTTGTCATTAAATCTTTAACATTGTTTGTTATTAAGTTAGTTAATTGTTGGAATTTTTTCCAGAGCTGATCCACGCTGACATATACCTGATTGATGTCAACTTTTACTGTCAGGCTGGGACCGAATATATTATCGGAGAGAGCACGGTCCTCCGATTCAACGTAATAGATGGCATTAAGGACAATTATCATGAAATTATTAATCCAGGTAAACAATGAGATTTTTCGAACTTATGTAAGGACAGTGTGGAGACTGGAGAACACTTAGGCATATAACATTTAGGCTGGTTTTAGTAACGCGCTGACCGTCCATGTACGGAGCATTCCATGAAAACATTTTTTCATCTAGTTTTTTGAACAAAATTATTTATGCAATGTCTACGTGTAGGACAAAGTATTGGCGTATTATGCATGCGAATCGCTTCCGAAATGTTTGCTTTTATTTGGCGACTTGCGTATTATAGTAAAAGTAAACTAAACAGTTTATTAAGAAAACAAGCAGCTATAAGATGATACCAATATTACACAATAAAAAGGCAAGCCAAAAAAGAACCAGGCTCGGAAAGTAGAAAAAATGGGTCCGAATGTCCCTTACGTAACGATGGAATGCTCCGTATTAAGTTCAGGGAGCGTTTTAGAGTAAAGCTGACGGGTCCGCCCGGAACTTCATACCAATGGTCGGTGCGGAGACGGTCAGCACGACACTACAACCAGCCTTATTCCAGAGAAGACCGTCGGCAAAATATATCGTATTTGTATTCGTAGTCAGCAAACCTATTAGCTTAGCACCCCTGCATGCATTTGGAATCAATAATCATATAGGTATACAGTTACAGTTACAACAAATCAAAAGTATACAGTTACAGTTACAACAAATCAAAAGTATACAGTTAAGATACGCGAGCAGCCGCGATACCTTCATACTTGTACGCGCCCCGGCGGGTTGGTCAGCGACACCTTCTCGTAACTCATGAGGCCCTGGTACAGTCGCCATCAGATACATCGGAGCGGCCAAGGTGCTCACAAATATCTGAACACGCCTCTATTGTCAAGGTGTTAGAGTGCGTGTTCAGATATTTGTGAGCACCTCGGCCGGTCCGATATATCTGATGGCGACTGTACTTGCTTCTTGCTATATTCAATCTTTAGACAATTATTTTTACGATTTTGGCGAGCTGTGATTGGTAAATTTCATTATAGTGACCAAAACGTTTCGAAATGAATATTATAGTTGAGTTGGGATCCCAAACATGAAAAGTACCCATTTCCACTTTGGTATACGAAATCAACCAACCATTACAGTCGACGAGTAGAAAAACCGGCCAAGTGCGAGTCGGACTCGCGCACCGAGGGCTCCGTACTTTTTAGTATTTGTTGTTATAACTGCAACAGAAATACATCATCTGTGAAAATTTCAACTGTCTAGCTATCACGGTTCATGAGATACAGCCTGGTGACAGACAGACGGACAGCGGAGTCTTAGTAATAAGGTCCCGTTTTTACCCTTTGGTTACGGAACCCTAAAAATCAGTTTTATGTTATGTGGATTATACTTCACAGACCGCATCCCACCCGGCTACATCAGCGACATTAAAATCGGCTGTGAAGAATATGGACTAGACATGCCCGACAGTTCGGTCCGGCCCTCGAACTACCTTAAAATCCTAGCGAACACTATTGACTACCTGAAGCAACAGATTCGAGGTAGTAAGGGGAAGAATACCTTACCGCCTGTGTACACTATGCCGGATAAGGTTGAGCCGGTGACCAACTATATACAGCAGATGTGCAGCCGAGCTTGTAAGTAGATAAAGATAGTTTATTTGGGGCATTTTCTATGAAAAGGGACCTTATTGTCGATGGCTCTTACGCCGCACAGCGTCGCGCGGTATTGTATTTATATCGGAGCATCGTTAATAATGGCGTAAGCGCCATCGACAAGGTCCCTTTTTATAGAATATACCACATTTTTCAATTAGGCATATTACAATGCGCTTATGAACGTCAATAAAGCTACGCCGGCTCTAACCCTACCTCTGACCTGAGGAGATTTAAATCCCTCTTAAATTGTAGGAGGGTATCATAGCACCGGCAGAAACTCGACGGGACACATCTTTTTTAAAGTAATCTTAGACCCCAAATGCGTCGAGTGATGGTATTGGTGGTCCCCAACCTCCTAAGGCCCAAGGTCCTACCTATAGTACTTCTTCAGTTCGATGAAATTTAAACCGTATTCAATTGGAACGGAACCGGAATATCCGGTTTCGTTCCTCAAAATTCTAAAGCGGCCCACTGATTACCAGTCCGCCGGACGATATCGCCCTGTCAATTGTTCGGAACTGTCAAATTTTTGTTCTAGCTGACAGGCTGACATCGTCCGGCGGACTGATAATCAGTGGGCCCCTTAAAAGTCTTTACGACAATTTTCATCACCCTGTCTTTGATACACATTACCAGGGATGTAATGGATGTGGTTTTATCGGAACCGAAAGCGGACCCAGATGTTTTAAATTTAGTTTATCGGAACCAGAAACGGAATCGGAACCGGAACCTGAATCGGAGCTTGAGTCAGTACTGTCAGTAGGTACACAACACAACAACACATACGAATAGGTATTTTAAATACAATAACACGAATAAAACAAAACAACTAATTAGTGCAGCACGTGGCAAGCGGGGAGATGAGTGAATGTGGCTTATGTCCCTAAGATTTGACATCCGATATAACTTCCGATTCAAAAGTAACGAAACCGGAATCGAAACGGATGTGTTATACCAATCGGAAGTTCCGACTTAACGGAACCAGAACCGAAGGTCCGTAACATCCCTGCACATTACCTGTTAAGGTAATCATCATCATCATAACTTAAGAGCTTTGCTCTTGTCGGTGGAGTAATTGCCAATCCTTTCTTTCCTGAGCCAGTCTTTTGATAGTCTTTTTAAGGTAATAACTACTAATTTCATAACAGATGTAGACGAGTTTGTAAATAAGAACTTTACAAAGTTCACAGACATTGACACTTAATTAACCCTAAAATAAAAATGCATGTAAAAAGCAGCAACACTTATTTTGTTCCGACTTTTCAACTATCTTCATATCGCACTTAAACTATCGTGAGACATATTTCAAAATATTTATCAGTACGGTTTTTACTCACTATTATTTTTAGTCGCTTTTGGCGACATGTTTCGGATTCTTTTGACATGTCGCCAAAAGCGACTAAAAATAATAGTGAGTAAAAACCGTACTGATAAATATTTATCTTCATATCAGTGAACGGATTTCCGTTCACCGCTTCATATCCCTTCCCTCACCATTGATAACCTTAGTATAGTATTTCGTTATTATTTTCGTCCCATCCACTATAACGGTGTCAAACAAACGGCGTGAACTTGACAACCTACTTACCGGATTTTTATTGGATTTGTAATCTATTATTATTCACAACGACGGGACTTCGGAGGTAAATTTAAAACTTATTTTACGCGATTAAGTCCCGTCGTTGTGAATAATAATGAGTAAAAATCGTGAAAGTTTAAATCAGTGTTTTGTAATCTATTGTTCATAAAGTCGATAATCCGTTGGACCTACAAGATGGTTCTAACTACTTTTTACTACCCTGTTTTACGGTAAACCTAACAATTGCTTTGTTAACAATAATGGGGACAAAAATGAAACGAAACACTGTAACAACACATTCTTTCATTATCACGCATAACGCTCAATCCTGTAAATCGACTTCATTTCATAATCCATCTCGTTTTCAAACACCATCAGGGATGGAAGACCCTACCATTGAGTTACGAGAACCAGATAACGTTATTCCGGTGACCGACTTTATTAAAGAAATGTGCATCAGGGCTTGTAAGTAAATCATGTATGCAGCTTGCTTCAACTGATCTAGAAGAATGTTGTTTCTGCTTTAAGTCGGTATTGGAAGATTTCGGTTGCACTAAACCGTCTGTCACCGTTTTACCGTTTTCTCAGCTGTTTGACGTTAATCAGTCTGTTAATTGTGGTTGGTGCAACTGACACTTAGTCTATTATCCATGACGACAATTCAATTTAAATAAAAAATAAATTACATTGTGAAATAAAACTATGAAAACGGATTATTATCGCGTATATTGAATTTATAATACATCCCGACGCAATACATATACGCGATATAATCCGTTTTCATATTTTTATTTCATGAGTAACTATCGCGGTAACCGAAGACAATATTACATTGTGAAAATTATAATAGATCATAATCTATTATAATTTTCACAATGTAATTTATTTTTTATTTAAATTGAATTATCGTCCAATTTTGTGTGTACTATTGTTATTTTAATTTTGTTTGTGATTATTTATGGTGTTTTACTTTCTTTTTTGTGTTTTGCTGTTTTATTCGGTGTTTTAGTCACACTTGTTTAGTTCGGGGGGCGTTCAAATATTACGTAACCCAATTTGAGGGTTTTGTAAAACGTTGCTATGCGTTACAGGGTTGGGGGGGGGGGGGGGCTGGATCAAGACGTTACGTAACAATGTTTTTAACAACGCCTATTACCCGGAGGGGTAGGCAAGGCAGAGACCAAGGATTTCCACTTGCTACAATCCTGACATACCTCTTTCGCTTCCTTTACTTTAATAACATTCCTACACGCTCGCTCATTACTTCAATTTTATGATTATACTTTGCTCGACATAATTGCGACTTTTAGGTAAAAATAGTCACTTGGGTGTTACGTTCCGTAATATTTGAACGCCCCCTTGCTACTTTGAATTTGGTTTGTTATGCAAGAAATTATTATGTTTCTGAATGACATGTGCAAGCTTCAGAAAGTTTTAAAAAAGTTAGAAAAGTTGTATTAAACTTCTACAAAATTTTGAACGAGATCTTTCGCAATATTAGATAATTTTCCGTCGTCACACTAATGTGAAAAGTCGAAAACTACTAATAGTTTTCTACTTTTTGATAGATGATAAAATGTGACATGCCTGAAGTTTTACCAGCAGTGTAAAATAGTTATTAGAGTTCCGTACCCAAAGGGTAAAAACGGGACCCTATTACTAAGACTCCACTGTCCGTCTGTCTGTCATCAGGCTGTATCTCATGAACCGTCATAGCTAGACAGATGATGTATTTCTGTTGCCGCTATAACAACAAATACTAAAAACAGAATAAAATAAATATTTAAGTGGGGCTCCCCGCTCCCATACAACTAACGTGATTTTTTGCCGTTTTTTGCGTAATGGTACGGAACCCTTTGTGCGCGAGTCCGACTTGGACGGTTTTTTTTTAAATTGACCATTTTCAGCCGAAGACGAACGTATCTTCCGCGTGTACAAGCTCGACACCCTCTTCTTCTACATGATAAACGCGCTCAAGTCTCAGCATGACGAAGGCTTCCCCAAGCAATCTCTGGCCCTCACACAGCTGAAGAAAGATCAGTTCAAGTACAACCCTGGACTAGGGTGCGAGGTATATTCCACATTGTTAAAACTAGCTAGGCACGCTGTTCAATCATAGGTCATTGGTTAAGTCCCATCAGGACGAGAGCTTCTCCAAGCGGTCTCTGGCCCTTACACAGCTGAAGAAAGATCAGTTCAAGTACAACCCTGGACTAGGGTGCGAGGTATATTCCACATTGTCAAAACTAGCTAAGCACGCTGTTCAATCATAGGATAAATTGGTTAAGTCCCATCAGGACGAGGGCTTCTCCAAGCAGTATCTGGCCCTCACACAACTGAAGAAAGATCAGTTCAAGTACAACCCTGGACTAGGGTGCGAGGTATATTCCACATTGTTAAAACTAGCTAGGCAAGCTGTTCAATCATAGGTCATTGGTTAAGTCCCATCAGGACGAGGGCTTCTCCAAGCGGTCTCTGGTCCTCACACAGCTGAAGAAAGATCAGTTCAAGTACAACCCTGGACTAGGGTGCGAGGTATATTCCACATTGTCAAAACTAGCTAGGCACGCTGTTCAATCATAGGATAAATTGGTTAAGTCCCATCAGGACGAGGGCTTCTCCAAGCAGTATCTGGCCCTCACACAACTGAAGAAAGATCAGTTCAAGTACAACCCTGGACTAGGGTGCGAGGTATATTCCACATTGTCAAAACTAGCTAGGCACGCTGTTCAATCATAGGATAAATTGGTTAAGTCCCATCAGGACGAGGGCTTCCCCAAGCAGTATCTGGCTCTCACACAACTGAAGAAAGATCAGTTCAAGTACAACGCTGGACTAGGGTGCGAGGTATGATCATCTACACATGATCAAATTATAGTCTGGTAAACGTTTGTCAGTAGAAAAAGGCGACAATTTTGTAAAATGTAGGCGCGATAGTTTGGTCCAAAATTAACTGTAATTTTTTCATTATTATTCACAACGACGGGACTTAATCGCGTAAAATAAGTTTTAAATTTACCTCTGACGTTTCGAGGACGGCGGGAAGAGGGGCCGGGGGGGGGGGGGGTCGGAGGTAATTTTAAAACTTATTTTACGCGATTAAGTCCCGTCGTTGTGAATAATAATGAGTAAAAATCGTGAAAGTGTAAATCAGTGTATTTTTTTTCATTCTGGTGTCTCTTTTACTGTATTTTTTGTATTTCTAAAGCAAGGTATGTTTATAAATGGAAGAAAAAACTCTTGACTAAACCAAAAGGTACATGGGTTGCAGACGTTGCAGTATTGGATTATAGTTGGTAGGTTTTACGGTAACATCTTTTATAATTTTAATTTGATAGATGAGACTCCCTATTGAATTATCATGATTGTCTTATTGTTCGCAGTCTCACGAGGAAAAGGACAAGACTGTGGATTGCACGCTGTCCCGCACGCAGCGCTGGGCGTACACCATCCTGGACAGCATCTGCCCCGTGGCCGGCATCGAGGCGCTGCCCGGCTGCCACGTGCCCCGGGAGTTCCACGTGGATGTGAGTATTGCACGCTGTCCCGCACGCAGCGCTGGGCGTACACCATCCTGGACAGCATCTGCCCCGTGGCCGGCATCGAGGCGCTGCCCGGCTGCCACGTGCCCCGGGAGTTCCACGTGGATGTGAGTATTGCACGCTGTCCCGCACGCAGCGCTGGGCGTACACCATCCTGGACAGCATCTGCCCCGTGGCCGGCATCGAGGCGCTGCCCGGCTGCCACGTGCCCCGGGAGTTCCACGTGGATGTGAGTATTGCACGCTGTCCCGCACGCAGCGCTGGGCGTACACCATCCTGGACAGCATCTGCCCCGTGGCCGGCATCGAGGCGCTGCCCGGCTGCCACGTGCCCCGGGAGTTCCACGTGGATGTGAGTATTGCACGCTGTCCCGCACGCAGCGCTGGGCGTACACCATCCTGGACAGCATCTGCCCCGTGGCCGGCATCGAGGCGCTGCCCGGCTGCCACGTGCCCCGGGAGTTCCACGTGGATGTGAGTATTGCACGCTGTCCCGCACGCAGCGCTGGGCGTACACCATCCTGGACAGCATCTGCCCCGTGGCCGGCATCGAGGCGCTGCCCGGCTGCCACGTGCCCCGGGAGTTCCACGTGGATGTGAGTATTGCACGCTGTCCCGCACGCAGCGCTGGGCGTACACCATCCTGGACAGCATCTGCCCCGTGGCCGGCATCGAGGCGCTGCCCGGCTGCCACGTGCCCCGGGAGTTCCACGTGGATGTGAGTATTGCACGCTGTCCCGCACGCAGCGCTGGGCGTACACCATCCTGGACAGCATCTGCCCCGTGGCCGGCATCGAGGCGCTGCCCGGCTGCCACGTGCCCCGGGAGTTCCACGTGGATGTGAGTATTGCACGCTGTCCCGCACGCAGCGCTGGGCGTACACCATCCTGGACAGCATCTGCCCCGTGGCCGGCATCGAGGCGCTGCCCGGCTGCCACGTGCCCCGGGAGTTCCACGTGGATGTGAGTATTGCACGCTGTCCCGCACGCAGCGCTGGGCGTACACCATCCTGGACAGCATCTGCCCCGTGGCCGGCATCGAGGCGCTGCCCGGCTGCCACGTGCCCCGGGAGTTCCACGTGGATGTGAGTATTGCACGCTGTCCCGCACGCAGCGCTGGGCGTACACCATCCTGGACAGCATCTGCCCCGTGGCCGGCATCGAGGCGCTGCCCGGCTGCCACGTGCCCCGGGAGTTCCACGTGGATGTGAGTATTGCACGCTGTCCCGCACGCAGCGCTGGGCGTACACCATCCTGGACAGCATCTGCCCCGTGGCCGGCATCGAGGCGCTGCCCGGCTGCCACGTGCCCCGGGAGTTCCACGTGGATGTGAGTATTGCACGCTGTCCCGCACGCAGCGCTGGGCGTACACCATCCTGGACAGCATCTGCCCCGTGGCCGGCATCGAGGCGCTGCCCGGCTGCCACGTGCCCCGGGAGTTCCACGTGGATGTGAGTATTGCACGCTGTCCCGCACGCAGCGCTGGGCGTACACCATCCTGGACAGCATCTGCCCCGTGGCCGGCATCGAGGCGCTGCCCGGCTGCCACGTGCCCCGGGAGTTCCACGTGGATGTGAGTATTGCACGCTGTCCCGCACGCAGCGCTGGGCGTACACCATCCTGGACAGCATCTGCCCCGTGGCCGGCATCGAGGCGCTGCCCGGCTGCCACGTGCCCCGGGAGTTCCACGTCGATGTGAGTATACTCTTTACTTCTTAACTGAGCTCGTCAAAATAATCTTTTTAGTATTGTGTTTAAAACCGCCAGAGGCGCCATGAAAAACTTTCAGGGCGCTATTTCATGCAGGGGTCGGAAACCGGTATTTGCTCCATACAAAAATACCGGTATAAATAAATAAATAAAATAAATATAAATATTATAGGGACATTCTTACACAAATTGGCTAAGTCCCACGGTAAGCTCAAGAAGGCTTGTGTTGTGGGTACTCAGACAACGATAAATATAATACCTATACAAATACTTAAATACATAGAAAACATCCATGACTCAGGAACAAATATCTGTGTTCATCACACAAATAAATGCCCTTACCGGCATTCGAACCCAGGACCATCGGCTTCACAGGCAGGGTCACTATCCACTAGGCCAGACCGGTCGGTATTATTACGTTCTTTTTCGTTCTTTTGTTTATAATTTCATTTTTAAAGGGACGTTTTAATAATGCAAAATTGTTTTCTAAATACATGATTCAGTCCTACGTAATAAGCATAAAATAATTCAAAATGTTGGGCTATTTCGGGGTTTTTTAAAAATACCGGTTCCGAGCCCTGATTTCATGTTTGTCAATTGTCATCATTCCTATAGTTGCAGGCAATTCATACGTCCACCTGCTACATTTGATTGTTCAGGTTCAGGTGCCTTTTATTTCCAACTAACGACCCGCCCCGGCTTCGCACGGGTGCAATGATGTATTATACATATAAACCTTCCTCTTGAATTACTATCTATTAAAAAACCGCATCAAAATCCGTTGCGTAGTTTTAAAAATCTAAGCATACATAGGGACAGACATCCATCCAGACAGCAGGAAGCTACTTTGTTTTATATACTACTAACTTTTGCCCGCGACTTCGTCTGCGTGGACTTAGTAACAGCAGCTAAAGTAGCGCCTGGAAAAATTCTCATAGCAAATTCAATTTGAGCATATTATGCACACATATTAGTAGGCACTTCATTAATTATCTCAATTTCACCCCGGTTTTTACTTTCATAAGGGATGATTTTCGGGATAAAAACTATCCTATGTCCTTCTCAGGGACTCAACCTATCTCTATGCCAAATTTCATCTAAATCGATTCAGCGGTTTAAGCGTGAAGAGGGAACACACAGACAGAAAGGCAGACAGACAGACAGACTTTCGCATTTATAATATTAGTATGGATGTAGTGATTAAACAAGTGAGGTCCCATCCATCTGCCCCCTCACAATGACATGTAGCTTCGCTATATCCAATCGCAGAAAACGTTGGAAAAGTATTTTTACCTTTAGATTTAATGTTCGTTGTTTTTTTTTTTTTTTTTTTTCAGAGCATCCTCATCTTTAAGGAACAGAGGAAGGACCGCGTTGGGCCGTCCGTAGCTGGAAGCAGCACCGTAAGTGTCAACCGCTCAAGAACAAATTAAATTTCAAACAAATCAAAATCAACTCTATTCCCTGCACTATAGGTTCATATTTCAGTGGCAAATTTTGGATTTTTCATTTGTTACCTTTTGTTTCACCTTAGGTTAATTTGTGTTATTTCATGTAGATACTACTATTTATTGTAGCCCTGGGGAAATTGTCATTTATAATATTAGTATGAATTTATAACCAGGATTCTTATAAACGTGCCGATATCTGAAAAACTATGAGATTTACATTAAAGGTAATGCGTAATCTTTTAGCCCGCCAGCTGTTCTATAAGTCCTTTAAGTCTTGGCGTTCATTTTAGGGACACCCTGTATAACTATTAGTGATGTACCGACTATTGATTTGGCCGACTAGCCGGCTAGCCGACTAATCGGCGCTCCGATGGCCGATTAGTCGGCCGACTAGTCGGCTAGTCGGCCAAATTCATAAATCATTATTTCTCTGTAAAGTTTACATTCAGATGGTCACTGCAGCAGCTATGTCTAAGTTAGGATGCATTTGTAAAACAATTTTCTTGTTCCTTTCGTCGTTTTAGCTTTTTGCGCGTAATTTTAATGCATTTTATTTCACATTTTAAGCAATTAAATGACAATTTAACCAAGAAAAATGTTCATGTGAACATGTGCATATGCATATGCTACAAGATATTACGGCATCAAAATTAAATATTCGAATAAAAAATATTTCCTTCAAATACAAGCTTTATGCATAAATAAGCCAATTGCCATTTGAGCATTTTGAGCAAAATAGACTTTCCTTAAGAGACCCGCGCGCCTCAAATAATAAAAATTACATAGGCACTGTAATAAAACGTTTGTAATTGCAACCAACTATATACATAATATTGAATGGACTGCGACGACATACATACTTGTTTCATATTTCGGCAATACCTCTTTTTTGTGAGTCACATCACATTGTTTATTTGTAACATTTTATCTTTTATTTAATATTTTACTTCATAAGTTGTTATTTTTGCTGTTTCGATTTTAAGTTGAAGATCTTTTCGTGAAAGCATTTTGTTTTATCTATTTGTATAAAGTACTGTGTCTTTTTCTTTAAGAAACAAACAAATCTATCTATTTACTCCCTACACATGAATTTAATATAATAATATGAATAACAATATTAACTGTGTCCAAACCAAATTAACATTGAATATAATTAATTAGTGCATGTATCTCATTAAGTGAAATGTAAATTTCTTTTGAGATCAATAAAAATCTTTAACCACATATTCGTATGCACCCTTAACAGGTATAAAGTATAATTAATTTCATTGAATAAAATGGAAAATTTATCAAATGTATTTGCTGTTTATTTAGTTTGTCCTGTTTTTCTGTAACTAATAAAAGGCCGACTAATCGGCCATTTTGGCCGACTAGTCGCCGACTAATCGCCGACTACAAATGTGGCCGGATAGTCGGCTTTCCCGACTAGTCGGCGACTAGTCGGTACATCCCTAATAACTATAGAAGGTTATACTTATACATAGTAACCACAAAAAAGACTTAGTTGTTTATGAAATGTATTGTTTCAGGCGATGCTATCATTCAACAGTTCGTTGAGTGAATCATTCAGCGAGTCCACTCTAGTCAACAAATCTGATAGCAGTAAGTTTCAAATTTACCTGACGGATTACCCACATCTGGCAGAATATTATTTGTCAGAAATACACTTCACATAACACTTATCGCAGAAATTTTTTAGTCGAATGATACTTTCGCATACTTGCCATAATAATAATTTCGCATAATATTCATTTATCAGAATTTTCTAAGTGGATTAGGTTAGGGTTTTCTACCAAATAATATTATGCAAAAAGAAATTCTGCTAAGTAATATCATAGAGTAACTGATACTAGAGCGGTACTGTCATAGTAAATTTTGTAACCCCAGTAAATTCACTGCCATCTGTCGACACACTTTAAAACTAAAAATAAAGATTTATAAAAATACGATAAAATGTATTTAAATATAGATAAATGATTTTTTTTATTTGCATTAATTATTTTTATGATTTTGACCCATGTTCTTTCACTGATATGCGTTAAAATTGTTAAATAACAAACGAAACCGTCAGCGCCATCTATACGACAGTAGGTCAAAACTAGTAGCGCCCTCTGAACGAGAATCAAATTTTCTTGATTTTCGAGGCACGTTTTCTCCTTAGACTGTATCCATCTATTACGGAGTTACCTATATATCTATCTTTGCATGAAACAAATAAAGTAGCATTTCTTTTGTTTCACTGCGTTGTAAAACAAACGAAATTCGTTCCAATTTACTCGTAGCACAAGGTTCAAATTAAAAATTGAAAAACTTTCTATGGTGGGTCTTAGGAGGTTATTACATTTTAATAAAATGTTTATTTTCACCCGCAACTTCATTCGTGTAGAACAGGGATCGTCATACTTTTGAGAAAATAGCCAACCGCAGTAGAAATCACCAGTTTTACGAAGCTCAAAGAGCCGCAAATGTTGTTTTCAGGGTGCGTAGGCAAGATACAAATCGTTCATACTCCGTGGCATAGCGTGGTTATCTCTCTCTATCAATCTTCCATATTAGTGCGACAGATACATTTGCGTTTCGTTCGCGTTCGTTAAGTCCCCGTAAGTGGCCGTTCTGTATGATAATACTACTACTCATTCTGTGCTATCGTCCGATATCAATACCCGCACTGCACTCCTGAGATCACCCTCAAGAACCTGCGACTCAACAGTCTTAGTAACAGAGGGCTGTCTCGGTATCCCTGTGTCCGCCTCACCATCACCTGCTGGCCCCAATTTCACCACGGTGACAGGTGCGACAATTGTCGAAATCACTATTACTGATGTCACATGCCGCCATAGGCTACGGTAACCACTTACCATCGAACGGGATGTGTGCTTGTTTGCCACCAACATTTTAATTTAAGAAAAACTTCATTATATCGCCAATAAATAAGTACTTATTTTGCGATGCTAATGACAATTGTCACAAGAAACACGACAATTCGACACAGAACTTATTTCCTGTCAAGAATTACCGAAAATTCTTATAAATCTTGTGACAATTGTCATCATCATCGTCATAAACGTACCTGTTTTTTGCCGATATAATAAAGTTTTTTTTAAATATTACAATGATGGTGGCAAACAGGAATACAGCCCGCCCGATGGTAAGCGGTAACCGTAGCCCATGGATGCCTGTGAAGTCAGCAACATTGATGTTTTACAATTGTCGCACCTGTCACCGTGGTGAAATTGGGGCCTGCAGGACTAAAAAAAAAAGAAGTTTCAGCGTAACCTCAACCCATCCAGGCTTATCATTCATAATTTGCTAAAACTTAATTATGTCCTTTAGGAATCACAATGGGCAGGTAGAGGATAAGAGTTCATTCAAAGAAACTTGAATTCTTTTACAATATAATATTATAGGTTTTCGCGGGCTTGGTTTCCGCAACTCGACATCATATATTGCGCCTATTTTGCGTGAAAAACAATACAATATAATATTATTTTCTAGGCAACCGCAAGAAGACACAGGCGCCTATGCCTATGCGCATGCCGAAGACCGATTGTGAGTATTGAACATATTAAATAATTCATCCATTCTTTGCATCCTAGATTTTAGCAATTACTTCCTTTATATTTATTTCTAACTTGGTAAATATTTTTTTTAGTGTCGTACATTGCCATGTTTATATTCCCTGGACAACTTTTATTTTTTATAGTATTTAGTTGGTATTTTGTCCCTCGGACAACGGGACAGAATAATAAATACAAAAAAGTAGATCCTACCAGCGGGCTAAGCACGGTCGCATTTTTATCGCCTGTCACCATGCCTGTCACGTTCTAACAAGTATGTACGTGCAAAAGTGACAGGCATAGTGACAGGCGATAAAAATACAACCATGCTGCCACCGCAGGTATATTAACTATTAACGCCTCAGATTTTAAATTAATTTTGTATTAATCAGAAAATTCTGCAAGCCATACCACAATGCTTAAAAATAAAGGAAAAGTATATGAAGGATATGGTGGAAATGTTCGCTGTCATTGGGTAAGTCTCGCTAGCTCAGTTGGCAGGGCGATGGGCTAGTGATTCAACGTCGGGAGTTCGACTCTCGCCCGACTCCGCTAATTTTTCCACTTTTCCTTTATTTTTAAGCCTCAGATTTAGGCGATTTTCCACACGGATTTCTCACCTACACCGTATCATGTAATTATTACTTTGGAACATGTGTTTAGATTCGCAAGCGCTCCGTCCTGCCCCCGAGCTGACGGAAAGCGACCTGCTCCCCACCAGCTTCGCGCAGGCCACCATCACCGGCAGAGGTATGTTACCACACTGTGTGCCCCGTGTGAGCGAGACAGCGATATGTAGCGCGGCGATGTCCCACTCGCACTACGTAGTATGTTTAGATTCGCAAGCGCTCCGTCCTGCCCCCGAGCTGACGGAAAGCGACCTGCTCCCCACCAGCTTCGCGCAGGCCACCATCACCGGCAGAGGTATGTTACCACACTGTGTGCCCCGTGTGAGCGAGACAGCGATATGTAGCGCGGCGATGTCCCACTCGCACTACGTAGTATGTTTAGATTCGCAAGCGCTCCGTCCTGCCCCCGAGCTGACGGACAGCGACCTAATCACCGCCAGCTTCGCACAGGCAATCATCGCTGGCAGAGGTATGTTACCACACTGTGTGCCCCGTGTGAGCGAGACAGCGATATGTAGCGCGGCGCTGTCCCACTCACACGACGTAACATGTTTAGACTCGGAAGCGCTCCGGCCTGCAACTACCGGTGTACTGTGTAAATGTATGACAATACTTACGATGTCGGCTAGTTGCCTCCTCGCTTTCGAACCGTTTTCCAATTTTGATAAGTAAAAATGTCCGGTTCCATGTATTCTTTTGTTAAATAACTACTAAGTTTTATTAAAATTCTTTTTTTCAGGTCGCGGTCTTCGAACTAAGACGAACAAATAAATACCTACAAAGTAAAAGAACGGATAGAACGAGAACGGATTTTATATTTTGTCTTTATCACGTATTAAAAGTGACAATATTAGGTCCGCCGATCTATATTACTTTATCGTAGTTTAGTATGAAGATTTGGACGTGAAGGGTAATCTGTATTATCAGTAGGTTAAGTAAATGTCAGAATTTTTATGTCTTATAAAGAATCTCTTGGTGTTATAGAATAAGTGACAATTTTTTTCCCTTTAATGCCCATAGTAATTATGGGTACCTATTATTAATTACTTCAATGTACTTTAAACCATATTCGAGTGGACAAAACTATTCTTTTGTGTATTTCGATTTCAAAACAAAATACGATCAATCACTTTCCCTACACTATTGATTTCAAATTAAACTGTCTATCTTTTGTATGATGGGCCTTAGAAGGTTAAAGATCAGTAACGTTTTGGTAATAGGACGTATTTTAATTTGAAAAAACATTATTTCTGTTTTATATGGGATAAAGAAAGGACGCCGTAGTACAAGGAAATTCATACATGTTCCTATCTCTATCGCACGCGCATAATCATATTGCTGTCTCGCTCGCACAATGTCATTGACCGCCGGCATCATGAGCGGGACAGGGATATAATTACGCGCGTGCGATAGAGATAGGAACAGTCGGGTCGATGTACGAAATTTCTACCATTCCCGTTTCTACCATTTATCAGCAAAAAAAAATTACACAATATAAAAAATAGAAGCTAAATTTTCATTTATGTACTAAGGAACTTATAGATAAGTCTAAGGAACCATTGTCATTGTGAACCAAACTTTAAATTAACCCTATAAGGTATAAAATAGAAATTCATATTTGCAAAATTATATGTCTATAAAAGTTTAATAGATAATTGTTGTCAATTTATGTCAATATCAATAGATTTAGAGTATGTAAGTTTAATGTTTAAAATGCTTATAAAGTTCTTTTTTTTTTTTTTTCTTATTTGTTAAAAAAGTTACCTACCTTCCTACGCTTCAGTCTAGATTCTGAGATTAAGCAAATGTCACAACACTCACAACGCAAAATAAATTCCTTGATAATATAAGGTTATGGTGTTACCACCAAACTGATAAGAAATCCCAGTAGTTACCACAAATTCACTTTCTCAATTGTTACCACTGAGAAAATACGAGAAAAAAATATATCAGCTGTTGTTAACGTTTGTTACAACTTAGTGATAACATCTAGGAATAACCCCAGTAATATCCCCCCAGGGTGATTAAAAATAAGTGCGTTCCCGTTGCCAGGGAGGTTTTGGGATTATACTGAGCAACTTTTACTATGGGACCAATCACGAAATCGCGAAAAGAAATTTACCTTCCCATAGAAAATGGACCAGCCAAAATGTATGAAACAGCCAAATTGTTTTCTGCGATTTCGGAGTTGGTCCCATAGTAAAAGTTGCTCAGTATAATCCCAAAACCTCCCTGGCAATAATTATTTCGAGAATAAGAGCGCGTCAAGGTAATTTTGAACACCTCGTCCGCTTAGCAACTTCTGATGCTGACTGTACTAGAAGTAATTTCACGTGGCGCCTAATATTACCCCCTTATTCATAAACGTCTACTAAAGTTGACAAGCCGCTAATCGTTTGTCCCTTTCCATCATACCAATACGTCGGAAAGGGACGGGGAAGGGACTAGAACTAATTTCACGTGGCGCCTATTACCCCCTTTATTCATAAACGTCTAAAGTTGACAGGCCTGACAGTAGACGTTTATGAATAAGGGGGTAATAGGCGCCACGTGAAATTAGTTCTAGTCCCTTCCCTGTCCCTTTCCGACGTATTGGTATGATGGAAAAGGACAAACGATTATTAGCGGCTTGTCAACTTTAGTAGAAGTTTATAAATAAGGGGGTAATAGGCGCCAGGTGAAATTAGTTCTAGTCCCTTCCCCGTCCCTTTCCGACGTATTGGTATGATGGAAAAGGACAAACGATTATTAGCGGCTTGTCAACTTTAGTAGACGTTTATGAATAAGGGGGTAATAGGCGCCACGTGAAATTAGTTCTAGTCCCTTCCCCGTCCCTTTCCGACGTATTGGTATGATGGAAAGGGACAAACAATTATTAGCGGCTTGTCAACTTTAGTAGACGTTTATGAATAAGGGGGTAATAGGCGCCACGTGAAATTAGTTCTAGTCCCTTCCCCGTCCCTTTCCGACGTATTGGTATGATGGAAAGGGACAGACGATTATTAGCGGCTTGTCAACTTTAGTAGACGTTTATGAATAAGGGGGTAATAGGCGCCACGTGAAATTAGTTCTAGTCCCTTCCCCGTCCCTTTCCGACGTATTGGTATGATGGAAAGGGACAGACGATTATTAGCGGCTTGTCAACTTTAGTAGACGTTTATGAATAAGGGGGTAATAGGCGCCACGTGAAATTAGTTCTAGTCCCTTCTCCGTCCCTTTCCGACGTATTGGTATGATGGAAAGGGACAAACGATTATTAGCGGCTTGTCAACTTTAGTAGACGTTTATGAATAAGGGGGTAATAGGCGCCAGGTGAAATTAGTTCTAGTCCCTTCCCTGTCCCTTTTCGTCGTATTGGTATGATGGAAAGGGACAAGCGATTATTAGCGGCTTGTCAACTTTAGTAGACGTTTATGAAAAAGGGGGTCTTTTTACTATGCTTTAAAAACTGTGAGTACACGTATTATGGCCTGAAATAGTATAATTTTTTGTTGAAAATTGTGATCGGAAATGCCCGTCCAACTTATTGTCAGGACTGATAGAGTAGATAATAGGAAAAAAAGTAAGATAAAAAAGAAAGAAATAGTATATTACATACTTGGAGCAGCAATGTCCTTTAGCGCAGCGGGCCGAAAGTTGACGGTTGCCGCACGGAGAACAGAAATAGTTATTTACGATACAAGTGCAGAAAAAGAGGAAATTCGAAACGAGTGGCGATAAATTAAAACACGACCGCAGGGAGTGTTTTAAATCGACGCGAGTTGCGAATTACCTATTCGCACGTGTATCGTACAACGTTTTACAGTACATATGGCCCTTTAAAGTTTATTTACAGTACATATGGTGCTACTTTCTCGCACTAGTGCGTAAAAAAGCACTTTTCGTGCATGTGTCGAAAGATTAAAGGGCCATATGTACTGTAAAACGTTGTACGATACACGTGCGAAAGGGTAATTCGCAACTCGTGTCAATTTAAAACACTCCCTGCGGTCGTGTTTTAATTTATTTCGAATTTCCACTTTTCCGCACTTGTATCGTAAATAACTATTTCTTTTAAACGCTACGAAACCGGTTGTTTTCCATGGTGCTTTCAGTTAATAAATGTGGGTATGTTTGTGCTATGTAATCACTACATCATATATATTTTATATTATTTTGCAGTGTCAAAATCTATTTCTATTATAAATTAAATGTGATACCTCATCCTAGCCAAGCTGTTTCAATGATTAAATAGAATATGAGTGACGTTTTTTTGTATGCCACGTATGGCGTTAACTTTAAAGGGGCCCATTGACTATCAGTCCGCCGGATGATATCGGCCTGTCAGTTGTTCGGAACTGTCAAATTTTTGTTCTAACTGACAGGCCGATATCGTCCGGCGGACTGATAGTCAGTGGGCCCCTTTAGAACGCCATATGTGACAAAAGCGTCACTCAAATTCTATTGAATCATCGAACCTGGGGCCCGTTTCTCAAAAGCTTGTGACTTGTAATACAAGCGGATGTCACTTTTTGACAGCTTTTGTTAGAAAGGGACTTCCGCTTGTATTACAAGTTACAAGCTTTTGATAAACTGGCCCCAGCTCGCAGAATTTCAAGAGAAGCAATTTTGCCCAAGCTGAAATAGAGACCTTCGCTAACGCTTGGTCAATAAAGCCATAAGTAATTATTATTACAATTATCTTCGCCAAATTGAACTACCTTTGATGTGATGTTACTTAAGGATAGATAAGTATACATAATTAATAAATTCTAAATTTTTGAACAATCTATATGTCATAGTGTGTGTGATGCCGAAAATGATTACAATGATGTATAGGTATTCTAATCTTTTCATCGATAATGTATGTTAAGTAGAATTTAAGTTTTGTTTTCTTCATTAATGGTCATAGTTTAACCCTTCAAGTGGCAACGTAATTTTTTAGTAGTTGGAATTTTGATTTTATTTCAATTAGGGCTACCGCTTTTAATTTCGCCGCTAGGGGCGCCAGTGTAGATGGAGGTCTTTCAAAATGTCAAATGCATAGAAGTTTGGGGGTTTCAAGCTTTTTTATCGGGAAGTTTCACTCCTTATTCATAATTGTGGTAAATCTTTGTCCATCTTTGATTAATTATGGTAAACAATAGAGCTCAATAAATGTTAGTGGTTTTAAAAAGTGCCAACTAAAATATATACAAAATTAAACAGGTTGAAAAAATGACACATTTAGACGTTAAAATACCTTTGTGTATATTAGAACGTATTGATTTTATAAAAATAAGCGTAGAAGAATTTTGAGATTTGTTTTTCTGGACCTTTTTTTTTATATACTACGTCGGTGGCAAACAAGCATACGGCCCGCCTGATGTTAAGCAGTCTCCGTAGCCTATGTACGCCTGCAACTCCAAAGGAGTTACATGCGCGTTGCCGACCCTAACACTCCTCTCCCTCGTTGAGCTCTGGCAACCTTACTCACCGGCAGGAACACAACACTATGAGTAGGGTGTAGTCTTATTTGGCTGCGGTTTTCTGTAAGGTGGAGGTACTTCCCCAATTGGGTTGGGCAACTACATCTACAGTGGCGCCAACTGGTGAGCACAAAAACGATAGCCCTCATTAATCAAACTTTAAATTTAAATGACTTAGGGTCGGTTGCACCAAACTTGTCATCGTTAAAGAGTTCGCTAAATTTTATTGTATGGACAGTTTCATAGTAAACTGCCGCGGCGCGCCGGGTGACGTTGATCAGTCTGTAAAGTGCGGATGGTGCAACTGGCACTTAATCGACCACGAGCCGGTGGCCTGCTACTTGAAGGGTTAAGGGTCAATATAACAAGACAATCGACGTTTATTTATAGTACTGTCAGTTTGATAAAATAAATGTGCCATTTTCAACCAGAAGGGTACTTATTGTCGCTTGTCAGTAAGGCGCTATTTCCATATAGCTTCAATTAGAAATCAACCTTATCAACAAGCGACAATGTACCTTTTGGTTGAAAACGTCACAAATGTTGGTTTCATCCTTTTTACACTCGAGAGCAATTCTCTTCACGGACAACACAAAAGAACCTACTTTTATTTCTCTTGACTGTAGGTACTTTGTACAGTCGCCATCAGATATATCGGAGCGGCCAAGGTGCTCACAAATATCTGAACACGCCTCTATTGTCAAGGCGCTAGAGTGCGTGTTCAGATATTTTTGAGCACCTCGGCCGCTCCGATATATCTGATGGCGACTGTACAAAATTAAATCGGTATTACATATTATTGGTCCAGTCGCCATTAGATATATCGTAACGGCCGAGATGCTCATAGATATATGAACTGCTAAGACGAAAGTGGAGGACCCGCGCGAAATCGCCTTTTCATACAAACGTAGTCCTCATTTTCCTCTCTGGATATTAACATTATTGAGAATATTTTTTTCGGATTTTTAATTATATGTATTGTACAAAACACAGAAAACAGAATAGGCACTACAAAGGCGAACTATAACCCTTTAAGAGATTTCTTCCAGTTAACCTTTATTATAAAAGTTAGGAGCATTTAAATTTTGTAT
Source organism: Cydia strobilella (assembly GCF_947568885.1). NCBI lineage: Eukaryota > Metazoa > Arthropoda > Insecta > Lepidoptera > Tortricidae > Cydia > Cydia strobilella. Next base: position 15,457,831 of record NC_086055.1, read on the forward strand.
GATATCTGTTTTTCGCTCCTAATTTTTCCAATAATCAAAAAATCTAAAAAAGTCAAACGTAGGGGCATAGTTACTGCATAGTTATGGTCAATATACATCAAATTAGGTATATAAAACATTTTCCGTAATGTCAATATCCAGAGAGGAAAATGGGAACTACATTTGTATGGAGAAGCGACCGTCCCCTTTCCTCTTAAGGCGTGGTGTAGGTTCAGATATTTTTGAGCACTGATTGCTCCGATATCTTCGTAGTTTAATATCATTGGCTGAAATATGAAGTCGTGTAAATGTATCTGTAAATTTTCAAACTGACAGAAAGACGTTAAAATTGTTGTTATATCGACCCTAAAAATGTGTTAATCATTTGTTATTAAATTTGAAACTTCTTTTGAATTTGTTGACTATTAAAATATTTTTGTAGCAACTCTTGTTTATTTTTATCTGTACCTAACCTGGATCCCTTATATCATAGAGTAACTTATACTAGAGCAGTACTGTCATAGTAAATTTTGTAACCCCAGTAAATTCACTGCCATCTGTCGACACACTTTAAAACTAAAAATGAAGATTTATAAAAATACGATAGAATGTATTTAAATATAGATAAATGATTTTTTTTATTTGCATTAATTATTTTTATGATTTAGACCCATGTTCTTTCACTGATATGCGTTAAAATTGTTAAATAACAAACGAAACCGTCAACGCCATCTATACGACTGTAGGCCAAAACTAGTAGCGCCCTCTGAACGAGAATCAAATTTTCTTGATTTACGGGGCACGTTTTTTCCTTATAGACTGTATCCATCTATTACGGAGTTATATCTATCTTTGCTTATATCTTTTCGACGCCAACGACGGATATATCCGAACAGCAGGTCCAACGTCCAACGCCAAAGACGGATTAATCCGTCACAGACCACAGAGCAACATAGACCTACGTGCATAGAGTTAGACCAAGAAAAGCCTGCAGAGATTTTGACAGCACACGCAATGCCATAATTTCATAGAAATTTGACGTTTAAAATAAGACCTGCACTGCGTGTGCTGTCAAAATTTCTGCAGACTTCTTGGATTGACTCTATGCATAAAGTTCAATTTCAGTTTTGCCACTTCGGTGACGTGGCGTCCGAGTGACAGCTGTTGTTTAACACGGCGTCGAAAGGTTAAGGGGAAACTTTATTAAGGAAACAATTAACTAAATGCACACTAAATGACCCTTATTCAAACGAGACAAGGTCTCAAGTCGTCAGGCTAGTGCAGGGGTCGATAAACTTGGGAAGAAGAGCCAACCGCTTCTTCTACGACAGTGCTTGTGTATGTTTGTGCTTGTGTGTGTGTTGTCTAAGTAGTGGCAGTGCGGCGACACTCCTCCTTTCAGGCATTCTCGGCTCCGTTCGGCTCAGCATTGCTCCGAACTATTATTAGGGTTGACACAACTTGATGCCCCTTTGCGTGCACGACCACAGATAAGATAATAAGTAATAAGATAGAGTTAAACCAAGAAAGTCTGCAGAGATTTTGATAGCACACGCAGTGCCAGTGTTATTTATATGTCATAATTTCATAGAAGTTTAACGTTTAAAATAACACCTGCACTAGCTGTGTGTGCTGTCAAAATCTCTGCATACTTGACTTGAATTTTAACAACCCTAAATAGCCGAAAGGGATAGTTCCATACATTAGAAAGGGATAGTTCCATACATTAGAAAGGGATAGTTCCATACATTAGAAAGGGACAGCATGATTCGTCCCTGAATCACACGCTGTCAAGCTTCGGTTTTGTAGGAAGTGTCCTTTCTGTACTGTAGGAGGTACTGGTACTACTATTTATTCTGAGTGTGGTTTAGAGACAAAGTTCCATAGTGGCCTTGGAATCAAATTGGGCTCCAAAGAGCCATAATGTGGCTCACGGGCCGCGCTTTGCCGACCCCTGAGCTAATGTGTTCTTAGTGCAGGCAGTAATCAAAACAATATGTAACATCAAGACATTTACTTATTACAAAATTTTCATACACTAGATTTTTTTAGAGGGATAAGACAAAAAATCGTCCGTATGCCAAGCATTACGGGCGACTTTTCATATTACTCCGCATGAAAAACTCGTTCAATTTTACCCCAAAGCACCCAACACCTGTCCAATTTCTTATTCCAATATGCATTGCGTCTCTCACTAAGCAAAATGTGAGACGCAAATACACATTGGACAAAGAGATGGACAGATGGAATACCACCTTTAGAGGTACCTACATCTGTGGTATTTCAAATCAGAATCCGAAGAACCGAGTGATATCTTGGACATTGGACATCAACGTAGGCATCTACGTTTCTTTTCAGCTACATCACTTGTGTTTTTCCGTCGCTTTCTGCTCGCGTTTTCAATAATTTCACGCGTCTTTTCAGTTTCTTCAATACGTCTCATGGTTGTACTGACAATATCGAACGTTGATTGGGTTTCTGCTTTATATTTTTTAACTACGTTTATATTTTTCTTTTCTTCCTTGACGTTACGTTTTCTTTCAGGTTTATCGATATCTAGTGATTGTATTTGACGCTTGTTAGAAATATACATTGTTCTATAGATTTCTGCATGAGGCTGCGACGCAGTTAATGGTCCGGTTTGCAGGGTTTTCCTGGAAAATTAAAGAAATGAGATCTATTTCTCGCTGACTAGGAAAGGCTTTCTTTTCGCCCGAATTAAACTTTTCCTCTAGTAGCAAAGTACCTAATTGGATTAACTTTTTCTTTGTTTTATTTCGAGACTCGCTTTCAGTTGTATTTACACTTGCGGCAAAACTTTGCACCCTTGCATAATCTATTACAGTGGGACTATCTTTAGGGTGTCAGCCACATAGGACGCGTGCGACGAATTTTACCTTTTTTTTTCCTCGGTGTGGGAATGCTGTTACGCATCGTCCCCCTGACCTAAGGTGGGCCTATTATGGGGGGTATGTGAGACTCTCACCTCCCGGCTCTTTCCTTTGAGAAAAGAGGGGGAGGAGCCTACCCACTAAACCCACACCGGCGTTCCCCACAATATACCGTTTGGGGGGGCCTCCTGGGATCGCGAACATTCTACCACGAATTTTACCTTGTAAGTACCTACGTCTTAAGTTTTAATGGATCAGCAACGTTTACCTACGTGAAATCTTTCGATCAAAAAGGCAGCCGATTTCACGTTTAAAAGGTATTTTCTGACAGACAAGACTTTTAGTTCAAATATACAGGGTTAGTAATTATTGTATTACTTACGTACAATTTACTATCTCGAGGTGCGGTCGTCGGGCGACCAGCAGTAATAGGTTTTGTTATTAAAATCCATTCTCTACTGGATTGCATACTGGAAAACTTGAAATTTTCACGAAAAACTAATAATTCAGAAGTATGAGAACGTTGTTTATGCTAATTTGTATTTGCAAGACATTGTCAAAAATAATAGACATTCTTTTACTTCAAGCAACTTCAAGGAGACTTCAAGGCTTTGCTTCAAGGTTCACTCTCGGTTTTGCTCTCGGTTCACTGCTGTATTCTGGCCAAATTCTGGCTGTGTTGTTCAGATTATGTTAAAAAAAGTTAAGGCGGCATAGAATGCATTTATGGCTTTAACTACCTTTTTACAAGCTTTTTATTAAATTGCAATGGCCCCTCTGCCGAAAACCTTGCACAATTGTGCATACTTTTGTATGGATTGACGTTTATCTGACATGAGTGACATGGCTATTTGTACGTTACATACAAAAATAGCCATACATTTGACGTGCTCCGCCTCCCCGCAAAAATCGGCACTGTTTTGTACAGAAAATGACAGACAAGGCGTCTCCGCTATGTTTGTACGGGTCAAATCTTGCAAGTTAAATTTGACCCACTTCCCGACTTCCAATGAAGCTGAAAATTTGCATACCTACATATGTAAGTCGGGTGACAATGCAGTATTATGATACCATCGAGCTGCTCTGATTATGTTGAAGTAGCTATGATGGAGACAGGGTGTGGCCATAGGAACTGTGATAAAACCACGATAAAACAAAGAAACTTAATTGTGTTTGAAGTTTTTAGAATTGTCTCGATGAGTAGTTGCCTGTGGAAATTATTGTTATATTATGAGAAAAAAGTAGATAGCGATAAAAGCTTGTACCTACCAAAAATGAAATTTTTGCCAAAAACTTATTAAGTACTTACTGTTTCATGTTAGTACATCGCGATTAAGCTACATTTCATAAGCTAAAAAAAATACTTACTCACAGCGAACTTACAATGGTCTTTAGTACTCTAATACTGTAATACTGGCACACATTTTCCAAAAACAAAACGACTGAAAAATAAATATATCTAGATAACCGAACCTGCTGATTAAATTTCACGAGAAAATGGTTGAGAAATGCGAGACCTGCAGAGGAGAACATCCGGGCATAAGTAAGCATTTTTGCCCAAGCTACTCGTTCAATTATTGTGTTATTTTTGGTAGAAACTTTAGATAGAAATACACATTTTAAGTAGCATCTTTTAATGTCGCAGTCGAGTATATAAAATTACATCAATTGTCATTTATTTAATTTACAAAAACTTATTAAAAACACGTTACACTTTCTTCGTAAAATCAATTCTCTCTGGCTTCGCTCTATCTATCTTCGCTTTCTCCTTCACGAGGACACGCGAAGGCACACCTTCCCTCGCTTCTTCCGTCGCTTCGCGAAGAAACGCTTGCTTCGCTAGCGAATGCACAGTAACCGATGCTTCCTTAGCCGTTACTTCCTTATCGGTAACTTCCTTTATTACCGACTTGGATATATCCCCTTTAGTCACTGGTTTCGGTGGTAATTTAGGTTTTTCTGACTCGATATTAACGGTATAGTTCTCGTTAGATCCAGAGCCTGGTTTGTTAATTGGTTTTAAGTTGACGGTGTAGCCGTTCTTTATTGAGGCGTGTTTTATTTCGACCATTGCGCTTCGTACTAACATTATTTGATAAAGTTGAGTTCCTGGAAAGATATAACGAAAGACGGTTAGCTTTATACGGTATACAATTGATAAAAAAAGTTATTCAGCGGCAAAGATATTATAGCGATTAACGAATCAAGAATGTGACTTTTATTGGTGACTTCGATATCATTTCCCTTGGCTGGAGGTAAGTACACAGCAGCAGAAGTTGCTAAGCGGGCGAGGTGTTCAAAATGATCTTGACGCGACTTTATTGTTAAGAGAATAAGGTGTGTCAAGGTAATTTAGAACACCTCGCCCGCTTAGCAACTTCTGCTTACTGTACATAAATAGAGAGTAGAGGGATAATACGTCTTCACAACATCCTGATACGTAAAACCTACCTATGTATTTTTTTAAATCAAGAGTAAAAGAAGATTGAACTATTTTTATCGCACGAATCAAAAAAGTCCTGCTTTATTGACCTTCATACCCAATTTCCACCGTCACGCACATCCTCTTTACCCTCTCTCTTCCTTAGCTCGAAATTCCCCATATATAATAGTTCGTGCGTGAACAATATTAGGTATATCTTCGGCACTGTAAAAGTTTCCCATAATTGGAAGACAATTTTTAGATTCTCGACGACAATGCCACTGAATTTATATTTGTTATAAAACGATTAAAATTGTGTCAATGACACGCCTGAATGGACTAATTCTGAACTGACCAGGAACTAACTAACCTTGGTATTACGGAGTATCCTTTTTAAGGTAACCTACCTAAAAGTTACTGTCTTCAATAAACTGTAGAATAAAATGCGCTACATCGTGACATGTGCGGATCTGCATCTGCACGCCGCTTTGTTGTATGAGCGATTGAGCGAAACAGTGCTATGCACGTATACAACGACTTGCCACAAGGCGTACAGATCCACATCCTATATTTAGAGTAGTTTTGCAGTGCATATGAAAAAAAAAAAGAAAAAAAATTGTTTGCACACACAAAAAAGGGTTTTACAGTATGGAATACCTATACATGAAGTCAAGTTGCATGCATACAGCGGTACTTCTATAGAGAACAGTATGAACAGGGGTCCCCAATCTAGGCATAGCCTGTATCTTAATTGGGCGACCTTGAATTAAAAACTAGATTGAAAAAAGTATGCCTAAAGGTAAAGATAGGTGCTAAAGGTGTATAAAAGAATGCTGCAGTATTTAGATATACCTACCTACTACCTACTTGTCCTACTGGCATAAATGTATCATACTTACACACAGGGACAGTCGTAGGTCGTTGTCGTATGCAGCATTGCGGACGCTTGCAAAATCAACTGGCTGTGAAATAATTTTGGACAGCTTTTCCCTAGCAGTGGACTCGTATAATGATAGAAAGACCAAAGCTGGTCTACTTACCAACACTAGCTACAATGAGTAGCTCCGGTATGAGCCCCAGGGCTCCAATGACCACGGAGTATATCATGATAGCCAACGTGAGAACCCCCACGGCGTAGTACAAGTACGCTCGAAGGAGCACTATGTCGTTCTGAAATAAATATGTATGACTTTCAGAAACTTTAATCTAGGTTGTGTTTTATAAGACTATCTTGACCTATCTTGGCCTTTGATAAGACAAACAGAGCTTACCGGTTATAGGCCTTTTGCCTGCACATGGCCTCTAAAAATGTTGTTTTTAGAAATCTTATATAAATGCCTGCTAAGAACAAAATACATTTTTTTACAGCAGCTAACTAAAGACATTTTAAAATCAACAAAGCTAGTGTAAAAGAAGCTCATATTCATGATGGCGCCATTAATTTGTTGAATTTCTACACTAACTGCATATACTTAGTAAACATATCGTATCGTATCCGTGTCTCGGAAAGATACCTATTTTTGTTCCACACAACTAGTAAACATATATATATCTCTCTCATAGAGATACCTATTTGTCTTATTAGGGAATTGGCCAATTAATACAAAAGTAGATATAATAAGCAGTGGATATAGAATTCAAAAGCTCAAAATCATCATACCCGCCACATAGCACATATAACCAGCGCGTTGGAAGCGATTTCCACGGCATACGCGATGATGCAAGAAGGTATGAAGTCCGGCCCATCCTCTTCCTTATCAGTGGTTTCGCTTAAAGCCTGGAGTAGCAGCGGAGTGAAGCTTGCTTCTTCTCCTTTCGATATTTCTACGAGTACGGTTAACTGAAAAACAAGATTACACGTCAGTTCCATCGCCGGTTAGTAAGTTTTTTATGGATGGAGTTGGAGAGATGTACACCTAACACTAAACTAAAGCTATGTTTTTCTACTTGTGGGTGGCGATCCCCTGGGGGCGAAGCTTTTCCTTTAGGATTGCATAGCCCAAGTAAATATTAAAAAAACAACTGGTTTCAAATATCTAAGGGTCGCGAGATATACGTATAGACGACCGGTCCGGCCTAGTGGGTAGTGACCCTGCTTTGTGTGAAGCCGATGGTCCTGGGTTCGAATCCTGGTAAGAGCATTCATTTGTGTGATGAGCACAGATATTTGTTCCTGAGTCATGGATGTTTTCTATGTATATATTATATATATCGTTGTCTGAGTACCCACAACACAAGCCTTCTTGGGCTAACCGGAATTTAGTCAATTTGTGTAAGAATGTCCCTATAATATTTATTATTATTTATCTAAGAGGTCAAGGGGGGGACGTCATGAACGTCGTCGGTTCAAAAACATTTTTAGTAGTAACAGTTGGTTTTAAGCCTGTGTATACAGTTTCAAATCACGTTTTGATTTGGTAGGCCGATGATCTTATTCAACAGCAAATATATCTATGTGCACTTTAAGTGTGAACTCTAGTAACTTTAACAGGAACCGATTAAGTGGGATAGGATGGACTCACCCCCAAAATAATATTTAAGCAAGCAAGCGTCAGCGCACCGGTCCTCACACTGGCCACCCAGCAACATTGCTGCAACTTAAAATTAAGCACACTTTTCTTCACATACTCCCCAAACTTTTCCATCGCGACACGACCGCCAACGGCCGACGGGTGCACAAAAATGTATATTAACTGATACGCTAATTAGGATGTCGCTAATGAACAAGGTCGTAATTTATTTGGCGCTGAAATTTACGATGTGACATTAGCCTATTATTTTACTAGACTAGCGATTGGATTGCGGGGTACCGATGGATGAGCACGGCCTAGGTAAATTGAAATTGAAATCATTTATTGCATATCACATAGCATGTACCTGTACTTAAATATAAGCTGTTCATGTGACGCCCTGTTAGGGCACGGCAACATAGTTCCACATAGGGAAACATACTTATTTAATCTAAAATTATACATATTATTATTTACATATGAGCCTAATAATTAATTAATTATTTTACATTTAAATAAAATCTGCCATGCACAATATTAATTACAATTACAATTAATTTACGATCACAAGTATCACAAAAGAGATATTAAATATCTTCAAAAAATTCTCTAATATTATAGTAACATTCATCTAACAGAAATGTTTTTAGTTTCTTGCTAAACAGGCTTAATTTACTCTCGTTTTTTATGTTATTTGGGAGGTCATTCTCGTGGAGTTATTTGCCTTTATCCCTTGTTTAGCTTTACCTAATTATGATGATGATTATCGAATTTTAACAATTTTAGGACCTTACGTCGTCTCTATATTTTTATTTAGTAGTAATTTTTAGTGTTTCGTACCCAAAGAGTAAATCGGGACCCTATTACTAAGACTCCGCTGTCCGTCTGTCTGTCACCAGGCTGTATCTCATGAACCGTGATAGCTAGACAGTTGAAAATTTCACAAATGATGTATTTCTGTTGCCGCTACAACAACAAATACTAAAAAGTACGGAACCCTCGGTGGGCGAGTCCGACTAGCACTTGTCCGGTTTTTTATTTTTAATGTCATACTTCTGATTAATATAATAAGGATGTCCTTTGGAACGTAATAAACATCGTTTCTGACATTAAAGGGGGCTAATTAATAGAATGTTTTTGACAAATAAATTATTTATTTACATATTAACAAGTCCTGTGATATGCACGCATCAGCTTGCAGCTGCTAGTGTATTAAATAATATAAGAATAAAAATATTCAATTACCTATAAGTATATTTCAAAACATAAATCAGTCACTTCGTCACAAACCTACATTTAAGTGTAACCTTATTTTGATTTATAACAGTAATACATTTTATCAAACAAGCACATGATTCAATCATCGTTTATCACATTCTTGCTTTCATGTTTTTTCACCTTCTCATTCCTCCCAAAGAAGCTACGCTTACGTTTCACTTCCTTTCCCTTCTCTTCCTTCCCTTTCACTTCTTTAGCCGTCTCTTCCTTATCAACAACTTCCTTAGCAAGCTCTTCCTTCGCTGGCGAATGTACTATAACCGTTGCCTTTTCTTCCTCGACTACTGTTACATGTTCTTGAACAGAAGGTACTGAGCTTTGCCACCCTGGTTCTTCTTTATAAGGTACTAATGAACTTCTATATGGTTCTCTACCAAAGGGAACCAATGAACTGCTTCGTCTATAAAGTTCTCTATCATAAGGATTAGCTGAGCGTCGTCTATAAGGTTCGATAACAACACTGTACCTATCTCTTGTGCCTGGTACATATCGACCGCTCGTTTTTCGATATCTGACCACGTAATCGTTCTCGTTCTGTTTTAAAGCCTGTTTTATTTCGATCATTGCGCTACGCAGTAACAGTAGGATGTAGATTTGGTGTCCTGTGACCAAGAAGGAGAAACATTATTACTTATAGTGTGAGGTGTGACATGGCAATCGTCTGTGACATTGTAGAGAAATTGGAATTTTAAGAGCGACAATTCCTACGATGTTGAATTACTTAAAGGCTTCAACAGGTAGACTTTATCGGTGCTGTAGCAGAATTGTATTTTCATTTCTCATGCTCTGAAAGTGGGCCGTTTTTATTTTAAAACGTGTGCAGAAAATGATACGTTTCTGCTCTAGAGCACTGTACTATCTAAGTGCGTTTTCTTCTCTTTATTACGATAAGCAATTAAAATTTTGGTTTTAAATGGATTTGTTGTACAAAGTCGCGGCCTTTTTGCGACAGCAAAAAAACTCTTTCGAAAAGTGATGTCTGTGCCCCCTAAGTGATGACTGTATGACCTATCGCTCTCCATGTAAGGTACCTACTTGATTAACACGTATGTACCAAATAGGGTCCAGCGAACTTACCAATGCTGGCGGCAATGAGGAACTTCACGGTTAGTTCTTGAGGTGCGAACATCACGGAGTAAGCCATAAGCGCAGCCGTCAGGACTCCGAAGGCAAAGTACATGTAGACACGAAGCAGTATGAGGTCGTTCTGCAAAACAATGCATTTAAGCACAGCTAAATTTTCTTCTTTATACCCTATGTTAGCTGCCGCTCCGTTGGTGCGTTGAGAAACGACAGCCATCCAAACACGTCAAATAATGGTGTAATAGCTAGCATAACTATTGAAACTTTGTCAGATAGTTTAGATGCTATTGTGGAGAAAAAAATCGTCAGCAGGTTGTATGGCGGTAGAAAGACCATCAGCCAGGGCTCGGAACCGGTATTTAAAAAAAACCCCGAAATAGCCCAATATTATTAGCCTAATTTATGATAACTATATATCTTTATGAATACTGGATACAGGCCATATCAGTTGCCATAACTGTCTGCCTGCTTATTAAATAATAATAATAATATTTTGAATTATTTTATGCTCTTTACGTAGGACTGACGAATCATTAAATAATTTCACGGTTTAGACTGACTTGCTTTAGTCACTAGCGCGACATGTTTCGGAGAGCCTAGGTCTCCTTTCTCAAGCACTAATAGTGCGAGCAGCGTTCACGACGACCGCGCGTGTATTGCGTACTGCCGCGCGCCGAGAAAGCCGGTTGGGGGAGGTATGTCTCACAACAGTTTAAATTCGATGACTGAATCATTTATTTAGGTAACAACTGTATTATTAGATTGTCCCATTAAAAATTAAATAATAAACCAAAGAACGAAAAATAACGTAATAATACCGGTTTTTTGTATGGAACAAATACCGGGTTCCGAGTTTCGACCGCTGCCATCAGCTGATGCCCTGAAGGCCGTAACGCAGAAGCCAGATTCCACAAGATACGGAAGCAGCTCAGCACTAGACCGGAAAATTAAGTGGTGCTAATGCCAGCGCTCAATATATAAAGACCGTGCGTGTTAAACTGTTGGAGGGTCTGCCATGTCATAACCTGAATCGAAAGCGAAAACAATTCACGCTTCTAAGCAGCTGCTCCCTCTCCCTACAGGCCTAACAGGCCTACACTTCACGCTGACTCTATTTCGCATAGTAGGGTCTGCCATCTAGTGGCTTAAATCTTAAAATGGAAACTTGACAATGCTTCGCGCCAATAAATAGGGGGCTTCTGTTCTGCAGTTCATGAACCCTATAGTAAATGTAGTGTACCTAATAACTAACAGCATTTATACGTCATTATGACGCCATAATTACGTCATTATGACGTCGCTGACGTCACTTTGCTACAAACATACCCGTATTATACCGCACAACAGCACTACATTAGAGCCAAGTTCGACAGCGTAGACAATCATGCAGGAAGGTCCGTAATTAGGAGGCTCCTCAGAAATGCCGTTTAGGACCTTGAGCAGTAGAGGTTCGAAACTCTCTTCCGCGAAAAACATCAGTGTTGATACCTTAAAATAAACACTAAATTAAAACGGAACTTAAAGTTTAAAGCTTTATCAATGCGAACGGCTAAGGAGTGGAATTCACTTCCCGCAAATCTATTCCTAGTCCACTATAACTTGAATCTTTTTAAATCTTCATTTTGAGTAGTCAAAATTGTTTTGAGAAGTTTTTATTTGTGGGCGGCTAGAGGATGCGGCACCGTATTTTGGATACCTACCATCTTTCACACTATTAACCGACAATTCATAAAGCTTTTTGGGACCGATTTTTGAATTTCGAGCGCTCGATTTCGTGTGGCTCTCTTCAATACCATCTCCACTACAGGTCATTTAAATTCTACTAATAGAATTGAAAACGAATCAATACCAATTAAATTCCCAATCTCAATCGCTCGTATTTCAGAAATAGCATTTCGCCGTTTTCCACAGAATTTCGAGTGACGAAAAGATGTAAGCTCCACCGGTGTTCATACATACATACATATAATCACGCCTATTTCCCGGAGGGGTAGGCAGAGATCACGGATTTCCACTTGCTACGATCCTGGCATACCTCTTTCGCTTCCTTCACTTTCATAACATTCCTCATACACGCTCGCCGGCGCCGATTTAGGGTGCTCTTGACCTGGCCTTTCTTCAGGAGTTAGGAAATATCTCTTAGACAGTACAAAGTTTATATTAGAAATCACTTACACCAATCACAATATGTAAACAAGCGAACGCCAGAAGCCCCGATTTCAATGGGGCCATGAAGCAGCATAGTTCCAACTTGAAATTGATCACGTGTCTTTTAAACAAATTCACATATTTCTCCATGTTGGTAAACGTCCACTGCCCAACGGCGGGAGCACGAAAATACAGCAATTAACTATTTAATTAGGATGTAATTGAAAAGGCCGCGAAAGTTTGGGGTTTGGGTGTTAAATTTTGCACTAGGTTAATAGATAAATTAGTTTGATTGGGTACTTTCAAGGTTTTCATAGTGAATTTTGATATTTTTGATCATGAACTGTTCTACGTAATTCCGAAAGTCTACCGCGGACCACTTCGGTTTCGTCTAGACTCTATAAGCATACCTCTCTATTCTCTAGCGGCCCGATTGAACGAAACAAAACAAAAGCCAGTTCCAGTTAATAATGATTCACATTGGAGATAGTTTGTACCTACTAGTATTAGCACTTTGAACCCCAAGAGGCTATCGCTCGAATATTCAAGAACGATAGAGAGGCATACCTGACGTTTTTCGATGTTGACGGTAGACTCTCAGTTTCCGGCGGATGATATTTCATTTCGGACACATAGCAAGAAGGGGATGGTAGAGTATATGTAAAACGGTGTCGTTGCTGATGCATTGGGCCACCTACCTGGACCCGACTCGAACTAAGGTAATATATTTTATTTGTACTGTGTTGCGTAAAGAATTGTGCTATCTCTTGGAACTTGGCATTAAATTGCTGATATGATTGACAAAATAGTACCTATTTTGAACTGGGAGGACATAACCAAACGGAGTAGCCATGAACAGGCGTTCCCCTCTCTTGAAACTCTATAAGCAATGGACATACACATTGTATTGACTGACGTTTATCATGCGTTTATCTGACATTGTTAATTTTACTTTACGTATACATTTGACGAGCCCCTCCCCCGCAAAAATCGGCAGACTGTTTTGTACAGAAAATTACACACACCTAAATTCACGTTTGGTTATATCCTCCAAGATTTTGATGCCCTATTGCATATCTGGTAGTAATTTGAAACTAATTAGATACATGTATTTGTAAGTCCCTAATAATATACTACAACTGATGACAACCGAAGTCAGGCCTAGAGTTGTTTGTTGTGATTCATATCGATTTTGATTAAGTAATTTTAAAATCTAAATATTTGAACGATCAAAACTATAACTTGTTACAAGAACTACTCGTATTCCAGCTATCTGACTATTAGGTGTTAAAATGAAAGTTTTTAAATCTACTTTGGCTTCAATGAAAAGGACGGATTAAAACAAACAGCTAGTAAAATATCAATAAACCGTTTATTGTTTTATAGTCTTGTGCCATACTCTTACTGATAGCTCTATTTAATTTAATTATGTAACATCTTATTCTTCACACTTTAATCCTAAATTCACTTTCATTTCACATCCAATTTTTTCTTGTCAGAGCCTTTCGTTTTACCTTCATCAGCTTGGCTTTTCTTCCTTCCAAATATCGACCGTTTCTGTTTCTTGATATTCTTATCCGATTCTTTTGTTTCTTCCCCTTTAGCTACCTCTTTAGTCTCTTTCTTTTCTGATACTCCTTTAGTTTTTTCCTCCTTAACTACCTCTTTTGTTTCTTCCTCTTTAGCTACCCCTTTAGTCTTTTTGTTTTTTGATACTCCTTTAGTTTTTTCCACGTTAACTACCTCTTTTGTTTCTTCCCCTTTAGCCACCTCTTTAGTCTCTTTCTTTTTTGATACTTCTTCAGTTTTTTCCGCTTTAATTATCTCTTTTGTATCTTCCCCTGTAGCTACTTCTTTTTTTTCCTCTTTAACGCCGACTTTCTCCGTCTCTTTCTGTTCGTTCTCGTTTTCTTCTTTAATCGGTTCTTCTTTAGGCACTTTGATTGCAATAAATTTATAAGGATACCTTAATGCCTTCGATTTTTTTATTGTTTCTGGCGCTGCTTCTATATTTGAATTTTCGTCTTTTACTGTTTTGCTGGTCGTTGGTTGAATATCTTCAACAGTTTTTCTTAACTTTGGTTCAGTTGCATCTTTAACTTCTCTTGGCTTTGGTTCCTCAATATCAATTGTTTTCTTCGGTTCAGGAATAGCCTTAACCTCTTCTATGTTTAATTCTATAGTGCCGTCTGTTTCTTTCGCCGTTGTCTTAGGTAGAGTTGTGGCAGGCGGTACGATCTCCGAATTATTTCTAGAACTAGGACTATATATTTCGTATGTTTGTAGAGGATAGTCACCGGGAGCTTCAATGTCATGTTTATAATAGACTGGATAATTTTGGTAGAAGTATTCAAACCTCTCTGCTTCATGTTTTAAATCTACCATCATACTGCGTACTAATAGAATTATGTAGACCTGGTACGCTGAAAAAAAGTTTATAACTGTTAAGATTCTGAATAAATGGGTAAAATAAAGGAATACATTTAGACTAATTTATTTTCTAGTTTTCAATCATTTAGCATTTCTAATACCGTAGATAGAGTGTGATTGTTTCTTGTGGAAGTTCTTGAAGGAGGCCTATGACAAGTAGTGGAAGATTTTTGACCGATATGCTGGTGATGATGTTTTACATACTATATTATGATGAGATGAATCTCTCCGCCGTTGTGTCTTAGTTTGTAGCACAGGGCGGACACGCTATACATCAAAAATCACTTGCGTTTCTATGTGTGAACGGCACGTCTGTACGCGCGTCATGCGTCATTGTGTAAGTTGCTTAAAAATAGTACTGAGCGGTCGGCAAACGGCCGTCAATCTGCTGTCGCGGGGCGAGGTAATTCGAGTCGGGGCGGGGCGGTGAGTGGCAGTTCTGTATGATAATACTATTACTTTTATTCTTTAGTTTGTAGCCCGTCCAGGGAGCAATCGAGTGGAGTTTTTAAACGTGTCTGAGTAAAACCTACACTACATACTACATTACTATGGTATCCGGGGAAAACAATGCAATTCTACAGAAACATCTGGATGTTTCTGAACTGGTTTTGAAATTTTTCTCCGGCGTCGGCAACGTTTCTACGTTGGCAGTTCTAGAGTTGGGTTGTGTTGATAGTCCTAGAGTTGTGTCATTCTCGAGAACGTTCTCCGTTGTGGTATACGTTCTTGCTCTACTGTTTCACATAGTAAAGCAGGGCCGGCTTGTGGTAGATGTACTTGTGGTAAATAATATTTAAACTTAATAACTAGTGACACCATTAGTCACCATTAGTATTAAGATTATATTACCATGCCCTAACAGAGTACCAGTACCATGTACCGACTTTATAATGTTTCAATACCATCCTATGTAAAAATGATCATGGACGCAATAAAGATATATGAATATGAATATCTACAAAGGATACTTACTCAGGCTTATAACCAGTGTGCAGGTGTGTAGTACACTCAGAACCCCGATGACCATAGAGTAGACCAGCACGGTAGAAGCCAGCATGGCCAAGCCGCAGTATGTGTAGTAGGTGAGTAGCACGATGTCTTTCTAAACGGCAAACATACAAACATTAACACACGTTTTAGGCATCAAGGATGTGAAATATCACATAGCATTTACAAACTGTTGCATAGTCTAGTGCAGGGACGACAAACCGCTGCTCACGAGCCGCACGTGCCTTTTAGAGGTACGATTGGGACCAGTGCTGGCCCGAGTCCTTGATCAGGGTAGAGCGAAATCGGGTTTTGGCGCCCTTCGTTGAAGCTTTTTACCAAAAAGTAAACGAACCGTATTTTGGGCCCGCGTCACATTCGCGTCTTTTAAAACTTAATTTTTTTTTCTCATTTGCCATTTTGGCGCCCCCCTTGCCATCCGGCGCCTAGAGCGGCCGCTCCACTCGCTCTACCCTAGACCCGGCCCTGATTGGGACTCTTTATTAAGCCAACCAAAACATAGGTCTTATTTTAGAGTTCTTACACCACTGAAAACAATATTTGCGTTTGTATCTTAATGACTATCAGAGCAGCCGTAAGCCAAGCGCGCCTAAACAATTAAGTAGAATATCACTGGAAAAATTTAGGCCATGATCACACAATTATCAACTACGTTTCAAGTAGGTATCATGACTTCGAGTACCTACCTCCTTCCTTCAGAAACCTTCCTTGGGCCTTGTAAATATCATGCGTCTAGTCAAAATTATAATATAGACATAATCAAACGATTTAGTGATAATTTCTGGCTGTAGTATCTATTCGCCGTAAACGTAGAAAACTGCGAGGAAACCGCGTAAGGCAGGGCGCGCTGATGCGAACTCATATCGCATGCCAAGACCCATTTTTGGTTGCTAAGCCAATGAAGTACAAATGGTGGTGACCACCGCCGAAGTAAGAAGAAATGGGCCCGAACCAAGCCAACGTCAACGGAGTCAACCTGAACACCGAAATCAGCAATCAAGTCGTCGATGCAGGCAACAGCGCACAGCTAACCCACTCATTCAACAACAGCCTGCACCCGCACCACCTGCATCGGCCAGCGCACCGCTGAAGATACCTGATTTTTGGCGAGTCGCGCGAATTTGGTTCGCCAGTTTCGAGCACGCTACGAGGGACTTAGACAGAAGCAGTTAGGTATGTATGTACTTACCCGATACCTCGCACACAGCAGAAGCACAGCCAGGCACAGATCGGCGCTATATGCAAAGGCGCATGTCGACTTGATGTATTCTCCGTCCATGTAGCTTTGCTGCGCGTTCATCATAAGCGGAGGAAAAACTGCGGTCGATACTGCTATTAGGCATATCATCTGTAATATCAAGGACCAATGTAATATCGCCTGATTTGAACAGATAGGGAACCACACGCACAGAACTCTCCGGCCGTGCGGGCCCTAAGACTTTTGAACTCGCTTCTGTCATGGGCACCAGCAAGTGATATTTTTGCAACTTCTTGGGCGAATATATGTCGGACATGTCTGGCATACTGTGAAACTCTGGATGTCACTTGAAATTGTTTTGTTGTCTGTCATTTTTTGTATAGGGTGGGAGAGAATTTATCACTGGCCCACCCTATACAAAAAATGACAGACAACAAAACAATTTCAAGTGACATCCAGAGTTTCACAGTATGCCAGACATGTCCGACATATATTCGCCCAAGAAGTTGCAAAAATATCACTTGCTGGTGCCCATGACAGAAGCGAGTTCAAAAGTATATATACTTTTTCTTTTTCATTAATTTGTATAGTGCATTAGTTTTACTGTATTTAACGCTGTACAAATTTTGTATGTAACAATAAATAAATAGTTGTTTTAATAGGGAACGTGCGTGAACTGTAGGGGGCAGAGCAAAACCAACTTATTTATTAATACGAAGCTCAAGTTTCTAATTTAGACCATAATATATACTTACCTAATTTTCCGTCTTGATTATTTATCTTTTATAATTCTTAATAAAATGGACTTTACTTTTATATGATACCCTCGAAACGCTTATGATTCTATTTAAGTATTTTACTTTATAGTTCATATTATATTCTCAATCATGATTGAACAGTCAAAGTGGCCTTATGCAACAAATCCTTAGTAACCAAGAAGTGTTACAAAATATTTGGCCACTTTGTCATTGTGTTTGTGTGCTAACACTTAAAACTACAGAATATCAGTCACGTACTTACATTTGAAATCACATTGAAGTATCCACACAGCAATATTCCAGCTTTAACACTAAACACGAAACAACACAAGTCCAATCTAAAGTTGAGAATCGCGGCTTTGAGATCATTGTAGAAAGTTTGCAAGTCACACATTATCACTAATTCTCGGCTTTCAATCACTAATTTTCAATAATACAGATTTGACAAATTATGTAGGATTATGTAGTAGGAAGCAAATTATGTAGATTAAAGCGATTATTTCTTATAAGAAAATAATGTTTACAAGGCACACATTATAAATTATTTGGGCTTCAATCAGTCATTATTAAAAATACACAGGATTTGATTCCTTTAAATTAGAATGTACTTAGACTGAGGATTTTTCTAAAAAAAAAATATTAAAACCAAAAAAAAACATGCTTTATTAAAGCTCTTATCGTTCAGTGGCCTTAAATAAGACTCGATTTAAACATGAAATTTATGAGTGAACCTACAAAATTATGACATCCTCGCAGGACCCAGGACAACTTTTGCGCTTTTGAATTTGGAACTTTCTGTTACTTTTATTTGAGTTTAAAACACGAATTTAATTTGTACTTGTACAAGTACACGGGGACATACGAGGCTAATCTTGCAATAAACACTATAATAGTGGTTTCGATGTTACTAAAATGTGTGACCTAATTTTCAGCGAAGCGTGGACTATCCGGTGAACAGTTTAGTGAAATGGACAGTATTCGGGATAAGTAGGATGCGTGTAATAGTAGAGGTCAACATAAATGCGTTACGTGTTTAATTAAATTACGCCCTTCAATTTGACGTGATGAATGGGCGTTACTTTGGCAAAGTCGTATCTGTTGTTTAAACTTATATGAACGTGTTCTTTTATAAATGGCTTAAGAAGGGCACAAGGCACTAAAACATGCTGAAATACATTTTTGTCATAATGTTATAAGGATAAAATAAAACCACAGTTTATAAAAAATTTAACTTTATTTATACTTCATAGGATCAATATTGATAAAATTCCGAATAAAAGATACAAATAGGAATGAACGTAATTGAAGGCGCGATGAGTACAGTCCACTCAATAAATGTGACGTTTTCAATCAAAAGGTACCACATTGTCGGTTGTCGATAAGGTTGATTTCTAATTGAAGCTATATGGAAATAGCGCCTTACTGACAAGCGACAATAGCCCTTTTGGTTGAAAATGGCACAAATGTTTAATATCATACAGCAGTGCCAAGTTTATAAGATTGAAGATAAAATACATAGTTATGAGCAGAATAGTCCTAAAGTAAAGACGATAATCACGAAGAATTGCGTACAATCGGGGACATTCCCGGTGAACCACCTTAAGGGCAATCGTTTAAACGTCTTGCAGGCGGTCAGACGATATAATAAAAGTGATGAATAGCATGGCACAAACATATTCCTAGGCCAGCTGTACATAAACTATGCCAATAGGCTTCGGGCAGTGTTGGGGATCTAGCTTACTAGTCTCTTCGATACCGCGGGGCAAGGCACTGACAAAATACTATTTTATAGGACCGAAAACCTGCATTTTAAGGTCTCCGGCAAGCTCGGTTCTCCATCCAAACGTAGTTCCGCCGATTCGGCCGAGCTTGCCGGGGACTCCTTAAGGTATTTATACGAACCGGTATTTGACATGAACGTATGTTGTCTAACTAGGATGAAATACATAAAATCTAAGGTTTATCAAAGCCTCCTAAGGCCCAGCCAAACAAATAAAACATCAAAAATTTGCCACTGAAATTTCAATCAATCAATCATTTATTCCACATAATGGTTACACAGGTCAGATGGAATATAAAATAATTATTGATCGCATTATGTACCCTTTTGTGCGCAGCAAATAAGGAGAAAAGCACTTTCATAATAATAAAATAAATCGAGGTTTCACTTAGTTCTAGGTATTAGTTACGATTTCTTCTAAGTATTCATTTAGAGAATTTGAACCTACAGTGTAGGACATAGAGTTGATTTTGCGTTGTTTGAAAATTGAACGAAACAGTGCAAAAGCTACTTTGTTCCAAATGTATATGATTTAAATTTCATAGAACTAAAGAAGTACTATAGGTAGGACCTTGGGCCTTAGGAGGATAGATGAATCAATAGACGGCTACAAATCAAACTTACCGAAAAATCAATTTTCATTTGTCAAAACGATTCAAGTTATACAACGAAATGGAAGGCCTTTTTAAAGGCCTTTGGGCGGCTAAATATAAATTGCAGTAAGCATTTATTTCGGTATTTTAGGGAATATTACGCGAAACTCTGCGTAGGGGGCGCCACTACCACAATCTGATGGTCTATCGGGAAACAAAAAAATCGAAATTTCGTTATCTAACATCTCTGTCACACTTGCATATTCGAGCGATAAAGAGGCAGATTTACCGGTAGGTCCTCTGTAAACAAACCGCCTTTATGCATCAATGTCATATTTTATTATCTCTGAAAACTTGTCAAAAACCTGGTAAAGGTACAGTATGTATAAGTTACTCTATGGTTTACTAAAAAGGCTAGTGCTGCACTCTGGTGGCAGAACATTGCAGTAATATCTAATTATTATTCTAGTCTATATTATTTTGAATCTGACATATTAATTATTATTATTGTATTCATTATTTAAATTTATTGGATTTTGATTTTATTGTTAAAAGTTTTGTTTTTATTTTTAATGAATTTACTAACACATAGCTATAACGATGGTACTAACAATATTGTATGGAATTTTGAATATTCTGAAATAAAGTTTTTTTTTTTTTATATCCCCTATTCCGAATTGCAGGATGTGAATTTTGATACCGGTACGTTTTTTTATTAGTAAATTGTGTAAAATATCACTATTCTGGCTATAGCGGTCCCTTCGCATCAAAAAAGGCGTTTCATAAAATTATTACAAATTGTCATTATATCTGAACATGCTTTCAACAGATCAAATCTGTGTATTAAAAATACGAAATAATAATTACTAATAAATATTTTTCGCGTCTTCAATGTATGCAAAGGCAATATTGGCAAAACATTATTTAATATTATGGGATTGACTGTACTTTAGCATTGATATAGGTAAGTGACATTCTATTATTATAAGTATGTTCCCAATATACAGATATTTAAGAGGAAAGGGGACGATCGATTCTCCATACAAAGGTAGTCCTCATTTTCCTCCCTAGATATTGACATTATGGAAAATATTTTTACAGAATTTTATGTATTTTAGTCATAGCTATTAATTATTATAAAAGTTAGAAACGAAAAACAGGTTTCATACAACATTTTAAATGCTCTTAGTTCTTATCATAATGAAAAAATCGAAAAAAAAACAAACGGTCTATGATTAATATACATCGAATCGTGTAAAAGTATTTTCAATAATGTTAATTTAATATCCAGAGAGGAAAATGGGGAATACGTTTGTATGGAAAGGCGGTTTCGGGGCGGTCGTCCCCCTTCGCCTTAATGAACATTTAAAATTAAAATATCATCATCATAGTACAGTGAGCAGCAGAAGCTGCTAAGCTGGCGAGGTCTCCAAAATGAACTGAACACAACTTCAAATAAGAGTGAGTAGGTTTCTGCCGCGAACTGTACAGTCACGATTATAAAATGCATGCGCTTTTTCATATGTTTTAAATATAACAACCCTGTTATTTCAATCGTCCGGGCTATGATAATCGCATGGTAGGTCGTAGGACTGTTTGTCACAAACGAGGTACGAAAAATAAGAAAAACATATAGACATAATTATAATCGCGACCATAATACCTTTATGTTGGTATATAGATAGGTATAGTTCTTTAATAGAGTAATGGTAAATTAGTTAATAGTATGTATGTATCTTTGAAGAATAATTTCTCAAATGCATTTCCATTGTATCAACTCAAATGAAGCAAAGCAACAGACGGTAATACACATTATACATAATATATAATGACATCTTAAAAATTGCTTTCATACAACATTATACCTTAAAGGCAACCCGAAAAAAATCATAAGAAAATAAACATTTTATTTCGATAAACATAATTATTATATTTCAACGAACTTCTTAAAATAATTAAAACCTTCAACCATGGCGTAATTCAATTACTAAAAATACATAATGGTGGTCTCGTTATTATAAATTATAAGATATAATCAATATAATCAGACATAGATGTAACTTAGGGAAAAAGACACGATTGCCCTTAAAAGCAAAATTGCAAACTGTATACTTTTTCAAGATTGCCTACCGTGCCGAAAATTACATTGCCCTGCATTTATGGGAGAATATCGACCATTATTATCAGAGCCCGGAATTTTCGCGGCAAAACAAAAGACTGTCGCAATCTTGCTAGTGTTAGAAACATTTTTTTATCGATATCGATAGTTGAGTAATGGAAGAAAAAAACGGTCACCCAAATTAAAATTTAATAAGAAAATTTACGTGAGGTTTTTATTTGGTTTGTGATATTGATAGGAGTGGATAATCATTAATTTCTCAACCTTCTCTGGGAGTAAACAGTTTCGTTTATCACTATAAAGTAAAGCCATTTATGTATACTATTACATTATGTATACTAATTGTATCTGTTTCTATATAATTTTATAAAAACCTCACAATTTTTATTTTTTTGAAATATTGTTTTTATATGTTTGACTGTCTTTTTTTTCTATTACAGAACTATCGATATCGATCAAAAAATGTTTCTAACTCCAGCAAAATTGCGACAGTCTTTTGTTTTGTCGCGAAAATTCCGGGCTCTGATTATTATTTATTAGGAATTTGATATACCTAGACAGACGTTTTGTAAAGAATAACTGTTTTCTAAACAGGCAATGTTTGGCATCGTAGGCAATGTTAAGCAAGTGTACGAAAAGTAAATTTTTGTATTATACGTATATCTGTCTGTCATATATACTTCGGTATACGGCGGGAAGAAGTTGATATATTTTTGAAGAAACTCGAGATATATTTTTTAAAGAAATTAGAACTTAAAATAAAATTACATAAGGTTCAAATTTCTTTAATCTTTTCCCGCCAGTTATAAACTTCCCGCCGTGTACGGAATTATATTTTCTTAACAAACATATCAGGAATTAATAGTATCTTGGTATTTCATCAAAATACCTTACTTTGTTATTTACGCGTTTTACGTACTTGCGTTTCACGTTATTATACGCCCGTATTTTATAATAGTTTTTTAATTGTGACCAATACTTTAGTGTACAATAGGTTGGGAAGTAAACTACTACAAAAGAAGTCCTTGCAGAGCTGCCATCCAACCGGGTTTCCCCAGTTGTCCAGTTTCGTATTATCTTTCTGAGTTATACCCCGTTTTTTTAACCTAAGGCCCAGCCATATAAATGAAAAATCCAAAATTTGCCACTGAAATTTGAACCTATAGTGTAGAAAATAGAGCAGATTTTGCGTTGTTGGTAAAGTGAACGAAACAAATCAAAAGCTACTCTGTTTCAATGGGGTTGGCCGGTCGAAATAATTAGCAGATGGCGTCAGCATAGCTTGCCCTTTCAATCCCTAGAATTGTCAAATTTTTGTTTTTTTAATGCCCTTGATGCCAGCCCTTTAAGTCAAATCTCATAGAAAAAGGGGCAAGCTATGATGGCGCCATCTCTGCAAACCTTTGACAGTTGCCAATCCCATTGAATAGGGTTTAAATTTCATCGAACTGAAGAAGTACTATAGGTAGGACCTTGGGCCTTAGGAGGTTAAGATTAGAATTTTTCTAACCTCAAAAGTAGTGGTTATTAACTTTTTCTTCTGAAATGATAGGGTTCCTATGATATATAATTTTGCTGGTACAATAATATGTAAAAGACTCTATAATTCACTGCACAGTTACTCAGATTTAATTGTAAAGGAAAAACGTTACTACTACTTTTGAGGTTATAAAAATTCTAATCTGAAAAAAACGGGGTAGTTAGTCTCTAATTTTATTATCCTCGTAAGGCTCAATGTGCATTACAATGTATACTCTGCTTCAATCTAATTTGAACCTTCTTTCTTTTCTTGATGGACTTGAGGGCGATGTTGCCCGTAGCCAATGTCACGTAAAAGGGTAGGAACAAAATAAATGCTCTTAGAGCACGACGCTGTTCGGTGGTTGTTGTAGTTGTCTCGTAAAACCGATAGCTGGATTTTACGAGACGCACGTGGACTACCGGCCGTTGACTCCAAAATGGTGGTTAAACACGCTTTGAGATTAATTCTCCATTCACTGCACACTACCACATTAGATTATTGTATAATAAAGCTATCGATATTACACTTTAAACAATATTAATGAGCAAAAAACAAAGGAATTAATCACGAGGCTACTATCAAGATGGCGTTCGAACCGGAAGTCCATTTGAACCTCACACTAACTGAATTAAGTAGCATTTCTTTTGTTTCATTGTTTTCTCAAACAAACGAAAGTCACCCTAATCTTCTATACAACGTGGTTCAAATTCAAAAAAGGAGAACTTTGTATGGTAGGCCTTACGAGGTTATATAAAAAATCTACGGTGTCCAGGATCTACCTTTTTTTACAGAAACATTCGTGGTTTTTAGTTTTTTTTTTCCGGCCGGTTGCACTAAGACATTGTTAAAACTTTAGTTAAATTTGATTGTATGGGAAACATGTGGTTGGTGTTTGACAGCTCTGACGACAAACCTGGTTACTTCATGAGGGCGTGGACGACCGCGTTGGCGTTGAGGGCCTTGAGGTCCGTGTAGGTTTGGCCGGTGCCCACGAACACTATGGGCTGCCCCGTGATGTACGTCATAGATATAGCTGCGCCGACCTGTTCATCAAAATGAAAAATATGCTTTATAAGTACATAGACATCGACTCCTTATTAAGTCGCGTTTTTTTTTACTAACCCGTTTTTACTAACCCGGGTTAACCGGTTAAACCTGGAGTTACCACGGTTACCAGTACAATTTGACACTGGGGTAACGGTTTAACCGCTTAACCCCGGGTTAGTGGGATGGTGCAAGTGGGCCTATGTGTTCTGAACAAACATTTGTTTAGAGCATATGTTTGCTGTACAGCTAACGTTCGTTCAAAATAGAAAATATCTGTTTTTATTTAATGAGTACTAAGGGTTCCGTACCATTACGCAAAAACCGGCAAAAAAATCGCGTTTCTTGTATGGGAGCCCCATTTAAATATTTACTTTATTCTGTTTTTAGTATTTGTTGTTATAGTGGCTACAGAAATACATCATCTGTGAAAATTTCAACTGTCTAGCTATCACGGTTCATGAGATAGCCTGGTGATAGACAAACGGACAGTGGAGTCTTAGTAATAGGGTCCCGTTTTTACCCTTTGGGTACGGAACCCTAAAAAAGGTACCGAACAGAGTTCGCTCGCGGTGTTGCGTTTTCACCACACTGACTGTTTATAAATCATACCTTATCATCAATGGTATCGAACTTGGTGAGCACTATTCCGTCGATAGTGTGAGGGTTGGCGGTGGAGCTGTGGTCGGCGAGCGCCTGGTTGAACTTCACGAGCTGGTCGACCGCTTCATTGCCGACTAAAGCTTCGCCGACGAACAGGACCATGTCCGGTTCATTGACCTGACAAATTAATGTGAAATCTGTTAGTGGATAGAAAATAACATTGTATGCATGTATTCTGAATGGCAAGTAACCTATTCTCTGTTATGCGTGCAGACATATCGCAAGTATGTTACTATGTTATATGCAAACTTATTGCATTATCAGCAAAAAAAAAAAACAGTTTAGCGAGCCATTATGGTTTATAAGGAAAATTAGTGGATCTAATGTACTACCCTGCGGCACACCTATAATTTTTGCTTAGCAAAAGAGTCAGATGTTTTTTATAGTTTTTGTTAGATATTCATTGTTCACTCTTGTTCTTTAACCGTATTTCTTGACTATTCAGTACGTCAGTAATATACAACGCCTCTTTTTGAGTCATATATTGTGGTCCATAAAGTCAAAAGCTTTACTATGTTCCTAAAGCTATAATACCTTGATGAGCTTAGCATTGCCCGCGTAAGTGGTTTTTGGTCTTGAATATGACCCGCAGCATCGATAATCACAACGTCGACCTTAGAGTCCGTCAATAAAATGCTACGCTACGTTCAGTATAAAATTGTGGTTCGCAAAGTGAAAAGCTTAATCTTTTGTACGCCATCTATCAAACCCAAGAACGTCACGTACACGCCAATGTATCCGGCATAAGCTAGCAATTATAAACCGTAATGGAAACGTTGAAGATTACTAGTACTACTAGTAATCATTACTAATACTACTACAGACACTGGGATTAGTAGTACTTTAACAACGTACTGCTATAAGCGTTCTTGGCGCCGCGGGTACGACTTCATACGACGCCTTTAAGGCCCTTCGCTCACGCAGCTACTCAAAAATGACGGAACTAATTAGTAATTATAATTACAAACTATTTAGAAACCGTACCTCGCACACGACGCTACTCAAGTTCCAAGGTTTCAGCCAGTTCTGTTTATTTCTGCTCACAAAAGCACACGAGACGTATAGACAGACAGACAGACGGACGGAGAGACAGACAGACGGACAGACCGGACAGACAGACGGACAGATAGACAGACAGACGGAGAGACAGACGGACAGAGAGACAGACAGACGGACGGAGAGACAGACAGACGGACAGACAGACGGACAGACCGGACAGATGGACAGACAGACAGACGGACAGACAGACAGACAGACGGACGGAGAGACAGACAGACGGACAGACAGACAGACAGACGGATAGACAGACAGACGGACAGACAGACACAGTTTGCTCGCGTTTGCTGCACAAAAAGGTTTGCTCGCTCATTTTTTCCAAAATCACAGAAAACTGGTGACGAGTAGCGCGGAGACCAGCACGACCCGTCACGCACGATCAGTTGCTGACGCGTTACTAACCGGTTTGTGACTAGTCGCGTCGTGTGCGAACCTCAATGAGAATGTATGGGCGGTGACGCTCAAGCAACTCGTTAGTAATTTACGTTTGTAACTAGTTATTTTTGAGAAGCTCCGTGAGCGAAGGGCCTAAGGGTTAAGCCCCTAGGTCCATAATACCATGTTACTCGTACCTTAATGAGCTTAGCCAGTGCTCGCATGAGCGGCTCGTTGTCCTGCATGCGGCCCGCCGTGTCGACGAGCACGACGTCCACCCGCGAGTCCGCCGCGTGGCGGATCGCCTCCATGTTACCTTAATGAGCTTAGCCAGTGCTCGCATGAGCGGCTCGTTGTCCTGCATGCGGCCCGCCGTGTCGACGAGCACGACGTCCACCCGCGAGTCCGCCGCGTGGCGGATCGCCTCCATGTTACCTTAATGAGCTTAGCCAGTGCTCGCATGAGCGGCTCGTTGTCCTGCATGCGGCCCGCCGTGTCGACGAGCACGACGTCGACCCGCGAGTCCGCCCATGTTACCTTAATGAGCTTAGCCAGTGCTCGCATGAGCGGCTCGTTGTCCTGCATGCGGCCCGCCGTGTCGACGAGCACGACGTCCACCCGCGAGTCCGCCGCGTGGCGGATCGCCTCCATGTTACCTTAATGAGCTTAGCCAGTGCTCGCATGAGCGGCTCGTTGTCCTGCATGCGGCCCGCCGTGTCGACGAGCACGACGTCCACCCGCGAGTCCGCCGCGTGGCGGATCGCCTCCATGTTACCTTAATGAGCTTAGCCAGTGCTCGCATGAGCGGCTCGTTGTCCTGCATGCGGCCCGCCGTGTCGACGAGCACGACGTCGACCCGCGAGTCCGCCCATGTTACCTTAATGAGCTTAGCCAGTGCTCGCATGAGCGGCTCGTTGTCCTGCATGCGGCCCGCCGTGTCGACGAGCACGACGTCCACCCGCGAGTCCGCCGCGTGGCGGATCGCCTCCATGTTACCTTAATGAGCTTAGCCAGTGCTCGCATGAGCGGCTCGTTGTCCTGCATGCGGCCCGCCGTGTCGACGAGCACGACGTCGACCCGCGAGTCCGCCCATGTTACCTTAATGAGCTTAGCCAGTGCTCGCATGAGCGGCTCGTTGTCCTGCATGCGGCCCGCCGTGTCGACGAGCACGACGTCCACCCGCGAGTCCGCCGCGTGGCGGATCGCCTCCATGTTACCTTAATGAGCTTAGCCAGTGCTCGCATGAGCGGCTCGTTGTCCTGCATGCGGCCCGCCGTGTCGACGAGCACGACGTCCACCCGCGAGTCCGCCGCGTGGCGGATCGCCTCCATGTTACCTTAATGAGCTTAGCCAGTGCTCGCATGAGCGGCTCGTTGTCCTGCATGCGGCCCGCCGTGTCGACGAGCACGACGTCGACCCGCGAGTCCGCCCATGTTACCTTAATGAGCTTAGCCAGTGCTCGCATGAGCGGCTCGTTGTCCTGCATGCGGCCCGCCGTGTCGACGAGCACGACGTCCACCCGCGAGTCCGCCGCGTGGCGGATCGCCTCCATGTTACCTTAATGAGCTTAGCCAGTGCTCGCATGAGCGGCTCGTTGTCCTGCATGCGGCCCGCCGTGTCGACGAGCACGACGTCCACCCGCGAGTCCGCCGCGTGGCGGATCGCCTCCATGTTACCTTAATGAGCTTAGCCAGTGCTCGCATGAGCGGCTCGTTGTCCTGCATGCGGCCCGCCGTGTCGACGAGCACGACGTCCACCCGCGAGTCCGCCGCGTGGCGGATCGCCTCCATGTTACCTTAATGAGCTTAGCCAGTGCTCGCATGAGCGGCTCGTTGTCCTGCATGCGGCCCGCCGTGTCGACGAGCACGACGTCCACCCGCGAGTCCGCCGCGTGGCGGATCGCCTCCATGTTACCTTAATGAGCTTAGCCAGTGCTCGCATGAGCGGCTCGTTGTCCTGCATGCGGCCCGCCGTGTCGACGAGCACGACGTCCACCCGCGAGTCCGCCGCGTGGCGGATCGCCTCCATGTTACCTTAATGAGCTTAGCCAGTGCTCGCATGAGCGGCTCGTTGTCCTGCATGCGGCCCGCCGTGTCGACGAGCACGACGTCCACCCGCGAGTCCGCCGCGTGGCGGATCGCCTCCATGTTACCTTAATGAGCTTAGCCAGTGCTCGCATGAGCGGCTCGTTGTCCTGCATGCGGCCCGCCGTGTCGACGAGCACGACGTCCACCCGCGAGTCCGCCGCGTGGCGGATCGCCTCCATGTTACCTTAATGAGCTTAGCCAGTGCTCGCATGAGCGGCTCGTTGTCCTGCATGCGGCCCGCCGTGTCGACGAGCACGACGTCCACCCGCGAGTCCGCCGCGTGGCGGATCGCCTCCATGTTACCTTAATGAGCTTAGCCAGTGCTCGCATGAGCGGCTCGTTGTCCTGCATGCGGCCCGCCGTGTCGACGAGCACGACGTCCACCCGCGAGTCCGCCGCGTGGCGGATCGCCTCCATGTTACCTTAATGAGCTTAGCCAGTGCTCGCATGAGCGGCTCGTTGTCCTGCATGCGGCCTGCCGTGTCGACGAGCACGACGTCCACCCGCGAGTCCGCCGCGTGGCGGATCGCCTCCATGTTACCTTAATGAGCTTAGCCAGTGCTCGCATGAGCGGCTCGTTGTCCTGCATGCGGCCTGCCGTGTCGACGAGCACGACGTCCACCCGCGAGTCCGCCGCGTGGCGGATCGCCTCCATGTTACCTTAATGAGCTTAGCCAGTGCTCGCATGAGCGGCTCGTTGTCCTGCATGCGGCCCGCCGTGTCGACGAGCACGACGTCCACCCGCGAGTCCGCCGCGTGGCGGATCGCCTCCATGTTACCTTAATGAGCTTAGCCAGTGCTCGCATGAGCGGCTCGTTGTCCTGCATGCGGCCCGCCGTGTCGACGAGCACGACGTCCACCCGCGAGTCCGCCGCGTGGCGGATCGCCTCCATGTTACCTTAATGAGCTTAGCCAGTGCTCGCATGAGCGGCTCGTTGTCCTGCATGCGGCCTGCCGTGTCGACGAGCACGACGTCCACCCGCGAGTCCGCCGCGTGGCGGATCGCCTCCATGTTACCTTAATGAGCTTAGCCAGTGCTCGCATGAGCGGCTCGTTGTCCTGCATGCGGCCCGCCGTGTCGACGAGCACGACGTCCACCCGCGAGTCCGCCGCGTGGCGGATCGCCTCCATGTTACCTTAATGAGCTTAGCCAGTGCTCGCATGAGCGGCTCGTTGTCCTGCATGCGGCCCGCCGTGTCGACGAGCACGACGTCCACCCGCGAGTCCGCCGCGTGGCGGATCGCCTCCATGTTACCTTAATGAGCTTAGCCAGTGCTCGCATGAGCGGCTCGTTGTCCTGCATGCGGCCCGCCGTGTCGACGAGCACGACGTCCACCCGCGAGTCCGCCGCGTGGCGGATCGCCTCCATGTTACCTTAATGAGCTTAGCCAGTGCTCGCATGAGCGGCTCGTTGTCCTGCATGCGGCCCGCCGTGTCGACGAGCACGACGTCCACCCGCGAGTCCGCCGCGTGGCGGATCGCCTCCATGTTACCTTAATGAGCTTAGCCAGTGCTCGCATGAGCGGCTCGTTGTCCTGCATGCGGCCTGCCGTGTCGACGAGCACGACGTCCACCCGCGAGTCCGCCGCGTGGCGGATCGCCTCCATGTTACCTTAATGAGCTTAGCCAGTGCTCGCATGAGCGGCTCGTTGTCCTGCATGCGGCCTGCCGTGTCGACGAGCACGACGTCCACCCGCGAGTCCGCCGCGTGGCGGATCGCCTCCATGTTACCTTAATGAGCTTAGCCAGTGCTCGCATGAGCGGCTCGTTGTCCTGCATGCGGCCCGCCGTGTCGACGAGCACGACGTCCACCCGCGAGTCCGCCGCGTGGCGGATCGCCTCCATGTTACCTTAATGAGCTTAGCCAGTGCTCGCATGAGCGGCTCGTTGTCCTGCATGCGGCCCGCCGTGTCGACGAGCACGACGTCCACCCGCGAGTCCGCCGCGTGGCGGATCGCCTCCATGTTACCTTAATGAGCTTAGCCAGTGCTCGCATGAGCGGCTCGTTGTCCTGCATGCGGCCCGCCGTGTCGACGAGCACGACGTCCACCCGCGAGTCCGCCGCGTGGCGGATCGCCTCCATGTTACCTTAATGAGCTTAGCCAGTGCTCGCATGAGCGGCTCGTTGTCCTGCATGCGGCCTGCCGTGTCGACGAGCACGACGTCCACCCGCGAGTCCGCCGCGTGGCGGATCGCCTCCATGTTACCTTAATGAGCTTAGCCAGTGCTCGCATGAGCGGCTCGTTGTCCTGCATGCGGCCTGCCGTGTCGACGAGCACGACGTCCACCCGCGAGTCCGCCGCGTGGCGGATCGCCTCCATGTTACCTTAATGAGCTTAGCCAGTGCTCGCATGAGCGGCTCGTTGTCCTGCATGCGGCCCGCCGTGTCGACGAGCACGACGTCCACCCGCGAGTCCGCCGCGTGGCGGATCGCCTCCATGTTACCTTAATGAGCTTAGCCAGTGCTCGCATGAGCGGCTCGTTGTCCTGCATGCGGCCCGCCGTGTCGACGAGCACGACGTCCACCCGCGAGTCCGCCGCGTGGCGGATCGCCTCCATGTTACCTTAATGAGCTTAGCCAGTGCTCGCATGAGCGGCTCGTTGTCCTGCATGCGGCCCGCCGTGTCGACGAGCACGACGTCCACCCGCGAGTCCGCCGCGTGGCGGATCGCCTCCATGTTACCTTAATGAGCTTAGCCAGTGCTCGCATGAGCGGCTCGTTGTCCTGCATGCGGCCCGCCGTGTCGACGAGCACGACGTCCACCCGCGAGTCCGCCGCGTGGCGGATCGCCTCCATGTTACCTTAATGAGCTTAGCCAGTGCTCGCATGAGCGGCTCGTTGTCCTGCATGCGGCCTGCCGTGTCGACGAGCACGACGTCCACCCGCGAGTCCGCCGCGTGGCGGATCGCCTCCATGTTACCTTAATGAGCTTAGCCAGTGCTCGCATGAGCGGCTCGTTGTCCTGCATGCGGCCCGCCGTGTCGACGAGCACGACGTCCACCCGCGAGTCCGCCGCGTGGCGGATCGCCTCCATGTTACCTTAATGAGCTTAGCCAGTGCTCGCATGAGCGGCTCGTTGTCCTGCATGCGGCCCGCCGTGTCGACGAGCACGACGTCCACCCGCGAGTCCGCCGCGTGGCGGATCGCCTCCATGTTACCTTAATGAGCTTAGCCAGTGCTCGCATGAGCGGCTCGTTGTCCTGCATGCGGCCTGCCGTGTCGACGAGCACGACGTCCACCCGCGAGTCCGCCGCGTGGCGGATCGCCTCCATGTTACCTTAATGAGCTTAGCCAGTGCTCGCATGAGCGGCTCGTTGTCCTGCATGCGGCCCGCCGTGTCGACGAGCACGACGTCCACCCGCGAGTCCGCCGCGTGGCGGATCGCCTCCATGTTACCTTAATGAGCTTAGCCAGTGCTCGCATGAGCGGCTCGTTGTCCTGCATGCGGCCTGCCGTGTCGACGAGCACGACGTCCACCCGCGAGTCCGCCGCGTGGCGGATCGCCTCCATGTTACCTTAATGAGCTTAGCCAGTGCTCGCATGAGCGGCTCGTTGTCCTGCATGCGGCCCGCCGTGTCGACGAGCACGACGTCCACCCGCGAGTCCGCCGCGTGGCGGATCGCCTCCATGTTACCTTAATGAGCTTAGCCAGTGCTCGCATGAGCGGCTCGTTGTCCTGCATGCGGCCTGCCGTGTCGACGAGCACGACGTCCACCCGCGAGTCCGCCGCGTGGCGGATCGCCTCCATGTTACCTTAATGAGCTTAGCCAGTGCTCGCATGAGCGGCTCGTTGTCCTGCATGCGGCCCGCCGTGTCGACGAGCACGACGTCCACCCGCGAGTCCGCCGCGTGGCGGATCGCCTCCATGTTACCTTAATGAGCTTAGCCAGTGCTCGCATGAGCGGCTCGTTGTCCTGCATGCGGCCCGCCGTGTCGACGAGCACGACGTCCACCCGCGAGTCCGCCGCGTGGCGGATCGCCTCCATGGCTATACCGGCGGCGTCCTTGCCTGTAAACAACATTTGTCATTTCAACTTTTAAATAACACAAAAAACAATAACTTGTGAATATATAAAACTAGCTTTTGCCCGCGACTTCGTCTGCGTGGACTTAGTAACCCCAGCAAGAGTAAGAATAGCGCCTGGAGAAAGTCTTATAGCAATTATTCAACTTGAGCATATTATGCACACAAATTAGCAGACACTTCATTAATTATCTCGATTCCATCCCGCTTTTTACTTTCTTAAGGGATGATTTTCGGGATAAAAACTATCCTATGTCCTTCTCAGGGACTCGACCTATCTCTATGCCAAATTTCATCTAAATCGATTCAGCGGTTTAAGCGTAAGCACACAGACAGACAGACAGACAGACTTTCGCATTTATAATATTAGTATGGATTTCTTGCGGAATAATCTCATTCACCCAGACTATTGATGTATGCCTATGCATAAAACACGAGAAATATAAAGACATGGAGCGCGCCATGTGCTCGATTAGCCAGAAGCAGGGCTACATGTGAAATTAGCAGAAAACTATTAAAACTGCAATTAAAACTCCTCTTGTTTAGAAGCAGATTTTATAGACTGGTGGACAGCAGATGAGTTTTATAAACACAATAGTACACATAGTTGCAAAAGTGCACACCCACTTCATAAATTAATTCGTTCATAAAGTGTGTACACACTTGCAACTCGCTGTACAATGTATGCTCCACTACAACAATGATGAGGCACCCACCGTTACATGGACGTAACCACCATGGACCTAAAGTGATTTTGTGCAGCTGCAAGGCGTTAAGATGGCTAGTGTGGATGCGGAATTGTTAATTATAAAAAAAGTTGTTTAGTCCTAGGAGTCCGGCAAGCTCGGCCGAATTGCACCTTCCCATACAAACGTAGTTCCGCTCTCATTTTAAAACTACGGGTTGGATTATAAATAAACTTTGCACATACAATGACATGAGGTATGTCTATGTCTGAAATTAGTTCATATAGCTCCAGTTTATAAAAAAAAACGAAATAGAGCAAAAACAAGTTTTGTACGAAAAACTAAAATTCGCTGTATTTTTTTTAACTATGTTATTTGAAGCTACATAAACTAATTACAGACATAGATATACATTATCCTATATATAAGTCTGCGCCGGTCCGTCACCGTCGACGCAAGCTCCTGATGACGCTCCTCGGTACGGATTGAAACATGTCGAGCGTTTTCGACTTAAAACACGTGAGTGACCCGTTATTAATATATTTAATATTATCCTATTGTAAGTACAAAGTTTCAGAGCAATCTAGCCAGTCGATTTAAAATGAGAGCGGAACTTCGTTTGTATAGGGACCGTGCGCGTTGGAGGATCTGCCATCTTGTGGCCTGAATCGGAACCATAAACATATACGTCACAATGTACATTGACACTTCACGCCAAAGCAAGTGCTGCCATCTTGTGGGCTACTTTGGAAGCATAAACTACACATTTACGCCTCGCGCCAGAAATCTGATGTCTGCCCCCTACAGTTTATGCACGCTTCCTATGGAGAACCGAGCTTGCCGGAGACCCCTTAAGAGGCCGTAATCGATTTTGGAGCAAAAATTTTAAATTGATAGATTTAGTCGTTGAAATTATACACGTTTTGTTACGTAATATCTAAATAACAAGTATTGGTTTCTATTAGCACGTTTTCTCATCTTGCCTTTTAATAATGAGGTCGCGAGCGTCCGTCACCGGTAATATATGAAGAGAAGGGGCAGTTTTTAAAAATTCATCAAAAAATTATGGTGGTAAATTATACAAATTGATGTATAAGAATAGTTTCAGCAAATGTTGTAGATTGTTCAAGTATCTAAATTACGTTGAAATTAAGTCGATTTTCAGAGAAATTGTAACTTGTTTTGAAGTAATTTCTGGAGAAAATTGAATTCGTTTAGCTTTCATTTTCTCGAACTCTAAGTCATATAACAAAAATGTAATCTGATAAAAGTCAAGTACAGAATATGTGTAATACAAATTTACCATTTTTAGCAGTCCAAACTTTACGAAATTTACAAATAAGAGCGACAAATTCAGTGCTTTACGCGCGTTTACCTAAACGTCCTTCAGAAAACTAATCATTACTAATTTAGTGAGTCTGTTTTCAAAAAATTGATCTGATAAAAGGCAAGATAAGAAGACGTGCTAATAGAAAGCAGTACTTGTTATTTCAATTTGGTAACAAAAGGTGTACAATTTCATCGACGAAATCTATCAATTTTACATTTTTGCGACTAAAATCGACACCGGCCTCTTAAACACCAATAACTAACCGTAGCCCTTCTCATACAGTTGCACCATGGTTCTGGAATGGTTCTGCCGGGGATGCAGCGCGTTGAGATGGCGGGTGTGCGTGCGCAGCTGCTCGACTGCGCCTGCGCGGAACGTGTCGCAGTCCGCCATGAGCACGGACATGTGTACAATAACTAACCGTAGCCCTTCTCATACAGTTGCACCATGGTTCTGGAATGGTTCTGCCGGGGATGCAGCGCGTTGAGATGGCGGGTGTGCGTGCGCAGCTGCTCGACTGCGCCTGCGCGGAACGTGTCGCAGGCCGCCATGAGCACGGACATGTGTACAATAACTAACCGTAGCCCTTCTCATACAGTTGCACCATGGTTCTGGAATGGTTCTGCCGGGGATGCAGCGCGTTGAGATGGCGGGTGTGCGTGCGCAGCTGCTCGACTGCGCCTGCGCGGAACGTGTCGCAGTCCGCCATGAGCACGGACATGTGTACAATAACTAACCGTAGCCCTTCTCATACAGTTGCACCATGGTTCTGGAATGGTTCTGCCGGGGATGCAGCGCGTTGAGATGGCGGGTGTGCGTGCGCAGCTGCTCGACTGCGCCTGCGCGGAACGTGTCGCAGGCCGCCATGAGCACGGACATGTGTACAATAACTAACCGTAGCCCTTCTCATACAGTTGCACCATGGTTCTGGAATGGTTCTGCCGGGGATGCAGCGCGTTGAGATGGCGGGTGTGCGTGCGCAGCTGCTCGACTGCGCCTGCGCGGAACGTGTCGCAGTCCGCCATGAGCACGGACATGTGTACAATAACTAACCGTAGCCCTTCTCATACAGTTGCACCATGGTTCTGGAATGGTTCTGCCGGGGATGCAGCGCGTTGAGATGGCGGGTGTGCGTGCGCAGCTGCTCGACTGCGCCTGCGCGGAACGTGTCGCAGGCCGCCATGAGCACGGACATGTGTACAATAACTAACCGTAGCCCTTCTCATACAGTTGCACCATGGTTCTGGAATGGTTCTGCCGGGGATGCAGCGCGTTGAGATGGCGGGTGTGCGTGCGCAGCTGCTCGACTGCGCCTGCGCGGAACGTGTCGCAGTCCGCCATGAGCACGGACATGTGTACAATAACTAACCGTAGCCCTTCTCATACAGTTGCACCATGGTTCTGGAATGGTTCTGCCGGGGATGCAGCGCGTTGAGATGGCGGGTGTGCGTGCGCAGCTGCTCGACTGCGCCTGCGCGGAACGTGTCGCAGGCCGCCATGAGCACGGACATGTGTACAATAACTAACCGTAGCCCTTCTCATACAGTTGCACCATGGTTCTGGAATGGTTCTGCCGGGGATGCAGCGCGTTGAGATGGCGGGTGTGCGTGCGCAGCTGCTCGACTGCGCCTGCGCGGAACGTGTCGCAGTCCGCCATGAGCACGGACATGTGTACAATAACTAACCGTAGCCCTTCTCATACAGTTGCACCATGGTTCTGGAATGGTTCTGCCGGGGATGCAGCGCGTTGAGATGGCGGGTGTGCGTGCGCAGCTGCTCGACTGCGCCTGCGCGGAACGTGTCGCAGGCCGCCATGAGCACGGACATGTGTACAATAACTAACCGTAGCCCTTCTCATACAGTTGCACCATGGTTCTGGAATGGTTCTGCCGGGGATGCAGCGCGTTGAGATGGCGGGTGTGCGTGCGCAGCTGCTCGACTGCGCCTGCGCGGAACGTGTCGCAGGCCGCCATGAGCACGGACATGTGTACAATAACTAACCGTAGCCCTTCTCATACAGTTGCACCATGGTTCTGGAATGGTTCTGCCGGGGATGCAGCGCGTTGAGATGGCGGGTGTGCGTGCGCAGCTGCTCGACTGCGCCTGCGCGGAACGTGTCGCAGTCCGCCATGAGCACGGACATGTGTACAATAACTAACCGTAGCCCTTCTCATACAGTTGCACCATGGTTCTGGAATGGTTCTGCCGGGGATGCAGCGCGTTGAGATGGCGGGTGTGCGTGCGCAGCTGCTCGACTGCGCCTGCGCGGAACGTGTCGCAGGCCGCCATGAGCACGGACATGTGTACAATAACTAACCGTAGCCCTTCTCATACAGTTGCACCATGGTTCTGGAATGGTTCTGCCGGGGATGCAGCGCGTTGAGATGGCGGGTGTGCGTGCGCAGCTGCTCGACTGCGCCTGCGCGGAACGTGTCGCAGTCCGCCATGAGCACGGACATGTGTACAATAACTAACCGTAGCCCTTCTCATACAGTTGCACCATGGTTCTGGAATGGTTCTGCCGGGGATGCAGCGCGTTGAGATGGCGGGTGTGCGTGCGCAGCTGCTCGACTGCGCCTGCGCGGAACGTGTCGCAGGCCGCCATGAGCACGGACATGTGTACAATAACTAACCGTAGCCCTTCTCATACAGTTGCACCATGGTTCTGGAATGGTTCTGCCGGGGATGCAGCGCGTTGAGATGGCGGGTGTGCGTGCGCAGCTGCTCGACTGCGCCTGCGCGGAACGTGTCGCAGTCCGCCATGAGCACGGACATGTGTACAATAACTAACCGTAGCCCTTCTCATACAGTTGCACCATGGTTCTGGAATGGTTCTGCCGGGGATGCAGCGCGTTGAGATGGCGGGTGTGCGTGCGCAGCTGCTCGACTGCGCCTGCGCGGAACGTGTCGCAGTCCGCCATGAGCACGGACATGTGTACAATAACTAACCGTAGCCCTTCTCATACAGTTGCACCATGGTTCTGGAATGGTTCTGCCGGGGATGCAGCGCGTTGAGATGGCGGGTGTGCGTGCGCAGCTGCTCGACTGCGCCTGCGCGGAACGTGTCGCAGTCCGCCATGAGCACGGACATGTGTACAATAACTAACCGTAGCCCTTCTCATACAGTTGCACCATGGTTCTGGAATGGTTCTGCCGGGGATGCAGCGCGTTGAGATGGCGGGTGTGCGTGCGCAGCTGCTCGACTGCGCCTGCGCGGAACGTGTCGCAGTCCGCCATGAGCACGGACATGTGTACAATAACTAACCGTAGCCCTTCTCATACAGTTGCACCATGGTTCTGGAATGGTTCTGCCGGGGATGCAGCGCGTTGAGATGGCGGGTGTGCGTGCGCAGCTGCTCGACTGCGCCTGCGCGGAACGTGTCGCAGGCCGCCATGAGCACGGACATGTGTACAATAACTAACCGTAGCCCTTCTCATACAGTTGCACCATGGTTCTGGAATGGTTCTGCCGGGGATGCAGCGCGTTGAGATGGCGGGTGTGCGTGCGCAGCTGCTCGACTGCGCCTGCGCGGAACGTGTCGCAGGCCGCCATGAGCACGGACATGTGTACAATAACTAACCGTAGCCCTTCTCATACAGTTGCACCATGGTTCTGGAATGGTTCTGCCGGGGATGCAGCGCGTTGAGATGGCGGGTGTGCGTGCGCAGCTGCTCGACTGCGCCTGCGCGGAACGTGTCGCAGGCCGCCATGAGCACGGACATGTGTACAATAACTAACCGTAGCCCTTCTCATACAGTTGCACCATGGTTCTGGAATGGTTCTGCCGGGGATGCAGCGCGTTGAGATGGCGGGTGTGCGTGCGCAGCTGCTCGACTGCGCCTGCGCGGAACGTGTCGCAGTCCGCCATGAGCACGGACATGTGTACAATAACTAACCGTAGCCCTTCTCATACAGTTGCACCATGGTTCTGGAATGGTTCTGCCGGGGATGCAGCGCGTTGAGATGGCGGGTGTGCGTGCGCAGCTGCTCGACTGCGCCTGCGCGGAACGTGTCGCAGGCCGCCATGAGCACGGACATGTGTACAATAACTAACCGTAGCCCTTCTCATACAGTTGC
Organism: Cydia strobilella; assembly: GCF_947568885.1. Classification (NCBI taxonomy): domain Eukaryota; kingdom Metazoa; phylum Arthropoda; class Insecta; order Lepidoptera; family Tortricidae; genus Cydia; species Cydia strobilella. Next base: position 15,496,897 of record NC_086055.1, read on the forward strand.
ACCATGGTTCTGGAATGGTTCTGCCGGGGATGCAGCGCGTTGAGATGGCGGGTGTGCGTGCGCAGCTGCTCGACTGCGCCTGCGCGGAACGTGTCGCAGGCCGCGATGAGCACGGACATGTCGTTCTCGATCAGCCAGAAGCAGATCTTGGCGAGATTGGTGGACTTGCCGACGCCGTTCACCTGAGGGATAAAGTAACATTTTTAATAAATTAAATATTGTTTTTTTTTTTTCACGTTTAAGTAAATTTTTTGTCAAGTTAATTTAGTACATAAGTATTTTAGTTTTGGTTCTGATTTGACATTTGATAATTATTTATTTATTTAATTTGCACACTACATTAAAAATAAAATACAGAATTTGAGAATATCTTAAAAAATAATATAGTTACATGTAAAAAATCCGCAACGCAGGCTTCGTCAGGTGGCCACAAATACAAATCAGCAACATGCTTCGTCCCAAAAATACCAATGATGATATCCGCAACAGGCTTCGTCACTTTTTGAATTATCATATTGAATTGAATTGAAATAACCTTTGAAATAGCATTTCAGATAAGTGTTTTGTAAGTACATTTTGTTGTTAACATATATACATATATATATATACAGGGTGTTTCTAATAACACGAGCAATAAATCAAACTGGAGATACCTTGGAGTATCCAAAGTTACCACCAAGTGGTCCCGATGATTTAAAATTGTTCGTTTAGGAAATATTTTGATTTAAAACAAAGTTTTATAAGTAATGGATATTCACTTTGCGATACTGTCGTTTAACTGTCGTTAGATGTCTTGGTACCAGGACGTCTTGGTACGTGCGTTTCAGTACAAATTATTCTAAAAATTAAAACACAGAAAAGTAGTTCTTATGACTACGAAAGTAGAACTTAAAGCCTGCATGACACGTTCGGTTTTGGTGACAATCTCAAAACTTTTTTTTACTAAATTATAAAATCTGCTATAAAATCCATATGCCTTTTGTAGGCAGTAAGATTTTTAATAAATTAAATATAATATAGCAAACAGTAAATATGACAGATTTTGTTAGCCTTTGACACATAACGTAACATTTTTACGAAGGTTATTTTCGCTGAAATATTAATAATTAACATTTAATTTAACTAAAAATGTATATAACTAAAATATGTGCCATTTTCAAACAAAAGGGTACTTATTGTCGGTTGTCAATAAGGCGCTATTTCCATATAGCTTCAATTTGAAATCGACCTTATCGACAAGCGACAATGTGGTACCTTTTGGTCGAAAACGTCACAATTAAAGATGGCAATCACTAAAGTCGTCGTCAATAGAACTTGTAAACAATGTAAACAAATATGACAGATTTTGTTAGCGTTTGACACATAACCTAACATCTCTTCTTTGCCCTAGGCACAGCACCGCGGCATTTCGTGGCAGTTTTAAATACTCTGCCACGAAGTGCTGGAACAATATACCTCCGCCTGTGAGGAACTCATCATCAGTTGGTTCATTTAAATGTAATTTTAAAAAACACATTCTCAACTTACAAAAAAATATAAATATTGGGTATACTCCTGTGCCATCCCTGCTATAACGAACGTCTCCCATATAATTTAATATATAATTTATTTCACCTTTCGATTAATGACTGTTTAGGTACCGTAATCTGTTATTATAGTTTTTAATTGAATAATAATAATTATGCCTTATTAAATTTACTTGAAGCTTTGCACTGATATAAAATAAAATATAAAATATTATTTACTTTTTATAAAATATTATGTGTAGTTGCGCTCTCTCGGAAGGGTTTCCACGGAAGACCAGCGTCGAGATCCGTAACTGGTATCTTGACATTAAGCTGAGTGGAGGCCCTTTCAGTGACGCTTATTAATAATAAATTGTTCTGTTGTCTATGTAATACCTAAATTTAAGCGTTTTCTGAATAAATCTCTTCTATTCTATTCTAACATTTTTACGAAAGTTATTTTCCCTGAAATATTAATAACCTCTTTTTTTTTGATATTTATTTCTAATTTCGACCATGATTTACTTTATTTAATTTTTTGTTTTTGTTACACCTAATTGTATATTTATTGTTTAGATATTAATTTTAAGTTTTATTTCGATTTATATTTTAACTGTATTGTAATTATAAGTTTTTGACATGTAAATTGGTTTTATGAATAAAATGATTATGATTATGATTAATTAACATTTAATTTAACTAAAAAATTATATAAATAAAATATTTAAATATATAGACTGTCGATAAGGTCATAGTTGTCCTTTTAAAGAGGGAGATTACGAAATAATGAAGATATAATGGTTTTTTCACAATATTTGCAAGTTCTATTGACGACGACTTTAGTTAATGGCGCCATTCATTTATTACGTAAGACGATTTTTACCAGTTTTTGACCCCTTCCCTCCCCTATGCAAGAAAAAATAAGAAAAGGCTGACCCCCTCCCCCCTATATTAGTTATATTACGTAAGAATCTAAAGGAAAAAATGAATACATGTTTGTATTGTATTGTATTGTATTTATTTATTGCATTTCTCATGTACATTACAGGTTTTACGAGTACTTAAGAGTATAGGTAGGTACACAATTGACACATGAAATCCACATGATGCATGTTTGGTTTGTTGTAGTGTATATTAAAAAAAAAAAACATTTTTAGGGTTCCGTACCCAAAGGGTAAAAACGGGACCCTATTACTAAGACTCCGGGAATCCGAAATTTCGCTGTCTCTTTATCGCTCGAATATGCAAGTGACAGAGATGTTACATACCGAAATTTCGATTTTCTTGTTTTGCGATAGACCCTCAGATTGTGGTAGTGGCGCCCCCCGCAAAGTTTCGCGTAATATTCCCTATTGTTAACTTACCCCACAGAACGCCATAACCCATAACGTAAGGGCGGCCGTTAACTTACCCCACAGAACGCCATAACGTAAGGGCGGCCGTTAACTTACCCCACAGAACGCCATAACGTAAGGGCGGCCGTTAACTTACCCCACAGAACGCCATAACGTAAGGGCGGCCGTTAACTTACCCCACAGAACGCCATAACGTAAGGGCGGCCGTTAACTTACCCCACAGAACGCCATAACGTAAGGGCGGCCCTCCTGCTTGGCGTGCATGGCGTCTCGCAGGATGTCCACGCGGCGTCTGGGCGACAGGATCTGGACCAGCGACTCCGTTAGGGTTGCTTTTATGGTCTTGGCTACGCTGTCGAAGGTGCCTAAGACCTGAAACAAAAGTTTTAAATTGAATAGATAACATTCATTCCCTTAATTTTGTGCTGTTATGGAATTCTCTGCCTCTTGACTTAAGGTACACTCAGTCTCCTAACTCTTCAAGAGACTCCTTAAACTACACTTTTTATTAGAATCAGAATATTTTTATTTATGAAAACATAGGTACAGTCGCCATCAGATATATCGGAGCGGCCGAGGTGCTCAAAAATATCTGAATAAGCACTCTAACTTGACAATAGGGGCGTGTGCAGATATTTGTGAGCACCTTGGCCGCTCCGATGGCTCCGATATATCTGATGGTGACTGTACAATAAAATTGTGGTGTTAAATTATATACAGGCTTCTCTATGTATCTTATCCATGATATATGATGATATGTATGGATAGTTTTACAACTATTGGTGGAGGGATGTAGTATTTAAATAGAGGGTAGTTTTAAAACTAGTTAAGTCAGTCAGTTTGTAACCGGCCAGTACACGCTATACTGTTATTCCTGTGTTTTATTCTGAAGTATATCTTTTTTTTTATTATTATTATAAACTGATCGGCGATTGGCCGTAGTCACACCTGATGGAAAGTGAAGACAGGGCCTAAGATGGAGCTCACCGGTTCAGTAACAGCCTATTCACTCTTGTTTTAAAGAGACCGAGGTCATATTGATCAGGGAATACAGATGGCGGGAGCGCATTCCATTCCTTAGCCGTCCGTACCAAAAAGGAGGAGGCAAAACGTTTCGTCCGAACGAATGGAATGTGGACCACGAACGGGTGCATTCGCTCCCCGCGCCTGGATGTCCGATGATGGAAAGGGGAAGGTGGGATCAGGTCGTGTAGTTCCTGTGCGCACTCCCCGAAATGTATCCGATAGAACACCGATAGGCAAGCGACTCGACGGCGATGCTCAAGGCTTTTACTCTTGTTATGTACTCATCTTATGTTCTTATGTCGTCATATTGTATCTCTTTTTGTATTTAGTTTGTGTAAACTATGTGTAATTTTATTTTTCGCCATATTTTATGTCTCTTTCTTTTATGTTGCTTTCTTTTTGTCTGTTACCTTCCGTGATTCTCACCTGATGGTCTCATCGGAAGATCAGCGCTGGAAGTCGCCAGCAGCATGCTGAGATGGGGCCATTTCGTGACACTTTATTTTCACTATGTTCTTTAAATGTATGTCTATTGTCTGTGTGTTTACGATTAAAAAATATTCTATTCTATTCTATTCTACTATTTATCTATGGGTAGCACTGTTGTACACATGTTTGTAATCCTGAATCACTCATGTGACAGTAATTTGTGTGTCGAGGATAAAATGGATCCTCATGTTAGTTATTATACAAAAATGTTTTTAGTATAAACTAATACTCCATGTCAGTCAGTAGCAATCCATACTAATATTATAAATGCGAAAGTCTGTCTGTCTGTCTGTCTGTCTGTGTGTTCCCTCTTAACGCTTAAACCGCTGAATCGATTTAGATGAAATTTGGCATAGAGATAGGTTGAGTCCCTGAGAAGGACATAGGATAGTTTTTATCCCGAAAATCATCCCTTAAGAAAGTGAAAAGCGGGGTGGAATTGAGATAATTAATGAAGTGTCTGCTAATTTGTGTGCATAATATGCTCAAATTGAATAATTGCTATAAGATTTTCTCCAGGCGCTATTCTTACTCTAGCTGGGGTTACTAAGTCCACGCAGACGAAGTCGCGGGCAAAAGCTAGTGAGTATATAATAAGATAGAGCGGTACTGTCATAGTAAATTTTGTAACCATTGTAAATTCACTGCCATCTATCGACATACTTTAAAACTAAAAGTGAAGATTTATAAAAATACGGTAAAATGTTTTAAATATGGATAATAGTTATTTGTTATACAAGGGTGCAAAGTTGTATTTTACCCGCGAGTGTAGAATTGAAACACGAGCAAGCGAAAGCTGAGCGTAGCGAGTGTTTCAACACACGAGAAGTAAAATACATTTGCGCCCGTGTGTAACACAAAACTTTTCACCTCACTATAGTGAGGAAAGTGCAACATCCACAGGTGTTAGATCATCTTCATCACTGGAATCACTCATTTCTTTACGATATTATAACAGAAAACTCTGGAAGTTGTGTATTTTTACTATTTTTACGCGAGTCGGTGAGAAAAGGTTTTAAGTAAAAACATTTCTGATGTATGAAATGTCAACGATGCGTTTTGAAATTGCATCGACTCAACTTGTGCGTTCAGAATTATATTTAACATCATTATAAAAAAACAAACGTTTCTTATGGAATTTTAAGGTTTATGACTTAAAATCATGAAATAAAGCTAAATTTGGTATTTTTTATTAGATTCTCAAACCATTTATTTAATGATAATTAATATCGAACGAACCATTATCATGAGCGTTTCAAGTTTTGTTATCTGTCAAGCTACTTAAACACGCTCCATCCAAGGTCAAATTACTTTCCCCACTAGTGGATAAAACGCGTTTTTCCCCGCTTGTATTGGAGGATAAACGACAACTTTCCGAGCTAGTGAGGGGAAAATGATTTTTTTATTTGCATTAATTATTTTTATATGATTTTGACCCATGTTCTTTCACTGGTATACGTTAAAATTATAAATAACAAACGAAACAGTCAACGCCCTCTATACGAGAGTAGGCCAAAACTAGTGGCGCCATCTGACCGAGAATCAAATTTTCTTGATTTTCGAGGCACGTTTTTTCCTTAGACTGTATCCATCTATTACGGAGTTATATCTATCTTTGATCAGTAGGGACCAATGGTTAGCGATTACATGGTATGTTATGTATGTAAGCTCTATTGCTAAGGGAACGCGGTCTTATAAATAAATAAATAAATATTATAGGGACATTTTTACACAAATTGACTAAGTCCCACGGTAAGCTCAAAAGGCTTGTGATGTGGGTACTCAGGCAACGATACTTAAATACATAGAAAACATCCATGACTCGGGAACAAATATCTGTGCTCATCACACAAATAAATGCCCTTACCGGGATTTGAACCCAGGACCATCCGCTTCATAGGCAGGGTCACTACCCACTAGGCCAGACCGGTCGTCGAAATCTTTCTTATAACAATATTTTATTTTAATGTTAAGCATAAAACATCTAATTTGTGCATTCTACTCAAGTTTTTCATAAAGACTCACCTGACTAACTTTACAAGCTTGAAAAATATTTATTCGCAAAATGAGAAGTATTTTTTTACTTAAGAGGCCGGTGTCGATTTTAGTCGCAAAAATGTAAAATTGATAGATTTAGTCCGTGAAATTTTACACCTTTTGTTACCTAATTGAAATAACAAGTCCTGGTTTCTATTAGCACGTCTTCTTATCTTACCTTTTATCAGATCAGTTTTTTGAAAACAAACTCACTAAATTAGTAATGTTTGCTTTTCTGATGGACGTTTAGGTAAACGCGCGTAAAGCACTGATTTTGTCGCTCTTATTTGTAAATTTCGTAAAGTTTGGACTGCTAAACATGGTAATTTTATATTACACATATCGTGTACTTGACGTTTATCAGACTACATTTTTATTATTATGACTTTGAAGTAGTGTAAATGAAAGTTAGACGAAATCAATTTTCTCCAGAAATTACTCCAAAACAAGTGACAATTTCTCTGAAAATCGACTTTATTTCAACGTAATATTGATACTTAAACAATCTACAACATATGCTGAAACTATTCTTATACATCAATTTGTATAATTTACCACCATGATTTTTTGATGAATTTTTAAAAACTGCCCCTTCTCTTCATGCATTACCGGTGACGCACGCTCGCGACCTCATTATTAAAAGGCAAGATGAGAAGACGTGCTAATAGAAATCAATACTTGTTATTTAGATATTACGTAACAAAACGTGTATAATTTCAACGACTAAATCTATCAATTTTACATTTTTGCTCCAAAATCGACTACGGCCTCTTAAAAACCACCAAATCTGTATAATTTCTTTAAATCCAGCAAGCTGTACCCGCACCTTTTTCATTAAATTGTTGCACAATGTATAGATAAATACTTACCTAATACTCGCTCTTTATACTTAAGATGGACTAAATTACCTACCTAACCCTTCACAGAAAAAAAGGTTGACATGAACCAAGAAAAAAATTCTTGAATGATGAAAATTTGAAGGAACACCGAAATAATCTTGAACCAAGAAAAAAGTTCTTGGCTCGAGAATTTTTTTCTTGGCTCAAAAAATTTTTTCTTAGACCAAGAACTTTTTTCTTGGTTCAAGATTATTTCGGTCTTCCTTCAAATTTTCTTCGTCAACTTTTTTTTCTGTGTTATAAATAAGAACAATTGTAAAAAGTAATGAAATAAATTCATTTGTATTTTGTATTTTAATTTACCTTGCCCTCCAGCTTATTAGCCACGGACTCGCACAGCTTGTTGGCGATGTCGGCCGCCACGTTCTTCGCTATAAGATGGTCGCGCATCTTGTCCAAAACTGGTTGCATCGCCTCCGCTGATAGGGCCTTGGAACCCACCAGACCTTGGAAAACAGAAAAATTATGCTAAAACAATATTTTTTGTTGACCTTTTGGTCCTCAATGCACGACAACGGGCACAATTAATCCTCTGAACCCTACGCCTATTCTACGCGGCGTGTAATAGGGTATTTGTAATGTTTTTATTAATGGTATCAGTCGATCAGGTTTGTTTTGAGGATCAAATGTCTGTATGGGACCCATTGTCTATGCAATACAAAAGTCACAAATGTTGGTCAAACTCTGGCACCCGCACTTTACTGACGAAACTAACAAAATGGCAACACATCGTGACGTCACCATGTAACGTCGCTATTGCTTAGAAGCCGTTTCGATGTATGTATATTGTTGGTATACCGTGAAACCGGTAAAATTAATTAAACCGGTTTTTCAACCGTACTTGGCGTAAAACCTTTTTATTTCGGTTTCGTTTGTTATTTTCAACCGGTTTTTAGAAGAACATTCCCATAAAATTAAGTTCTTGTCAGATTAACTTGTTTAAATAGAACAATAAAGCCTCGGATAAGACTAAGGGTCGGTTGCACCAAACCGTTTGTCATCGTTAAAGAGTTCGCTAATACTGCATGGAAAGTTTCATGGTAAACCGCCGCGGCGCGCCCGGTGACGTTGATCAGTCTGTCAAGTGCGGATGGTGCAACTGGCACTTAGTGCGAAAATTAAAATTTTGCGAACTCTATAACGATGACAAACAGTTTGGTGCAACCGACCAGAGTTGGGCGTTATCTAGATAATTATTTCAAATAAAATCAGTTCAAATAAATTTATTCGAAGATAAATTCAATCACAAATACTGCGTTGACAACTTTTTTATTTAGATAAAAATATCTAGATGAAGATAACTGGCCTCGTTTGTTATTGAAGTAAGCTTATAATAATAAATTTATAGAATGTCACGTCGGTTATTAATTATATAACGTGTGTTATTAATTATATTCAATATATAACAATTCAAGTCTTGGAGACCCTTTACATCTCTGGATAATTTGATGATCTTTTTTATTATTATATACATTTTATCTCTGACACCTAGAGACTTTTACATCTCTAAACAATTTTAGTACTTCTGTTATTTGTATAGTTTTTATTAGTTTTTTTTTCTTGTGTAATTTAACATTTATATTTATGTAATAGTTTTTTTGTAATTTTGGATTAATTTTATTGTTTGTAAAAATTGACATGTAAAAGTGCCCCTGTGGCCTATTTGCTGAATAAATGTTTGATGTTCGGGTCAAACCGTCACACTGACACTGTACTACTGACATTCATCTTTTATTTAAAATCCCAACTAATTTATCTAGATAAAAATGAAACTGATACATACAAACTAACAAATGACGGATTATTTAGTTATTTCAAATAAAAGATGATTAACCCTTAAATGCATAATGATGTATATATGCATCGTATATTTGATGGTCCGTGGCTCAATATGCAGCTATCCAAAATCACATTTATTACTTTTATACAGCATGACACATCTATTTCAATTTATTAAAAAGTTATACAAAAAATCATGCATTTAAGGGTTAAGTTATCTTCCCGGTTATTTGTAAATAGATAATTTTTGCTCAACTCTGCAACCGACCCTAAGTAAAAAAAAACGTCATAAAAATAGCCTACCTTTGAAGATGCTGAACATGCCGCCGGTCTTTTTCGGGCTGGGTGCGGATTGCTCCTCCTCCTCCTCGCTGCTGCTTTCGTCAGATTCCACCTCCAGGTCGCGGATGGCGCCGGTCATTCTGCCCACCAACTGACAACAAATATTTCTAGTAAATTATGAGGGTCTCAAATATTTCTAGAAAAATATCTATGGTCCTGTAAAACAACATATATATATATATATATATATATATATATATATATATATCATAGAGAACGAGAACATAGTCAGGTTCAAGTCACAGCGGCTGAGATTGGCACACCTTAAAAGGATGCCGGACAAGAGGGCAGCAAAAGTAATGACAATTTTTTTTTATGTACTTGTTATATATTGTATATGTTTAATATTTATTTAGTACTATATATTTATGTATGCTAGTACATATTTATTTTATTGTATAATGCTATTGATGTATTTTAGTTATTCGTAGACATTAATATTGTAGTTTTCCTTTTTAAATATTATTGCACGTTCTGTAATTTTGTCTATCTATCTAATTCGATTTTTTTCAATCATTAACTCTAAGGTTAACTGGAAGAGATCCCTTATAGGGATAAGCTCGCCTTTGTACCTAAATTTATATAAATTTCATGTTAACAATTTTTTTTTGTCCAATAAACTGATTTACTAATACAAATACTACAAGGTGGACTACAAAGGCAGGCCTAAGAAGCGTTGGATGGATTGTGTAGAAGATCTCAGGAAGATGGGAAAGTTTACCAACTGGAAGGTCGCCAGGCACGCGACAACTGGAGGAAGATTGCGAAGGCCACAAGACCCACAAAGGGTTGTAGCGCCAACGGAAGAAGAAAAACAAGAAATTATGAGGGCAGTCTGTCTTCAGAGAAAACCTGAAACTTATGAGAGATAGGAATTTTGTTTTTAAATCACAGAATTAATATAGTATTTTATACAATCGTGATATAATGGAGAGCTTTTCAGTCGAGTACCGTGTTAAAGCCACGAAGCTTGCTGAGTGGCCTCATTGGGTACGAGATTAAAATTTGACGGTTGTCATACTTCTTAAAGTGGACTTGAGTGTCGGGGGTAATGTTAAGTCTTCAGCCTTGTCTATACTGAAGTTTAGGCTCTGATAGGTACCGAGCTCCAAATTTCTTCATACATTCCTTCTCCCCTTTGTGACTCTTATTGTAAACCCTACAGTTGACTTACATGAGTGTCGGCGATAATGTTGGAATCTTCAGGCTTGTCTGTGCTAAAATCAAGCTCTGGAAGATCCCTAGTTCCACCTCCTAGCTCCCAAACGCGGGGTTTCTTCGTGCGGTCCTTCTCTACTTTGGGACTTTTCGGAGATTTCCTGTAAAAAATAAACATTTAAACACGTTGACTAGACTTTTTTATGGTAACAACATCTGTATCTCAACGAATACAATTTTGTAGTTGGGTAGTGTAAAAAACCTGCCAAGTGCGAGTCGGACTCGCGCACCGAGGGTTCCGTACTTTTTAGTATTTGTTGTTATAGCGGCAACAGAAATACATCATCTGTGAAAATTTCAACTCTCTAGCTATCACGGTTCATGAGATACAGCCTGGTGACAGACAGACAGACGGACAGCGGAGTCTTAGTAATAGGGTCCCGTTTTTACCCTTTGGGTACGGAACCCTAAAAACCAGTAAAACAAGCTATTCTTTATAATAAAGAATAGCTTATCAAAACAATTTGTTACTATGAAATTGGTATGAGAAACGTAGATTGACGTCTTGGCCACGACACTGCGCGAATGGCTTCGGCTAAGGCGACAACCATAGGTTGGAGCGAGACACAGCGATCGGACCTTTCGTTCCCACTTATAGTTTTCGCCTTAGCCGAAGCCAGTAGCGCAATGTCGTGGTCGTGTCCGAGACGTGATGACGTCACATTGAATCCCTTTTAATTACTTTTGTTGATTTTAATAATTGATTGGTTTTAATCTTATTTTTCATTGCATTTCTCCCCTGTGTGACTCAGTTCCGTAAATTTTATGATCGCTGTGCAGGCTCTGCATCACTCACTCAGATATGGATGTACAGTCACGCACAAGGCTCGGAACCGGTTTTTTCTTCATACAAAAAATACCGATTACGTTATATTTTGTTCTTTGGTTTTTTATTTCATTTTTAATGGGACAATCTAATAATACGAAGTTGATACCTAAATACATGATTCAGTCCTAAGTGAAGAGTATAAAATAATTCAAAATATTGGGCTATTTCGGGGTTTTGAAAAAAACCGGTTCCGAGCTCTGGTCATGCACCGAAATTGTTGAGCCATTTAGGGCTCTAGCTAAATTGGACACTTCATAAATAAAGTATTGAGCAACCAATTTAGCTTGGACCCTGAATGGATCAACAATCGCGGTGCGTGATGGTCAGAGCCCGGAATTTTCGCGACAAATGAAATGAAATGAAATGAAATATATTTATTTGCATTAAGTGTGGTAACATTCATGGTCATAATATGTAAAATTAGATCACACACTTAGCTAATAATAAGCATGCAAAAACTTTTTTTTTTAAATGCCTTAACTATACAGACTAACAACTATAGGTATTTAAAATATTTACAAACATGCCATGATTTAAAAATTAAGTTAATACAACATTATATTATTATTACAAAAGACTGTCGGCAATCTTGCTAGAGTTAGAAACATTTTTTTATCGACATCGATAGTTTGGTAATGGAAGAAAAAAAATTACTCTATGAAAGGTCCAATTGATGTCAAATAATAATAAATAATAATAATAATAAATATAGGACATTCTTACACAGATTGACTAAGTCCCACAGTAAGCTCAAGAAGGCTTGTGTTGTGGGTACTTAGACAACGATATATATAATATACATAAATACATAGAAAACACCCAAGACTCAGGAACAAATATCTGTGCTCATCACACAAATAAATGCCCTTACCGGGATTCGAACCCAGGACCATCGGCTTCACAGGCAGGGTCACAACCCACTAGGCCAGACCGCCCGTTAGCTAAAACCCTAAATGGCTCAACTATTTGTCGACCGGTCTGGCCTAGTGGGTAGTGACCCTGCCTGTGAAGCCGATGGTCCTGGGTTCGAATCCCGGTAAGGGCATTTATTTGTGTGATGAGCACAGATATTTGTTCCTGAGTCATGGGTGTTTTCTATGTATTTAAGTATTTATATATTATATATATCGTTGTCTGAGTACCCATAACACAAGCCTCCTTGGGCTTACCGTGGGACTTAGTCAATCTGTGTAAGAATAATGTCCTATAATATTTATTTATTTATTATTTATTTTATTGCGGTGAGTGACTGTACGGGCTCTGGTGAAAGTACTCACTTGACTTCCTTCTTGGTCTTGTTAAGTTTCTGCGCCAGTTTAGCGCGAGCGGCCAACACGTCGCTGTCATCCTCCTCCGGTTCCTCCGGCTTGCCGTTCGTCAACTTCGCCTCCACTATCTTAACTGTTAAGCAATAGTACATTATTGTCGAGGCTCGGAAGTAGCTACTTGCTGGCTGAGGATTCGTTTTAAACGGACGACCTTGGGAGTCCGTTTAATTGAATCCGAAGCCAGCAAGTAGCCTTCCAGCCGAGTCACATATAGTGCTTTTCTCAAAAATGGCGCAATAAACACAAATATAATAGAAATATTTTACAGAAGCAACGTTATTATGTATATATTTTCACAGAAAAAAGTAAAAAGATTTGCTTTGCCGCCTTTTTTTTTTTTTTTATAAAAAATAAAAGTGTATTTTCTATTTGAGACACCTAAATAGTCGCGGTACCAACCTTGTAATAATAAGTACTGATCATCTGTCTGGCTGTTTAATGGACCTACGAGTATGCCTTCATTTGATATGGCCACTTCAACTTTTAAAAAGTTTGGAACTCGAAAAATAATGGAATTTGTATGCAACATTGCAGTCCCGAAATCGAGACTGCTATGTTTTTAACTTTTTAATTTTTTGACTGACCATAAACTACGCACTTCGCGACCTACTTATTAACCGGCAACGCCGACTTTGCCATCCATTTTTGAGAAAAAGTAAGTTAATTAATGAAACTTGTTAAGACGAAGAAGGACGATGTTACGTGAACGCTTCTCCATACGAAGGTAGTCCACAAATTCCTCTGGATATTAACATTTATATAAAATACGAGCTTTTGCCCGCGACTTCGTCTGCGTAGAACTAGTATTTTGATTTTGGGTAGCTTCTGTTTAGGGTTCCGTACCCAAAGGGTAAAAACGGGACCCTATTACTAAGACTGCGCTGTCAGTCTGTCTGTCTGTCTGTCACCAGGCTGTATCTCATGAACCGTGATAGCTAGACAGTTGAAATTTTCACAGATGATGTATTTCTGTTGCCGCTATAACAACAAATACTAAAAACAGAATAATATAAATATTTAAATGGGGCTCCCATACAACAAACGTGATTTTTTTGCTGTTTTTTCCGTAGTGGTACGGAACCCTTCGTGCGCGAGTCCGACTCGCACTTGGCCGGTTTTTTTTATCCAATCTGCTTTTTATTGATTTCCTATACCAACTTCCTTATATCCTTATTTGAGACACAATTTTCAACGCCTTGATAAAATGTAAAGGCAATGATTCAATTTGAGCATAATAGTTACATCACTGTCAGGCGCTGCATCAATTATCTCACTTTCGGGGTGGAAGTGAGATAATTTCAATCGGTTCAGCGGTTAAAGCGTGAAGAGGTAACATACAGAGAGACAGACTTTCGCATTTAATTATTAGTATGGATTTGTACGGAATATTATATAAACCACAACCATCGTTTGATATTTTATTACGAGCTTTTAAAAAGTTGTATGTATTTTGTCTATCGCTCCAAAGTTTTAAAAATCTTATAATAATCAAAAAATCAACAAAAGGCAAACGATAAATTAATGAATTGTGTAAAAATAGTTTTCCATAGTGTCATTATCTAGGGAGGAAAATGGGGGCTGTTTGTACGGCGAAGCTTAAGTTTATAATGTTTACCTGACTTCTTTCCCTTCTCCTCCCCTTTCCTCTCAATCATAGAGGCAACAGTCTTCTTGGACTTCTGAGAATCCTCAAACGTCCGCATTTGCTTAGGTATCTTAGCTTGGGACTTGGCTGCAACAATTTAAATAATATTCTTCAATAATGAAATAAAACTATGAACACGGATTATATCGCGTATATTGAATTTATAATACATGCCGACGTTTCGAACCCTTCACAGCGTTCGTGGTCAACGGGTGACCCCCGACCACCCCACCGACCGACGACCGGGAGTCACAGTGCTTACGAACTGCTACTTACATTACATTTCCCAAAGCATTATTAACATTCACAGGTATAAAAACTTAGTTGTATCTGTTATATATGTAATATGGGGTAGATATAAGTTTACATGTGCCGACTAGAGGGTGGTTAAACATTTTGTATGTTAGCTTGTCAGTTCCGAAATACACACGATTGAGCTAACGCGGTGTTTCATTGCTGCTCTCGGATATACCCTAAAGACCCTGCAAATATTCCCTAGTTACATATATAATAGTATCACAGAACTGACATGTATGATTCCAGAATTAAAGTCTGAATGTTTTTCTCACATTTCAAACCAAAACCTAAAAACAGAATAAAATAAGTATTTAAGTGGGGTTCCCATACAACAAACGTGATTTGTTTGCCGTTTTTTTGTGTAATGGTACGGAACCCTTCGTGAGCGAGTCCGTCTCGCACTGGTGGAAAGTCACACCTGATGGAATGTAAAGATAGAGCCTAAGACAAAACTTACCGGTTCAGTAATAGCCTATTCGCTGTTGCTTATTAACTAACCTTAAAATAACCTAACCTAACTTACCCCATTGCTCGCATCCCTTCAACACCGCATCGAAGCACGCCTTAAAATCAAAGTCCCCCATATGCTGCCCGCCCTGCAACTCGTTCTTGTACTTATCCCGGAACTCCAGGTGTACATCGTTGAGGAACTTGTCCACGTACGAGAGCTGCAGGATTCGCTGGTACGCTACCACAAACACCAGCTCAAACTCATTGTCCAGTTTGTATTGGAGCGTTAGGGAGTTGTGGTTGAATGTTGTGTTGCCTGAACGCTCCTGGAATAAAATAAAAACATCCTGGGTTATTAATCGTGAAATCTTATTTAATCCTTAGAGCGCCACGCCTGTCGAGCGCGTCATTAGGAACCTTGTCGATATTCAAATAATTAAGTCATTTAATTCGCGAAAGTATTTACTTAAGAGTGGTTACACATTAAGTTGCGCAAATCATTATGACACACTGGATAAGTTATTATAGCTAAAAGAAGGGGCAAGATGGTTGGCCACCTGATACGTCACGAAAGATTCGTTATAAACAACCTGGAGGGCAAGATTAAGGGGAACAGACGCAGAGGAAGGCCCAGGCTCACATATCTCAGCCAAATAAAATGTAAAGTTTCTGTCTTGTTGTACGAGAGAGTTAAAAAGGCTGGGCCAGCAACGAGAAGTGGCGATTATTACACCGACAAGAGCATAGCTCTTAAATATTCATGATGATGATGAATATGTCACATGTTCTGAATAAAACAATGTTTCTTATAAATTAGGAATGTGTTTTAAACTGTAAATTAAAAAAACGATTGTATAGAAAACAATATACAGGTCGTAAATTAAGTAATACCTCGAGATAAGGATAACATTACTACGCATATTGTAAACTGGGAAATATGGAAATTTCCCCAGCGACGGAAAGTCCATATTGTAATGAGTATGAATACTGTATACACGTTATAACGAGCCCTATTGTTCATACAGGATTTTGGCTATAACGGGCTCAGTTTAGCCACGTGAATGCGAATACATTAATTAGATTAGATCAAGGTCTATAAGAACGAATGTTGTAGCGTAGTGGTATAACTTACTTGCAGTATAACGCTGCGTATCAGCGCATTCACGGACGGTGAAAATATTTCACTCGTGCCCTGAAAACACCATAGCACAATTCCTCCTTTACTGAAGATACTGAACAGATCCAACATTTTATATAATTATTTGAAAACAGCGTTATTGAACAGATGTTTCTACGAGCTACGAACTTTGCGAATTGACAATGACAATACACTACACGACACGACACTGACATAAAGTTGACAACTCACAGTACGTGTTCGAAAACGTCTGAAATATTTACACATAATTTTCTTATGTCTACCTGTAATAATATTGTGTACTTACTGCAAATAAAATGAATAATATTTGAGAAATATTATATTAACTTGATGTTCCTAAAATATGTCCTAATTTATGAGTAATTAATAATTAATCTGAGCATTGTAGTGGTTTTTGAACGAAGCCTTGTATATTGTCTATGGAATGCATTGGCAGGTGTTGCTACACTGTAAATTCAAAATTCTGCCATTAGAAAAAAGGGGATTGAATACGACCTAATAGTTTTTACTAACTTATTAAACAAACATGTCAAGATGACAAACAATCAATGTAAGTTAAGTATTAGGTATCAGTACACTTTTTTTTTTACACATTTAAAAGCAATTTAATATTTAAATATAATAACATAATCATTTAAAAAGTAATCTAACCTAACCTTTGGTAACTTAACTTCAAACTCGGGTAAATCCAATCGACCCTCTCAGCAAATATTGGCAATTTGGTTTGACCAACTATAAGCGCTATTCCGTTCCGCTGTGTAGCGCGTACCGATAAATGACTTAATTAAAATTTTCACATCCCTAAAACCCACTCATACACATTTATACGCACGCATTCACAGTCGATCAACCATTTCAATCAAAATGGCTACGACTTGATTAGAAGTTCGTCTTGTCAACAGTATGTTTGTCCTTTTTTGACAAATGGCATTTTTACAAGAGCGAGGAGAGAGGAATGATACTAGTTGCTGCGCCGTCAAAGAGCACAGACAGCGTTGGGGCCTTGCTCTAATCACTACGTTTTAATTCTACTATCATAATTTATTTTTTAGTAGTGCAACACAATACTCTAGATTGTTTGTGAAACAAGAAATTTGTCAATTCATCCCGACTCGCGTTCTCATTTTTATTACAAAGAAAGTATATATTGAAATAAACCCGAGATATATTAGTTTTAGTTAAAGTTAAGTTTTAAAATAACAAAATGAATATTACGTCCGCCGCGGGGATTATATCCCTGCTCGACGAGCCGATACCGGAGGTGAAAGAGTTCGCATTGAAAAGGTTGGACAACATCGTCGATGAATTTTGGCCCGAGATCTCAGAGTCCATTGAGAAGATCGAGATTCTTCACGAAGATAAAGTGTTTTCTCAGCACCAGCTAGCGGCCTTGGTAGCGAGTAAGGTGTATTATCATTTGGGAGCGTTTGAGGATTCATTGACGTACGCATTAGGTGCTGGAGACTTGTTTGATGTCAATGCACGGAATGAGTATGTGGATACAACGATCGCGAAGGCGATTGATTTTTACACACAGAAGCGGAAGGTTTTGTTTGTGGATAATGGAGCTGAGAATATTGACCCTCGGTTGGAGGCCATAGTGAACCGGATGTTCCAACGATGCCTTGACGACGGGCAGTACAGGCAGGCCCTGGGCTTGGCGCTGGAGACGAGGCGTATGGACATCTTTGAGGAGTCTATCATGAAGTCTGATGACATTGCAGGTTTGTGGTTTTTGTTTGTCATGGTCATGTCTAATTCTAAGTGATAATGTTTCTCAGTTTTTCGTAATTTATCTATTTATTATTATGAACAGTCAAGGGCATAAATTTATATACATTCCCAAAATTTCAAAAAATTGTATCACTTACACCTTAACAATAAAGTCGTGTTCACATATTTTTGAGCCATTTGTCTGGATCGATATTTTTGCCTTTAACTGAACTTGTTTTAAATCTTTCGAACTTTACAAACAAATACATGCTAAACATAGCATTATAAAATTGAGAAATAATAAAGATTGTTACTTGCAACTGCATCCAGAATAGCACAAACTTTTTTAGGGTCTCTATTGTTTGACATAATTATTGAAAGTCATAATGTAATGATTGTCATATTATCATTAGTCATAATTTTGTTTTTCTCAGAAACGCGTAACTTTTCAGGTTTGCCATAAAACAAACCTTTTTTTTTTGATGACCCAGGGGGAATCCTTTATGGATCCCACTGGCCCGGGAGGGGCCTATTGGGTATGTCCGACTCCCACGGACTAAACCCCTTGGGGTGTTCCGCCGCGCGCTTTGTTGACGGGGTTTCGGGAACTCGATTGTAGACCTCCGATACCCATAAAACAAACCTAACCTAACCTATCTATAGGATAGCCCGAGGAAAATCCTGAAAGTTAACGGTTTCGGAATTATGACTAATGATAATATGACAATCATTACATTATGACTTTCAATAATTATGTCAAACAAAGGGACCCCACTTTTTTAACATGTTTGCTGTGGCAATTAGTTCAACTTGTAATTAAGTACACTTTGCATGGGGTCTTTCAATTTCAACCCCATCCCGCAGTGAATGAGTTTACCCGCCCCGGCTTCGCACGGGTAATTCAACTAATTTACACAAAACCTTTACAAATTATACATATAAACCTTCCTCTTGAATCACTCTATCTATTAAAAAAAACCGCATCCAAATTCGTTGCGTAGGTTTAAAAATCAAAGCATACATATGGACAGACATACAAACAGCGGAAAGCGACTTTGTTTTATACTATGTAGTGACATCATCATCTTCTTCGCATTATCCGTGCATTTTGCCACGGCTCATGGGAGCCTGGGGTCCGCTTGACAACGAATCCCATGCATTGTCATAGGCACTAGTGTTTACGAAAGTGACTGCCATTCAGTGTTCCAAGCTAGAGGGGAAACTCGGCCTTATTGGGATTAGTCCGGTTTCCTCACTATGTTTTCCTTCACCAAGACCTCGTATTCACGCAAAGTAGGCACATTGGATGTTGACTTGCGGAAAATGCCTAATAAAACTAACTAAACTTTCCTTCACCAAAAAGCGACTGGTAAATATCAAATGATACTTTGAACATAAGTTGCGAAAAACTCATAAACCCACCCTTAAACCCACGACGAATAATATTAAATTGGAAGCTCCATAGCCCCCTATGCTAGACAGGACAGGCTATATGTGCGCCTGATTTTGTCAAAATCTGTTTAGAGAGAGTTTTGCATAATAACCAAATATCCAAACATAGGTACAAACTTTCACATTTATAATATTGAGTAGAATTAGAAGACATATTAGGTCACTCACGTGTTTTAAGTCGAAAACGCTCGGCATTTAATATGTCTGTGTCTCACGGAAGTTTTGTTATTAGAATTAGAAGACTTTTTAATCAAGATATATACCTACTAATAGACCGTGGGCCAGGCGAAAATTTCGTCAGTCATCACCTCTTGGTTGGTACTTCGACACATGATAGTTTAGATCATATTATGAATTCAATTTTTTTTATGACAAAAAAAAACGTCAGCCGGTTGTATCGCGCGGTGGAAAGACCATCAGCATGAACATGTATAAAATACGCAACTTACCATTTTATGTCCGCAAAGCATGCGTATGCTTGGAAACGCAGGCGTTTATTAAAACGCCCGATGGAACGCTACATGCAAAGTTTCATTTGATACCAATGATAGCACTATCATATTGAGGCATGTATTTTTTACATGTTTATGTGACCAGCTGACGGTCTTTCCACCGCGATACAACCGGCTGACGATTTTTTTTTATTCGCAATGCAATAGCATCTAAACTATCATCTGACGAATCCACGAGGGTTCATCATACATAGCCGTTAACCACTATACGAGTTATCGCTCGATTGGTCATGGATTGTTCCTGTCTTGCGGTTTATAAGAGAATTAAGAGCTAAATTGTGTACCTATTATATTTAATTTAATATCACCTCTCTTTCTTTATTTTCAGGCATGCTCCAATATGCCTTCCAAGTGGCAATGAGCCTCCTTCAAAACAGGGGTTTCCGCAGCACAGTTCTCCGCTCCCTCGTCGGTCTCTACCGCGGCCTCAACATCCCTGACTATGTCAACATGTGTCAATGCCTCATATTCCTTGAAGACCCTCTTTCTGTAGCTGAAATTCTAGATAAATTGACACATGGTCCTACAGAGTCAGTTCTCATGGCATATCAAATAGCTTTTGATTTATATGATTCAGCTACACAACAGTTCCTAGGTAGGGTCTTACAGGCTTTAAGAAGCACTGCTCCCATACCTAGCGCTCTTGGAGGTAAGCCCCAGCCACAAGGAGGACCTTTCCCTGAGACTTCAACAGCCATGGAAGTTGACACACCTGCCGAAGAGTCTAAAAAACCAGTTAGGGACATTGAAAGTTTGAATGACGAGGAAAAAGAACATCAAAAGAGGGTAGAAAAACTCATTTCTATTCTTGGAGGTGATGTTTCCATTGGTTTACAGTTACAGTTCTTAATCAGATCTAATCATGCTGATATGCTCATATTGAAGAACACAAAAGATGCTATCAGAGTATCTATTTGCCACACTGCCACAGTTATTGCTAATGCTTTCATGCATGCAGGAACCACTAGCGATCAATTCCTAAGGGATAACCTGGAATGGTTAGCAAGAGCTACAAACTGGGCTAAATTAACAGTTACAGCCTCTCTCGGAGTCATCCACAGGGGACATGAAGGGGAATCCTTAGCCCTCATGCAGTCTTACCTTCCTAAAGAAGCCGGGCCTTCTTCTGGGTATTCTGAAGGTGGTGGCTTGTATGCCCTCGGTCTGATCCACGCTAATCACGGCGCGAACATCATTGACTATCTTTTAACGCAATTAAAAGATGCGCAGAATGAAATGGTGCGTCACGGTGGATGCCTCGGGTTAGGTTTAGCCGCCATGGGAAGCCATAGGCAGGATGTCTATGAGCAGTTGAAGTTCAATCTGTATCAAGATGATGCTGTGACAGGCGAAGCCGCAGGTATCGCCATGGGTATGGTCATGCTTGGGTCAAGGCATGCTGCAGCTATTGAGGATATGGTGGCATATGCTCAGGAAACTCAGCATGAGAAGATTTTACGCGGTTTGGCAGTCGGAATCTCCTTCACCATGTACGGAAGACTTGAAGAGGCTGATGCGCTAGTCCAGCAACTATTAAGAGACAAGGATCCGCTGCTCCGCCGCGCCGGGTGCTACACAATCGCGACCGCCTACTGCGGTACTGGTAACAACGATTCCATCAGAACTCTTCTCCATGTGGCCGTGTCTGACGTAAACGATGATGTCCGCCGCGCTGCCGTCACAGCCCTCGGCTTCTTACTCTTCAGGACTCCTGAGCAATGCCCGTCAGTTGTCTCACTCCTAGCCGAGTCTTACAACCCTCACGTTCGTTACGGAGCGGCGATGGCGCTCGGCATCGCCTGCGCCGGCACCGGCAACCGCGAGGCCATCGGCCTCCTCGAACCGATGGTCAAATTCGACCCCGTAAACTTCGTTCGACAGGGCGCTCTCATCGCCTCCGCTATGATCCTCATCCAACAAACCGAAGCCCTGTGCCCGAAGGTTACCTACTTCAGGCAACTTTACGCGCAAGTCATCTCGAACAAGCATGAAGACGTCATGGCTAAATTTGGTGCTATCCTCGCCCAGGGCATCATTGACGCCGGAGGCCGCAACATGACCGTTTCCCTCCAAAACCGAACGGGCCACATGAACATGCTCGCTGTAGTCGGAATGTTGGTGTTCACGCAATATTGGTACTGGTTCCCGCTCGCTCACTGCCTGTCTTTAGCTTTTACGCCTACTTGCCTGATCGCGCTGAACTCCGATCTGAAAATGCCGCAGATGGACATCAAATCTAACTCGAAGCCTTCTCTATACGCATACCCAGCGCCGTTAGAAGAAA
The DNA here is from genome assembly GCF_947568885.1 of Cydia strobilella. Taxonomy (NCBI): domain Eukaryota; kingdom Metazoa; phylum Arthropoda; class Insecta; order Lepidoptera; family Tortricidae; genus Cydia; species Cydia strobilella. The sequence continues at coordinate 15,519,216 of NC_086055.1, forward strand.
AGAAACGTGAGGAGCGCGAACGCGTGACTACTGCCGTTCTTAGTATTGCTGCGGCCCGCGCCAGGCGCCGGGCGCACGGCGGAGACACCGCTAGCGCCTCAAGCAGCGCCTCATCCACCTTAAAAATGGAAGTCGACGAGGAAGAAAAAAAGTCTTCTTCGAAGTCCCCAAACCCGAACATAACTGTCCATGTTGTCAAGAATGAGAAGGATTCCGCCTCTACTTCGAAGGAATCCAAGAAGGACGAAAAAGAAGAAGACAAGGAGACCAAGGAGAAGAAGGAACCGGAACCGACCTTCGAGATCCTAAACAACCCCGCCAGGATAATGCGGCAGCAACTCAAGAATATTACCATAGTTGAGGGCTCCGGATTCACTCCACTGAAGGATATAATGATTGGTGGCATTGTCATGCTGAACCATTCCGGAGACGGAGAACAAGTCCTGGTCGAGCCGGTAGCCGCCTTCGGCCCCAAGACAGAGGAAGAAAAAGAACCTGAACCCCCAGAACCTTTCGAATACTTGGACGACTGATATACTCTCTTCGATTAATGTACTACAATGAGGGCTAACGCGTATGAATTCGACGCTAGGGGCGCTAGTGTAGATGGTGGTCTTTTCCATAGTTCGAAATGTCACTTGTCACTTCAATGACTGACAGCTGTTCTTTAGTCTTCTGGACCACCATCATCAACAGAGGCGCCAACTGGTGAGCAAAAAAACGATAGCCCTCATTTAGTAAATAGGACTATTATGAATCACTGTGAAATGTATTGAAAAGTTATGATACTAATATAGAATTGTGCAAGTACACCTTTAACTAAAATTATTGTGGTTCCGTAAATTAAAAATTATAACTGACCGTTTGTTTCTTTTATCCTCAGTCATTTTCATGATTTGCGCAGTGTACGGTCAGCAAAAGTAACTAAGCAAGCGAGGTGTTTAAATTAGAACTTCATGCATTCATTCTTCAAATAAGTCTGCCGAGATTTTTTTAACCTCCCACTCGCGTATCTGCTGCTGCTGCTGATTTCGGAAATCAACCCCGTCAACCTGCCATTTAAAAGGCCGCATTAACCTGTTGTCTACCAAATGCGGATGTTATCGGCCAAAAAAAAAAGCTAAATACATTTGTCAAAATTTTGAGAAAAAACACCTCTATACCGCGGCCGGAGATATCCGTCCAGTATTTTGTGCCCCATATTTGTTACGGTCGAAAAGCAGTTTTATTTAAATCAAAATAAGGCTGCTTTTCGCCTGCTAATTTGCTCGCGTACAAAAAAATCTGTGGTAACAAATCCATTATTCTGAGACAAATCCGGTGAGGCCCGCGCGGGTGTGGAGCGCGATGACGGGGCAACAAACAATTAGCCGGTTATCTCCGGCCTCGGTTACCGGTAGTTATTTTTGACTACTTGGTAGAAGACAGGTTAAAAGTCGTAACACGTGTTGTATGGGAGCCCCATTTAAATATTTATATTATTCTGTTTTTAGTATTTGTTGTTATAGCGGCAACAGAAATACATCATCTGTGAAAATTTCAACTGTCTAGCTATCACGGTTCATGAGATACAGCCTGGTGACAGACAGACGGACAGCGGAGTCTTAGTAATAAGGTCCCGTTTTTACCCTTTGGGAACGGAACCCTAAAAAGTGTGGCGTCGATTTTGCAGATCTCCGTAATCGCCTCCACACTCGCGTTCGCGCACGAGTGTGGAGTGCGCTTAAGAAAAGCAACTGCTTGTACAAGTAGCCCTTATTTTTACTCTGCTTCTGCTAACAGCTTTTTATTTGTCTCGAACAGTGTCCAATCTTTTATTTAACCTCTATACCATCTCTAAATCTCTATACGTATGACCATGAATCTAGTATAACTGGATCGGTCATGAGGAGTGGGGGAAAATGACCGAACGGGATAGTCTTATGTATCTTTCAGTAGGAGTAGCAGAGAAAGCGCTGTTATTGTTTGTCCTTGTCATAGTTTCACTTTTCCACCGCTGCCACAACCGAGGTTGTGGCAAACAAATAAGTACGTGACATGTCATGTTTGTTCGTTGCTTGTTTAATTATCGTTGTTTTGTATGAAATAGTGCTTTCTCTTATGAAATATAGTAATGGTTAGCGTTTTGAATGCTTGAACTTTGATAAAATACTGGTGAATTGTTCTGTAATCGGCTGTAAAAGCCGCTCTGAGCAAAAATATGAGATCATAACCTTTCACACGTAAGTACGGTATTTTACACCTTCCTCTTAACGCACTATGTGAGAATAACATCGTAAAATTACGTTACACTCAAAGCAATGTAGAATCAAACGATTTCAATAAAAATATCACAATTATTTACGCAAATTAACAAAACATTATTTGTAAAATTATCCGCCCAAATTACGTAGGTAGGTAGGAGTCTGAGGTCAGCCATTTTTAAACTTCTTCTTAATTTAGCTGCATAACAATCATGTTAGGGATACCAGATGAAAATATCATAATTTTATGGGTAATTTTGACCTCGAAGTTTTTTCGTACTTCTAATTCCAAAAAATAAATAAACAAATGTTGTGAAGATTAAATGTGGTGTACATTAATTGGTGTGATTGCGATTTGTGATTTCTTTAAATTAAAACCCATAATACATTTTATTTTACGTTTTATTTACTAAACATGTTTAGTTTTGTACCACCTGCGCGAATTATAGGAGGTATTTCATTGTTTATACGCCTAAAAAGAACGGCCCATTGACATTTTATTTAACAATTTTTTAATACCGTCAAACAAGCTAACTTTGCCTCCAGGGTAATCGCCCCAACGTGATATCAAATATTGGGGTAATTTTTACGAATATGGTATCCTCACGTTTATGACGTCATCTATGTCTATCCCTTACGGGCGCACGCGTATAGCTGGTCTATGTAATGCTAGGTCTATGCGTATGACCAACGTAGTGGTTATATCATGGAGACTATATAAAGGAGCCAAATCTCTATGTATGAAAAGTGTCCATCAAAAAACAGTAATTAGGCGGCGCCACCATACACCGAAATACTACCAAAAACAACCTACGTAATTTGGTCGGGTTATTTGTTGCCGTATATGGTTCATGTTATAATCATGTCCCAGAGCCTAACTAGCGCCACCGGAGAGATTAGGAACTATTATTTAAAGCTGAAAGCGGTCACTTTTGCAACAATTCTGCCATAAGAGATTGGCATCCTTTCTATACCATCCATAGGTTATATACTCCAAACTCTTTGTTTAACACATACTATGGAAACCTCAATGGAAACACATACGCTTATCTGTCATTACTGTCAGCCTGTGATGTCATGTCAATTGTCATTTCATTTCATATGGCGGTCTATCCTATCGTTGGGTCAGGGTCGTAGGTTATAAATAAAACGTGGGGCGATCTTTCTAATCAAAGCCGATTACCTACACGTATAAAAGGATAATCTGTCTGCAGTCAAACAATCACAATGAATTGGGATCTGGAGTACGGAGAGTTATCGAAGGATAAAGACTTCGTTAACAACTGCGAAGACCTCAAGCAAAATTTGATAGAAGTGCAAGAAGTTTTGGATCAACTGCTGCCGCTAAAAGAACATTATGACAAGCTTACCTTGCCTGCACAAATTGAGCTGGATTTATTCCTTGCGTTCACGCTAAATTCTCTTCATTGGATTCATTTGAGAATACAAGGCGTCGATCCAACGAAACATCCAATCAGAGACGAGCTACAAAGAATTAAAGCTACAATGGTTAAATGGCAGGAAATAAAAGATCGAGATAAACGCCCAACAGTGGACATTGAAGCGGCTAAAAGGTTTGTTAGGAGCGGTCTCTATGACCCTTACAGAGCGACAGGGCAGCCACTTAATAAAAAGATAAAATTTGATGATTAAATTGTTTCAGTAAGTAGGCACCTAATATGTAAGACTGAGTGTTGATTATTGAATTATAAGTCTAGTTATAAGTTTCTGATGATAATGGTTATTTAATTTTTAATTATAGGGAATACACTCTTTTTATAAACTCATCAACCAATTTTACTCTATTGTTTTGCGTTTATTTTAATTATGACATTAACCCTTCGAATGTCTTGTCCCGTATGTCATAAACAATTTGAACTTTAATGTACAATTTCAAGGTTATTAATTTGGTAGCAAATTTTTGATATGGGCGTTCGAGGGGTTAAGTTTAGTGGTGTGAGAAAGATGGCTTGTAGTTATAACCAAAATATGTTTTTAATACTGATGTAAATTTTTGTGAATATGAATGCTATCAAGTTGAATGTAAGGCAGTTCATAGTGTGCTCATACTGATATGGTTTTGCACACTGCATCAGGCGCCAGCGCTATGTCTATATCAATTTACCACTCGTACTGCAAAATATACATGGAAACCACATTGGTATGATAATGAGGGCTAACGTGTATGAATTCGCCACTAGGGGCGCTAGTGTAGATGGTGGTCTTTTCCATAGTTCGGAATGTCAAATGTCACTTGTCACTTCAATGACTGACAGCTGTTCTTTAGTCTTTTGGACCACCATCAACAGAGGCGCCAACTGGTGGGCAAAAAAACGATAGCCCTCATTGCTTTGCATAGTAGGTGAACCAAAAATGTGTCAGTCTAGTCAAAGGTCCCACTTTGTCGCTTACCGTAAGGACGAGATTTGCTTGTATCTTTATATACGAATAACCTGTCAAAGCGTCTTTATATCAAGCAACAAAGTGGCATGTTTTGCTATCCATGGACACAAATTACCTTCTCAATTGGTGACATTAATGAAGTTCTATGACAAATATTGTAATATTTTTGTTAGAGTCACTCAGTAGCTTCACAAACTGAATACTCTGTGTAATAATATATACCTGTAGGTATCAGACATAAGACAGGTATATGTTGATATTGAATTCATACAAAATTGTTATAAATTAAAATACACACAGACCACCTACTTTATTGTTAAGACTCGGCTGTTTCAGCTTAAATATGCATACCTAATTGTTGTGTGCCTAACCCTTAGACAATTGAGAAACAACATTGCATTCTCTCTTTATCAAGTATTATAAATTTCATGTATGGAAGAAAAACTGGCTAAGGGCTCGTGTCTAGGAGGCAGATGCCTCAACCATTCGGCCACCTGAGTCACAACGCTAAGTTCAAGTTCAATCCTAATCCGTGGGCACTGAAGGCCTTGGTCACTTTTTCTATATCCAAGTTATATCAAGTATTACTTTACTACTACCATCATTGTCATGTACAATTTATTTTCAACATAATGTTCACCATTTTAGTTTTAAACCTTAATGCAATAAAACATGTTTTTATAGTTATGTTTTTATTCAAACAACATTTATATCAGATCAAAAAGTATTTCACGTTATAGGAATGTTTCATTACAAGCAATGGCTAAAATAATAATAAATATGATCAAGAATGTTCAGTTTCCTAATAATACCCTTAACACCTTCAAGCAAATATAATTCATTAAATTAAAAATAAATACAACATTAAGTATGTACTCCTTAAACAGAAGACAAGTCATTTTGATCAATGTTTGATGTCAATATTACAACTCAAATGGCACATAATAACAACCAACTTATTAAAAATGTAAGTCACATGATGTCCCGTTTAAATATTTAAGTAAAACATAAAATAAAGCAAAAACGCTAATTCACTTCTCTATCTGAAGTACTAATCCGGCGGCTGATATGTTATCTCCCGCGCCGGCAGTCAATTGCGCTTCTGTGCATATCAGCACGGGTGCTACACATATTTCGACTCTGTCACCCTCGAGTGTCTCCTCCCAACATGTGACTGGATTGGTCGGTTCTATAACAACCCTGCTATTATCGTTAGCTGTGCTCGTAGCGAAACTATCATCTAGCAACAACTTTGATTTCTCTAGCAAGATATTTTGAGCGTCACACACGTATCTGTGTGCTGTTAGGGACGCTTTTGCTGTGGCAGCGGCGGTTCTCTTCCAAGATGAGTTTTTCACTGTCAAGATGGCCTGATAGGCTAAAGTGTGTACATGAATTCGTGTCAGTTTTCTGTCGCTGTTTTTTTCTTGATTTTTCTGGCGAATCATTTGGAATGTTTTTCTCATTTGGTCCAATGCTGCGGCTACTCTTGGATTTGAATCGGCAGCATAACTCACATTTCCGTATAGAAGTAAGTTATGTATATTGGTCAGTTCTTGTTCATTCATGCCCATGGAGTCAACGTAAGGTAGGACTTTGGACTTGAGATGTAGAAGTAGTTCGAGGTCGACATAACTTGCCATTTCGAAGTGGATGAGTGTTTGAGCGGGCTGTGACAGGATTTGTTTTTTGACTAGTTCCAGTCTGTCAGCCCTGAGATCTGTGAAAGAAAAAAAACTAGTCATTCTGTGAAAAACAAGACAACAATAGGTATTCATTCTATAAATAATCCTTGCTAGAATTAACAAAAATATGTGTCCAAAAAAATCGGCCAAGTGCGAGTCGGGCTCGCGCAAAAAGGTTTCCGTACCATTACGCAAAAAAATCACGTTTGTTGTGTGGAAGACCCACTGAAATATTTTATTCGGTTTTTAGTATTTGTTGTTTATATAGCGGCAACAGAAATACATTATCTGTGAAAATTTCAACTGTCTAGCTATCACGGTTCGTGAGATACAGCCTGGTGACAGACAGCGGAGTCTTAGTAATAGGGTCCCGTTTTACTCTTTGGGTACGGAACCCTAAACAGCGGAGTCTTAGCATAGAGTAACTTATACTAGAGCGGTACTGTCATAGTAAATTTTGTAACCCCAGTAAATTCACTGCCATCTGTCGACACACTTTAAAACTAAAAATTAAGATTTATAAAAATACGATAAAATGTATTTAAATATAGATAAATGATTTTTTTTAAATGCATTAATTATTTTTATGATTTTGACCCATGTTCCCTCACTGATATGCGTTAAAATTGTTAAATAACAAACGAAACAGTCAACGCCATCTATACGACAGTGGGCCAAAACTAGTGGCGCCCTCTGAACGAGAATCAAATTTTCTTGATTTTCGAGGCACGTTTTTTCCTTAGACTGTAAACATCTATTACGGAGTTATATCTATCTTTGGTCTTAGTAATAGGGTCCCGTTTTTACCCTTTGGGTACGAAACTTTAAAAAACGATTTCATCATGTTCATCATCAACTGCAAAATAACTGAGCCCATAACCGCCAGGCGGCCGCTACAGCTAAAAGGCGTCATCATTTAAAGAAAAACATCTGAATTATAAATAAAGCCTTGACAAAAGACTCACAGCAATTGTTTGTTAATGGTTTGTTTACTCAAATGAATTGAAATTGCAACTGAATTACATATCAAGGTACTAGATTATATGATAACCACAGAGATAAAAAATAAATACTTATAATAAATACACCACATATGTAGACTGAGAAATAAATATTTGTCCTGAACACAAATTTTGGAGAAGTAATCCTAACGTAACGTCGGTAAATAAAGGTCTTCTTCTTCACGTGCCATCTTCGTCCAGGAAGTCGGCGACCATATGTCTATTTGTCTCTCTAAATAAAGGTAACAAAATAAATTCGCGATAGACCCGTTTCTAAATGTGATTTAATATGAAGTAATTCTGATCACTAATATATGTATTTGCTTTATAATCGGCATAATAAAAACCTAAGCAAGTACCTACCTCGTGGAGTTGCGGAAAATTCGCCCGAACTACAATACAATACCTACATACTGTTTTTTATTCTAAGTCAATATTTCTCATCTTTATTAACAGGATGTCTACATCAATCATAAGTCTATGGAAGATGTTTGTAGTGTTGCTGGTTGTACTTGTATTTATAAAATTAAATGTGCAGTAATTACCTTGAGTGTCAGTTTTCTTAAAAGGAAAATTATCCATCATCTGAAGCCCACTGATAACCAGCAAGTCAGGCATGAACTGCGGCAGATGCTCTGCAAACTTCTCCAATGAGCTCAACAAAGGGTTATTCTCATCATTATGGAGAATATACCGATTAGCCCTGGGAGCTTTGAATTCACCAAACTTTGCATCAGCCTTATACTCAAGAATCATGTGAATGTCATCCTTGACTTCCTCATTTTCTTCGGCACCTACTATTTTTATTTCTTTTGGAATGTATGATTTAAGTTTAGAGCTCATCTTGCCGGCGAAGAGCACTTCCCAGCCTTCTGTGTGGAATCGCTTTGCCATGAGTGGAGCGTTGCCACCAATTGACCATCTTGAGTCTGAGAGCTTTAAGGCTTTTTCAACCAGGTTGTCGTAGAGCTTGCTGTTGGAGACAAATCTCCTGAAAAATAAGTTTAATTATTAAACCAACATCTGTTTTACTAGAACTTGTTACACATACAAGGAAAATTTATTGATTACTAGCTTTTGCCCGCGACTTCGTCTGCGTGGACTTAGTAACCGCAGCTAGAGTAAGAATAGCACCTGGAAAATTTTTCATAGCAATCTAAATTTGAGCATATTATGCACACAAATTATCAGGCACTTCGTTAATTATCTCAATTCCACCCCGCTTTTTACTTTCTTAAGGGATGATTTTCGGGATAAAAACTATCCTATGTCCTTCTCAGGGACTCAACCTATCTCTATGCCAAATTTCATCTAAATCGGTTCAGCGGTTTAAGCATGAAGAGGGAACACACCGACAGACAGACAGACTTTCGCATTTATAATATTAATATGGATTTGGGGCATTTTCTATGAAAAGGGACCTTATTGTCGATGGCGCTTACGCCGCACACCGCCGCGCGGCATTGTATTTATATCAGAGCATCGTTAATAATGGCGTAAGCGCCATCGACAATAAGGTCCCTTTTTATAGAAAATATCACAATGTTGTGAATTGTGTTGAATACCTAAAACTTGTCTGAAAGTGATTGGCTTCTATAGTCTGTATCTTTAGGTAGTTAAATAAATGTAAACAATGTGTTTTTACATTTTCGGGTACTTGAAACATTTATCAGTTAACCAACCAAACCCCGTGCAAAATTGCGGGGAGTAAAAGCCAGATAAAAAAAAAAAAAAAACCAACCAAATAGAAAACTGCCTGGATATGTTTCTCATTGTTCTGGCTTTAACCTATTTCATTTATTATATTCAATGTTGTTTTAGGTTCTTTATGGGGGCAAAGTAATTGCATATATTACAAAACTAAATTACTATTGATTAATCATTTCATCCCGATATATTCCTATTAACGAAATAGCATGATTATAGCAGCTTCGTTGTTACGCTGAGTAAGTAATAATATTGTAGTGAAACTTCTGTAACTTTGACACATCAAGTTAAATTAATTGACATGAAGAATTTTCTTGCCCAATAAAATATCTAATTGTGGTTTGTTTACATTCTTTTAAATACCTAAAGATACAGACTATAGCGATAAGACTGCCTCCTACAACTACTAGGTTTGCTGAAAGAGATCCCTTAAAGGGATAAGTTCGGCTTTGTACACATTTATTGTAATCTCTCTTTGTTATGTACTGAGCTGTGAAAACTCATGGGGAAATTATTAATGAATTCATTGATACAGTCGTCATGCACTTTTGTGGCTGATAGTGCAATAAAGTGTTTTACTACTGCTGCTACTACATTTTGTCAATCTCTGCCTAGTGTTTTAATACCTATTACCTACAATTTTTTTTTTCAAGAACAAAATTAATAAGTATTTGAATTGAATTGAGATATTAGGTGAATTGAAATAGATTGTAAATTATGCTTTTCTATAATATGACAAAATCAGTTAATATAGTACAAGAGCACGCGACGCATATGTTAATTGCATGAAGGTCGTATTAAAAATTTATGATATTCGACTTACTCGGCCGCCGCACCGTGTTTGAAGAAATAAGCGAAACTTTTCAGCAACTCATCGTTATTTCTGATCTCACTGTGGTGTTCCGGCTCCCCGTTCAATTCTCTGTGGTCCAACAGCAGGGTTGCATTCACAAACAAGTCGTGGCAAGCCCCGTAACCGAGCGCAACCCTCGGCTGAGAACTCCCAAGCCCCACTCTATTCTGGCTTTCAAGTATCAACAACTGTTCCCTCATAGGGTGCAGCCGGTCATCCCCCATATCGTTCTTACGGTAATACATCGCATATAGCACGATGCAGAAGGACACAACAGACCCCAACTTGATCGGCGTACCAGCCATTTTCATGTATAAATACATGCACGTTTCAATTTGTACTGGAATGTATGAGTGATTAATTTAATTATCCACGTCACCTCATTTTATGGCCAAGTGTTTAATATTTTATTAGTTCTGTGATAAGGAATTAGGCGACCTATTTCAAATATCGGTCGAGTGGCGTACCAGTACCACCTTCACACTTTGGCAAGTTATGTTGACACTGACTGACACTGACAATACTAGCGCATGCATAGCGCATGACATTATTTGTTTTTTTTTTTTTTTTTTTTTCATTTATTACGAGCATTGGCAACTTGGCCATCAGCTCAAACATAAAACACAAAAGTAATTATACAGCTTATACCTAAAATCTAACTAATACACAATATAATCTAAATCTAAAAGTCATTACATTTTACATAAATTTTATGGTTATTTCAATCATTTACAGACTGCCAATAGTGTGAAGAACAAATTCATAGATTACAGGATATAATTGTTGATATTTCAAAAGGCCCTGAACGGAGCTTGGCAGAACTCGCAAACCTGTATCCAGACACATGGCAACAAACAATAGCCTTTGTAAATTAAATAAAGGACAATGGAAAAATATATGTTCGAGATCACATACATTAAAATTACAATGTGCACAAACAGCAGAATCGCTTAGCTTTAATCTGAAAAGATGTGCAGGAAAACGAGCATGACCAATGCGCAATCTACACATAGTTGTAATAAATGCCCTTTCTACATATTTTCTTTGGTATTCAAACCACGACTTGGTGCTAGGTGCCAGGACTATTTCAGCTAGCCATTTCCCTTTGACTTCTTTGGATTTAGACCACAAGTTGTTCCACCGTCTAATCATAAGATCTTTAACAAAAGGTACTAAATCGGATTGAGGTACTTTTAAATCACAAACTTGGATATTTTCTGTAGATTTGGCAAGCTTATCTACAAGTTCGTTACCAAAAATTCCTGAATGTCCCGGAACCCAGCAAAATTCAACAGTAATATTTCTATTTAATAAAGAACTTAAACAATGACATTATTTGTCAATGATTTGTCATCTTGTTTTTTTTTTTATATTCGTCCTTCTGGACAGGCTAAGACCATAGGCCATACTACCTATTATTTGTCATCGTTGGAAGCTATAGTTGGTCAAACCAAATTGGCAGTAAATAAGAACAAAAAAACTATACTCATCCTTTTCTTTCGGGTGCTAGTACTGGCTAGTATTAGTGTAAGATAAAGATAGTATGATTCTCTCTGTCTATATTTGAAATAAAACAGTCCTTTGACAAACTATACGTTTCGTTTTCTCCAAAATTTGTTTTAGAAGTTTCAAAGTATAGTTGGTCATACTAAATTGTCAGTAAATAAGAACAAAAAAAAATTTCTCATCCTTTTCTTTTGGGTGCTAGTACTACTGTAAGACAAAGATAGTATGATTCTCTCTGTCTATATGTTTGAAATGAGACAGTCCTTCAACAAACTATAATTATTAACACGTCTAATTTTATGTTGTTTAAGTTCTCTTAAGAGTCTTAGGCATTTATCACACCACACCAAATTGCCGCAGTAGAAGTGAGACATCGCTATAGACATGAATAGCATTGTCTTGCTTGCACACGGGCGTGGTGTGCGCAAACCTCATCGATGTGATAACCGCCTTAGGGTCAATTTCAACTAACTTTTAAAAAGGCCAAGAGTAGTTTATTATTTATTATAAAGTCTGTCGAACAACTTTGTCAGTGGAAAAAGGCGCGAAATTAAAATTTTCAATGGGACGATAAACCTTCGCGCCTACTTTTATTTGCTACTATTTTCTTCTGACGGAATTGGCTTGACAGACTATTTCGGCCTCCTAGCCTAGTTGGTAGTGACCCGACCTAAGCAGTAGGAGGTCCCGGGTTCAAATCCTGATAAGGGCATTTATTTGTATTTGTTTGTTCATCACAAATATTTTTTCCTGAGTAATGGATGTATGTATGTCCTTCCCCATTCCTTAAACTATCGTCATATCACATCTAAATTGGTTCAGCGGTTTAAGCTGAAGTTAGAGTTAGACCAGGCGAAAAGAATTAAGTAGACATAGAGTGCTCACTCCATACATCAGTTTTGTTACCAAAACGACTATTATTTTATTTTCGTAGTCAACATCTAGCGTCAAGTACCGGAATTATCAGTACTGCTACTCGACAATAGATGTCGCGACGAACGGAGTCCAATGCTCAACGATTTTCAGCTAATATTATAACCGGAACTCTATTTTCAACTCCTTCTGCTTATAAATATTAGTTGTAAATTGTTGAGCAATGATACACTTTCTGTCAGTCGCGACACTCGTGACATCTAGTGTCGAGTAGCAGTACTGGTAATTCCTCTACAAGTACGCGTAGCGTCAAGACGCTAGATGTCGATTCTCTTTGGTTATAACCGACAGACCGACAGACATAATGTCATTTACTTAATGTGATAATTATTAATTAAGTTTATGGTTTAAACACTTAGCTTCAAGATATGTTAAGATATAATATAGAAAGTACTTACTTAAGTAGGGCATCAAAATTAAATATTTCTTAAAGTATTTCAAGTTACATAAATAACTGCATTTTTCTTGGAGCATCGGATGTTGACCCGCGCATCCGCGATCCATTACCTGTCCCAAAAGATTATTATTTTCAAGTTCTCTTTTTGTTGGGTTCTTCAATTATAATTGAATAAATAAAGTAAAAGCACTGTCATTGTCAAGGTTTGATTCATACATAAGGAGCACAAAAAATACCTCCATATTTATTTCTATTGTAATACCTGTAGGATGAAATCTGTTATCTTTGATTAATTTTCGCATTCCATTCATCTTTACTCGTAAAACCGGACATTGCGATTTGGACTCGCACACCGAGGCTTCCGTATTTTTTAGGGTTCCGTACCCAAAGGGTAAAAACGGAACCCTATTACTAAGACTCCTCTGTCCGTCTGTCTGTCACCAACCTGTATCTCATGAACCGTGATAGCAGCTAGAGAGTTGATATTTTCACAGATGATGTATTTCTGTTGCCGCTATAACAACAAATACTAAAAAGTACGGAACCCTCAGTGGGTGAGTCCGCCTCGCACTTGTCCGGTATTAGTATTAGTTGTTATAGCGGCAACAGAAATACACTGTGAAAACTTCAACTGTCTAGCTGTCACGGTTCATGAGATACAGCCGGTGACAGATAGACGGACAGACAGACGGACAGCGGAGTCTTAGTAATAGTTGATATTAGTAATACTTATTTGCATTGAAAAACTCTTGCAGATAATAAAAACTGTGCTCTATTAGGTAGTTTTTCAGTTTTATTCACGAATTTTGTGTATGTTTGCTCTTCAGTTATTTCATTTCGTTCTTCCTTTCTTTTTATTAGATGGACTATCAAAATTTGAATATAGGGGAAATAATGACGATAACAGTATTTTATTTAAAAGTCAAAGTACCATCCACAGGAACCCTAACCGTTATTTATCCATACACATACCTATATCTTACCTAGCAGCATCGCACGACCCGCGCGAATGTTTCGAAAGTCAAAAAATACCTCCCAAAAAGGTGCTACGGGCGTCGACCTCCAAAAATGGAAGGACGTGATGCGAAGCTTAATATAACTCTCATGTGCGGTACACCCATTTGTAATTAATTTTGGATTTTTAAATGTCTCTGGTTGATCTTTGGTGTCATGTCATGAGTGTAGTGAAAACGAAATTTTCTCCATTACATTTTGTCTGTATAGTTTGCTCTAGACTACGCGGCGCGAAGGCGCGAACGAGAGTGTTGAGTCGATTTCGCTGATTAGCGAACTAGACTCCACACTCACGTTCGCGGCTTCGCGCCGCAATTCGCGCGCAAGGTGGAGGGACCTTATGACAAAGAGTAGTATAATCTGTATGACTCCACGTTAAGCCTGGTGTACATTAGTAGAGTAGAGTAGTAATATTAGTCGAGTTACCTACTTGTTACTAGGTAATAATGTTGACTTTTGTATGAGTTCTACATTTCCTGCTACCCAAAGGTTGTCTGGAAGAGATCGCTTTTTAGCGATAAGACCGCCTGTTGTTACCTGGTTCTATTTTTTCTTTAAATATTTCTTTGTAGTTTTACATGTATGTAAAATGTATAATTTTGGTGCAATAAAGAATATTTACTTACTTACTTACTAATATTTCAGTAGAAATCGAACCTTTGCGCTTGTATGTTTCTGCCGCCTTTTTCTACTGACAAAGTTTTGAAAAATTGGTTATCATCTAGCGAACGCTAATCATCCTCTATATAACCTACAAAGTAGTTTTCAAAGGTTGATATGCATCATATATAAGCTTTATACAACAAGGTAAACTAATTTAACACCGTAAAAGGTGTAAGTGTCACAGAATATGTTGCATAAACATGCAGTTAACGTACAATTAGCCGGTCATTTTAGCACCTTGTCATATTATATTCTATCCGAGAATTTATTGATGATAATTTTGCATAGTTACAAATACTATAATATTATTAGCATAAATATTTAAAAAAACACTAACTTTTTGATCTCCATAAAAAGTTCAACTGTGGGCCACACAGTCTGTGGCCAAACAGTATGTAGATTGTTAACCAAGAGATGAAATGGTGCCTTTCACCCGAGTTAAGCACCCTTTTTTTCATTTCGAATACGAGGAAAGTAAAATACATGTGCATTTAAAAAAAAAACGGCTAAGTATTATAAACTTCAGTAGTATTTCTTGAGGGTACTTTCAATTAACAATTTAATAATACAAATATCGTTATTTAATTTAAGGAATTGGGAGTTAATTATCAGAATGAAAATTGTACAGCAAATCCATTAAAAAAAATCTTTTCTTAAAAAAAAGTACAGTGCTTTAGAACAGAAACGCATTTTCTGCACATTTTTTAGAACAACAACGACCCACTTCAGTCATCAGAGCATGTAAAAAGTATTTAATACTATAGGTGCTCAAAAGTGCAATTTAGAAAATTTCTAATTAGAAAAAGTAAGGGCAAATCGCCTAGCATGGTACGGGCATGTGATGCGGAGGGATGAAAGTCATGTGACGAGAAAGGTATTAAGAATGAATGTGGAGGGAAGTACGAGGAGAGGAAAACCGAGGAAAAGGTGGATGGACTGTGTGAAAGATGATATGAAACTAACGCAAGTGAATGATGAGATGACGGGTGACAGAGATGTATGGAAGAAAAAGACATGCTGCGCCGACCCCAAGTGAATGGGACAAGGGCAAGCGAATGATGATTAGTATTTTTAGTGCGGTATTTCCGGACCGATAAGACCTTCAAGTAAAGAGCGTATTCCTATCTTAAAGGCCGGCAACGCACTTACAACCCCTCTGGTGTTGCGGGTGTCCATGGGCGGCGGTAATCGCTTACCATCAGGTAATCCGTCTGCTCGTTTGCCTTCTATATATCATTAAAAAAAATAGTACCTAGCTACCTATAAGTGTAAGTCATACCTATATAACTATTATAATAATAAGTGAACTTTGTTAAGAGGCCGTAGTCGATTTTGGAGCAAAAATTTTAAATTGATAGCTTTAGTCGTTGAAATTATACACGTTTTGTTACGTAATATCTAAATAACAAGTATTGGTTTCTATTAGCACGTTTTCTCATCTTGCCTTTTAATTATGAGGTCGCGAGCGTGCGTCGCCGGTAATATATGAAGAGAAGGGGCAGTTTTTAAAAACTCATCAAAAAATTATGGTGGTAAATTATACAAATTGATGTATTAGAATAGTTTCAGCAAATGTTGTAGATTGTTCAAGTATCCAAATTACGTTGAAATTAAGTCGATTTTCAGAGAAATTGTAACTTGTTTTGAAGTAATTTTTGGTGAAAATTGAATTCGTTTAACTTTCATTTCCTCGAACTCTAAGTCATATAACAAAAATGTAATCTGATAAAGGTCAAGTACAGAATATGTGTAATACAAATTTACCATTTTTAGCAGTCCAAACTTTACGAAATTTACAAATAAGAGCGACAAAATCAGTGCTTTACGCGCGTTTACCTAAACGTCCATCAGAAAAACAATCATTACTAATTTAGTGAGTCTGTTTTCAAAATATTGATCTGATAAAAGGCAAGATAAGAAGACGTGCTAATAGAAACCAGTACTTGTTATTTCAATTTGGTAACAAAAGGTGTACAATTTCATCGACGAAATCTATCAATTTTACATTTTTGCGACTAAAATCGACACCGGCCTCTTAAATTTTGTTGTAAATTTTGCTTCATTTCCATCCAGGGTTAACATTTTCAACAATATATGCCGTATTAAATAATTTCACGGTTTAGACTCGCTTGTTTTAGTCACTCGCGCGACATGTTTCGGAGAGCCTAGGTCTCCTTTCTCAAGCACTAATAGACTCTCCGAAACATGTCGCGCGAGTGACTAAAACAAGTGAGTCTAAACCGTGAAATTATTTAATGTTAGTATGTCTCACAACAGTTTAAATTCGAATATATGCCGTACTATAATTTATTTTCAACGTATTTTCGAAGCATCCTGTATACATGTATCGTATAAATCTACCTATGTTATGTATGTACGGTTGCCTGTACGGAGGTGTCCTAAAAACAATGGACAGTATGACCGCAAGATAAACGTTTTTGGCAAAAAAGCGTTTAAGGCGTAAAGTGCATCCGAAAAAGGCGCGGTGTTGTGATATAAGATGAAATCTGCGTATCTGGCGCCGATGGCGGATGCGCCCACTTAAACTTTAGACTACTTACGCTGTGTCGCGATGACCTAAACACTCCGACACCAAAAGCCACCATTATACTCGTCTGTCCAATCAACGGCGCCGATTTCGCTAAGATTTTCTTGCACTTCGTCTCTCCTCAGACATTATACAAGTAGTTATAGACGCGCCACCAAGCGACCAGGGGTAAGAGAAAGAATCTATATATATAAACGTAAAAGTCCTCACTGACTGACTGACTCACTTAAATCAACGCCCAGCCCAAACCGTTGGACCTAGAGAGCTGAATTTTTCACAATAGATAGCTTTTATGACGTTAGTACCCACTAAGAAGGGGTTTTTCAAAATGGTGAAAAAGGGGTTGAAAGTTTGTATGGAGGTCAAACATTTTTTTAAGTGCGCGACTTGAATCTTTGCATAAAGGCATGTTATTAGAATGCAAGAAAAGTGATTTCAGCGTGTTTAAAAATTCATCCCCCAAAGTGGTTAGACTTTAAAAAGGGGTTGAAATTTTGTCGTGGTCCTAATTTTATTTTAAGCTAGGTATTTGAAACTTCATAGAAATATATATAATTAAAAGAGAAAAAAACTTATTTCAGCATTATTGAAAATTCATCCCCCAAGGTGGTAAAAATGGGGTTGAAAGTTTGTATGGAGATCAAATATTTTTTTGAGTGCGGGAATTGAATCTTTGTATAAAGGCATATGTTATTAGAATACAAGAAAAGTAATTTAAGCGTTTTTAAATATTCATCCCCTAAAAGGGTTAAAAAGGTGTTCAAAGTGAATCTATTACAAATGCTTTAAAACTTCTTAGAAAGGCATTGTATAAGATTCCAAAAAAGTTATTTCAACGTTCTTAAAAATTCAACCCCTAAAGGGGTTAAAAAGGGGATGTAAGTTTATATGTGGTACAAATTTTCTTTTAAGCTAGGAACTTGAAACTTGCTAAAAAGGGCATTATATTAGAATAGACGAAAATTGATTACTTACACCGTTTTTGAAAAGTTTGTATTAATAGTTTCGGGAGCGATTTTTTTTTTAAATAGTGGACTTGTAAATCTTCTAAGAGGGTCTAGTGGGATTATATCGGGAACAATTTTTTTCAGTTAGGGTCTTGAAACTTCGTAGTTTGTGAAAGACAAATTTCATGCGTTGTATAATTAACAAATGATTACCCGTCCCTATTGATATCTTTTGCTGCATAATGTTCTATATTTTGCTCATGTAGAATATATAACGACCAACATACAAATCCACGCGTACGAAGTCGCGGGCAACAGCTAGTATTCATATAAAATTTGGGTAGCATAGGATTTTTTCTCTTTCACTCTTATAAATTTCGGTATTTCGCCATCGCCTCCTACCTATGATGCCACCCGGTCGGTGATAAGGACAAAGCATGGCACTATTTTCTCATTCCTTTTATAGGAATCTGAATAAAATCTTTCTCTATCAAAGAGTGTCAGGCCCTTGTCTCTCCTAGGACCTCCAAAATGGTCTTCGGCCCTTTTGGGCACCCCAGAGTACACCCTCCAGATTGCAGGATCGTCCTATCCATTCGGGGGATCAGAAAAATATCACGAGGGCTCCTAAAAAAACATAGTCAGAAACAGGCCAAATATGATCACATGATTTCTGAACCACCCCCTAGCTAAGACGACGTTGACAAAAAACCGGACAAGTGCGAGTCGGACTCGCCCACCGAGGGTTCCGTGCTTTTTAGTATTTGTTGTTATAGCGGCCACAGAAATACATCATCTTTGAAAATTTTCATCTATTACGGTTCATGAGATACAGCCTGGTGACAGACAGACGGACAGACGGACATACGGACAGCGGTGTCTTAGTAATGGGGTCCCGTTTACCCTTTGGGTACAGAACCCTAGAAACGCCAAACGAAACTTGGAAATAGTCACATGACTTTTCGTAGCATCTGTCATCCCGATATATTTTTCTTTTCGTTTGGCGTTTGTCGATATTTACGGTTGTCATCTTGTCTAGGCCCCCAGGAAACTATAACTGAGATATCGATCGATCGAGACATGATAAAAGATATTGTACGATTTGCACAAGTCCACATTTTCCGTGGGCAGCAGGTCGCATGACTCACGAAGGGGTCAGCCGTCGCGGGCGCAGATGAATGGGCCCGGGGGCCCGGGGCAAGTGCGACACCTCTCTTCTACATGTATGTGGGTACTGGTATAATAATAATAAAAGCCTTTATTAACAATCTTTCTTACATACATATTTCTAGTACCTATTCTTATGTATACATATTTATTTAATTTTTAAATTATTTCTTCTTTTTGTTCTATTTTTTCTTTTGGCACCGGTTATTTCGTTTCTGCAGTTTGTCTTGCTTTGCAGCATAGGCCTCCCCAAGATTTCTCCATGTCAATCGGTCTCTTGCTATTCTCATCCATGTTGTTCCTGCTGTTTTCTTTATGTCGTCCTCCCATCTACAGTATTTACCACCATGTTTCCTCTTATTGTACTTAGGACACTGGTATGGTATAGTTGCCATCAGATATATCGGAGCGGCGGTTAAAATGTCTCCAAGAAACATTAGGTCTTACACTCGCGTTTCGTATAAAATATCCATAAAATTCGATTCCCGAGCGAGACAAGCGAATTTAAAAAAATCTTTGAATGCAGTTTTGTTTCTTTTGAAAAATAAAAGAATGTTTACTTTAAGTAAAATGAACTAACTTAAGGTTTTAAGGTACTTTCCCTCCAGCGCCCATTTTTTTTACACTGTATCACAGAATAAGTAATACTGTATAACAGAAGTCGTATTGCACACATAGAAATTATACATATTAGCTAATATAATATCTCGTTTAACTAATTTATGGGCTCCTCGGTCTAGTGACTGCTTCTGTTATATCCAAAGTTCGATGCTCGGGCGAATTGGAGCGAAACGTATGATACTAGCAAAGATAGATATAACTCCGTAATAGATGGATACAGTCTAAGGAAAAAACGTGCCTCGAAAATCAAGAAAATTTGATTCTCGTTCAAAGGGCGCTACTAGCTTTGGCCAACTGTCGTATAGATGGCGTTGACAGTTTCGTTTGTTATTTAACAATTTTAACGCATATCAGTGAAAGAACATGGGTCAAAATTATAAAAATAATTAATGCAAATAAAAAAAATCATTTATCCATATCTAAATACATGTTATCGTATTTTAAAAAATATTTATTTTTAGTTTTAAAGTGTGTCGACAGATGGCAGTGAATTTACTGGGGTTACAAAATTTACTATGACAGTACCGCTTTAGTATAAGTTACTCTATGATACTAGCATAGGTGCTTTATTTAATTTTAATTTGTAAAACAATTTGCTTAGATTTTAGAGATGGGCGCCCTAAATAATATTCGATGTGGGTCAAAATTATTTTCGTTGTCTTGTTTTTTGTCCCCAAAAAATGTGACGGAGATGGAGCTTTTTGTATGGAGTGAAATTTAGTTTTTAATTTTTCTCTAGAGAATTATAAATCTACAGCTAGAAAGACATGCAATAGCGCTCAACTTTTTTTATTTATTAATAGAAGAGCAACCAGTGTGGTCAGAAACAAGACAACGAAAAGAATTTTGACCCAGGTATTAAATTTAAATATTACAAACAGTATGTGTTTGTTTTATAATATTTAGGTTAGATGTCTAGGGAGGCCATGCCGATTAGCAATCAAAAGATGGCGTGATTTCAAAACTTACGAATTTTCACCATTTCTCCTAAAACCCGAACGATTTCAAAAGATGTGTTGATATTTGGGCAAACAATAAAATTATTACGTCTACTTAAATTGAAGTAATATCTTTCAATATTAATATTTTTTATATATCTATATATTAAATTAAAAATATTTTTTATATTACAAGGAAGCAAGGAACGTCATATTGAATTACTTTAAAATATGGTTATTGTAAAGTTATTTACCTGCTTTTACACTGTAACCTAGCTTTGAACCAATTACGTTAGCGTGTGAGTCACATTTTTGGCGAAGAAAAAAACAAGTTTTTGGTGAAAAAGACAAGTGTTCTTAAGACAAACAAAATAAAAAAAACCGGCCAAGTGCGAGTCGGACTCGCGCACCGAGGGTTCCGTACTTTTTAGTATTTGTTGTTATAGCGGCAACAGAAATACATCATCTGTGAAAATTTCAACTGTCTAGCTATCACGGTTCATGAGATACAGCCTGGTGACAGACAGACAGACGGACAGACGGACAGTGGAGTCTTATTAGTAATAGGGTCCCGTTTTTACCCTTTTGGGTACGGAACCCTAAAAAAGTGGCTATGACTTGATCGAACACGAGCTTGTTTAATGTGTGTCTAAGAATCAAATATACTCAAATTCTATAGCGCAGAGTGACTGAAACTCACTAATTGCTCAACAGCGTCTATTCGGCGCCTAAGATACTTTAAATTCCTATAAAAACGTACAGTCGGCACGATTATTCTACACTAGCTTTTGCCCGCGACTTCGTCTGCGTGGACTTAGTAACAGCAGCTAAAGTAAGTATAGCGCCTGGAAAAATTCTCATAGTAATCTAAATTTGAGCATATTATGCACACAAATTAGCAGGCACTTCATTAATTATCTCAATTCCACCCGTCTTTTTACTTTCTTGAGGGATAATTTTTGGGATAAAAACTATCCTATGTCCTTCTTAGGGACTCAACCTATCTCTATGCTAAATTTCATCTAAATCGATTCAGCGGTTTAAGCGTGAACACAGACAGACAGACAGACTTTCGCATTAGTATGGACTAGACTTTGATGACGACATCTATCTAGTTGTATTACGATTGATCTAAATACCGACAGCAATTAATGGCTATTTAATTGAGCTGACTAATCACAAGTCATTTTTAATCACATAATCAAGCGATTAATATTATTAACATAATTTAGCCGAATAGCATTATAATTGTTCAAAATAAGATTTTTTAAGGTACGGATCCATATTAAGGTTAGGTGCATTGAGGTAACTTCGAAAGAGGGACAGTATAGAAAATAGACGTGTCGCTCACGAGTGAGTGATTTAAATGAACTATAATATCTTTTTTTAATAGAGTTGCTCAAAAAGTGCTATTTTTCGTGGCTGTTTAGCGTGCGGGAAGTTGGTTTTCGCGAACTAGTGCTTTTTACTTTTCCAATTTTTTAAATTTTTACTTGTTCCAATTCATGACTACTTATTGATGAGTGTTAATATTAGTTTCCTTTAAACGTCGTAATCAACATAAAAACCTACTGTTAATGTAAGAATACGAAAAATATGCATATTTCATATTTTATTACTTACCTCTTCATCATTATAAGTATTATAACACGTTTATTTTTTAATGTTGAAAAACCGTTCTTAATAAGTTGTCTGAATGGAACGGAACGCCTGTCAAAGAAGAGGCGTATTTTATTTTCTTACTGCAAGCAACTGCAAGAATGTTTTAAGTTTCCAAAGGCAACATTAGATATTGTTTTTATAAATATTCGATACACAAATAATCGTAAATAACGGTATTTAGGTAATAACAGTACAATGTTTTAATATCTACAATTGTTTCTGTCTTATAGAACATGCATTTGAAAAAAAAACTTTCATTGAAGTGGGTTCAATAATAATAACAAAATCTATTCTAGTCGAATAAAAGCTAGAAAAACACCTCTTCATAATGTCAATGTCAATGATGTCAGTGTCACAGAATTAATAATATAAAAGTTTCGAATTCCATTCTTTACTTGTTGCTTTTCTTATTTTTTCGCAACTGTATTAAAATACGTCGTTCGATACACGTGCGGATATGTCATTCTTCACTCGTCCCGAGTCTTGCCATATCTCGGTACTCGTGAAGTAATGACATACTTTCCGCACTAGCATCGAAATGTACTATTACTGAACACTCACTCTTCAACTCACTGATGATTTAAGAGGCCATCAACGTTCTTACTAGCGCCACTGCTAAATATTTAAAAAAACCGGCCAAGTGCGAGTCGGACTCGCGCACGATGGGTTCCGTACCATTACGCAAAAAAACGGCAATAAAATCACGTTTGTTGTATGCATGGGAGCCACACTTAAATATCTATTTTATTCTGTTTTTAGTTTTTGTTGTTACAGCGCAACAGCCCACTAGTAGTAGTGCTGGTAGCCATAGCTACGCCTGGTAGTAGTGGGCCAGTGATGGTGCGTACGCATCTACAAGTGGCCCATAGTGCGTGCTCTCAACCATCGTATGGCATCTCGCTGGTCCAGCGCTGGGCCACCGTGTAGAGGATCCATAAAACCTCATTTGACTTTGCGAAATTTCGGAAAGACAACCATTTCCTGGATCGTTTTTGAACCACGAACCGTCCACACATTGGTAAACGCCCTTTAAGTAAATATTTACCTACCTACTTCAAGTATGTTTGTAGTTATGTACCTACTCGTCATACACGTCAGGACCCGGTTATGTCTTTAAATGGACCCGGGTATGTCCTTAAACTACGTCCAAACGAGAGGTATGGGCACTGTGAATGACATCTCGCTTTGTGTGGTAGGGCACAGGACAGCGGATGTCATTCCAGATCTAGAGCAGAGCCCAACTGGGGAAATACCTCCACCTTACAGAAAACCGCAGCCAAATAACACTAGACCCTACTCATAGTGTTGTGTTCCTGCCGGTGAGTAAGGTTGCCAGAGCTCAACGAGGGAGAGGAGTGTTAGGGTCGGCAACGCGCATGTAACTCCTCTGGAGTTGCAGGCGTACATAGGCTACGGAGACTGCTTAACATCAGGCGGGCCGTATGCTTGTTTGCCACCGACGTAGTATAAAAAAAAATACAATCCATAAGGCAGTTTCCATCGTAAAACTTAGTTTACTGCTAATGGCTTATGGTTGATTAAACTTGTCCTATAATTGACCAATGAAATGCCTCTATAATTATTTAATTGGGGACACTACAATTGGAAAACTATGGGAAAAGGATATGTTGGCAACTGGTTTTAATTGGTTTGATAAAAAAATTGAATGTTTTATTTGGTATCAAGGCGATTTTTATTTTGTTGTCGACTTATTTTTCGTTAGATTTGGAACAAAATTGGCTCGTTTGATAAGCCCCTTATTGTGGGAGGAATAAATAGGTACGAAATCCCAATTGGGGGCAATAAAAATGTATGTAATCGGTTGGGTTGCGAAAATTTTATAAGTTTTCGTTTTCTCTTAAACATATTGTACAGAATAGGCAAATCTATTCTATCCGACAAATTTGATCGAAAACTGACGGTTTTTTTTACAATATAATAAAAATCAGCTTATCAAGGCGATTTATCAATGAGTTGCTTAATTACTTTAATTAGTAATAAATTTTTAAAGAAAACGATTATTAATTCGAATGCTTTGTAAAACGAGTACCTAAATAATTAATAAAATAGATATTAATACGTACAATGTCGGGTAAAATATACCTACAGGGTGGCATCAATGTTGTGAGACAAATCCACATTGTAAATACTTACGTAACTAGTTTTAATAATTAATAAAATATCTCACTACATAGTAGTATTCAACTATGTATGAATGAAATCGTAAATATTTCCTAATTAAATCGTGCTGGCCCACAATTTTAATGAACAAATTATATTAAAAAGACCGGTCTTTATACGAGGAACATAAAAAAATGCCCATACGAAGTGTGTCATTCATTAAACTGAAGAAAAATGATATATTTACCATTAGAGCCCTCAGGGAATGCACTAAGCGCCTGCAGGGCCGGTTTTTGTTAGGATTTTTTGAATTACATATAACTAGACAAAACCAACTTACCTTTACCGATTAAAAACTATGTTGCGCGTAAGATTGAACCTTATGCATATTGAGATTAGGTTTAAGGTTTTATAGTTATGTGTAAGGGTATTTTTGTTAAGTCGTTACTACTTCAGCTAATGTCCAATTAGCGCAAACACTAGGTTTTCTTCAATGAAGAGAGTTTCTGTTATTTCTTTCGCAAACCTGCTTTATTCTCAAACGTCCAATTCACGTCCTGTTTATTCGTAGCGTTGGCCGGAGCAAGTTACAGAACTTAAAGAACATTCTCAAATTTTACGAGAATTTCTGGAAACTTAAAAAAAAATCTCATGCAAGTTTCCATTTAGGGCCACTAGCACCATTCACTAACCCGGGGTTAACCGGTTAACTAAAACTGGAGTTACCATTGTTACCAGCAGTGTTGGCCGAACGTTAATTGTAATTAACCATTTATATACCAGTACAAATTAAACCGTAAACCGTAACGGACGGTTACCCAACGCTGGTTACCAGTACAATTTGACACCGGGTTAACGGCTTAACCGGTTAACCCCAGGTTAGTGGGATGGTGCAAGTGGCGCTTAGAAAGTTCCCGTTCAGATTAGGTATTATTATGTCCTTAACTGCTAAAGACTGTTTCATTTAATATTTTAGTACTTGTCTGTTGTTTGTATATTTTTTATTAGTTTTTTTTTGTGTAATTTGACATTTAGACTGGATACAATATTATCTAACAAAGTATCGAATATTTTATTGATTCCATATTTGTAATTGTTTTTTGTAGTTTTTGGTTAATTTTATTGCTTGTAAAAATTGACATGTAAAAGTGCCCCTGTGGCCTATTTGCTGAATAAATGTTTGATGTTTATTAACGACACTCATTGGCGGCTATTTCAAGTGTGATAAAAATTGAAACTAACTACTGTAAGAAGATTTGGCAATAAACGCGCAGAAAAAAATACCAAGAACAGTAAAGTTAATGGAAACTGCAATTTTTGAAAATTCTCTGGCACATTGCTGTTTGTCACGGGTCATGGGAGACTCTTGCACCTAATTTCAAGATATATATGTAGGTACTATAGTTTTTATGGAAGCGATTTCCGTTTGACTTTCCAACCCCGAGGGAAATCTAAGGATTGGGATGAGTCCGGTTTTAACGAACTTTCAACGAAAAGCGATTGCGACTGATAAACATCAAATTAAATTTCATACATAATTTCCGACCACTTATTGGTAGAGTTTGAACCAGCGGTCACCGGATTGGAAGTCGCACACCTTACTACTAGGCTATCAAAGCTTCTCTTTTAAACGTGAGACGTTATTCACTTATCGATATTATATCGAAAAGGTTTTAACTGTGTATGCAGTTAGTGCGCGCATCGATAAAAATTGAATTTAAATTGATATTAAATTGGTTTCTGTGGTTTCTGAATTCGGTCCCAGTTTCATTGTAAGTGAACGAACTCATGAATGAAGTCAGTTGGAACACAAGTTTCAAGCTTTTTGCTCGTTTCCTACAATATCATAACGACTTAAGTCTCTAAAAAAATGTATTAAAGTTACGACATATTAACATTGTGTAGTTTTGTAGTTAATTAGGTAAGAGGATGCTCATTATCGCGAATAGATGGTCCATACATAAAAGAAAACGTGTTGTTGGCGTAATTAAGGCTTTTTGTGTTAAGATTTATTTTCTGTTAGTGCAAAAGATTTTTTTATGACTTCAAAAATTATGTTCATCCGTAAACATTCATTGGAATCATCCACAGAACATAAATTGAATATGTATTCCGTGGAATAACTAGTGCTATTTTAACCTTTATATGTTGGCTGTGCTGGTTGGTTAAGTGCTGTATAGGTTACTTAGAGCAGAAACAATCTTTACCGAAAAAAAAGCAAAAAGATGACCAAAGATTCGATCCGTTCTTTATCACTACATAAATAGTATAAAACAAAGTCTCTTCCTGCTGTCTGGATGGATGTCTGTCCCTATATATTCAAATTTTTATCTTATTTTATTTATTTTCGCCCTCTTTTATAAATTTATTGACTTTCCTCTAGTCTATTGTACGCAGTGCCATATTTGTCTACCGTTCTTCATCAATTCTCATCTACTCTAAGGTTAACTGGAAGAAATCCCTTAAAGGGATAAGTTCGCCTTTGTACTGCCTATTTCTGTGCCATATTTGTGTTCTGTGTTTTGTACAATAAAGAGTTTATACATACATACATACATATATTAAAACTACGAAACGGATTTGGATGCGGTTTTTTTTAATAGATAGAGTGATTTAAGAGGAAGGTTCATATGTATTACATCAGCATTGCATCCGTGCGAAGCCGGGCAACTACATATTTCATTATGCTACATATTTTTATTTATATTAGCTAATTCATGGTATTCCGCAGGTTTCTTAGACTTCAATTTATTACAAAGTAACCTCGTCCCTGTAAAATTTGTGTGTGAAACTGATACTTACTTCATTTCATCATATTTTATACTTTATTACTACGCACATAGCATTCTAAATTGCATCGATTTACTTAACCTAATCGTTAATTTTGATGTGAGCAGTTTCTTAGCTAAAACAGGGTCCGTACCGCGTAACCAGGTTATATTTTCCCTCAATTTTTTCAAGTGAACTATAAATCAAGGGATTAGAGTTTAGATTAGATCAGAATGGTAATTTTCGATGGTAATGTTATCGTGGTTGTTAGCAGGTTGGTTCCATCCTTTATATGGGAAATCTGCTTCATTCAAATGCGTGTAGGGAGCCAAGCCTCAATAATATGCACTGCAATGAGTAATGATTGACGGCCTAGAAAGGTTTTGTTTACCTATATATTAGACAAGGTCTTTGAGGTCCCTTATTTTTGTAAGTAAGTAGGTACAGATAGGTTGGTCTGTTCTACATATATGTATTTCGCGGCGGCTGCTGGAACCATCGAAAGCGCGGCTTCTGGCCGAAGGGTGTGGTATTTCGGCTTTTTTTATGGCAAACAAGCATACGTTTCGCCTGATGGTAAGTAGTCTCCGTAGCCTATGGAAGCCTGCAACTCCAGAGGTAGCCATGCGCGTAGCCGACCCTAACACTCCGCACCCTCGTTGAGCTCTGGCAGCATTTTCTTTTTGACTTTTTGTGAGAATCTGCCGAATCCTATACCAGAACAGGTGACGCATCAGAAAACTGTTGTGTCGCCTAAATTATTTTTAATTAAATTACTATTGACCCGCGCTCTTAGTCATTCCTGGTGCAAAGACTGTCCATTGCAATTCAACGCGGTAACGCAGCGTTATGGGCACCTTTGCGCCGGGTGTTGCGCGGGAAGGCCTCTTTTAGTAGTTTTATATGTTTTATGATTTGTGTGTATAATTTTAGATTTCATTAGCGCCACTTGCACCATACCACTAACCCGGGGTTAACCGGTTAAACCGTTAACCCAGTGTCAAATTGTACTACAATGGTTACCAGTACAATTTGACACTTTGTTAACGGTTTAACCGCGTAACCACAGGTTAGTGGGATGGTGCAAGTGGGCCTTAGGGTTTTAGATTTAATTTAATTAGTTTTATTCTTAGGTTTATTTAGTTCATAAGTAATTTGTATGTTTGTCTTGTTGTTATTTCTTTATTCTTAATTTACGATTATTAAAATATTCCTTGCTATATAAATTACTATTGAGTAATTATTCTATAATTGTAATAATGTAAGTACCTAGTTTGATACCATTCATACTTTTTAGGGTTCCGTAGCCAAAGGATAAAAACGGGACCCTATAACTAAGACTCCGCTGTCCGTCTTTCCGTCTGTCTGTCTGTCACCAGGCTGTATCTCATGAACCGTGATAGCTAGACAGTAGAAATTTTTACAGATGATGTATTTCTGTTGCCGCTATAACAACAAATACTAAAAAGTACGGAACCCTCGGTGGGCGAGGCCGACTCGCACTTGGCCGGTTTTTTAATCTCTTTCTCTCTCTACCTATTTGTTACTTCTTCACCGATTTAAGATAAAGCTTGCACTTACAGAGATAATTTAAGTCCCAGGGAAGCTAATAGTATCAAAATAATTTATGCATATTTGTAAGTATTTAAGAATGGTAAAACTGAGATGAAACTCTAGGTCCATGGGGTCCCAGCGCGCATAAGTTGTTTGCAGAAATCGCGAAGCGTCTGGTTGACGTAAGGACGTAACTGGTGACCGAAGAGCTGGCGGCTTTCTCGCACAACGTATCAGCATTGCGATACAGCGGGGAAATGCCGCCAGCATCCTTGGTACAATGCCTCAAGGGCCTATTTTAGATTTAAGCTAGTTATTAATTTCGTTTACGTAGTACCACTGTATATATCTTGTATGTAAATAAATTTTTCATTAAGAATGGTAATAAAATACGACATATTGTGTATTATAAATTAATTCCTTTAAGTCCTGTTTATAAAATAAGTCATTTTAATCGCGTTTGGTTCGTAATACCAATACCGAGGCAAGATAATGATGTAATTAAACTAAAAGTTTATGTTTATCCTTATAAGTAGGTATCGCATTTTGGTTGTATAATTAAACCCTTAAAAGTACTTTACAACACCTAGCAAACTGGAAGCACTAACAAGCTATGACATAATACAGCTTTCAGCTTTTAAACTTATTTTAATAAACACATCGCGGCTTTTTAAGATAACGATCCATTACCACAGTTAATACGTACAAATCGTCTATATTTCACGTTGCCTGCTAAAACCATATACGGTATATGTCATCACCAACTTAACTGTGCAGTTTATAAAACTACATCTAAACATAATAGCTTACAAGTGACGCCGAGTTTAACGGCAAATTTATGTTCGTAAAGTTGTGATATTAAACATGCTACTGTGTGATCGTGTATTGAGTCACACAAGATATCACATAATCTTTAATAATATTTTGAAGGATTTGTAGCCCTCGTTCTATGAAATGATTAGTTATGTCATTTTTATATGGCTACTTGCATAAGGAGGGTAATGTAAGCTTTAATTAAAACGAATACTTGTCGGCGGATTAGTCGTTTGATGATTTAGAATGTGTACACTGTTAGTAATATTAGAGGTACGGTAAGGCAAAAATATAGTGAATTTATTTCTTTCTTTATGTTATTCCTAATTTACATTAAACCCAAAAATTACATAATAAAGTAGGTACAGTATTCGAATTTAAACTGTTGTGAGACATACTAATATTAAATCATTTTACGGTTTAGACTCACTTGTTTTAGTCACTCGCGCGGCAGTACGCAACACACGGTCGTCGTGAACGCTGCTCGCACTATTAGTGCTTGAGAAAGGAGACCTAGGCTCTCCGAAACATGTCGCGCGAGTGACTAAAACAAGTGAGTCTAAACCGTAAAATGATTTAATAGGTACAGTATGTAATAATTGATATATAATTAATATAATGTAAGTAGGTATAGATATTTGGAAAAATGTAGTAGGTATATTACTAAATCTTAAATAAAAGGAGGAAAGTATCTTATTCGGTTTCACCCTGTATATACTACCTACTTTATAACGGTTTAGGTAGGTAAACAAATATTCATAAATCATTAAAATACAACAGTTTTGAATGATTCACGGTTAGTTTCACTGACTTATATTGGTATATGGACCGTGATTACCTTTTGTATTGTTTTCGAGCTCCCGATATTTCTAATCTTGTTCACGGGTAACAAGATGCATTATAATTGCATCGAAATATCAGGAGCTCGAAAACATTAAAATATTTTGAGTCATTCTAACCATAGGAAATAAAATTAAAAGAAATTAATAAAAAAACACTTTACCGATTCAAACCGACATTACGGCACAGACAAAATTCGCCATTTACTTTAGAAGTCGGTTGAAAAACATACTCCCGCGAGACCCGTGATAATTGAACTTACTTTGTTGCGGACTAGCTAAGTAGCAAGTGTGATAAACGAGGTTTGTTTAGACACAAACTGCCATAAACATAGGTTATTTCTAAGTGGTTGCGCTAATATCTTGATTACGCTAAATTAATTGTCATTACATCGTTAACGTCGCGGTCTTGACTAGATTCTCCGTGTAATGCGAAAATGGCGAAATTGTATCGATTTTAGAGTTCCCTCTACCCAAAGGGTAAAAACGGGACCCTATTACCAAAGATAGATATAACTCCGTAATAGATGGATACAGTCTAAGGAAAAAACGTGCCTCGAAAATCAAGAAAATTTGATTCTCGTTCAGAGGGCGCTACTAGTTTTGGCCTACAGTCGTATAGATGGCGTTGACGGTTTCGTTTGTTATTTAACAATTTTAACGCATATTAGTGAAATAACATGGGTCAAAATCATAAAAATAATTAATGCCAATAAAAAAAATCATTTATCTATATTTAAATACATTTTATCGTATTTTTACAAATCTTCAATTTTAGTTTTAAAGTGTGTCGACAGATGGCAGTGAATTTAATGGGGTTACAAAATTTACTATGACAGTACCGCTCTAGTATAAGTTACTCTATGCTATTACTAAGACTCCGCTGTCCGTCTGTCAGTCTGTCACCAGGCTGTATCTCATGATTCGTGATAGCTAGACAGTTGAAATTTTATAAAATTTAAAATACTAAAAAGTAAACCCTCGGTGCGCGAGTCCGACTCGCACTTGGCCGGTTTTTTCTCTAAATTGGTGTATCACGTCGGTAGCTAATAAGCATACTACCCGCGTGATGGTAAGCGGTTACCGTTACCTATGGAAGTGTGCAACCTTATTAGCCGACCCTTTAAGAACCTAATAGAGGCGAAGAGGCGTATATACAGTCAGAATACGCCGTAAGTATCTCAAAAACCGCCCAGTAATGAGTTCATTTCACAGAAGGAGCATTCGCAGAAATAAATGATAATGTATTTTTTAAATTATTACTATACTCTCACTGCGTGCGAGCGCCAAAGTACCTCGACAGAAATGACTGCCTTTCATCCCTTGGTTAACAATCTACTATTACAGGTTTTACGGCCACTAGCTTAGAAGGTACGTTATTATAACGGATTTTTTTATGGTAAACACACAAACAGAGGATTTGTATTTGTACATAAGTGCGTGGTAAATTGTTTTTCTTTCCCACGCCACGACTTAGATTTCTAATCGAGTAAAGCAAACTTGTGCCAACCGCCATTATGTACGATATGGTCATGCATTCGAACATTTTATAAAGAAATACAATATGATCTATTGATCGTGAGCTTTGGTTCACGACGTGTCATGCTTGAATTTATACAAAAGTACCCCCAAAGTCCTTTATAACCTTTAAAACTTAAGTTATAAGGACTAGATTGGAGTATTTTCTAGTTTTGGAGCGGTAAAATAAGTTGGTAGTTATACAGGGTATGTCCACCTGTATCGTCGTATTAGGAGTTGCTAGTTGTATTGTTTGGGAAACAGGCCTAGACCCGATTCTGTGGATTCTGGACTTTATTTAGAGCCTTCGTGTCTTGTCAGTCAATTGAAGAGACAAGTACCTATTAATCTATTTGGCAAAGTACCGAACAACAACTTAGGTACGCTTAGTGTTAGTACACTTTCAAAAATCTAAAAACTTTTTATATGGTAAAGCTTTCAGAGTTTGAATGGCGAGACTAAATGGTTGCGCACATGTTTTAGAAGGAATTTCCTCCGTGCACGCTCCCGCTATAGAATGAGCTCCCTGCCGTGGTTCTCTCGAGGGATTACAGTATGGGGTTCTTCAAAAAAGGAGGGTTTATAAAGGGTTCGCAACACGCATTATGTTACGTAAGTAAGTGATAAGATAGATAAGATGTTTATTTGTAAAAGTCATGTACATGAGATGTTATTGAAGTTATACAGGAAGCTTCCATGACACCCTGTCAGGGCACACACAAGTGTACCATTACCTTAGCCGTAAAAGTGCATGGCGACTTTATCAAAGAATTCATTCATAATTTCTCCATTCAATTTCGCAGTTTACTGTACGTTTAATGAGAAAAAATGGGTAATACGGCAGTTTTTGGGGTACCAAGGTCGGCCGCAGCAGGGAGAACATGCTGAAGTGGGGCGCTCTACCACGCTCTACGCAGCTCAGACACCCATCCATGTGGGACGACTCCCCAAACAATGCTATCTTGCCCAGCGTGCAGCGTGCAGCGTGCCCGCATGCGTGCTCCAGGGACCGGAACCGCTTACCCTAATCAAGGTTTCTAATCGAGTTAATTAAAACGCTTGTTTTGAGATCTCATAATCCGGATTAATTTGTATCACCGGTTAAGCTCGTAAAAGATTAACCCGATATAGAATTAATTGCGAATAGAGGTTAATGACTGGGCGCAAACTAAATTAATCTTAACTGTCGTAGTTATTAAATGTTAAAGATGCCATGGTTACCATGACAACCGACACAATTAAACTCTTAGTTTCAGATTTAACCCCATCAAAAACCCTATCAAAGCTTAATTCGTCATAAGCTTAATTTAGTAATGAGATTAACTTCATGTAAAATTAACAGAAAAATCAACCCAAACAAACGATTAATTAGCTCCATGCATGAATTTATTTTTATTTTTGGATTCATAATTTATATCGTTGGAACACCGGAAATGATAAAAATACTTTTGTAAACCTTAACATTATTTTATTAAAAAATATTTAAAATGTTGAAAATTTTTGAGCGGTTGAAACGCTCATAATTTACGGCGCGAATTCGACAATGCGTGATGACGTCACACGTTGGGCGGCCCAACTGACGTTTGCTACTAATGACACTAATCTGTCGAACGCGTGACGTCACGTGGCGTTTCGAGCGTTTCGCTCACTAGCTTTTCGCGGGCAAATTTTTGTACTTTTTATTTATAATTTTAAGTAATTAAATGGTAATTTAAAAACGGAAATGCATTTGTAACATGATATAACGGTAACAAACATCCGAATAAAACATATTTCGTTCAAATATAAACTTCATGCATGAGGCTAATTGGCGATAGGCTTAATCCACATGAATGACTTAATTTTAAACAGGGGTTTTCCGGTCCCTGGACAGTGGTCTGCTCTGAGCAGGATCTCCGTGATGCGACGGACAGGGTGATAAAAATGTCGCTACCTTTTGATCCCGCACAATTCTGAAAGTAAATAAGTAAAAACTTATTTTCATGCTTCTTTTGCGTACATTTTGGCTAAGCCTTTGCTGTGACGTCACAGTGCGCGCGTTTTTTGTATGGGTCGTTTTCTTTTACTCGCGGTGTGCGCGCCACATTTATTTTCGCAATTTGACTGTTTCCGGGGTACAATAGATTTAAGCTGGTTTATTACAAAAATTTGAATATCACGGGAAGTAGAATCGATTGACATTTTGACATCATTCAAAAAATCATGCATGTAGCTTAATTGTTACATGGATATACGTGCGAACCTTTATCAGGGGTGCAAAACTCCTCGCTTCGGGCAAACTCGGCTCCATTCGGCTCAGCATTGCTCCGAGCAACTATTAGGGTTTGCACAACTTGACGTCCCTTTGCGTGCACGACCACAGATAAGATAATGAGTTGAATATTGACA
Organism: Cydia strobilella; assembly: GCF_947568885.1. NCBI lineage: Eukaryota > Metazoa > Arthropoda > Insecta > Lepidoptera > Tortricidae > Cydia > Cydia strobilella. The sequence continues at coordinate 15,553,506 of NC_086055.1, forward strand.
ACCCTAAATAGCCGAAAGGTATAGTGCCATATATTAGAAAGGGACAGCATGATTCGACCCTGAACCGCTGTCAATCTTCGGATTTGTAGGAAGTTTCCTTTCTGTACGGTAGTACTATTATTTATTCTGTGCCTTTATACTGATGTATGTATGTTAGTGCGCATGTCATGTCGCGCCCTTACGTCAGGCTGCGTCGGCGCCGCGAATCTAGGTGAGGGTTAGGACATTTTTCTCACACTACGCGCGCCGGGCGGCGCCCGCGGGGCTCCTCGCTAAGGCTGTGCGCATGCGACGATAATATATATGGTATACCGTCAAGTAAGGTGGCCAAAGTGGCCAAATATATCGATACATATCCTTATGTACCACGGTATACCATATATATTATCGTCGCATGCGCACAGCCTTAGGATATAAGGATATCAAAGGTATGGTATAAAGGTACTTACAGAGTCGGACCAAGCGAACTCTGCATAGCATTTCCAATGACAACGTGTGGCAATGTAAATTTTCAATGATAATAGAATGATGAGAGCTGGCGGCTTCCTCTCACAACGTATCAGCATTGAGTACAGCGAGGAAATGCCGCCAGCATCCTTCGTACAATGCCTAAAGGGCCTATTTTAGATTGAAGCTAGTTATTTTATATTAGTTTAGTATTTTTTTTATAGTACCTCTGTATATTTAATTATGAAAATAAATGTATAAAAAAATGACGCTAATATTGACACTAGACTCACTTCATTGGAGATTTTGATGAAACTTCATAATTTTTCGCAAACATTCAATTCAAGACCAAAAAGTGAGGCTTTAACAAAACAATTGACGACTTGTTTCTGACTTCTATGTCCAATTTTGTTCGTTCCTGAATAAGCTACCGTCATACAGTACAGAGGGCTTAGCCAAGATACAAATTGTTTGCTCCGTAGCGAACGAAACGCTTATGTCTCTCTGTGCCACTAATTGTTCCACCAACCAGAGACTTACTCTTAAATATATGATGATGATGATGTCCCACTAATATGGAAGAGTGATAGAGACACATTACGTTTCATTCGCTACGGCGCAAATGATTGGCATCTTGGGTAGGCCCTCAGTTGAGTCGCTCTCGGCAAAATTCCCGTGGAGTCATTTTAGAGCTCTAGTCAGACTTCTATAGTTCTCTAGTTTCTAGTTCGTTGAAGTAAACACGCCCTTAGAAATATTGAGTCGGTGCCGGCATTTCATAAGTGCAACCATCAAACATTATCGGCTACGGATCGCCGCGGGAATCCAGCAAGCAAAAACTTGTACGAATCGTATCGACACCATTACGAATACTGTGTATAATACTACTTATTAGTAAGCAGAAGTAGGAGGGCGAGTTGTTCAAATGAACTGAACACAACAGTCGACGAAGCTCCGCTTCGCGGGAATTGCAGATTTTCTGTTTTCCGCACTGAGGGACACAAGATATAATTTACGCAACAATCCTGACCCCCTATCCTAAAAGTACCATTCGAATTCAGACTATACCAGCATTACTGCAGCAGTGTTACAGCGCGAGATTACTGCCTTCTGCATTACTGCCGCAAATATCTTTTTTTTATTCACTACATTTCATAGCATAACTGCTAGTACATATTCCAAAGAAATGTGAAACCAATAGATAATTTCATGCACCTAGTACACAATTCACAGAAGAAGGCCGTTCATTCATCGTCTCGCAGAACCTCAAGCATTCATAACACACGTTCAACCATCCACTCGCAAACACATCACAGTTTGGTGCTGATTCGAGGAGCGAGTTTAGCAGGTGCAAGGCAAGTGATGATTTTCGGCGGGACACAGTTCGTACGTAGATGGCCAAATAATCTATCCTACCCACATCCACATAAATTCTAACCCCCTTATTCATAAAACTTTACGGGGCTGATTTAGTTAAATTATGTTGTATCAGACCAACGAGTGTGAACGCGTCCGGACCAACAAGTGTGAATGCGACCGTTGGCAACGTTGAAAGTGAACGCAGCCGACGCGCAAGAATGAGGGTAGACCGAGCGCTGTCTACACAACTTTGACACCCACCCGCTATCTTCAGTCACCCGTGAACATGATGCATGTAACTGCGTCGAAATATCGGGAGCTCACAAATAATACAAAAGGTAATCACGGTGTATATCCCGGTCAATATAAGTCTAGTGAAACTAACCGTGAATCATTCAAAACTCTAATATGTTGTATCCCTTTCTTACAAATACACAAGTCAAAATCCATACTAATATTATAAATGCGAAAGTCTGTCTGTCTGTCTGTCTGTGTGTTCCCTCTTCACGCTTAAACCGCTGAATCGATTTAGATGAAATTTGGCATAGAGATAGGTTGAGTCCCTGAGAAGGACATAGGATAGTTTTTATCCCGAAAATCATCCCTTAAGAAAGTAAAAAGCGGGATGGAATTGAGATAATTAATGAAGTGTCTGCTAATTTGTGTGCATAATATGCTCAAATTGAATAATTGCTATAAGATTTTCTCCAGGCGCTATTCTTACTCTAGCTGGGGTTACTAAGTCCACGCAGACGAAGTCGCGGGCAAAAGCTAGTGACATATAAAGAAACGGTTCATAGCTAATTCAGGCCAGTAGCGCGTTTATGAATAACGCCATAATGATATAGACATTTTAAACTTATTTTAAACGAAAACGGCAAAATTTGAACGCACCCAGGATACTGTTTAATTGAGGTATTTTTCGGTGTGGGAGTTTTCCCAATAAGTACGCGAAATGCAAGGCCGTGTGACGTCACTTTTGTTAAAAGGAATAAAGTCGTAAGTGCATGTAAAGCCTATACGTAGTTGTGCCCTTTTAAGTGTGAGTTCGTATGGAGATGACGACGTAGGACGACCTTTATGCCAGAATCTGATGCGATTTGGGTTCCGTAAGGCAATACGAGTAGGGAATGCAAACCGGTTTTTTCATACAATTAAAAACCAGCTTTTTTAAATCAATATATCCTTTAAATGCGAGATCAGGCACTGATACACTAAACGAAAAAGCTAAACTCTACCTAGTTTAGTTCTACTATACTTAGCTATTTGAAATTACAAAAAAGCGAAAGTAAAGACCCTACACACTGCCCGACTCTCACATGACCGGTTCGTCGTACATCCCACACAACTGATTTTGGGACATCATAAATTGCCGGACAGCGCAATGTCGTGGGTGCAACGTTGCGTGCAATCCGAATTTTAGGTAGCCTGATCAATGAAGTATTTGACCTCTCTCTCATTTAAAAAAAAAAAATTTCTTTATTCAGATACGGTGTTCCAAATTTGTTAGTTTGTTACTTAAAAGCTAGGTTATTTATACTCAAACTATTTTTATTACACACTACCTTAATTTAAAAAATATATATCCCCTGAATGGGGGTTTATAAGTGAGGACATCCAATGTCTTACCTGTAGTCGCCGAGTTTTATTCAAGCAGCAACACAGCCAGTTCGAGCGCTCGGCGTCAAGACCAGTTCCGGTGACGTCACATCATCGTCAATAAATACTAGGGCTCGCGGTCGAATCCGTGTTTCGTTTACACGTTTCGAATACCCGTGTCCGAATAATACGTAAACGGTTTTCTGGCCCGTTCCGCACGTTTAATTAAGAAACGTGTAGTTAAGACCCGTGTACACGGATAAACGGGTATTCGAAGAAACGTATCTTATTTATCCGTGGCTCCGGGACACGTCCTTGACGATAGTAGAGAAGGAACGAACGCCAGCTACAAATGAGTAGACAAAAGATTCATGACGAGTTTCTGTCATATTTAACCTTATTCCGTGGGACATAGAGTCGAAATTCAATAAACGGTTTAGAAAACCCTTTCGTGTGGTAGTTTTTGCTTGCAATAGGTATTATATACGAGTATTCACGCTTCTTATCAAAGTAGTATTTTATATAGCACTTTAAATAGCTCCTTTTTTTACGTTGCAGGTTACCAATATAGTAAAAAAACCTGCTAGTACCTATTTAAAAAAAAAATTAGAACCGTCGAGTTCAGTATGTAGACAGGAAGTCAAACTAATGTTCGAAATTGGCATTAAGTAAGTATTTATAAAAAAAAATACATTTTTAACTTGCTTCTTTATTTTTAGTTTAATTTGAGAACATGATATGAAATTGTATTTCTTGTCTTGTAGGTACACCTTATAAAACAAAGTCCCCCGCCGCGTCTGTATGTTCGCAATAACCAAACCTCACCTATGAATGAAGTGTTTCTTTGGGAATGTTTATGTGTATATTTTGTTAAGGTTTTATTTAAATTGGTAGAAATATGACGATGTTTGCTAATGAAGTTACAATAAATCACGCTGGCTAGGAGCCTAATCGAAAACGCTGCCCAATCTATTTGAGATATAAGCACAATGTATGGTGGAATTGTCTATCTTTCATTGGTCTACAAAAAAGTGCGCGATGGCTGTCTGTCTATATTTTAAGAATAATTAACCCATTATTAACTTCTAAAAAAACCGGAGAAGTGCGTGTCGGACTCGCCCACCGAAGGTTCCGTACAAAATTTTTTTTTTTTTTTTTTTGTTATGGCGGCAACAGAAATACATCTGTAAAAATTTCAACTGTCTAGATATCACGGTTCATGAGATAAAGCCTAGTGAGTGGTGACAGACTGATGGATAGTGAAGTCTTAGTATTATTAGGCTTCCGAAGTGAATACTTGTTACAGAATGTATTTTATTATGCTTGACTCTCCATGCGAAGCCGGGGCGGGTCGCTAGTTATTAATAAACACTTTAAATCAACTTGTTAAAATTGCACCTTCTCAATAAATTCTAATTGTTTTTGCTCTAGGTACCTCTTACCATAGTAAAACGCTTTTTAGTGGGGTGCGGCTACAAAACAATGGAAAACATTTTCTTGTGCAGATGTTTTGACCTTATTACAACGACATAAAGCTTATAATTGTCGGTGACACTTGTGATAATAGTTTGGGAACCTACATGTTTTCGACGATGATAAACAAAAGGATATTGGAAAACAATGGATGGATGGACCACCGGTCGGCAACGTGCGCATTTAAGTTTATTACCTGAACTCTAGTGAGAAAGTGACCAAAGTGAATTATGAATGATTACCAATTTAAAGATCTATCTTAATGTAATTAGCAATATTATCGCAAGTTATCCAAGGTAGTATGGGTTTTTATGGTTCTTGGGTAAAATTCTGCCTTTCATTTGAGCATGATTACTCGATAATCCCGCTTTTGTGGTCCTAAGTTTTTTGCGCCGTTGGCAGGTTTGTTGTTTTCGCAAAGCAGTAATAGACCCGAGATAAAAATAACCACGAAATCATTAAACTGTTATTTTTATTTAATATTGTATTCTGTCTGCACACCTATTATTAACGAAAATACTATACCATTATGTAATTATAAAAAAAAAACTATGATCGATATCAAATTTATGTCATTAGCTTAGAAGCAATCGGTTTTATTAAATGATATAAATAGTTTAAAATAAAAATTATGTATACCTACTATTAAACACAGGAAGATGGCTCAGTACCTATGTTTTATCAATACGGTTAAAAACAATTTAAAAAAAAGTAATTGTGCGGTTTTATGAAACCACGATGCAAGTGAAACTTTTTTCGGATTGTAGGTATTTAACTAAAAAAATTCGGAAATTAATTCGAATTACGGTATTAAAATCGCGGTTTTAATGTTAACTTAATAAATGGGGGCGATAGAATAAAAGTTTCACTTTAAAAATCGTACGACAAACGAATTCATCTGAAGTCATCATAATAATAGTGGAAAGTGGACCTTGTTACTATTGTACATTGGCTCAAACTGGTTCGGAGAATTCGGACCCGTTCGGAACGGTCTTAAGTACCCGTGTAAACGGAGATACGTGTCTGAGATACGTTTCTTGGGAACGTTCCTTCGAAACGTTTTCGAATCCCGGCGGTTCCGTGTAAACCGGGTTCTTAGTACCGCCGGGCTTAAGAACACGGGTATACGTTTCGGCGTGTAACACGGATACCGGGAGCCCTAATAAATACCCTGACGCGGTCAACGGAGCCCTCTTTCGCTAACCAGCCGTCGAGTTGTACAGAAGTGTCAGATTCAGATTAAGTATTGATTACCCTCATTATAGGTATTAATTAGCTAATGTCGTCTTTTCGCCTTGCATATCAATTATTAACTGTGTAGATTATGTTATAATAAGTTGAGGTTGCTTGTATGTTGCAGTTAATAAGAGAATCAATCACTGATTAAATATAGTACTTTATTCCACCCTGTCTAGTTGTAGGTTATTATGGGACAATAAAGAGTGTTATTTGGTATTAATATTGTGTTTCTTTCATACCGAAGCTCTGTAACTATGAGAATTTTCACCATAAAATTACTACAAAAATATGACATTAAAGTGGCGCTGCCAAGTTATTGCAGATTGTAAATGAGTGTAAATCACGCTTAGGACACCTTAGAGCGTTTTCACATTGTCCGATCAGATATCGGATGTCGGAAGGAAGTAAAATGTAAGATATATGTGTTTCTCTGTATTTATTTATGCATTTAATAAATCTTTTATTACTAAAAAACGATAAATAACGCAAAAAAGGCGGACTTCATGCCAATGGCACTCTCCTGCAGGTGTTTTTGTCATAGGCTTTCGACATCCGATATCGGAAAGGCGCTTCAGATAAATTCAGCCATGTCGGAGCCCCCGTGGGACACTAAATTAGGCTAACAAAAAAAAAACATCATCATCATCATCGTTCGCTTTCCCTTATCTCATTTATTCGGGGTCGGGGCAGCATGTCTTTTTCTTCCATACCTCTCTCTCGCCCGTCATCTCATCATTCACTCGCGTTCCTTTTTTCCCTCAATCCATCCACCTTTTCCTCGATTTACAAAAAAAAAAAACATAGTTGTGATTTTGAACTCTTCACCCGCTTAGATACTTCTGTTGAATGTAGGTATGCATTAATAGCATTACCTAATGTGAAGTTGAATGATCTGCTTTGAGACGATATCTCAATGACCTCATTCCTCATTGACTTCTTTTTCTTGGAAATGCATTAAATGTCTGTGCCTTGCTCAAATTGGTTACAATACACAAGTTTTATTTTCCTCTTTGACCATCTTTCTGAAATACTGGGTGATGCGTTAACCTCTTGTTTGTGTATGATAAGGATCCGTACTGAATTTATCGAATTTATTATCATCTTATTGCATTTTTTTCGAGAAAGATTTCCTCTGCTCTATAGAAGTTGTTTTTAGGTTTCCGTACCCAAAGGGTAAAAACGGGACCCTATTACTAAGACTCCGCTGTCCCAGACAGCTGTCTGTCACCAGGCTGTATCTCATGAACCGTGATAGCTAGACAGTTGAAATTTTCACAAATGTATTTCTGTTGCCGCTATAACCACAAATACTAAAAAGTCTGGACCCCTCGGTGGGCGAGTCCGACTCGCACTTGGCCGGTTTTTTTAAACTGTTAACTTCGGGGTATGGCTAAGTACATTTAAGGAAACTGAATGGCATAGTTCATTATATTTTTTTTACTTTTTTTTGCGTAACTATTAAACTTAACCAAACAATTGAACATTTTGACGTATCAATATCATTTTGAACATAGAATGCTTAAAACTCATATTAAACACTATGTTAACAAGCACTAAGGCAAGCGTACACATCTACACGTTCATAGGGGATGGACTTATTAGATAAAAATACATTTTTGATTATCTCCGAAATGGAGTGAATTAGAATACTGGTGTCTTTAAGAAAGTAACTTAATTTAAGCTCGGGAATGCACCCCTGAAATTAAAGGAGTTTAAAAAAACACCTTTTATAGCACAAACGAGATTTGAACCCACGATTTTTGTCGACCCCATACAGGTGAAAGGTTAGTATTTTTAATTATTTATTCCTAGAAAGAAAGTCTATTGTCTAATAGTCCAAGTATTCGTGTTTATTCAGGATCAGGGATTCCTGGACTACTGTTCTCAATAACACATTATTGTTTTACGAACTCGGCTTGCACACTCCCGTGTTTCTTAATGTAAAAAAACATTTTAAAACTGTGTCGTTCTTGCGTAAAAGACCGCTTAAAGGATGACTCACGTTAGACCGGGCCGTGTCCGGGCCGGAGCTTCCAGCGCCTCGTTTTCTATGGAAAGCATCACGTGATCACCTGTCGTGTCATAGAAAAGTAAGCTCCGGCCCGGACACGGCCCGGTCTAACGTGAGTCATCCTTAATGCAGAATTATTTTCCATCCTTATTTACGATGCATTAATATACGAAGAAATACTATTATAAACGGATTATAATGAATTCATATACATCCCTCGCTTCTCAACCTACCATACCACTTTGAGATGTAAGCGCCTATCATACTAAGGTCTTTTTTCCAAGTATGACACATAAAGAAGTGGGTAGACATCTAGACATAGAGATATATAATAAATAATCGAGAGAGCTAACTACGCTAAGTTATCAATAATAGTCATAATTTCTTCACCTGCCCACGCGCAGATACGTCCTTAAATGAATCAGCAAATGACGAATCTGAGTCATTTGATGACTATTGTTTCATTTAATAGATACGTTTTATGAACTTTTAATAAGCTTGCAATATTGTTAAAAAGCCTTGCGTTATATCTGTCTATCCGTCCGTCTCTCTGTCTGTCCGTATATCATTGCCATTTAATTTGGAAACTATAAGATACATTTTAACGACTTTCGGAAAGTAGAGGTATATTTTGTGAGCTGCTTCTTAGTTTAGAAGTTGAACTTAAAAAAATTACATCAAAGTTGCTAAGAGCGTTTTGTTCCCTGCCTCTAAATTTTGAACAGAGCCTGCAAAACTTTAAAAAAATTAAAAAGAAAAATTGAAAATAAAGCTTTAAAATACATTCCACAAAATATGTTGAATCAGTATGTGTGGTTGATTATTAATGAGTTTTTTCCAAGTCTTATCTTCTTATTAAAACGAAGCGGCATTTTGCTTGTATGGCTTTTTGTGTTGTATAAATTTACGGAACCCTGCAATATGCGTGTTACTATAATTAGCTTTGCGTATTATATTTTGTTCGTAGTAGTATATACCTAGCACCGCCCACAATCTCTCTGCTTCGCCTTAAGGTTGACTGACTTGACTGCTAGAGAATGCTTTTGGCATTAAGTCCACCTTTTGTACGATAAGTTCTTTTGTGTAATAAAGATTAAATAAATAAATAAAATTCTATATTTCTCCTCCTAATCGACACTACCAAACACACACAACATGAGTGTCTTTGTGGCTATAATTATCCTTCTGAAGCTATCCCCCCCAAGGCTCAAAGCTCTTAATAGCTTTGCCTCTAGCGTTTGACAAAATTAACCCTTAGAAAATAAGACAAAAATACATCAGTTCACGAGTTCAACAAACTTCCTTGTTTTGCTTAAAATTTTTGGAAACTTTTTAACCGACTTCAGACCGTCGAGCATGTTGTGTTCTCGGGCGCGAGTCCATACTTACTTGAAGTCGCGCAAGATGTATTAAATTGGCCACACGATGGGCCATCAAACTGGCCCACTAAGATGGGCCAGCGCGTAGAGAGGGTATTGTATTGGTGTCGGATGGTTTATGGGGCGGCGGGATGGTGATGGGATGGCCGCGTTGTCGGTTTTTCGTCCGCACATCAAAGGTGGCGCGTACGCATCTACACTTGGCCCATTTCATAGTGCGTCTTTCGCATGGCCATATCGCTGGTACAGAAATTAAATACCAAAAATTGTATTCAGGAGATACGGTAGGTGATTAATTATATCTTGGAATCAATTAACTACCATTTTACACTGCTATAAAAGCAAATATAATACATATTATTATTTCTGAATTCAATACTTCCAATAGTAGTCGAGAATTTTGTACATACATCGTAGATTGATGCTTTCGGTAACATGGAAGACAAATGAGAACACTAAAAGTGTGTATGACCCAGGTACATGTAGGCTGATTTTAAATACCTAAGTACATATATGTTGTCAAGCTCCTCTACCCGCAATCAACTGTTTCAACACACTACCCTTTTTTGGCACACAATCGGTCTCGATTTGGCGACGTCTATAGCATAATCAAAGCTCTGCCTGACGGACGGCATTATGCATAAGCATAACTGTCAACGTAAGCAAAATCAAAATAAAATGAGCAAGTTTTGCGGCCGTTTTAGTAATGTGTCATGTCATTTAATCACATAATTCAGAGAACTGTCATGGATGCCGTATTTGGTGGGAAAGCAATGCGCTTAAGCCAAAATGGACATGGGCCGGGATACCACTCGTTGGTTCTTTATTGCATGACACCGAGTTGCATAAGTTTTGCATTTTTATCCTAATGTATATATGTATTTTTGCTTACGTCATGAGTATGCGCCGTTTTATGTTATTTTATTCCTGTTTTGAATTAACGGGTCACGATAATGTAAGAATAATGTGAATCTTATCTTCTTATCCTTGTTTTATCAGACATATGTTATTTGTTTTTTTATGCGGTTAATGTCCTTTATACGACTTTGATGGTCTATAGATAGTATACCTTGCGTAGTAGTCACATTATGCGCGGTGCCGATCTTTTAGAAACCTATTACCTACTTTTTTATCCCAAATTGACAAAACCTGGAGAGGAAATTCCTCTGAAGCCGTACAGTGCACGATATTGGTTGATTCCCGCCCGGTTTTCAAAATTTTTGATTTAAAGAAAAAAAAAATGTATAAAGCTAAAATGAAAAAAATAAAAATTAAAAGCAGGAAGCAATAATATAAAGTGAGGATTAGTCACAAATACTTATTATAAAATTTAAAGTTTTTGTTGTTAATTATAGGTATTCATTGATCGAATGCTAAATAAGCAATCATTTTGGCACTTTTACGTAGTCGTCTCCTTTTTGGTGCGGAATGGCCGAAAATGTATGGCCATTAAACTTACAAACGTGTCGCGGTAAGTAACGAAGTCAATTAAGTCTACAAATACAGTATGGATAAAATACTGTTTGCATGAATTAAAAAAAATATACCTCGCTACGCTATAGTAGTGGACCCTATAATGGGCGTGGAACCGGTAATGGGACATAAAACGACAAATCCTCTAAAATAAGTATCTAAAAGTAGTCTATAAACACTGGTCATATTTTACCATAAAGAAGAGTCATAGAGCTGTTTAACTTTGACTTTTAATGAAATTCGGTTATTTTTTAAGAAATTGTCGCCAACATAAAAGTTGTCGTGTCACTGAAAAAAATTGCCAGTAAGAATTCTTAACAACTCCGCTATAAACTAGAATGTGCTTTGTTAATTGCCCTTACCATGAGATATGGTTTACACCACACTATGTTGTGACTCCAGAGATGTAAAAAAATAGTGGTATTTTGCCCAATCCCATTATAGGAGCTGTAAAACTACATACCTTCTATGATGGGACTATTTACATAATAATGCTTCCCATGCCGTCATTTCATGTTTAAACAATACAGAAGTAAAATGTTGTTGTGAAATTTGTTAGGAAGGTATGCTCGGACTTCACTGATAGAGTAATGCCCATTATAGGGGGCCCATTACTGGATCCACGCCCATTACCGGGGTACCATTACTGGAGCTTTGGTGACCATGGCTAAAGAAAAAAAAAACATATTTTTAATTTGTTAAGTATCTGGAAACTAATTGCGGTATCTTTGATACAACACGCCTGAAACATGAACGGATAGGACCGCATTCATGTTTTAACACGCTAAGCGGTATACTAGCGACCCGTAAATATCAATTTAAAAATTTATAAAAAAATCTAGTGTTTGATAGTGAGAGTAAAAAAATAAACAAATAAAATCAGTACTAGGTTGAATCACATATCTTCCATAATAATATATGCAAAAAAACGCAAATCTATGTATACATATAGTTTAGCCGTTTGGCACACGCATACTAAAGGTCAAAACAAAGTTTTTGACCCGCAGTTCCTTAAAAAATTCCCTTAGGAGAGGAGTGCTGAGTAATTTTTTTTGTATAGGAATTTTTTTTTTACTCTAGGTTCCGTACCCTAAAAATGGCTGAAATGTAATGATGTGGTATATTTTTAGAATCGCCTCAAAAAGCCCGAGACCACACACGAGATTACTGGGAAAAAATTGGGCTCGTACGGCTTCCACTAATACACTTTCTAGTAAGTAGAAAAAGGCGCGAAATTCTATTTTTTATATAAATAAATAAATAATAATAAATAAAAAATTTATTGCTTTAAACCTTGGATATTACATTTCACATTATAAAGTTTTATGGGTAGTCAACACTTCGCGCTAACATTTTTTAAATTTGCCGCCTTTTTTTACTGACAAGGTCGCTGTGCCAGAGCATAGTTTTTTTTTATTTGACAAGTTGAATCGGGTCTTTTCTCAAGTCAGGTTTCTGAGGTAATTTCCTGATTGAATGAAAGCGCGCCTCGACTCGTAAAAGTGGGAAAGGTTTTGAAGAAAATTGTCAAAAGGCGGTCAAATTATTAGGCAAAATGAAACATTAGACAAATAAGAGGATTGTGTTAACCTTTGTCTATAACCCTTAGGGCATCTAGTCCATATATACTTGAGTAGGTATAGTTGTTCAAACCAAATTGGCAGTAAATAAGAACCAAAAAAAACTATACTCATCCTTTTTTTTGGGTGCTAGTACTAGTGTAAGACAAAGATAGTATGATTATCTCGGTCTATATTTGAAATGTTACAGTCCTTTGACAAACTATAGGTATTTGAAAGGTGAGCTATCTAAAACTTTTTATTCAGTTGCGAAGAATTAGAAAAACGATCATTTTAACTTAGACGTAATTCAAGTACCTAATTAAAAGACGAAAAATTACAGATCAACGACTAACAAGCAAAATTAATCATCCGTAACATTACATTCATCTTCGTATCCATTTCCAATGACCAGGGAACAATGAGAGAGATCAGCGCGTGGGCAAATGGGCGTGTGGAAACGCCTTTACTGTCATAAGGTTTTAAGTCACTGAAGGTCCCTTTTGGTTGGGACTTTGTGCGATCCTGCCTACGCTTCCGGAGTTTTACATAATCTTCGATCTTTACACGTCGCTGGAGATTCGCTTATACGGAACGAAAATTGTCTATGGCTTGTTAAATTTTTTGGGTTAAGATAAAGATAAAGGTATCTAGAGCAGATAAATCCAAGGCTACCATGATATAAATCGTATGCGAAATCGATTTTATTTTATTTATATATTTTCAACAAGTTTGAATTGATAAGAAACCGTTTATAATTTTGGTCAGGGCATTAAAAGTAATGTTTTGCCCGAATTTGGTCAATTAATGCATCGTTAAATTTTATTTTCCTTTAAGTGCAAATGATTGAACATTCCTTACTATGCTTGGAAGCCGTTTACGATTTGTTTAACGCTGTAATTGATTTCAATGTTTTTAATTACTAGCATTTTATGACAGCACTTGACTTATAGTTAGTAAATAAGAACAAAAAAAACTATAGTCATCCTTTTCTTTTGCGTGCTAGTACTAGTGTAAGACATAGATAGTATGTTTCTCCCTATCTATGTTTGAAATGAGACGAGTCAAGTCCTTTGACAAACTATAAGTGATTGCATAGGGGTTAAAAGTAAATAAATTGATGCTAAAATATGTAAAGAGTACAAGAATAGTGTGCAAAATAAAACTGAAAACATAACGATAACAATTAAAATTTATTACAATTAGAAAATAAATAAATCTCAAAAGAAGAATCTCGTATAAAAATATATTAATTAATATGGCAATAAAACTTATACCTAATCAGAAAGCAGTCCATCACAAAACACATCACGTCACGCGAACGTTCTCTCCATGTACGTATCATAGTCAAACTCCGCAAGAAACGACTCGAAGGGAGATAGAGAATCTTCCGCGCACTCCGACCGGCTTTCCATCTCTGTTGAAAACTCCGATAAATCCGAGCAAAGCGGGGAAGCCCAAGGGTCCGGAGGGGTCGGCTCTTCACTGGAATCCCTAAGAGCGGCTGAGAGAGCTGTTATATACTTCATAGCCAGTCGTAAAGTTGTGATCTTGGTTAACTTCTCGCATGGTACTGGTGTTCCGGTGATGGCCGCAGCAGGAACGGCTTGTCTCAAGGTCTCGAAGGCTCGGTTGATCTCCCGCATGCGACTCCTCTCCCTTGCGTTGGCGGTTTTTCTCCTGTATTTGCTGAGGGGTTGCGGCGCCCGGCGCGCGCGCGGCTCGCGAGAGCGCGCGGCGCGCGGCCGCAGCTGGTACTTGTCGTGGTCGGGCATGGAGTGCGACTGCCGCCTGCGACTGGAGCCGCAAGCGCCGCCCGCGCCCGAATTCCGCTCGAAAAATACGCTCACTCCGCCTACTCGCCCCGCTTCGTTCAAGTACAATCGCTCAGATAATTGCTTAAACGCTGAATGGGCTCAATTTATCACTATCTTCTAGAATCTCGTCTTGCATTGTGCAATTCATATCCTTGATAAAATTACACTGTTAACGTTTGATAAATGACAAAACTTTAAAATTATTTAAACACAAACCGTACGAGTACCTACGTGTATGTTTTCCGGGTCAATATTACAAACAGAATACATTTAGACATTTGACTACCTACTTAGTCATAACATTCGTAAAATCGCGATGAATATGCTATGCGTCATCTCATCACTCCGTCCTCCGTCATTCATCGATTTAATTAGGGTGACTAAAATTTAAGGCGCTTTAGCACCCGAGCGTACTTAGTCGCAATGAATGAACGACCACAAGTAGGCATTAAGTAAGGCAAATATTGCTGATCAGATTAGCATATTGATCCAGCATTTCCGTTCCTCAGCCTCCGCTGATTGTGTGCCGACCTTGCAACTTCTGTTTCGTGTGGGCTAGTAAATGTTAAGCGTAGGCTTTTAGTGCTGAGATTATGTAATTGACACTTTTAGAAAACAACCTCATGAGTTGTCTAAATTAACAATTCGTGAGTAGATAAAATTAGTTAAAGTTAACCTTATTTTCAAATGCCTTCTTATACTAAAACTACTATTACTACTACTAAAAATAAACTAAAAAACTAACCTAAACTATAACTATAAATGGCTTCTTATAACCTTAATTAAACTTGGAATAAATATTGAGTAAGTATAGCCAGTGAAACAACTTTGTCAGTGAAAAAGGAGCGAAATTCTAATTTTCTATGGGGCGATAACCCTTCGCGCCTACATTTTTTAAATTTGCCGCTCTTTTCTACTGACGAAAATGGCTTGACAGACTATAATCTGTCAATCAACTTTGTCAGTAGAAAAAGCGCGAAATTAAAACTTTCTATGGGACGATAATTCTTCGCGACATTTTTTTTTTAATTTGCCGCTTTTTTCTACTGATGGAAATGGCTTGACAGACTATAGCTGGTTAAGCTAATCCTGTCAGTAGAAAAATGCGGCAAATTTAAAAAATGTAGGCGCGAAAGGGTATCGCCTCATATAAAATTTGAATTTCGCGCCTTTTTCTACTGAGAAGATTTGCTTGACCAACTATATAAGTATTTCTCATTCCAAACATAGACAGAGAGAATCATACTATATTTGTCTTACGCTAGTACTAACATCCAAAAGAAAAGGATGAGTATAGTTTTTTTGGTTTTATTTACGGACAATTTGTTTTGACCAACTATACCTAATAGACCACAAAACACGAGTTTTTTTATTGGCCGATTGCGAGGACGCCTAAAACAAGGAAACGAATTGAAAAAAAAAAATACGTTGATAAAAAATAAAAACGTTAAGGATAACTGATAGAATAATAAAATTATTTTTTACGCGAATATCACAGCAATGGAAGCAGGTTGTCAGCTGTTGCTATATTTGGACAAAAGGCGCTTATTGCTATATATGAAGGAAGCATGTGAAAACTTTTTGCAAAAGTTGAATGACAAGGCTGCCCGTTTCCCGCCATTTCGGTACCTGCTTGAGATCGACGTTATGGATGTTATTGATTTAGTTCCTGACGTCGGAAAGCTTCTTTTGAAAGAACCGTTGAAAATACAGCACAAATTCAATGAAATTCTATTTGCTTGTCTGCAAAACGTCAATAATTACACTCATGGTATAGAATTTCCTCAAGTTGCGGTTACTTTGAGGTTGAAAAGTGTACCTACTGTTTTATTACGCACTAATCCGCGTAATTTCTCAGGGTTAGTGCATTTCCGAGGGCTTCTTCTAGCTATTTCGAAACCTGCAAGTTATGCCTACCATACAGTGTGGTCATGCCCCGAAGAGTGTGAAGGGAGCGAGGTAATTTTACAATACATACCGAAAGTACCGCCAAAATGCTACGTTTGCAAAAGTGTTCTCTTCGAAAACAGCGGTTTGAAGCGATGCGGCGAAAAGGTGACTGCTACCTTCCTGTTAAAAGGACAAATGCTCACAAAACATTTTTGGATTGTAGACGATTTGATTCCGATACTAAAACTAGGATTAATTTACAATATTTATGGAGTAATACTGATAAAGGTTACATCAATCTGGTCAATAGAGGAAGTTTTGCCTTGGACAGCTCCGGTGACTAGTCCGATACCGTCAGACATCGCGAAATTGTACAGGACTTGTAATGGGATACCGTGGTCGTTCATATACTGCCTCGCCTCAAGTATAGGGCAGAATGTCTGTCCTTTGAACACATTCATGGAGCTAAAGATCAGCCTTCTGCTAAGCCTGGCCAGTGTGAAAGCCAACGCGTTCAACTCTTCTAAGATTATTCACGTTCTCGTTGCAAATTTCGATACCAGATACGTTGGAGAAATCATGACGCATGCTGCAAGACTTGCTGATCAATCAGTCTTCTTAGGAACATCTAACACAACTGTCTCAACCGCTCTGATAGCAAGCTCTGGAGGAGTCTGTGTAATGCCTTTACCGCTACACTCATACAATCAAAAGCAGACTTCTGCTATTTTAACTGCAATCGAGAGCGGAGAAATTTCAACTGAAACCTGCAAAACGGATTTACGAAGCGCAATATGGGCGCAGGGAATGGATTTTAAGAAGATAATACTCTTCAATGTAGCAAACGTCTTCGGGACGGTTTGCCGAGGCGATTCAGGACAATACGCTGATGAAGTTTTAGACATGATGCTGCAAATAGCTGTAGAGCAAGAAGAAGTTAGTGAGGAGGAAATCAAAGCCAATAAAGACTTAACGTCATATTTGGATATGGTAGCTGGTGTGAAAGTGAGTCTGGATGACCACACTGAGAGGCTTTTAAGGAACTACATGCTAGCGGCTCGTAGAGAGATGCCTAAAGGAGTTTCCGTTGGGAATATGGGGGCTTTAGTTCTGACATGTCTGACATCGGCCAGGTTATGTGGAAGAGCTGTGGCCAATATTAACGATGCAGTATTTGCTATCTGGCTTCACGTCAGTGGCAGCCCCGAGCCAAGGATCGCACCAGACGAGTATTTACGACCTCCTTCGGATGTGAAGAGATTGACAAAAATAATAGACGGGTTTAAGAATTGGTTGGAACAGTTTACATGTAGCATGATGGAATTTTTGTAACATTTTCCTTGTCTGTCAAGGGCGTCAAGACTATAATTAAATTGTTTTTATTCTTTAGATTATTTCTTTAGGTACGAATGTATATTCCATTGTATCTTTTGTTTCCTGTTAGCGGTTGTATAAATTATTATAATTTAAATAAAATAGATATTTAAGTAATAAATGTTGTATATTAAGTTCTAGAGCAGCATCCACCAAAGTTTAACAATAATAAAATACAAATAAGTTCAAAATACAAAAACATTTATTAGTTGGCACACTTACAGTTATCCATTGCACGAAAACATTATTAAGATTAAGCGCGTGTATATAATTTTAATTAATTTTGAGCAGCTTCTACTGCTGACAGTACGTTTAGATATTTTTCATGCTAAAGGGGCCCACTGACTATCAGTCCGCCGGACGATATCGGCCTGTCAGTTGTTCGGAACTGTCAAATTTTTGTTCTAACCGACAAGCCGATACTGTCCGGCGGACTAATAGTCAATGGGCCCCTTTAGAATGAAAAATATCTAAACGTACTGTCAGCAGTAGAAGCTGCTCAAAATTAATTAAATATCACGCGCTTTTGTTATCTTTTTAAAGTTGTGTTTATATGATTTTGAATTATTCGCCAGCTTAATTACTTTAGCTGCCGACTGTAGGTATCCTAAACCCCTACAGGGTGCTCAAAATCTCCAAACACGCGCTATATTTTTAGCACTTTGACAATAGTCTGTTATGGATATTTTGAGCGTTTTGTTCGATTAAATATTACCAACAAGGAAATAAGAGACTCTTTCATTAATTTAGAGCACTAGAAAAGCACCTGTTGTTAAGTAATAGGTACCTATAGATATTTTTAATAATTTCAAGTAACAAAATCAACTACAGTAAGTACAGTACTCTGGGTAACTAACTAGGTATTTAATTAACACACATTACATAACAAATTAGCATACATTATTGCACAAAATACAAATATTCTTTACAAAGTTGAAATGAAATTAACTTTTTAAAGATTCAGTGTTATATTAAATTTGTCTTCCTCAGTCCTCTGCTAACTCTACATTTTTATTCCGCTAAGAAACTGTAATCAAAACTGGACTTTTCCATCAATTCTTTATGCATGTTTAACTGCTCAGTCAAATATAAATGATTTTTCCTTAGTTTCAGACTTTCTTCAATTAGTGATTTGAGTTTTTCATCATCTTGTATATTTGGTACTTGGATACAATGGTTCGATACTGGCTCCCCAATTTTGAAGTCTCTCTTCTGGAACGATACCACACTATAGGGCAAGTTAGCCATATCATCCGCATCACTGCTCAGAAGACTTATAGTGTTCCACATACAATCGGTCAACTCATCTATTGCTGTTGTCAAGTCTAGATTTAATTTGTCTGTGGTATCAGCAGCATTAGAAATAATATCTGCAATCTTTGCAAGCTCTGTGTTCAGATCTATGAGCTTTAACACAAATGGTTGATGACGCATCTCATGTAATATTTTACATCTAAGTTTCAAGCATTCATAGGAAAGCTTTATGATATCAGTGCATTGCTTCTCTTTACATCTTTGGTCGGTGAAGAATTCACTCTTTTTGAAGTTGAGATATGTTTTCAAAGTGTCCATGAGTATTGTTTGGAAGTTGTTTTTGGAAACAAAGTTGTTGATATCAGTAGATATTACTTCGTTGCTGCGCCTTGTTGCAGATTGTAGTCTAATGGAGAGCTGATTCCATGCTAGCTGCAATTTGGTTATTTTCTCAGACCGATCATCAACATCTCTAAATATCTTGTCGAAGCCACCTAGGTAATTGACACCGGTACCGGTTTCTCTGAGCCGCTCAATATGCTTTTTCCCAGTCTCTGTCATTTTTGTAACAACTTCCAACTTATCTGCTAGCTTTCCTATACATTTGTCAACTTTATTATGGTTCAATAGCAATAGTTTGCTTCCATGTTTAAAGGATTCTGCCCGTACAAACAGTCCGTTTATTAAAGATTCATACATCTCCACTTGAGACATTACAAAATACACACTATTCCGGTACAAATTCTGGCTGTTCTTAAAATTATACATTGCCTTCTGATTTTCCTTAAGAGACCTTTGTACAGTTTTAGGCACTACTGGTTCAATGACATCTTTTAGCATGATAGTTTTATCATACAGGTAAATCATGTTATTACATGAATCATTCCAATAATTAACAACTAATTCATCATCCCCAAGGTCAAGAAAACTTTTAGTGGAGATCAAGATTTGATCTTCTTTAGAAACTTTAGTATCATCTTCTAGGTATCTTTTTAATGTTGATATGTTGGTTTTGTCATCAATTTCATAGGCATGTTGTGAGAGAGTAGAAACTGAAAACACCTTTACTATCTTTTTAGATAGAATCTCTTGTAACAGATCAAATATTACAATTTTACTAGCTGCCGCTGCTTGTTCAGCAGGGATATTAAATGTTACTTTTGACGGAGTATCTCTTCCTCTCAATCTTGGCTCCCACTCTAAAGCAACTCTCAACCACTTTTCTAGCAGTGCTTTAAGGGGTTTCGACATAAAATTTTCAGCAAATAATTCATTTGAATATTCAATGTCTCCGTGGTATGTTTCATAGACACTTATGTTGTCATGTACCTTCTTTTTTACATGTGGTATCCATTGTACAGGTGCCAAGTACGGTAGAAAAGGTCTTATACCACAAATCACTTCAAACGCAATTAAGCCCATAGACCAGAAATCAACAGAGTTGCTGTAAGTTTTGCTGGAGAATAATTCCGGAGCTAGGTATTGTAAGGTGCCTACAAAACTAGCACACACTGAGTTTGAGTCTATTTCTTTAGCATATCCAAGATCAATTAGTTTGTAGACTACTTTCTTTTGTGCTTGAGAGCCTATGTTTTGCTTCCCTGGACTGTCAATGATTTGCATAACAATGTTCTCAGGTTTCAAGTCTCGATGCGTGATCTTATTACCGTGAAGAAACTGCATAGCATTCCTGATGTCGCTGAGTATTTGTCTTACCTGTACCTCCTTCAGGCCAGAACAGAACTCCGCTTTATTAAGGAGCTGGCGTAAGTCACCGCCACTGCAATACTCCATGCACAGGATGGGTAGTCGCGAAGGATTCATTCGTTCCAAGCCGCTGACAAATTCTGGCGGTAATTCTTTCGTACTCACAATATTCGCGTTGCCCGATTTCTGCAACATTTCCACCTCCTTGGTCCATCGCTCCCTGTGCTTCTCGGTAAGTTCGTCGCTCCACTTGCAAGTTTTTATGGCCAGCTTTTCGTCAGTTCTGTTGTGTCTCCAAAGGACAACGACACCAAAACTTCCGGAACCTAAAACCCGGTCCTTTGTCCAATCACCAATAAAAACTAGATCGTTCATTTTCACTTACACGAGATATAGGGTACACGTAAACTAGAACACAAGTAGCATGCTGTTTCCTATAAAAATAGGTCTTCCTTCGCCGCTTTTACAGTGCAAAAATAACTCTGGTATCATCAAAAACTGATAAACTACGAATACAATTTAGGCAAGATACTTTATAGAAGATTAACAAGGCTCAGTGATTATAAAAATGTATCTAGGCTAAGATGCAAAAAAGAATCAATTAATTAAGTATATTACCTAAGTTTCCATTTCCAAGCTCTGACAAATTAGTAATAAGGCATTACAAATGCAATTTATACTATAAACAAAAGAATAAAATTTTCCTATGACTAACTTTGCGCAATTGGAAATCTTGCTCTATAAAACACCCTAATGACATTGATGTCACACAAAAATAAACTTCTCAAAACAAACTTATTTTTCACTTCTTTCAAATATGTCAGCCAGCTGAATGCTCACGCTTGGGACGTAATTCAGGCAAATTTAGACCTTATTTTCACCAGATTCTAAGAAAACGACTGCTTTTACACCGCATACTTGATTTTGCTTAAATTGTGCGTTTCTGTCTACGCAGTTTCTTTTGACTTATACAAAAAAATGAGCTTATGAAAAATATTATTTTGAATAAGAAAAGAATTTAATATAAAATCTGAGATTTGTTTTGATTAACATTTAAAATTCCATTAATTTTGGGGATATATATCTAGGTATATCATCAAACGTGTAACTAAAAAGCTGAATAATTTAGGATCGCTATTCGCATTATTAAAATACCATAAAAGAAAAAAGGAAATTTTCTCTCTATCCAACATTGTTTGATGACGAGAAAAGAAAACATTTAATGTTTCGTTTTGCTTCTTTTTAGTGGACTAATTTAATTAAAATGTAAATGTATTCTGTACGTGGCATTTCGATGTGATATTTCGAGTGACTAGTCCGTCGTATTTACCTAAAAATGCTCAACGTAGAGAAAACTTGTCGAACGTGCATGAAAAGCTGTGAAATATTAATAGACCTCTATGAGCCTTTGAAGTCGGAAAATGAGAAATGTCCTACGCTATCCGAGATTTTGGAAGTCTGTACGGCTACGCAGGTAATATTAGCTTCGTCAGTAATGTTTAACATTCAAAATGTGTGATCATTATGTAAGACACTAATTAAAAAGTCATCATGATTTTCAGGTATCTAAAGAGGATGGGTTTCCTCAAAAATTGTGCGAGGAATGTGTCAAAGCACTTCAGTTTACCTATACCTTTCGAATGCAAGTGCTTAACACCTATGAAGAGTTCAGGAAAATAATTGAAGCACAAGCAAATGTAAAAAATGAAGAAATTGATGTAGAACTCAAGGCCGAAAGCCAATTCGATTATGATTTCTGTTACGATGATTTCCTACTCGACGACTTTACCAAACACGAGACTGAAGACAAAAATTACGAGTGTAGCATATGCAACAAGCAGTATACTAATGAAAAAAGGTTTATTAACCATTTAAAAACACACGGAGAACCCGATTTGCCTTGTCCTGTTTGTACTAAAACTTTTCACAAGCAGTCTGCGCTGAATCGCCACTTAGCGAAACACTATAAGTGTAACATATGCCTTAATTACTATGAAACCGAAAAGATACTATTAGAACATATGGCCGAGCATGTAGACGTTGAGATTAAGACTGAACAAGAAGATCTGTACAAATGTTCCGAATGTGATGTAGCGTATACTAAACAGAGATCATTAGCTATGCATATGAAAAAGCATAAAGGCAAGGGGAAAAAGGAGAAAAGTTTCTACTGTGATGTTTGCGGAAAGCAGTTTGGATTGAAGACATTGCTTCGGAGACACATGAAGTTACATAGTGAAGAGCGACCATATCAATGCTTGAAGTGTAACAAGAGTTACTCAAGGCATGACCAGTATACTGAGCATATGAATAGACATGATGGAATTAAACCTAATGTGTGTCCACATTGTAGTAAAGGTATTTTTAATTTAATTTTTAATATTTTTGGTCCGTAAAAGTATCTTTCTATTATTACCATGGTTCCTTCACCCGATGAGGGGTTCTTGTCCGCAAACTAAATTTTTGTTATAAGATTATAATATCAAATTACTTAATAATATATGTGAAAAATTGACTTATTTAAATTGACATACTAAAAATACATAAAATTATATTTATAAATGCTTTACTGTAACGAAACTGACTTATTTAATGTAATTAACTTGGACTCGAAATAAAAGGCTTTTTTATTTTTATTATTTATATTACCATGGTTGCCTTAATGTTTTAATTTTCAATGTTATTTGTTTAAACTTTGTGCTTGTTTCATGTTGATATTATTTTAATTATGTAGGTACTTTAATACAAATGCAGGTAATTTATTGGTAAATGGTAAAAGCACACTTTTACCATTTACCAAGCTTTAGCAAAACCAAGTTTACCATTTTTATCAAAAAGATTGCAGTTATTTGTAACTTGATAAATGGCAAAAAAGTACTAAAAATCTATTGTATATTCTGGATCTTACTGTATATAGCTGGGAAAAATAAATAAATGAATAAGTAAATAATTGCTGTGTGTGTTACGTTTAGTTGCATAATTCAAGAAAGGTGAAAAATCCAATATAAAAGCCTAAAAATGTAGTATAGGGTGCAGCCCATGACAGGTCTACAGTATTTTGGCAGCCTACGGACGTACAGACAGCGGAAAGCGACTTTGTTTTATACTATGTAGTGATATAGGCCTGGCCTTATTGTCGAAATCAATATATATATAAATGCAATTTTTTGTCAGTTCATGAGAATGACATGTTCACCTAGAGTGTCCAAAGCCTCTATAAAAACTAGATAAAAAAAAAAAAACACGAAAATAATTTTAAAATCTATGCCCATGTCTTTGAAAATCTCTCTTCTGTTACAGCATTCAGCCAACTCTGCAGCCTTAAAGACCACATTCGCACACACACCGGTGAGACTCCATATCTCTGCTCCGAGTGCGGCAAGGGCTTCAATAACAGCTCTAACTTACGGCAACACATGATACGGCACACCGGGCAGAAGCCTTTCGCCTGTAACTTGTGCCCAAAGAGATTTTCAACTAAAGGTGAGTTGGTTAGTAATTTGTTATACTTGCAATTCAGTGTGGCTACCACCAGTTTGGCTCTTGACATAAACGCTATTGAGAACGTAACAACTTTCTATGCATATTGTTCGTACTCGCATAGTAGTGCGAGCGAGGTGTATAGAAAATAAATTACGTAGAGGTTAGCGTATATGTCAGTTTTGACACTGTCAGTGACTCATGGTACGGGTACAGATGTGCAAGGTGCAGAAAATTTCCAAAAAGTTGGGTAGTTCTCGAAAATTTTTAGAAAATTTCATAGAAAACAAAGGAAATTTCTCGCTTTTAATATAAGTATCCGGAATTTTTTATTGTGCAAATTTTGCAATTTTTGAAGCTTTCCCATAGCCTTGCAATATGAGTTTCTTTACAATAGAGTTGTGCATGCTCGTTCACTGAAAAGATTGCTCCCAACTAGTACAATCTCACAACTGTACTAGTTCGGTCTTTTAGTACAGTAGTACACAGAGAGTCGACGTTTAGTTTTAGTTTGGTCGGATGAGTCGGATCACTCGGATCGCTTTGCTGTCATTGTCACTCCTGGGTCCTCGCTCCCATTCTGTTTCGTTCGCGTGTAGTGTACTAAAACGTACTAATAGCAGAATCATTAGGGAATAGTTCGGTCTAGTACAGTGGAGGGAATCGTGTCTTTTTGATTTTAGTACATGTACTACACAAGCCTACTTTACAAGAATGTGGCAAGGCTGGAGGCAACCGTTCCTATGTAACTTGTGCCTTGTGCTAATGAATGGACGCCGGACGGTCGAGTAAGACTTGCAGCAAATGCCATTCTAGTAGTCGTAGAAAGCTCGATGCCATCGATGCTGCACGCCTCCCTGATGTCACCGCTGGACGATCACCACACAGGGCGTGCACTAACGCCTCGCCTAGGGGTTCATCCATTAATTACGTCACACGAATTTCGAGGTTTTTTGACCCCTCCCCCTCCTTGTCACACTTGGTCACACTTGGCAAACCCTCCCCCCCCCTGGTGTGATGTCACATTTTTCAATGTAATGTATTATTAATATTTTATCAAAATATTTTTGACCAAAGAAATATTAGTAATTTTACAACCGAAACAAATGGGGCATTTTCTATGAAAAAGGACCTTATTGTCGATGGCGCTTACGCCGCACAGCGTCGCGCGGCATTGTATTTATTTCGGAGCATCGTTTATAATGGCGTAAGCGCCATCGACAATAAGGTCCCTTTTTATAGAAAATACCACAAATGTTTGGCGGTCCGTGCGTTCACGCACGCTCCGACTTGCGGTCTGTGGGCCTCGGATGAAAGCCCTAAAAACCCTGAAAGGCTCTCTAAAGTCGAACTCTACTTTAATTCTGGATGTCAGCGTAAATTGTACCAGCATAATTAGTAATTAGGTATGTATGATGACGCAACTAGGTATAATTTTAGCCCATTTCTAACCTCCGACATAATAAATAATAGTACTAGGTACAGAAGGTATGCTCTAAAAAAACACATGTATTACGACAGATATGACCGCTAGGTGGCGCAAGCGCGAGCAGGCGTCTGTTCCGTAGCGGTGCGCGGCAACTACTATGGCTAGACACCAAAGTTGGTGTGGGCCGCATGTACTTGTAGCGACGTGACGAAATCGCGGAGTGAGCGACGCCTGCCTCCGACGGAAAAATAGGGTGTCTATAGTTTAATGTGTATCTGTGTGTGTTTGTGGCAACTTGGCTCCACAATTAAGTGCAACTTTTTTAAATTTATTCGATAGTATTGAGCTGCCCAGATTGTTCTTAGATATATTTCCACTCCCTAGATGGCGCTGTGTTAATGTGCTTAGGGATTAGGCTTGTGCCTGCTCGTTCACTACAGAGAGTGCTCCGCTCTCAGTCAATCGGTCAAAAAAACTAGTTCGGTCTTTTGGTTCCTTTAGTTCAGTTCGGTTACTGAGAGAGAGGGAATCGGTTTTACATAAGATTTTTTTCCAATCTTTGGTAACTGAATATAATTCAAGTTGTACTATATGTTATCTCGATATTAAATATAATACATAAACAAACTGATGTGTTTTGCTATGTAACTTAGATATAAATAGTTGTAAATATGAAATACTGTATTTTACATGTAAAACTATGTTTTATAAAGGAATAAATGAATGAATGAAAAACAAAAAAAACAGTATAAGTATAGAGAAATATTTGATTTTCCCTCATACTTTTCGGGCTTTGGCGTGTCACGTCGTTCTTTCATCTCGTTCGCACTAGTGCCAGCGATATTGTGAACCATTTCGTTCCTTCCGTTTTCTGTTCCACTCAGTCAAGCACTCTCCAATCCCACTGAACTGGGCCTAAAGACCGATTAAGAGCGTGCAAAAAGCTTTACTTCCTTTCGGTCCTTCACGGGTTTTCATTTTTAGGGTTCCGTACCCGAAGGGTAAAAACGGGACCCTATTACTAAGACTCCGCTGTCCGTCTGTCCGTCCGTCTGTCTGTCTGTCACCAGGCTGTATCTCATGAACCGTGATAGCTAGACAGTTGAAATTTTCACAGATGATGTATTTCTCTTGCCGCTATAACAACAAATACTAAAAACAGAATAATATAAATATTTAAATGGGGCTCCCATACAACAAACGTGATTTTTTCGCTGTTTTTTTCCGTAACGGTACGGAACCCTTCGTGCGCGAGTCCGACTCGCACTTGGCCGGTTTTAACAGTTCTTAGTTCATGACCGACTCAAGTCTTAGGGATTTTAAATTTTACTTGTACATTTCTAGGTCAAATGACGTGTCACATTGGCACGCACACCGGGGTCCATCCATACAAATGCGACGAGTGCGGCGCCGCCTTTACCAAACCTAACTCGTTGAAGAAACACAAGCTGATACATCTGGGCATCAAACCATTCGCCTGCGATACCTGCAGCATGCGGTACGTGTACCTGAAGATTATAGGATAATGTTTTGCTTTAAATTTGCCTACTGTATCCAGGTTATCTTTGAGATTAGACATCTCAAATGTACAGAGCGATTTAATGTTATCTATCTTAGAAAAAAAAACTTAATGCTTATGTCTTAATAAACTGAGTTGGTATTGAGAAACTGAAATAAAACAAAAATGTTTATATGTCAGATAATTCCTGCATAATGGGGTTGGCAACTGTCAAAGGTTGCCGTAGATGGCGCCATCATAGCTTGCCCCTTTTTCTATGAGATTTGGCTTAAAGGGCATCCAGGGCATAAAATGCCATTAAAAAAACAAAAATTTGACAATTCTAGGGATTGACAGGGGCAAGCTATGCTGGCGCCATCTGCTAAATACTTCGACCGGCCAACCCCATTAGCTATTTATTATTACAATGTTTTTATTTAATCCCAGACACTAAAATTACAGTACAATTGACCCCAATTTGTCCGACGGATCTGTCATTTTAATACTAATTTGGTACAAAAGCAGGATGATTGAAATATTGAAAATATATACCTAAATTTTGTTTGCTTTTCAGATTCTCGTGTAAAGACCACCTCAAACGCCACTACCGCATTCACACCGGCGAGAAACCTTACAAGTGCAAGTACTGCGACCGAGCCTTCACGCAGAGCAACGACTTGGCCAAACACACTCGCATGCATGTTGGACAGAACATTTACCAGTAAGTAATATGTTGGACTTAGAATACTGCCTTGAGGTACTCCATAGTAAGTAGAAACAAATTCGGACTAAGGACACTGCCTCGAGGTACTTTATTCCTCTTAGCTTTAGACCTACTAAGTGCAAGTAATTCGCCTTGGCAAAACACGCATGTACGTCGGAGAGTAAGTAACAATGGTGGTCGAAGAACACTGCCTTGGGGTACTCCATAGTAAGTACAAACTATCGGACCATGAACAGTGCCTTGAGGTACTCCACATCAATCTAGCTTTAGACCTGACAAGTGCAAGTACTGTTGACCTTCATGTAGAGCAACGACTTGGCCAAACACGCATTCACGTCGAACAGAACATTAACCAGTTAGTAACAATTTTGGACCTAGAAGACTGCCTTGGGGTACTCCATATTAACTCTAGCTTTAGACCTTACAAGTGCAAGTATTACGACCAAGCCTTCACTCAGAGCAACGACTTGGCCAAACATTCACGTTGGACAGAATATTAACCAGTTAGTAACACATGAAATAAAACTATGAAAACGGATTATATCGCGTATATTAAATTTATAATACATCCCGACGTTTCGAACCCTTTACAGCGTTCGTGGTCAACGGGAGACAATTTAACAGTCGGGTGACAGTTAGTAACAATTTTCGACCTAGAAGACTGCCTTGAGGTCCATAGTAAGAAGAAACGTTATCGGGCAAGAACACTGCCTTGAGATGCTCCACATCAACTCTAGCTTTAGACCTTAAAAGTGCAAGCATTATGAACCTTACAAGTGCAAGTATTACGACCAAGCCTTCACTCAGAGCAACGATTTGGCCGAGCACACACGCGTGCACGTTGGACAACTATTTACCAGTGTTTAGGAATAATGTTGGGCCAAGAACACACACCCTTGAGGTACTCTACAAAAGCAGCTAGAAATTATCTGGCATTCAGGAGGATAAGGTGCTCGTTATAAATCTAATTTTGTCCCTTCCTGTGCGACTTTTAAGTAACTAAGGACATCTCTAATACCAGCGTGTTTTATGCAGTGTTGACAAGAATTGAATTAGAGGTTACAATGTAAAACTATGTCGAATGCTTTTGTACGGTCCACAATAAATACAATACATTTTACCTTTTATATCACTTAGGCTAGGATTACGACTTTAATCTATAGTAATATTATAAATACGACAGTTTGTCTGTCTGTTACCTCTTCACGCTTAACCGCTGAACCGATTATTTGAAATTTCGTATAGAGATAGTTTGCGTCCCGGGGAAAGACATAGGGTAGTTTTTGTCCCATAAGTAATCCTTTTGGGGCATTAAAAAGGGGGGTGGAAATTTTGTATGGGGAATGGGGATAAAAAATAAGCTACCCAAATTACTAACTCCACGCAGACGAAGTCGTGGGCAAAAGCTAGTTCGGTATAATTATGAAATATGACTATAAACTACGTTGAGGACAAGAAACTAAATTATATTTTTATCCCACAGATGCACCCAGTGCGATATGCGCTTCCGTCTCCTCAGCGAGTTGAAACAGCACTACCCCTCACACTACATCTCCAACGGGGAGCCCCTCCCCCTCCCCCTCCCCCTACCCAAGGAGTCCATGGACGTGCTCAAACCGTGCGAAGAAAACAAGGAAGGCACTATCACTATCACAGTCAGTAGCAATGGGATGGACAAGGACGGGTTGCATGGGAACATTACTATTGGCATTACGCCGTAAAATTAGGTTCAAATTGTTTGGAAGTCTCCAATTTTCCATCAGAGAGAAGTAAACTAATAAAGACTGTTAATTACCTTACAATACAGCGTTAACTCAATATAAAGATTTCATTTTCATTTTTTTTCATTTTTAAAGAAAAATTTGGCACCATATGTTTTGTGATCGTATTTTCAAACTTCAACTTTTGACTACCAGACTTTGTAATATACAGGGTGGAAAAAATTAATTGGCCCTGGAGGGAAAGTGCCTTAAAACCTTAAGTAAGCTCATTTTACTTAAAGGAAACATTCTTTTATTTTTAAATAGAAACATAACTGCATTTAAATATATATTTTTTACATTAACTGTATCAACTAGTAGAATAAAAAAGAGGTTGTTTCTTTTATTATTTTGCAGTCGGTTCGATTCCCGGGCGAGACAAGCAAATTATAAAAAATCTATGAATGCAGTTTTGTTTTATGTTTAAGGTTTCAAGGTACTTTACCTTCAGTGCCTATAATTTTTTTCCACGCTATAAGTAAGGACAAAGAATAATTTCGTACATCGACCCGCCTTTTTCTTATCTCTATCGCACGCGCATAATTATATTGCTGTCCCACTCGCCCAGTGGCATTGACCGCCCTGCATCATGGGCGGGATAACAATATGAGTAGGGTCAAGGCAGGAACAGTGTCTCAACGCAAACAGAGGCTCAGTAGCCCAAATATCGCTATACACTTTTTGTATTAGCAGGGAAGCTAATAGCCTCTCTCATGTTGCAATTACGTTGAGTGAGCCACTGTACCGGGCAATTTTTTCCAAGTCACTGTTCCCTCAATGACCCTTTTTTTTACGGGGAAACCCATTTGGGGGTGGTATGTGGGACTCGCTCCTCCCGTTACTTCCTCTGCTAGCCAAAGGAAGGGGAGAAGAATACCCACTAACATCCCCTGCGGCGTTTCCGTCAATCCCTGTAACGTTAATTTTTCTTTAGTTTAATATTCTTGCCAACCGATAAGTACCGATGTCGATATTGTCGATACTATCGACTTTTCCAATCGCGGCCGCGAACCGGCTTCTTGTTTACGCGATAGCCGGCGCCATGTTATAACGGGCCGCCGCAGCCGCCATTGGAGATCTGACTGCAGCGCTGTACGCACGTCGCTCGTGCATGAGAGCGCTAACGGCCGCGCCTTGTCTCGCGATGCCGAAAGTAATACTACTTGTATAGGGAACATGTGCTCTTCCACTGCTGTGCCACTAAGTTTCCGATATAATCAAGTGTGTCTGTTTTCCCCCGCTTTGGGTAAGTTTGAACACTTAAATACCTCTCTTAGGTTTAAGTTTTCTCTGTTCCGTAGCTTGCTACTTTATCATACAGCCTTATGCTTTACGCTACGCCAAAATGGCGAACTATGATTTTGAATGTTAATGTACCACTGTACCATAGATGTAAAATATATTCTTAGCCTAAGTATGTGATTTTAATCTGTAATTATCATGCGTAAGACTATAACTAAATATTAATGTTCTAGCTTCCATAATATTGCACTTTGCCAATTGCAACCTTACGCTTATGTTCCTAAGCCTTTTTATCTCCGTTCTGAATCTCCATGTATCGACCGCCACAGACAAACTGAACCTAGATTAAATAACCACCAGAATGTCTTATGCTGTCAAGACATGAGCCGTAATATAAGGCGGGACGCTCCATGGAACTAATTTTACTGCGGAGTCTTAACACAGTGGAATACAATTCCAGGGTCTACCCTACGGCTAACTGGTTGTTCAACCTCCGCGCCTGTGCTCCTCTCGCTGTCCAGCGCTAAACGCCGGGCTGCCACTACGCCAGGAACGCCAGACCAGGACAGTAATATCCGGCTACACACCGATCCAAGTGCCGTCACCAAAAAGGCTAACGACCCACGCGATTAAGCCCCAATAAAACACTATTTTTTTGTAGCCTAGGCCTTGTCACTCATCTGCCCTAGATACCTAACGCTACGCTTGGGGGGGGGGGGGACTGCAATGGGGTCGCGAGCACGGAGCATGTCACCACGGCACCCCCCTTATTACGCGGATTAATGTCTGAAATTATTCGTGCTTAGCGTCCTTACGTGGAGGGGTACAGCGCCCTCTACACTAACTAATTCAGGGTACCTGTTATTCAATTAGTAGCATCAGCTTCTACAATCGGTAGGTCCGCTTGTACAGTTTCTTTATTAATTTACAGTACATATGGTGCTACTTTACCGCGCTAGTGCGATAATTAGCACATTACGCAACTATGTCGAAAGTTTAAAGGACCATATGTACTGTAAAACGTTGTACGATACATGTGCGAATAGGTAATTCGCAACTCGTGTTGATTTAAAACACGACCGAAGGAAGTGTTTTAATTTATCGCCACTTGTTGCATATTCCCTTTTTTTCGCACTTGTATCGTAATGTACTATTACAGTACCTACATATGGTGCTACTTTACCGCACTAGTGCGATAATTAGAACATTGCCTACTGAACTATTTCGAAAATTCAAATTGCCCTATGTACTGTAAAA
This sequence comes from Cydia strobilella, assembly GCF_947568885.1. Classification (NCBI taxonomy): domain Eukaryota; kingdom Metazoa; phylum Arthropoda; class Insecta; order Lepidoptera; family Tortricidae; genus Cydia; species Cydia strobilella. Next base: position 15,585,477 of record NC_086055.1, read on the forward strand.
CGTTGTACGATACATGTGCGTATTTCCTATTTTTCGCACTTGTATCATAAATACTTCTCTGTTTTCTATATTATACTCATTTCATATTTTAAAATTAACATTCCTACCATTATAGCTATGCCATAATAACCAAACCGCAGCCAAATAACACTAGACCCTACTAATAGTGTTGTGTTCCTGCCGGTGAGTAAGGTTGCCAGAGCTCGAGGGAGAGGAGTGTTAGGGTCGGCAACGCGCATGTAACTCCTCTGGAGTTGCAGGCGTATATAGGCTACGGAGACTGCTTAACATCAGGCGGGCCGTATGCTTGTTTGCCACCGACGTAGTATAAAAAAAAATTTTCGTTGCATATCAACTACAGCTATGCACCTACGTTTGACTTTTTTCGAATTTTTAATTATTATAAGAGTTAGGAGCATTTAAAAATTTGTATGAAATCCGTTTTTCGCTCCAAATTTTTACAATAATTAAAAAATCTAAAAAAAAATCAAACGTAGGGGCATGGTTAATATACATCAAATTATGTAAACATATTTTCCAAAATGTCAATATACAGGGAGGAAAATGGGGACGTTTGTATGGAGAAACGGCCGTCCCATTTCCTCTTAAGTTAAATACTGCCTTCATATACAGGGCAGTAATAAATATGCCTTATAAAAAATCTCACTAGACTAAGACATTGGCTTTACTTAGTTAAGTCGGTTTTAAACGGTTTTTATATATTTGTGACGTTTTCAACCAAAAGGTACCACATTGTCGCTTGTCGATAAGGTTGATTTTGAATTGAAGCTATATGGAAATAGCGCTTTATGGACAACCGACAATAAGTACCCTTTTGAATATATTAATAACGGGTCACTCACGTGTTTTAAGTCGAAAACGCTCGCTCCTGATGACGCTCCTCGGTACGGAGTGAAACATGTCGAGCGTTTTCGACTTAAAACACGTGAGTGACCCGTTATTAATATATTTAATATGTCTGTGTCTCACGGAAGTTTTGTTGTTAAAAGTACCCTTTTGGTTGAAAATGGCACCTTTTATTAGGTAACAGTACAAAATCTTTATGAATTTATCTACAATTCTACACGATTTGGTGTACTCAAATAGATTAAGATTATTTCAACCGTCCTAAATAGGTATATGTAAAATTTGTCGCTTTTTAGGGTTCCTTACCCAAAGGGTAAAAACGGAACCCTATTACTAAGACTGTCCGTCTGTCTGTCATCAGGCTGTATCTCTTGAACCGTGATAGACAGTTGAAATTTTCACAGATGATGTATTTCTGTTGCCGCTATAACAAATACTAGAAACAGAATAAAATAAATATCTAAGTGGGGCTCCCATACAACAAACGTGATTTTTTTGCAGTTTTTTGCGTCATGGTACGGAACCCTTCGTGCGCGAGTCCGACTCGCACTTGGCCGGTTTTTTTCGAGTTTCCCTCTATAGATATGTCAAAGTTAAAATAACTGTATATATTAATGTGGTTATCTTGTCAAGCATGCAAATATAATACTTATATGAGTATCATACAAGAAATGCCTTAAAGTATTTAATTTTGGTAAATTGCTCATATTCAGTATAATATATTTTGAATTTAAACGCTATAAGCGATATTTGTGTAATTTTCAAGCAAAAGGTCGCCATAAGGACGCTCTGGCTGGTTTTTCGTATTAGACGCAATTTTTGTCCTTATAATAAGCGAAAATGTGGTACCTTTTGATTGAAAACGTCACATTTTGTTATGAGGGTCAAAATTAAATAATTTTGACGAAAATTCGTTGTCTTGTTTCTGACCACTCTGTCACGCTTTTATTTTTGTCTTTTATCAAATAAATAAAAAGTCCAGTGCTATTGCATGTCTTTCTAGCTGTATATTAAAATTATCTTGAGAAAAATTAAAAACTAAATTTCATTCCATACAAAAAGCTCACAAAACAAAAACAAGACAACGAAAATAATTTTGACCCATGAATATTGGTTTATTGCATGTAAATTTAGTGATTAGAAATTATTATGTAGATAGGTATTGTATATATCTGTTTTAAATAAGTTATACAGTGTGGAAAAAATTAATGCGCCCTGGGGAAAGTGCCTTAAAACCTTAAGTTAGCTCATTTTACTTAAAGGAAACAATCTTTTATTTTTAAAAAGAAAGAAAATTGCATTCAAAGATTTTTTAAAGACGCTTGTCTCGCCCGGGACGCGAACCGACTAAAAATTGAAAAAAATAAACACTCGCTATTTTATTCTACTAGCCGATACCTCCGAGAAACATTAGGTATTACACTCCCCTGTCGTACAAAATATCCATAAAATCGAATATTTAGTACTCAAGAATATTTTTAGACAAGCGAAATTGAAAAATAATAATTAAAATACTTTGAATGCAGTATTGTTTCTTTTTAAAAATAAAATAATGTTTCCTTAAAGTAAAATGAGCTAACTTGAGTTTTTAAGGCACTTTCCCTCCAGGGCCCGTAAATTTTTTCCACCCTGTATACTCCACTTAGAGAAAGTCGGTAGAGCAGAAAGAGCGAGGCTTTTCCTCTCTGTGTCTGAGCGAAATACGTATAAAAATACGAAAGTTCTTGCCCTGTAACGGTTTTCCCAACCAAAAATTTTATATGCCGGTCTTCGCCACATTGACCTTAATCAATAGGGAATATGATTCAAAACTGCGTACGGGGCGCCACTAGCACAAACAGTAAACAAACCGCCTCGATGCGTCAATGTCATATTTATTCGTAAGTAATCTGTGAAAACTCGTCAAAAAACTGCTTACGGCATAGTATGTATAAGTTACTTTATGGTTTACAGTTTGTGCTAGTGCTGCACTCTGGCGACAGAATATTGCAGTAATTATCTATTAATCTTTGCAACTTTTAACATCGACTTCTTAAGTAGGTATTTGTAAAACGTGGCGCTATTATTTTATAAGTTCACGTGTAGGTGTTTTAATTAAGATATTTACCTGTATGAGGCTTTCCATGTCATTATGTTAGTTTTCATAATTTTAGAGGAGTTTGGGTACAAATATTTATTTAGTTCCAATGCATTTAGTTCATGTACAAAGTATTATAATATACACTATTTTATGGCAGTCCATACTTGTGTTTTTATTATAAACCCCTAAAACTTTATAAAAATATTTCTTGATTGTAGTAACGAGGAGCCGGACTAATCCTAACAATTTAAGGCCTAGTTCCCCCTCTGGGTTGGAAGGTCAGATGGCAGTTGCTTTCGTAAAAACTAGTGCCTACGTCAAGGATTAATTGTCAAGCGGACCCCAGGCTCCCATGAGCCGTGGCAAAATGCCGGGATAACGCGAGTAAGACGATGAGTTAGCCGGAGCCGGAGTTCTGTGAGCTGCTTAACCTTTCCGACGCCGTGTCAAACACAAAAGCTGTCACTCGGACGGAAGTGTCAAAACTGAAATTGAACTTTATGCACATCCACGTAGGTCTATGTTGCTCTGTGGTCTGTTACGGATTAATCCGTCATTGGCGTTCAAAAGGTTAAAGCGATTAGATAGAACTATGCATTTTTCAAAAGACGAAATCATTCAATTAAAACTAGTAAACAAGATGAGTCATCGCAAAAAGTATTTCCTTCATAGTATAAAAACGTACAAAGTGCTGTGCAAATGTGAAGAATATAATTATACTAGTTTTTGCCCGCGACTTCGTTTGCGTGGAATTACTTGGTGCCAGCAGTTAGTAAGTATAGCGCCTGGATAAAATCTATTGGCAATAATTTTGAGCATAATATGCGTAATTGCTTACACCAATTAACGGGCAATCCATAAATTTTCTATTGCCACCCTCCTTTTCACTCTTTAGGGATGACTTCCGCGACATAAAAACTATATCCTATGTTCTATGTTCAGCGGTTTAAGCGTGAAGAGGTAACAGACAGACAGACAGAGACACTCGCATTTATTATATTGGTATGGATTCTATTTCGTTTGCGCGCCTGCTGAAATTTATTAGCAATTGTTTGTAAAATTTTGGCCTATGCAAGAAAAATGGGCATCTACCTACTTTTTAACAAACGGTATAATAATAAGTACCTATTACAATTTTTATAATCCATATTTCCATACTATCCATACTAATATTATAAACGCGAAAGTGTGTCTGTCTGTCTGTCTATCTGTCGGTCTGTTTGTTACCTCTTCACGCGTAAAAAGCTGAACCGATTTAGTTGAATTTTGGCGTAGAGATAGTTTGAGTCCCGGGGAAGGACATAGGATAGTTTTTATATCGGAAATCATCCCTAAAGAGGGTGAAAGGGGGGTGGAATTGAGATAATTCAAGAATTGCCTGTTAATTGATGAAATCAATTAAGCATATGTTCAAATTAAATGATTGCCATTAGACTTTATCCAGGCGCTATACTTACTCTAGCTGCTATTACTAATTCCACGCAGACGAAGGCGCGGGCAAAAGCTAGTTATTAATAATGGTATAATAATGGTACAATTGTTTTTCGATTTTTGAATTAAAAAAATATAAATACTTTGAATCAAACGTAGCAGGCATGGCTTTGGTGCCTGCAACAGATGATGTATTTTTAATAAAAAAATATTTTCTATTTCTACCTTGAGAGGAAACGGGGACCAACTACGTTTGTATGAAGAAGCGGTCGTCCCCTTTCCTCTTAAGGTAGAAAATATTCTGGTACCTACTTTATATGAAGGAAAGGAAACGTGTTTTAAAATATTGGCACAGTGGCCTGACCGCTGTTGTTGACTGTTGCAAGAACTATCTACACATGTCTGCGGAATCGGTTGCGAAAAATGCAGTCGCAATCGATATAATTCGATCATAATTCGATGCAAGCTCGGTTCTCCATACAAACGTAGTATGTATGTATGTATAAACTCTTTATTGTACAAAGACATAGAACACAAATATGGCACAGAAATAGGCAGTACAAAGGCGAACTTATCGCTTACAAATCCTTGTCCTTAGTTACGCTCTCTCATTTTGAAATGATTATTGACTAGCTAGATTGCTCTGAAACTTTGTACTTACAATAGGATAAGGTATATCTATGTCTGTAATTAGTTTATGTAGCTTCAGATACCATAGTTTAAAAAAAACCGGCCAAGTGCGAGTCGGACTCGCGTTCCAAGGGTTCCGTACATTAAACAATTTAAACAATGTATTTTTTATGTGAAACGTGAGTGAAATGTCTAAAAAACCCGTAGGGGTCGGATCAAAAACTAAGTAATTAAGTCCAACTCACGCTTGACTGCAATTTCTAATAGGTTTTCCTGTAATCTATAGGTAAAGATCTATTTTGTGTATTTTTTTCAAAATTTTAGACCCAGTAGTTTCGGAGATAAAGGGGGGGAATGGTCATTTTTTGCCTATTTTCTTGTATAACTTCTAAATTATTTATCCTAAAATTATAAAAAAAATATATTTGAGATTGTTACAATGAGCTCTTTCATTTGATATATAACACGATATAGTTTGAAAAACTTTATTTTTTAATTTTCTCATTTACCCCCCAAAAGTAGCCCCCATATTTAAAATAATTTGTTTACGTTACATGTCCGTCTTTGGGTCACAAACTTACATATGTATACACTAACACGTAAAATTACAAGTAGCTTATACAATAATTACAATAATATAATATGTTATTATGCAATAATTACAATATTGATGCTGATATAAATAATAATCATAATAATAAAACGTTTATTAACAGGCAAGGATCACCCATGAAAATTTTACAGACAACTACAATTACACTATTTAACACTAATTACTACTGAATTTATAATACATCCCGACGTTTCCCGTTGACCACGAACGCTGTAAAGAGTTCGAAACGTCGGGATGTATTATAAATTCAATATACGCGATATAAGCTTTAGAGCAAATCGCTCTGTTAACACCAACCTCTTAATATTGACAGACACTATCTCTGAGTATCTCGACAGGGGTAACCAGGTGGACGTCGTGTATTTCGATTTTAAAAAGGCTTTCGATCGCGTAGACAACGACGTGTTGATGAGTAAGCTGGATGCTTTAGGCTTCTCGCCAAAGTTATTAGCTCTTTTCGCCAGTTATCTGCGTGATCGAAAACAGTATGTTCGACATGGGTGTTTTATTTCAGCTCCGTACCATACCAGATCTGGCGTAAGTCAGGGCTCGATACTGAGTCCCTTCTTATTTGGGATAATGATTAACGACTTGGAATCGGTCGTCAAGTATGCAAAATGTTTGCTATATGCCGACGACTTGAAACTTATTTATGAGGTTAAGAGTAGCGTAGACTGTGCCTCTTTGCAAGACGATATTGCTTCGGTGGTCAACTGGAGTATTGCAAACAAGCTTCTTTTTAACACAGCGAAGTGTTGTGTATGTACATTCAGTCGTTCCTCTACCCCTCTTCTTGCCCAGTACACACTGGGGACCGAGACTATTGATAGAGTTTTCTCTGTCAAAGATCTTGGAGTGGTTTTTGATGAGCGCCTTACTTTTCATGAGCATATGCGGACACTCGCTAAAGGTTGTTTTCAAAAACTTGGGTTCGTGATCCGCAATGTCAAGGATTTCCGAGACACTGGGGCCATTGCGATGGTTTTCAACGCCTTAGTGAGGAGCAAGCTTGAGGCTTCATCTATTATTTGGAACCCGTACGAGTCCTCGTACGCCTTACTTCTAGAGAAAATCCAAAAGGCCTTTTTGAGATTTCTGTACAAAAAAAGATATGGGTACTACCCCTTTTTGTACCCAACAAAATTCTTACTAGGCTGCCTTGGATATAATTCTCTAGAGGTAAGGCGCAACAACATCTTGCTGACTACGGCTTGTCGCATATTGCGCGGTGACTCGGACTGCCCGGAACTGGTAGCTGGAGTCTTGAGGTTGTACGTCCCGGATATTCCTCGAGTCTGCTTGAGGCCGCGAACGCGTCCACTATTGTCTGTGCCGGCAGCGCGCACAGTATCGCATAGAAACTCGCCACTCCTCCGCGCGTTATCGCTGCTCAATGCACTCCTGACATCAGCACCAGAGTGCGACTTGTTTGCGTGGAGATGGGCGAATGTGTGCCAGGAGTGTCTGAGGTTTTGTGAGATGAAGGATGATAGGCTTTCCAGCACTTGCATTTGACTTGACTATTTGTATTTTACTTTATATATATTTTGTATTTGTAATTTGTATACCTGTAACTAGTTTAATTATTCGGTGTATTGGCCTATGCTGTGATGCCGTGTAAATAATTTAAATAAATAATAATAAATAATCCGTTTTCATAGTTTTATTTCATGTGTAAAAAGTGTTTAAAAGTAAAATAACAAAATACCTAAATTCCCCTAACTTCGCCACCGGTCTCAAACTTCGCCTAGTCATTTTTTTTACACATCTATGCGTATCGTGTATCTAAGATTTCACCTACATTTTCGAAATTACCATCCTGGTTGATTTAGTATTCGATCTTGTTACATATTAGCCAAAAAGAGCTTGCTTTAATATTTATTTTTACATGAAAAATAAATCAAGTGCGAGGCGGTTTTGAGCACAATTTCCCAGCATTCCCGAAGTTCTTGAATACTGCTTGTGTTGTAGATTTCATCTCGACCATACTATATAAAGCCTGACCAGAAATATATGATCATTGTCAAGAGGGCGCTGTTATTTTCAATGTATGGGGTGACAGTTCAGTATAGTATGAAAAGTTAGTTCCAGTGAAATTTCGCAACATGGCGCGTGATCATATATTCCTGGTCAGGCTTTTAATTCACATTTCACTCCCTTAGGCCTCCTTCGCCGCTTCCCTCGTACGGAATTTATGATCGAGTTTCCAGTTTCATAACTTCAGCCGCTTCTACAATAAAATAAATCATACTGTGTTGAGTAGGTACGCAACGGAACCTAGTCAAATATTTCGCACCTAACACGATCACGTTCGGTACCACCAAGTCAAGAATCCATTGAAGTAAGCGTAGTGGTAGGCAAGTGGTAGGGCTATTATTGTGGTGTCGCGGCGCGCGGTCAACGCGCGCGAGTTAACGTTCTTAATTCAAAATTGGAACTTGGGATTTGTAAGGTGAGTGTTTGTTTTTAATTTTTGATTATTATTATGTACGTTAGTTTTTTTAAATGTGGCCAGTGTTTAATTTAAAGTTTTGTAGACTTTTGCTAAAAAAAGTTTTAGAGGGTTTAAAACTTATAATGGTGAAACTAAAAGTTTACTAATACAGTTTCGGAAACAACAAATTTTGAAATAAGTCTATAAAATATACTTAAAGATTATGCAATAAATGATCTAGTTAGTTGATTGAAAAATAAACCTAGACTTAAGTGAACGGCATTTTTTACCGGACATTTCATTTAGGTTTTGCAAAACCTGCAGATCTAGAAATCTGTTACGCAAATAATTGCTCACTTAAATAGTGAAATATCTACTTATATAACTGCATCGTTTTATACTGTTAATTATAGGTTAACAATATATAATTTTCGGGAAACTTCCGATTGCGATTATCTAAGAAAATCATGTGTTTGCATGCAATTCAAATAACATCTACAGAGTTAATTATATATATAGGTACTTGTGCAAATAATGAATCTCAGCATTTTCACGAGAAAATATTCTTTACCTACCAATGTTGTACCAACTACCAGGAACATGTAGGTATTTAAATTTAATGTAGGTACTATTTACTTTTTAGAAACTGAACTAATTTTGGGTTAAGTTTCGACTCAGAATCACGAGGACTATTGATTAAAACAAACAAAAAAGTGATTTAATATGTGTTCAAACCGCGAAAGTTTTAAATGTTATAAAGAAAAAAGTGTTCCCAAATTTTTTTATACAAATTTTGGTGTCAGTTTTGTGACGGTCCATACAATACAAAATGTATGTGAAAATGCGCCACAAAACCGAAATTTATTTCGGACACTTACCTATTTCTTTTTTATACTCAGTTGGTCAAGCAAACCTTGTCAGTGGAAAAAGGCGGCAAATTAAAAAAATCTAGGCACGAAGGGTTATCGTCCCATAGAAAATTTGAATTTCGCGCCTTTTTAGGGTTCCGTACCCAAAGGGTAAAAACGGGACCCTATTACTAAGACTCCGCTGTCCGTCTGTCTGTCCGTCTGCCTGTCCGTCTGTCACCAGGCTGTATCTCATGAACCGTGATAGCTAGACAGTTGAAATTTTCACAGATGGTGTATTTCTGTTGCCGCTATAACAACAAATACTAAAAACAGAATAAAATAGAGATTTAAGTGGGGCTCCCATACAACAAACGTGATTTTTGACCGAAGTTAAGCAACGTCGGGCGGGGTCAGTACTTGGATGGGTGACCGTTTTTATAGATAATGGTACGGAACCCTTCGTGTGCGAGTCCGACTCGCACTTGGCCGGTTTTTCTGTATTTCTGACAAACAATATCATGCCAGATGAGGGGAACCCCTAACAGGCCAATTCGAACGTATACTGATATCTAAATCATGTAATTTGTCGTGTATTTTGCTCGTACTTGTCCATCATGTATTGGCGCACGATAACTATGTAAATGACATCATTCAGATATCATTCTGATGTCAGTGCTCGTTCGAATGGGCCTGTAAGTTAATGATGAATAATTAGTTTCATTACCTGGGTTGGCTGGGTTTGCTGAAAGGAAACTTTCGCGTTAATTTACGTTTCCGTGTTTTAGTGAATCTACGAATAATATGATGTTTATTATGTATACCTACTTTAAAAATACATAACTTGCCACTTGTAGAGTTAAAAATACAAACATAGTGATAACCGATTATGTGGATTGCTCGGGTGCAGCCCTACGATTGGTGTCGATGGTCACACTATGTGTGGCGCGTCCCGCACTGTCAGACGAGCATCGCCCGCCATTACGGCGTCGGAGTGTGATTTACCTAAGCTATGCCTGTTTTCCGTGGTTTTATGTATTAAATCCTTTATTTAATGATGTATGGTGTTTTCTCCTCTAATAATAGTTTTTTTAATATTCCCTACAGTTTATGCAAACTGATAGTCAGTGGGCCCCTTTAGATATATTTTTTGTTAAAAAGATTTATTTATTTATTTATTTATTATTATCGGAGATCCAACAGCTGTTAACATGTCTATAGGTTTTATAAATATGATACAAAAAGCCAATTACAGGTTCTCACCAGTAGATACATATTAACAAACACGATTGGTGGTTAGCACTATTGCACGATTCCTACATTTACACGCCAAAGCTATAGTAAACTCATAATTCGAAATTAACTAAAGAAAATACACAAAGAAAAAGAAAAAATACAGCACAATGAAATTTCAATAAGGCATGCCCACCTAAAGAACTCCTCCGTCAGGAATTAGAGTATTTAATGTAGTTAGAGTACTTAGAGTCAACCAAATCGAAACCATGATAAAAATATAATATTTTGTAATCAAAAAATGTTCTAAATACATTTTAAACATTAAATATACCTAGTTTTTGGTTATTTTTATTGTGTATTTTTTCTTTTTAGGTACCTACTTAAAAAGAATAAATGAAAAAAATTAAATAAAAAAAGAACACACAAAAAAAAAAAACAGTCAAAAAATCCCATCCCGCGTCATCCCAGGCGCAAAGGTGCCTAACACGCTCACCGCGTTGAATCGCGATGGATAACCTTTGCTCAAAGACGCGGTGAATAACCTCTGCACATTTTAGGGTTCCGTACCCAAAGGGTAAAAACGGGACCCTATTACTAAGACTCCGCTGTCCGTCTGTCTGTCCGTCTGTCCGTCTGTCACCAGGCTGTATCTCATGAACCGTAATGCTAGACAGTTTAAATTTTCACAGATGATGTATTTCTGTTGCCGCTATAACAACAAATACTAAAAACAGAATAAAATAGAGATTTAAGTGGGGCTCCCATACAACAAACGTGATTTTTGACCGAAGTTAAGCAACGTCGGGCGGGGTCAGTAATTGGATGGGTGTCCGTTTTTTTAGTTAATGGTACGGAACCCTTCGTGTGAGTCCGACTCGCACTTGGCCGGTTTTTTTTAATTTCAAACTATAAGGACTCTGCTAAATTCCAATACTCGGTATACAGTACGGAACCATCTTACAGGTAACAAAACTGGCTCTACGCTCTCTTACGTGACTACAAACTTATCAATGGCGCTGGTAAAACACTGACCGAAACAAATTGAACTAGTTCCAACACTTTGTAACAGCAAAGATAAGTTTGTTCGCTGCAGCCTATTCACCTATATTAACCAGTTAAACGTCTTTCGCTATGATGTAAGGTTGTGTACAGTCAACGGCAAATATACAGTAGTGTTGTAGCTGCTCCTACCTATAGTTTACTTAGGGGTGCAAAGTTACCCTATTGTGGGCCAAATTAATAGGCCCCGCCAACAAAGAGAGATTAATATACAGAGTGACCTTAGCTATTGGACAAACCCTGAAATATGTTTGTATGTTTCTTTTTGTTGTCAATTTCCAATAATTGACAACAAAAAGAAACATACTGTATTAATCATTGGCAGTGCTTTTGACAATTTGTTCGGAAATATGCGGCAATGATGACATTTGTCAAAAGTCAGAATCTTATTAGTGTTATAAATACAAAAGATATTTTTGATTATCTTGCATTAAATTTGCATTTTAATTATTGTAAGCAAGCCATTGAATAATATTATGAAAAGTTGTATTAATTTCAAATTCAAAGTCACGGTCTTGATCATGTTCTATAAATACTGTGCATCATTAGAGTATCATTGGATGTATGGTACTACTAATAGTGATGTCATTAATATAAATTAAAAACAATAGGGGTCCTAAACGCTCCCTTGTGGCACACCATATTCCATTGTCATGCTAGTTGAAATGTTTATTTTTTCTTTCCTAGTTATAGTACAGATCTGAGTTAATTCCGTACGCTGGTCTCGATTATTAAGGTAAGATTTTAAAAGATTTAAGGCATTACCATTACCACGGATGCCATATCTACTTAGTTTTTCAATTAAAAGCTTGTGATAGAATAGAATAATATTTATTCAGGCAACATTACAAAAATACATTAGAAAAAATCTCTCACACTGATTGGAGCATGCGCATGCGTGTCAATCAAAACAAGCAAGCGCAAGAGCTCCGCCGCGAACCCTCCGAAGGGTGCACGACAGCCGCCACAGTCTCCTGGCCGTAGTGGCAGGGAGATGATGGGACAGTGCATTAGTTCGGCATTGGACCTCCCAACATCTTACTTTAGGTACTAACATAGTAATTAAGTATACATATTTGTAACTAACAAAATAGGTATGGATTGTGTCGTCCGAAATAAATGTTTTTTTTTAAACCAGTTCAAAACCATATAACATAATTGGTAAATTAGAAACGTTCTCCCAATACCTTCATAAAATGCTAAGTTGCTAACTTGTTTGTATTGCGCTTGGAATGCAGACAGTTTTTTTTGTAACATTTACGATAATGTCGCTAGACGATATATTTTTAATTAACGATGTAAGTTTTGAATATGGTAAATCGGTTAGTCTCAATCGATCGTCAACATGACCTATTCTATGAAATAGGTATTGCTTATATTTACAAACTGAGGCACATAATCTATATATAATATTTATAATAACATACTCGTATAATTCAATATAACATTGTATTGGCATAGTGATCAGTAATTAATAAATGACTGCCGAACATATCTCGAGATTAGATGATTCAACGGAGTTTTAATTTTAGGTATGTAATTTATACGTAGGTATGTCAGTCTATATAAGGTATTTATATTATTTATCCCACCAAAAACATTTCATGTAAAATTGGCGGCCAAGACTCACTAGCCATCCACTGTAAAGTTATCAGCTCTCAGAAAAAGCTTAGTCCCTAAGCCCTGACTTTACCAACGCTATACCTTGGTTGAAAAACTATGGCTTTGCCATTTCATAGATCTTTTGCATGTCATAACTTGACCTTGATAGATCTTGCCTGAATCAAAATTAAACAAGGAAATATCTCAACTGATGATTTATGGTGTAACACCGGAGAGACACCGTTTTTGGTGGCTGAATAGACCGATGCGACTTGCGAAACAGACAGAGGTTGGCGGAAAACGGTACTGAGACGCCTTGTCGTCATTTTCGCCTCTTGTCACTCTTGTCAGCGAGTGCGGCGACTCAGAGGGCCTACCGCGAACCACGTTCGACGTGTTGCCTCCGTGTCATTCTTACGTACGAATTTACAAGTGCGACACAGAGAGGCAACACTGTCGAACGTGGTTCGTAGTAGGCCCTCAGCTCTCATCACAAAACTTGCGATCCTCCACATCACGTTTGCGCCATTCCCGCCTCCCAGTCTCGGTGTGGTTTTTCGCGAAGGGCATCTGAAATGGAATAGGTAGGTATAGTACACGTGCCACAAGGTTACTTATAAAGGTGTTTGACACTAACCTATGTTTTGTAATAGAAGACGCCAAATTATCACAATTCTGAGTAAATTAGCAACTCGACGAATAGGTTTGAATAAGGCCACGGCTTTTAATGAGCGTTCAAAGGCGCATAATCAAAATGATTTATTATTCTTACTTTTATTGATCACAAATATTTATCATACAATTTAACTTCAAATTTATATTTATTCTATAAAACATATTCCTTTATCCTGGTAGGTGTTTCTTTACTTTTCTTTTTAACCGACTTCAAGATTTCAAAGGAGGAGGTTCTCAATTCGGTTGTTTTTTTTTTTTTAATGTTTGTTACTCCATAACTCCGTCATTTCTGGACTGATTTTGAAAATTCATTTTTTGAATGTAAGTATATACATACAGATTGGTCCCGTTTTTGTCAAAAAGCAGTTCTGATGATGAGATCCATGAGGAATCGAGGGAACTCCACAAATGTTAAAGGCATACATATAGTGATTTTAGTATTTTCATCAACAAATCAAGCACTTACATTTAAAAAAGTGACATTTGATGAAGTGGAACTGCTGATGATGATCAGAACGGAACTCTTCAATGACGCATAGTTCACGTTTGGCGATTTGTCCTCTTCGTTATTCTTGTTAAGCAAGTTAGGTTTTCAAGAAACATTTTTGTCAAGCTCGAGTTCTGATGATGGGATCCATGAGGAATCGAGGGAACTCCTGAAATGTGAAAGGCATACATATAGTGATTTTTTTCTTTATCAACAAATCCAGCATTTACATTTAAAAAAGTGCATTTGATGAAATGGAAACTGCTGATAATGATCAGAATGGAACTCTTCAATGACACATAGTTCACGTTTGGCGATTTGTTCTCTTCCTTATGGACCCAGACCTAAACTTGGACCCGGACTGGGACCCGGACCCGGGTCTGAACATGGACCCCAACCCGGACCCGGACCCGGACCGAACTCTGACCCAAACTTGGACCCGGACAGCCGGACACGGACCCGGACTCTGATCCGGACCCGGAAATGCTACTAGAAAAGTGGGTTAGGTGGGTGGTTGGGTTTTGAACTGCGATTCTCACAGAACATAACTGCTATCAGAAAAGTAGGTTAGGTTAGAGCTGTGACCCTTACAGAAACGAAATGCTATCAGAAAAGTCACTTTTTAAAATGGAAGTGCTGGATTTGTTTATAAAAGTACAAAAATCACTATATGTATGCCTTTCACATTTGAGGAGTTCCCTCGATTCCTCATGGATCCCATCATCAGAATTCGAGCTTGACAAAAATGTTTCTACATTATTAGGCAAAAGATGCTGTCTTTTTCATTTCATTGTCTGGAATCTAAGAGTGCACCATCAACAATAAGTGAACTTTCAGCGGCATCCCCCATTGAAGTCGGTTTTTTTTTCTTAAAAATTACTTTATAATGTTATAATATATTATGTTGTTCTGTTGCAACAGTAGAAAGTTCTTCTAGTTTAGATTTCTTCTTCTTTGTCGTTATACTCTTTGCAGTGTCGTGGTCAACTGCTGACATCAGGCACAGATGTTGTTTGTCGTACGATTTCTCGCCATTTTCCGCGGTTGGAGATCATTCTGGGAAATGCGTTCAGGGGTCCTTCCATGGCAGACTGATTTTGTAGATATTATATATAGTAGGAAAACTAAACATAAATAATTTTACAAATAAAAGGAAGTCAACGTGCAACGAAAATTGAAATGGCCACCCATTTCTGTTAATCCTATCAGCTTTGCGCAAGAAAAAAAAAATTACACTATAACAGAAAATCATTTAGCAAAGACGCTCAAAAGTTGCACAAACCCTTGTACGGAAACTGACTCGCGAAAAACCTCGCTATCGGTTACTTTATGACATAATATACACATCACGCGTTAACTTCTTAAATGTAAATAAAATCTCTGGCAAAAACTGGTCTCTAGGCCGGCAGAAATTCACGAGACATTCTGTTTCGACTATGACCTAATAGTGACTAGTCTATTTTAACTTGACCTCTTTGATCCTCAGAAACAGTTTTTTGCGTTACTCCAGAAATTTCCGACCAATGTACTGTCGGTCGCGGTAGTACTAGAGCGATACGACAATCAAACCATTAAGAGCATACTCCCAGCCTACGCCCACCCGCCCCACCCCACACTTGCGTCTTTTGAGCGTCGAAGCTTCCAGCTTTTGACTAGACAGTCAGCGCTATGGAAAATGGCGTCGCTGCGCAGTTGCGCCAACATTGCGTCGAGCAGCAGCCATACGGCCCAGCCACGACATTGCGCGCCCGGCGGCGGCCGCGGCAATCATAGGTGGGAACGAAAGGTCCGATCGCTGTGTCTCTCCAATGGTTGCCGCCGCCGCCACCGCCGGTCGCGCAATGTCGTGGCCGGGCTGATAGAGTTGACTATAGACGCAGACGCTCGGGAGACGCTAGTCTGGGGGCCCTAAAGGCGTCGACAACGCACTCTGGTGTTGCAGGTCCATGGACAGCAGTAATCGCTTACCATCAGCTGATTCGTCTGCTCGTTTGCCTCATATCATAAAAAAAATATTATAAAAAGGTAATGTGTTCAATTTGAATGAAATATGGTCCATGTTTAGCGTGACTTCAACTCAGTATTAGACTAATAGTATTAGTCCACGAACTGTCAAATCGTATGGGTTACCATGATGGCCACACACTAATAATATTAGACTAATACCAGTCGAGAAATAGGTCGCTTGTGTATACAATGGTAGCTTGCTCTTTTACTGGTACATTCAGGAAGCGCGTGGTTGAAATGTAGAAATGTGTGGCCTAATGTGGATTTTTAGGTGGCCACGTAATCGAAAGCGTTAGGTATGTTGTGAGATGAGATGAGTTAAGGCTACGTCTTGTTACGCGATGAGCGGGAAGGTTACCGGCCTTAATATGAATCCTGCTAATATTATAAACGTGAAATGTTGTAAGTGGATTTGCGACGGAATATAAGCTCTCATTAGTCTCATTACATTTTTTTGACTTCGAAAAACGGGCCATATGACTGACATTTGACACATATCACTGAAAATGATCCCTTCTAAAAAAATACCCCACCCGCAGGATTTAATTTAACCCAATTAGGCCCGCTTGCACCATCCCACTAACCCGGGGTTAAGCGGTTAAACCGTTAACACAGTGTCAAATTGCACTGGTAACCATGGTAACTCCCGGTTAACCCCGGGATAGTGTTATGGTGCAAGTGGGCCTTACACAATTTCCCTCGATTAAAAAAAGTTGTGATTGATCAATAAAAGTTTCGACTGAATAAAAGTTTCGACTCCCACCGCGAAAAAAAATATAGCAAACCACCACCAAAAGTACAAAATTCGACACGTCTTTCGTCTATCTACGAGGCATCATCAGGGGCCCATTTCTCGAATGATAATTATTATTATTAGTCTAATATTACTAGTGTGTTGTCATGGTAACCCATACGATTTGATAGTTCGTGGACAAATAATATTAGCCTAATATCGTACGAGAAATGGGCCCCAGGAGATGCTGGAGACGTTGCCGGTCTGGCGGGGATTTTCGTTGCCGTACTCAGTGTGAGAACTTTGTTTCAATAAGATGTTCTTAATATCAATTAATCTGAATCATAAAAACGTACTTATCACGAATTCCTTGTTTGGAGCTAAGTAGTATCAAGTTTACGTAGTTTTCCTACTAGCTATGCCCAGGAGTTTTCTACATAACTATTATACCTATCAGCTATTTATTAAGTAGGTTTAGTTTAAATTTTCTCAAATGATTTTTACGCTTAAGACCCTAATCTGTTAAACAAAAGCTATTGTTTCTTTTGTGCGAGCGGTCGGCCATTGTATGCCATTGTGTGCCATTGTGTCTGAGCGCTCAAACACAATGGCACGCGCCGTGGCACGCGCTCAAACACAATGGCCGAACGCTACAAACCATGGCTTTTGTTTAACAGATTTGGCTTCTAAGAAGATTTATTATACAAGAAGACGATATCGTCGTTAGTATTACTCAACCTCATATCTGTAACAATAATTTGATGGAAATGTCGCTTTTCTTTCATTCTGAATACGGGTGTTTTTGTCATCAAATGAGTGTTGCAGATACGAGGTTGAGTAAGTATAGCGGCGATATGTTTATGAACTTTATCTTAAAATCTGTCTGCGATTTACTGCTTTTCTGCGAGTTTAAACTTTATATGCTAAATTTGCATACTTACGCAATATTTTCGCAGGCAACATTTCGGTCACAAGTCTCATTAAGTCACTTCAGTCTCGATTAAGATCGCTCGGTGACCGATTTGTCTCCAAAGTCACAGATATAAAGCATCTTGGTTTATTTTCAGCACAAATACTTTCGCGGTTATGCAATTTGAGATAGTTGCCATTGTTGGAAATGTAGACGAAGTTTTTGCAAGGATTTATAAAACCTCAACTCGTGATTATTTATTGTCTTATTATTATATAAATGAGGGCTACCGTTTTCGTGCTTACCAGTTGGCGCCACTGTACATGTAGGTCCCTACAACATTCACAGTGACATCATATAGTGACATGAAGTAATAGATTGTGTCACAAGGGAGCAAAGTGACATATTAACGGCGAGGGCGTACATTGAATCCTGAACGAAGCGAAGGATTCTTAAATAGAATCCTGAGCGTAGTGAGAGATTCAAGTGTTAACGCCCAAGGTGGAAATAATTTTGCTACCATGTCACACATGTCATAAATTATTATGGTAGGAGAACAGATAAATTTTTGGTCCCAAAAATATATAATGAAATAGAATGGTTAAGAGGAGATAATAAATATAGCATATTGGAAGTAAAGAACAAATTAAAAAAAACACTTATAGATAACTTACCTTGACTTAGCAACCGTGTATTATTATTTAAATTATAATTGTTGTTGTTTGTTATTTTAGCATAGTGTATCCTTTAGGTAGAAACATTTATTTGTATAAGGATGCTTTATTACTTTATTATATAGGTATATTTTTTCTAAGACTAACTTTAATGTCAAACTTAGGGTAAGCATAGTAAGATAGCAACTTAAGTAAGCATAAAATTGTAAAAAAGAGCGCTTTCTCGCCAACAAACTGCATACGCCTTTGAAAAATAAATGAAAAAAAAAAAAAAAAAAAAAAACATACTGTTTTTACATCACCTATGAGGAAATTGTTATGTTCCAAAATATTATTTAACCCAAAAATATTGTATACAAAAAAGGAAACAAATCATGTCCTAGAACAGAAAAGTGCTACTTTGATCCCCCCTAGCAGGGAAGAAAAGTTCCACTTTGATCCCTCCTAGCGGGGAAGAAAAAGCCATTTTTCGTATTGGTGATGTGAAATAGTAGATTGTGTCACAAGGGAGCAAAATGCCATATTTACGGCGAGGGCGTACAATTGAATCCTAAACGAAGCGAAGGATTCTATAATAGAATCCCGAGAGTAGCCTACCTAGTTTACCACGAAATGGAAAAAAAAGTACAACTTTGATCCCTCCTAGCAGGGAAGAAAAAGTCCGTTTTCAAATTGGTGATGTGAAAAATACATTGCAACATTTATAAATACAACGGCCAATACCTGGGTAAACATTACATTATAATAATCATAAGAGTCAGCAGCAAGCTATAAAGAAAACATAATAGAGTAGGTACCGTAACCACAGATAATATAATACTAGTCCATAACTTAGTGTTGAGTAATCTAAAGAGGTATTTCAGAATACTTTACACACTGAATGCAACGCTCTTAGAATAGTTGAGGTTCTCGTTGTTAAGTGTGATTTATGTTCACTAATAGAGCGGTACTGTCATAGTAAATTTTGTAACCACAGTAAATTCACTGCCATCTATCGACACACTTTAAAACTAAAAATAAAAAACCAAAAACAAAAAAAGCCAAACCAAAAATAATAAACTAAAAATGAAGATTTATAAAAAATACGATAAAATATATTTAAATATAGATAAAAAAAAATTTTATTTGCATTAATTTTTTTTATGATTTTGACCCATGCTCTTTCACTGATATGCGTTAAAATTGTTAAATAACAAACGAAACCGTCAACGCCCTCTATACGAGAGTAGAGCAAAGGTAGTGGCGCCATCTGATCGAGAATCAAATTTTCGTGATTTTCGAGGCACGTTTTTTCCTTAAGACTGTATCCATCTATTACGGAGTTATATCTATCTTTTATGGTCACAAATTATCTGACGCTCATAATGGCGTAATAGGTAGGTACTTCTTAATTACTTAATTCACAACACTAACTAACTACGTATAGCAACAGTAAGGCGACCCTTGTGAAACTACCTATACAGTGTGGAAAAAAATTATGGGCACTGGAGGGAAAGTACTTTAAACCTTAAGTTAGCTCATTTTACTTATAGGAAACATTCTTTTATTTAAAAAAAGTAACAAAACTGAATTTTAAGAATTTTTAAAATTCGCTTGTCTCGCCCGGGAATCGAACCGACTAAAAATTCTAAAAAATAAACACCCTCTATTTTATTTTAATAGTCGATACAGTTAATGTTAATGATAACATTTCTCCAAGAAACATTAGGTCTTACACTCATCTGTCGTACTAAATATCCATATAATAAAAACGAATATTTAGTGCTTAAGAATATTTTTAGACAAGCGAAAAAAATTATTAAAAATCTGAATGCAGTTTTAATAATTTTTAACAATAAAAGAATTTTGCTTTAAGTAAAATGAGCTACCTTAAGTAAGGGTTTCCTCCAGGGCCCATTAAATTTACCCACCCTGTATAGTAAATTATAAACTGAAATAGATGTCATATATAAGCCACCCCTATAATGGAAATGGCACCAGTAATGGGACGGTATAGACTAATCTTGTAAAATAAGTAATTATAATATTCAGTTTCCGAACTCTTGCAACATTTTACCATAAATATATTTTTTTTCCTCGCAAGTGTGTTGAAAAACGTCGTATGAAACGCGTGTGCATTGGTCATTACACACATCGGCTTTCTTATTGCGCGCTTGCTTATAGCTCGCGCGCACAATATCGCCTCGTGTGTAATGACCAACTTAGCACACTTGTATCGCAAATAGCACCAAATCGACCCTCTGCAAATAATTTTACTTAAATTCTTGAATCGATGTACGAAATTATTTGTTTCGATTATTCGATTGATGTAATTGGCATCCCTACAAAGGAGTACCACAATTAATTAATCCATAAATGGGGTATTTTAAAAATAAACCCCTAAATAACTTTAATTTCTAAATCTTAGAATGATTTAGAATTATTCTGTGCATCCACTCGAAATGCGGCTAGTCTTCCTAAAATTCATAGTTTAGAAATATTTCCGCGTTTTCCGCTTTAAGAACAAAGCCTGTTTTCCTTTTGAGCGGCATACCATTATGAATTCAGTTTTCTATTTGAGATTTCAATCTGAATTTGAGTGGAAAAATGTTCTAACATGAATTGTGCAACTGAACAAAGGTTTCAACTATCTCAAACACACGAGATTGTATAAGGGTGGTATTACCTTCCAATTTCTTGGTCCAATGTGTATTTGCGTCTCACATTTTGCTTAATAGGAGAGTGAGACGCAATGGATGGCAAATTGGACAGGTGTGGAATACCACGCTTACTTACAAAATTGAATCAGAACACTATACATATTACATTACACTATTGTCCGAGTTTTGTATTCAAAGACAAAGCATTTATTGCGAAAATATTACGTATTGTATTTATTAGTACAATGTTTCAGATGTTACAAAAAGCTTTTGACGATGCACATTATTAATTCTACAGGGGCCCATTTCTCGAACGGTATTAGACTAATATTATTAGTCCACGAACTGTCACGTATGAGTTGCCATGACAGCACACTAATAATATTAGACTAATATCGTTCGAGAAATGGGCCCCTGGCTTGACTCAAAAGGTAGTTAATAATTGGATCATTAATTTTGCCAAAAAGTTAGAAAGATAAAGTAAAAATGTCTCAAAACTACTAACTTTTACATAGACTACCTATGTAGGCATGAAAGGCATGACATAGGGTCATTGCGCTAGTTTTGGTCCACTTGGCGAAATTTGAATATAACCTAAAGCTGCAAAAATTTGGACTTATTGCAATCCTTAATGATATTTCGCAAGTAGCAAATTAAAATGAAATATATTATTTGCTAATCCGTCAAGTGGACGAAAACTAGAGCAAAAAATATGGTCTTGAAATACCTTCTCCTTCTTCCTACCCTTATCCCACGTTATGTGGGGTCGGCACAACATGTTTTTCTCTTCCATTCTCCTCTATCTTTCGTCACCTCAGCACTCACTCCTTTCTTTCTCATATCCTCTTTTACACAATCCATCCATCGCTTTTTGGGTCTACCATACGCTCTCCGTCCATCAACATTCATCCCTAACATTCTTTTGCCTATATGGCATTCATCCCTCCTCATCACATGCCCATACCACGCTAACCTACTACTTCTTATCTTCTCCGTTACTGGTGCTACTTTCAAACTTCCCCTAATATACTCATTCTTAATCCGATCCTTCCTCGTCACTCCACACATCCATCTCAACATTCTCATTTCCGCTGCGTGCACTCTTCTTTCATCCGTCACTTTCGTCGCCCAGCATTCTGATCCATACATTACAACAGGTCTCACGATCGTCCTGTAAATTTTCCCCTTAAGTTTAAGAGGCATTCGTGGATCGCAAGTTGTTCCAGAGACCTGTCGCCATTTCATCCATCCCGCATTTATTCTATTTTTCACGTCACGGTCGATGCGTCCGTCGCTCTGGATCAATGACCCAAGGTACCGGAAGTCGGAGCAGACTGGTAGGGATACACCATCTAAGGCAATATGGGAAAAACTGGTTAGACCACCGAAATCGCAGAACATGTGCTCCGTTTTGGTTCTGCTTATTTTCAGTCCCACACTTTCCAGCTTTTCTTGCCATTTTACCAGCCTGCTCTGGACCTCAAGTGCATTATCTCCGACAAGAACAAGGTCTTGAAATACCTACCTACTGATAGTCAAATAAAAATAAACCGCAATAATCCCGTAATCTTGCAATATCCTGTTCAAAATCTTTTGCATAATATTAGACTAATTTAAACGATACTTATTCGAAGTCGATTTTATTACCGCATTAATTACTGCGATGAAATCATTTGGTAATGTTTTTGGCAAACAAGTATGTGTTAAGCGTAAAATAGATAGGTATGTATGACATTGGTCACGTTTATCAACTAAAACATTTATTTATTTTAATAGTCTTGTTCCTTCAAAAGTTAGTTTCCGAGTTAGTATATAGTATACCTATAGTTCCCGACTCATCTTCCCATGAAAAATTATTGTGTCTATAGATCGGTTTTCAACATTCTGAGGCTATAATTTTCAAATTTGCCCTTATTTTTTTATTTTTTTTATTTTTTTATGTGATATTCAGCAAACGAGCAGACGAGCCGCCCGATGGGAAGCAGTCATCGTCGCCCATGGACGTAAGCAACATCACAGGAGCCACTTAAGCATTGCCGACCCTTGAGAACCCTAAATACCCGCTTATTTAGTGATGAAAATTCAATATTCGAATCACTGCTTGGGTCAGGTGGGGTCAATAAGACGGGTAAAAATAAGACTTTTTAACACTCAAAAACGTATTCTATTTCATTCCCATTCCATTTAAAATAAGTCTACGCACAAGGCTTTCCTTTAAATGGAATAGGAATGAAATATGTATAATAAGTTTTTGAGTGTTAAAAACTTTTATTATTTTTACCCGTGTCAGGCTCACTGCGATTTCGTCGCGTCGCTACAAGTAGGTACATGCTGCCCACACCAATTTTGGTGTCTAACCATAGTAGTTGCCGCGCAACGCTACGGAACCACACGGAACGGACGCCGTTCGCGCTTGCGCCACCTAGCGGCCATATCTGTCGTAATAGACGCATTTTATTAGAGTGAAACTCCTGTACCTAGTACTATTATTTATTCCGTGCCCGTGTCTTATATTTACCTGACCCTCCCCAAATTGACGATAATTTGAACCTGTCCTCTCTATTGAAATTTCAAAGATTTCTCTCATTTTAAAAAGCACGCCTTATTATAAGCACGACGTAGAGATAATTATTGTGTTTACCTACTGTGAACGAGCAGGTTGGTTATGTTTATCCACACACAGGTTATTGGCACAACGGCTAAGGAACTAAATATTTAACAACTTTCAACATTTACATACATAATTATATTTATTCTTACATTTTCCTGGTTAGGTTGCAGTTCTGTATCGTGTTCTGATTAGGAAAATCTAAAAAGTAGAAGATTTTTTTTTTCACGCTTGAGGTTTTTTTTGACTGCTGAAGTTTAGTGAATTTAAGTACCTACTTTGGAAAACTAGTATTACTCTATTCTATAACGTATTTTAATTTCGAACAAAATTGTCAAAAAATGTTTTTGTGACACACTTTTACAACTGACTATACTTCTTCTCATTTGCATGTCTATCAAGTACGAGACCTTTCTAATGAGCTTGCTCGATGTGTGTGTGTTTCTCCATCGAGGAGTTCCGTACCTTCCCACTGCATCATCAGTTCAGCACCATGCATGGCCGTGCTTACTGTAAAATAAGATTATATACCTAAGTTGCGAAACTATATTTTTTTATACTACGTCAGTGGCATACAAGCATACGGCCCGGCTGATGATAAGCAGTCTCCGTAGCCTATGAACGCCTGCAACTCCAGAGGTGTTACATGCGCGTTGGCGACCCACACTCCACACCCTCGCTGAGCTCTGGGAACCTTACTCACCGGCAGGAACACAACACTATGAGTAGGGTAAGGTAAGGGTAGGGTGAAGAATATTCCTTATATTATTTATCGCGTGATAAATACATATAAGGCTTCACATATTCAGTCAGTATCAGTAGCGGATGAAACAACGCCAAAAGTATCTGCCACCCTGGAATACTTTTTCAAATAGTTTAAAAGTATCTAACAAACCTAACGCTACGTAGGCGAACAACACGCGAACGCGAAGCGAAGCAATGCGGCGCGGGGTGAATCAATCATTTGATACCTAGAAGTGTCCTACGTGGGATCTCGTTGCGAACGCGAACGCCGTGGCAACGCCGTGCCGCGCCGCGCCGCGCCGCGCCGCGCCGCTTCGCGTTCACAA
This sequence comes from Cydia strobilella, assembly GCF_947568885.1. NCBI lineage: Eukaryota > Metazoa > Arthropoda > Insecta > Lepidoptera > Tortricidae > Cydia > Cydia strobilella. The sequence goes on from NC_086055.1 coordinate 15,610,080, forward strand.
GTTGTTCGCGCTGCGTAATTTGCGTAAAAACAAACTATAAGAGAACGGTATATATTTTTGACGCGTAGTCTGCGCTACTTTTGATGTTAACTGTTCATTTTAAAAGAAATCCCCTCTTTTCGCTTTTAGACAGTCTCACACTGAAAGATTTACAATCGATTCGATAATCAACAACCTTTATTACTTGTCAGACTCGATTTGGCAACCCCAATTGCCCACGAAAACCTCTGAGGTCAGAATTGCGCGTTAAATTCATAACGTAGTCGTTCCTTGACCGTGTTTCATATTGGCATGGTTTCGACATGTAAGGAAAATTTCTGGGATTTAAAGTTTAATCAAGACGACAAATGCAGACGCGTGTTTGCTGTTCTTTTAATGATCTCATAAAAATTGAATTGATTAAATGTTTACGATTACGTTACATCGTAATCGCACAGAGTTTGCGATGTCAAAGTGGAATTGTCTCCTAAAGGTGCCGTAGCTTCAGCGAGCGGAGTTTTTGAAAAATCGTACCGCTTCTTTAGTAATCTTAATCTTCTTTAGTAAATTTAATTAGTAATCTTGAGGATTTTCTCTAGGGACTTTAGTGATTCGATTTTTTGACTTTCGCTCGATAGAAAAAAAATCACGAAAATAGATCTAAAACGCACTTTAAACATTTATAACAATGCCCAAAGGCTAAAAACATGAAAATTGCTTCTCAAAATGAGCAATTTTATTTATGAGGGAACTCAGCTATTGCATTTTTTTTAAGTTACAACAAATTAAAATTCAAAAACATTATACTTAATCGCGGTTAGGGTTGCCACCTATACTATAATATATATAGTATCGTACTATATTTTAGTCACTTGTACTATATATTATACAAAAACAATATAGTACGAAAAATACTATATTTTCATCACTCAAGAATGGGGTATACAAATGTTCCCGATATCGCATCGTATGCGACTTGGATTTTTAATTCGCCTCAAATCGGTGCCTTTTTTTAAAATTTCCTAGTAGGTAAATACTATATTTTTTCAATATTTTGACAAAAATACTATATGTGTATAGAATAAGGTGGCAACCCTAATCGCGGTCCCGAGCTACGGCCGAGCGAGTACTTGGCCGGTTTTTGAGCTCTAGTCGGACTTCTATATATATTCTGATAATTAGAATTTAATTCTTTGAGTCTACATACATAATTATGTATGTGGTGTTATATGGCGTGCCGTTAATAATGAATTGGCGTGTTTGAAATAAAACTTATTTGATTTATTAGGTTTTTATTTAACTTTAAATTAGAGTTTTGAATGATTCACGGGTAGGTTCACTAGACTTATATTAACTTTAAATGTTTGTTAGTCTGTTTTTAAAAGATCAAATCTCACAAACCATTTGAAATAACCAGTTACCGAAGTGCAATTTTAGTTAAATTGCAAAATTATGTAACCATAAAAACCCAGTAATAAAACCCAACCTCTTTCAAATTCGTTTCTAGTAGGAAATGCGTGTTTTATATTTTACGCCTCTTTATCAAAGATAATTTAAAATCAAAGCGGTTCTGTGATAATGAACTAAACTTTTTTTTATAAAGCCAAAGGAAAGGAAGAATTAAAGGATTGGGTACGTAGTTTATAAAAATGGATAAAAACTTTGTTGATACTTAAAATTACAAACAGTGGACTTAATGCTAGAATTCTCTACCAGCATGCAGAAAGCAAGTTTCTTAATTTAAAAAAAATGTGACATTGTTACAGAAAGAATCTGCTGAAACGGATACCTCCAAACCCTATCTTCCTTAACCGAAGAAAACCGGATAGGAAAATCCCGAGAAAATAAGTTTTCATTCGAAAGGCGTCCTGTTGAAATTGGTCGTTCAGAAAAATATCTTAAGAGGAAAAATATCCGTGCTTAAAAGTAGCTATTTTATGGAAAATTTTGATATTTCACTAATGTCGATTCGACATAATAGAGCAAAAAGGTTACAGTACTTTACCGCACTACTTTCCGAGCCTATGTCGAAAATTTAAATGGCCATATGTACTGTAAGACGTTGTACGATACACGTGCGAATATTCGCACTTGTATCGTAATGTAATATACACGTGCGAATATTCGCACTTGTATCGTAATGTAATAATAGCTTTATTAATGTTTCAAAGAATTTGCACCTAGACATTTGCTTGTTGTCTTTATCAATGCTTACTTTTGAAATTTCAGTGCTCATTTAAATAAATTACGTGCATAAATAAGCCTTATGAATTTTAATTGTTTCCCGCTGTACTTATATGATTATTTTATGCAATTATGCAAGTCTTAGACTTAAGAAAGGAAACAATTTGAGCCTACGTAAGATCCAGCCGACGCATAAACACTATATTTATAATACTACTTTAAAATAGAAATCGTTACGTAAGTATATTTATGCCACAAACACAAACTTACGTTGTTTTGCATTTTGCAACTGGCCACATTAGAAAAAAACTAATTAGTCATAAACAATATAAAAGTATTTTTTAAACACGCAACAGACCAAGGAAAATGAGTGTCGTTTTGCGCCAAAAAGTAAAAGCTATAGTTGGTCAAGCAAATCTTGTCAGTAGAAAAAGACGCGAAATTCTAATTTTCTATGGGACGATATCCATTCGCGCCTACATTTTTCAAACTTTCCGCCTTTTTCTACTGACAAGATTTGCTTTGACCAACTATAATTATATATAACTAAGAGCGATAGCTGGCGCTCTTCTATGTCGTACATGAAGGCCAATCCAGACGGGGCAATTATTCGCCCTATCTAATGAAATTGTCTGTAATCCACATTTGACTTTGTTTTTATTTTGATACCTGTTAATTCCTAGGTTTGAAGTAATTTAGGACGAAATACGAGTATTATATAACATTTTGTATCAAATACAAAATTAATTAACTAGCTTGTTTTAATACTTTTAATAATTCTTGTTGGGATATAATTTTGACAGTTGCCTTCCCCATTGCAACGGACTAAGACCCAACACCTAACAGCCATTCACTTTCACTAAATCGCTATTATTTTTTGCAGATCAAGAAGCAAGAAGCTGTGGAAGTGCCCATTCGATTCGAAGACAGTGTTGTGAAAATATCGATTGTGGTTTGTGAAGTGCTGTGTGTGGATTCTAGATTGTTTGCCAGACCGAAAAATACAAAATGGTATGTTTATTATTTTATATTCTAATAATAAACCTATTCCTATTTGCTATTGTAGATTTTAATATGCAAAATGGATTTAACAAATACATTTTGTTAGCCCATTGTAGGCCGTATTTAGTAATTACATTCTCATATATTAAATTTTAGAATTCCTTACAATTTCTTCGCTAATTTATTTACGTGAAAGCGAGTTTCTTTGCGGTGGTTCTTGGTAATGTTTGATCCAGGAGTTTGAAGAGTATCAGCTCTGTTCCAAAATGATATAAGGCATTTTTGGCATGAAATGTTTTTTTTTGGAATATAGCGTATAGGTTTTTTAAATTTTTAATTTCATAGTTATGTTATAATTCACAAATTTATTTACATACAAGATATATACAGTGGTACTACGTAAACATATTTATGTTATTATTTGGACGTAAATAAATGTTACTAATTAGAACTATTCAGAAGACGTCATACGAGAATAATTATCTAACCATTCTCGTTCACACCGTGATTGGTGTGTCAAATCTATAAATTCTAGTCCATCAAATGTAAATAAAATGATGCAACAGCTTTACGGAAGCTTAGAAAACATTTTGTCTTAAATGTCATGACTAAAATCAATATGTAAATGGGTAGCCGAGATGCAGGTGAATAGCATAACTACATAATATATTATAAGTTTATTCTCCTTTTTGACGTGATAACGGTGATAACGTCTTATAAATCGATGAACGCCGGTAGCATGCACGAAAAAGTGTCACGTCGTGGACACATCTCCATAGTTTCGCCAAACCGGCCAAGTACGAGTCGGACTCGCGCACGAAGGTTTCCGTACCATTACGCAAAAAAAGGCAAAAAAATCACGTTTGTTGTATGGGAGCCCCACTTAAATATTTATTTATAGCGGCAACAGAAATAAGTACATCATTCTGAGAATCTGAACTGTGGGTGACAGACAGACGGACAGACCGACGGACAGACGGATAGTGAAGTCTTAGTAATAGGGTCCCGTTTTTACCCTTTGGGTACGGAACCCTAAAAATGTATCGGGATGAAGATACGAACCAAAATCCCACGTGAACATGTTCATAGAACATTTAAATTTTTGTCTACAATCGTCACTTGGCAAAGCCAGCTCATCTACTGGTTTTAAAACCCCTTTATTTCAAAAATGTATTCATTTCATTTATCAGCTAAAGAAATACGCAGCATACATATTTATTCATCATCATTGGTTGTACTTAGTTGTTTTGTTGCGGCGCTTGTGGGTTTTCAGGCCTGTCCAGACGGGGACAATTTTTCGCCAATCTGATTAAATTGTCCGATCAAATCAGGCCGTGCGAACGCCAATTTGGCTCGCCGAATTCGACCGCTGATTATGACCGATAATACCGATAAAACGCGGTGCGGACGCAAGAATACCAATTTGTGACGCTAGTATTCACGTTTGAGGGAATTTTTTAAATTTAGAAACCTCAAATATCACCATAAATATAAAATTGGTGAACGTGGCCAAATTGGCGTTTGCGTCCGCGCCAACTGATTTGATCGGACAATTTAATCAGATTGGCGAAAAATTGTTCCCGTCTGGACAGATCTGGATCCTGCATCGCCGTTGATGGCTATAGGTATACAAGTAGTTATAGACGCGCCACCTAGCGACCAGGGGTAAGAGAAAGAATATTCATATAAAATGTATACTACGCAATTTATCCGGTTTGCATGTCCAACGTCTTTTGTCTTTCACTCTTATAAATTTCGGTATTTCGCCAAAGCCTCCTTGCTATGATGCCCACATGATGCCATAACCCGACCATGAAAAAATGTCCGGTCGGTGATAAAGACAAAGCATTTTCTCTTTCCTCTTATAGGAATCGCAATAAGACTATCTTTCTCTATAAAAGAGTGTCAGGCCCTTGCATGGTCCTATAGCACCGCGTCATTTCTTGGTTATGGTTACCTAACCTAATGGTTGTCCCAATGGCAAGGCTGCTATTATCCTCTAAAGGAAGCAGACCATTTGAATTAATGCAGTGCTAACGAACCTTCGCGTTTGAAAATAGTTACTCTGATATCCAGAGGGCTTACTCTGGTTATCAGAACGCTTTCCGCGAGTATAATATTGAAATTTCTTTGATTGCCCAGCCGTTTTTTACAAGTTTTTTTAACTTACAATGTGCCTTCATGAGCCTGAGCAAACATCGCTGAGGCACTACAATACCGCGGCAACCAGCATCCTAAATGCATCATTGCATTTAACAATTAACTTTATTCATTTACTTACAAGATATATACAGTGGTACTACGTAAACGAAATTAATAACTAGCTTAAATCTAAAATAGGCCCTTGAGGCATTGTACCAAGGATGCTGGTGGCATTTCCCCGCTGTATCGCAATGCTGATACGTTGTGCGAGAAAGCCGCCAGCTCTTCGGTCACCAGTTACGTCAACCAGACGCTTCGCGATTTCTGCAAACAACTTATGCGCGCTGGGACCCCATGGACCTCCAAATGGAATGAAATGATACTCTCTACCGAGGCTCTTATATTTATTACGTTTTAAAATTTCGGCGCTTTCCGCCGCTCCGCCCGCTTTTACATTAGTCCGTTGGAGGTGGGACGGTGCCAGTGTGTCTACGCAGGTAGCATCCCACACCAACATCCGTCCCAAGCTCCAAGGAACCAAGGACATCCCATCGGGCCTCAATGCATCATTATATTGGACACGCAGAAAACTGCATAAAGGTTCTATAAGGCGGTTGACCTGAAAGATATGCAAAACTAGTTATGAATTGCAAAACTTGACTCGGCAAGTAGCAATTTTCCTGGCAAGTTAGCGAGTTAGTCATAAAATAAAAGTGCATGTCAACTCTAGCGAGTTTTAACAGCGCGTTTAAAGCAGGTATTCTGTGCACTCGCCCTTTTTTCTGGAAGTGTCAAAACTTGAGAATTATCTACGCTATCTCGATATCGGTTTACAAATGTCTCGAAGCAATTTAGAGAAGTTTGAATATTTGTAAACAATGAGAATTATAATAAAATGAAGATTTGAACACGACTTTATTGTCAAAGTATTAGGGTACGTGTTCAGATAGTTTTGAGCACCATAGCCTCTCTAATATAGATGGCGGATGTACATTGCTGTGACAAAATTTTCCTGACTAACCATACTTTTACTGGTATTCTACGTATGAACTTAACCATCCTTACAGAAATAAGTCGCTTAAAACCTTTTAGCACACCGAAATCAATAGTACAACGAATTAGTATGCAGTTGGTTTGATAACAATAATAAGCACCTATTGTGGTTCTAAAAAAGCAGAAATAATAGGGTATAATGAGCAATTATGAGTATAAGGAAGTGTTTGTTTGTCTGTCTGGACTATTATGCTGGCACAGTGGCTAATTAAATAAGTATACATGGGTTATACGGAAAGTTTTAAAACTAAATATCAAAAATTATGAGTCAGTATTTTTTTCCACTTAGGGGTCCCTCGGCAAGCTCGGTTCTCCATACAAACGTAGTTATGCTCTCATTTTGAAACAAGTAGCTACTTTGCTACACAACAACATTAAAAGCTGGTCCAATATTAATGACACTGCCAGTTTGTCTAGACTGGCACAGGATAGAACCAAGTTCCGTAAGATGGTCGCCGACATCCGCTGAGGATATGGCGCAGCAAGAAGAAGAAGAAGCTACTTTGCTCTGAAACTTTGTACTTACAATAGGATAAGGTATATCTATGCCTGTAATTAGTTTATATAGCTCCAGTTTATAAAACAAACGAAATAGAGTAAAAGCAAGTTTTGTATGAAAAACTGAATTTGCTGTATTTTTTTACTATGGCATCTTAAGCTAGATAAACTAATTACAGTATTTGGCATTGAAGTTGAATAATTTTAGGCCAAAAAACTGGTTTACTGGCCATAACTTTTGTGTTACATAATTTAAAATTAAAATCTCTGACACGTTTTTCGAGAAGTCAAAGACGAACCCAAATATGTAGATTTCGTATATGTAAGATGATAAAAAAATAATATACATTTCTTTTAAAATTCCGTAGACAAGAATAGAGACAAAATATTGAAAAACCGTTTGTCTTATAATTCTGTGGCGCAAATGCAGGACTGGAGTGACGGCTCAAAACTTCTCAAAAATCAATGAAAACCGCGGAGAGCCCCTTAAGGCACTGCCTACTAGCCCACATGCATTTACGAGCGTGATGTCGCTATAATAGGTGCATAGCGTTGTCTCGTTCAAACACCGGAGCGACGTGCGAATCGGATGCAGTGTGCCATGCGCCTAAGGTACAGTAGGTTCACAAAGTTTTTGAAAAATTGTAGCACTTTTTACATCTCAATACGGTTGTTAAAAAAATTATTAGCAATTTTGAGGCCTTTTTCTAGTAACTTAATGGATTCAAATCCAGATTGTTTGATTTTCGATCGATAGAAAGAAATCACGAACAAAGGTCTAAAACGCAACTTAATGTAACAATTTTTGCACAAAAGCTAAAAATAAGAAATTTCTTCTAAAAATGAGCAATATTATGTTTCTCATCGATTACTTTTTTTTTATTGTAACTTACAAAAAAAAATCAAAAACATATATTCGCGATCCCGGGCACGCACAGTTATCTCGCTGACGCTCGCTCAGTGAGTGAAAGAAGAACCTGAACCTACGGGGCCTTAAGTTAGTGCCTTATGTAAGGCTTTAACGTAGGTAATGTTTTTAATTTTTCCTACATGGATATCATCTTGCAACACCTTATTAAGGTCTTTAGCGCCTCTACATTCCATTTAATCTCAACGGCATAGAAAACAAATCGCAACATCCGCGATAATACGCCTGCATATTACAATAACGTAATTTTGATATGAACTCACACCGATCTTACTCATTCAACCGAAAACTTACCCTAAATATTATGCATTAGATTCCAATTCGGAACGGAGCTGAAAAGCAGAAGCGTGCCAAGCGAAATCAAACTTTAAATTTTAATCGATAAGGTGTAGATTAAGTTTCTTGTATGGGTACGTTCGGAAGTTATGCAACGAGCGAAAGTGTTCGTGGCTCGCATTACTCTCACTGCGGTCACGGTCGCGATTTCGGTTCGTGTTTACGAACGATCGAATTATGCAATATTATAGGGCAGTGGATTGGTTCGAACGGTTTTTAGTCCATTTACGAATACGGGTTTAATGAGAATGTTTACTTATTTAAATTTGTTTAAAAAGTTGAGCGTTCGATTCGGCTGTGTTTGTGTTTTCACCACACCCTCGTAAAGGCTCTTTTTATTCTTCAAAAACTGATGAGAATTGACAAAGTTGCATTTTATCCATAAGTGGCAAAGTATAAGTAATTAGATAAAAAAATTGTGTTGTTTTCTTAAGTATGTTGGTTGTTGAAAGTAATGGTTTTGAATTACAAATTGAAATAGATAACACACAAAAAAGCGACCATGTCTACCGGTGGCCGAGGCGGGTATCGAACCCGCGTCTTCAGCTTACGCAGCTAACGTCTTGACCACTAGACCACCCGGCCACGACGGTACCCGTCGCAAATTCTCTGGTGTGGCTATCTCTTAATGGTTTTGAATTTGATAAATAATTGTGAACTTCAATGCATAACAACAAAGTCTTTATAAAGAAGAAAGATTCATATCACAACGCTGTAGATCTAATTAAATATACGCCAACGATAGTACCTAATTTTGAATTCTCTTAGTTACCCCTCGAATAACTTGTAAAAGAAGGTTAACATAATTTAATAAATTAAAGCACATGAAATGAATACCTATTTCCGATAAAAAAATAAGTTGCTACACAACTTTGACGTAACATAAGTATTTGAATAAAATATTAGTTACACGTGGTACGATGACAATATTATTATACTTCCAATATTCGTCCACAATGTTAAGAGGAGGAGGAGGTGAATGACCTCTGCTCCATACAAACGTAGTCTTCATTTTCCTCCCCGGATATTGGCATTATGGAAAATGTTTTTACACAATTTGATGTGCTAATATTGATACCCGATCAAGTGAAAGATTCCAAAATTGAACCATGAGCGTAGCGAGTGGTTCGAAAAGTGGAATCTTGAGCGTTGCGAGGGTTTCAAGGCACGAGGGTTAAATAATTTTTGCCACCGAGTGAAACACAAAATTTTTCAACAAAGAAAATACTAACTGTAAAATATCAAACGAAATCAAAGCAAATCGATTCAAAATTAATGTTATTAAATATTAAATTTATCATTCAAAGTCATAATTTAAAAGTCAATTCTACCAACGAACATAAGAAAACAACTAAATATTTGCATTTGATTACTTTGCCTCACATGTGAATAAAATGCAACTTTCTTATCAGTTTTTGAACAATCAAGAGAGCCTTTACCAGCTGGTGTGGTGAAATTAGTAGATTTTGTTACAAGGGAGCAAAATTACATATTTACGGCGAGGGCGTACATTGAATCCTAAACGAAGCGAAGGATTCTATAATAGAATCCCGAGAGTAACGAGGGATTCTAAAGTAGAATCCTGAGCGTAGTGAGGGATTCATTCAAGTGTGCTACGCCCAAGATGGAAATAATTTTGCTACCATGTGACACATACTGCTTTTCGCATCACCTATGAGGTTATTATGATGTTTAAAAATATAATATAAGCTAAAAAAATAATGTGCAAAAAAGGGATAGGAGGGATCAAAGTAGCACTTTTCTGTTCTAGGACGTAATTTTTTTTCTTTTTTGTATACAATATTCTTAGGTTAATTAATATTTTGGAACATAACAATTTCCTCATTCATTTCAATTATAGAATCCTTGGCTTCGTGCAGGATTCAATGTACGCCCTCGCCGTAAGTATGTCATTTTGCTCCCTTGTGACACAATCTACTATTCTGTTCTCAATGTGGAAAGCATCAACTTTCGGCACGCTGCGCTAAATGTGCCGTTTTTCGGCTCCGTAGAACAGAAAATATACACTAGGGCAGTAAATAAAAAAGCAGATCATTTTTTTATGTAATAGGAAGCAAACGAGCAGACGAGCCGACTGATGGGAAGCAGTCATCGCCGCCCATGGACATAAGCAACACCAGAGGAGCCACTTATGCGTTGCCCACCTTTGAGAACCCTAAATACTTGCTTCTTGAAGAACCCCATGTCATGGCGCAAGGGAAACACCTCAGAAGGTAGCTCATTCCACAACTTGCAACTTGCTTTTCTTACTTTATTCCCTGTAATATACTATTATATAATGTTAATATCTAGAGAGGAAAATGAGGACTACTTTTGTATGGTGAAGCAGTTGTCCAGTATCCTCTTAAAAGTGTTGCTTTTAGTTTGGTAATCGATGGCATTCAATACTTGATACGAGTGGGTACAGAGTAAATATTATTTTAAATTGTTATTGAAAGTCAATTTGCGTGACAGACGGGTATTTTAGACAGAGGTTAATCACCTTCGATGTGCGAAATATTTTGTCATTTTGTCAATTCATGAATTAGATGTTTAGGGTTCCGTACCCAAAGGGTAAAAACGGGACCCTATTACTAAATTTACTAAGACTTCACTGTCCGTCTGTCTGTCACCAGGCTGTATCTCATGAACCGTGATTGTTAGATAGTTGAAATTTTCACAGATGATGTATTTCTGTTGCCGCTATAACAACAAATACTAAAAACAGAATAAAATATTTAAGTGGGGCTCTCATACATACTTTTTGCCGTTTTATGCGTAATGGTACGAAAGCCTTCGTGCGCGAGTCCGACTCGCACTTGGCCAATTTTTTTGATTACGTACTCGTTTTTAACTCTAAACCGACAACCGAAAACTGTCTTATATAGAAAGGGTTTTCTCGAGTGACTTCAGTAGTATGGCCACTTATGGTTCTTCATAAAAGGAGTGTACTGTGTACTTTATTCTCTGGAGTTGCAATTAAATTATGTGTTTAAAGCAAATTAGTCGGGATAAAACTAAAACTTATGTGGCTCATGATACGGTACGGCTTACGGTTACGGCTTAAAAAAATCTTGTGTGACCTCTAGAGGCATTGTACAATTTCTCCATAAAAATTGTTTACGTTCTCGCTAACGATTAACGAGTTGGTCATTCTATGGTAATGGTTCTTATACCGAGATAACTGCTACACAACGACGCACATTTACCAAGTAAATTGAGAGATAATTGATGGTAATTTTATTGGAGGTAGGTAACTACGCAAATTGGGAGTTGTTTTGTACAAAAGTAAGTACATTTTGACGTGGGTTCGACATCGATGAATCTTAATTACCTTAATAAGTTTTTGTAGTTATCTACATGTTTTTGTACTAGGGCTCCGTGTATCCGTGCTACACGCTAACCCGTGCGTCCGTGTTCTTAGCCCCGGCGGTGCTAAGCGTCCGAACTACACGAACCCGTCGAAGTCCGTGCCCGTGTAGTGCGTTCGGGAACGGACCTGCGTTCGGCTCCGGAGCCGGGGTCCTCACGGTTCTGTTTTTTTTGTGTTATTGTTCGATATTAAACTTGTGATTCTTCGCTCTTATAAAGAACGCGTCCGATCGGCACTAAACGTCGAGCAAGGGCCGGACCCGTGTGTGATTAATATCCGTGGATCCGGACACACGGATAACACGGGTACACGGACCCTAATTACCCGTTCCGAATGGGCCACAAATCCGGTTTCGTGTAACACGAGAACGCGGCCCCAGCGACGGGTACACGAAACCCGGACGCGACCGAGAGCCCTATTGTGTACATCATAATGTATGTATTTAATTGCTCTGATACCAATAACCAACCACCATCAAGGTACAGTCAAGGTAAGTATTAAATATCGGCAAGGACATAGTGCGAAAATTATGTACGACACGACATTATTGCGCGTACATTAAGGTAGTGTGTACATATTTAAGACACTTTGACCGTGTCGATATTGAATATCCAATTTTTCAGAATTTGCCTTTTTGATGAAGGTTAAATTTTTTACAAAAATTAGAAATAAAATTGTTTTTCTACTTTGTAAGTTATAAATCACATGTACAGTGTAAAAACAATTACTTAATTCTTAATTAAACATCAGAAAAATAATTATTTTATTTTTTTGAGTTTTAATACAACAGTCGTTGTCGTTCAGTCGTTGAGCACACCTTTGGTCGATAAAATTACAAAACTTGGCGTATTTTATCTACATAACAGATGTCACAAAATAGGGGGGTGGCGTGTGTTCTCTAGCTAAAGTTTTAATTTTTCCCATACAAACGTTGAACCACCCTACTGGCGGTACTGACATAGTAAATTTTGTAGCAACAGTAAATTCATTGCCATCTATCGAAACTAAAAATGTATTTATTGTATATGGATAAAAAAAAATTATTTGCAATATTTGCATTATTTATTTTTATATTATTTTGACCCATGTTCTTTCACTGATATGCGTTAAAATTGTTAAATAACAAACGAAACCGTCAGCGCCATCTATACGAGAGTAAGCCAAAGGTAGTGGCGCCATCTGATCGATAATCAAATTTTCTTGATTTTCGAGGCACGTTTTTTCCTTAGACTGTATCCATCTATTACGGAGTTATAACTATCTTTGGTACAAACGTTCTGTAAACTCCCTAAGACCCTTTCTTTGATACGTCATGTGCATTACAGTACTGTTCTTTGTACTTTTGAAAGAGCCAAGTGTAAGGTTGGGGAGGCGTCCATTACAGAAATGATAGGCTTGCGACGATTAAACCTTTCACTCGCGGCACTTCCTACACACAAAGGCCAAGGCATTGTCCGTGTCAAAGTCATGGACATAACTTCCTTTTGAACTTTGCTCTGTGATATGTTAATTACGGTTTTTACGCTTTCCGACGCCGTGTCAAATATAAAAATTAAATTAATATTAAATAATTTCACGGTTTAGACTAACTTTTTTTAGTCACTCGCGCGACATGTTTCGGAGAGCCTAGGTCTCCTTTCTCAAGCACTAATAGTGCGAGCAGCGTTCACGACGACCGTGTATTGCGTACTGCCGCGCGCTTAATGTTAGTATGTCTCACAACAGTTTAAATTAGATAAAATAAATAAATAAAAATAAAATTCATTACCATTGTCATAAAATATTACCTATACAACAAATATATACAATTATCACTTAAAATTCATCTTAATTAATCTTATCACAAAAAATAAAAATAAAAGCTGAAATTAAAATTGAAAATTACAACAATAGAAATATAAAAGCTGTCACTCGTAAGTACGCCACGTCACCGAAGTGTCAAAACTGAAATTTAACTTTATGCATCTGCACGTAGGTCTATGTTGCTCTGTGGTCCGTGACGGATTAATCCGTCTTTGTCGGGTGCGGATATATCCGTCATTGGCGTCCAAAAGGTTAACTCCCGACGCAAAATTGAGGGGTGTTATATGTTTGATGCCAATGTCTGTCGGTGTGTCTGTCTCGGAGACAGACCGATTTTGATGCGGTTATGTACGCGAAAGCGAGTTTCCTTCCGGCTCTTAGCTATGTTTGATAAAAATCGATCCAGCAGTTTGAAGAGAAGAGGAAAATGGGGACTAAGTTTGTATGGAGAAGCGGTCGTCCCGTTCCTCTTATTTTTCGGGTACACAAGATATTGGATAAAAAATTGTAGGATTTTCGAATTTTCGAAACATGACCAACTTCTATTTAAAAAAGAATGCGTTTCATTACCAAAATATCAAAAAACTATGTACAACCGACTAGCATACTTATCTTTACGATACTAGAAAAATTATAATAAAAAGAGCTTATATACCGACAAATGTTTTCTTATACAAATTTGCACTTACATAAGCACACTTCGGACTATTGACTATTTACTTAAACCATTATTTAAGACGTAATGTACCTAATCAAAAACAGGTTCCATAATCCTGTTTTTGAATCAATAAACTCCGATTATATGCAAATTATCTACTTTTTAAGCTATTAGTGACCATAAAACACGACTAAATTAATTTTGCCGTTGACAAACTTTTTGCGTGCTAAGGAATTAGCCAAAAGTTTATATCAATCGATGCTGTTAGTTTTTTGACGATTGTAAACTTAAATTTGGGCAATTATAGATGGTATGGTGTCACGTTTTTCACGTTTTGTCAAGGTTATGGAGGCATGTCACATTTCTTGACCACAGGATTTTCTTGTTTCCGTTGTCCTTTCAGACAAATGTATGTATATTTATTTAATAAATAAATAATAAATATTATATTATAGGGACATTCTTACACAAATTGACTAAGTTCCACGGTAAGCTTGTGTTGTGGGTACTCAGACAACGATATATATAATACTTATACTAATACTTAAATACATAGAAAACATCCATGACTCAGGAACAAATATCTGTGTTCATCACATAAATAGATGCCCTTACCGGGATTAGAACCCAGGACCATCGGCTTCACAGGCAGGGTCACTACCCACTAGGCCAGACCGGTCGTCAAAACAATAACAAAGAAAAAAAAATACCAACGTATTAAAACATACTAAGTACAAAGATCCAGAAAAAAAATTTGGCCAAATCGCCCTCAACGGGAAAGGTTGGTCATATTTCCTCGCTGATTGGCGAAACGCATAGTCTCATAATATCCGCTACTACTGATGTCTGTATAAATACCTAAGATAATTTCATAAGCGTAAAATCAACACAGACACACCCACAAATCTCTTGACAATACTATGTGTATGATCATAGAGTAACTTATACTAGAGCGGTACTGTCATAGTAAATTTTGTAACCCCAGTAAATTCACTGCCATCTGTCGACACACTTTAAAACTAAAATTGAAGATTTGTAAAAATACGATAAAATGTATTTAAATATAGATAAATGATTTTTTTATTTGCATTAATTATTTTGATGATTTTGACCCATGTTCTTTCACTGATATGCGTTAAAATTGTTAAATAACAAACGAAACCGTCAACGCCATCTATACGACTGTAGGCCAAAACTAGTAGCGCCCTCTGAACGAGAATCAAATTTTCTTGATTTTCGAGGCACGTTTTTTCCTTAGACTGTATCCATCTATTACAGTTATATCTATCTTTGGTATGATGTATATACATGATGTTTATATGACGTAACGTCACAGTGCGTTACCCAACGAAGATTATATCAGTTATGTGTGGACGTAAACTAGGAAGGAGGATGGGAAATGTATATGTAGGAAGAGTTCGTCACGCTGAAGTCAGCATCAATAGTAATTAAAGTTAGACCAAGATATGTCTGCAACGATTTCGATAGTACACGCATACGCAGTGCAAGTGTTATTTAAGGATGACTCGCGTTAGACCGGGCCGTGTCCGGGCCGGAGCTTCCGGCGCTTCGTTTTCTATGGAAAGCACCACGTGATCACCTGTCATGTCACAGAAAAGTGAGCGCCGGAAGCTCCGGCCCGGACACGGCCCGGTCTAACGTGAGTCATCCTTTATACGTCATAATCTCATAGAATGTTGACGCTTAAAATAACACTTGCGCTGCGTGTGTTATCAAAATCGTGGCAGACTTTTTTTGGTTTAACTATATAGCAGCGTATGAAACAACGCGCCAAAAACAGCCGCCACCCTCGATTACTTTTCCAAATAGGGATATATCTCGACAGTACATCCGTGTAATTGTTATATGTATGTATACAGGATGGTTTTTTTATTACCTGCTCAAACTCAAACTCAAAAATTATTTATTTCAAGTACGCTTAAAAAAAAAGCACTTTTGACAAGTCATACAGTCATAATCAAAAGAAAATAAAATATAACAAACATTCACTGATTTAAATAAAATTTTAAACAAATACAATTAGTACCAATTAATAAATTAATAGAGAATTTACATACAAGAAGGGAATAAAATGTCAGACAATTGGTAACAATTAATAAATTAATAGAAAATCAATATCAAAATTACATACAAAAAATTAAATATAATGTCAGCACAAGAAATAAAACAAACATAAATATCATTCAGTCCCAGGCAGTTTTGTCATTAATGTAATCTTTGGTACTATAATAAGCTTTACAAATTAATTTACTTTTAATGTATGTCTTAAATCTATTCAATGCTATGATGGGAATATACCGGGTGTGGCCTGTAACACGAGCAAATAATTAAAACATAGATTGTACCTCAAACGTTGACACTTTTGTCCAAAAACTTTTAAAAATTATGAAGTCTAGACTTCCTATTTTTCATACAACTTAAATATTATCATCACACGAATCCCCTTAACAAACGAATTAACCTATTTATATTGCACAGCGACGACTTTTAACGACCAAAAATTAATAAGCAATCTTATACAGCTCAAAGTTAACAAGTAATTATCCTTGTTTCCGGTAGTTCACACTTACTGACATTAAATTATGTTGGTAGCCTTGTTTGTCAGCCATGACATACAAAACAACAAATTACACGCAAAAGTAATAAAAAGAGTCATTTAGTATCGAAATTCTATATAAAATTACTCGTTTTAATTGTTCTTATGTGTATAATGATCACCGACATTTGAGTTCCGCTTTTAAGCAAGTGCATAGGTAAATACTTTCAATTTTTTTAAGACGGATAACTAGCCACCTTGTACTAAAATTATGTTTATAGGTGAATAGAATTCACTTTTAGTATTAGGTGGCTAGTTATTAAACAGTGGCCAGTAATTGACCAATCCCATTAGCAGTGCATTATCAGTGGCGATTAATTGGCGTATTCCCATCTTAAAGGCCGGCAACGCACTTACAACCCCCCTGGTGTTGCGGGTGTCCATGGGCGGCGGTAATCGCTTACCATCAGGTGATCCGTCTGCTCGTTTGCCTCCTATTTCATAAAAAAAAAAATACCCTACAACTTCTAGTGCATTTATAGCCCTCCAATTTGCCGGTATCTGAATAACTGCTGCTTGATACACGCACGCTTAGATAACACTTAGATAAGATTATTTAAATTTAAGATAATTACTAACCCATCCGTTGGTTGGGCCATCTTGAGGGAATGGATGAGGATCGAAACGTGAAAAGAGCATACCTGGGCCGTCCAGCAAGAAGACGTCCTATTGGACGCCCGAGGTACCGCTGGTGCGACAGGGTGGAGGCGGATCTGCGCGAACTTCGAGTCACCAATTGGCGAGAGGTCGCACAGGATCGAGAAAAGTGGCGCTGTCTTGTGTCAGAGGCCAAGTCTCATTTTGGGTCGCTGAGCCAACGGAGTAAGTAAGTAAGTACTAACCCAATGACCCCCGATGGTGTTAAATAAATAATTTTATTATTATTTATTTTTTATTATTATAATTTCGATCAGAGTGCGACATGTCGCATGTCGCGACATCGCTCTGGTGTTGTTTTATTTTGTCTTATTAATTGTAATTAAAAAAAATGTTAACGTTAGAGCATTCCTGAGAAGTAACCCTACGTGAGATTTCAGTGTTTGTCCAATGGCTAAGGTTACCCTGTATATGTATTACCTTTAACAAACTATGAATAATTACGGTATTCATAAAGGATTTCGCATCAACTATTAAGTGTTAAGGAATATTAGTAAACAAACACACAAACAGTATAGGTACAATGGGACCCATTAGTGTTAGTCGTATTAGGTAGACCACCCGATAGGTATAGACTGAGCAGAATATCTAATGACTATATGGTACGAGGAAACTATTAAAATAGCTAGTGATTAAAACTATTATAATACTAAAGTATTTCCTCCCGCGGACGCTTCGGCTGTGGAATGAGCTCCCTGCCGAAGTTTTCCCGAGGGGCTACAGTATGGGGTTCTTCAAAAAGGGGTTTTTAAAGGGTCGGCAACGCGCATGTAATATCTCTGGTGTTGCAGGCGTCCATAGGCTACGGTAACTGCTTACCATCAGGCGGGCCGTATGCTTGATTGCCACCGACGTTTCGTTCGCGTTATTACTTTCCCTGTTTGACCTTCTGAATAAAAATTATGTAGGTATTTTATGTATGGAATACAGTAACAGGGCAAGAGTGTTTGTATACGTACGTTGCTCAGACATAGTCAGAAAGGAAGAACTTCGCTCCTCTACCGACCTTCTGTAAAAAATCTGTCAAAATGACATTTTGGGTCAAGAACTGTCAAAATCTGTCAAATTATCTTTTTAGGTCAAAAACTATCAAAATCTGTCAAAATGTCATTTTGGGTCAAAAAAGTGGAGTATGTGTACATAGTACAAACGCAAGTTAAAAGCTTACGAAAGAGTAGAGTAGAGTCTTCACCACAGTGACCTTTTATCACCTTAGTTCGTTCTTTGGTCTTAAATAAGTTATCAATCAAATATTTATTTGGTATAAGCACAGTTGCATGCATGCAAATACAGTTCAATTCACTTAAATTACAAAATAACACAGATAAAAATAAACAGAACACAAATTACAGTAGACATAAAATTTAAATATGGATGGAGACATGTCAAATTAATTTAATACATTAGCAAAGTATTCGTCGATTGAATAATATGGCCTATTTATAAAATATTCTTTCACTTTCATGTCAAATAGTTTCATATCGTCACAGTCCCTTATATCTTTGGTCAACTTATTATATATTTTAATTGCAATACTACATAAACTTTTGTTGAAGTGTGCATAACTAGAGGCAGGCAGTGCTAGTTTGTCATTGTTTCTTAAATTATAATTCTGACTTTGGCCAACCGTACAATATAATTATTTATTACGATGGATATACAAACATATACGATACAGATACAGCGATACTACGGTCAAAATTTTATTGTCTATGAACATATTTCTATGTGTGATAGGTACCCTAGAGTAGCCTTCTATGATTCTAAGGGCTTTTTTTTGTTTCAACAGGATAGAGTTCATATTGACACCGTTTCCCCAAGCTTCGATACAATAGCTAATTATATTTTCAAAATAAGAGTGATAGACACTTTTTAATATATACTTATCTGAGCTACTAGCTAAACTTTTAACGCATAACATGCGCTAGCCAATTTCCCATCATCATTATCTTCCTCACGTTGTCCCGGCTTTTTGCCTCGGCTCATAAGAGCCTGGGTTCCGTTTGGCAACTAATCCCAAGAATTGGCGTAGACACTTGTTTTTGCGAGAGCGAATGCAATCTGAGTCATCTGACCTTCCAACCCAGAGAGTAAGCTACTTAAGGGCCTTATTGGGATTAGTCCGGTATCCTCACGATGTTTTCCTTCGCCGAAAAGCGACTGGTAAATACCAAATGATATTTCGTACATAAGGTAAACGTCCGAATGGATGACACTGACCCAATGTATGATTTCTTCAACCAAAAACATCACTTTTGACACTGTCAGATCAGTAACATATCGGACACAGACAGACAGAACGTGGACAATGACCCTAAGAGATAGAAAGAGAATGGAAGCATTTTAAATATGGTGCTGGAGGCGAATGGAAGGCATGGAAGGAGTTGGAGAGACAGGATAACGAATGAGGAGGTGCTAAGAAGAGTGAGTGAAAGAAGAGCTATTCTGAACACTATTGCAAATAGACGCGGAAAAATGATTGGACACTTAATAGGACACGACCACTTCTTTAAAACTATCCTGGAGGGGCGGATAGGAAGGAAGCGGGGTAGAGGAAAACCCAGACGCAGCTTTTTAGATCAAGTGAAAGAAAAAGTAGGGGTCGCGTCGTATCAAAAAGTCAAAGAGCTGGCGCAGGATAGGGAAAGCTGGAAAATACTCCACCGACAAGAGAATAACTCTTAAGTTAATGATGATCGGACACAGATCGAATAAGTAAAACTCGAATTTGCCTGGAAAATCATATTTTATATTTGTACACAGATATTAGGCGAATTTATAAATGAATTAATTTATAATTTCTCCATGTAATTTCGCAGCTCACTGTACATAATATTATCACTTAATCTTGTGCAAGTATGTGTGTATAAAGAGTATATACGAGTATGTAAGACCGGTTAAAGTTCTGTAAATAGTCACGATTAGTGTAAGTAGTCTTAGTAAAGTCTTGCGCGAGGAACTAAAGTTCAGTGACCCTTCAACCTTCAACCTACGCGGCATTTATGAGGCTTGCAAATACGAGTAATCACTATCACTGCATAGTATAAAACAGAGTCGCTTCCTGCTGTCTGTCTGTCCCTATGTTTGCTTAGATCTTTAAAACTACGCAACGGATTTTGATGCGGTTTTTTTTAATAGATAGAGTGATTCAAGAGAAAGGTTTATATGTATAATACATCAGCATTGCACCCGTGCGAAGCCGGGGCGGGTCGCTAGTGTAAAAATAATTGGCTTGTTGAAGTACAAGCACAGGGCGGACACACACAAAATCACTTGCGTTTCTATGTGTGAACGGCACGTCTGTACACGCGTCATGCGTCATAGTGTAAGTTGCTTAAAAATAGTGCCGGCAAACGGCCGTCAATCTGGTGTCGCGGGGCGAGGTAATTCGAGTCGGGGCGGGGCGGTGCGTGGCCGTTCTGTACGATAATACTATTACTTATTCTGTGGTACAAGCAAAAGTAAAGCGGACGCTCCGGCTGTGGAATTTAGAGGGACTACAGAAATAGTGCATAATTATTTTCCATCGTATTTCCTCGAAAACGTAAGAACGTGTCTTGCTATTTCAATCAGTCTCGGTACAAAAAGTACTGAGGTTGACTGAAGCAGCATGACAAATACCAAAGATAGATATAACTCCGAGATACATGGATACTGTCTAAGGAAAAAACGTGCCTCGAAAATCAAGAAAATTTGATTCTTGATCAGAGGGCGCTACTAGTTTTGGCCTACTGTCTGTGTGTTAATTATTGCGATGGCGTTGACGGTTTCGTTTGTTATTTAACAATTTTAACGCATATCAGTGAAAGAACATGGGTCAAAATCATAAAAATAATTAATGCAAATAAAAACAATCATTTATCCATATTTAAATACATTTTATCGTATTTTTATAAATCTTCATTTTTAGTTTTAAAGTGTGTCGACAGATGACAGTGAATTTACTGGGGTTACAAGATTTACTATGACATACCGCTCTAGTATAAGTTAATCTATGCAAATACGAACGTTTCCGAGAAAATACGATGGAAAACAATTATGCAATACATCTGTACGATATATTTGGCGCTGACTCTACCTATATTAATACAGCTGATGTTACCTTAAAAGAACATGTCATAGTTAAATATTGATAACAAATTAAAATAGCCAGTTTAACCGGTTATTTACTTAACTAACGTCCTGTTAACGAATCACAATGTGTACAATCTTTTTCAAATATTTTGTTCTGGACGACATGTATTAATGACGTAAGTATCAACATATATATTAGATAGATACAGTCTAAGGAAAAAACGTGCCTCGAAAATCAAGAAAATTTGATTCTCGTTCAGAGGGCGCTACTAGTTTTGGCCTACAGTCGAATAGATGGCGTTGACGGTTTCGTTTGTTATTTAACAATTTTAACGCATATCAGTGAAAGAACATGGGTCAAAATCATAAAAATAATTAATGCAAATAAAAAAAATCATTTATCCATATTTAAATACATTTTATCGTATTTTTATAAATCTTCATTTTTAGTTTTAAAGTGTGTCGACAGATGGCAGTGAATTTACTGGGGTTACAAAATTTACTATGACAGTACCGCTCTAGTATAAGTTACTCTATGATATTATGGATGGTATAGAAAGGATCGCAATCTCTTATGGCAGAATTGTTGTAAAAGTGACCGCGTTAAGCTTTAAATAATAGTTCCTAATCTCTCCGGTGGCGCTAGTTAGGCTCTGGGACATGAGTATAACATGACATGAACCATATAAGGCAACAAATAACCCGACCAAATTACGTAGGTTGTTTTTGGTAGTATTTCGATGTATGGTGGCGCCGCCTAATTACTGTTTTTTGATGGTCACTTTTCACACTAGAGATTTGGCTCCTTTATACAGTCTTCATGATATATATATTCGGCATCACCGACAGCGTCAAACTTTTAAATAAAATATCGCATAATGGTGGTATTATTATACATTTAGGTACTACAGACTTAACTTATACTTAGGCCAATTATTCGTACACTGACATCAAAATATTTGAATTATGTTACTTAGTTATCGTGCGTCTCGCCCTCGCCAATACATGTACGGACAAGTACGAGTGAAATGCACGATAACTGAATGACATTAGTTGGATATGGCAATTGTAATGTAATGTAGGATATGGCAATTTTTCTTAATAAGGTTTCCATATAATAACTGGTCAGCAGAGCTGCTAGATAGTGTCCTATGGCATTAACCTTATATTTTTGACATGCGCATACGAAAGGTTAAGTACTTTTTAGGGTTCCGTACCTCAAAAGGAAAAACGGAACCATTACAGCATCACTTTGTTGTCCGATGTCCGTCCGTCTATCTGTCTGTCAAGACCCTGTGGAGGTATCGAGTTGAAATTAAAACCGTCCGTCCCTTGAAGCTGTGAAAAAATTAAACTTCTAAGCTAACGTAAAAAGAACCGGCCAAGTGCACGTTGGACTCGCACACGAAGGGTTCCGTACCATTACGCAAAAAAAATCACGTTTGTTGTATGCGAGCCCCACTTAAATA
Source organism: Cydia strobilella (assembly GCF_947568885.1). Classification (NCBI taxonomy): domain Eukaryota; kingdom Metazoa; phylum Arthropoda; class Insecta; order Lepidoptera; family Tortricidae; genus Cydia; species Cydia strobilella. The sequence goes on from NC_086055.1 coordinate 15,632,853, forward strand.
TTTATTTTATTTTGTATTTAGTATTTGTTGTTATCTGTGAAAATTTCAACTGTCTAGCTATAGACAGACAGACAGACGGACAGTGGAGTCTAAGTAATAGGGTCCCGTTTTTTTGCCGTTTATTGCGTGATGGTACGGAACCTTTCGTGCGCGAGTCCGACTCGCACTTGGCCGGTTTTATATTAAGGGGCCCACTGACTATCAGTCCGCCGGACGATGTCGGCCTGTGAGCTAGTTGCTCGGAATCGGAACTATCAAATTATTATTATTATTATTATTATTATTATTATTTTTCAATTTAGGCATTAACATGTCAAAAAAGTACAGTTGTACAAAATTAAAATTAAACATTCATCCAAATAATCACAAATCACAACATACATTACAATTTACATACTTAGAAAATACAGAATTATTCTATTGTTCTAACTAACAGGCCAATATCGTCCGGCGGACTGATAGTGAGTGGGCCCCTTTATCTTTTATAAGATTTGATCAGAGCATACATCCTTTGCGTGTTAAATAAAAGTTTGTAATAAAATACAAATGTTCCTACTTACGCGGGTATTACGTTGTGATCAATGAGGATATAATAAGATAGAGCGGTACCGTCATAGTAAATTTTGTAACCACTGTAAATTCACTGCCATCTATCGACATACTTTAAAACTAAAAATGAAGATTTAAAAAAATACGTTAAAATGTATTTAAATATGGATAAATTATTTTTTTATTTGCATTAATTATTTTTATGATTTTGACCCATGTTCTTTCACTGATATGCGTTAAAATTGTTAAATAACAAACGAAACCTTCAACGCCATCTATACGACTGTAGGCCAAAACTAGTAGCGCCCTCTGAACGAGAATCAAATTTTCTTGATTTTCGAGGCACGTTTTTTCCTTATACTGTATTCATCTATTACGGAGTTATATCTATCTTTGATAAAAGTTTGTAATAAAATACAAATGTTCCTACTTCCACATTACGCGTGTATTACGTTGTATTGAGTTGTAAGTGTAACTGGCGTGCCGATGCCGTTGCGTCATGCCTGCGCGATCTGTGCCGGCCATAACTTCTCTTTAACTATCATCTACGGAAGATTAATGGCCTCATTCATACACTACTGTCATCTTACCGTTTATGTTGTCACACTTACTAATACATCGCCATTCATAACATAAGTGGTGTTTAAGAGGATACACTTAGGCCGCTTTTCTATACAAATGTAGTCCCTATCCCTATTTTCCTCTCTGTGTATTGACATTATGGAAAATGTTTTAACATATTTTGATGTATATTAACCATAGCTATGCCCCTATGTTTGACTTTTTTAGATTTTTTGATTTGTGTAAAAATTAGTAGTAATTTTATTTGTGTCCTAACTCATAACATAAATAAATATTCGAAGAAAATCTAATTTGAATGGCCTGTTTAGAAACCTCTTTCTAAAATTGTAAATTCTAACTTAAATGACTTCAATGTTTTGCCACTTATTTTATCTACCACGCAATATAGCATTGAATACCGCCGGTCTAACATCACACGACGTATACCCATAAACGAATTACGAAAAATAATTATCTACTTCGTTAAAAAACTTTATAAAATGTACAAATAAACACGTGAATATTGAGGTGCGCCGGCGCATGGCTCTGGCGCAATTGGATCACTTGGCCATTTCACTTTGCGAAATAATGATATACATAAGTGTGGCCAACTGGTACTAGGGTTGGCTGATTAACTTCCTTGGCACTTAAATTGTATCCTGTTATAAAGCATATCTTTAAAAAATGCCACTTTTTAATACTGAAATTTTATGTTTTTAGGGTTCCGTACCCAAAGAGTAAAAACGGGACCCTTTTTTTTATTACTGCTATTCCTAAGACTCCGCTGTCCGTCTGTCCGTCTGTTTGTCACCAGGCTGTATATATCTCATCAACCGTGATAGCTTGTTGAAATTTTCACAGATGATGTATTTCTGTTGCCGCGCTATACACAGTTTTCTGTGCCGCTATACTACTGATACAGTCAAAGTAACCCTTTTTAGGGCGTACTGCCAATCTTTTTACACGTGTAGCCAGTCAGACATACGCAGCGTACATACGGCGCCCTGCGCGTCCAGTATAATGATGCGTGTAGGGTGCTGTTCGGGCTGCCGCGACACTGCAGCGCCTCCGCGATGTTTGCGGAGCGGCAAATTGATGGCTTTTACGCCGTAATCAGGAAGCGGGCCGCTTCGATGATGAGGCGTGTGCGCGGCTCCACGAACACCATCTTACAAACACTGGCCGAGAGGTGGGACTCCCCGATACTGCGGCGATGGATTGAACTCCATTCCACAGTGGGGAAATAATATTTGAAGGATTTTTAATTGTAATGCATTTGTTATTAAAATTGTAATTTTATTTTATTTTAATATAATTTTATTTTATTTTAATGTATTTTATTAACAAATTATTTCCTGTGTACTAACATAGTTGTTCTAAGTATTACCTATTGTTACTAACATATTTAGTTTTAATTTAGGATTAGTTATTTTATTTTATTTTAAATGTAAATGTAATTGTATATGGAATTTTTATTCTGAAATAAATTAATTGAATTGAATATAACAACAAATACTAAAAGTACGGAACCCTCGGGGGGCGAGTCCGACTCCCACTTATATTTACACTTATAATAATAATTATAATCACGAGATCTTTCGACTTTTATAGCAGAAATGAGTTAAGTATAACTGAAGTCTAAAATTATAGTTATCATTGTGATCATTACTTATTCAAATATGTCTCGTGCTGTAATTAACCATCCAAAAAAATTAAATATAATTACGGTGTTACCAAAAAATACTCTCATGCACCACCACCATCACCACTCTTAGGAATAGTAAAATTCCAACATTAGCTATTAAATAATTACCAATTATTGCATGAAGGCTGTTTGTTAATTGATAAAATTGATAATTGCCGTGAAAATCGTTATTAACAAAATATTATTACTGAATTCGATGGAAATATTGAATGAGAACTTTTTTCTTCATTCAATCATCGAACTGTAATCGCAAACTTTTCTCTATTTAACAATTACCAACACAACCAATTAACAAGTTCATTGCACAAAACTTTCGTGAACTATATTTAATTTGTCATCACATGTCGTCGCAGGCTCGAGACGAAACAAAACACATCACCAGTAGGCCGAGCACATGATTGACGCGACGATATCTCGCCTTCTCATTTGATAGGTATTGAAATCCAAAAAAATATAAACCAAATAGGTACAGTGGAATCCGTTTATTATGACTCCGCTGATACTGACCAACTGTGCGAAGTTTTGTTTTCATATAAAAGTCTTTGTGACAAAGACGGATAAAATGACTTCGCTTATAGTGAAAAATCGCTTGCTATGACCTATTTTCATGAAATTATGTCCGGTTATACTGACACATTCGCTGGTTTTCGTCTACGTCTTTCCCTGTTTTGCGCGTGTGGCGTTTAAGTTGTTTTAGTTTTGATTCTCGGTGACAAGTTGATAATTGGTACAAGGTTAATAAAACTCATCTCTCACGAATTTGAGATTAATTTGGAAAAAATCACAAAAATAAGAAGTTAGTCAACTATGCTTTGTATAGTTTGTATGACATCCGCTTAGTATGACGTGTTTGTCACTTCCCTTCGATGTCATTATAAGCGGATTCTGTACAGTTTTTTTGGGTTCCTGACAATGGGAACCATTTCTAATCCATGGCTTTTTAACCTCATAGGTATTGCCTATCTTAATGCTATACATATTATGCTGATATTTATTTATTTAATCTTTATTACATAAAAGAAAAAACCTTACAGTACAAAAGGCGGACTTAATGCCATAAGGCATTCTCTACCAGTCAACCTTAAGGCTAAGCAGAGAGATTGTGGGCGGTGCTACAAATATTAGATATAATAGTTAACATAATCGTTGTCGTACCCGCACCGAACAGTGTCAACTAACAATAGCACGGGGTCCCACGGCATAGACCCGAATCTCAGGTCCATTCACTATTATAATGATGTATTTTATGGCTGACAAGAAAAACTTTTGAAAAACTTAACTACAGCCCGTGAGCTGTAAGAATGTTCTTCGGTTTTCGGGAAGAATCGGGCGTAATCGTATAATAGAAAGTGACGTTTACCGCCGCATTACTGCCGCGATCATGACTTAAATTCCGTCCCAGATTACAGACAGATACTTCGGCGGCGCGCAGCGGCAAGACTGATTTTTTCGGACACTTTTTTTTCCTTTTTAAATCAATAGTCGGTATATAATAAGTTCGCGTTCAAAAAATCCTTACGTGCTTTCAATGCTAGCGGAATGAAAGTTTCTTAGTGTATTTTTATTAGTTTCATAATGAGTCTCGTCGTTATTTATATATATTATATATAGTACATATGTATATTATATTTGTATATATGTGATTATATGTCATTTTTATTTTATTTTTGCTGTTGTATTTGTAGCACCGCCCACAATCTCTCTGCTTAGCCTTAAGGTTGACTGGTAGAGAATGCCTTATGGCATTAAGTCCGCCTTTTGTTCTGTAAGGTTTTTCTTTTGTGCAATAAAGATTAAATAAATAAATAGTCTTCGTAATTCTGAGTAGAAATAACTCAAAAGTTGAGGAGTTTCGAAAGAAAGTCAGTGGTAGTTACACTTTTTTTTAAAATGCCGTACGGCAAAATCGTAACCTGGCTACTCGGGCTAAAATGTCTTAAGATCACGTCATAATGATCGTTATTTCCTTTCCAGCTAGGCTTCCGGTGGCCTATCCTGTGTCTGCCGATCCTGCTGGCTTTTGTCTGCGGGAGCGACATCCTCATGGTCACCATGGGCGGCACCAAGTCACATAAGATGCCGTTTTGGGAGCTCTCCAGAGGTCTTATCAGGAGGTACGGATGAAATATTTTCGCCTCAATATTTACAATATAACTATTATATTAAAATTAAAAAAACCTGCGCTATATACTCCAAAAAATCCTGTTTATGCCAAAAATACCTTACATCATTTTGGAAAAAAGCTGATAATCTTCAAACTGCTGGATCGATTTCTATCAAACATACCATCAATGCAATGAAACTCACTTTCATGTAGAAAAAAACCAGTCGTGTAATTCGGACTCGCGCACGAAGGGTTCCGTACCATTACGCAAAAAACAGCAAAAAAATTACGCTTGTTTATGGGAGCCCCACTTAAATATTTATTTTATTCTGTTTTTAGTATTTGTTGTTATAGCGGCAACAGAAATACATCATCTGTGAAAATTTCAACTGTCAGCTAGCTATCACGGTTCATTAGATACAGCCTGGTGACAGACGGACAGACAGACAGCGGAGTCTTAGTAATAGGGTCCCGTTTTTACCCTTTGGGTACGGGACCCTAAAAACAGAATAAAATAAATATTTAAGTGGGGCTCCCATACAACAAACATGATTTTTTTGCCGTTTTTTGCGTAATGGTACTTATGGTACGGAACCTTTCGTGCGCGGGTCCGACTCGCACTCGACCGGTTTTTAATAGGTACTTGCTCTTTCTTTCTCTAGAGGTTTAGCCAGTGCCTAGTGCTTTTCTGGTCATGTTGCTTACGGTGTGGTCATATGAATATAATCCCAAAAATTGGCACAGAAATTTACATACGAAAATGATTACAATCTGACCTTCCAAGCAAGAAATACTAGGCCTTATTAAATAACTGGGATTAGTCCTCACTGGCGATGTTTTCTACATGAGGCCTAGACAAGATTAAAATCGTTTGCGCTACGACAAAGAAACGCCATCTGTCTCTCTATCGCACTAATATACGTAGCGCAAACGATTGTTATCTTAACTAGGCCCCCAGAACACTAAATAGTAAATAATGCGTCATAAGTTCCAAGAAAGTCATTGGTACGAGCCAGTTCATAAGGTATCCTGACATGGGATTTTGCCAGAGGTCACGTCATTTGCCAAAGAACCGGACCGGTCCGTACCCAAAGGGTAAAAACCGGACAAGTGCGAGTCGTACTCGCCCACCGAGGGTTCCGTACTTTTTAGTATTTGTTGTTATCGGACCCTATTACTAAGACTCCGCTGTCCGTCAATCCGTCTGTCTGTCTGTCACCAGGCTGTATCTCATGAACCGTGATAGCTAGATAGTTGAAATTTTCACAGATGATGTATTTCTGTTGCCGCTATAACAACAAATACTAAAAAGTACGGAACCCTCGGTGCGCGAGTCCGACTCGCACTTGGCCGGTTTTTACCCTTTGGGTACGGAACCCTAAAAAGTAAGGTAAACTAGTCTACACAATGTTACTCATACATGTGATATATTACGCTACTTATTTACTACGTTGCCTACGGTGTGATAATAAATATTACTTTAAACCTTGTGTAACTCACATCACAGCTATTATAATTACTATTGTGTACGTGCGAGTAAGTGTAAGTGTATAATCAAGGAATTACGTGGGAAGTATGGTATTAAAGTATTAAAACGGTGACGAGAAATTTTATTGCCTTTCAAAACTGGTTGAAAACTATGTAAGTTACATTTAGTTTTAAAACAAGATGATACAAAGTTTAAAAGAACGCGTTTGTGTTCTCCTTAGAACGCGAAGAACAAAATGTCTAATAAGTAAATATTAAATTATTATTATTATATTAGTAAATTATTATTTTATATTTTAAATGTTTTATTCTGATTTTTGATATGGTTGTTTTGTTTTTATAAACGTCAAGAATGTTCAAATATTTAAAAACTTCTATAGGTAGTTATAATTTTATTTTTAATTCTGCTTTCTACATTGTAATATGATTGTGTTGGACCTATGTTGTCTGAAATAAATGGATTTATTTAATAATAAATCCATGAAATAAATGGATTTATTTAATAATAAATCCATTTATTTCAGACAACATAGGTCCAACACAATCATATTACAATGTAGAAAGCAGAATTAAAAATAAAATTATAATATAATAATTTATATTATTTATTAAATAAAAGTACTAGGGTTACTTTGGGATTACACAAAAATCTCTTTGTTCTACATTTAAATAATGTCGTTTTAAATAAGTCAGGAGAGTCTTTCATGTGGACATTATTTAACGATTTGGGTATTTTACATAATTTTACTAAGGTCAATACTTTGAGGAAAACCGTCTATAAGAGAAGACCGTCCACAAGCTCTAGACATACTCCACTTACAGCAGGAAGGAAGGTACGGTAGAGCAGAAAGAGTGAAGCTCTTCCTTTCTAATTGTCTGAGCGAAGAACGTACTTATAACGTAACGTAACGTAACGTGAGGTCTTGTCCCATGACTACGACGGTCTTACCAACATTAAATTTTATATGCCGGTCTTCTCCACATGACCTTAAGGTTTTAGTCGTACAGCTTTTAAGAAGTAGGCAGAAAATTTAAACCATTAAACATGCTAATGGGAGTTAATTAAGAAAATAAAACTTATATTTACAAGCAAACAAACACAATAAAATTTTATTTGTAAGTTTTTGACCCTAAATGTCCCCAATTTTACTCCCAGTCCTGTAATTTTATTATTTTGGCACACCAGGTACTCAGTTTCAATAATTCTCGAACTCACTCACAGTATGTCACTTTTAGTGTCCGGGAGAGCTTAGGTCTCCATTTTCAATCAGTGTGCAGTGCAGTGCAGATAATCAGTGCCGCTACGTGAACCACGCGCGGCCATCGTGAACGCTACTCACAGATGTTAGTGCTTGCAAATGGAGACCTAGAGTCGTAGCACGGTACGCTTATCACCATGCCTGTCACGTTCTAACAAGTATGCGAGTGCGAAAGTGACGGACTTAGTGATAGGGGAAACCATGCTGCGCGGGCTAGGCAACCTAACCTAACTCACTTTTCTGGCGACAGTTTGTTTTCTTGAGGGTCGCAGTTCTAACCTAACCCACCTTTCTGGCAACAGTTCGTTTTCTTGGAGTGCGACATGTGACTATAATTACGTGAGGTAAACCGTATTATTTGGCTAAATTAATAATTCTATTTTCCAGAGGCCACAACGTGACATTCATGAGCGCCTTCCCGCCCGACTTCCACATCCAGGGTCTGGAGGAGATAGCCCCCGACGGCCTGGTGTCCTACGTTAGGAATTATATGACGTACGATCTGGTGGGAGCCAGGATGAGGGGGGAAGAACCGTTGCCCGTGAAGGATATCTTCAGATACGGATATGAGGTAAATGTTAATGACTACTGGAAAATGATGATGATAGTTTAGTAAGGAAAGCGGGCAAACCACACGATGTACAGTCAGGATCAATTTTACCACAGAAATATGGGTATCAAATGAAAGATAGTGAAAATACCATTTCAAAAATATATGTAAGCAGTCGGCTTTTTTGTTTTTATAATAATTTCTGTGGTAGTAAAGTTTGGCCGTCACTACCCATTTGATTTTGACTGTACAGATGAAGAATTTTTACACTAAAATGCAACTGCTCGTTTGTCTGGGTATTTCCATGTAGAGAAATTAGTTTACATTGTTATTTGACATTAAAGAGGATAAGGATGTGATGGAAATAATCGCTTCCGATAGGTAAGTGTCAGTAACTCAGTTGGTAAAGCGGCAGGATGGTATCCCGGAGCCGCGAGTTGATTATTGCCCTCTTGTCGTTTCTTTTATTTTTTAATTTATTTACAAAATATTGTGGTATCGTCACTAGATGTCTGTAATAAAATAGTACATTTATAATAAAGGTACGCTAAGTTTGTACTTAAAGTTACGAATATTTAAGGTTTTAGTGCAGCGTAGTTCAGCGGTCAAATAACATATAACAGTGGTATTTCTTTATAAATTTTCGCCACTGCTAACTCATGTAACTCAGTGCCATAGCCGAACATTAAAGTAGTTTGAAGTTAAGCGACTCAAATAGTCTAATGCAATGACCACAAAGTCCAAGTTCATAACTCAACCTCTTTATATCCACAGGCTTGCGACGCCTTCTTGAGCGACATTGAAACGCGCGCCCTCCTCCGTTCGGGGCGTAACTTCGATCTGATCATCCTCGACGGCACCTACCCAGAGTGCGCCTTCGGCATCGTCTACAAACTCAAAGTCCCGTTCATGTACATCAACACAGTTGGCTTCTATGCCATGCCTTTAAGCAACTCCGGAAGCCCTACTCCATTCTCGGTCACCCCGTTCTTCGGCAAAGCTTACACCGATAACATGGGCGTTGTGGACAGAGCTATGAATGCGGCTTGGTATATCGGAGCTTACACCATGCATAGTGTCATGGCCGTGTTCCTTCAAGGAGTGCTAAGAAGACACTTTGGCTCTCAGATGCCTCATGTGTACGATATGGCGAAGAACGTGAGCTTTATTCTTCAGAATGGACATTATTCTGTGTCGTACCCGAGACCGTATTTGCCTAATGTTGCGGAGGTCGCGTGTATACATTGCAAGGAGGCGAAGAGGTTGAATCCGGTAAGTTAATCTAAAGGTAGTTGCGCTGTCAATTTCTTTGACAAAATGAGTGACGTTTGCCGCTACATTACCGAAGTGATTGACGTTCAATCCCTCACTCTACTAAAGAAATTGACAGATACAGAGGCGGCATCAAAGCCGCCATAGTTTTGCTGCAACAGTAATGCAGCCAGGGGTCGGAAACCAGTATTTTCTCCATACAAAAATACCGGTATTATTACGTTCTTTTTCGTTCTTTTGTTTATAATTCCATTTTTAATGCGACGTTTTAATAATGCAAAATTGTTTCCTAAATACATGATTCAGTCCGACGTAATGAGCATAAAAAAATTAAAAATATTGGGCTATTTCGGGGTTTTAAAAAATACCGGTTCCGAGCCCTGAATGCAGCAGCAGTTTCCGAACGTCACCTTTTCAGTAAAACTAAGATGATAAGGCTAGAACAGCCCTGAATATTTTCAACAGTTCGGACTTCGTTACGTACACTACTTAGGATTAGGTAGGTACAGTCGACGCAAATGATATGTTTACATTTCTAGCCTTATTGCGAAGGAGTAAAAATGTAACATCTATGCAACACAAAAAAAAAATGTTTTTTATTATTATTATACGAGCAGATCTACCGCGATATAATTTCATTGTTTTTACCTTAAATTCCGACGATTTAACTTTAAATATGTGAATAAAAGGCGAGTTTAAAGTGTTATGTGCAACACAAATAATAAAAAGCTTAAAATTAAATAGGTTAGTTTCCCCGGAGCATTCAAAGTGCTCAAACATTTTGTATTAAATTTGTAGTAGAAGTATGAAACAAACTTTTTTTAAAAACGAAATAAACAATTATTAATTCTCTACCTCGTTGTAGTCCCAGGTGTGATTGTTCAAAACTTGCACATTTTATAAAATTCTCTCAAATAGAATATTTTACAAAAGTTACCATAAACGAAATGGAATAAAAAGTAGGGGTCAATATTAAGTTCTGTATATTGTTCAGTTTGTCTTTTCTAGAAAGTTTAAATTAAAACGGGCACTATTCTTCTGTACCGCCACTAACTACCATTTGGCGTAATTACAAACTCGGAGTCACTTAAAAGTTGGAATTAAATAGTCTTTGTTCAATTTTTAAACTTATTAAGCTAGTGGGCTAGTTGTAAAGTGACTTCTGGCACGAGAGGGCACAAACCAAATTTAACGAAATATATTTAAGTACAACACTTGCCATCGCCATCAGATATATCGGAGCGCCCAGGGTGTTCGCAGATATCTAAACAAGACCTCTTCAAGATGTTAAAGTGCATGTTTGGGTTATTTTTGGGCACCTTGGCCGCTCTGATATATTTGATGGCGACTACAATCGCTTATACCTTTGCAACTGCGCAATAATGTGTCAACCCACATTAATTTTTCAATAAAATGTCAACTTTAAGCGTCAATTTTTTGAGTTGACATCTTATTGCAAAATGTATGTGGGTTGACACATTATTGCGTATCAGCAGTAATTTACTGTTGCATTATTTTGATACCACGCCAAGACGCCAGGACGAACATAAAAAAGGCGGGGCACTACCTAGGTACCTTTTCTCGAACCATTTTTGTTCGAACCATGTTCCTTCGCTTCAGCTCAGCTTCGTCCCAGATAACACCATCTCACCATCAGCTCTCGCTCAAACCAGGGGTCGGAAACCGGTATTTGCTCCATACAAAAATACCGGTATTATTACGTTCATTTTCGTTCTTTTGTTTATAATTTCATTTTTAATGGGACGTTTTAATAATGCAAAATTGTTTCCTAAATACATGATGCAGTCCTACGTAATGAGCATAAAATAATTCAAAATATTGGGCTATTTCGGGGTTTTTTAAAAATACCGGTCCGGTTCCGAGCCCTGGCTCAAACTCACAGGACAAAATCTAGTTAAGGAACATATAAAATTCATTAAGTTACATTAGATTTTATCAATACCTAGAATACGACGAGTTGGCCACTCACTCATTGACACAAGCGAAACGGCCAAGCCATCGTTTTTATGCCAAGGTACAAAGTTAGTAAAGTCAAGGCTTAGCTAGGGGCTTGGCTTGGCTCTTGGCTGTGCTGAGATCTGATAGCTTTTTTACAATAAAAGCGAGTATTTTTGGTGGGATAACTATTAAGAGCAAAGAAGATATACCTAATGTACCTACTCTGTTTCGCTTGCTATGATTTCATAACATTATCGGAATTAAAATCTCATCCTGGGCTGGCCTTAGGAGTTAATACAATTAGGAGCAGCTACATATTTGCAAACAGCCGAAAGTTTCCAAAAAGTAATCAAAGTTGTCAGTAGCGAGAACACAACAATTTAAGTAAAAACATTTACAGAAGTTCACAATACTATTTTTATAGAAATTTCGAACTCTTTCCTTGTACAAAGTTTTGCAATTCGAAAAACTTTCCAAAGGCCAATCAGTGCTTGCAACTTCATTTCATTTCAGCATATGTTACTCGTAGGTACAAGCATAACACTGCACCAATTTAGCAAGCGAGAGAGTTTTGAAACGCTAATATAGATAAGCAAACTTCTATGAAAATAGAGTTCGACAAATCCAACTGCACAAAATTTGCCAGAAAATCGAGTCTTTGTCACTGCAAAATTGTTGCAATCGCTTAAAACGCACTCTACCTAACTATACCTACTTATGAAAACGAGAAAAGAAAAAAATATTAAGTAAAAAGTTATTTCAATACAAGTTGATATAAGAATAAGAACAAATAACAATATGTTATGACCAAGTATGATTCAGCTGGTTGGCAGATATAAAACGTTTGGTAAATTAAAATAATTTTACGGTTAGACTCACGTGTGTTTAGTCACTCGCGGACATGTTTCGGCGGGCCTACGAGTAGGTCTCCTTTCTCAAGCACTACTAACCGTGCGAGCAGCGTTCACGACAGCCGTGCTTGAAAAAGGAGACCTACTCGTAGGCCCGCCGAAACATGTCCGCGAGTGACTATACAGCTAAACACACGTGAGTCTAAACCGTACATTAGACTAAACGGTTCGAGATAAGATAAGTTGCAAAGGTATGAGCGATTGTACAGTCGCTATCAAATATATCAGAGCGGCCAAGGTGCCCAAAAATAACCCAAACATGCCATTTAACGTCTTGCCCTCTGCAAGAATTCTTGTTGAGATATCTGTGAATACCGCTCCGATATATCTGATGGAGACTGTACTTAAACATGTCCGTGAGTGACTACAAACAAGTGAGTCTAAACCGTAAAATTATTTTAATGTTAGTATGTCTCACGAAAGTTTAAATTCGACGTTTGGTAAATGTTAGTTTGTCCACAGCTATCTAAGTACTGTGATGTGATAGTGATGACTATGACATTGTTCCCTCCAGGACATTGAAGACTGGATCTCCGGCGCCGGTGACGCCGGTTTCATCTACATCTCCATGGGCTCCTCCGTCCGCACCTCCAAGATGCCACTCTCAGTCCACCGGCTCATCATCAACGCGCTCGGCAGGCTTCCTCAGAGGGTGCTGTGGAAGCAGGATGGGGAGCAGAACATGACGGATATTCCGGCCAATGTGAGACTGTATAAGTGGCTGCCGCAGCAGGACTTGTTAGGTAAGCATCAGTACAAGACTGCATCTGTTCAGCATCAAAAGTAGAGCATGAAATAATGCACCAACAGTATCTGCCATCCTAAATAGTTATTTGTGCAACAAGAGAGGACAGTTGGTGTTTCTTGCGAGTGTTGATTTTGAGTCACGAGAAAGCGAACGATTCTAAGTTACAATCTTGAGCGTAGCGAGGGACTCAAAAACACGAGATGTAAAATAACTTTGCTCTCGTGTAACATATATAATTTTTCACCTCAGTAGTGAGAACATAATGATTAAAAGTTAAACTGTATTTCGAATTTGTAATAGACCACGAAGTATGAAGTGACAGTTCATGGCATTCACTAAATTAAAAAGCTACTTTGTTTCACTCCCTGAAGTAAGGAAAGGCGCACTTTCTTCACTCCAGGGAGTGAGGGAAGTCGCACTTTCTTCACTCCAGGGAGTGAGGGAAGACGCACTTTCGTCACACCAGGGAGTGAGGAAAGTCGCACTTTGTTCACCCCAGGGAGTGACTAAAGTAGGCTTGTTCGAGCTGCTGAGGTGAAAATACTTTTTCAAGTAGTATATCTCGACAGTTTCCATTGAAAGGTATCTTCAATAGTTTTTATGGTTCTATATGTCTCTACATCTCTCTTTGTTTACATAGGGAATGTAAACCGGGTTTTAATATATGTTATCTACATACATGCTATCGGGTAGCTAAACGGCAATTATTTATCTCTACGAAGCAACTCTGTATTCCTAGAATTTCTGTTACTAACCTAACCCTTGGGTGAACGTATATTTCTGTAACCCATTTCTGAATTGCCTGAAGCGTCAGGCAAACGGTTGTTAAATTGAATAGCATTATTTGACTTTAATTCCGCTCCTTACTGTTTCAGCATGAATGTTTCAGTTCTGAAAATACAAGGTTTATGCATATACCTAATGTGTTATGAAACTTTTCTGTATTACGTAGCGAACGTTGTTCAAGGGCGAAGGTTGTTATACTTAAGTTGTTTTGACGGCAAATAATGATATGAGTTTGAAGCAGTCTTTTGTAAGTATCAGTAGACAGGGGCGCCTTGTTGACTCAAATCAGAAAAAATTCCGGCTACCTATAATTTTCTTTGCCAGTGTTATAGTTCCCCTTCTAAATTGTTATATCAATCTAACCTTTTGGCTAATATTGTAGTTAGAGCGCTTGTGGCCTAGCGATAGAGCGCTGGTGGCCTAGCGGGAAGAACGTGCTTTTCGGTGAAGGAAAACATCGTGAGGAAACCGGACTTATCCCAATAAGGCCTAGTTTCCCTCTGGGTTGGAAGGTCAGATGGCAGTCGCTTTCGTAAAAACTAGTGCCTACGTCAATTTTTGGGATTAGTTGTCAAGCGGACCCTAGGCTCCCATTAGCCATGGCTACTCGTGTTTCGTTCTCGCAATTGCGCAATTAAAGATTAATTGCTATGATAAAACTGATGTTCTAATTTTATTTTCAGGTCACCCAAAGATTAAGGCGTTCGTCACTCACGGAGGGTTACTCAGCATGTTCGAAACTGTCTACCACGGAGTGCCCATAGTCACTATCCCAGTATTCTGTGACCACGACGCGAATGCTGCCAAAGCTGAAATCGACGGCTACGCGAAAAAGCTAGAACTCCAGCATTTAACATCGGAAAAACTTTACGAAGCGATTAAAGAAATAATAAACGTGCCAAAGTACAAGATAGACGTGAAATATCGACAAACACTCTTAAGAGACCAGAAAGAAACGCCTTTAGAACGCGCTGTGTACTGGACTGAGTACGTCATCAGACATAAAGGGGCGTATCATCTCCAATCGCCGGCCAAAGATTTAAACTTCATCCAATATTACTTACTAGATGTCGCCGCTTTGGCTATACTTGTAGTTTTCACAACAGTATCACTTATTACCTATGTCGTAAGGGTTGGATTCAAACGGTTAGTCAAATATGTGCAGAATAGACAGATGAACCAGTTGCTGGATACGTCCAACGATTTGTTGAAGCGGTCGAAGAAACTTATCGACCATACGGCGATGTCGAAGAAACATTTGTAATACCAAAAGGTAAAAGGTACAATGAGTTTTTTGATAAAGGCATAATCATGCTTGGAGGTTCATTTTGTAAGTTTTGTACATATTAAAATCCAGTGCATGGAATTGTTTTGTAAGAAAAAGCAATAAAAATGTAGGTTTCTTTACAGTCATTAGGCTGGAAACTAAAATACATTGGTATATTTTTGTAATTTGTATATAATCTTACTTAGAAATATCGATGGCGTGATTAACTAATTTTATCAGCATTGAGAGCGCCATCTGTTGACTACTAGGAGAAACTATACTTTGTATTCTTATTTCTGAACTTATGTGTCTCTGTCTCTGTTTCTCGAAAAATAACTTATTATGCGGAAATACACGTGAATAGTTTCAGGCAAAAGTTACCTATACAATTTCCATTAATTGGCTTGGTTCTTGTTTATCTTGAAAAGTCAATAGATACTGGTTAAAACAGCTCGAAGGAAATTTGTATTATTCATTGTCTTACTTTATACAAAACTACACAATAAACACTGATCGTTCTTAACTGAAGCCAACATTGCGATTCGAAAAGTTTCGTATTCTGTAACCCTAGTGTAAATTTAATTTTGCATTAAGTGTCATTTGTATGGGATTTTGAGTTTCCAAAAAGTCCCGGTTGGCGCGCTGTTCAAACTCCCATACAAAATAGACATAGCGTAAACGCCAACACTCGTCACGCTATCGAATAAAATTTACACTAGGTTCTGTAGGTTAAAATTTCCTTAATAACTCTTATCGAAAAACTCGATTTTTTAGGGATAGAAACGGGTGATTTTAAGGACAAAAGCAAGCTGTGCTAATTATATATTATACTATTTTAGGGATAGAATAATTGTGATAATGTTCGCTCAAAAATGCCTTGTTAGAATAATGGGAAATTTATTTCGGTATAGTAGATTCGGATTGTTTGTACATATATTATATATATATGTATGTAGACTTTATTACATTTATAATTTTGGTGAAATTTATATTTAATCTAAGCGAAGTGATCAATGATATATCACATCAAATAAATTACCCAGTTTCATAGTCTAAATGACAAAGTGATAATTATGATTTATATAACCTTCTTCTATGTAGTTAAATATTTAAAAGGGAAAGAAAAGAATAATGTATATAGATAATGGATTTAAAATAAGTACTTAATCCTTTTTGGCCTAATGAAAATGACTGCATCTATTATACAGTGTAGAAAAAATTTATGGGCCCTGAAGGGAAAGTACCTTAAAATCTTAAGTTAGCTCATTTTACTTAAGAAAAACATTATTTTATAAAAAAAAAAAAACTGCATTCAAAGATTTTTTAAATTCGCTTGTCTCGCCCAGGAATCGAACCGACTTAAAATTCCAAAAAATAAACCCCATCTATTTTATTCTACTAGTCGATACAGTTAATGTTAATAATAACATTTCTCCAAGGAACATTAGGCCTTACACTCGTCTGTCGTACAAAATATCCATAAAATCGAATTTTTAGTACTCAAGAATATTTTTAGACAAGCAAAAAAAAAACTATTACTTAATGCAGTTTTGTTTCTTTAAAAAAATAATAGAATGTTTCCTTTAAGTAAAATGAGCCACCTTAAGGTTTTAAGGCACTTTCCCTCCAGGGCCCATTATTTTTTTCCACCCTGTATTATGACTAGTTACTAATATGAAGTTACCATTAGAGATTATAAATATACCTACAAGTGTTACCATGATTTGATAGGGTGAAGGAAAGGTTTTTTCCGTTTAAAACAACCTGTTAGAGTTAGATCAAAAAAAGTCTGCAACGATTTTGATAGCATACGCAGTGCAAGTGTTATTTTAAACAGCAAACTACTATGGAATTATGACGTATAAATGCGTTACGCAAAACACTTGCACTGCCAAAAACTCGAAGTTTTTTGTGACGTAATTAATGGATGACGCTCAACAGGATGCGACATCGAACATCGGCCAATAAAGTATGAAGTTTGAAGAATATGTAATCGGCCCAAGCTGATTTAGCCATTAAAAATTGAAACAAATGAGACTTGTGACAACATATAGCAATTTATATGTAGATTCGGAAAACACTCGTCTGCCAGCTCCCAAATGGCTGAAAGGGCATCTGCCGGGCATTTAAAGGTATCCCCAATTTAAGAAATCAGTTCCTTCCAATCCCCGGCAGACGCACTTTCGGCCATTTGGGAGCTGGCAGACGAGTGTTTTCCAAATCTACATATAAATTACTATATGTTGCTACAAGTCTCACCTTTGTATCAGATGACGTAAATTCAACGTTTTGCGTACTTTCAAGTGCCCGGCAGACGCACTTTCGGCCATTTGGGAGCTGGCAGACGAGTGTTTTCTGAACCTACATATAAATTTATGTGTTGCCACCAGTCTGATATATATCACTTTTTTTGTAACCGGAAGTGCTACTTTTTTTCGTGCTTTCGGCGATTTCTAAATTTTTTAACTATTTTTTCCAAACTTAGCAACACTTTTATGAACGTCTGCCAAAGGGCTTATCCTTGTATCAGATTACGTAATAGATATATGATTGAATCATGTATTGTATCATTGTATGATCATTGTATCATATATATCAATCATTCATGTATTGTATCATACGGTCCCCACCCGTACTATAACCAGTTTATCGAAGTAATTTGTGCAGTACCCATGTGATTTGATCTAAATATCTCACCACAAAGTGGTTTAACTGGTACAAAAGACAATAAACTGTGAGCAAAGGTTGTGTGTACATGCCTTGTTTTTTGTAAATATTTTACTGTTAAATATAATATTGTCTTCGGTTACCGCGATAGTTACTCATGAAATAAAACTATGAAAACGGATTATATCGCGTATATTAAATTTATAATACATCCCGACGTTTCGAACTCTTTACAGCGTTCGTGGTCAACGGGTGACACACCACGCGATATAATCCGTTTTCATAGTTTTTATTTCATGTTAAATATAAGTTAAGTTTAAAAATAAACAAATAAATGTGAGTTGAAATCAACTTGTAGTTTTTTGGTCCTATTTATTTATACTCCTTTAAAGCTCAAAGGTGTATTTTGGAAATATTTTGGGTTTGTAGGTTGATATACCTAATATCTATAGGTAGATAGAGATAAAACGCAGCTTGCATCGCGGGAGTAACTTTCTACCTCTCTTTATCAGTTTTGCTTGATCCAAGTAACATTAGCCGGGTTTCACTAGACTTATATTGACCGGGATATAAACCGTGATTACCTTTTGTATTTTTTATGAGCTCCCGATATTTCGACGCAGTTACATGCATCATGTTCACGGGTGACTGAAGATAGCGGGTGGGTGTCAAAGTTGTGTAGACCGCGCTCGATCTACCCTCATTCTTGCGCGTCGGCTGCGTTCGCTTTCAACGTTACCATCGAAAGCATCGGTCACATTCACACTTGTTGGTTGGTCGCGTTCACACTCGACCAGACAAGAAGACGAAGAAGAAGTCGAGTGAGAAGGTAATCACGGTCTATATCCCGGTCAATATAAGTCTAGTGAATCATTCAAAACTCTAATTAACCGGGTAAGTCCTTAAACTACGTGCAAAAGAGAGGTACCTATCCATGGGCACTGTAAATGTCATCTTGCTTCTAGAGCAGAGCCCAACGCACAGATTTAGAGCAGAGCCCAACTGGGGAAGTACCTCCACCTTAGAGAAAACCGCAGCCAAATAACACTAGACCCCACTCATAGTGTTGTATTCCTGCCGGTGAGTAAGGTTGCCAGAGCTCAATGAGGGTGCGGAGTGTTAGGGTCGGCAACGCCATAGACTACGGAGACTGCTTACCATCAGGCGGACCGTATGCTTGTTTGCCACCGACGTAGTATTAAAAAAAGTATTAAAAAAACATTGCCGAGCAGGGTAGCCTGAGCCAAAATTTAAATGCCCCGTGTATTGCTACTGCTGCAGCCCCTAAATTACAAAACAAAACATACCTAGTGTACTGATGTAATTAACTATTCATACAAAGGTAGTCTACAATGAAACAGCCCTTAGTGAATTCTATTTTATTTCGATTTACAATTAATTAATTAAAATCACAAATCTAATTCTATTTTAAATTAACTAAGTAATGAATAAACTTAAGTGAAAAATGAACTAAAAGTACAAACATTTCTTTGAAACTTTCAACTGAGATGTAATAAAATTTAAAAAAAAGACTAGTGTTTGCTTCCAAGAGAATTCCTAATAACCTACCATTACAATCTAGAAAGTCTTAGAGTTAATTAATTAGATGTTTAGTTTTTACATGCAACGTAAATCGATTATCGAACAGTAAAAAGTTCATTTGTAAGTTCTGAAAAGAATTAAATATTGTAAGTGCCACTTATAATAAAATAGCAAAAAATGAACTCCTTCTGGTGATAATGTTTCTCAGGTAAGCAGTTTTGGTTACAGACCCTAACACTGTTGCAATCTATAGAATCTAATAGAATTATAGTTTTGTACATCAAGCATCTAGACAATAATAATAATCACTACCTAAATATTAGTGGAAATAAATAAATTGCTACATCTTTAAATAATAATCAAGTATCGTGTTATAAAGTTGGTGCAAGAAAACCAAGCAAAATATATATACATGGTTAGAAAGAATATTGGCAATTATTCTGTATCTTGTTTTTCTACTAAAGAAAGAGATACACCTACACTCAAAACGTATATGTGACGTTTTCAACTAAAAGGTACCACATTGTCGGTTGTCGATAAGGTTGATTTCTAATAAAAGCTATATGGAAATAGCGCCTTACTGACAAGCGACAATAAGTACCCTTTTGGTTGAAAATGGCACATATGTAGTGGTAGGTAGATGTTCAATTTCATTTTGTCACACAGCGCGTCGTGTACATTTATTCGACATATCATTCGTTAAATTTCATTCAATAGCGTGCGTTCGCGTTTGGGTTATGTTTATATATGTATGGGATTTTGAACAGCGCGCCAAGCGGGACGTTTTGGAAACTCAAAATCCCATACAAAATGACACTTAACGCAAACGTACGTCACACGCTATCGAATGTTTATACAAGGGATACAGTAAGTTACATTTCTACAAAATAAATATGTAGAAATACCATCTGTGTAATGTAATGTATATACGTGACTATGCAAATAAATAAATACAAATACAAAATAAGCTAGAAAATTTATCGCGTGAAATAATAAAAATAACGTTCCGGTGCAGATAGCTTTAAAAATGGAACTATTTCAATCTCAAATCTAATCAAGAATTCGGCAGAGTATTTTAATGGTGCCTTCATATTGCGATTATCCAAATAAGACACGAATAAAACGTAAAATATTTGATATATGGTAGTAAAGCTGTTAACAACAACGACATCACAAATTTGCATGTAAAAGTTCGCAAAATTATTAAAATCGTAACCAGAAAAAGTATCAAGAATCAAAAGTTAGACCATAGCGAAAAGCTACAAATCTTCAAAAATCTAGAAAATCTTATCTACGGAGGCAGATTAAATAATAAAGTAATCAAGCCCTGAATCTGCAAAAGCCTGGCAAGTTTTGTCTATGAAGTCAGAATAAACCTTAAATAAAGTCGGTTTTTATACGACACTCCTACACTCAGTTCTATTCAAGCCGGTGCAAAGTTAGCTTAGACGGACTCTTAATTTATATAATGCGACAGAAAATAGTAGAAATTAAATAAAATGGACCTAAAAAAAATCCTTACTTAATTGTTCCCATGTTGTGCCAAAAATGTGACAGTTACGTAGGAAGTGGCGCCCCTTATTTATTTTCTACAATTTCTTGGAGTAAGGCCTGAGTGGACGCTCGAAGCGGAGCGTTCGGCGGGGCGTGCAGCGTGGCGTCGGGCTCACAAGTGATTTGAGTAGCGTGCACTAAGGCCGCTCCTATACGTTTCCATTCAGAATCAGAATCAGAATCATTTATTCGTTTAACATAGGTACATAATATTGGTCTTAAAAAATAAAGCGTTGCGATCACTATGTTTTGCCGGTAGGCGTACGAATTTTTACATATAAATTACTTAATTACACATGCAAATAATTAAAAATCAATAAATATTAAATGATGTCAACAACGTACATTTTAAAGAGGGCATAATACAATTAAATAATGTCAATATTAAAATACGCTATAAATCGTTTAAGAACTGCTGTACACTATAATAACATTTTTGAATTAGCAGTGATTTTAATGTTTTCTTAAAATGTGCAATATTTAATAGTATTCGGAATTTTATTAAATACCATTTTAACTTAACATGCACGCCGCACGCCCCGCCCGCTGCACGCCCCGAGCGTCAACTCAGGCCTTACTCGTGAATCTAAGCTCTGAATCTACGGAAAACAGGCAAAAACTGTCTGACAAGCCTATAGACCAGCATGTAACGACTCCAGGGGACCAGGAGCCGCTGCGCCCATTACATGACCTTGGCCGGCTCATGGTTGCCGATAACGCTGACCTCCTTCGCCTCTTCCTCGGGCTTGATCTTGGTCACTGACGCTGAGTTCTTGGACACGGCGAAGTTCATTATACCCCCTGGAACAAATTTTTTCTACATTAACTTGCAATGTTTGTATGCATGTGTATTCGGGTCGGGTTTATTGTTGCCCATAAAGTATTAACGGTAATAGATGTCATATATTAAAGAAAAAGTGACGAAGCCCTCCAGTGGTGAAGGCCGGATTCGAACCGGCGTCTTTAGCTATTGCGGCTAACGCCATGAACCCCTAGGCCACCTCGCCACGGTGGTGCCCGTCCGAATTTCTCGACTATATGCCATCTTAGTAAGACTAGGCGTCTTTGACCAACTCTAAGGGCAAGCAGTAACGCTTGCACCTCCTATACAATAATTATTTGAGTCATAATGTATTGTTTGTCCACATTTTCGTTAGTCATAATTTGGTTTCTCTCAGAGACGAGTAACTTTTCAGGATTGCCATAAAACAAACTTAACCTAACCTAACCTAATCTACAGGATAACCCGAGGAAAATCCTGAAAAATTAACACTTTCAGGATTATGACTAATGATAATATGACAATCATTACTTTATGACTTTCAATAATTATGTCAAACAAAGGGACCCCCACTATCCATTATTCGATTTCGATTGTTGAGCTGAAACTTCACATACATATTTTCCTGGTGTAAGTTGGGTGACAATGCAATATTATGGTAGCATTGAGCTGATCAGATTTTGTAGTCATAGGAATTCTGTGATAAAAAAATGCGCCGTCCATTAAGTATCTTAGGGTAGTTTATAGTTTGAATCTTCTCAAATGATTTTTCTCAGCGCGTGGCACGCGCTCAGGCATAATTTGGCCATGACTAATGGCCACGCGCTGAAATAAAAGAAACAATGGCTTTTGTTTAATAGATTAGGGTCTTTGGCGTAAACATCATTTGAGAAGATTCAAACTATATATACTGTAGCAGTTTCAGCGCCAACAAAAGTAAACTTTATTTGGCACATTTATTTAAGTACACACACAGTTCTGCCCAGCCGTCCTAAAAGTTTGGCCACAAAAAACAACGCGCACCTGTTTTGCGGCGAGGCGAGATTCTGCCTTTACGGCCCAACTTTTAATACAGCTATCCATGTTGAAGTTAATCAGATTTTGTGTAAAATTATTATTAAGTTTGTGAAACGTGAAAACGTCTGTTAGCAGAAAAAATATTTGTGTTTCTAGAATTTTCTAGTGCGAACTTCACGAACATCACATGTTGCAGTAACAGTGCAGTACGGTTTCAATAAAAATAATTTTTTGCATTTGTATTTATAGTATAAATCATAAATCATTTATTTTCGTGATAAACGATAAGACGATATTACTTGCCAAATTTCAAAGTATTACCCTATAAATTTTGATTCCCTTGAGAGTGTCGAAATATACGTTATTTAATTGCGACATAAACGACCGTATCTTTTTAGGGTTCCGTTTTTCAAATAACTTGAGTACGGGATAGCCGTCATCTCCATACAATTTATAACCTTAAAACACAAAATCTCGCAAAATTGCATTTAGATGACTGTCACCGTACCCGAGCTGTTTGAAAAATATTGTAGTCGTGGTGATTTCTAACGTGTAAGTAAGCGCAGGCAACAGGCAACGCACCGCTTTCACTCTACCTTTGAAGTGGAACAATGCCCCGCCCAGCGCGCCGAGGGTTCCGAACGAGACCAGCATCCATTTTATGACGCCTACTGCTCGCTTCGGATAGAACAGCTGGTGTTTCAGCATGTTCACGAATGTCTTGTTTAGAGCCAGACCCTGGAAACAGAACATCGTTAAACTTTAGAATAGTACAGCGGTCCTCAAATTTTTTTGGTGACGGAACCCTTTTGAAAAGCGAAGTACTTGACGGAGCTCCAAAAAACTACTCGTTTCATTTGTCACTGTAGATCAGACATAATAATAATAATAATAAGCCCGCAGGGCAGCTTGTGGCGAGCTGTTGGGGAGTAACGACCCCACGGACCCGAGTGCTCCCGAGAGTCGGTCAGGGTCTCCGTCTCCGGCGTGTCTTCGTCGGTCGGAGTGGACCCCAAGGGGACCCGCAGGACTCTCAGCTCTGGCTTGCCTTCATTGGCTGTCCAGAGAGGAGTCGCTAGAGCTATATGCTCCAGGGGTGGAAGTGAAAGATGCATAAGACGCGAGTTGGCACAGTGGCTGCTAACAGCCACTGGGTAGAAAGCGGCGCACACCTCTCGTCACCCCTGAGCCGCTCACACCGGTGTTGCTCCTGGTCGTCTTCACGACGGCAGTTTCAGGGGCCCATCTAGTCAGCGGCGAGTCACCGCCTGCCTCGATAACGTGTACAACATTGTTATGGCAGGTGTCCGGACCTCTCAGCAATAGCCCAATCTTTTGACCAGCCAAACTTCAACACCATAACCGGCACTCTTTTCCACTGTGTTAATAATAGCCCCTACGCCTGTTGGAACCGATTTACGGGTATCTATTTGTACCCGTGAATGGGTTCTAGCAGGTGTAGTACATAACAGCAAACTTCTCCAAAGGGCCTCTACGTGTTGGATCTATATCCCCACGCACGCCTATCAAATGACCGGGATGTATATACCCGTGAGTTTATATGAGATACAAATAATAATAATAATAATAAAATACTTTATTGTGCACTACAAAGAAAGACATACCTATAAAAGAGCTGGGAAATTCTTATACAAGTATTCTCGCGGAGCCCCAACAAAGGCTCTGAGATTGGCTGGATTAGTAGATTATTTATGTTACAGCTGAGGCATAAAAAGCGCCCCATTTTATCAGAGGCAATTTATTGAGGACTAAATAATATAACTATCAATGTTGGTTAATGCTCCTAACTTATTTGTTCAGAAACTTGAGAAGAAGCCTCAAAACTAAGAGCAATTACGAAGTTTGCAAAATAAATTTACAATGTCACGTCGTAAGTTGACGGTTAAACGGGCCGTCGCAAAAATAAATTGCTTTGCTATTTCTTGATTTTTATTAGGATTCAAGAAGTAGGAACATTTCTTTGGATTGCATGCCACAGCGACGGAATAAATATAGACAAAACTCAGAAAGTGGCTAATTCCGAAACAGGGATGTTGCGAATATTCGCATCCGCATCCGCAACTGCGGAACTTCCGCATTATTTTCAACATCCGCATAATGCGGATGCGGATGTGGAACAGGTAGGTACAGGAACGTCTTAGCGGCGGCGTAAGTGCTAGGTAATTTCGTCATTAGCCAATAGGAATCTCGTTTCGTTTTTGTGATTCGTCGATCGGGCACTTTAGCCTATGACTGACAGCGACAAGAAGTGAAAAGTTTGTTTTATTTGAACTTTAGTATAGTAATGCAATTGTGGGGCACGTATATTCTTGTTCAAATACTAAAAGTTTCGATTTTTTTAAATAAAAATTACTAAAGTGTAATATTTGACGTTTTTTATGTGCCTACTCTCGACATCCGCATCCGCGGATGTGAGCCTTTAAAAATCCGCATCCGCATCCGCGTCCGCGGATGTCAAAAAATCGGCATCCGCAACATCCCTGCTCCGAAAGTGACGAACGCAGAAAGTGGCGAACGTAGAAACTGACGACCTCAGAAAGTGACGGCCTTAGTATATGACCTAACTCGAAAGTGACCTACTCCGCCTAAACCGCTGTTAACAAGCAAATTTTTACGCTGCACCTACACAAAATCGTGACAGACTTATCTTGGTCTAACTCTATCCGAGTCGTTATCTTCTATTGTATAGTCCACAGAGCTGATCTTTTTCTAAAATATGTTTGACCCTCATATAAAGTTTTCAGTTGATAATCTAGTAAGTAAAATTCAGTAAGATAGCAATTTTAAAATTACGGAATACGGCTACAAAATTATTGGGTAAGAAAGGGCAAACTAATTTAAAATCACAATGAAAAGCTTGATACATTGTAAGTCTGGTAACACATGTACATATTCTCATGATATGAATAAACGTAAATGACAGTGTTTGATATAGGTATTGGTCGAACTGTATGCGATTTTTGTTATTTAGTTTTTTTTATACCGCAATCCCATAAATAATAAATACCTATACACACGTCAGAAACAAAGAAAGAAGGGTGTGTATACTGTGTATGTAAACATGGCTCCAACTTGAACATTAACTCAATGTCAAGTTCGGAATGACTCAAAACGACTCAACTTACCTCTTCTACCCAGAACAGACGCGTAAGAGTTAGACATGTCTCTGCAGAGCTCCAGTTTGAACTTGAACTCTGTCAAGTTCGGAATGATTCAAAACGACTCACCTTTTCTACCCAGAGCAGGGGCGCGTAAGTGTAGGCATTTTTTTGCAGCTACAACTTGAACTTGAACTCTGTCAAGTTCGGAATGACTCAAAACGACTCAACTTACCTCTTCTACCCAGAGCAGGGGCGCGGAAGTGTTAGGCATATTTTTGCAGAGCTCTAACTTGAACTTGAACTCTGTCAAGTTCGGAATGATTCAAAACGACTCAACTTACCTCTTCTACCCAGAGCAGGGGCGCGTAAAAGTTAGACATGTCTCTGCAGAGCTCCAGTTTGAACGTGAAGTCCATCAAGTTCGGAATGACTCAAAACGACTCAACTTACCTCTTCTACCCAGAGCAGGGGCGCGGAAGAGTTACACATGTCTCTGCAGAGCTCCAGTTTGAACGTGAACTCTGTCAAATTCGGAATGACTCAAAACGACTCAACTTACCTCTTCTATCCAGAACAGGGGCGCGTAGGTGTTAGGCATGTTTTTGCATAGCTCCAACTTGTCGGTGTTCAGCAACAGCATGCTGAACTGCACGCGTTGACGAGCCACCATTGGCGTTCCGCTTATCTGTATAAACAAAATAAGTTTTTATCAAAAAGTTCGTTTCGGTACACGCTTTAGCTGCGCTTTAGCTTTCGGTATTAGCTGGTCTTCAACTCATCAACACAAATTAGTATTATAGTGATTATAGTGATAGTAGTCAAACGAATAGTACTTACTAGCGCAGACTGCCCCGAAATTACGGTTTACGCGTCTTCGAACTTTACGGCTACCACCACTTTGACACTGATATATTCGCTAGCGTGTGCGTAACTTACTTTTTATGGATGTCGGTCGTACTCGCATTAGTGCGAGCGAGATATATAGAAAGTAAGTTACGCAGACGTTATCGAATATGCCAGTTTGACACTGCTAAGGCAGGCGTGGTAAGGTTCTGGGGTGGTCTCTTTTTAAGGCCTTCTGGGTTCAGGTACTTCTCTCACTCTCACTGAGCGTAAGCGTGAGCGAGACGGCTGTGCGTGCCCGGGGATCGCGGATATCATGGTTTGATAATTCAAACCAAAAATGATGAATGATGCTCCATGCGTGGTTTTTTTGTAATCATTATGTTATCGTTTGAACACCATGCTCATTGACGTCAGGGTTGAGCCCCTTGCAATTCTGCACGAGCGACGGGTCGCTGTCCAAGAAGTGCGGCATAGACACGTAGGTATATCGGCGCGCCCACGCAGTTGGTTACATGTATGAGGCCCTTCAGGGGGAACTTGTATGAGGCCCTTCAGGGGGCACTTGTATAAGGCCCTTCAGGGGGCACTTGTATGAGGCCCTTCAGGGGGCACTTGTATGAGACCCTTCAGGGGGCACTTGTTCATGAGGCCCTTCAGGGGGCACTTGTTCATGAGGCCCTACAGGGGGCACTTGTATGAGGCCCTTCAGGGGCACTTGTTTATGAGGCCCTTCAGGGTGCACTTGTATGAGGCCCTCGGGGGGGCACTTGTTTATGAGGCCCTTCAGGGGCACTTGATTCTCTACAATGCTCAACTAGACAAACGAAAGGTTTCTGAAGGTAAGCACACACAAGTTCCAAGCCCTCAAAACTGACCTAGTATGACCTAGACAACACCTTTAGGTCCTAAAACGAATGAATAAAAGGTATTAAATATGAACCGGCTCGAAGTCGATCTCGATGCCATGCTCATTGACGTCAGGATTGAGCCCCTTGCAGTTCTGCACGAGCGAGGGATCGCTGTCCAGGAAGTGCGGCATGGACACGTACATCGGCGCGCCCACGCACTTTGTCACGTCCATGAGGCCCTTTAGGGGGCACTTGTCTGGGGCGTCGCAGAAACAGTTGAGCTCTGGATCGTTGGCCAAGTCCCCGATGTTGGCGATGTAGCGGTTCGTCTTGATGCCGCGGTATGACGTCTTCTTTTGGTACCAGGGTTTGAAGGACCTGCCACGTACAAATTTCTCATTTTTAGTTCTGTACTACACAATTAAATAAACATAAAACAATAATCTATAAATAAGCTTAAAAATAATAATACAAACTATAAAAAAAACTTAAAATAAAGGCCCTACTTATAAATAAAACATCTGCCGATGGGCAGTGTTCCCAGAAGAATAATGCTACTGCATGAGCAAAATACTGGGCAGCCTTCTGGTCCTTGTGGCGTCTATAAGGTGCGCAGCTAAGTCCTTGTACACCCGGCGCGCGCTTGGCCCCCACGGCCCCAGCGTTTCGACACCAAGCGCCTCAAAAATATATCTACTGCCGAGGGTGGCATATTTGCGGCGTTTGAGGTCTTCTGCCATGGACGCGGCATGGTCAGCATCACTGCTCGTGCCCGGATGGTGGGACCGCGCGAAGGTTGGGATGCCACATGCGCTGACCATGTGGCATCCCAGACTAGAGGCTGTCCCAAGCTTAATTCATTTACAATAAAATTAATTATTTGGATCACATCGGAATTTAATACCCTAACGTGTCTACTTTGCGTTTTTACATTTCAAGCATTTGTGTAAACTGTGTCTGATCATGTTTTGAGCAACGCTGTGGCTTATCTTTTAACTTAGAGAAGTTTCATACCTGCACAGATCGCCAGAAAACGTCTGAAGCTTGTCAAATTCCGTCAAAAACGGGGGGAAGACCGTGCCATCCGTTCCTCCGTACTCATTGCAATGGTCCCTCCATAAATTCTGCTTATCCTTGCCGTCCACTGCGAGTACTCGGCCTACGTCCATGACGTTCTTTTTGCCTCGATTCACGGTAACTACTTTTGGGTCTACTGTGCCGTTGCGCTGTAGAAATATAATACTGATTTAAAAAAGTAAACTTCGAATAAAAATAAAATCTTAATCTTTTAAAAAACATTGGTGCATTAAAATCTGTCCAATCTGGCAGTAGATCCCTGAGTCCTCATCTCATGACAATCATCGAAATAGGTTTATTAGTTACGATATAATGGTAAAACACAAGACACAAGCATACCTACATACTAACAAAAATGCATACATACAGTGCTCAAATTCCTTCCTATTTCGCTGTTTTTCAGGTAAGAACAAGGTTGTTCTGATGTGTTTTGTTGAGTTGCACTTAAATATCATAGACACACCTAAGAGTTTTAGAGATAAGGCCGTTTCGTGTAAGATTGTTCCTAAATATATATTAAGTTATCACGGTTCACTTACCGCGCCAAAAATAGAGAACCTAAACTGGTTATTGGGCTCCAGAATCAAACCAGGAGGCCCTTCCTTCTTCAGCGTCGTGCAAACCGCTTTCGGTGCGAACTCCGTCCTCGCGCAGTTTATAGTGAGGCCTCTGAACAGAACATCCATGGCCTTGACCCTGAGGAACATGTCTTCAGGGTTGTCGAAGATGCCATTGATGGCCTTGCCGATCATATTGAGCATGGCTGGCTTGTCACGGTAGACTACTGTTGCCATACCCTGATAAAAATGGAGACATATTGCATATGTATAAGTTGTAGACATGTTTAGTGTAATGTGCTGCCAGATCTGTCGAATGCGCAGTTAGAGCTCTATTGGCGAACCTCTCGCGCACCTTTTATTACATACATTACATAAATTGTAAATATCTGGGAGATAAAAACTCAAAAATGCGCGTTTTTCCAGAGATAAGACCTAGCTAGATCGATTTTTTGCCCTTGAAAACCCCCATATAGCAAAATTCATCGAAATCGTTAGAGCCGTTTCCAAGAACCCCGAAATATATAAATATATATACATATTAGAGTTTTGAATGATTCACGGTTAGTTTCACTAGACTTATATTGACCGGGATATAGACCGTGATTACCTTTTGTATTATTTGTGTTGTGAGCTCCCGATATCGGGATACTGTTCACTTTTTCTACAATAGTCCCAAAACCTGCTGCGACCGGTTCATGGGTGTCTATTGTTGCGCCTGTGAACGGGTTCCAGCAGGCGTTCTACATGACATTAAAGCTCTCCAAGGGGCCTCTACGTGTTGGATCTATATCCCCACGCAAGCCTATCAAAAGACCGGGATGCATAGGCCCGTGATATCCAAGGAGATACAAATAATGGTAGAAGTATATCAGCATACACATTCACAAATATTTACACTAAATTTCATATTTTGGAGTAAAATAGGCACATATGTATTACGGCACCAAAAAGCAAGAAGGAGTACTTACCAACATAAATGGATGAGGCATGGTAATGACCTCTTCACCGGTTAAACCAGGACCCGACTTTTCTGGCTTGAAGTAGAACACGTCCAACTTCTTGTAGTTGATCGTGTCTTCTGCGTCGTTCTCTTCTACTTCTACTTTCTCTTTCCATTCCCTGAGGGTGATATAATTTTTTATACACCGTGGGCTGGTAAAACCCGACGGATTTAAAGGTGTATTTTTGACCGCATTTAGAGACTAAAATGTCAATGTTTTCTGAAATCGGTCTTGTTTTAGAGATAGGTAATGAAATAATGAAAATTGGTTTCTGAAATAACATAATAAAAAACGCCTTTTTGGCGGCGGCAGCGTTGTTGCCACTGACTTGGTTTAGTTAAGACCAGAGGGCGAAACTTTGGTGCCGATGACAGACTTATGACGTCAAGCTAAATACAGAGTGTTGTTATCTAGATTATAGATACTTAAACAAATAACAATTTATTAGCCTCTTTAGTATACTGATATTGAAACTTGAGTTGAGAGTTTTTATACGTACTGGCCACGTATAAAAACATAATTTGTCTTTGTCATGTTAAAAACAAGATTAATGGAAATGACAACCAATTTCTGTTTACTTATTTTTTTATTAATAAAATATAACCGAAATATTATTGTTTGAAGTCGCTATGGAGTCGCGTGGAGTGGAGGGTTTGCAGCCGTATTTGCAGAAATTTCATTTTCTGATTGTAAAAAATGAAAAAATGTACA
The DNA here is from genome assembly GCF_947568885.1 of Cydia strobilella. Taxonomy (NCBI): domain Eukaryota; kingdom Metazoa; phylum Arthropoda; class Insecta; order Lepidoptera; family Tortricidae; genus Cydia; species Cydia strobilella. Next base: position 15,663,738 of record NC_086055.1, read on the forward strand.
AGCAATATAGAGAAACATTTGAAAACAACAAAGCATATTGAAAGAGAACGAGAACGAGATTTTAACATGGATTTAACAAATTTTAAGATAGCTTCGAATATACCTTGGTAACAATTACAAAATAAAAACTTTTCTAATTTTCTTAAAAAATGCATAAGCGGAAAATATGCAAAATTTATATTTTTTATAAATAAACAATAATTTATATATTATCAATATTAAGAATCATTGAGGTGTTACAATGTTGTTTTTAAAAAACATCCTATATGCGACTTGACGTCATACGTCTGTCATCGGCACCAAAGTTTCGCTCTCTGGTTAAGACATACACTGACATTAAAGTTTTAAAGGAAACTCGCTATTTATATCTGTAGGGACTGTAGGACGTAAAAAAAACTACATATATACAATAATCGTTGTTTTTTTTTGCCAAAATGTAAAAAGAAATAAAGTGTCGTGTTCAGTAACGCATTTTTTTTTACCAAAACTCAAATAGGTAATATTTTTGCTCCTTATGACCTCAAGAATTCGTGATTATAATCTATCGGGTTTTACCAGACCACGGTGTATATGCTTATGCTAGTTATACGCTAATTGCTTCCAATTTCGAAGAACGAATAGAAAACCTATTAATTATCCAATTACAATACTTACACAGAAAAAAAAAGAACAGCGATTCATAATAAACTAAAATCGACTTAACTATTAATTTGAAAACTACCTACTTGAAATATGCCTACGTGTTTATAATTAGTTAATTACTAATTGCTAACGTCCAATATTATGTTCGTGGTAAAAGCAAAGCGACACGCACTAGACCGGTTTTTATCTATAAGAACTCATTTGTAACAAGTTTAAAGTGACCTTTACAAAACCTTTTCTTATAAAAAAGCTCAAAAAGTATTAAGTTTTAAGCCACTTTTTAGTTTATTTATCAAATACACGTACACATGTCAAAATCAATACATAAAAACAACTTAAAATTACCATTAACCTAAACAAACAGAAATACAATTTGGAAAACCTTAATAGGTATCTACTTTCAAACATTACAATTATAATTATACTTAATACTTAATGTAATGGGTTGATACCTAAATAAATAACATTTTTATTTATTTATTTATTATTATTTATTTATTACAAAAATCTTAACCTAAACACATCAAAAAACTATTCACAAAATTCGCCCCGCGTCGGGCGTGAGGGCTTCGTCACTTTTTCTTTAATATAATAATTTATATATGTATAGTAGTGTGACTACTTAAAAAACCGGCCAAGTGCGAGTCGGACTCGCGCACCGAGGGTTCCGTACTTTTTAGTATATGTTGTTATAGCGGCAACAGAAATACATTATCTGTGAAAATTTCAACTGTCTAGCTATCACGGTTCATGAGATACCTGCCCGCGCAGCATGGTTTCCCCTATCACTAAGTCCGTCACTTTCGCACTCACATGCTTGTTAGAACGTGACAGGCATGGTGATAAGCGGATTAGTGATAGGGGGACCATGCTGCGCGGGCTGGTGACAGACAGACAGACGGACAGACGGACAGACGGACAGACGGACAGGCGGACAGACGGGCAGCGGAGTCTTAGTAATAGGGTCCCGTTTTTACCCTGTGGGTACGGAACCCTAAAAACACAAATCAAAATATTTAATAAAAATAAAATAAAAATAATTTGTTTTGTTCCCAAACTTGTTCAAGTTAGAGTGACGTCACAAAGTTTGTGACTCCCCCTCCCCCATGTCACAACATGTCACATTTTCTTGACCCCCTCTCCCTAAACGTGTGATGTAATTAATGGATGACCCCATACCGCTAGGCCACCAACGCTCTAACTAGCGAACAGTGCACTATAATAATTTATGATCAAATGAAAATGAAAATGAAAAAGGTTTAATTAGGCAAAAAACATTACATCACAGAAAACTTGACAGTGGTCCCCAAACTAGGCCGAGCCTGTATCTTGGGAACCACAGAGAGTTCGTAAGTATTTAAATTTATGTTACACTTATATATAAATGGATTCTTCATTAATATAAGCCAATAATATAAGCCTTGCATAATATAATACATACGGATTTACATCTTGCATATTGCTTACAGAATGCATTTAATATTCGTATGCCAGATGTTACAATACACATATTTAATTAAAAATGTTTGAACCTTAAAGCGAAGACATAAGGCCTACATTTGGTCAGCTCTAGGCACGTCTGTCTGTTACGTGAAACCTGAAAATCTACTTGAATTTTAGTCAGTTTACAGAGGCTTACTGCAGTGAAAAATTTCAGTAGACAATAAAATTAATGTAATATCCTAACTTGATTGAATAAGGTTCAGTCACGGACTTTAGTTGTTGAGCCATTTAGGGTTCACTTTACATTGGATATTTCATACCGTTAGTATTAACAATGAGGATATAATTCATATAATAAGATAGAGCGGTACTGTCATAGTAAATTTTGTAACCACTGTAAATTCACTGCCATCTATCGACATACTTTAAAACTAAAAATGAAGATTTATAAAAATGCGTTAAAATGTATTTAAATTTTGGTATTGACAACCAAATTAGCTTGAACCGTAAATTTTATATTCAAAAAATTAAGACAGAAACTATGTATGTATATACATAAGTTTTATTCTATTCTATTCTATTCATACATACATAGTATGTATTAATTTCAAATGGATCCCTTTTTTCCCTTTTTTTTAATTTGAATTCCGCACCAGGTTATCTCTACATCAGTGGGTTTACCACACACGCTACCAAAGCAGTGAATCACATTTCAGCTTTACTGGAATACAATGGAAAAGCTCCGTAAAATAATTATTTCACCAACCAACATTCTAGTTTAATCATGAATAGGTATTGCGTATTCTAATTAGTGTTAGCCAAATGGCGATGCATTTTGTATAAGCTTGTTCATTGAACATGTTGGTATTAATTTCACGCTTCGGCGCTCAATATGTAATTAAACACTAAACCTGTGTTTAGTCATTGTAAAGTTATTTTCACCACACTAGCTTGTAAAGGTTCTCTTTGTTCGTCAAAAACTGGTGAGAAAGTTGCATTTTATCCCCAAGAGTGGCAAAGAGTAGATGCAAATTTTGAGTCGCTTCGTCATGTTGGGTGGCTGAATTGACTTTTAGGTGATAATTTTTTTGTACTGAAAAGAGTATACATTTGGATTTGATTTATAATGTTTTTGTATTTTCCTCGCCTTGATGTTTTTGTGTTTTGTTTCACTCGGTAGCAAAGTTTTATTACTTGTGCCTTGAAACCCTCGCAACGCTGAAAATGCCGTTTTTTGAACCGGTGAATTGGTTGCTGTTCATGTCACACGTGAAAATTAACGAAAAAATGGAAGAATGTTTATAAGTTTTCTTCAATAACATTGACTTTTAATTTTAATTTATTTTGTTAGTCTCAATTTATTAAGTTAATGTTATATAACGTATTTTTACTTTTAGCGTGAAAATTCGTAAGTGTAAAAAAATGCTATAATTTCGCCCAGCAAAATTATCTAGGCATAGGAGCAGGTAAAAATATTGTATATAAATCGAAGGATAAAAAAACACTCGCTGAAACAGCACTGCTGGGTACCTGGCCAAGATAACAATTAATATTAATATTAATAAACCCACAACTATTAATATTAATTAATTTAGTGATAAGCATATTATTTCAGTTTTAAGTACATATATGTTTATAACCCATAACTTGCATGTTTGGTTTAACTGTAAATGTAAAGTTAAAATAATAACAATTGTTTCCGCTACGACAACAAAATGCTACCCGTCTCTCTATCGCACTAATATGGAAGAGTGATATAGAGACAGAAAGCGTTTTGCCCCCTAACGTTATTTTGACGATCAGTGCACTCAAATTGAAAGACAAAAATCAAGGGGTCCCTTTGTTTGACATAATATTAAAAAAAATCTTTATTGCGTAAGACACACTTAGTGTAAGGCCTGAGTGGACGCTCGAGTTGGGCGTACAGCGGGGCGGGGCGTGCGGCGTGCATGTTAAACAAATGCAAACGTATAGGAGCGGCCTTAGTGCACGCTGCTCACATCACTTGTGAGTCCGACGCCACGCTGCACGCCCCGCCGAACGCTCCGCTTCAAGCGTCCACTCAGGCCTTACACTTAGTTTATAATATAAGGTGATGGAGCCACCCGGTAAGAAAAAATGCCTGTGTTGGGTGGTGTGGGGTGGGTGCTGTGGTGGATTTTTAATTATTGAAATGATTGTCATATTATCATTAGTCATAATTCTGAAACCGTTAGCTTTTCAGGATTTTCCTCGGGTTAAGGATGACTCACGTTAGACCGGGCCGTGACCGGGCCGCAGCTTCCGGCGCTTCGTTTTATATGGAAATCATCACGTGATCACCTGTCATGTCATAGAAAAGTAAGCGCCGGAAGCTCCGGCCCGGTCACGGTCCGGTCTAACGTGAGTCATCCTTAGTCATCAGTAGATAGGTTAGGTTAGGTTTGTTTTATGGAAATCCTGAAAAGTCACGCGTTTCTGAGAAAAACCAAATTATGACTAATGATAATATGACAATCATTACATTATGACTTTCAATAATTATGTCAAACAATAGAGACCCAAAAATTAAACTAGAAAAATACATCAACAAAACAAAAAATGAAAATGAAAATGAAAATATTTATTGATAACAATTTGTTACATGTCGTTAAAACAACAACACAAAAATAACAACAACATGTCAAATATTTTACTAAAATAACTCAATTGAACTGTGCCTTTGAAGTTATTTTACACACCAACACATCCATAATTCATAAGAAGCTCGTTCAAAAATTCATAGTAAATTGAAATGAAATTGAAGAAGTGTCGTGTAAATGACAGTGATGCCAAACCCTATAATAATGGGTTGATTTTGTATTCACAACACTCTTTTATTGAGTTAAACATAGTCTTAGAAATTATATGGCAAACGTAAAGTTTCTTCTATTCCAACACGTGTGTTTGACGCGATGTTTTTCAGACTGTTTTTGCATGTCAAGGTTGATTATAGGTGTCTGTACTTCAAAGGTGTTTGTATTGATTTTAAAATTGTTGTATTAGTTTTATTATGATTATTATGGACGCAATAAATAAGTATGAATAATAAATAAAATTGAAGACGAGCGCCGCGAGGTCTAGGTCTAGCTAAAGTCTTATTTATTCTATAGATAAGGTATTAGCGTAATCTTAGAGTACGCAACAACTTACGTAATCCGGTAAGAGTACGCAACACCAAAATCCACGAGAAAGCTGTTTTAGTCGCATTTTGAAGGGAACGGAGGTTAGAAGTTAGTAGTGCTGTGCGGAAAATAATGAAAACACAAAAGTTACGTTAGTTTAAAGATTTTTTCTTACAATCTTAATTATTTTTAGCATTTTGGAAGTGTTTTTGAGACATGTCTGTAATTATTTTGTAAAAATGAAGTATACAGTTAAATCTCCAAGGACGTTGGAGTTTTTAATTTTTTTATATGAAATTTGTTATTAACTCCTAATTTTTGTAAAATCCTGAATATCGAAAGAAGTCAAACGAAAGGGCAAAGTTATGGTTACTTTACATCAAATTATGTAGAACAATTTTCCATAATCTCAATATCCTAAGAAAGAAGCGGTAGTAAACTATTTTTTTAATTTTGGAATATATTCACTAGCGTGAATCATATCAGCTGAAACACGCTCATTACTATATACTGTATAGTGGACAAAGGATCTCCACAGCGGCCAATCAACTGCTGCCCTGATCCAATAGTCTTCTACAATCTCTAGAACATCGATCAACCTTATTCAAGGCTTTTGCATGCATTCAATAACGTGCCAATAAAGCAATCTTAAAATATCACGCCACTTACAATAATGAACGGTCTACACATCGTTGTGGCCAATAATATTTACCTTCCTCTTTTTGCCGGCCTGTATCATTACCAGCAATGACGGTAATGACTGGTAATTATCCGTGAATATGGATTTACGAGGGAAGGTTTTGAAGGCGAGAAAATTATTGGGGCTCTGGATTATTTCAGGGATTATTTTAATCACGGTTTCGAGTCATACATAAACCTAGAATTATCAAATTCCCAAATATTTTAGGGAGCTGTCCGATCAACCAGAAACATTTTCTTATAAGATTTGACGTTTGCACGTTCTTTCTTTATAGGTAAGGGGGTAACTTCACAAAAGATCCCTATGGGTATGGGGATACCGAAGTGTATCCGCAAGGGCCCCCGAAAACCAAAAGATAAGATAAGATAAGGTAAGATAAGATAGGTAATGTTGGTCAACTGCGCTACTTTTGTGTTTTTCGAATGTTTAGATAATAATTATCCCACAGTGAGGTCAAGTGAGTTCAGGTACGAAGTCGGTGGCAAACAAGCATACGGCCCGCCCGATGGTAAGCAGTCACCGTACCAGGTACGACACCGTAGTCTATGGACGGTCCAGAGGTGTTACATATGCGCGTTGCCGAGCCTATTACTCCGCACATTTTTATAAGGTTTTCATTGTTTCGTTTGGCATTCAATATTTGGCAACAATTCACTAGACTTTCAATTAGACGATTTCTGAGAACATAATATTTGCAAATACATACTATAAACTCATAAATGTGTGCGGTTATTAGGCAATATATTTATGTTCTTCTATATTTACCCTTAATAATAATTCTGTAATACTTACTCAAAGTAATAGGGCCCGACTTCCTGAACGATGGGTATAGCTCCCTTCTGGACCTCCGCGGCGTTCGTGTAGTTGTACAGGTACACCTTGAAGTCGAGGGGAAAGGGGATCTTCTGCCACATCTGACGCACGTCTGTCTTCGCCGTCAGAGCCATTTCCTGAGAAAAAACACAATTTTAATACTGATGTTGACTGTATTTTATCAGTCGATTGTGTACAGGATATGTGTAACACAAAATTACCATTTTTAGCAGTCCACACTTTACGAAAATTACAAATAAGACGGACAAAATCATTGCTTTACGCGCGTTTACCTAAACGTCCATCACAAAAAAATCATTACTAATTTACTTAGTTTGTTTAAAAAAAATGTTTTCTATTACGTAACAAAAGGTGTACAATTTCACCGACTAAATCTATCAATTTTACATTTTTGCGACTAAAATCGATACCGGGCTCTTAAGGGGCCCACTGACTATCAGTCCGCCGGACGATATCGGCCTGTCAGTTAGAACAAAAATTTGACAGTTCCGAACAACTGACAGGCCGATATCGTCCGGCGGACTGATAGTCAGTGGGCCCCTTTAACGCAAAGTCACGTCACGGTATCGAATGAAATTTAAACTAGTACAGAAATCTGTGACAAAAGTGACATTAGTCAAAGGACTTGAAGGTGTTGAAACGATAGGGAAATTGTTTCCAGTCGGCCTACACCCACCGAGTCGTGACGGGCGATCGGGGCGATGCCGATGACTGGGTAAAAGTGTGCCCGCCCTAGCATTTAATTTAAGTACTTTGCATATGCGTAAGAACCGTTTCTAAACGTTTAGCATCCTGTGTATATAGTAATCGAATGAATATAATTTTGAAATAAAATGTAGTTTTGAATTTATTTATGAAAATAGGGAAAGTTCCACCCACCATTCACCCTTAGCTCCAAAACTACTGAAAATTATGAAAAAAATACAGAAAATAGTTATTAACTTATAGATTACAGGAAAATTTATTAGAATCTAAACTATCGTGAGATATACTAGCTTAGCTAACTTAGCGGTTTCACTCACGTATTTTTAATCACTCGCGCGACATGGAAATGGAGACCTTGGCTCTGCGAAACATGTCGCGCGAGTGACTAAAAATACGTGAGTAAAACCGCTAAGTTAGCTAAATCTATTAGAAGTTTACGGTCAAGCGTGAGTCGGCGTTTAAAAAAAACATTGCTAGAAATTATGTAAGCTACCCTTTGAACGCGAGTCCTACTCGCATTTGGCCGGATTTTTAAGTAATTGATACTATGAAGCGTACCTTTTTGAGTTGTGACTTGAGTATGGCAGGGAATATGACCCAACCGAACAAAATTCCAAAAATGGCAGCACCCGCCGACCCGGCGGCTACCTTCAGGTGCCTTGGTAGCTGCATTCTTCACTGCGAATAACAACGTTAAAAAAAATGACACCATTATAAAACGATCACACGGAGACAAAATACCGTTGAAAAATTCAAATTGAATGTAAATGGTTTCGCAACGTGCGGTTTAGCCGTATGTTTAGGGAGCGGAGTTTTTGAAGAAACGTAGCGCTTTTTAAATCTCAATCCTACGGTTGCCAAAAATTTTGCACTATGAATCCCTCTGATAAATACACTGCCGTTCATAACTATTTAGGCACTCGTAATTTTTTCCATACAATTGTAAGTAATACAAAAACGACTTTCAGAATTGGGTAACAGTTTTTTGTGCAGGTTACTTTTTTAATTTAACAGCGATATGTCTGCTATATGTCTGTATAGCTTCAAAATGATGTGCAGAATATTCGTGTACATTGCCTATTTACCAAATGGCAAGCGTAAAAAAATTCATAAATCGTTTTCCAGTACAAAATCGTTTTATTTTGTATGAACTAGTACATAAGAGTTTTTTAAATCGTTGCATAAAGTAAACTCGAAATTTTAAAGGATGTCCTTGGCAACAATTTGAGGCTCAATATATTTACCTAAATAAAAATTCAATCCAACATCTAAGAGAGTCATTTGCCTGCGAACAGTCGTATGATTTTGAAAATATTTTTTGTATATAATTGTATGGTGGAAATTGCGGGTGCCTAAATACTTTTGAGCGGTAGTGTTGTTGTTAACTTATAGTGCCAACTATTTTATTTTTTTAATACATACCTGTAATCAACATCATTACCTATCAAACTATGTACCTATTACTAATAAAGCCTTTGAAACGATAAACTGTCCAATAACATCGCATTGGCAGCGAACTGTTCGTCTGGTAGTTAGTAAGTTAGTTAGGTTAGTTATTTATTTAGTAACTTAGTTAAGAATTAGCTTTAAGTTTTGTGCTTGGGGACTGAAAATTAGCGGTCTCGCTGAGACATCCATTTTACTGCACGAATATTTATAAATTCTATCTGATTTGTTATTGTATTTGCAATACATTGTTTTTTTTTGTTGGTAAAAATATATCTTTTTTAAATATCCTTTCTCTAGTAACTTCATCGATTAATTCTTCATTGACCTTTCCTTACCTATGTTACTTTGATTTAATGACGATTACGCAAATTACAAGTTCATTGCTGATTACTCCCTGTCATCATGTAAGCATCAAGGGCCCGATAATGGCACAGACCTTCGCCAATTAATCAGTGACTGAGCTATTGCGCGAATCGATAACTCGATTTGCAAGCCGCAGGTTCTCAGGAATTCAAAGTCATGTAGAAAAACGGTGCATTTTTTATTATTAATACACGATCGGTAATAACGATAGCCAACGATAAAATATGTTTTTGACAAAAAAAAATTTTTTTGGTACAAGCTTTTATCGCTGACTGTACTTTTCTTTCCACAGGCAACTAATATCTTGCTTGATTTTTGTTTGAAGAAACGTCGCTTTTGACACTGATCTTTAGCAAATTTTTGACGTATAGTTGGTCAAGTAAAAAGTATGCCGAATTTAAAAAAATGTTGGCGTGAAGGGATATTGTCCCATAGAAAATTTGAATTTCGCGCCTTTTTCTACTGACAAGATTTGCTTGACCAACTATATCTTCAAGTTCGAATCAGGCCAGTAGTAAAAAAAAACAATGGTCAATTTAATGTCCAGTATCTTTTCTTGTTTTTACGTGCTTTTGGGGTTTCTGTATCTGAGTGAATTGCAAAAAAAATTAACAAAATTAAGCGTAGTTAAGAAGCGGTGATTAGCCTCTTAAGGTAATTGATTCACTTGTGTTACGAAAATTAACCATGTAAATTGTATTGTATTGTATTTATTGTACTTAATTAAGTCTATAGCATACGCTAACACACTTTCATGCATATAACCTAAAATGGCTTAATTGTCGTAACACAATGGAATCAATAAACTTTTGACTTTGACAGGTTCTTAACTATGTACAATTTTCTTGCAAACAACCGTGTTTAGTACCGACTCGACTGAAAAGCTCTCTATTATATCACAATTGTATAAAATACTATTACGTCACCTTATTTATTCCCTTGTTTTTTATAAGTATCTCTAATTGTTTATTTTCTAGTTCCGTTTCTTTTACCCTACCTATACCTCGTTTTTCTAGGATTAGAAAAATGTGTAACAATCTTGGCATATTTCTTTAATGGAAACCGCTTTAAAAAAAAAATAACTATTCAACCAATTCGTATGAAACCAATAGTTATCCTTACTATAGAATTGTTACATATTTTCTGTTACTTATACTTCAAAAGTGTTTTTCAACAAAAAGACACGTCAAGATTGTTTACCCTTTTTCTAATGCTAAAAAAACGAGATATAGTATCAGATTTTCTATATAATTATGGTAAATGAGAATCTTTTCAATAAACCGCCAACCAACAAGCACCAAGCACCTTTAGAAAACACGTCGAGCTTTCCCAATTTGTAGTACAAACATTTTGCCGGTAGACTAATTAACAGCCGAACACTGAAACGAGCAAAACAAGTTTACCAGGAGCTAAATATATACCTTGCTGAGCTTCTGCTAATAGGCAGTAAATAATAAATATAGTTTATTTTATTAACATATAAACTAACATACAACAATATACAAACACTAGACATAATGTAAAATAATTAAATTAAATTATAATATTACAAAATTAAAACTAAAATAAATAATAAAATAAAAAATATCCGACTCGCACTTGGCCGGTTTTTTTGTTTATAGTGTCACATAATAAATAACCGAGTAAAGATTGATTAAAACTAAAATTAAACCTAGAAATAAAATAAAAAACTTTAAAATATACTTACCTACAAAAAACGACGAACGCAATTACCTACAAAGAAAATACTCCTTCTAACAAGTCGGACTGCGGCATGGACCCAATGACACTGGCGGCGTTACCTCTCTGTATAATACTAAAAATAAAACTAGTGCCCCATTCAAACTAACTTAAAAATAATGATGAAGAAGGACCTTCTTCATACTTCTACTATGGGACCAACACCAAAAACGCGAAAAAATTTGGCTGTTTCATACATTTTGGCTGGGCCATTTTCTATGGGTGTTTTTTTTTTCGCGATTTCGTGGTTGGTCCCATAGTTGCTCAGTATAATCCCAAAACCTCCCTGGCAACGGGAATGCACTTATTATTAGCCACCCTGTATAGTTATTGCATGCTATAGCAGGTTAATTTTAGTATAAAATGGGTACCTTAGGTAATATATCCGAGGGGGGTCTCTATTATTTCCCATAAAGTTTTAAGTCATAATGTATTGTTAGTCCGCATTTTCGTTAGTCATAATTTGGTTTTTCTCAGAAACGCGTAACATTTCAGGATTGCCATAAAACAAACCTAACCTATCTATAGGATAACCTTACGTAAATCCTAAAAATTTAACAGTCAGAATTATGACTAATGATATAATGATAATCTTACAATCATTACATTCATCATTATCATTAACTTGTTATTCTCTTGTCGGTGGAGTATCTTCCAGCTTTCCCTATCCTGCGCAGGCTTTGGCTTTTTGATACGACACGACCCCTACTTTTTCATTCACTTCATCTAAAAAGCTGCGTCTGGGTTTTCCTCTACCCCGCTATAATGACTTTCAATAATTATGTCAAACAAAGGGACCCCATCCGAGGGATCTACAAACAAAATTTTAGATAATAAAGTACCTAGTTCGTTTAATTCTTCTGCCATCCTACTTGACAAAATGGGCGAGAAATCCGTTCAGTCCTGTCATTAACTATAGACTAGGTAATAAAACGGACTTGCACCATTCACTAACCCAATGTTATCCGGTTAAACCTGGAGTAACCATGGTTACTAGTACAATTTGACACTGGGTTAACGGTTTAACCGGTTAACCCCGGGTTAGTGGGATGGTGTAAGTGGCGCTATTAAGGAAATGTCTGGAAGTGTCTACGTACGTGGTGGCGTCTTTGAAGTCAGCCGTCAGAATACTTGTCTGTATTGCAACGCTTCCAGCGTATGGGCGGGGTGCACGTAGCGGTGAGTACAAAAGTGTTTTAAAATGGAAACTTTAAATCAGAAAATGCTTTTTCTTTTTTTTTTTTGAATTTTTACCATTACTTTTTAGGGTTCCGTACCCAAAGGGTAAAAACGGGACCCTATTACTAAGACTCCGCTGTCCGTCTGTCCGTCTGTCTGTCTGCCACCAAGCTGTATCTCATGAACCGTGTAATTTTCACAGATGATGTATTTCTGTTGCCGCTATAACAACAAATACTAAAAAGTACGGAACCCTCGGTGCGCGAATCAGACTCTCACTTGACCGGTTTTAACATTAATTAACAATTGCAATTACAATTATTAATGGAAATTTAAAAAATATATAAAAAGTAATTGCGCCTTCAATTTACAATTTCAATTGCAAAATGTAATGGTTAATTAAATTTTTAGTTACATTTTGAAATTGAAATTAGAAATTAATTACTTTACCCAATTACAAATTACTTTTATTGAATACAAGTTTTCGATCATCTTTAGTATTTCCAATATCATATTAAAATTATGGATGAGCTTTAAATTTGACTAACCTTACAATATTTGATTTTTTGTATTAAAAAGACATAAAGGAGTATTTTTGCAAGTTTTTGTACAAGCGGAAATAATACATAAATTAAAAACAGTTTTATGTACGGGAAATTCAAGGATTAAAATGTTAGATTTTTATACCATTGCGTTTAAGTTAATGTATAAAATAAACGACAATAAGAGTGAATGTAATACATTTGTTCATCGTTGTAAAGTAGAAAAAAAGTTAACATTCAGTAATTGAGTAATTTAATTTCTAATTAATGTAATTCCATTTCCAAAGGTAATGGAGTTGCATGTAATTAAATTTTCATGTAATTAAATTACAAACAATTTAATTACATGCAATTAAATTAGTAATGAAATTACACAAGTAATTAATTGCGCCCAAAACTGCCGTGCGCCCGCTCAAGTCTATCTATCAAGTAGGCGAACTGCCGGTGACAAATAATAAAACTCGTTTTAACTTGCTGCGACATTCTCTATTTAACCGGTTTATTTCGAACGAAATAAGAACTCAAGAACGAAATGAGAACGAATTGGTGTAAACCGTTATCTCAAAAGAACTGTTCTTTAACCGGTAACCGCAAACGGAAACGAAATCCTTTTCGTTCCCGGACGAATGAGCGATAACGGTTTGAGCATTGAGACCGGTTTCCGAGCCCTGGGCGAAGGGCCTAAGGCATTCACTTTCGAGCGCGACTATCCATTACGCCCCTTCGTTATACGTCGCTGAAGGCGATATCGGGCACGTCACGGCATGAATTATTGTACAACCTGTATAACGTACGTTTCAATGTCACTGGAAATTTTATTTTAATATCTGTGAAAGAAAAATGTGCAACCATTATACAACCGAGGTTACCGGTAGTGGACCTTATGACCTTGGGATAAGGTTTAAAATTGATTGCTGAGTCTTGCGAAAAATCTTGGAAGGGTATGCTTGTTGCTGCATATTTTATTGAGATAATCATTATCGTCATTTCATATATCGCTTCTAGGCACAGAACTTATTCCTACTATATTTTGTTTAGTTTAAAAATTGTCGTTAAAAAAATTTAAAAAATAGTGTTGTTGTATTCTAATTTTAATATCTGTGAAAATATCAATTACTGTTCATGAGATACAGCCTGGTGACAGACGGACGGACGGACGGACGGACAGCGGAGTCTTAGTAGTTTTTACCCTTTGGGTACGGAACCCTAAAAACGATTAAAAGATTAAACACAGAAACTTTTATTTACTAACAGCTCATTTATACAGAATTTGGATAGTAATGCCAGAATACTGGTCCTTCATATTATTGTTAATTTTAATACTGTATAATATACACAAAATAACTCAAACTAAAATTATATAAACAAAACACATTAGTAAAACTTTACAGTCAATAGGTACATATATATGTATATAGATGGCTTGATTTACAAAAAAGTAAGGATACGGGTCTTTGTAATCAACTAAAAAAAATACCCCCTTGGGAATGAAATGAACTATTACAGTTACTGGGCAGTAAAAGCTGATTTTACCCACACCTGAGTCCAATACTCTTACAACGTGCAATGTGCCACAGGGCGGACACGCTATACATTAAAAATCACTTGCGTTTCTATGTGTGAACGGCACGTCTGTACACGCGGCATGCGCATGCGTCATTGTGTGAGTAAGTTGTTTGAAAATAGTACTGAGCGGTCGGCAAACGGCCGTCAATCTGCTGTCGTGGGGCGAGGTAATTCGAGTCGGGGCGGGGCGGTGCGTGGCCGTTCTGTATGATAATATTGATAATACTATTACTTATTCTGTGAATGTTCATAAAATAAGTAATTTTTACCTTTTTTAGTCATTTGCACGGCATTGGTCAGCGTTCGATCAACATAACCCCGTCCTACCGTAACACCGTCGCACTGTAAGTGTAAAAATATTGTCTATAATGTTAATATTCAGAGGAAAATGGGGACTACGTTTGTTACTTTGTATGGAGAAGGGGTCACGTGACTTCGTCCCCTTTCGTCTTAAAATCATTTTCTCTTCACCTGTATTATCGGTAAACAAGAAGCTGTACGAAATAAAATCTTGTAAAGTATTCTCACTTATTTTTATGCAAATCGACTGCAAAGGGGCAAACGGTTAGCAATAAGAATCCTTTGTCAGGCCCACAGATCACTTATAATAGACGGACCATGGACCATTGAGCGCTTAATACGCTTATGCTGTTATGCTATTTCATATGCAAAAATTTACTTCAGTTGCATGTTTGGTTACAAAAAATGAACACGTAAATAAAGTCTGATTTATATTGTCGTGAGTCATACTAATCATTATTCGCTTGCCCTTGTCCCATTCACTTGGGGTCGGCGCAGCATGTCTTTTTCTTCCATACATCTCTGTCACCCGTCATCTCATCATTCACTTGCGTTAGTTTCATATCATCTTTCACACAGTCCATCCACCTTTTCCTCGGTTTTCATCTCCTCGTACTTCCCTCCACATTCATTCTTAATACCTTTCTCGTCACATGACTTTCATCCCTCCGCATCACATGCCCGTACCATGCTAGGCGATTTGCCCTTACTTTTTCTGTTATGGGTGCAACTTTCAGGCTTCCTCTTATATACTCATTCCTTGTCCTATCCATTCTCGTCACGCCACACATCCACCTTAACATTCTCATCTCCGCTACATGCAATCTCTTTTCATCCGTCATCTTTAGGGCCCAACACTCTGAGTCATACTAATATTAATAGGTAATTGTGTGTTTTATAAAAGGGCAAAGTTGTTGTTTAACCCCTCGTGCTTATATTGATACCCGAGCAAGCGAAAGATCCTAAAAGTGGAGTAGCGAGTGGTTCGAAAAATGGAATCTTGAGTGTTGCAAGGGTTTCAAGGCACGAGGGCTAACAAACTTTAGTGGTGTTGGTGTGGTAAAACTTAAAAAATGTTTCACCACACCAACGCCACACTTACACACCACACCAAAGTATTTCATACATCACCACAGGTTCTGTTCTGTGCCTGAAATAAATATTTACAATTTCAATTTCAATTTTCCTCAATACTAACTATAAAACATAAAAAATAAAATCCAAATGAACGCTATTAAATATTTATTATTAAAAATATTACTTAGAAGTCAATTCTACCAGTCAACATGAGTAAACAACTCACCATTAGCATCAAATTACTTCGCAACTCTTGTCGCTAAAAAGCAACTTTTACGTCAGCTGGAGCATTTACGACCAGTACCAGTACCATGAGTCACTGACAGTGTCAAAACTGACATATACTCTAACGTTTACGTAATTTACTTTCTATACATCTCGCTCGCACTAATATGTCAGTACGAGCGAGATGCATAGAAAGTAAATTACGTAAACGT
Source organism: Cydia strobilella (assembly GCF_947568885.1). Classification (NCBI taxonomy): domain Eukaryota; kingdom Metazoa; phylum Arthropoda; class Insecta; order Lepidoptera; family Tortricidae; genus Cydia; species Cydia strobilella. The sequence continues at coordinate 15,679,858 of NC_086055.1, forward strand.
TAGAGTATATGTCAGTGCCGAACTGATGGTAGCCGTACAGATTGACTCAAAAGCTTGTAACTTGTAACAAGCGGATGTTACTTATTGACAGCTTTTGTTAGAAAGGGACTTCCTCTTGTATTAAAAATTACAAGCTTTTGAGAAACGGGCCCCTGGTGTGGTGAAAGATTATTTTACGGTTAACTCTTTGATTTTTACCAAAGAGGATATAATAGGATAGAGCGGTACTGTTATAGTAAATTTTGTAACCGCAGTAAATTCACTGCCATCTACCGACACACGATTAAAACTAAAAAAGAAGATGTATAAAAATACGATAAAATGTATTTATATATGGATAAATGATGTTTTTATTTGCATTAATTATTTTTATATGATTTTGACCCATGTTCTTTCACTGAAATTGCGTTAAAATTGATAAATAACAAACGAAACCGTACAATACAATACAACACAATAATTTTTATTTGCAAACCGTCAACGCCATCTATCCGAGAGTAGGCCAAAGGTAGTGGCGCCATCTGATCGAGAATCAAATTTTCTTTATTTTCGAGGCACGTTTTTTCCTTAGACTGTATCCATCTATATCTTCGATTTTTACTCACTCTCACGACGTTGGTCGGTGCGGTCAACATGAACCCATCCTCAGCATCGTTAGTGCTTGAAAATAGAAACCCAGGCTTTCTATTCCGAACATGTCCAGTGAGTGAGTAAAAATACGTGTTAAATCGTAAAATAAGTTTAATTATGTACTTATGCCACTTAATATATATAGCGAGACGGGCGCCATTCTTTATAGCTCACTTATGTCTAAGTGTAGCGGGCGCGTCGTCGTATTAAGGATGACTCACATGTCATTTTCTATGACGGCCACATAAAACGGCTGATCGGTGATCACGTGGTGCTTTCTATAAAAAACCGGCCAGGTGCGAGTCGGACTCGCCCACCGAGGGGTTCCGTACTTTTTTTAGTATTTGTTGTTATAGCGGCAACCGAAATACATCATCTGTGAAAGTTTCAGCTGTCTAGCTATCACGGTTTATGAGATACAGCCTGACAGACAGACGGACAGCGGAGTCTTAGTAATAGGGTCCCGTTTTTACCCTTTGGGTACGAAAGCCTAAAAACGAAGCGCCGGAAGCTCCGGTCATCCATACGTCATCCGCGTGAGTCATCTTTTATGCGCCAAAATGCGGTATCTATGTGAGTTAATATAGATTATAGATCCAGAAATAAATCAGCGTTATTGCGTTTACTGCATTCAGCAATATCTACGATGCTTCGATTTCTCGGTAATATTGTTTTCAAGGGGAAATAAAGTCTTTGAGGTAGTTTTTTGCTGAGCTCGGCTTTCACTCAAAAAACCTATTTCTACAACGAGAACTGGGTTATATTTATGGTCTCTTTGAGTTTCTTCAAGTCTCTTTTGGTTAGGCTTAATTCAAAAAATAGTTGAAGAAATAAACTAAAGAAATCAATTAAAAAAATATCTACAAACATTTTTTTTCCAGACCCCAAATCTTTATAGTTTTTTGTAAATAAAAAAAAACGAAACAAAAAATTTCTTCGATATTTCTAGCCAGCAGATTCCGACGCGCGTCACGGACGCTGTGCGTACAGTAATGACAACAATTATATGACATCAATTATTGGATACATTGCTATACAAAAAAAATACAAAAAAAAAACAATTCCTCCCTTAAAACACTTTCAAGTCACATTTTACGTGACAGCTAGGTACTCCATATAAAAATTAACTGACATAGAGGGATCATCATTCGACGCGGGAGGTATAAGGTGTAGTTACTTATGATATATGTATAACGATTACTTTCCCGTACACATTAAATTTAACATCCACATAACAGTGTCATTTCAGCTTAAAGTCTTCCAGCTTGTGACCAACCGCAGTAAAAATGTTCTCCACAGTGCAGGGCAGACCTGAAAAGACAATTCAATACCATAAAATCAGGGTTGTAACAGTTCTGTTGTCCATGGCACGAAGGGTCAAACACATTTTAGAAAAAGGTCACTTCTGTGGACAATACAATAAAAGTCAACGACTCTGGTACATATATATCCCGTTTCTCTTATTTGAGTCAAGTACTGAAAAAATTTATCCCGCCTGTAAAGGTGCCGCTACAGGAAAGACGCGAACGATAAAAAAATAGTTATTTGTGCAATAAGAGAGGAAAGTTGGTTTTACTTGCGAGTGTTTATTTAACACAGCGAGTGTTTACTCAAAAATACGAGATGTAAAATAACTTTGCTCTCGTGTTGCAGATATCATTTTTCACCTCAGTAGTGAGAACATATTAAAGGTTAAAATGTATTTAGAATTACACAGAATAATACACAAAAAAAAAGAAAAAAAAAAAACGAATTTGTAATTGAAGTATGAAGTGGCAGTTCATGGCCCTCACTAAATTAAAAAGCTACTTTGTTTCACTCCCTGGAGTGAGGAAAGTCGCACTTTCCTCACTCCAGCGAGTGACGAAAGTAGGCTTGTTCGAGCTGCTGAGGTGAAAAATAAAATGTGTATCACCCATAAAGTTGATTCAACCAGCTATACGTTGAAAAAAATTATAAAATATATTTACGCAATTTTATTAAAATCAACACCAAAGATGATAAACATCACGGTTCGCCAGTGGCTGCAACAAGCATATCAATATCCGTACCCATCTCAATCCATTCGTCCTTCTGCCCAGCGTCCAGCCGCGCCGAGCGTACCGCCTGCCGTAATGCAAGGACCACCAGTACTACCACAGATGATAGACACCAGAGCCGTTCGCCAGTGGGTGCAACCAGTATATCAATATCCGTACCCATCTCAATCCATTCGTCCTTCTGCCCAGCGTCCAGCCGCGCCGAGCGTACCGCCTGCCGTAATGCAAGGACCACCAGTACTACCACAGATGATAGACACCAGAGCCGTTCGCCAGTGGGTGCAACAAGTATATCAATATCCGTACCCATCTCAATCCATTCGTCCTTCTGCCCAGCGTCCAGCCGCGCCGAGCGTACCGCCTGCCGTAATGCAAGGACCACCAGTACTACCACAGATGATAGACACCAGAGCCGTTCGCCAGTGGGTGCAACAAGTATATCAATATCCGTACCCATCTCAATCCATTCGTCCTTCTGTCCAGCGTCCAGCCGTGCTGAGCGTATCGCATGCCGTAATGCATGGACCACCACAGATGATAGACACAGCGACGGTTCGCCAGTAGCTGTAATAATTATATCATTATCAACATATTTTTTGATAATATTTCTGAAGCGGGAAGATATTCATTAACAGATGACGCAAGTGAAGCAATTTGACACAATCCTATATGGCTCTGAATTTCACACATATTCATGCAAGTACGAGGAAGTAAATTTCAAATACCTTTAGACTGTAGAACTCCAAAGCGGTTAGTCCCGTTCCTCTTGAAGTAGACCCTAAAGTCAGCAGGTATGTCCTTGATGCCTGGTGGCTTGTAGGTCCAAGTGCGGTCAGTCAGGAGCTGTCCCGTCGCTGAGTCGTATAGGGTCTTCTCTGATGTGAAGTAGCCGAGACCCATGATGAAAGCACCTTCAATCTGTGACAGAAAACAGTCATCGCACACCTATAAAGTTAAGATAATCTACACATTGGCAACCTGATCGATAGATTTAACACGTATAAGCAATAAAATACGCGCGTTACAACATGATTAGCAACGTTCGCACTTGGGAAAATGTATACGTTGCTTTACTAGCTTCCCTCTTTTTGGCAGATAGCGATATCAGTGTGTAAATCGCCTAAATGTCAAAAGTTCAGATTAATATTATCTCTCTTAGCACCTACTACATAGACTGGTTATGCAATTCTTTATCCCATTTATTTTTGCCGGTAAAATTAGTTTTTCCTTGGCTAAATCACTGCTGTGTACTTACTTGACCAACATCAATTTCTGGACTTAAGCTTCTTCCGGTATCTTCAAGCAAATCTACTCTTCTTATGTCATGGTTACCAGTCAAGATATCAACTTCAAGCTCTAAAGCAATAACTCCGTAGATGAAATAAGGTTTTACTCCATCATTGCTTGAATACATATGAGAAGCTTGCAGGTTCAACCCTGCCTTGTACGCTTTTTCAACCAATTCTTCCCAAGAAGGTTTCCCCATCTTTGCTCTTATAGGCTCTAATCTCTCCAGTAGAATCTCACATGCCTTCATAGTAGCAAAAGCTACGCATTCACTACCAATGCTAGCACCAGTTGTCATGGAATTAGGAGAAGTAAAACTCGTACTTGGTTTAATACTGACTTTTTCTAATGGTACACCAAGTATGTAAGCAGCTACTTGAGCCACCTTCGTGTTAATACCTTGTCCCATTTCAATGCCACCGTGAGTTATAACTACAGAACCATCGCCGTGTAAAACGGACACTATTGAATTAAAATTGCCAATGTAAAATAGGTCGTATGCCATTGGAAGAAGGTTTAGTGCTCGTTTGCGCCATCTATTATCTTTGTTGAATTCTTCAACCTCTTTAGATCGATTCTCGAAATCGGAATCTTTCTTTAGTTGGTCAATTAAATCAGGAACCGGGTTGTCTTCCTTATTCATGTTGTTAAGTCTAACTTCTAATGGATCTTTGTTGAGCTTGTGAGCTATTTGTTCCATTATATTTTCTATCATAGCCACGCCTTCTGTTGAAGCTACAAAATTAGGCATCTTGGTTAGAAAAAATAAAAGTTATTGTTTTTTAATATTTAGTGATTTGTTTAGACACATTGTCTCAAATGCTGTCACGTTACTCCCTCCTCCACGTATATTGGAGGAGTGAGTAACGGAGCTGGGAGTGAGGAGGTAGAAAGGAAAGGATAGATATAACAGGGGTAGGTTCTTTATTTATCGGCTATAGTCTAAATATGACACGCTAACAGATGGTTTAAATTACAAAAAGAATAAAAATACGTTTATAGTTGCGCTAGTAGCACGCGCAAAGCAGGAGCACGCACACGGATAGGCGCGCTGATAGCACGCGCAAGGTGAGGCGCGCTGGTAGCACGCGCACAGTAAGGCGCGCAGATAGCACGCGCAAAGGTAAGGCGCGCAGATAGCACGCGCAAGGTGAGGCGCGCTGGTAGCACGCGCACAGTAAGGCGCGCAGATAGCACGCGCAAGGGTAAGGCACGCAGATAGCACGCGCAAAGGTAAGGCGCGCAGATAGCACGCGCAAAGGTGAGGCGTGCTGGCAGCACGCGCACAGTAAGGCGCGCTGGTAGCACGCGCACGGTAAGGCTCGCTGGGTAAGGCGCGCTGATAGCGCGCGCACGGTAAGGCGCGCTGGGTAAGGCGCGCTGATAAGCACGCTCTTCGAAGAGGCGAGGCGCGGTGACAACACGCGCCTGTTAAGGCGAGGCGCGCCGATAGCGGGCGAGGCGCGGTGACAGCACGCGCCTGTTGAGGCGAGGCGCGCCGATAGCGCGCGCCTAGGAGACGAGGCGCTCCGCTAGAGCAACCGCAAAGCACCACCGGACTTGGGCGCGTGCAGAGAGCGCCAGACTTCGCCAGGAACACATGTAACTTTTTAAGGAGCGCGAGCGAGGGTTTCTTGATGGTGCGGGGCCTGGCTTGGCCCCGCACGGACCCTTACAACTGACGTTCCTTTGTTGGGAACTAGAAGCAAACTGAATTCAGATGTCCGCTGGGCCGCTTATATAGCTAGCGATAACATTTTCTAGAATTATTCTTTACTTTGTTATTATTTTTGAAAATATTTGAAAATATTTGTTCACCAGTAACAATTTTTAGATAAAATTTAGAACAAACTACTTGAAAACTATACGACCTAAACTTCATGCTAAGGAATTTAGAGTAAATTAATAGTTTGACGGATTATGTCGAAACAAAGAAACAAATATGTCAAGGAAAATTTATAGTGAATTTTAGGTCGATTAGCTTTGAAATCATTATAAAAACATGAAATGATTAGAAAAACAGCAAGGTAAGTTTCAGGAATTATGAAACAGCAAGCGGGGCAGAGGTTTCAGACTTCGCACGCGACAGGAAAGTTCGCGAGAGCTTTAAGCATCTCCGTAAAGTTATCCTGTGATTTTCAGGCGCAGATCAAGAAAATAGTAATTTAATTAGAGCCAGGGAATGCAATTTTAAAAGGTTCGATCAATTGGATTCTTACGCTAGAAACCAAAGAAGGGAGGAGTTACAGAGAAGTAATCCAAGCATGCAAGGTAAAACACTACAATGCATAACTTCTAGGATTAGCTGAAAGGACGAACGGTTAGTTGATGTAATTGGTGGCACTTTGGATTGAAAATCCAGAGTTGTAGGTTCGAATCTCACGATAACCATAGTCGTATACCTTTTTTTTAGATATATTATCTGTATCCACATTATAACGACAGGCTAATTTTTTATGAAATTCTTAAGTACATAATTTCAAGTAAATCACTACTTACAAGGAGCTCTACACCACGTATTAGAAGGCGTGTCGGTAGCTACGCTGTTAGCTTCTATGTACCACCGTCTAGTATCGTAGCAGTTAAGGAAATGATTGATTGTTATCGGGCTTATGGTCTCGTTATCCGAACAGCCGTTGTCTTGATAAAATGTATTTTTTAAGTACTGTATTACACCGTCCTTATTAACTCCAACCTGAAAATATCAGTTTTGCTGAGGTGAACAGAAGAATATAGTTAATACTGCTAAAATTTGTTAGTGATGTTATTAAAAGTAACTAAAAGCCAAAATAATTGCTAAGAAACTTTGGAAGAAAGGACAGATATCATCTAAGCTACTATAAATACGTACTACCTAATTGCAAAAGGGTTATACATACAAAAATTTTGAACATTGGTGAAACAAATATTCACAATGTTGGTATAGTTTAATATCACATTGATTTTTCATAATTTTAATCAAAACCACAAATCAAGCTCCATTAAACTTTATTTTAGAGAACAAGAACCGAGATAGCTTTTGCTTTTCTGCATGCGTAAGCCCCAAAAACTACTTGGTTAGGAATGTAAAACCGGACAAATGCGAGTCCGACTCGCGCACAGAGGGTTCCGTACTTTTTAGTATTTGTTGTTATAGCGGCAACAGAAATACATCATCTGTGAAAATTTCAACTGTTCGCGGCTATAGCTATCACGGTTCATGAGATACATCCTGGTGACAGACAGACAGACGGACAGACGGACAGCGGAGTCTTAGTAATAAGGTCCCGTTTTACCCTTTGGGTACGGATGTACGGAACCCTAAAAAGTACGGGACTCATAAACATTGGGTACACACATCAAAGTTGGAATATGTAGGTATCCTCTTTCCAGCGATTTTGAAGTTGGTTTGCAGAGGCACTATGAATCTGCAAGTCTTGTTCTGCAAGTGTGAGACTAGCGCGGCTGCGCACGCGATTTGTACAGATCGCGATATTTTGCCCCCGTACGAGCCGCCCACTCGACGGACTATCACGTTGACACTGGAAACAAAATTATTTTTTTGCATACGCTTAATTTTAAAAGTATGAATAATGTATTTAAGATCTGTCTATTTGACGCTAAGTTGGCTCAGAATACAGAATACAGAACTTTATTGGTAAAAGCAAATTTTACAGGTCACATTTTACATTTATAAAAAAATATATGTACATATGTTCGTTAATATAATGAATTATATATCACTTGGCAGATACAATAATATCAATTATTTTATCATACAATTAATATATATCTCCTCAAAAAATTTCTCGGGGAGATGGGGCGTCGCCTGCAGGAGAGGGGTCTCGACCCCTGCTCCGGGTCGTTCCTAGCGCAAAGGTTGTCCATCGCGGTTCAACGCGGAAACGCATCAAGCGTGATGGGCACCTTTGAGTCTGAAGCGATGCGGGGTGGGTTGTTCGACTAGTTTTTATAGGTTAGTTAAGATTTAGTTTTATTTATAAGTAGTTAAGTTTATTGATAGATTATTTTTAGTTCTTAAGTATTTTTTTATTAATTTGATTATTATTATTCGCTTCAGACTCAAAGGTGCCCATCACGCTTGATGAACCGCGATGGACAACCTTTGCGCTAGGATGACCCGGAGCGGGTGTCGAGACCCCTCTCCTGCAGGCGACGCCTGATCTCCCCGAGAAAATTTTTAAGGGGATATATATTAATTGTATGACAAAATGTCTGTATCAGGTATGTGTATGGCCTCCGTAAATACGACCACATTTCTAATTTTCGTAAGCAGCTCGGGTGGTTACCGATCCGCCAGCGCAGGGATGTGCATGTTCTGTCGTTGCTTTTCAACATACTCTTCAACCCCTGTTCCCCATCTTACCTAACCGAGAGATTTAACTATCTGGCTGAAGGAAGTGATCACCGCTTACGTTCTAGTGCTAATCTTACGCTTGCTATCCCTTCGAATAAGTCTCGAACGTACGCAAATTCATTCACAGTGCGCGCGGTGAAGTTGTGGAACGAGTTGCCCCTGTCGCTCAAGCGGTCCCGGTCTGTAGCATCACTCAAAGTTAATCTGAAAAAGCTTTGGCTTTCCCACGAACTGTGATTTGGTTGAGTGCTAATATATATATATTATTTATATATTATACATATATATATATATTTATTTAATATTTATTTAGTACTATATATTTAATGTATGCTAGTACATATTTATTTTATTGCATAATGCAATTAATGTATTTTAGTTATTCGTAGACGTTAATATTGTAGTTTTCCTTTTCAAATATTATTGTACGTTCTGTAAGTTTGTCTATCTATCTAATTCGAATTTTCCACTCATTTACTCTAAGGTTAGCTGGAAGAAATCCCTTATAGGGGTAAGCTCGCCTTTGTACCTAAATTTATATGAATTTCATGTTATCAATTTTTGTTTTGTGCAATAAAGTGATTTACTACTACTACTATAATTGATACTATTATTATTAATATATTACGTTTATGAAATTGCAACTGAGAAATAACGTATTTGTTTTATGAATCTAATGAAAACGTTTTGAATCTTGACCCTATAAAAATATAGTATACCAGCTATGGAAACAGTAATTTTTATTATCTTACCTGTTTGCCGGCATTTTTAAGCATTGCGCTACGGACAGATTGGTCAAATCTAACCATTGAGTGGCCGAGTATACTTCCATCCCGTCTTCAGTAGGTCTTACTACACACGTTTGAGGTTCTATATAATAATGGTATTGTGTTTCCAAATTAAATTCTCCTTTCAACACCAAATGTATATCATTACCAATGTCAACTGGTTCCACCGTCTTATTATTCTTTATTCGTTTAGTCTTTTCAGATGATTTTAGAACATCTTTAACGGTTAATAAAGGAAGTCTTTCACTAATCTTAGCATATTTTACTTTGACAAGTTTTGCAGCTCTGTTTGCGGTCTTTTCTCTATTAGCTACTATTATCGCTGCAGGTTGACCATAGAATTTTACGTCTTTGGAGCATAGAATTTCTTCTTCGTCAACAATTAGAGGAACATTTAGAGATGTAAATGAATTACGTCCTGGTATATCTTGAGCGGTGTAGAACGCTAAAACTCCTGGAAGTTTCTTAAAAGAAAAATGTTCTCGTTGAAATATATTTTGTATTGTATTGATCTGCAATCTAATAGTTCACAAGTAAACAAACTTATTTGTTTGATATTCTATACATTGGGAGGTATTTCAAATTCAGAATAGATTTCTCATCCCTTTGATATGGCAATCAGAATAAATTGTTCCTGCAAACATAATGTTTTACTTACCATAGCTTTGGTATTGTCAAATCCGCTAATAATACTGTCAGGTTTAGCATCAGCACAAACAAATGCACCATAAACTTCGTCAGTTACCGACTGCAAGTCATTTGCAAAAGTAGCTTCTCCACTACACTGTACCAAAGCTTCTAATTTTGGGATGGGCTGATTTAAAGGCCAGATACTTTTGTCCGTGTCAAAGGTTTGTGTGCCCTGGGATGTACTTCTTTTTATTGCTGAGCCGCCTGACCGGTGTCTAGGATCTAGTTTTCCATCAGGACATAAATATAACACCGCCTAGAATTTAGTAGAATATATACCAGTTACCTTAAGGCTGGCCTTGCACAGTGAATCCGAATCTGAATTAATAATCTGACTATTCTGACTTCATAGTTTGAATTCCGGTGCCTTGCCTCACACATGTCTTTAATATTCAGATCGATCAGTTGTCTCACCAACGTCTGTCTCACTCTCTCCGATGAATGTCAATGGCAAATTCATAATCTGAATCCAGTATGTGTGTGCTCATCCATAGTAATTGTACGAGTATAGAAAGTAATTGTATAGAAAGAGGTGCGTCCGGAATTCATGATCTGAATTTTAATATTCTGAATTCATAACGCACGTCAGTATCATTCTGAGAGATCAATCTGAGAAATTCATAATCTAAAAAAGTCTGAATGTGTGTGTGGGGAAATAGTTAAATTGTATGGAATTCCGTGCGTGCTGAATGAATAATATGAATTCAGATTCGGATTCAGACTGTGTAAGGCCGGCCTAAGTGTGTCTCCTTAAATAGAATGAGAAGTTGTGAAGAAAAACTTTAAAACTTATAAGTACCTACTTATCCTTAATTGATATAAGTATAGTGTGGTGTGTTCACCACTGTACTTAAAAAAGGATTATCTGATGATAATTGGATATTTTACTCTTTAAAGAACTACATAGGGTAAAAAACTTATGTTTAGCAGTAGTATGTATGGCGCAATTTTTTTTACTACCTTGTAGAAAAGAGCAACAGCTAGCATACGTCGGTATGCCGCTCCGGGCTCCGGCGGCGCCTCTTCCGGCTTAATTTCTTCAAATAAAGTCTTCACAGCTAACTGCACAGTGTCATTGGTAAACAAATCTTTACCAATCAAGGCGCTCTCCGTTTTCTCAGCGTGAATGAAATTGGCTGATATGCTTCCAAAAACCAATGCTGATTTTTCTATAATATTTGTGTTATGTTTGAATTTGAAGAGGAATCCTGCGTTGACAACGGCGTGCGCGTTTTGTGAACGAGGCATAATCTTAAAAGGAGTGAAGAAGAAAATTAAATAAGCATTTTAAAAAGTAGAATTTGAGTTGAGAGAGATCTTAGAGTTGCAAAACATAAGTTGTGATTGGTTGTCAACTTGCGAATAATCACATTTTAGAGGAAAGGAGACCACCTCTTTTCCATACAAACGTAGTCCCCATTTTCCTCTCTGGATATTGAAATTAGTTTTTTTTAAACATAATTTGATGTATATTAACCATAGCTCTGCCCCTTCGTAGAGATAGAGAGATAGAGAGAAGTGGAGAAAGGCTAGTAGGAAACCTTGGCAAAGGCCGGGATAACGATAGGTAGAAGAAGAAGAATGTTAATATCCAGAGTGGAAAATGAGGACTAAAATTGTATGAAAAGGCGATTTCGCGAAGTCGGAAGTTAAACAATTTTTGTAAAGATTTAAATTTACCTTGTAAGTTTTAACAGAACACCATTTAGATAAAGGAGGAAGCATAATATTGAGTATGATTTTTCTTTTCATGTTCATTTTCAAGAACGCCGGCAACGTAACAGCCTTCGTTTTGTGCTCTCCTTCCGCTGTAAATCACAATTTATAAACTTAGAACTTGAGACTCCCCGGCAAGCTCGGCCGAATTTCACCTTCCCATACAAACGGAATTTCGTTCTCATTTTGAAACTATGTGTGGGATTGTAATGAAACTTTGCACATACAATGACATGAGGTGTATCTAGGTCTTAACTATGGTATCTGAAGCTACATAAACTAATTACAGACCTCTCTCTTCTCTTCTTCTTCGTTTTACTCTTTGCAGAGTGTCGTGGTCAACTGCTGACAACAGGCACAGATGTTACTTGCCGTAAGATTTCTCGCCATTTTCCGCGGTTGGAGGTCATTCTGGCATTCCATGGCAGATTTGATTTGGTCAGTCCATCGCATAGGTGGCCTTTTACGCGGTCTTGCTCCGTTTGCTCTACCCTGCACCACTAGACGCTCGATGGAGTCATTGTTTCGCCTTGAGACGTGACCGAATTACAGACCTAGATACACATTATCTTATTGTAAGTACAAAGTTTCAGAGCAATTTAGCTACTCGTTTTAAAATTAGAGTGTAACTACGTTTGTATGGAGAACCGAGCTTGCCGGGGACTCTTAAGCTCTAAAACAACGCTATGATTTTTCAAAACAATCTGCAGTATTGAGAACTTGTTAAACGAGAGGAAAAATTAAATATACCAGAAAATCAGTTTCGTTTTTCAATAAACAAAACACTTACCTATCGTCAACATAGCTCCAACGGTTTCAAAAAGCAAAAACAAATCTGACTGAAACTCGTTATTAACATATTTTAAATACAGATTTCCTCCGATTGTGCCAATCTGAAAATGTATAATTGCGTCAGTCCATTTTATAAAATCTGAGAATAATAGTACAATCGTGCTACATTGGGCATTATAATCGAGGATATATTGTGCGCGCGAGCTGGAATGGAGAGCGCAAAAAAAAACGATTCACGATTGTACTATTTTATTCTCAGATTGTATAAAATGAATTTTCTGTCGGACGAATCGTTTTCGATCTAAAAGTCAACAGAATAACCCGGGAAGTTATTGTTGATCAATGTGATAGGCCTGAAAGGGCACAAGGCGGTCATGCAATTTTTCACCTCAGCTGCTCAAACAAGCGGAAACAGTAAGCAAACTCGAATTTTGTTCCCTGCTGCTGATGTGAAAATTTGCATTTGCACATTGCGTTTGTATGCTGTTTTTTCGGGTCCCACGCTGGGATCTCGACTTTATTTAAGAATGTATCGATAGTATATGGGACTCAATATTAGCACTCGCATCAAAAACACTGCTCTTTTGTTGTTCAATATGAATGTATTACACGTAATCACGTAATTATTACATTAAGTACAGCTGCAGTTAAGCCTTAGGGGGCTTTGTTCGCTGTCATAGTTTTTAGAATGTATAATAATAATAATAATAAGGGCAGCTTGTGGCGAGCTGTTGGGGAGTGACGACCCCACGGACCCGAGTGCTCCAGAGAGTCGGTCAGGGTCTCCGTCTCCGGCGTGTCTTCGTCGGTCGGAGTGGACCCCAAGGGGACCCGCAGGACTCTCAGCTCTGGCTTGCCTTCATTGGCTGTCCAGAGGGGAGTCGTAAGAGCTATATGCTCCAGGGATGGAAGTGAAAGATGCATAAGACGCGAGTTGGCACAGTGGCTGGTAACAGCCACTGGGTAGAAAGCGGCGCACACCTCTCGACACCCCTGAGCCGCTCACACCGGTGTTGCTCCTGGTCGTCTTTACGACGGCAGTCGGGGCCCATCTAGTCGGCGGCGAGTCACCGCCTGCCTCGATAACGTGTACAGACATTGTTATGGCAGGTGTCCGGACCTCTCAGCAATAGCCCAATCTTTTGACCAGCCAAACTTCAATCCATAAACCGGTATACTGTTCACTTTTTCTACAATAGTCCCAATGCCTGCTGCGACCGGTTCATGGGTGTCTATTGTTGCACCTGTGAACGGGTTCCAGCAGGCATTCTACATGACATTAAAGCTCTCCAAAGGGCCTCTACGTGTTGGATCTATATCCCCACGCAAGCCTATCAAAAGACCGGGATTTATAGGCCCGTGAAATCCAGAAGGAGATACAAATAATAATAAAATACTTTATTGTGCACTACAAAGAAAAATACATGTTACAAACAAAGACAGGACATAAGTGAGTAGGTAACAACAGGCGGACTTATCGCTAAAAAGCGATCTCTTCCAGACTTATGTACTTTGTGTTAATAAATAAATGAAAAAAATAAATAAATTAAATAAATAAATATTATAGGACAATTTTACACAGATTGACCTAGCTTGTGTTATCTAGACTACTAGACTAAACTACGTAGTTAGATGCAAATACTTATATACTTGTACATAGAAAACATCCAATATACAAATAAAATTAAATACCTTTACCAGGATTCGAACCCGGTACCTCCTGTTTCGTAGGTATGGTCACTAACCCATTAGGCTGGGAGGCTTTTTTTACTTACATTTCTTACTGGTATGTGAGCAACTAAGTCCATGTGCTCATGAAACTGCTTGAGGTAAGCGAAGTCTTCATTTTGCGTTGACAGCTGTAAGAAAACCTCCATCATATCTGTCAAGGTCATGCCAGCTCCCAGTACTAAGTTTACATCCATGGTGTATCCTTTTATTTCAGCCACGTTAAATATATCTATCACATTTGAAGGGTATTTTTCAACGTGGTAAACACCTAAAATTACAGACATTTAAAAAGGACTGCTTCGTTTCTTAAATATTCTGAAAATTAAAGTAGTTTTTTCACCACACTTAGCTTAGCTTAGATTGACATCTATTTTTGACATGTTTTTGTTTATACATACATATATGACGATCCTTATTGGGAGAGAAAATTATTTTAATTTATTTTATATTTTTTAGTATGTAATGTTTGACGATCATGATAAGAAGATAATTTTGACATTGATGCAAATTTATAGTGTAATTTTTAACCTGAAATAAATAAATCTAAATCTAATCTAAATCTGGCACTTGAAGCTCCATTTATTCTTCAAAAATGGATGATAAAACTTGCATTTTGTCCACAAGAGTGGCAAATTAAATTGGTGCAATTCCTCATGTTGCTCTTAGAATTTACTTTTTAATGATAAATACGTTTTTAATAGCGTTCATTTGAATTTGATTTGATTAATATACGGTTAGTATTTTCCTCGCGTTGGTGTGGTGAAAAATGTTGGGTTTTTCATTCAAAAAAGTTTGCTTAACCCTCGTACCTTGAAACCCTCGCAACGCTCAAGATTTCACTTTTCGAACCACTCGCTTTGCTCGTGACGCGATTTTAGAATCTTTCGCGAGCTCAGCTATCAATGTTATCACAACATCTTTGCCCCTTTGTAAAATAAGTATTACCTTGTCCCGTATTCCCAGCAATCAATTTATACTCCTTACACATTCCTATAATTTCAAACACATGCTCAAGTGTAAAAGCTTTGTACCATTTCTGTGCTCCATACTCTAAAGTTATTAATTCCTTGTTTGCTTTTTCCACAATACACCAATCATCATCAGATTTTTCTTTAACTTCTTCATAATTAAGTTTACTAAGTAGAATGTCATTATCTCTGTTCTTGTGTGCACATTTTTTGTTGCAAGATACACCACAAGGTTTAAACATTCCTAAATCTTCAAGATCTGTCAGTTTATCGACGAGATCTTTGTCTGCATCTGTGGCGAAGGTTTTGAACGCATCTGAGATTGGTCTATAGCCTGTGCATCTGCAGATATTGCCAGCAAATGAATTCTCAATTTCTGTTGTAGTTAATTTGCCTTTCTTTGCTGTATGAAGACTGCGAAAAAAAATTAAATCTTCAGTAATGTCTAGTTAATACGCATTGTTTATTAGAACTATTTAATGATTTTAATGTAGGTACACCACTAGTCAAGGTTTTGAATGTATACATGTAAAATAATTGTAAAAGTATGGTTTTGAAGGAACCTGGTTTATTCCCAGGTAGCAAAATGACGTCAAATGACGTCATTTTGCTACCTGGGTTTAATTTAGTACAGTGATCGTTAGTAATATGTCATAATTTATTTATTTGCAAAAGATAGATATGATGTCACAATTTCAGTCAAGTCGAAGCTATAATACCTTATCACACATTTACATCCAATCAGTATCCTCAATATTATTCTTTAGCAATTTGAGATATTTCTAATGATAAAAATTGCTCTAGTGTTTTGACCTTGACAACATCAGTAGATCATTATTTTAGATCTATTGTTAATTTTATGTAAGTAAATAATTTCTAGTATGAAGTCTACTGGCAGGATGCAGTCTCGCAAGCTATTGATAATCGTTTGACTCTATCTATCATTTGAGTTTGTTAGAAAGAGACAAAATTAGAGGTTTGCTGTTTTATTAATCATACTATCTTTTCCCATACAAAAACATACAAGTGTAAATGAGAAGCTTCACGACCTTGGTCATCAATTAGGTCTGCGAATTGCAGTAATTCTTTACCTGTACATGTTCATGATCCACCCAGGAGTACAGTACCCGCACTGTGTCCCGTTGAACTTGGCCAGCCTGGTCTGAATGTCGTGGTAACCTTTGTTCCTGTTGCCCACTCCTTCCACTGTCGTGATCTCCCAGCCGTGGCAGGAGAGGATGGAAACGAGACACTGGAAATATATATCTTCATTTTATCAGTGGGCGGGTTAGCGGCGCTTAAAAAGAAGGTGCATATTTCACACTTACAGGTTTTCATTTTCATAATGTAGGTACTCACAGAGCTGATGGCAAATGTTTTCATCTCATTGTACGCGGTGTAGCGGCGCGTACGGAAACTATACAAGCTCTATAGCATCTCCTTCGTTTTATTATGCTTACAGTTGACTGCAAATGTTTTCATCTCAGCAGAGGAAGTATAAAACAAGCTAAAATTAGACTTGCTTCCCATTATTCGATTGAGCAGAAACTTCACATTATTCACATACATTATGTAAGTTGGGTGATAATGCAAAATGGTGGTACAGTCAGCTATAGAGAAAAGGTACTCCACGTCCATACAAATTTACAGAACTTTGTATGCAGGGTACCGCTTTTCTCTGTACCATCGAGTTGATCTGATGGTGAACACAGGAGGTGGTCATAGGAACTCTTGGAAAACAACGCAACCTCTTTGGGGCTAGAATTCTCTCGATGAGTATTAGTAGTATTCGTCAGCGATAAAAGCGCGCATATAAATTAAATTTTTGACATAAACTTGTTATAATGTATACTCATAGAGAGATCGAAATGCCTGAAAATCTGCTATCCGGAATCATGTGCTCCACGTAGGAGGTCACGACCCTCAGCACTGAGGAGAACGAAGCAAGGAGTAGGAGGATACTCACAGAGTTGACGGCAAACGTCTTCATCTCATCAGAGGGCGGTGTGGCGGCGCGTACGGAGACTATACACGCGCCACAGCCCCCCTCGTGACACATCGCCTTCGTGCCGCGTAGGTCTGCTATAGTACGGATGTACTCGTTCAGAGACACGTCTGGACCGAATTTGCCGTTTGCTGAAAATTATAAAAAATATGTCTTTTTACACGCTTTATGGGCTATATGACTAAGAATAAGTTTTCAATCAAAGCTTGTAACTTTGTGAACTACTTCCCGTAGACGTATTCTGATTGTAATACCAGGATGGATTTGATCTGGATTGGTTATATTATATATGATTTGTCTGTGTCATAAGTGAAGTGTCTGTTTGAGCTGTAATTCGACAGCGGATGATGCAGTCGCGAGGTTAGTTAAATAAGTCAAATAATACCCTGGCGCCTATCCGACAACCCAGGGGTGGCCCTTTATCTATTATTTGACTTATAATCTACTGTTCATAGAGATAAACTCGAATCCGTTGAGCCTTTACGATGGTTCTAACAACTTTTTACTGCGCGGTCATTTCCGTGTTTTGCGTTAAACCTAACAATTGCTTTGTTAGGTTCGTAAGAAAAACGAAACTATACTGACTTTAAAAGACATTTTACTTTAAAGCGTCTTACCTTCATTGAGCCAATCAATTTACGTGAACAAAGTGAAAAGTCAATTGAATCGTAGAATTCAATATATCGCCAACAGAAAAGCTCCGTTGCCAACTTGGGAAGTACATTTGAGTTAACTGACAATGTACGCTAGAGACAAATAGTCATTCGATCAAGTATTCAATTACTGGCACAGAATAAATAATAGTTAGTAGTGGGTACAGAAGATTTACTCTGTAACAAAACGGGTCTACTACGACAGATATGACCGCTAGGTGGCGCAATTGCGAGCAGGCGTCCGTTCCGTAGCGTGCGCGGCAACTACCTATGGTTAGACACCAACATTGGTGTGGGCCGCATGTACTTGTAGCGACGCGACGAAATCGCGGAGTGAGACGCGTGTGATTGTTGCAGTTCGTAGAAGCTTTACTATCACGATGGCGTCATCCTTTATTCTTTGCCGATGCAAACTAGCGCTCTTGCCAAGACGACAACCGTTGATACAAGTTGTCAAACATTTATTTTTATAAAAAAACAATATATTTATTTTAAATTTATGCTAGACCACCCGGCCACGGTGGTACCCGTCCCAAATTCTTTGGTGTATGCTTTCGTTGAAAGGCTGCCTTTGTCGCCTTTGACCAACTCTAAGGGCGAGCAGTGTGTGCTTGCTCACAAAATATTTCATAAAATAATTTGTTTTTGTACCCTAGTTGAACTTACCTTAACTTCCCTAGACACAACAACAACAAACGTAGCGTAACGTAGTTCTTACATACAAACGTAGTTCCGCTCTCATTTTAAAACTACGTGTTGGATTGCAATGAAACTTTGCACATACAATGACATGAGGTATATCTAGGTCTGAAATTAGTTTATATAGCTCTAGTATATAAAACAAAAGAACTAGAACAAAAACAAGTTTTGTATGAAAAACTTAAATTCGCTGGGTTTTTTTAACTGTGATAATCTGAAGCTACATAAACTAATTACAGACATAGATATACGTTAATCCTATTGTAAGTACAAAGTTTGAGAGCAATCTAGCTAGTCGTTTTAATATGAGAGCGAAACTACGTTTGTATGGAGCACCGAGCTTGCCGGAGCTTGCCACTTGCCATTTGGCTTTTCGTAGCATGTCATGCCGATGCATTTTTTCTTTTTGTTTGGCGTTTGCCGATGTAGGGTACTGATACTGCAGCAAGGACTAGGAAGAGGGGACTACAAGGGGGCAGCGATGTTGATAAAAAATAGCACTGTAAGCTCGCATGGCTCTGCTGATTCAACCTAAGTGGCAGCGAGTCGGTGGAGTACGTCAGCGTCACCTCACACCGGCTAAGCCTCAAACGTGTTTTTTTTTGTTTTTTTTTTTGTTTTTTTTATTTTTTTATTTTATTTGGGGCATCATCAGCAATACAAAAATTAATACAAATCATAGTGAACAGAAGACATAGCCAATAACAGATGTCCACAAAAGTACAATTAACATGCAATAACTAAGTGGAAACACAAAAAAAAGAAGGGAGTAAAAAAGCATTCTATACAAACTAGATATGGCTTGCATAACATGTGTACGTGTGTGTTTTGAGTGATTGTGTGTGCGTCTTCGTGTGTGTGTGTATGTGACTGTGACTGAGTGTGTAATGGAAGACGGAAAGATTAAGGTATGTAATTATTTACCTAGTTAGACTTCGTCAATTGTCGTTATTTTTAGATTTCAGTAGCAGTGACTGAACTCGTTTTTTTAAGTTGATTTTGTGCAGTCGAACAAGTCGATACTACTAAATTGTTTATTATAAAGTTTTAGAGTACGATTTATGGGCGAATTTTGAGCATAGTTGGTATGAACTCTGGGTAGACTAAACAGGCAGCGCTCGGAATTACGCGTTCTAATAGATGAAATATTGTAATCTCAGCATAGCCCGCAGCACACATACACACTGACAGGGACATGGCAAGCAAGGACAATTCTACAGGTATCAAAGGATTGATTCACCCCGCGCCGCATCGCTTCGCTTCGCCTTTGGGTGTTGTTCGCCTACGTAGTACGCTGCGTTACACTAGTTTAATCTAAATTTAAAAGTGGGCCGGTTGTATGCTTATAAGAAACTTACCTTCATACTGTTTTCC
Source organism: Cydia strobilella (assembly GCF_947568885.1). Classification (NCBI taxonomy): domain Eukaryota; kingdom Metazoa; phylum Arthropoda; class Insecta; order Lepidoptera; family Tortricidae; genus Cydia; species Cydia strobilella. Next base: position 15,699,587 of record NC_086055.1, read on the forward strand.
ATTAATCTTGAATACAATTTTTGACGTCATATTATTTTCACCTGACTGATACAGAGGCTGAAAATAAAGAAGATAAATTTTAGGGTGTCCGCTAGCGTGTGCGGGTGCACGGAGAGGGCGCACGCACGCGGGTGCCATTTTAGGTAAAATCCGTCGCACGCGTCCGCGCCAGTGCTTACACTATAAAATATTTCGTTTACCCGCTCACCCGCTCCGTGCAACCGCGCCAGCATTCAAGCGGACGCCTTTAATTTTATGCCGAATCCACACATTCGGCCAACGTAGGCCAATCTAAGGGACGCAGCTATGCGGTAGAATGAGATAGCAATATCATTTGCTCCCTTTAACGCATAAATGCGTCCCTTAGATTGGCCTACGTTGGCCGAATATGTGGATGGCCCATTGGACAAATAAAGTGTGTCCACAGGCTTAGGCCGATACCTCGATTTAATGATTAATGAATCATTGTGCTTGTGCTAATAATGAATGACTTTGTCCCTTATTGGAGCCCTACCAATAACTGATTATTTACTGCTTAATTTTTGCAAGACTAACTGTCCATAATTGGATAAAAATAATAGTAAATTTTGATGAAATACTTAGGTATGGTCTACTTTTTTATTATTATATACAACATGGCTCATAAAATATTTCTAACACATACATACTTGAAATCGGCATAATATACATATATATCACCTGAGCGCTGTTGGCCTAGCGGTAAGAGCGTGCGACTTACAATCCGGAGGTCGCGGGTTCAAACCCCGGCTCATTACAATGAGTTTTTCGGAACTTATGTACGAAATATCATTTGATATTTACCAGTCGCTTTTCGGTGAAGGAAAAACATCGTGAGGAAACCGGACTAATCCCAACAAGGCCTAGTATCCCCTCTGGGTTGGAAGGTCAGATGGCAGTCGCTTTCGTAAAAATTCTTGGATTTGTTGCCAAGCGGACCCCAGGCTCCCATGAGCCGTAGCAAAAAATGCCGGGACAACGCGAGGAAGATGATGATGATACATATATATCAACATACTACCACCATATAATAAAATTTAAATTTAAATTAAACTTCGATTTTTTTAGCAAAGTACACGGTACACGGTCAATAACTCATATTCTTCATCAGTTTGTACAACATTTACAACGTCCACAGAGAATGTTCCCGATTTCAATTCGGGGCTGAAACTGAACTCATTAAAATTGCAATTACTTTTGTAAAATTAAACCACTGTAATATGTCTTTGTTAAAGAATAATGAAGGTAGCGCAGTAACCCAGTTATACTGTTCATGGTATTTTGTGAATAATCATTAGGGATTTAATGACATAAATAATGATCGTGGCGTAAATAATGATGGCGGATGTATCGCACGATTGTTGAAAGTATTTTGGAGATGTTGAGTCATCTTTTATTACGGTGCCTAATGACTATTAGGACATGTTGATAAACAATTAAAAAAATTAACAAAAATTTCATGAAATCTTTTACATAATAGTAATAGCAAAGATAGATATAACTCCGTAATAGATGGATACAGTCTAAAGAAAAAACGTGCCTCTAAAATCAAGAAAATTTGATTCTCGATCAGAGGGCGCTACTAGCTTTGGCCTACTGTCGTATAGATGGCGTTGACGGTTTCGTTTGTTATTTAACAATTTAAACACATATCAGTGCAAGAACATGGGTCAAAATCATAAAAATAATTAATGCAAATAAAAAAAAATCATTTATCCATATTTAAATACATTTTATCGTATTTTTATAAATCTTCATTTTTAGTTTTAAGGTGTGTCGATAGATGGCAGTGAATTTACTGTGGTTACAAAATCTACTATGACAGTACCTCTATCTTATTATATCCTCTTTGGTAATAGAGAGGTAAAGTCTAAGAAAAAAAACGTGACCTTAGTTTGATATCCAAAACAGATGGCGCTGTAGTTACCGGAAAATGTATGGAGCTGTACAGCGCCATCTTGTATACCTGTCAAATTTGAAGCACGAAATTGTCTTAGATTTTACGCATCTTACTCAATCAATGTATCTTTGCATTTACGAAATGCTTTTGAGTGGAAGCGTGCTGTACAGTCGCCATCAGATATATCGGAGCGGCCAAGACTCTCACAAATATTTGAACACGCCTCTATTGTAAAGGTGTTAGAGTGCGTCAGGCACAGGCACAGGCCAGGGGGCGCCACAAGCCTTCGGGAATTGTCATATACTTGGAAATTTCGACCCATGCCACCGTGACCGGATAGCCGAGCGGTTCAGGCACCTGTCCGGTAAACGGGGTACGCTGGTTCGATTCCAGCTCTGGACACTGGGGGCTTTGGTCATTTTTTCCTTCGTATATGACATTTATTTCAGTTTATAGTTTAAATAGTAGTGTGTCTACTTGAAAAACCACAAATTAAAAAAATATTTTCATAGAAAATAATTTAATTTGTTCTTAGAGTTAGAGTGCGTGTTCAGATATTGTGACCACTTCGGCCGCTCCGATATATCTGATGGCGACTGTACATTTTTATTTGTGTGGCGCATGCAGTTATGTTGATATTTGGAACCTTCTTTTAATTCCCATTTATTTGACGACTGGTCTGGCCTAGTGGGTAGTGGCCCTGCCTGTAAAGCCGATGGTCTTGAATTCGAATCCCGGTAAGGACATTTATTTGTGTGATGAGCACAAATATTTGTTCCTGGGTCTTGGGTGTTTTCTATGTATTTATGTATTTGTATATTATATATATCGGTGTCTGACCCACACACACACACACACAAGCCTTCTTGAGCTTACTGTGGGACTTTGTCAATCTGTGTAAGAATTTCCTATAATATTTATTTATATTTATTTATTTATACTGTGCATAAATTTAAACGCCATTTTCGATTGACAATAATGTAGGGAAAATGTCAATGGGCCTTTAATTCGAATTAGATCTCAGTTCTGACAAAAATAGGACCAGTATATGTGACGTTTTCAACCAAAAGGTACCACATTGTCGCTTGTCAATAAGGTTTATTTCATATTGAAGCTATATGGACATATCGCCTTATTGACAACCGACAATGAGTACCCTTTTGATTGAGAATGGCACATATTATCCCGAAAAAGTGAAAGAGATGGAATCGTAATTTTCATTTATGTCACATAGGACCCGGGTATGTCCTTAAACTGCGTCCGGACCCGGATATGTCCTTAAACTACGTCCAAAAGAGAGGTATGGGCACTGTGAATGACATCTCGCTTTGTGTGGTAGGGCACAGGACAGCGGATGTCATTCCAGATCTAGAACAGAGTCCAACTGGGGAAGTACCTCCACCTTACAGAAAACCGCAGCCAAATAACACTAGACCCTACTCATAGTGTTGTGTTCCTGCCGGTGAGTAAGGTTGCCAGAGCTCGAGGGAGAGGAGTGTTAGGGTCGGCAACGCGCGTGTAATATCTCCGGTGTTGCAGGCGTCCATAGGCTACGGTAACTGCTTACCATCAGGCGGGCCGTACGCTTGATTGCCACCGGCGTGGTATAAAAAAAAACATATTTACCTTCTGTTAAAGTTCTGTTACCTACGGCTTATATTTTTATTTGCTTGTTCGCATCTAAGAACTATCCAATACGCAGAACTATAAGTACACAAAAAATGCGTATATAATCATAGTTCTTCTATTTGAAAATTAGTTCACATATTTAAAATTACACTACCCTGATTCAGTAACCGAAATATTAGCTAAGCATAAAATATAAATAATTACACACTGAAATACTCGTACTAAGTTGTATTAATATACTAAAGTAAAAGTGACCAAGCCCTGTCCCGTCCTGTGGCCTGTCCGGGAGGTCTAGTGGTCAGGATGTTTAGGATGTTAGCTAAAGACGCCGCCGGTTCGATTCCGGCCTCGGCCACCGGACGGCTGGATTTTCTCACTTTTTCTTTAGTTTAGTATATGACATCTATTTCAGTTTTTAAAGTAAATAAAGTTATACCAAAAGCACTTACAGATTGACCGACTGACCCCACTCCTCACTGTTAATTCATTTAAAGTGAATATTATAATTGGATACGTGTGGTTCTCATACAATTCAATTACGAACTACAATTGTGTTATAACGCTCCGAAATTTGTATGGCTTATAACCGCCTACGAGGGGGGTATCAATGAAGTGGTCGATATTTGGTATGTAGGCCAAGCAATAAGAAGGTATAGAGGGAAATGATAAGAACACAATTTTTGACTCCGTAACTTCGTGTGGACTAGTTAGGAGGTGAACATATCAAAAGTCCCCGGCCGTAACCCTGGTGCCGGGGGGAGAGGGGGGTTTGTTGGTTCCATTTTGGTTTTTAACATATCTTGGAAACTTTGCGTCTTAGCGACATGACTACTTAAACAAAATTAAAGCTGATAAAATTTTCTACAAGTTTAATTCTGTAAAATTTTTCAATATCTTGAATAGTTTTCGAGATATTCTCTATTGAAAGTTTATTTGAGGCTCTCGATTTTATCTTGAATGTTTGCATGCTATCGTTTTCGTATAAATCAGGAGTGCTAAATTCATTTATGGTATCACATTGACACCATGATTGCCCGGTCTAGACGGCTTCGTTCAACAACTGTATTGTTTTATCGACTGTGTATTAGTTATAGACGCCTCCTCAAAACCCTTTAGATAGTCATTCCGGGATAAAAAGTAGTTGTAAGCTTATACGCTTTATAATCGAATTTAAACTGTTGTGAGACATACTAACATTAAATAATTTCACGGTTTAGACTCACATACTACGTTACGCTATTAATATATGGTTTATGATATACCTTTATGCTTTCATCCAAATCGGTGTGGTCGTTTTTGAGTAATTGTAACAAAAAAAAAAACATTTTTATAATCATTCACATTCGCAAGGTTTTAAATGGATTGACTATGACTTTAAAATATTTAGTGTCAAATAATAAAAGTACAAATTGTTAATATAACTACGTGCGACATCATATCGATAGTTTTGCAGATGAGCCACCATGAAACTCGGCGTCCACTGATCATAGATCGCGCCCTATTATTTACCACAACTGACAACACAAATCACATCCATACAATAACCGAATTTATCGTGGCTAGCTACCAATTACAGAACACATAGACCAAGCTACAATAGTTATTTGTGCAACAAGAGAGGAAAGTCGGTTTTTCTTGCGAGTGTTTATTTTGAGTCCCGAGAAAGCAAAAAATTCTTGAGCGTAGCGAGGGACTCAAAAACACGAGATGTAAAATAACTTTGCTCTCGTGTTGCACACATAACTTTTCGACTCAGTAGTGAGAACATATTAAAGGTTAAAATGTATTTCGAATTACACAGAATAATACAGAGAAAAAAAAAATATAAAAGTATGAAGTGGCAGTTCATGGCCTTCACTAAATTAAAAAGCTACTTTGTTTCAATCCCTGGAGTGAGGAAAGTCGCACTTTCTTCACTCCCTGGAGTGAGGAAAGTCGCACTTCCCTCATTCCAGGGAGTGACGAAAGTAGGCTTGTTCGAGCTGCTGAGATGAAAAAGGGATTTACACAATCCCAAATTCCCGTTTCTACTCGTAAATCTCAAGTACAAAAATAACAAATCGTTTAGCTAAATAAGATTGTAAAAAAAACCGGACAAGTGAGAGTCGGCCTCACCCACTGAGGGTTCTGTACATAGGTACATCTATATTTTTTTATATTTACAAATGTACATATTTTCAGATTTTTCCCCGTACTTGTAATATAAGACATTATTACTTGGCAAATTTCATAGTTTTAGAATCTAAGGTATAGATTCACTAACATAAACAAGCTTTCAAATAAATACCATATTTATTTACCATAAAATTTGTATTCCTAACCATTCAATATACTTTTCACATCACCAAATCGAAAAAGGGCTTTTTCTTCCCTACTAGGAGGGATCAAAGTAACACTTTTCTGTTCTAGGACACTATTTTTTCATTTTTTTGCGTCTTATTTTTTTAGCTTAAATAATATTTTTAAACATTATAATTACCTCTTAGGTGATGTGAAATAGTTATTTGTTATACAAGGGTGCAAAGTTGTATTTTACCCGCGAGTGTGGAATTGAAACACGAGCAAGCGAAAGGATTCTATAGTTGAACCACGAGCGAAGCGAGTGGTTCTAAAATAGAATCCTGAGCGTAGCAAGTGTTTCAACACACGAGAAGTAAAATACATTTGCACCCGTGTGTAACACAAAACTTTTCACCTCACTATAGCGAGGAAAGTGCAACATCCACAGGCGTTAGATCATCTTCATCACTGAAATCACTCATTTTTTACGATATTATAACAAAAAATTATGGAAATTCTGTATTTTTACGTGAGAAGTTTTTAAGTAAAAAAATTGTTGACAATGTTGACATTTCTGACGTATGAAATGTTAATGATGCGTTTTGAAATTGCATCGACTCAACTTGTGCGTTCAGAATTATATTTAACATTATTATTAAAAAACAAACGTTTCTTATGGAACTTTAAGGTTTATGACATAAAATCATTAAATAAAGCTAAATTTGGTATTTTTTATTAGATTCTCAAACCATTTGTTTAATGATAATTAATATCAAATGAATCATTATTATGAGCGTTTTACGTTTTGTTATCTGTCAAGCTACTTAAAACATGCTCCATCCAAGGTCAAATTACTTTCCCCACTAGTGGATAAAATGCGTTTTTCCCCGCTTGTTTTAAAGGATAAAAGACAACTTTCCGAGCTAGTGAGGAGAAAAGCAATATGTGTCACATGGTAGCAAAATTATTTCCATCTTGGGCGTAAAACACTTGAATCCCTCAATACGCTCAGGATTCTACTTTAGAATCCCTCGCTACTCTCGGGATTCTATTATAGAATCCTGAGCGTAGTGAGGGATTAAATTGTACGCCCTCGCCCGTAAATATGTCACTTTGCTCCCTTGTGACACAATCTACTATTTTCGTCAATAGTCGAAAGAAAATAAATACTAAATTAAAATTCAAATAATTTATTTCAGAATAAAAATTCCATATACAATTACATTTAAAATAAAATGACTGATATTAAATTAAAATTAAATATGTTAGTAATAATAGGTAATACTTAAGAAAGTATGTTAGTACACAGGAAATAATTTATTAATAAAATACATTAAAATTAGAATTTTTATAAAATAAATTAAAATATAATTACAATTTTGATAAATAAATCCATTTACAATTTAAAAATTATTTCCCTACTAGGGTATGGAGTTAAATCCATCGCCACTAAGGATCCCGATTAAATATTTTATTCAGAAACTATACTCCAACCAACTAATTTTTGTTTATAAATAGGTTCAGTTTATTTTAATTTGAAATGTTCCAGTCTGTGTCCCGCTGCCATAAATATATTTTCGACTGTACACGGATTACCTGAAATAGAAAAAAAACCGATAAAAAATTGTTTTTTTATTTTATTTTTATTTCGTAAATCGTCGTAAACTAGTGATTTGTTATGGACATTTTCATAGTCAAATTACGCGTCAAACAATCTACCATTTCGTGGTCTTTGTTAAATACCTGGTAAGGTGGACGAATTCTTAGGCTAGGTAGTCCTAGGTACCAGCTTAGTTACCAACCGTGTTGGTAAAATTAACACCAAAGAGTGTAGATGAAAATGTTAGATGACAAACAGAGTTACCACAATTTGTACGGTTCCGCGTAGATACACAAAATTGACCATTTCGTATATATACCTACAAACATGGCCATGTAGTTTAAGGCTATTAAAAAGGGTTTACATGACAAGTTCTTGGATACCACAAATAGTTTTTATGCATTTCTTTTGCGCCTTAAATACATATTATTTATTGGTAGAATTACTCCAAAAAAGGATACCATACCAGAAATTTGAAGTGACCTAAGCAAGATAAGCCGTTAAAAGTGACGATATGTTCGCGATTTTTTAGTAGGAGTACGTATAGATGCTCCTTATTTTTAGGGTTCCGTACCAGAAGGGTAAAAACGGGACCCTATTACTAAGACTCCGCTGTCCCGGTCCGTCTGTCTGTCTTTCTGTCTGCCTGTCTGTCTGTCTGTCTGTCCGTCTGTCACCAGGCTGTATCCCATAAACCGTGATAGCTAGACAGTTGAAATTTTTACAGATTTTGTATTTCTGTTGCCGCAATAACAACAAATACTAAAAACAGAATAAAATAAGTATTTAAGTGGGGCTCCCATACAACAAACGTGATTTTTTTGCCGTTTTTTGCGTAATGGTACGGAACCCTTCGTGCGCGAATCCGACTCGCACTTGGCCGGTTTTTTAAACTACATATATTATTGTCTATTATTAAATCGTATTTTAATCATACCTACGTCCACCCATTGGTCCTGATAGCCTGCTTCCAGCCGAGCAGCGCGTACGCAGTCCCGTAGAGCGTGCGTCACAACCACCGCCAGGCATAACGCTGGTTCGCCCGTCGCTAAAATAACGCAAAAATGCATTTTGATTAGCTTATACGGTTTGGCTTTAAGTAGACTCTGACCATTATAAGTTTGCAATGACTTGATGTAAACCAGAGACGCTCTCCATGTGGATTTTGGTACATTGACCATAAAAAAGGAGACATATATGTAATATCAAAGAGGATATAATATTATAGAGCGGTACTGTCATAGTAAACTTTGTAACCACAGTAAATTCACTGCCATCTATCGACACACTTTAAAACTAAAAATGAAGATTTATAAAAATATGATAAAATGTATTTAAATATGGATAAATGATTTTTTTTATTTATTTATTATTTTGAGCCATGTTCTTTCACTGATATGCGTTAAAATTGTTAAATAACAAACTAAACCGTCAACGCCCTCTATACGAGAGTAGGCCAAAGGTAGTAGCGACATTTGATCGAAAATAAAATTTTCGTGATTTTCGAGGCACGTCTTTTCCTTAGACTGTATCCATCTATTACGGAGTTATATTTATCTTTGGTAACATAAAAAATACCTTTAGACTGCAAAACGCCAAACTCGTTTCTAGAGTCCCTCTTAAAGTATATTCTCATGTCAGCGGGAATATCTTTGATGCCCGGTGGCTTGTATGTCCACGTGCGATCTGTCAGAATCTCTCCGGTGTCCTTATCGTAGACTAGCTTCTCTGATGTCCAGTAACCCAGGCCCATGACGAAGGCACCTTCAATCTGACAAAATTTTGTTTTATTAAATACTAGCGACCCGCCCCGGCGACATAAAGCGACAATCTGGTACCTTTTGACTAAAAACGACACATATATGGAATTTAAACATGCGTCAATTCTGAGAATTAAAACTAAATCCATTATCACTACATAGTATTAAACAAAGATTTAGAGAGACTATATTGCAAGAATTATCATCGTAACGCTTTTTAACGTTGAAACAAGATTGTGTATGTATTACCTGTGCCACATCAATTTCTGGGCTTAAACTTCTCCCCGTATCTTCCAGAATATCTACTCTCCTCACATCATGATTTCCCGTCAGTAAATCAACTTCCACTTCTAAAGCGCAGGTTGCATAAACATTATAAGGTTTTACACCATCGTTGAAAGAAAACATGTAAGATGCTTGCAAATCAAGACCGGCTCCATATGCTTGCTTAATCAGATCCTCCCAAGAATATTTCTCCATTTTATCCTTGATTGGTTTAAGTCTTTCCATTAAAATATCACAAGCTTTTTTCGTAGCAAAGGCGACGCATTCACTACCAATGCTGCCACCTGTAACAATGCTATTTGGAGATGTAAAACTTGTGCTAGGTTTTACACTGATTTTTTCAAGAGGAACGCCAAGCGCGTACGCACACACTTGGGCTGCCTTTGTATTCAGTCCTTGTCCCATTTCTATACCTCCGTGCAGTACAACAACTGATCCATCTCCATGATAAATAGAAACAATTGAATTGTAATTTCCAAGGTAAAATATCCCAACAGACAACGGCAGCATGTTCAATGCCCTTTTCCTCCATCTATTTTCTTTATTAAACTTCTTGATATCTTCTTGTCGTTGCTTGAAATTGGAGTCTTTCCCTAATTGATCTATCATTTCTGGGATTGGATTTTCTTTTGCCATATTTAGTAGTCTCACATGAAGAGGATCTTTGTTTAAATTGTAAGCTATTCTTTCCATTATATGCTCTATTATCGCCACACCTTCGGTTGTACCTGTAAATTCATCAACTTAATTATCTTGGACGAAAGTCTTTTTTTGTAATAGAAAAAAAACGAGTAGGTTTCGTAAACCATTAAGCTTCCTGATAATTGTATCTAGGAGTATTGAAAAAGCTTTCTTAAATATCGACATGTTACCAGGGGCTCTGCACCATGTATTCGATGGGGTGTCTGTTGCAACACTGTTTGCTTCAATCCACCAACTTTTAATATCATAGCAATTCCGCATATGCTCGGCTGTTAGCGGCGCGATAACTTCGTTGAAAACGTGTCCGCAGTCTTGGTAGAAAGTTAGCTTAAGATACTGTATAGTGCCTTCTTTGTCGACACCTGCCTAAAAAGAAAATATTACTGACTATTGAGTCACATAATAGTTACACTACATTGTAAAAGAACACGTGGCAGACTTATTGTTTTTTAATTGTTTTTCTTTTAGTTACATCTTATTTTTATGTAAGTAAGTAAGTAAGTAAGTAAGTAAGTATTTATTTGCAAAGAATAAGTAGGTACAATAGTGTCTTAGGTGGTAAGTGACAATTGGTTGCTTATTCTGCTATTTGTACTATACAGGTTGTACTAGCATGCAAAAATCTTAAAACTAGAAACTACTACAAATCTGGCTGTATATCTTGAGAAAGGAAATCTTTTACATTGTAATAGCTTTTATCAGTCAATAGCTTCATCAATTTATTTCTAAATCTATGTACAGGTAGTTCTCTTATAGTTTTAGGTAGTTTGTTAAAAAGTTTCATGCTCATAACAAAGCAGTGATTAGTGTATAATGCTGTCCTGGGAACACAGTCATGAACCAGCCTTCCAGGATCCCGTTGATTTCTAGTAGAGGCGCTTTCAGCTGTAGTAAATAAATACATATGCCTCTTTACAAACATGCAGATTTCCAAAATGTATAAGCATGGTAGCGGTAAAATCCTAAGTTTTTTGAACGATGGTTTGCATGTCTTGTAGGGGGCTAAATTACAAATAGCACGTATACATTTTTTCTGTGCTACGAATGGAATATTAAAGTCTGTGCAATTTCCCCACAAAATGAGCCCATATCTTAACACTGAACTAATATATCCATGATACGCGGCTAATGCTGTATGTAAACCTGATGAGCGTCTTAACTTACGTAGTACATAAACAAATCTATTTAGTTTAGAACGGATCTTTCCTATTTGTGCTTGCCAATCCAAATGTTTATCTAAAACTATCCCTAAAAAACTTACACTTTCCATTTCTTGAATTGTCTCATTTTTGTAATGTATATTGATCCTAACATTTTCGCCAAGTTTGGTGTTAAATTGTATGTAATTGGTTTTACTAATATTAATTTGCAAATTATGTAATTCCAGCCATTTTATAACATTTCTCAATGTCTCATTGACTTTACATTCATGTTCTTCGATATTTTCATTCTTTTTTGATGTAACAATAAAGGATACGTCATCAGCAAACATAACAGATTTATATGGAATTATATCCGGTAACTCATTTATATAAGCAATAAATAATAAAGGCCCAAGCACACTACCTTGCGGTACACCAAAGTCGTTACATTTTAGCTCCGATCTGAAGCCGGTTTCTACATTAAAGTCGTTGAGTTTAACAATTTCTACACATTGTTTACGATTTTCTAAGTAGGTTTTTAACCAGTTTAGTGCAAGACCTCTTATACCATAATTTTCTAGTTTGTCTAAGAGTAACGAATGGTCTACAAAGTCAAAAGCTTTTGACATATCTAGAAAAATAGCTGTAGTATGTTGCTTTTCGTCTATGCATTTAACGATGTGGTGAATTAAGTTGAAACCAGCTAGTGTCGTGGATTTATGTTTTTGAAAGCCATTTTGCTCTAGTTTTATTATCTCAAATTTATTTAAGAAGCTACTTAATCTTTTATGCATGCATTTTTCAAAAATTTTTGCAAATATTGGAATTAGAGTAATGGGCCGGTAGTTTCCCATATCCTTTTTATCTTTTTTTTAAACAGGGGCTTTACTATAGAAAATTTGAGTAATTCTGGAAATGTGCCGCTTTCGAATGAAAAATTAACTAGATGTGTGATAATTGCACTAAGTTGAGATTTACATTGCTTAATGACGTTAGTGCAAATACCGTCAATTCCTACTGCATGCGAATTATTTAATGAAGTAATGACACTCATTATTTCTCTTTCTGAATATGGAATTAAAAACATGCTATTATAATTATAATTTGAAGTATTAGGAGACTCTCTATTCCTTTGGTTATATAGTTTCTTGTCTTTAGCGTTCGATAATCCAATAAAATAGTTATTAAAACATGAAGCTATTTCTTGAGGTTCTATAATTTCTTTATCGTTTAGACATATTTTTTCTATATACTGTTGAATATTTTTGTTTTCTGTTTCTTTTTTTATTATATCCCATGAGGCTTTACATTTATTTTTACTATTAGCTATGAACTTACTGTTACTGATTTTTTGCGCTTTATTTATACATTTCTTAAGTAGTTTTGTGTATGTGTAATATTCACTTTTCCTTTGTTCAGTTTTTCCCTCTTTGTAGTATTGGTATCTAAGTGACCTTTTAGTTTTACAACTTATTTTGATACCATTTGTTATCCACTTTGGTTTCTTAAGAAGTCCACACGTGACTTTTAGGCGTTGAAACGGAAAACAAAGATTATAATAAAGTAAAAGTATTTCATGAAATTTATTGAATGCTCTATTGAAATCTGCTTCCATATATACTTCCGAAAAGGAGAGTTTAGATAAGCATTCTTGAAACTTTTTGATATTATCTGGGCAGTAGTCCCGTTTCAGCTTATAGTAGTGTGTGTTGTCAAATAATTCACAATTTGTATTAATGCTTAGCATCTGAGCGGTATCATGGTCAGAGAGACCAAGAGGCAACACGTCTGCTGATGCATTTTGTATGTTACTTAAAATATGGTCAATGCAAGTTTTGTCTCTAGTCGGTTTATTAATGTGTAGTTTTAAGTTATAATTATTTGCAATATCTATTAAATCTCTGCTGGTTTTATTTAATACTAGTGTGTTGATGTTAAAATCACCGGCTATGGCAATTTGACAAGATTTTTGATTAAGTTTATGTAACAGAATATCTAATTTATTAATGAAATAGTTCGGTGGCGAATTTGGTGTTCTGTAAAGACAAACGACTACAAGATCATACTTGGGAATTATTATACCACAGCATTCAAAAAGTTTTTCTACTGCGAGCTTCTTTACACAATCCAACTCATTGTATTTTTTTTTTTTGTAATTTTAAAATGTAATTTTCATATGGGTGTGCGTGTTATTTTATTGCATGTAAAAATCGTCGTAATTTACTAATGAACTAGGTTTTTTAAGAGTCCAGAAGAACATTCCAGTCCATTTTGAATTTTACAAAAAAGGGATAGAAGTTAAAGTTTTCCTTCTATACTGCCTGAATAGAAACGAACGAGATACGAAACGAGAACCTTAAAGAATGACCAAAACAATACCTAAATAAATAAATAAACACTATTAATCCTGTAGCTGTTCTCTTCATATTTCTACAAGTATGTAAGTAAAACAATTTGATTTGTAATACTTTGTTTAAACAATTACAACTATTATTTTCATTTAATACCTACCTCAAAGTTACACGACGTAGGTAAGCGTTTGCCTATTGATTTCATATTGGTCTGAAGTGGCAAGATGAACCGGCATGGCGTGCCTTGAAGGTGAGTCACCAAGGCAGCCGCACAGGCGATTTGAGTCGCACGGGTTATCTTCGCACCGTACGCACCGCCTACGCGTCGGACGACGACGTTAATGCTGAAAATTAAGCTGACGATCAAAAATGATAACAGAGACAGAGAAAATAAACACAATAAAGCGACGACGAATTTGTAACAATAACAACGAAACTGTAATTAATATCGTAATCGTTTCAATTTGTTTTGATTGAATTATAGGGAAAATCACAATCCTAAATTCTCCCTTCTACTATCAATTATGATACAATAAACATCCTTAGTAAAATAAATCATGAATACAAAAATATAGTGGAAAATTTACCTATTCACAGGTACCTTCAAACATTGCGCTATAGCTACATTTGTCAGATCAAGCCACTGTGTCGCCGCGTAAATCTCCATACCATCTTCCGTAGGTTTGGCGACAGTAGTGTGTGTTTCCATATGGTAGTGGTACTGGCTTTCCATCCTATATTCTCCTTGAATTATACTCCTTACATTCTTACCGGTTTCTGAAGGTTCTATAGTCCTATTAACAACAACTCTTGTACTTTTTTCTGGCGATTTTAAAACATCGTCTATTGTTAACAATAGTTTTCCGTTATTTACAAATGAATAGTTTATTTTTACTGCTTTGGCTGCTTTCTGGGCAGTTTTTTCTCTGTCAGCTACAATTATACCTGCTGGTTGCCCATAAAATTGTACTTTACTAGAGCAAAGGATTTCTTCTTCTGCTGTTATAAATGGCATGTTAGATGGAGTGAAAGTGTTATCTCCTGGTATATCTTTTGCTGAATAAAATGCCACCACGCCAGGGATTTTCTGAAAATTTAAAAGATTAAAATATAAATGAATAAATGGACATGAAATAATTCAAGTATAAACAATTCAGTAAATTTCACGGCGGAGTTGTGAGTATGCAGCTTGAAAATTTGGCACAGCTTTTAGATGAAACGATTGCGGCCAAAAAATGTTGTAGCTCTAAAATCATTTTCATAATTACATAAATAACTTACAAGTGCCGTAGTAGCATCAAAACTTTCAATAACACTTCCCGCTACAACATCTGCTGTGACGAAAGCCGCAAAAACCTCGTTCTGCTGCCTCGGTAGATCATTAGCAAAGACCGCCTCCCCACTACATTGAACTAGCGCTTCTAATTTCGGCACTGGTTGGTTCAGTGGCCACACGCTCTTGTCCGTGTCAAATATTTGATTTCCTTCGGATATCATTCTCTTCATGGTTTGTCCTCCTGATAGATATCTCGGATCTACTTTGCCTTCCGGACACATACTTAAAATGGCCTGGAAGTTATTTGGTATTAAAATAAATTTAAGTACCTAGTCTTACTATTTTCAACGCTTTTTTTTATTGGCTATTAAATTATTTATTTAATAATTGACAGTCGAAGTTCAATGTTACCTTGTAATATAATGCAACAGCCAACATTCTTCTAAAAGCAGAAGATGGTTCTGGTAGCGCTTCCTCAGGTATTATCTCATCAAACAAAGTTTTTACCGCTAACTGTAGTGTATCATTATTATAAAGGTCTTTACCAACCAACACTGTTTCAGTTTTGGAAGCATGTATAAATGTTGGTGAAATACTACCGTATACTATTGTGACCTTTTCCAAAAGTTGTGAATTTTGACGAAATCTAAATAAAAACCCAGCATTGACTATTGCGTGTGCGTTTTGTGAACGGGGCATGATCTGAGGAAGAAAAAACATTTTACTATTTTAACGACCTAATTTGATTTGAATATTTTATTTATTGATGAAAGTACCTTGTAGGTTTTCACATTGCAGCAGTGCGATAATGGAGGTAAAATAACATTCAATAAAACTTTGCCTTTCATGTCAATATTGAGAAAATCTGGCAGACTCATTACTGTTTTTTTGTTTATAGATTCAGCTGAAAATCAAACAATAAGCCTATAATATATAATAATTAACATTTGTTGTCTTAAAGACCATGAAATTAGCAAACATTTTGGCGATGTTCACAAAGCGTTTTGCGGGTTTCAAGAAAACTTGAGACAATGTTTTGCTCATTGCAGAAGCCACAGGCAGAATAATGTTTTTAATTAATATAAATAATAAACACTCACCGACAGTAACCATGCCGCCAACCGTTTCGAACAGCAAAAACAGATCTGATTGGAATACGTTATTTGCATGCTTCAGGCATAAATTTCCACCAATAGTTCCAATCTAGAAAGTAACTTGAAATTAACATCACTGCCCATAATGCCCATGCTTAATATAGGTCAACAAAATACAAAATTACGTAATCATTAAGCAATCACTTACATTGGTCAATCGAAAAATGATTTTAAGTTTATATGTTAAAAAAGAGGAAAAATCCACAAGTGCTAATTATTAGGGTGACGAAGACAACCAAAACTTACTAATTGCAAAAAATAAATAAACAATAATCAACTTTTTTTTATTACTAGTAAGGATCAAGTAGGGATCTGAACTTATGAAAGTACATAATGAGTGAATTTTGGTTGTCATCTGAGGAAATTTACGCTACAATTTTTTGTGATATGTGACAAAATTATTGAGCAATAAGTTAAAAAGAACCAGATAAAATGAAAAATAAAGTACCATATTGCTAGTACATTTTTCTCTCTTTATTCTGAAATGACAACTGATATGCATGTTGATTACCGTGATATATCATTTTTCACTATTAATTTGAAGTCTACTGGCTGAAATAAGGAAGCAACTATTTAAACATGTACTTACGTTTCGTACTGGAATATGCGCCACAAGATCCATATGGTCAAATAGCTGCTTCAGATATGAAAAGTCTTCATTTTCGCTACTCATTGTTAAAAATAGGTCCATCATCTCTGCCAACGGCATTCCAGCACCAATAATTAGATTCACGTCTACAATGTGCCCTTTTAGTTCAACCACGTTGAAAATGTCTATTATGTTTTTTGGGTAATCGGTTACGTGGTAAACACCTGAAAATATACCATAAGATGAAAATTGGGGTCGGTGTTGTTCTTGCCATATACTTGGTTTGTATTTGTTGTGGAGTATTACAGGAGTAGAAATTAAAAACGGCTTTCTATCTTAGCACACGTGTAATGTCTAATGTGACACATACAAGAGAGGAATAAAAAGTAAAAAAGCGCCTGCAAGTTTAGCATGGTAAATACATCTAATAGATTTCTTGCTTAAATTTAAACAGTATTTAATAATTGATAGTTTTAGTGATAGTATGGCATTGGATTGAAGTGAGAGGTTACAAGTATATTTTGGGATCAGTCATTGTAACTGTTATTAGATTGCGTAAGACTTGCTACTTTATCCAAAGTTATCAAATTACAATTAATATCTAGCTTACCTTGTCCAGTATTACCAGCTATCAGTTTATAATCCCCACTCTCATTCATGCTTTTAAAAACATCATCCAATTTATATACCTTTGACCACTTATGGTTTGTCGAATCTATTGTTAGCATCTTATTATCAATTTTGCCTACTTCGCACCAGTCTTCTTTCTTTTCTACCTTCTTATTAATTTCACTGATATGTTTCTTCTTATGTGGACATTGTTTAGCACAAGTGACCCCACACGATTTTAGTATAGCGAGGTCTTCCAAATCGCATACCTTGTTGAGTAATCTTTCGTCGGCGTCTTTTGCAAATGATTTAAAAGCGTCTGCAATAGGTCTATAACCTGTACATCTACAGATATTGGCAGCAAACGAGTTTTCTATGTCCTTCATAGTTAGATCGTTATTTTTTGATTCTACTAAGCTGAAATAAATTAGGTATAAGAAATATTTAGTGCATTGAGAACGACCGAACTACTGTAGTTTAGATTATAGTAAAAAAAAACCGATGCAGTATTTTTCACCATAATCGTTGTCCTCTTTGGGATGTACGAATAAAATTAGAAGTATTCTAAGAAATATAGAAGAACTTGTCATCTATTTACATCTATCTGCTTCCGGTCTGATTATTTCGAGTTATATGCAATTTGTATGAAGATAAAGAAGAAGGAAGATGAAGATTCATCGAAATTCCTTTAATAGCGCTCCAAAGGTATCGAATCTTATTTATCTCTGTCTAAACAGGCTTACCTGGTGTGTTTCTCAGTCGGTTTTCTGAAGAAAACACATTCTTCAGGAATTGTGGCCATAGAAAAAAAATAGAATTTTGTATGTTTTACATTTATTTTGATAAAACTTACCTGTACATACTCATGACCCAACCGGGAGAGCAGTAGCCACACTGAGTGCCATTAAACTTGGCCAGTCTGCTCTGAATGTCGTGGTAGCCCACGGTCCTGTTGCCGATGCCCTCCACTGTGGTTACTTCCCAACCGTGACATGACAAGACGGACACGAGACACTGGAACATAAAAACGTTGGTAAGGGAATGGTTTTGAAAATAATACATGTTATAGAATATGAGTTTATATATAAAATACCCAAAATTGGTGCGAGTTTATTTCGAAAATAAAAAAATATATATATATTGAAATATTAAAAGTGTAAATTTTACTACTTATAAGGATATTTGGAACTCCTTTTTTTTAATAGTACATCTACATTACTTACATAATGTGTATAAGTTACAAAAAAATCGGTTCAGTAGTTTAAATAGAAAAAAAATTAAAACCAATTTTCTTTTATTTTTATTTTTTTTTAAACCTGCAGCATTTTAGGGTTAATATTTGGTGAAATATCATCTTACATCAGATCTGAGCTAATAAATTGGCAAAACGGCAATGAATTTGGCTTCTGCGGCCGATGCCCCATACAAACACGGCAATACCCTTTGGAAATAGTTATTTGTGCAACAAGAGAGGAAAATTGGTTTTTCTTGCGAGTGTTTATTTTGAGTCCCGAGAAAGAGAAAGATTCTAAGTTAGTATCTTAAGCGTAGCGAGGGACTCAAAAACACGAGATGTAAAATAACTTTGCTCTCGTGTTGCACATATAATTTTTCACCTCAGTAGTGAGAACATATTAGAGGTTAAAATGTATTTCGAATTACACAGAATAATACAAAAAAAAATGTAATAGAAGTATGAACTAAATCAAAAAGCTACTTTGTTTCACTCCCTGGAGTGAGGAAAGTCGCACTTTCCTCACTCCAGGGAGTGACGAAAGTAGGCTTGTTCGAGCTGCTGAGGTGAAAATATAGTTTTTAGTCGAGGGAGACCCGATCGGTGAGCAAAGTCAGGAAAAATATCACAACTTTTTTTTCTTACAAAAGTGACACGTCCTATTGTCTACGCATAGATCTTACCGAGTTGACAGCAAACGTCCTCATCTCTTGCGTAGGCGGCGTAGCGGCGCGTACAGCGACCACGCAAGCACCGCAACCGCCTTCTTGACACATAGCTTTCGTGCCGCGGAGATCCGCCACATTTCGGATGTACTCGTTCAGGGACACGTCTGGGCCAAACTTGCCGTCCACTGTAAGGAAAAGGGTAAGCACGTTGACAGAAGATTGAACAGTCAATTTTGGATCCTTTATTATTTTTTATTCACATCGTTTTGAAAGGTAGAAACGTGTTATATTTATTGGCGTTTAGGAGCAATCATATGTTGAATAATTACGTAAAAAAACATTTAAAATCTAAAAAAACTATAAACACGCTGTTGTTCAGTGAACATATTCCTCATAACAACTATTTGAAGTCCAGTGGTAAAAGGTGGGAACAAAATTCCCAGTAGTTACCACTGGTAAAAGCTGGGAAAAAAACTCCCAGTAGTTACCACTGGTAACAACTTGGTGGTAACTAGAGGGAATAACCCAGGTGAACTCGTTGCGCGCTCGGCTCGCTTTCAACTGTACCGCAAATCGCCAGTGAAATAATACTAATAATGATAAGGAGATTAATGTCGTCTAAAAGCCTAACCTGAGACAGATTATAAGTACTTATCATGGAGACTATATAAAGGAGCCAAATCTCTATGTATGAAAAGTGTCCATCGAAAACAGTAATTAGGCGGCGCCACCATACACCGAAATACTACCAAAAACAACCTACGTAATTTGGTCGGGTTATTTGTTGCCTTATATGGTTCATGTTATACTCATGTCCCCGAGCCTGACTAGCGCCACCGGAGAGATTAGGAACTATTATTTAAAGCTGAAAGCGGTCACTTTTGCAACATTTCTGCCATAAGAGATTGGCATCCTTTCTATACCATCCATAGTACTTATTCATCAAATGTCACATTAATCGTCGGGGTACTGACCTTGATGTTTTTTCCCATTAATCGTGAACACGATTTGTGACATTTTCTTCAGTCACTTGACACTGGAGAACAAAGACACTTCTCTGTAAATCAAAATAATATAAAATGTTTTTTCTTAATTACTTTTATTTATTTTAATCTGGAGTATTACCTGAGTACGAAGACAACAAGTTTTATTAATATTTTCTTTGGTTACCGCGATAGTTACTCATGAAATAAAACTTTTGACGACCGGTCTGGCCTAGTTGGTAGTGACCCTGCCTGTGAAGCCGATGGTCCTGGGTTCGAATCCCGGTAAGGGCAATATTTGTGTGATGAGCACAGTTACTTGTTCCTGAGTCATGGGTGTTTTCTATGTATTTAAGTATTTATATATTATATATGTCGTTGTCTGAGTATCCATAACACAAGCCTCCTTAGCCTTACCGTGGGACTTAGTCAATCTGTGTAAGAATGTCCTATAATATAAAAAAAAAAACTATGAAAACGGATTATTGACATGACAAGTTTTATTAAGTACAGAGTTGATTACCTTAACACTGTATTTATTGGTAAGGAATTTTAAAGGTTGGGAATCCGGAAGTCGGTTAATATAAACTTTTGCAGAATTTGATTTTAGATACCGCCAAAGACACTTTCATTTAGTGTCCAAATTAGATGGATATAAATTATAGCGTTTATTGAAAAAAAATGAAAACGAAAATTTTGGTAACAAAATTTTAAAACAAATTTTGTTACCAATATTTTTGTTTTCATTTTCGGATAACGTTGACACAATCATGTTGAATTTAATAACAATATGTAGTTAAATCTATAGAAATTATAAAAAAAATATACGTTCTCGAAGTTACAAAATTTAGGTTTTTTTTTATAATCAAAAAATAGTACCATTCAATTTTGTCAATTTTATTAAATATTATGTAGAGCAACTATATACAACGCAATATTTCACCGTCAAAATGGACATTTTCTTGTTTTCCATACTTCAGTTTAAGCATGACGTCACGTACAATTTAATAAGAGGTGTTTCATGCATAGAGTACGATTGTGGGTAAATCAACTTTTAGAAAACTCAATTTCGTGTCTCTAGACTCCCTAACAAAGGAAAAACGATTTTCCAAAAACCATGTTGATTTTTTTACTTTTTCGTTCACACCGGCATTATTAGATCCATAAGTATTAATTTAACAAATTAAAATTAACAACTTGATCAAATAAAAATTTTCATTTTGTACGGTAACGCGTAATGCAGCAGAAAAAAGTTTTCTCCCATACAAAAATCAGGGACACCATTTTTGTATTTTTCTGCTGCGTTACCGTACAAAATTTCACTTTTATCTGATAAAGTTGTTAATTTTAATGTGTTAATTAAGCACTTATGTATCTAATAATGCTCTTGTAAACAAAAAAGTAAAATATCAACAAGATTTTTGAAAAATTGATTTATCTTTGCTTATTTTGGAGTCAAAAACACGAAATCAGTGTTCTAAAAGTTGATTCAGGGTAAGACTTTGACTGTAACTTCTGACTGATGTATTGCTTCAATGAAAATAAGTCCTTGATTCTCAAACCAAACCGGATCGACCATTAATAAAAACTTGTCATCTAGCCCATTCATAGCCTAAAAATTTACAACTATAGTTTATATAATTTATATCACACGCAGACTATTATTTTTTGCAAAAGAATTCTGTTCAGGCATAATAAAACATGTCTATCGGCTACATAATTCAAATGACGCGGGAAAACGCCGCCCTTGCGCCGATCGCGCGACAGTCACGCCACTCTCCGGTGAGCTCCGCCCGTGGCTAAAGAGGGAATCAAGCCGCAAGAGAAAACAAAATACGGGCGGCACGTTTTTGCTGTCGCGCTGTAATAAAAACTGTTTTATTGTGAAAATGCTGTACATTTGACCTGTGGCGGTTCTGTGTTTGTGTAAAAGGTGTTAAGGAACTCGGAACATTAAATTTAAGAACCAACGAGAGCGGGGGCTCTGCCCCATGCCCCATTGAAGCCGGCTTCGAGGCGGTTAGCAACAGGTAATTACCGTGTTATTTGTTTGTGTAGTTGATGATGTGTATTTGCCTGAACATGGGGTTTATGATAGTATAGTTATTAACAAATTCCCGAGTGTTCATAAAAAATGATAATTAAAAAATGGGAGAGTTACCAACTTATCCAAGAAAATTTAAAAAGTTTAAACCGACGAAGTAAGTTGAACTTGACATGAAGAAATTAAATTTAAAAACTATGTAATGTTCATAATATTGTCTTCGGTTACCGCGATAGTTTTTTTTTTTATTTTTTTTTTATCGCGTATATATATATCTTTACTTGAAAATAATTGTAGTGTATAACTAGCCTTATGAACCGATTTTACATGTACAACCAGCCTTAAAGTTTGTAGTCTATGATTGTTCATTATTTTAATATGTGGGTATTTTTGCACTTTGTAATTTTTCCTCAGTCACCCGTTGACCACGAACGCTGTAAAGGGTTCGAAACGTCGGGATGTATTATAAATTCAATATACGCGATATAATCCGTTTTCATAGTTTTATTTCATATGTAATGTTCAATCAGTTTGTTATAAAAACTAACCCGAAAACTATCTGTAATGTTGAATTGGTTAAATAATTTTATTTTAATTTAAAAGTAACATACCTGTATCTTTACAGCTGCCGTGTCGTGTGAAAGTAAAAGGCGCTGTCTAATGTAAGTAAATCTATGATCAGTATCTGCATGTTATTTTCAATTGAAAAATAATAATTATATTGGCAGTCGATAATGTATCTTGTCTATAAAATTGTCAACAAGTCCATATAAGAAGACAGACAGTAAGCTAGTGAAAAAATAGTCCACCGCTTCGCTTTTTATTAGTCATGGCATGTAATAGCCGCTATTAGACGTTTTCCGTTTAACCATTGTTAGTGTTCCGTGCAAAACTTTGTTTTGACAAACGGAACACTTATGGGATCACTTCGGTATTGCAAATCAGTTAAATGCGTTTTTCTCAGAGACCGTTTGACGTAGATACCTAAAATTTGAAATAGTTATAGCAATTACCACCACTAATATTGTAAATAAGTGAAAACAGCTTATTTCTTATTTTAGGGGGAAGTTTAGGGGGTTGAGAGGGATAACCAGATTTTTTATTTCATTTGTAAGAATCGTGTGTGGTACCATTAGAAAGCTAGCAAAAAATTGAGTCGATAGACTGATTTTGACTTCATTTTAGACTGCAGTAGTTTCGATAAAAAATGCATTTAAAGTTGCAAGTTTTCATACAAAAATATTCGCCACTGTCCTGGGGTTTTTCGCAAAAACTATAGCTAACTGGCAGCTAACCAGACAATAACCAACTAAAACGAGCATGAAGACGACGGGAAAATTATCAGGATAACGTAACCTTTACTAGTTTTTTGACTGCAGCCTGATCTTAGGTTACTTAGGGAATCAGTACTTGCTAATTCTGTACTTTACAATGGTTGACCTATTACCTTAAAAAACACCCTTATTCGAATAGAAATAAGTTTAAATTTGGAACGGGATTTTTCACATATTTAAGTCATTCAATAAATTTGTCTGTGGAATTTATATGTGCATAAAGTTACTAAATCGTAGATTGTGTTCGTGTTGATGATTTCAAATTTTTAATGGGACTGACAGTTCAGTATCTGATTAGTCAAATTATACTGTCGAGTTAAGTAAACCTGGATAAGGGTTGTGTGATGGACAGATATGATTTAGGAACCTAATACATAGAACCATTTGTGACGCCCGTATGGTACGGTTGAAGGGTAAAATTTATAAAACGATCATAAGACCTGTCGTCATGTATGGATCAGAGTGTTGGGCCCTAAAGGTGACGGATGAAAAGAGATTGCATGTAGCGGAGGTGAGAATGTTAAGGTGGATGTGTGGCGTGACGAGAATGGATAGGATAAGGAATGAGTATATAAGAGGAAGCCTGAAAGTTGCACCCATAACAGAAAAAGTAAGGGCAAATCGCCTAGCATGGTACGGGCATGTGATGCGGAGGGATGAAAGTCATGTGACGAGAAAGGTATTAAGAATGAATGTGGAGGGAGGAACGAGGAGAGGAAAACCGAGGAAAAGGTGGACTGTGTGAAAGATGTTATGAAACTAACGCAAGTGAATGATGAGATGACGGGTGACAGAGAGGTATGGAAGAAAAAGACATGCTGCGCCGACCCCAAGTGAATGGGACAAGGGCAAACGAATGATGACATATTACAAATTAATGGTTATTTATACAATATGGTACAACACAGGTTCATGGCAATAATGTATGTAAATAAATAAATAATTATTTCAAATTGATTGCAGTTAAAACTAGTTTTTACTTTTCGGGAAAACGCATTTTCACTAGGTGAAACTAGTTTTCACTGTAGGTATTCTGCCAGAGTTAAAGGATAGGTGCGACGATGAGCAAAGCGAGAAGGCGTATGTTAGGCTAACCGTGACCAGCATAATTTAATACAGAAACGGGATTTAATGGAATGCACTTACTTTTATCATTTTGGCCTGACGTTTTGAACGTCACATTACGTCCGCGGCTACAGGCAAACTCAAATCAATATAGATAAAATGTATTTTTTCTTATTGTTACTTTCACATACCTCTTATTAAAAATTTCGGTAAAGGGATATTTTGTACGAAACGAACTTAAGAGACAAAAACTGACTTTTCATTTTCAGTCGTGTCTAGTCTATATTTCTATAAGTTTCACATACCTACAACATATATATAGTCCTCCTCATCGGTTTCGATGACGGCGACCTCAGCAATTATGGATTACGCCTATTATGGGCTCGAATGTGGCTGGCCAGGCCGAACTTGGTCTACGAAGTTGTCATTTTTATTGTCAACTTTGACGTATATTGTGTTTATTTTGGTGTTTGGTACCTAAATAAAGATATAAAGAGAGATTTTATGCTACTGGACGTGAGATATAAGAGGGACAGTCGGTGTCTACGACACGGATATCAAATGACGCCTCCCTCTGTGCATCCTATTAGACGCCGCGGCAGCAGAGATCGCCGCGAAGTCCACCGTCGCCTTCGGTAATGATGGGTTCTTTGACCACGTTCCCCCAGATTATATTATATTATTATAAGAGTTAGGGGCGAAAACCAGGTTTCATACAATTTTTGAAAAACTCCTATAAGCTATGATTAAAATATATCAAGTTGTGTAAAAATATTTTCCATTATGTCAATATCTAGGGAGGAAAGTGAGAACCATGGATGTAATTTTACCTACGTCTATGGTGAGAACTACGTTTGTGCGGAGAATCGATTGTCCCCTATCCTCTTAATGTATGCTAGAGACCTCATACTATTGTCACTGTGACAAGGTACAAAATGGGTCATAAATTAAACCTGTTCGAAATACCTTAAGCAATGATAAAAGCTTTATCTATTTAATAAGCTTTATCATTTCATAGTGTTTGAAATATGCCTAAACTTTAATGCGTCATAACGATGCGTACAGTCACCTGCAATAATATGTTGCTCTTCAAATGCCGGAAAAATATGAGATACGCTCAGGCTCTACAAATAAGACCATGTCAGATATTTTTGCGGCCTTCGAAGAGTAACAAATTATTGTAGATCACTACGATAGTAGATAGTAGTAGTAGTAGATAGATTACCTACTCACGGAACACTTTGCTGCCGCAGTTGTGACTGTGGGCTTGGCCTAATTCTTTTTTGTACGTGGTCTATCGTTTAGCGATGGTATTATTTTTGTAAACGGTATTCTAATGTACCATTAATCATTATATTATTATGAGCATACACTGTAATTTAGTGCCCAGTACAGCTACCACCAGTTTGGCACTAAGAAAGGCTATGCTTGCCGCAAAACTAAGTGGCGATTCAGGTCATAATGTCATCTCTCACTCTTGGTTGGTCTTAACAAGGGTAAAGGAGATATCATTATGATCTCAGTCGACAATTTGTAGGGTAAACTAGCATTATTTGGTGACACGCCTAATTCAGTGATACAAGTTTTGAAGCATGACACCCAGGGAACCTAGTGAATTAGGGCCTTTTAAATGGGCCTCACGGCAAAGCCGCCGAAGCCGTGAAGCCGTGAGGTCCCATAATTCACTAGCTTTCCTGGGTGTCATGCTTCAAAACTTGTATCACCGAATTAGGCGTGTCATGGTGTCATAATGCGAGTTTACAGTAAGTGAATGTCCTTAGTGTGTGTAAACTCATCTCCTGCTCACTTATTTTTGTTTGCTTTCCAAATAATTGAAATAAAATAAAGACAGTTTTGTGGCAAGTATAGTGTGAACATAAGTTTTACTCTCTCACCTCGCTCGTACTGGCGTATTAGTGCGAGCAAGATGTATATAGAAAGTAAATTACTTAGACGTTGACTGATATAGCGGAAGGAACAGCCTCTCACGTGGTGCTGGAGTGCAGCGGAGTGGCCCCATACAGGGCAAAACATCTCGGATCCCCGAGAGACCTCCCCGAGGTCCTACTCAACATCAAAGGTTTGATAGGTTTCCTCGAGGAGCTGGGCTGGCAGGACTAGCCCACCCCCATGTCACGCAAAATAGGCGCCAGTCGTCGAGTTGCGGAAAATCGCCCGAACTACAATACAATACAATACAATAGCGGAAAGAATAAAATAAAACTATGAAAACTGATTATATCGCGTATATTGAATTTATAATACATCCCGACGTTTCGAACTCTTTATAGCGTTCGTGGTCAACGGGTGACGGGTGGAATAGTAAACATTAACGCCACGAAGCTATTTCGTAATCAATCAATCAATTTAATTTAATTCAGACATAAATATCCATGAGATTGTTAGTAATTTACACATTTACAAGACTTTAAATACACTGCCACATTATTTATTAACCTACCTAATGGCAAAAAATATACTTACCGTTATAACAGTTACCTATATAAATAATTATGCCGTACAATTAATGAAAATGAGGCGACAAAGCTTTTATTGTATAAGGTGCTGAAAATGGACAGCAGCTTTACAAATGTTAGTTTAACTCTAATATTAAGTAAGGTGTGGATGGCTTTGAAGCCTGTTTACTAATCAATATGAAACGTGACTGGAAGCAAGGACATAATAAAAGAGTCAGCCATAATATTTATCAGTACGGTTTTTACTCACTATTAATATTTTGAAATATGTCTCACGATAGTTTAAGTGCGATGAGAGTCAGCTATACTTATAGTTTGGACTAGGACTGACTCATCTCATAGACAATCATACTCTCTTTGTCTTACGCTAGTATTATTACCCAAAGGGATGACTAGAGTTTTCCTGGTTCTTACTGACTGACCAGTTACGTTTGACTGACAAATTTGGTTATAAATTATAACTATTTTCTTTAAATCGCAGTGTTGAAACCTTTAAAACAGTCTTGTTGAACCTAGCGTTATCCCGGCCTAGCGTCAGGGTCCGCTTTCCTACTCAATCTTCTCCACTTTGCCCGGTCTTCGGCATCCTCAGGTGTGAGATTGTCTCTTCCGTGTCCGCCATCACGACGTCGCAGCGTTTCTTATAGGCCTACCGCGGCCGCGTGATCTAGGGTCTTAACAGTAAACCAAAAAATTACTTTAACATCTTGGCAAGCGCTTTCGTCTTTTATTTTGTATTGTCTATCATGACTTCTACAAGTAGTCGTCATAACGTGAATTGCACAATAACTTCAAACATTTCATTAAATTAATACAGAAGGCATTGTTTTCTAACGCGCAATAGACAATGTGTCACATCAGGCTGAAAGGGCCTTAAATGATATCTGATATTTGATAATCAGCCTTATTTTCAATAGCTCTAAAGTTGATAATCTTTTGAAATTATGAGCCATAATTATTAGTGGTTGTATGCACGGGATGTGCATTAAATTATACATTGCAGTTGTGAATTATGTTATCACAGATAATGCCATATTTGCTCGTATGTAAAATGAGTGCGCTAAGTGACTACATTTATGCAATGAGCAGATTGGTTCAGTGATTTCAGTGATTGGTTTAAGCAAAGATAGATATAACTTCATAATAGATGGATACAGTCTAAGGAAAAAACGTGCCTCGAAAATCACGAAAATTTAATTCTCGATCAGATGGCGCCACTAGCTTTGGCCTACTCTCGTATAGAGGGCGTTGGCGATTTCGTTTGTTATTTATATCAGTGAAAGAACCTGGGTCAAAATTATATAAAAATAAAAAATGCAAATAAAAAAATCATTTATCCATATTTAAATACATTTTAACGTATATTTATAAATCTTTATGTTTAAGGTGACATTCGGGTGTCAACTGCAACTGCATGTTTTTTAGGGTTCCGTACCTTAAAAGGAAAAAAACGGAACCCTTATAGGACTGCATATTATGTAAAATTATTTTCCATAATGTCAATATCCAGAGAGAAAAATGGGGACTACGTTTGTATGAAGCCACCGTCCCTTTTCCTCTTAAAATAATTTGATATGAATCAAATTATCCCACAACCAACTGAATTGTAGTGATAATCATGTTAAAGTGATCTCGACAATTCGAAATTTCCGGTGATTTATGTCGTACTAATGACCATTATTACCTTAATATTACCTTCGTTTAATCAGCGTACAATGCAGGTTTTTTGGCAAACATAAAA
Organism: Cydia strobilella; assembly: GCF_947568885.1. Lineage (NCBI taxonomy): Eukaryota > Metazoa > Arthropoda > Insecta > Lepidoptera > Tortricidae > Cydia > Cydia strobilella. The sequence continues at coordinate 15,728,428 of NC_086055.1, forward strand.
TTCATATTTATTTATAATTTAATTCATATTACATTTAAATTTATATTCTCAAGGTAGGTACCTCGTTTTGTAATTTGTTTTATATTAAACAGCTGGTCGGAGGAGGCACTATATCGGGAGTCGTGGAAGACAAGGGGGGAGGCCTTTGCCCAGCAGTGGGACACCATAATAGGCTAGAAAAAAATAATTAAACAGCTATGTCATTAAAATACTGAATGAGGAAAATATTATACTTAGAGGAAACAAGCTGGGCATATTTGTATGCAGGGGTGCTACGCCAGTAGTTTTACTGAATGTACCTGTTGCACAAAATACTTAGTATTGCAACTAGTACCTATTCTAGATAACATAAGACTAGAAGAGTATATTATAATCAGAGATTCTTCACGATAAATAAGTTTTTGCCAAAAAGATCATTTGTGATACAAGCTTTTATCACTGACTGTATAGGTACTTTCCTTTCCACAGGCAACTAATACTCATAGAGACAATTTGAACCACCCCAAACACAATTAGTTTGCGTTGTTTTATCACAGAGTTCCCATGGCCACCTCCTGTCTCCATCATCAGATCAGCTCGATGTCATCATAATAATTACATTGTCATCCGATGTGCATATGTGTGCAAAATTTCAGTTCGATCGGAAATCAGGATGTGGGTCAAATTTAGCTTCCAATATTTGACCCACACTAACAAAATAACATACATACTAACAGCCGGGCTAGCACATGATTGACGCGTCCCTCTTTAATTCATACAGTTAGTAAAAGACGGGTAGTCTATCTCGCGGCGAGATACTGTTGCCTCAATCATGTGCTCGCGGCCAAGTTAAATAAAAGTTTGTAAAAAGTGTACTGAACCATATGAGTAGGTAATACGTTTCAAGTGGTTACACAACAGTGGGCCAAGAATCCAAGATGGCAGACAATGGGAACTAGTTTCCCGGGATCGTTAATGACGTGTAAGAAGCCTTCGACGATTGCAGTATTCATATTGCTTACCGCGCTTAGGCCTCATGCACAGATAATTATGTCTGCCTACCTAATGCTACTGACAGGCGTGTCTCACTCCGCGATTTCGTCGCGTGGCTGCAAGTACCTGCGGCCGCCTCAATTTTAAGGTTTTGCCATAGTAATTGCCGCACACCGCTATGGAACGGACGCCTGCACGCGCTTGCGCCGCCTTGCGCGTAGTAGTCGCGTTTTGTTAGGGAGTGAATCTTCTGTACCTAGTACTATTATATATTCTGTGCTACTGAGGGGGTTAACGCAAAATAGGGTTGTTGACACATGTTGAATTTTATAGCTAAATCTAGTTAAATCGATAGAAAATGAGCAATTTATAACAATCAATTGGAAACTTAAAAAATATATTGGAATAAATTATTACCTCAGTTTTAAAAAATGGGACATTTCATTCTCAAAACTACCTGATCGACTGTTACATGTTAATAAAAAATTGTCTAATACCCTATGACCGCTTCTCTATACAAACGTAGTCCTCATTTTCCTCTTTGGATTATGACATTTTTTTTTAATACCACGACGGTGGCAAACAAGCATACGGCCCGCCTGATGGTAAGCAGTCACCCAGCCCCTCGAGAAAACCTCGGCAGGGAGCTCATTCCACAGCCGAAGCGTCCGCGGGAGGAATTATGGAAAGTATTTTTATACAATTTGATGTATATTAAACATATATAGTAAGTAAGTAAACATATTATCATATTAAGAGCCTTGTCACACTGACGATTTGCGGAAGAGTTGACAGCAAGGCGAGCGCGCAATAAATTTTCAGCAAATTTGCTTATTTTAACTATTAAACTCCCGTGTGTTAGCATTTCATAGTCACAATTAATTATTAAAATACTTATGTATTTTAAATTTCTGTATATTTTGATAAACAGTTTATCAAAATATATTCATTTAATAAATAACGGAAGTATTTGACATTTCGAGCTGGCTCCCGATTGGTCGCACCATTTTAAATCGTCGCTTCCTGTGAGGCAAGATGGCGGCAACTGGCACTACGATTGGGAGGCAGAACGAGTGAGGCTACGAAAGAGTGCAGATCGAGTTGTCATATTAATAGCCAAACGTTATGATTTGATCCTTTATTCTTTCAAATTCTATAGGTATCTGTAAAATCATTAAATAAGTATATTTATTTATTTATTTAATCTTTATTGCACAAAAGAAAACCTTACAGTACAAAAGGCGGACTTAATGCCATAAGGCATTCTCTACCAGTCAACCTTAAGGCTAAGCAGAGAAATTGTGGGCGGTGCTACAAATACAACAGCAAAAATAAAATAAAAATAACATATAATCACATATATACAAATATATTATACATATATACTATATATAATATATATATAAATAACGACGAGACTCATTATGAAACTAATAAAAATACACTAAGAAACTTTCTTTCCGCTAGCATAGAAAGCACGTAAGGATTTATATTGTGTATAATCAACCGGAATTTGTAAAGAGAAATAATTGTTTTGTTTTTATGATGTTAAATTACTTGATTATGTCGGAGTGTACGTGAATACAAAGCTTGCTGGATTATCGGATTGTTTTATTGATCTGACCTTCACACGTGAGACTCAAACATATTAAAATTATTTAACATGTCGAGCTATTCGATTCAATAATACGTGAGTGACCCGTTTTTAATAATTTTAATAAATTTGCTTATATTTATTCAAAATTCCCAGTATCACAATACGCAGCGAATTCGTTGTACATGCATATGTGCCTAAAAATCGATTGGAATTACACACATGAAGAGGGCTTAAACATGCAGCCGTATTCGTAACTATGCAACTTGATTTACTCCTAACGTGGTAAGTATGTACAATAGGGATGTTGACTATTAGAACTGTTTTCATTTTTTATAGATACACGTAATTATTGCAAAAAAAAAAAATTTTTAATTTTTATTTATGTAGGTGACCGGTGATTACGTGATGATTTCTATAAGAAACTAAGTATCGGATGCCCTGGCCCGGACTCGGACCGTTCTGATGTGTCATCTTATAAATAGCATGTACATGTATTTCCAACTTGTAGCCCTTTTTACGAGGTGAAATTATACGTCAAATATTAAAATATGTTGTTACCAACCACAATTTAATACAGATGCGAAAAAAAAATTAATGAATAAAAAATCTAAATAACCTAATTTCGCCACCCGTCCTACTCATTTTTAGGGTTCCGTACCCAAAGGGCCGCTTCTCCATACTAACGTAGTCCCCATTTTTCTCTCTGCATATTGACATTATGGGAAATATTTATACATAATTTGATGTATATTTACCACAGCTACGATTGACTTTTTTAGATTTTTTGATTATTGTAAAAATTTGATGATGTTGATTTCATACAATATTTAAATGCTCCTTACTTTTATAATAATTAAAAATTCAAAAATCAAACGTAGGGGCATTGTGTCAAAATATTTTCAATAATGCTAATATCCAGAGAGGAAAATGAGGACTACCTTTGTATGAAAAGGCGATTTGAGGCGAAGGTACGAAAAGGGTCCTCCACTTCTACTTCACATATAAGATACTTTTGACGCGCAGACTGATCCGTCTGTTGTCTGTACGTACGCTTCGATAAGAATAGGGAAAGTGGTAAATTAATTCCTCTTGTCCTAACAAGGGTTAACACAAATATTTACGTGATTGAAATACGATTGGTTTGACATACAAATTGCGATAACGAAGTGTTTTAGGTTATGTTATGTAAATGCAGTGTCAATATTTGAAGCTCATTACACCAAAGTTTGGGAACAGGTGGTCGTTCACACACTACAACCGATAGTAAGGAAAAACGTAGGCTACCTTCATAGCTTTTGATGAGGTTGTAATATAGTTTTCAATATCACCTAGTATTAGCACAATGTCAAAACTTCAGCGTAGGAAGATGTTAATTAAAAATTGGAATTGTCTCAACTGACTCCGCAAGACAGGCCTAGCTTAGTGTGGAGATCATAGGTTAATAAAACAATGTATAATTTTTTGGTAAATAAACTATTTTTATTTTTTATTTTTATTTTTTTTATATACAATGTATACAATCTGTTTGAGCACAATTACCCAGTGGGAAGCTAAGTTGGCAACGATTTTTATAGCCCAGACGGTGCAAGTGTTATTTTAAATGTCAAACTTCTGTGAGGGAGGCTGGTGTCGATTTTAGTCGCAAAAATGTAAAATTGATAGATTTAGTAGTAGTAGTAGTAAACTCTTTATTGTACAAATATACATATATTATTAAAAATTACATGGTACAAATAATAAGATGTACAAAGGCGAACTTATCCCTCGCTTATCTTTTTTCTTATTAATTCGGTGAAATTGTACACCTTTTGTTATCTAATTGAAATAACAAGTACTGGTTTCTATTAGCACGTCTTCTTATCTTGCCTTTTATCAGATAATTTTTTTGAAAACAGACTCACTAAATAAGTAATGTTTTTTTTTTCTGAAGGACGTTTAGGTAAACGCGCGTAAAGCACTGATTTTTCCGCTCTTATTTGTAAATTTCGTAAAGTTTGGACTGCTAAAAATGGTAAATTTGTATTACATATATTCTGTACTTGACCTTTATCAGATTACATTTTTGTTATATGACTTAGAGTTCGAGGAAATGAAAGTTAAACGAATTCAATTTTCTCCAGAAATTACTTTAAAACAAGTGACAATTTCTCTGAAAATCGACTTAATTTCAACGTAATTTTGATACTCAACAATCTACAACATTTGCTGAAACTATTCTTTTACATCAATTTGTATAATTTACCACCATTATTTTTTGATGAATTTTTAAAAACTGCCCCTTCTGTTCATATATTACCAGTGACGCACGCTCGCGACCTCATTATTAAAAGGCAAGATGATAAGACGTGCTAATAGAAACCAATACTTGTTATTTAGATATTACGTAACAAAACGTGTATAATTTCAACGACTAAATCTATTAATTTTACATTTTTGCTCCAAAATCGACACCGGCCTCTTAAATAACACTAATTGCAACTCCTTATTCTTCTTCCTCGCGTTATCCCGGCATTTTGCCACGACTCATGGGAGCCTGGGGTCCGCTTGACCACTAATTCCAAGAATTGTTTTTTTTTTACGAAAGCGACTGCCATCTGACTTTCCAATCCAGAGGGGAAACTAGGCCTTATTAGGATTGCTTGGTCTAAATCTAGGTACAATACAAACACTATTAAAAGTAGTGTAAAAATATTTCTTTCAACTTACTTTTCTTTTTTTACTTTGTATATATATCATGCGAGAACTAGTTTCATTTATCAGGCTCTTTGTTCACTGGGGGCCTTGTTTACCCTGGGTCGGAGAAAGGGCTGCCATTTCGATATTCTGGTGTTTAGTGGCCATACAGATGATTCGCGGAACTACACATTCATTTACATTTATTCATTTGCATTTTACTGACTAAATTGATTAAGTAACAGCCGTGTTGAGGTTCAGAAAAGATCCTTTAAGTAAAATAATCACTTAACTTGTAAGTCCTAATAATGACAAGTAAGTACCTACATAATACATATAAAATCTGCTTTATTCAATCCCATTTGTTAAATTAAATAGTAGGTTAATACGAATTTATATAAGTATTGCACATTTTAAAATTAATTTTATTATCGTCCTAGTATTCATTAATATATCTATTGATTGACTTAAAGCTAAGTATGTATACGTAAAGTATAAATAAAAACAATTTCGAAACGAGTTTTTCTTCCTACTTGTTTTCTAAGCACTGAAGCAATAAATGTCTGGACCTTTTCTGTTCGACTTTTCATAGAAATCGTTCTAATAATGTGTTCTCCAAAGAGAAACCACTACGTTTAAGTGTTCTCCTTACTACTGGTGACCATGTACATTTTACACAATTTTCCCGTAAATTTTTCATATTAAAGCAGTTTCTGACACCGTATTTTTCTGTTGTATGTTTTATAAGAGCTGAGAAAAATACATATACATTATACAATAACAGAAGTGGTAAGTAAGTCTGTTTAAGGGCATAGTCGGTATATTCAGATTATGGGTGAATTGCGGACACTTACGTCATCATTGAATAAATCCAAAAGTATGAGTAGTGATACTAGTGATTCATCTGTTTTTGTCTTAAATAAAACTTTGGTTACCAGTCTTTAAAACCACCATCAGTAATTATTAGTAACTAATCAACAAGTATATTTAAAAAAAAAATACAAAACCCTTTTTGTCCGCAATTTACCATCGCCCGTGGGGTAAATACGGACAACAGCGTTGGCCTGGGGTATTAAAATATGCTCTTGCCCCATACCGGTTTATAAAGCTAATATCTATTCAAGAACACTCTCTGGGATGATACTTACGACCCTTTTACTTCTAACTTTTTAATTTTCTCTCACTCTTCTTCCACTCTTTCACACTCCCTGCTCCGTTACGCACTCCTTCATATACGTGGAGGAGGACGTAAGGCGACAATAAAGCGTGTATAACAATTTAAAAGCTCTAAAGACCACGCGAACGAAGTTGACAGGCACAGTTGGTTCAAAATGTATATGTAAATTACATGAAACCTCGCGAAAATTTTTGACGACGCCTAGCTTGACACAGTTATGCAGCCTCCCATGACAATGTACTTACGTCTAAGCGTCGTCAATGAATTCATTTATAATTTCTCCATGCAATTTCGCAGCTCACTGTACTTGGTCTGTAGCTCATTGCGATTATAATCACGAATACCCAGTAGGTCTGATGCAGGAGGAAACATTCACCGTAGCGTCCACACCGGACTGCATAACGGTACTCCGAGACGAACGCAACGATGAACCCCTGTGGCGGGAGACGCAGGTCGGCTGCAAGGTTCTACTGCTACTGCAGGAGATTCACAAGTTCAAGTAATTATAGTATTATAAGTACCCAGTAGGTCTGATGAAGGAAACATTCACCGTGGCATTCATAAACAGCCGTGGCCGATCTGGAAAGCCTTGAACCGATTATGCTCCCGGGTCGGCCGCAGCAAGGAGAACATGCTGAAGTGGGGCGCCCTAAGCGGCTCAGATACCCAATGCCCATGTGGGACGGCTCCACAAACGATAGAGCACATGATATCCTGTCCACCGTGCCTGCTTGCATTGCTTGTTTTCTGCACGTTTATTGTCAAACTTTCTTAATCTTACAGTCAGTTTCGATTTCTATGACACTTGAAATAGACGCCAATGAGTGACGCAAATATTAATAAAACAGTTTTCAGCAGTTAAGCATTGAGCAATAATCCCTAATCTGAACAGGAGCTTCTTAAGTGAAAACTTGCATAAGAATTTTTTCATGTAAGTTTCCAGAAATACTCGGAAATTTTGAGTAAGATCTTTGAGTTCTGCAACTTGCAAATTCTTCAGTGGTGTTGCTGACAGACCGAAACATGCAATACTTGTAAGCTCCTTGAAAACGACCAATGATGCTGATTTAAAAGGATTAAGTAGTTGCAGGGCCTTGTAAATTGTAAAATTAAACTGTATCCAAGATTGATAACCTGAATGATAACTAAAAGAAATCATTTAGATATCATTTTGATGTAAAAATATAAATTTAAATTTGCCTCCTAGTTGTGTCTAAAGTCCGTATAGCCCTCATGATACCCGACCTCCGGTAGAAGATGGCACTGGAAGAAGACGTAGTTGTGTGGTTTTTGCTCATGGGTTTGCTTTTTTTTTCAGCATTAGCTATACCGAGTGTCCTTACCACCACAACGAGAAGGGCTTGTATGTCAACATGGACATCATTGCCAAGCCTCGGTCCCTTTTGTCTATCCCCATGATTAACTGCACACCAATTGCGCCTGTAATGGTGTGGAAGTAAGTCCGATTATGGTGTGTCGTACGTAGGTATAGGTACTACGTTTGGTTTTTAGGGTTTCGTACCCAAAGGGTAAAAACAGGACCTTATTACTAAGACTCCGCTGTCCGTCTGTCTGTCTGTCACCAGGCTGTATCTCAAAAACCGTGATAGCTAGACAGTTGAAATTTTCACAGATGATGTATTTCTGTTGCCGCTATAACAACAAATACTAAAAAGTACGAAACCCTCGGTGCGCGAGTTCGACTCGCACTTGGCCAGTTTTTTTATTACCGATTTGTTAAAGATAGAGACAGTTTATTTTTCAAGTAGGGTTTTATTTACTTAGTGAATCTCCTATGAAAATAAAGCAAATATTTTAGACAGTTTATGATCAGTTATATTAGAAATTATGATCTTATAACCAGAATCGGTTAGAGGTAAAATGAAATTAAATAAATAGCTTCGAGAAAAGAGCTTGCTTTGTTTATCTTGCTCGACTTGGTGGGGGCTTATTTGGTCCTCATTTGCTAATGATAACCACGTCACCTTCTGCCACATTTTTAAGCTAGTTTCGGATGATATATCACACTAGAAAATATAACAACAAATCTTAACTAGCCCTGTTAGTCGGTATGTATACTATGTATTTAGTGTTGGTCAAATCTTGGAAGCTGAATTTGACCCACTTCCCGATTTCCGATTGAGCTGATTTTTTGCATACTATGTAAATCGGATGACAATGCAATGTTATGATGACAACGCATCTAACTGTGTTTGGGGTTGTTAGAATTATCTCGATGGTTACTATTTGCTTGTCAAAAGAAAAGTACAGTCAGCGATAAACGCTTGTATCAAAAATGTTTGGCAAAAAAATATTTGGGGCATTTTCTATGATAAGGGACCTTATTGTAGATGGCGCTTACGCCGCACAGCGTCGCGCGGCATTGTATTTATATCGGAGCATCGTTTATAATGGCGTAAGCGCCATCGACAATAAGGTCCCTTTTTATAGGAAATACCACATTTATTTGATATGTTCTTCCAGGTTCGGATACATCGTCCGTCACCCTGTCTCAGACATCAAGCACTTCTACAGCCTAGCATTCTCGACACCAGTGTGGAACTTTATAGCCGCCATGATTCTGCTGGTCTCCGTGCTGTTTTATATCCTCAACCGAGCTGAACAGAAGATATCAGGAGAAAACCTCAAGTGCTACTTTTGGAGTGAGCTGTTCGTTGCGTTTGGAATAATCTGTCAGCATTGTACGTGTTTTTGTAAATTTCAGACATACATACATACATACATATAATCACGCCTATTTTCCGGAGGGGTAGGCAGAGACCACGGATTTCCACTTGCTACGATCCTGACATGCCTCTATCGCTTCCTTCACTTTCATAACATTCCTCATATACGCTCGCCGGTTTAGGGTGCTCTCGACCTGCCCTTTCTTCAGGATTTCCCCGATCTGATCAGAGAAAGTCCGCCGAGGTCTGCCCCTTCCAACTCCCGTTTCTACCTCTCCCTTATACACTCTCTTTGTTAGCCTTCTTTCACTCATTCTTTCCACGTGTCCAAACCATCTCAACATACCTTTCTCAGTTTTTGTCACTACATCTTCGTTCAGTTCACACTTTTCCCTTATCACACTGTTCCTAATTCTATCTTGTAATCTCACACCACACACACTTCTCAACGCTCTCATTTCCACTGCATTCACTTGGCTCTGATGTAAATTTCAATTAGAAAATAATAAAACGGGCATTTTGAAAACTGAAATTAGACCTCGATTGATACTGTTATGAGATATTATCATGATAAGCTATCATCAAACTCTTAAATTCAATTCTTATGTTCAATCTTCAATCAAATATTTGTGAGCACCTTTGCCGCTCCGATTTATCTGATGGCGACTGTACGAAATTTGTAAAAAAAAACAGGTTACCCCTCTCAACCCCCTAAATTACCCCCTAAAGTAAGAAATAAGCGGTTTTGACTTATTTACAATATTAGTGGTGGTAATTGCTGTAACTGTTTCAAATTGTAGGTATCTATGTCAAACGGTCTCTGAGAAAAACGCATTTAACTGATTTGCAAGACCGAAGTGATCCCATATGTGTTCCGTTTGTCAAAACAAAGTTTTGCACGGAACACTAAAAATACATATTAAATCACATTTAGAAACGGGTCTATCGCGAATTTATTTTGTTACCTTTATTTACCGACGTTTCGATAAAAAGGTAACAAAATAACTTCGCGATAGATCCGTTTCTAAATGTGATTTAATATGTGTTCAAACCGCGAAAGTTTTAAATGTTATACACTAAAAATAGTTCTGTATTAGCATTCATAATGTTAAATACAAAATGGAGCCTAAATCTTTGGAAGATTTATTTTATTTTATTAGAAGACCAACAGCTTTTACAAACAGTATAAACTTATTACTAGGATACAATCACGAAGCCAATAATAGGTCTCCCTAACAGATACAAATGATAATACGGATTTGCTTAGGTACTAGGTAGGTGGGTATTACAAAATTATGTGATTCTGTGCCCGCGTGTGTGTGTATATGTGTGTGTGCGTGTGTGCGCGCATGTGTGGGTGTTTACTCCTCCATTTGATTTTATTAATTTTATTCGTAATCGCAATTTTAAACGATATTATCGACGTAACTTTTGTTCGGTTTTACAGCAAACGAAAAATTTATTTTCCAGACATTTCAATCAACCCAATGGAATTAACTTCGCGTCGCATCGCGTTCATAAGCTTCTTCATGTTTTCCTACATATTATATTCTTACTATACCTCTACCTTACTCTCCGACTTAGTGCATGACATAGACAACGAGATGGACTTGGAGACTTTAGGCGAGAGCTATGAACATGCCGTGTTGGATACCGTGGCTAGTATAATCAAGGTACGAATCGTGTGATAAGAGTATAAGTAGGTTCCCTCACCATTAGTCCATGGGCCAGCCAAGATATCAGTATTATTTGCTACCCCCAAATTATACTATTTTCCTAAATTTGGCTAGCTGGCCCATGGACTACATGAGTGTTATGTCAAAAAAAAAAAACGTGTTATGTCAACTCAAACCCAGTGCATCTCGCTTGCACCAGCGTCAGTACGCGGGAGATGTCGGTGTCAAACTCATGATAAGGATAAAGGAGTATTTTTATGGCGTTATTTAATAATTTGTCTTCATCTGTAATTTTGACTTATGTGTAAATATTGGTTTTGAGACTTACAGGCCGAATTAACAAATATATTCGACTGTAAATAAGGAAAGTGGTTATTGTAGAGAGTTTAAGATTAAATACAATTCTAAACTTCCTTTGTTTTTGTGGTCAGTAACATAAACGTGGTGGCCTAAAATAATATTTTTTTGATGAAGTTTTGAGATTTACACTGCATTTTTTTATATTACGTTAACAAAAATAGGTAGATTTTACTTGATAGGTGTTTGAGGTTGTTAGAATTATCTCGATGGATATTATTTACGTGTTGATAAGAAAGTACAGTCAGCGATAAAAGTTTGTATCAAAAATGAAATTAGTGACAATTTACTTTTTTCTTTCAGGTTCTCTCTGAGCATCTCCATATAAATAAAGTAAGTGAAATTCCTCAGCGCTGTTCCGGCTACATTCTAATAACATTAAAACGCACTATGTCTTGAGTAAACGATTTATTTTTGATACTGGATATACAACAATGCCGAGACATAGTATATACAAGTAGTTATAGACGCGCGACCGAGCGACCTGGGGTAAGAGAAAGAATATTCATATAAAATTTGGGTAGCATAGGATTTTTTCTCTTTCACTCTTACAAATTTCGGTATTTCGCCATCGCCTCCTACCTATGATGCCACCCGGTCGGTGATAAGAACAAAGCATGGCACTATCTTCTCTTTCTACTTATAAGAATTGCAATAAGACTATCTTTCTCTATCAAAGAGTGTCAGGCCCTTGGCCGAGACCGACGCTAATAGTACTACCCCGACGCTACTCGTTGTTGGCGGGAAGCCATCTTGACAGATCGCTCCGATGACAGCCGCGCTGTCAGTTAGGGCACGTTCAGAACCCCGCTAACAATTCTAATGGCATTTGATGGTCCGCTTTTGGCAATAATAATTCGAAAATTGGAGATAAAACAAATAGAGTTATACCAAGAAAAGTGCAGCGATTTTGATAGCACACGCAGTGCAAGTGTTATTTATACGTCATAATTTCATAGACGATTGACGTTTAAAATAACACTTGCACTGCATATGCTATCAAAATCGCTGCAGACTTTTCTTGGTCTAACTCTAACTATTAATTTCAGATGTCTTCTCAACGCCTGAGCTTTATCCATAATATATTGACCAACCATCGTGTAGTAAATATTAGCACAGGTCTCGCCGAGGTAAAGTCGGGTAAAACAGCTCTCCTATCCGACTATGTATCCTTACATTCCGCTGTGATACAGTGTAAGTATTAATAAATAAATAAACTCACATACATATACATACAAACATGAACGGTGAAAACATTACACTCTCTTTTGGGCAGTCATGTAATAATAAACTGAAATAGATGTCATATATTAAATAAAAAGTGACGAAGCCCTCCTGTGGTGAAGTCCGCGGATTCGAACCGGCGTCTTTAGCAATCCGGGCTAACCCCTTGAACCCCTAGGCCACCCCGCCGCGGCGGAACCGGTCCTAATCTCTCGACTACATGCCCATGCCATCTTACTAAGGCCAGGATTACACTTGTAAGTTTTACTTACGTAAGTAGAGACAAAGCTATTTGCTAGAATGAGATAACGATATTCATATCTCATTCTGTAGTATAGCTGTGTTCCTACTTACGTAAGTAAAACTTACAAGTGTAATCCTGGCCTAAGACTAGGCGACTTTGACCAACTCTAAGGGCGAGTACTACGCGCTTACACCTATACGATTTTCGTACGGAATTACGATATGGCGAGAGAGATTGGTGCTGCCATCTATACACAACTTTGAGAACAAATAATAAAATAATTTAATTTGTTCCCAAAGTTGTGTATTAATAAATAAATTAATAAAAATTGTACAATATTACACATATCAACTACGCCACTTGCGCCACTCCACTAACCCGGTGTGAACCGGGTAAACCTGGAATTACCATGGTTACCAGTACAATTTGACACTGCCCGGTTTAGTGGGATGGTGCAAATGGCGCTTAGTCAGATAGTAAGCTGAATAAGGCTTGTATTATAAGTAAGTAGTAGTAGTTTTCACTAAGGCGATACAGAAAACCTGTTTTAACGTGAGAAAACATGTTTTCATTACGGGTTTTTACGGTAACATTCACAGATAATTATAATTATTTTTTTCTTTATTTTTAAGCGTTCACCAAGTCTGAAGTATGTGATCTCATTAAAGTTGATATGTTTTCCAACGTCCTCAAATACCTTGCTACTTCCAAACAATTCAAATACATTGAGGAATTCAAAATCAGGTAAAGAAGTATTTCTCAACTGTTGTTTTTTTAATGGTGTATTTTTTTGCACACGATACGATTTTTTCTGTATAATTAGCGGACAAGTTGTTTTATAAAATTATTGAGTCTCAAGTTAAAATCTTTTGTACAGTCGCCATCAGATATATCGGAGCGGTCGAGGCTCTCACAAATATCTGAACACGCCTCTATTGTCAAGGCGTTGGAGTGCGTGTTCAGATATTTTTGAGCACCTTGGCCGCTTCGATATATCTGACGGCGACTGTACCAAGGCTTACATTATTGTTTTTGTATTGTGCCACTAACATAGTTATTAAGATACTCTGTAACTAACAAACTATGGATCAGCTCGGTCTGAAATAAATGATTTTATTTTATTATTTTATTATTATTATTATTATGTACTTAAATAAGACTATCGCGTATGTAGTTAAGCGTAAACGAATATCACCGGTTGAAACTATAATATCACATCGCGAGTGTTGTGTGGAAAAAAAATCCGAAAAACTCGCGCAGATAGAATAGATGTCGTTGTCAACTTTAGCCAGTTTATTTATCCGGGACCACGAAGACGTGTCGTATTCGAAACATCGGAGGTAATTTTAGTTTAATTACACGCAATTAAGTCCCGTTTAAGTAAATAATAATTTGCAATAATTGGGAAAGTTTAAATCAGTTTTATTTTTCAACAGCACACTGCGGGCCCGAGAAACCGGCGTGCTACAGAGATTACTCTCTCTAGAGAGAGTGTCTCCGCACACGTTCCAACATTTCAGTGAAACTTGCGTCAGCTCGCACTTCCAAGCGCACATTGGACTCGTCGGAAAACCGCTAATGTTACTGGCATTAGGATATGTGCTGTGCGGCTTCATATTGTTAGCTGAAAGAGTGCATTATAATAGGTATAAGGTTTGGCCGTATGTGAACTAGATATATTGTATGGCTCCTCTACACGATGGACCATCATACTGGCCCACTAAGATGTGCCCGCGTGTAGGGGTAGTGGTGTCGGATGGCTTATGGCACGGCGGGATGGCGATGGGATGGCCACGGTGTCGGTTTTTCGTCCGCACATCAAAGGTAGTGGGCAAGCGATGGTCCGTACGCATCTACACGTGGCTTATCATAGTGCGTGCTCTCAATAATCGCATGGCCATCTCGCTGGTCCAGCGTTTAGCCATCGTGTAGAGGAACCATGGCAATCTCGCTGGTCCCGCGCTGGGCCATCGTGTAGAGGAACCATGGCCATCTCGCTGGTCTCGCGCTGGGCCATAGTGTAGAGGAACCATGGCCATCTCGCTGGTCCCGCGCTGGGCCATCGTGTAGAGGAACCATGGCCATCTCGCTGGTCCAGCGCTTAGCCATCGTGTAGAGGAACCATGGCCATCTCGCTGGTCCAGCGCTTAGCCATTGTGTAGAGGAACCATGGCCATCTCGCTGGTCCAGCGCTTAGCCATCGTGTAGAGGAACCATGGCCATCTCGCTGGTCCAGCGCTTAGCCATTGTGTAGAGGAACCATGGCCATCTCGCTGGTCCCGCGCTGGGCCATCGTGTAGAGGAACCATGGCCATCTCGCTGGTCCCGCGCTGGGTCATCGTGTAGAGGAGCCATTAGCTGCGATCCCGCCATTACGTGCACACCAGCTCGTTCGTGGTGCGCGTGCCGCAGTTGCTGGTGTTGGAAACCATCGCGAGCGCGGATTTCTGGCCGAATGATGTGGTATTTCGGCGGTTCCGTGGGAACCTGTCAAATCCTACACCGGAACAGGTGACGCAGTCGCCTAAATGATTTTCAGTTTCTAAGATATAATTACTGTGTGTATGTGTCTGTAATCTATGGCCCTTAGTTGCCCAATAATAAATGTATGATTTGCCTTTATTGTGTATTTTTTCTAGTTAGCAATTTATTTTGTTTCTCTTTTAAATTTAGTATAAACGGTGGCAAAAAAATAAGTGCATTCCCGTTGCTAGCTTTTTTACTAGCTTTTTTACTTGCATTCTTTAATATAGGTACCTATATTAAAAATCGATTTTTTTTTGTTCCTATTACCTACATCCTGACAAAGTGCATGTTTTTATTAACATATATTCAATTTATTGTACAGCACAACAAAAATATGAACACCTACAAGTAAACGAGGGAAAAAACAACAAAACTTAGAAGGCTCCAACCTTAAATATACTCACAATTAAACATTTCCCAACAAGTTCAAACAGTTGAAGAGTTTATTTCTATTGTAAACATTCTCGGGAAGCTCTGCAGCGATCGGTAAAGTACGGCAAAGTATTTCTCAATGTTTACTGAAATATATCAACAATCAAGTTATACTGACTTTAACTTTAAGGCAGGGGTGCCCGACTTCTTCGCCATCATCAGAAGTCGGATAGCAGGTTTCTGGGAGAGATTGAGAAACTCAGACAATCTAATACTTAAGACCGTCTCCGAGAGCCTGTACAGCCCCATTTTTCGTAACTGGTCATCCGTTCACCATAGCGAGAACAAAAAGTAAAACATATACGTGACAGGTGACAGTAATCGTAAAATTAATATAGAATAAATATAAGACTACGGCGACTGAAGCAACTTAGTTTAAGTTAGATAATAACATTATAGCATAATTTTTTATATGGACTATTGTCTGAAATAAAGTGATTTTATTTTATTTATTTTTATTTATTTAACACGGAGCACGGCTTGAAGCCTGCTGTCATGTGTTGCAACCGTTTATTGCGACTGCTTCTTAAAGTTCACCATAGCCACCTCCATCTGCTGTCTCCATCATCAGATCAGCTCCAGCTCCATGTCATCATAATATTGCATTGTCATCCGACTTACATAATATATATGCAAAATTTCAGCTAATTCTGAAATAGGGAACTGGGTCAGATTTAGCTTCCAAGATTTGACCCACACTAACTAACTAACGCATACTAACAGGGCAAGTTAAATAAGTAAAAGCTTGTAAAAATAGCTGAACAAATGAAGCAAGTCTTTTATTTATGGGGGTTGCAAATTTCTTTGCAACTTTAAAATGTTGGGCAAAGTTTTGATTAGACATTTCCCTTAATAACCACCATTTAAACTGAAATAATATTGGGATTTCTATGGGGCAATTTTTTAGGGTTCCGTACCTCAAAAGGAAAAAACGGAACCCTTATAGGATCAGTCGTGCGTCTGTCTGTCTGTCCGTCTGTCACAGCCTATTTTCTCCGAAACTACTGGACCAATTAAGTAGAAATTTGGTGTACATATGTAAGTTTGTGACCCAAAGACGTACATGTAACGTAAACAAATGAATTTTAAACATGGGGGCCACTTTTGGGGGTAAATGAGAAAATTAAAAAATAAAGTTTTTCAAACTCGTGTTATATAAAGTTAAATGAAAGAGCTCATTGTAAGAACCTCAAATTTTTTTTTTAATAATTTAAGGATAAACAGGAAGTTATTCAAGAAAATAGGCAAAAAATGACCATTCCCCCTCTTTATCTCCGAAACTACTGGGTCTAAAATTTTGAAAAAAATACACAAAATAGATTACAGGAAAACCTATTAGAAATTACAGTCAAGCGTGAGTCGGACTTAATTACTTAGTTTTTGATCCGACCCCTACGGGTTTTTTAATGACATTTTACTCACGTTTCACATAAAAAACACATTGTTTAAATTGTGTAATGTACGGATCCCTTGGAACGCGAGTCCGACTCGCACTTGGCCGGTTTTTTACAAAGTGTCGAAACCGTCTTGCAAAGTTGGCCTAAGAAAATTTGTTGATGTATTGTAGAATTCTACTCAAACTCCAGTCAGTTTAAGGTTCAATTTGCATTGCACAAATAGTCGTGTGCTATAAAACGTGAGACATTTCAAAATGTTTTTCTCAAATGTGCCAAGTTTTTCGCAAGAACTTTTTTTGTGTGAAAAATTGAGGAAGCAATCGGGTTCATATTATAGTGGGTTTTTGTTTGGTTTACTTCGGCAGATTTATATAATACTTATTATATATTGAAAACAGATGATAAACACAATCAGCATCAATCAAACTGATGCTAACAGCCAAAGTGGCCAAAAACATCGTAACATATTCTTATTCCTACGCACTTATACTATGACAACACTTTTACTGTCCGTGCATTACATATGTGACAAGCACCGTCATACTACTCTTGAGACATTTCAAAATATTGTTCTCAACTGTGTCAAGTTTTTCGCAAAAACTGTTTGAAATTGAGAAAGCGGTTCATATTACTTATAGTAGTTTCTTTGCTTGGTTTACTTCGACAGACTAATATAATACTTTTTGTATATTGAAAACAGGGCGCGTAGCCAACGTGCCAATCGTTAACGCTCCGTAGAGTATCGTAGTCGTCTCTCTCTATCAATCTTCCCCACTAGTGCGACAGTGACAATTGCGTTTCGTTCGCTACGGAGCGTTATCGATTGCACGTTGGCTACGCACCCTCATGATAAATACAATCAGCATCAAACTGGTGCTTACAGCCAAAGTGGCCAAAAACATCGTAACTCGTAACACATTCTTATTCCTACGCACTTATAATATGACAACACTTTTACTGTCCGTGCATTACATATGACATGCACCGTCATACTACTCTGTCACGTCTACGTGACGTCAGAAATGGATGGCTATACATTTGTGCATTACCTGTAATGCACGGACGTATCGACCCATGTCTGTGAAAGCGAGGGGCAGTTGAAGTATTAAATGAGTGTTACAAAGCATTTGCTTTCCAAGCGCGTTACCACACAAGTAAGAAAGTCGTTATGAAGTTTGATTACGCACCTCACTTTCAACAAGTTCACTCAGGAAGTTATCAAGTTTTTCCCCGATGAACCGAGCGTGTGTTGACGCGCTGAAATATTCAAAGAATATGGCAACCAGGGCCAGCAACTATAGAATGGGTAATGCACGTTCATTATACCAAAGAGGATATAATAGGATAGAGCGATACTGTCATAGTAAATGTTGTAGCCATGGAGACTATATAAAGGAGCCAAATCTCTATGTATGAAAAGTGTCCATCAAAAAACAGTAATTAGGCGGCGCCACCATACACCGAAATACTACCAAAAACAACTTACGTAATTTGGTCGGGTTATTTGTTGCCTTATATTATGGTTCATGTTATACTCATGTCCCAGAGCCTAACTAGCGCCACCGGAGAGATTATTTAAAGCTGAAAGCGGTCACTTTTGCAACAATTCTGCCATAAGAGATTGGCATCCTTTCTATACCATCCATAGTTGTAGCCACAGTAAATTCACTGCCATCTATCGACATGAAAATTAAATGAGATCTAACACCGTAAGCCAAATTGAGCGTCTATAAATTTATCAATCAAGGTATAAAAAACTAGGCACTACATTAAATGTAAACAGCTCCACGTGTCATACATTTTGTACAAATCTAAAGCCTTTGGTAAATCGCTGTGGATTTGATACAATCTCATTGTGTTATACCGGAAACAAAACAGTATGCCGATGGCGAGATACTATTATGATCACATCGGCATGTGATTGGGGAACAGGGGAGTATGTGGAGTCGACTTCGCTTATAAAATATTTTGTAATTTAAAAGTTACGACTTGCTAGAAACCAAGACTCAAAGTTTAGTGCGCCATTAAGTAATTAAGTAAGTAAAAGTTACGTCAAAGCTATGGTGAATATGAAGGGCCTGCTAGTCTATACAGTAGAAACCCTGCCTTCCCAAGGAGGCCAAGAATTCGAATCTCGTCACAAATATTTGTTCTTGAATTATGGATGTTTCTTTACGTATTTAAATGCAATTTCGCAGCTCACTGCACCTACATATAAACCACATTGAGCTTAGCTTACCATGGGACGCGGTCAATTTGTGTCAGTCCCGTGATGTTTTACTATTGGTAGTCATATAAGAGAAATTCACACTTTATTTACTTCTTATAGCCCTTACAGGGTAGTTGACTGTCAAGTCAAGCCAGTTTATAATTTAATAATTTTTTAATATAGGTATACAGTCAACAACCCTATAGAATTTACATCAATTGTGCATTTTTTTTGTCTGTTGCTGTTAGTTTGTTTTTGTGATAAATGACTTTATTATTATTATTTACAATTTTATTTATTAATTCAAGGTGCATCGGTGCATTCATATGAATCATTCCCATCTGTCCCCGTCTCACGTATGACGGCGGTCACGTGGGAAGGGGAATTCAAGGCATATTCAAATTTACAAACTGATGTGATCTCATTTTGACATCACTTGCCCGTGAATCTTGATTGTTAGTTTGTTACATTATTTATTAGTAATTATTTTCCCGTTAATAACAAGTGAACCCACAACAAAGGCTTACATATCTGTACGATTTTAAATCGCATCATTAAATCCAAAATGCGCGAAAAGTTTTCAATACGGGATTAACATTCAACAGCGAAAAGTATTGCCAAACAAACCTTATAAAGCCATTGTATGTACCTTATACCATTCATTTAAAGTCTAATACCGCTCGAATCAAACGCATAAAGTGTAGATTATGGATCGTTCGAGATTACCAGTGAACTCTGACCCTGGATTTTTCCGGGAAATGCGCTTTCATGTTAAAAATCCTCTTAATTTCTCTAAAGCCTAGTTCGGACTACGTTAGTAATTTAGTCGAGTGGCGATATTTCGGTTAATAAAATCGATCAACTGACCAAAAATCGTTCGCACTGCAGACTGCAGAATTTAGTCGAGTAGCGAGTATATTTTAGTTACTAAACTTGTCTGAACACCAAAAGTTTAGTCGAGTAGATTAGTAATTGGTGGGGGGAGGCTTACTCGCCAGAAAAAATAGAATCCACTCGACTAATTCACTGACTAATCTACTCTACTCAAGGGCCTGACACTCTTTGATAGAGAAAGATAGTCTTATTGCGATTCCTATAAGAGGAAAGAGAAAATAGTGCCATGCTTTGTCCTTATCACCGACCGGGTTCTTTTTCATGGTCTGGTTATGGCGGCATAGGAAGGAGACGATGGCGAAATACCGAAATTTATAAGAGTGAAAGAGGAAAGGATTATGCTGACATACATTAACCTGTCAATACATGAATATGTCTTACTCTTACCCCTGGTCGCTCGGTTTCATGTCTATAACTACTATATAGGTACTATGTCTATGACTCTACTAAATTTTTGGTGTTCGGACACGTAATACTCGCCATTCGACTAAATTACTAACGTAGTCCGAACTAGGCTTAACGGCCAGTTACAAGTGTAACTATCTAAAATCGGATTATCTTTTTCCGTTCGAATTTCGAACTAGTTATGTTTCAATGGCGTTTTTTTTTTTTGAGTCTGCTCGTTAGCTGGCTTTATGCCGGTGGGACGGCTATTATATGGCTAGGCGATTATTAAAGGGTATTATTATGTGATGCTGATTAGTGCTGAGCGGTATGCGTGGTGAGTTTCACTTTTTAATATTAATATTATATTACGTACGTTTAATATTATTTGTTTTAGAAAAAAACAAACATGAACTAAACGCAATTTGCAGTTTGATGTGGAGTAGTTGCATAACTGTAGTTCTAAGTTTTTAGTAAGAATTATAGTTCTAGTGATGTAATTTTGAATGTAAAAACGTTATTGTTCTATTGGTAATATACCATAGCATTTCATATTTTTCTTCATCTAAACTTAAAGGAAATGAGTGAATTGACGCATTTTAACTAGGTGATGGAGTTTTAGATATAGTGTGTCAAAGGACTGTCTTATTTCAAACATAGACAGAGGGGTCGTCAATGCGTCAATTCGGCCAGGTCCTTTCTGGCGCAGGTACCTAATATGATATTAATGATTGCAGTGCAATACGCAGCTGTAATCTGCTGCCTCGTAGAGAGCGTGTTCGGCGTGACGTCACCCGACGCCGCCAAGTTCAGTCTCAGCTCACTATATGACGCGGCGTTGCCTGTACTGCACCCCATCATCGCCGCCGGTTCTGATCGATGTAAGTCATCGGCTTCACAGGTCGCGGGACCGGAGGGGGGCGGAAGTTTACCGTAGGCCGTTAGGTTGGCTAAAAAATAAGTGCATTCCCGTTGCGAGGGAAGTTTTGGGTTTATACTAAGCAACTTTAACTATGGGACCAACCACGAAATCGCGAAAAAAAAATTACCCTTCCATAGAAAATGGACCAGCCAAAATGTATGAAACAGATTTTTTTTGCGATTTCGGGGTTGGTCCCTTTGTAAAAGTTGCTCAGTATAACCCCAAAACCTCCCTGGCAACGGGAATGCACTTATTTTTAGCCACCGTGTATATTTTCAAATATGTATATAACGATTAACATCACTAATTCCTGTCAGGTGGCACATTGAAAAGTCTGCTCGGCATAACTTACGAGCAGATGCAAGAAAAGAACCGGACAAACTACCAAGAGATAACCATAGACCACATCACCAAAAACGGGAACATCAAATACAACATGACGGCTGCGAAAAGGCTTAGTAGGCTTATGTCCGATGCCGAAACGATAGTTGTACTTGTCCATGGTTTTCTGGAGAGCTCTGATGGATGGATGGTGAATGCTTTAGCTCCTGAGTATTTAAAGAAAGGGAGCTATAAGGTATTCGTATACTTAACAAAACTTCCGTGAGACAGCACAGACATATTAAATATATTAATAACGGGTCACTCACGTGGTTTAAGTCGAAAATGCTCGATGTTTCACTCCGTACCGAGGAGTATCATCAGGAGCTTGCATTGGTTTTTCGACTTAAAATACGTGAGTGACCCGTTATTAATATATTTAATATATTAGTATACTTAGTTTATATTGTGCTAGACACACGGGTGTTATAAAACATAATATTTCTACGCGGTTTTTAAAATTTTGTAATTTTGTAATTTGATATTTGTTTTCTGGAGATTGGTAATACATAGAATGTTTTTTTTTTATTATCTTAATTCACCGTTAGCATGTTAGATGACCAATTTAAATGAGCAATATTTTCATTGGTTTGTGTTTACTAAATAACCGCTTCGATTTGAGAGACAAAAAAATCTACTTATCTAAATCCACCTTTAAAAGTTTGCCTTAAAACAGTACTAAAATACACAACAACAACAAACAAAACGACAACGAAACTTGAAAATAGAGTACATAATTATACCATGTCACATATTGAGCAAAATTCGGCCAAAATTACGTGAGTGACCCGTTAGATAGAGTGTGGAAAAAATTCATGGGCCCGAGGGAAAGTAGGTACCTCTATACTTTAAGTTAGCTCATTTTACTTAAAGGCAAAACTGCATTCAAAGAATTTTTAATTTCGCTTCCCTCATCCGGGAATCGAATCGGCTAAAAATTCAAAAAATACTAAATACGCGATTTTATGGATATTTTGTACGACAGACGAGTGTAAGACCTAATGTTTCTTGAAGAAATTTTAACATTAACACACTAGTTGAATAAAACAGCAAAAGTTTTTTTTCTTCAGTCGGTTCGATTCCCAGGCGATACAAGTGAATTTCAAAAAAAGTCTGTGAATACAGACTTCTTTATTTAAAAAATAAATAAAAGAATGTTTCCTTTAAGTAAAGTGAGCTAACTTAAGGTTTTAAGGCACTTTCCCTCCAGGGCCCATACATTTTTTCCACATTATATATATATATTTACTATTTTTATATCTCATTGGAGTTTTATACTTAAATATGCTAGTTTCCTGTATAATGAAAGTACATTACACATTCTAGGTGTTAGCCCTTGATGGAAGAAGGGCGATATCTTATGAATATTTCAGTGCGTCAACACACGCTCGGTTCATCGGGGAAAAACTTGGCAACTTCCTAAGTGAGCTTGTTGAAGGCGAGTACTGTATTAAAACTTCTTAACTACTTTTACTTATGTAGAGTAAAGGATAACTCACGCTAGACCGGGCCGAGCCCGGGCCGAGGCGTCCGACATGTTTTCTATGACGGCTGATCGGTGATCACGTGGTGCTTTCCATAGAAAACGAAGCTCCTTAAGCTCTGGCCCGGCCCCGGCCCGGTCTATCGTGAGTCATCCATAACGCGCATAGAAAGCAAATGTTTTATAACACTCACAAGAATTGGGTACATGAGACTGTCATGTAACATACTTTATTCACATAACTTCCGCAGTATTGCAGCGCGACATTACTGCCAACTGCATTGCTGCAGTAATTGTCAGAATGTTGCTGCCCGGATTTTTGACATTTGCGGCAGAAATGCGTCTGAATCCGAACGGTACTTTTAGTCAACACAAACTGTACCTAGTGACAAATGGTCGCGGCCTACTTTATACTTGAAGATATACTCTAGAAACGCTCTAGAAGAAGGGCGATATCTTATGAATATTTCAGTGCGTCAACACACGCTCGGTTCATCGGGGAAAAACTTGGCAACTTCCTAAGTGAGCTTGTTGAAGGCGAGTACTGTATTAAAACTTCTTAACTACTTTTACTTATGTAGAGTAAAGGATAACTCACGCTAGACCGGGCCGAGCCCGGGCCGAGGCGTCCGACATGTTTTCTATGACGGCTGATCGGTGATCACGTGGTGCTTTCCATAGAAAACGAAGCTCCTTAAGCTCTGGCCCGGCCCCGGCCCGGTCTATCGTGAGTCATCCATAACGCGCATAGAAAGCAAATGTTTTATAACACTCACAAGAATTGGGTACATGAGACTGTCATGTAACATACTTTATTCACATAACTTCCGCAGTATTGCAGCGCGACATTACTGCCAACTGCATTGCTGCAGTAATTGTCAGAATGTTGCTGCCCGGATTTTTGACATTTGCGGCAGAAATGCGTCTGAATCCGAACGGTACTTTTAGTCAACACAAACTGTACCTAGTGACAAATGGTCGCGGCCTACTTTATACTTGAAGATATACTCTAGAAACGCTCATTCGTAACCTCAAACCTTTCAGGCGGCCAAGACCCTTCAAAACTGATCCTAATTGGCCACAGTCTCGGCGCCCACATCGCCGGCGTTGCCGGCAAGCGACTCCAACAGAACACCGGCCAGCAAGCGTCCCGTATAACGGGCCTGGATCCTGCGGGACCCTGCTTCAGTAAAGTTGACGCTGGCGCGCGGTTGGATCGCAGCGATGCCGCGTATGTCGACGTTGTGCACACGAATGCAGGCATGCTGGGGATTAAAGAGCCTGTAGGTAAACGATTCCTTCTATCCCTTTATTTATTTCCAAAACAACGCAAGCCAGTAAGCGTCCCGTATATCAGGCCTGGATCCTGCAGGGCCTTGCTTTAGTAATGTGAATGTGGGTGCGCCGTTGGACCGCTCGGACCGATCGGAAAAGTGCTGTAAAAGTGTAATTTTCACCATTACTCCCCAGGACATAAAGACTTCTATCCTAATGGCGGCATGACGCAGCCAGGCTGCTTATTAGCCACGTGTGATCACACCCGGGCTTGGGAACTCTTAGCTGAAGCCATTAATGCGCCAGATGTTTTCCCTGGTAAGTACCCTTTTCGTCATCATCATATATTTAAGAGTAAGACTCTTGTCGGTGGAGCAATTTCCATGTTTGGCAGTCCTCTGCCTTCTCTTTGACAGCCTGATACGACACGACGTTAAGTTTTTCCTTTATTTGATGCATGTACGCTCTCCTTGCTCTTCCCTTCTTCCTCTTTGCTTCTACTTTTCTTTTTGGGACGCCACGTGCGTCAACACTTTTGCTGCTTCGCATATTAGCCGCACCGTGCGTTCGGCGGGGGCAGCGGCTGAGCTAGCGGCGGCTCGGAAGCGGGAAAAGTATGCGGTGTTGGCGCACTACCTATTTGTCCCTCTTGCCGTGGAAACCACTGGCTGTTGGTGTGCTGAGGCCAAGACTTTTATTGGGGAGGTGGGCAGACGGTTGCGGGAGAGTGGTCATGACCCTCGCTCCGGGTCGTTCCTTTTGCAAAGGTTGTCCATCGCTGTTCAACGTGGCAACGCGGCGAGCGTGATGGGCTCCTTTGCATCTGGAGGGGCGCGGGGCGCATTTTGTGAATAGTTTTTGTGTTTGTTAGGTTCTAGTTTAGGTTAAGATCTTTGTAATGTTTTATTTTGTTTGACATGTGTGTTATAAATTGTTTTTCCATTTACATGTCAAGATACCTACCTAATGTTTGTGATACAATAAACATACTTACGTCCTTTTCCTTCTATGATGTTTATGATAAATTCGTCGTGTCGTATCAGGAAGGTGCCCAAGGATCTTTCCTCATCTATTATCTATAGTTCTAAACAAACTCCTCTTCTCTCCTGCTATACGTAAAACCTTTTCGTTGGTTTTCTTTTCAGTCTAACTTATCTTTGCCATTCGACGCCAGCACCACATCTCAAAAGCCTCCAGCCTCTTCCTATCATATTGCCTCATTGTCCACGTTTCACTTCCGTACAGTGCTATGCTCCTGATGTACACTTTTATGAGCCTTTTGCGTATATAGTCACTTCACTTTATAAAACAAAGTCCCCCGCCACGTCTATTTGTATGTATGCATGCATATTCGCGATAAACTCAAAAACTACTGAACGGATTTTCATGCTGTTTTCACCTATCAATAGAGTGATTCTTGAGGAAGGTTTAGGTGTATAATTTGTTAATAAGGTTTTGTGTAACCCGTGCGAAGCCGGGGCGGGTCGGTAGTTAAAAGGACTCGATTGTATGCACTTTACTATTTGACGGCTAAGCTTTCGAAACAACAATGAGGGACAGATGAAGAGTAGATTCTTGATACAAAATTGTGAAAAATTGGTCATGTAGTATGGACATGTTCCCCAAGCATCAGCCTTAATAAAGTGGAAACGTTGAGAATCCTGTATGATTCGGTCAATTTACGTATTTCGGAAAAACAACATTGTAAAGTATTAAGACTAATATGGTATGAGGTACTAATAAGGTCTGGTGTTAACAATAAATAATTTCACGGTTTAGACTCACTTGTTTTAGTCACCCGCGCGACATGTTTTGGAGGGCCTAGGTCTCCTTTCTCAAGCATTAATAGTGCGAGCAGCGTTCACGACAACCGTAGTGAGTCTAAACCGTGAAATTATTTAATGTTAGTATGTCTCACAACAGTTTAAATTCGGCCTGGTGTTAAATTAAACTGTAAAATACAGTCATCAGGAAATTAAAGTAGAGACACTATACTTTGCAAATTATAAACTGTAAGCAGATATAAAGTGTTAGTATACTTTTGTCCCTAACTTAACCTTTCTCTGATTTCAGCCCGCAAATGTGAGAACCGCACTCTGTTCCAGAACGGCTTGTGTGCCGCGAACGAGGTAGCTTACATGGGCAACAGTGCGGGCAGTCCTGGCATGTATTACTTCAACACAGCGGCTAGCGCGCCTTTTGGACTGAGAGCAGCTGGCAGTGGGATCAAATGACTATGATTTACTGTAATAAATGCTTGTTTTATACATTGAGTTATTATTACTATCTTCTTCTTCACGTGCCATCTCCGTCCAGGAGGTCGGCGACCATATGTCTATATGTCTCTCTATGTTCAGTCATGCGAATTAGTCTATCTATGCTCTTCACTTTTAACCAGTCTCTTATATTTCCAGTCCATGATGTGCGCCTTTTACCGCTACCACGCTTCCCTTCAATTTTTCCTTCAATTATTACTATAGATAAACCATACTAAACAATGAAATTGTCGCAATCGCGACCTGTACCACGCGACCAAAACGTCATAAGCGCTGTGAAATTCATGGCGCTTACGTGTTTAGGTCGCGAGATTCACGCTCCGCTTCCTACTATTTGTTGTCGGCCGTCAACAACGCATGGCGCAAAATACTGGTTCTCTGTGCCGGTTCTATACGTAGTAATAATAGTTCAATGTTTTTTACAGTACATAATTATGGTGCAATTTAACGCACTAGGATTAGTAGTGGTATTTAGTAGTAGTGGTGGGTGGATGGACTGTGTGAAAGATGATATGAAACTAACGCAAGTGAATGATGAGATGACGGGTGACAGAGAGGTATGGAAGAAAAAGACATGCTGCGCCGACCCCAAGTGAATGGGACAAGGGCAAGCGAATGATGATTTTACCGCACTAGTGCGATAATTAGCACATCACTCAACTATGTCGAAAATTTAAATGTACTGTAAAACGTTGTACGATACATGTGCGAATAGGTAATCCGCAACTTGTGTCGATTTATCGCCACTCGTTTCGAATTTCCTATTTTACTTCGCACTAGTATCGTAATGTACTATTATAGGTTATTTAGTGTCCCACTGCTGGACAAAGGCCTCCTCTTTCTTCCGCCACTCGTCACGGTT
This sequence comes from Cydia strobilella, assembly GCF_947568885.1. Lineage (NCBI taxonomy): Eukaryota > Metazoa > Arthropoda > Insecta > Lepidoptera > Tortricidae > Cydia > Cydia strobilella. The sequence continues at coordinate 15,756,076 of NC_086055.1, forward strand.
TGGTGCAATGCTCCCGCTTCTCCAAAATATCGCCTCCGCTATGCGCCGGACATGTTTTTGAAAATAAATAAATCAGAAACGTAGGTACAGAAACTTCTCTTTTGACACTGACAGGACCGTCATATCCATAAAAAATCTAGATCAAATTCATAACCTGTTATAACAACCAGAATACGCCTCCTGCGTGAAGGCTTCCTTTATTTTAAGTCAGTAACATTTTTGTTGTTGATTTATTTCAGTTAACATTGTGAAATACTTTGCCGATGGCTGTAGAGCTTCCGGAGTTAACAAAAGAAATAAACTCTTGAAATATTTGTACTTGTTAGGAACTTTTCAATTGTGAGTATATTTGAGGTTGAAGACTTTTTAAGTTTTGTTGCTTCTTTTCACGTGTACTTAAAACGTGCACGGTATGTTCCGTATTTATAACATTTAAACATTTGTCACTAGGTACAGTAGGTACTGTTGTCAGTGTGCAATCGGAGCTGTTACAAAAAGGACACATTTTTTTATACCACGTCGGTGGCAATCAAGCATACGGCCCGCCTGATGGTAAGCAGTTACCGTAGCCTATGGACGCCTGCAACACCGGAGATATAACACGCGCGTTGCCGACCCTTTAAAAACCTGTACACTCCTTTTTTGAAGAACCCCATACAATGTGACTATACCGTAAATTCACTCAACTATAACAACCATTTCATTGTAAAAATTCGATTTCACTATTTGTATTTAAATATGATTTTAAAGTACATTTTCTTTATTTCATTGCATGTTTGAGAAAAGCACTATACATGCTTCGGCGTGAAATGGGCTTACCAGCCTCATATCCCTATCCAGCTTCGCTACGCTTAGCCGTCTATACCTATTCGGCCGGCAAACCCTTCTGTCTACAGTAGGTAATGTACTATATTTCTTGGGGGAAAAGTATAAAAGTTAACGCAGCGGACAATAATGGATTTTTATGTAGGTCTAGAATAATAATTACCAGGACTAAAATAATTGTATGACTGTGTTTTAACTTTTTAAGATAAGATGCAAATTGGGCACTTCGCGTGTTTGAATTACGAACAAAATGCGGGCATTTCCTAGCATATTACAAAAAAGATTACTTTACGTCATAATTCATTGAGATAAGCGCAAGTCAGAAATCTGGTTTCATAAACACAATTGCAGCTCTTATTTATTTACTAGATACCGTGAGAGTAATATATTCAAATACGCTTATCTTGGGTTTGTACTTTGTAACAGACTGTAATATAAAACCATTACTTACTAACTCGCAGTTCACCACTTAACGACATAGGTGCGTCGCACGTGGGAAAAAATGCAGGAAATCGAAAGTCAAATCGAAGGAAGGCGACGAAATGGCCTTCCAGACATACAAGAAAAGAACGAACCCGAAGAAGTGACCTACGATGACCTGTTATCATCGGCCGGCGAGTTTGGCCTCTATCAAAAGATCTTATTCATATCCACATTTCCTTTCTATGCATTTGGAGTCGTGTCGTATTTCCAACAGCTGTTTATCACGGAAGTGTCGCCGAACCATTGGTGCCAAGTTCCCGAGCTAGCGAACCTGACCGTACTGCAGCGGCGAGCGATGGCTATCCCCACGGACCCAGACGCCAGATTCGGATACTCGCAGTGCTCAGCATACGTCGCCAACTGGAGCGCCGAGCTGGCCGCCGGCCGCACCACCCCCGACCCCTCATGGCGCACCGAACCCTGCCGTTACGGCTGGGAGTTCAACTCCACCGAGATCCCCTATCTGACCATCTCCAGCGAGCTGGGGTGGGTGTGTGACAAGGACAGCAACCAAGCCTCTGCCCAGTCCATCTTCTTCGTCGGCTCTATCGTCGGTGGCTTCTTAATCGGCTGGATCGCGGACCGCTACGGCCGGCTCCCCGCCACCGCCATTTGCAACGTAATCGGAGGAGTCTCTGGCGTCATCACTATCTTCGCAACAAACTTCGTCCAGTTTGCTGTTTGCAGATTCTTCATGGGAATATCTTGGGACAACTCCATGCTGATGGTGTACCTCTTGGTGCTGGAGTACGTCGCACCAAAATATAGGACGATCATAGCCAATCTGCCGTTTGCTATTTTTTATACTTTTACACTTTGTGTTTATCCATGGATAGCTCTCGCTTGCAATCATTGGAAAGTATTTTCTCTGGTCACGTCTATACCGATGATATTCGCGGTGTTGGCACCTTTTGTGATGCCTGAGAGTCCCCGATGGCTCTTGTCAGTCGGACGTGTGGATGACGCAATTAAAAAAATCCAGAGAATTGGTCAAGTTAACAAGAAAGAAGTGTCATCGAAGCTGATCGAACAATTCAAAACAAGCCTTTCCAAACAGAAATTAGAGGCCAAGTATGGTGCAGTTGATCTTTTAAAGCGATCTCTTCTTAGGAACATGTTCATCTGTATATGTATCGGATATATGTGTTGCACGATTACGTTGGACTCTTTAATAAGAAGCATAGGGCAGCTAGAGTTCGACTTTTTTGTATCGTTTTCTGTTATTTCTTTTACCGAGTTCCCTTCCTTGGCGCTGGTCTCATTTATCTTAGACCTGACAGGGCGGAAGTGGTTGGCAGTGTCGACGTTCGCTGTCGCTTGTGTGTTTAGTGTGTTGACAGCGTTCTTGGGTGGGGGATTGTCGTCGGTTCTGTGCGCAGTGGTGGCCAGGTTCGCTATGAACATCACTTACAACACGGTCATGCAATGGGCCACTGAGATGCTGCCGACGACTGTGAGGGGCACGGGCATGTCTATTGTACATATCTGTGGGTACGTTGCGACGGTCATTTCGCCTTTCATAGTGTACTTGGAGATTTATTACACGTGGCTGCCTCTCGTGATCGTGGGTGGGGTGGCAGGTTTCGGGGCTGTGATAGTCTTAGGTCTTCCAGAAACGGCTTCCAAGGAACTTCCTCACACATTTGAAGATGCAGAAACTTTGATCAGAGATTCTAAGTTCATTGAAATACCGTGTTTGATGAAAAAGAAGAGCCAAGCAAGCAAGCAAGATGGTCATGAGAATAATTCTTTTGAAATGTAGTGTGTGTGTCAAAATTTTGTAAATGAAAATGTCGGATAAAAGAGGACTAATATGTGGAAGAATCTGGAAGAGGCCTATACTCTACAAAAGGGACCCCTAGAAAAATATAAAAATTAGATTTAAATTATGTACAATGTAGCTTCTAGATATATGAGAAATAAAAAGGCTTTATTGTTATTATATTATTAAGCAAGACAAGATTGTAGAGAGGCCAATTTGGATATCAAACTCTGATTGATACATTAAATGATCAAATATGAGAGAAGAGATATCAAGTATACAACCTATTTATTTTTTCTGTATTTGCGAAAATCAGAAATACATTTAAATCGCTTGTTTACTTATTTTTTATTCACCTAAGTGTGCCATTTATAGGTAGTAGCCATGTAGGTAATATAATATTGGAAATGTAGACGTTAAACCATAAGATACTTTTAAAATTTTAACGTACTACCCCAACTGATTTATGGGGCATCTACACATATCAGGTAACAATACGTTTCAATATTTAATGTGCCGATTTCTATTTTAAAATTACATAAACAGGCGTTTTAACTATCGTTAAAGTTAAGACTTAGATATTGCATGCCATAGGATAACTGACTAAATTAGTGACTAATAGAATACCGACCACTCTTAACATTAAAAGCGTTGGAAAGGAGCCTAAAAAACAATACACTCCTTTTTTTGGGCAGTCGTGTAAAAAGAAAAAGTCCATGAAAATTATACCTTGCTTGCTGGAAATTTCACCAACCAAAATTTGTGTCAAATTACCCCAGTCGCTATTAAACTAATAAAATTAAATCTAATTAAATAAAGTGCTTGTTTGATATCACTTAATTACGCGTTTACAAACAAAGATAAAAATTATTGCTATGGTTTACCCAGAGCGCAGAATTAGGTATATAATCTGTATTTAAAACTTACGTACATATTTAAAAACGTATTTTTAGGAGATTTGACTGGCTGGATATGAATACTTACTGTTTTATTTAGCCTCGTTTCCACTACCAAAAGGTTCTCTGAAAGAGATCGCAGTTCAGCGATCAAGAACAAGATGAACTTTATGTTACTTATATGAGAAAACGATTCCAGTTTTATTTACATGCCAGATTTTGAGATTTTTTCCTAAAAAAAACGCACTTATTTTCGGAATTGTATGAATAGTATGCGCATATGTTTTTTAAGTTTTCCTTGCCAGATTCATGTTTTTACTGCAGGATTTCTCAACTTTCCCGTTTTACTCGTATTTCGTAATTCTGTTTTTGGGCGTTTTTAGGATTCCGTGCCCCAAGGGTAGAAACAGGACCCTATTACTAAGACTCCTCTGTCCCTCTGTCCGTCTGTCTGTCACCAGGCTGTATCTCATGAACCGTGATAATTGAAATTTTCACAGATGATTTTTTTCTGTTGCCGTTATAACATAATATTTAGGTTCCCGTTTTTACCATTTGGGCACGAAACCCTAAAAAAAGATCGAAATTTCAATTGGGACGTAAAGTCACTTTATCATTTTCTTACATTATTAAAGTTTCGATTGTCGTTTTGGGGTCGTCTTAAAAGCTAAAAGTTTTCTGCTGCGTCACTGTTCCGGTGTAAGATTCGGCAGATTCCCACGGAACCGCCGAAATGCCACACCCTTCGACCAGCAGTCCGCGCTTGCAATGGTTTCCAGCAGCGACCGCAACGCTATATACCACACCCTTCGGCCAGCAGTCCGCGCTCGCAATAGTTTCTAGCAGCGACCGCAACGCTAAATACCACACCCTTCGGCCAGCAGTCCGCGCTTGCAATGGTTTCCAGCAGCGACCGCAACGCTAAATATCACACCCTTCAGCCAGAAGTCCGCGCTCGCAATAGTTTCCAGCAGCGACCGCAACGCTAAATACCACACCCTTCGGCCAGCAGTCCGCGCTCGCAATGGTTTTCAGCAGCGACCGCAACGCTAAATACCACACCCTTCGGCCAGAAGTCCGCGCTCGCAATAGTTTCCAGCAGCGACCGCGGCACGCGCAAAAGCTACAATTCATAGCTCGTTCGTGCTCGCTCGTATTCCTTGTTTTGGTTGCTATAGGTATTATAGTTAACAAGAATCAATAATATCAATGATATATGTAACTCCGTATAAGATAAGTAAAGTCTAAGGAAATAACGTGGAAATCAAGAAAAAGTTATACTCGAATAGATAGCGCCACACCTTTGGCCTATGAGATACGAAATTTTTTCAAAGTAATGCCGATTTGAGTTCAGTACTTTTTTCACAAATCTAGTTGGTTCCTATGCGCTGACAAAGTGACAAATTCTACTTTGACAAGATTTAAAATGTTGTGCGTGCCCAAGAAATTTCTACTTAAGTTTCCTTTGAGGATAGGAGCATTAACATTTGGAGTTCTTACATTAGTAAGTGGATAAGTAAACCAATTTCGTATTTAAATATACTTAGATATGGAGACATTTTACAAATTAAGAATTTAAAATGATGGGACAGCGGAGTGGAAATCCAATATGATCAAAACTATCAGCCAAAGATGGTTTTGGCGACGCAAATAAACATTGTGAGAGTATTTTTTAGGATGTTACTTGGGAACAACATTGTTTTGTTTTTGTTCAGTTATTTTATACATGTATTAATCCAAACTTCAATGAGCTCTGTAGGTTACCAAGCTGTATTGTCTAAATTTAATTTCTTACATCCTCGTGTCTCATTTTTTTCAAGTGCCTCCTGATAATCTGCGCCGTCACCATGATCATCCAGATCGTCTTCATCAAGGACTGTCCCAACCATGAGTCATGCCATCCCTTCGCTATGATGAACTGCTACGCTTATAGCATCACTGGCTTTATTTATATCCTCGTCATGATTGCTTTGAACTCATGGTTCTTTCATGGCATTAAAATGGTACTGTTCTAAATTAACATCTTTATAAGTCTAAGGAAGGTACATTAACATTGGCAAGTGAATCATTTTACAAGCTTTTATTTAACTTGCCCTGTTAGTGAGTAATCATGTGTATGTTAGTTAGTGTGGGTCAAAGCTAAGTTTGACCCACCTCCCGATTTCCGATTGAGTTGAAATTTTGCATACATTTGTAAATCGGATAACAGTGTTATATTATGATGATATGGAGCTGATCTGATGATGGAGGCAGGGGTTGCCATGGGAACTCTGTGATAAAACAACGCAATTTAATTGTGTTTGGGGTTGTTAGAATTGTCTCGATGAGTATTAGTTGCCTGCTGAAAGAAAAGTACAGTCAGCGATAAAAGCTTGTACCAAAATAGACTTTTTTGCAGTAAACTCATTAGATAAAAAATAGGTACTCCTAAATAAATAAATAAAATATTTTAAATTACTGTCAGTTTACTCTTTTGTAATTCTGGATATCAGTAAAAAGAAGATAAATTATTATTATTTATTTCATTTTGGGGAATTATATATGAATCAAATTGTCGCAATCGCAATCTGTACCACGCGACCAAAACGTCGTAAGCGCCGTTAAAATTCATGGCGCTTACGCGTTATGGTCTCGAGATTCACGCTCCGCTTCCTACTATTTGTTGTCGGCCGTCAACAATTCGTGCCGCAAAATACTGGTTCTCTGCACCGTTTTTTTAATACCACGTCGGTGGCAAACAAGCATACGGTCCGCCTAACGGTAAGCAGTCACCGTAGCCTATGGACGCCTGCAACACCAGAGATATTACATGCGCGTTGCCGACCCTTTAAAACCTGTACACCCCTTTTTTGAAGAAACCCTTACTGTAGCATCTCGGGAAAACCTCGGTAGGAAGCTCATTCCACGGCCGAAACGTTCGCGGGAGAAATTCCTCTTAAACCGCACAGTACGCGACCATTTAGGTTCTAGGATGTGAGGATGAACACCCTGCCGATGGTTCTATCAGTGTAAATAATGCGATTTCTTTTTCCTAGAAAAAGCCATCAGTGGTGTTAAGCTGGCTCATAGTATATTCAATGTGGCTGGTCTTGGCCTTCGTCATACTGATCATCTTAATATGTCTACATGCGTCAGAAGTTAACAATTTTATTAAGGCAATTTGTGCCTTAGTATTTGGACTTCTTGCTATTGGTAAGTAACGAAAATAGTTATCTTTACAGACAATATAAAAATTAGAGCGTTTTCATTCATGTCTTCGAAATTCTTGGGCTCATTTTACTCAGAATCATTTATACATAATATTGTCTTCGGTTACCGCTATAGTTACTCATGATATAAAACTATGAAAACGGATTATATCGCGTATATTGAATTTATAATACATCCCGACGTTTCGAACCCTTTACAGCGTTCGTGGTCAACGGGTGACCACGAACGCTGTAAAGGGTTCGAAACGTCGGGATGTATTATAAATTCAATATACGCGATATAATCCGTTTTCATAGTTTTATATCATTTATACATTCACGCCTCATACATGAAAAAATGTGTCCCAAAATTTTGTATAAATAAATATTTTTCCAGTGCGTCACGTTAATACAAAAAAAAAATATTCATACAAAAATGTGACGATCTGGAAAGGAAATCTTGGGACACATTTTTAGGGTTCCGTACCAAAAAGGTACTTAACAACAAATACCTACTAAAAAGTACGGAACCCTCGGTGGACGAGTCCGACTAGCACTTGTCCGGTTTTTTTTAAGGGCTCAGTAGTGTAGTGGATGAAACAATGCGCCAAAAGTATCTGCCATCCTGAAATACTTTTCTAAAAAGAGAGAAATCTCTAAAGTTTGCGTTCAAAACTTTAAATATTTTAGTTGTCGAGAGAAAAATAAGACAGTAGATTTTGCGAGTTTAGAGATTCGAAAATCAACTTTATTCAATTGAAATCGAAATTCATCGTTCATCATTAGAACCTATCACGCGTGTCCTCATTAGCAATATCATTCATAATATCGCGCTTTTATATTTTAAAGTATTTTAGTAGCAATAATGTGTTTATTTTCGGCAATATTGTGAGTTATCATTATGTCAAGCAACCAACAGAATACAATTGGTGTATGTGACACTCGCAGCCCATACAAAATAAAAAGAAAACAATATTGGTGGCCATTATTCATGAGTATGGAATTATTCACACAACTTGAGATGATCCAAAACATTTTCTTTAAGTTCGTGCACATTTCCATATAGATCAAAGGCAATCATAATATTGTAATATGCTAATTCCAAATCTTGTTAACAATATATTTCGGGTTTATGTTTACTTTTGTCAGACAAAACATATATTCGTCATTATTATTATGTTATAATATTATAATGAATGGCGACTGTAGCTGTTTAGGTGACTTCGTTACGTTGTTGTCGCCGCTGTATCTGTCAATTTCCTTGATAAAATAAGTGACGCTCGGAACCGCATTAGTGCCGCGATTAGGACGTTCAATCCATCACTCATGTTTTATATATGGTATTGACCGTTATAGCGACCGCGTCCATGCCGCAGCAGTACTGCCGCCATTAAGCAGCTGCAATTGCCATCCTATATGTTGAAATGACGACTGGTCTGGCTTAGTAGGTCTGGGTTCTGTAGGTCGTCTTGGATTCGAATCCCGGTAAGGCCATTTATTTGTGTGATGAACACAAATACCTATTTGTTCCTGAGTCATGGGTGTTTTCTATGTAGGGTAACTTGTGGAACAATGAAACACCAAAAGTTGAAACCTTCCTATCTCTGGTCTTTTTAGTTATGACTATGAGTGCGATATTTCGTATGAAGATAAACAATTTAGTTGGCTATCGTATGGCATTCTTGGTTTCTACCTATATTTAACGGTTTCTGTATTATAATCTTTTTTTTTTAAATGAGTTTTGTTTCATTATGCATCTATGCATGTTTTCAATGAAACACTCCATTTTTTACAGTGAAACACATGTAATAATTATAGTCTACCATGAAATATCGTTAATAAACATTGAAACAGTGAAATAAATAAGTGACATTAATACATAATATGCTTTCAATCAACTAATGAGAAATGAAAGCAGAAAATAGTGGTACCTAGGCTGAAATTGGTTATTTAAAGGTTTCCGACATATGGAATAATTATAAGATTCCAAATATATAAAAGCGAAAGACTTGTTTCATTGTATCATAGAGTCACTTATACTAGAGCGGTACTGTCATAGTAAATTTTGTAACCCCAGTAAATTCACTGCCATCTGTCGACACACTTTAAAACTAAAAATGAAGATTTATAAAAATACGATAGAATGTATTTAAATATAGATAAATGATTTTTTTTATTTGCATTAATTATTTTTATGATTTTGACCCATGTTCTTTCACTGATATGCGTTAAAATTGTTAAATAACAAACGAAACCGTCAACGCCATCTATACGACTGTAGGCCAAAACTAGTAGCGCCCTCTGAACGAGAATCAAATTTTCATGATTTTCGAGGCACGTTTTTTCCTTAGACTGTATCCATCTATTACGGAGTTATATCTATCTTTGATTGTATATACACACACTTGAGTTTCATTGTGAATCGAAAATCTGGCCGGCAGGTACAGCATGCTGTGAGAAAGGTACGCCTTCTATGTCCACGGAGCATGATTACCAACTTGGTGGACCCGGATTATAATCCATACACTTTCTGGCAACAGTGTTTTATAAATATCGTGTTTCATTGTGTACGACTGTTTTAATGTTTGACATGTGACCTTATTACCTTGCCATCAATGAAACACAACATATAAACCATCATATCTCAGCCGTTTCTAAAGTTAAGTATCTTATATTTTGCCATATAATAGACAAATAATTATAAATTTTCATGGTATTTTACTTTCACAAATTTCGCACATATTCTTTAATTATTTAAAAGAATAATGAGTTTGTTTCATTGCGTACTGTGTGTTCAGTGTGTTGTTCCAAACAACAAACTTAAAGAAAAGTTAGGTGTTTAAAAAATAAGATGCAGGCTAAGTAAATATGCAAAACAATCTGTACATAATAAAGAAATAAAGTTACTCATAATAAAGGAAAATATAAAGTAAGTCAACGTACTATTGCATACATATATAATCATACATTTTAATAGAGGCAAGAGGCCCGACGGTATGACTGGTGCCTTGGAGGTTGAGACGGCCTCTAGTTTGGGATGCCACGTGCGTTGACACCCTCGCGCCGTCCCACCTTCCGGGCACCAGCAGTGATGACGACCACGGCCGAAGACCTCAAACGCCGCAAATACGCCACCCTAGGCAGTAGTTACATTTTTGAGGCGTTTGGGGTCGAAACGCTGGGGCCGTGGGGACCAAGCGCGCGTCGGCTCTACAAGGACCTAGCGTCGCGCCTTATAGACGCCACAGGTGACCAGAGGGCTGGCCAGTATTTTGCCCAAAGGATAAGCATTGCCATTCAACGTGGCAATGCGGCCAGTCTTCTGGGCACACTGCCCATTGGCAGTGACTTGGGGGACGTTTTTTATTTATAAAGCCTTACTTTTAAGTTTATTTGTAGTTTTTAATATTATTATTTTTAAGTTTATTTATAGTTTACCTTTAAATATATTAGAGATTTAACACTTAAATCTAAAAATGTAATTAATGATCATATGTTACATTATATAATAATATATTTTAATAGATAAGATTACTAAATATAAACTAGGAGCAAATACGATACAAGCCACAAGGTTAAGGAAACTAATTGTAACATAAATGTATAATGACATGTTTATACTCGTACATACTTATATGACGATCATTATTGGAAGAGAAAATTATTTTAATTTATTTTATATAATATTGTCTTCGGTTACCGCGATATTTACTCATGAAATAAAACTATGAAAACGGATAATATCGCGTATATTGAATTTATAATACTTCCCGACGTTTCTAACCCTTTACAGCGTTCGTGGTCTTACTATAAGCGAAGTTATCTTATTCGACTTTGTTGCAAAGAATTTTATATGAAAATCAAACTTCGCACAGTACCTATATATACGTCATAGCAAAGAGCGTCCTTTTTAACTTGTCAGAGACTTGTCTTTTGGACAGACTCGAGTCCGTTTCAGACAAAGATAGATATAACTCCGTAATAGATGGATACAGTCTAAGGAAAAAACGTGCCTCGAAAATCACGAATATTTGACTCTCGATCAGATGGCGCCACTACCTTTGACCTACTCTCGTATAGAGGGCGCTGACGATTTCGTTTGTTATTTAACAATTTTAACGCATATCATTGAAAGAACATGGGTCAAATCATAAAAATAATTAATGCAAATAAAAAAAAAACGTTTATCCATATTTAAATACATTTTATCGTATTTTTATAAATCTTCATTTTTTGTTTTAAAGTGTGTCGATAGATGGCAGTGAATTTACTGTGGTTACAAAATTTACTATGACAGTACCGCTCTATCTTATTATATCCTCTTTGGTCATAGTAAGCGGTTGGTTAATATAAGCGGTCATAATAAACGGATTCTACTGAATTTTATAATTAAATGCCCACATTATAACTATATAATTCTAACTGAATGCCGTTTCGTTTCAGCTATACTAGTGTACGGCGTGTTGGTTATAGTTGGGTTCTGGATGGAATTGAAAAATACAAAACATCGACCATTAACACCTGCGTAATTTTTTTAAAGTCAAGACCGTTTTCAAGTATCAATGGGACTAGCTGTGAAAGGTTTTTATAAATGGTACCAGCATAGGTTTTACCTGTCTCTTGTTATTCGGCCTAAAGGGCTAACATCCATACCATGTAATTCAAAAAACTTAACCTTCGACCATCCGACCCCATTGACTGAATCACATACCGTCAACCGGGGTGAATAGGGATGGCTGGGGTGAATAGGGACAAAACTTAAAATAGAATAGAATAGTTTATTTGTGTAAAAAAGGATATAAATGTGATTTACTTGACAATTTCTTAATAAATACACATACAAATTGTATCATACTAAATCTACTATCATTTCCAATCCAATGGTACATTTTGTGTGAGTATTTTATAAGAAATTGTTAAGTAAATCACAATTTAAGTATTGTCCCTATTACCCCAGCCATCCCTATTCACCCCGGTTGACGGTACGGCTTAACAAAATGCTACTACAATGTGTTTTTAAGATTTTTTCCAAATACATTTTGTTCTACTTTTATCAATGCTTGTACACTTATTTATGAGAAATTCTCAAAAAGGCATCCTTGATTTAAAATTGGTTACGATTTTTTGAAATCGATCAAGGTAGGCTAAGTTTATGAAATGTTTTGTTTTTCCGGTTTTCAGTTTCACGCTCTTGTGAAATTACCTATAGTTTTTTTAGGAGCAATTTTACTTAACCGGCACTCGTCTGTCTACTAAAGAAGAAACGCTTTCCACATATATTTTCATACATTGACCCGTCTGTTGCTATCTCTATTGCACTCGCATAAATACCTATATTACTGTCCCCCGATGATGCCGGTTGTCAATCAGTGTTGGGCAAAAAGTAATTGAATTACTAATTAACACTTGCAATTACAATTAGTATTTGTAATTAATAATTTCAATTACATGTAAAGAGTAATTGCGCCTTCAATTTACAATTGCAATTGCAAGATGTAATTGTTAATAAAAAAAAAATACATTTTGAAATTGCTATTTGAAATAAATTACTTTCCTCAATTTCAAATTACATACCTACTTTTATTGAATACAAGTTTTCGATCATCTTTATTTCCAAATCATATTAAAATTATGAATAAGCTTTTAATTGGACTAACCTCACAATGTTTGACTTTTTATATTAAAAAAATGTAAATGAGTATTTTTGCAAGATTTTGTACAATAGGAACTAATAATAATAAATATATTTATTTTCACCTCACAAAGGATACATTTAACAATATTAACTTTTAAATAGAGTAAAGGACATGAAATAAAACTATGAACCCCCCCCACCCCCCCGTCACCCGTTGACCACGAACGCTGTAAAGAGTTCGAAACGTCGGGATGTATTATAAATTCAATATACGCGATATAATCCGTTTTCATAGTTTTATTTCATGAGTAACTATCGCGGTAACCGAAGACAATATTAAGAGTAAAGGACAACTTAAATAAACTGTTATGTTATGAATGGGAAATCGAAGGATTACAATTTTAGATTTTTATACCATCGGGTTTTAGTTAATGTATAAAAAAATACAGTAAGAGTTGTTCGCCTGTCTGTTGTTATATTAGTTTTCTGGCAACATAAAGTGGGTAACTGAGTAATTTTAGTATTAATTGATGTATTTCAATTACAAATACTACAGCAAATTAATTGCATGTAATTGAATTCTCATGTAATTCAATTACGTACAGTTTAATTACATGCAATGGCAAGAGGCCGGATGAGATGTCCTTGGTTCCTTGGAGCTTGAGACGGATGTTGGTGTGGGATGCTACCTGCGTAGACACACTGGCACCGTCCCACCTCCAACGGACTAATGTAAAAGCGGGCGGAGCGGCGGAAAGCGCCGAAATTTTAAAACGTAATAAATATAAGAGCCTCGGTAGAGAGTATCATTTCGTTCCATTTGGAGTTGAAACTCTAGATCCATGGGGTCCCAGCGCGCATAAGTTGTTTACAGAAATCGCGAAGCGTCTGGTTGACGTAACTGGTGACCGAAGAGCTGGCGGCTTTCTCGCACAACGTATCAGCATTGCGATACAGCGGGGAAATGCCGCCAGCATCCTTGGTACAATGCCTCAAGGGCCTATTTTAGATTTAAGCTAGTTATTAATTTCGTTTACGTAGTACCACTACACCACTACTAGTAGTATCTTGTATGTAAATAAATTTTTCATGCAATTCAATTAGTAATTAAATTACACAAGTAATTAATTGCGCCCAACACTGTTGTCAATGTCACTGTGCCAGCTTAACAGCAATATAATTAGGTATGCGCGTGCGATAGAGATAGCAACAGGCAGGTCAGTGTACAAAAATCTATGTGGAAAGCGTCTGTTCTTTCTAGAGGTTGACTGCGGAGCTCACGCTAGACTGGGCCGGGGCCGGAGGCTTCGTTTTCTATGGAAAGCACTACGTGATCACCGATCAGCCGTCATAGAATAGTTATTTGTGCAACAAGAGAGGAAAGTTGGTTTTTCTTGCGAGTGTTTATTTTGAGTCCCGAGAAAGCGAAAGATTCTATGATTCTAAGATAGAATCTTGAGCGTAGCGAGGGACTAAAAAACACGAGATGTAAAATAACTTTGCTCTCGTGTTGCACACATAATTTTTCACCTCAGTAGTGAGAACATATTAAATGTTAAAATGTATTTCGAATTACACAGAATAATACAGAGAAAAAAAAATTGTAATAAAATATGAAGTGGCAGTTCCTTCACTAAATTAAAAAGCTTCTTTGTTTCACTCCCTGAAGTGAGGACAGTCGCACTTTCGTCACTCCAGGGAGTTATGAAAGTAGGCTTGTTCGACCTTCTGAGGTAAAAAATGACATGTCGGACGCCAGTGTAGTGATTGGAATGAGATGATAAATAATACTCGGAGCACGTAAGTAGTAATGAAACAAAGGAATGACAATATTAATATGAACGTAACTCAAGCTGGTAGAGTGGTAATTCAGCATCAATAAACAAAAACGCCCCAAAAGTATCTGCCTCCTATATTCTTGCAAAGGGGCCATTCATTTATTACGTAAGACGATTTATGCCAGTTTTTGACCCTTATGTAAAAAAAAGGCTGACCTCCTCCCTATATTAGGACCCCAAGGTTGCCGCCGCCGCCATTGAGAAGCTGCAGAGCTAGTTCTTCAGCGCTTTACGTAAGAATCTACAAGAAAAAATTAATACACGTTTGGTTTGTTTTAGAGTAAAATTTCCAAAAAAATCATTTTTGGAACATTTACTTGTACCTTCAAAGGTACTGGAGCCCGTTTAAGCTAACTCTGCACCATGTTTGATAGCATAAAGTATGGGTCAGTGTTATTTTAAACGTCATAATTTCACTGCAGAAAAAAAACCGGCCAAGTGCGAGTCGGACTCGCGCACGAAGGGTTCCGTACCATTACGGAAAAAAACAGCAATAAATCACGTTTGTTGTATGGGAGCCCCATTTATATATTTATATTATTCTGTTTTTAGTATTTGCTGTTATAGCGGCAACAGAAATACATCATCTGTGAAAATTTCAACTGTCTAGCTATGACGGTTCATGAGATACAGCCTGGTGACAGACAGACAGACGGACAGAGGGACAGACGGACGGACAGACGGACAGCGGAGTCTTAGTAATAGGGTCCCGTTTCTACCCTTTGGGTACGGAACCCTAAAAAATGATCTTTGTGATCTAACGTTAAAATTATGAAAAACCCTTGTAAAAATAAAAGTTATGTTAATTTATAAGAGTGAAAGAGGAAAAGGATTATGCTGCCATACATTAACCTGTCAATACATGAATATGTCTTTCTCTTACCCCTGGTCGCTCGGTTTCATGTCTATAACTACTATACTATGTCTATGGCATTTACATTCTGTATGGCAGAAGCGATGGAATCCGTCCGGAGCCATCCGCGTCCGCGAGGAGTCGACCGGCTTGTGGCCGTACATATGTGAAATGCGATCCGACTCCGCCTGTTCGGTGGGAATCGTACTTATAACATTTCTAAATATCATGCTTCCAAAAACCTACATGCTGTGCATAACTGTGTTTAATATTGTAATCATGAATATTCTTACATTTATTAATTTTATTTTATACAGTAAATTTATTTAAAATATTTTTATTTATTTATTTATCAAACAAGATAAACAATATGACAGTAAAAATACCAAACCACTGCTAACTTACACAGAAAATACAAAACGAGAAAATACATTATAAGTTATGTATAACAATCACCCGAAGAGTCGATGGCCTCTGGGGCAGAAACCTAGTCCTAGAGTGGATCCACGGATGGGTAAGCCCAGTTTCGGGCGAGCACAAACTAGATGGACGGATGATCCCGCGTCGCGGGAGCCGGTGGTTGGTGTGCATAGAAATCGCTGCCGGTAGGGGTCTATGGGGGAGGCCTATGTCCAGCAGTGGACGTCCGTGGCTGATAGGTAGGTAAAATAAACCTTGCGGTGACAAAGCAACTTTGAAGTGATTTGCTTGAGATTTAATACCTTTATTATGAGCCGCAATTTTACCGGTATCCAGGGATTAAGGAAAACCTCCTTTTGTGTTTAACTTTTTCACTGGCTTAATTATATTTACCTTAAAAGCGTTGTATATTCGCTGCTTACCTTGAAACATAGCCACGTACCTACTATAAAAGGATATCTTGAAAAAATGCTCAGGGCCTCAGGGTAATTCCCATCCCTCATCCATTTCTCAAAACGGAGATGTAAAAGAAATGTTCTCGATGGTTACACCAGTAAATGACAACTGCAGTGGCAGCATGGTTGCATTTTTATCACCTGTTACTATGCCTGTCACTTTCGCACTTTCATACTTGTTAGAACGTGACAGGCATGGTGACAGGAGATAAAAATGCGACCGTGCTCAGCCCGCTGATGTACTTAACAAGTAATGTGGTAAATTTGACATTTCCTGTAGTAATGCAGTCGGTGGCATGACTGCGGTTGTGTTAGGGTCTCCCTACACATGTCCACGCGGAATCAGCAAACGCCGATAGAAAAAACCTTTATGTCTGCGCAATAAATAAGAGCGAAAAGCTACCAGCGCTTCTCCAGTGAAACTCATTTTAATGTGACTAAGAAACAAGAATAGCCACGCGAAAGCAGTATATAAAAATATATTTAATAACACTCGTTAAGCTGCTTTATTGAGTCTATCCTTCGGCCCTTTTCAAGTTTTTCAAATATAATAGCGTTTAGCTTCATCTCGAGATCTTTATTAATGGCTTAGCTTTTGTTAGATGTTATTATTTAGCAAAACGGGACTTAATAACGTATAATTAAGTTTTTAAATTTACCTCCGACGCTTCGAGGTCAGCGCTGTCCGCTTGTCCCGGTGTTCTCGGAGAAGACTGACTAAAGACATCAACATCTAGCCGCGCGAGTTTAAATCGTGAAAGTTTAAATCAGTACCTATTTTGTTGTTGAGTGTAATTTTACTGCACGATATCGAAATATATAAAAAAATACGCAAACATTCATTAATTATCTAATTAATTATTACTAGTGGATCTACATCAGACTGTCAATCCGAAGGCCGTGAGTTCAAATCCTGGCTCGTGTGACGTTTTCCGAACTTATGTACGGAATATTTGATATTACCACTTGAACTTTGAGATTCTAACATTATTTAATCGTTAGTGAAATTATCTTATTTTAAGGTATGTGATATTTATGTACGTGTATAATTAGATCAAGGTATATCTGAGACTTACTTACTGGGTTCTTGTTTTCTTTTTTTTTTCTGTGTAATAATGTTATCTGGAATTATAATCCGAAAAAGCTTGACCGTACACAAACTTTGCTATAAAACAAATGGATCACCAACAGGTGGTTGTTATATAAAGGGGCGGGAAGCTGATACGAAGTTTAGTAGTCCCGCGGCAGCTCCCGACGGGGGAGGTTCTCGCGCGCGTCAAGATTCAGTCTTTACGTAACAGAGCTCGGAAGTTCTTTGTTTGACATAATTATTGAAAGTCATAATGTAATGATTCTCATATTATCATTAGTCATAATTCTGAAACCGTTAACTTTTCAGGATTTTCCTTAGGTTATCCTATAGATAGGTTAGGTTAGGTTTGTTTTATGACAATCCTGAAAAGTTACGCGTTTCGGAGAAAAACCAAATTATGACTAACGAAAATGTGGACAAACAGTACATTATGACTTAAAACTATATGGGAAACAATAGAGACCCTATTGGATTGATGTGGTAAGTGCTTAGATAAGGACTTTTACAAGCATTTATTTAACTTGCCAATTGATTAGGGGAAACCTAATCCCCTTAATTAAACTATATTAGCTTCTGCCCGCGACTTCCCAGGTAGCATTTATACGTCATTATGACGTCCGTTACGTCATTGTAACGTATAAATGACGTCATTATGACGACGCTGACGTCACTTTGCTACCTGGGTTGAATGATGGTGCTGATTGAAAAACTACCCTAAGTCCTTTCCCGGGCCTCAAACGACGACCATACCAAATTTTAACTTAATCGGTTCAGCTGGTTAAGTGTGAAGAGGTAACAGACAGACAGAGCTACTTTCGCATTTATAATATTAGTACAGACATGAACATGAACATGTAACATGTATGTTTTAAGAACATGTTTTTGTACGCCAAAAGGCAAAACATAGTGAGACCAATTTTATAATTTTATACATCACTGTAACTGTTTTACCTATGTTTTACAAATAAACACTGTTTTACGTATGTTTTACAAATAAACACTTTGACTTTGACGGATTTAAAATACATCAATTATAAATTCTAACTCTACTGCGTTGTCAAAATCTGAACATTATACCGATTGATTTCTTTTAGGACAGTTTTTTTTTTATAGAATAGAATAGAATAGAAGATGCTTTATTCAAAAACGCTTAATTTAAAACTTAACTAATAACACTGACATAGATTGCTGGTTATAAAGCGTTCCTGAAATGGTCTCCACTCAGCTTCATGTCAAGGAACCTATGAGGCCCCCGACGCTGGTCTTCCGTGGAAACCCTTCCGAGAGAGCGCAACAAATACAACTTAAATATAATTACAACAGCTATACGAATCAAATATAAAATAAATAAATAAATATATAAAACTACAGCTATACAAATTAAATATAATTTTAGTTGAATTATTATAACTATTGATCCACATTAAAATATAAAAACTATTGACCAGTACAGTAGCAGTCATACTTCTTTTATTTGTACAATTAGATCCACTTAGAAGCCAGAAACACATAAGTACACAAAAATAATTAGCACAGACTTAACAACGATTTTTCTGTACACTTAAAATGTATTTTTTGTAATTCACTTTGAACGAATTTACTGACAATGAGTTCCTAAGAGGAGGCGGTATATTATTCCAGCATTTCGTGGCAGTGTATTTAAAGCTGCCGCGAAATGCGGCGGTGCTGTGCCGTGGACAAAGCAAACGAGTAGCTCCCCTAATATGCCTTTGTGAAAAAGTTAATTTTTCGAATAGATATTGTGGCGTCATTGTCCTTACAATACCAAAAAGCAAACAGGCGAGATGCGTTGCACGTCGCGACTCCATATTCATTAACCCGCTATTATTTAGGTAAGGAGTAACATGGCTTCGAGGTGGAAAGTAAAAACAAAAACGTGCACATGCATTTTGCACACGCTGTATTAGCTTTTTGGTTTTTGACAACAGACAGCCACCTATAACAGTATCGGCATAATTGAGTTTTGACAATATCAAAGATTCACACAGAGATATTCTGACTTCAGTACTCTAATTTTCGTAAGCAGCTCGGGTGGTTACCGATCCGCCAGCGCAGGGATGTGCATGTTCTGTCGTTGCTTTTCAACATACTCTTCAACCCCTGTTCCCCATCTTACCTAACCGAGAGATTTAACTATCTGGCTGAAGGAAGTGATCACCGCTTACGTTCTAGTGCTAATCTTACGCTTGCTATCCCTTCGAATAAGTCTCGAACGTACGCAAATTCATTCACAGTGCGCGCGGTGAAGTTGTGGAACGAGTTGCCCCTGTCGCTCAAACGGTCCCGGTCTGTAGCATCACTCAAAGTTAATCTGAAAAAGCTTTGGCTTTCCCACGAACTGTGATTTGGTTGAGTGCTAATATATATATATATTATTTATATATTATATATATATATATTTATTTAATATTTATTTAGTACTATATATTTATGTATGCTAGTACATATTTATTTTATTGCATAATGCAATTGATGTATTTTAGTTATTCGTAGACGTTAATATTGTAGTTTTCCTTCTTAAATATTATTGTACGTTCTGTAAGTTTGTCTATCTATCTAATTCGAATTTTCCACTCATTTACTCTAAGGTTAGCTGGAAGAAATCCCTTATAGGGATAAGCTCGCCTTTGTACCTAAATTTATATGAATTTCATGTTATCAATTTTTGTTTTGTACAATAAAGTGATTTACTACTACTACTACTACTACTACTACTACAAATACCTACGCACGTTATATAATATTTTGAGTCTATAAAAACATACTCGAGAGGTCTCTACTACATGGTTGTGAAATCTGAGGTTACCGTCCATCAGGACACCCAATTTTGGCAATTAATTATGGTTTTATAATTTAGGTGACAAAGTCTCCCTTAGGAACAAGCCTCCCTTGTCTCCCCTTCTAATATAATGTTTGTTTAGATGCTAAATAGGACAACTTCTTGAGATTAGAAAGGGAAAAAAAATCGTAAGCTCGTATTTTATGAAAGACCAGTGACAACGGAAAACTATAATTATTTCAAGCTCATCTAAGTACACCAATAACAGAAGTAAAGCAAAGACGCTTTCTACATAGATTTTCATACATTGACCCGCCTCCCGCCTGTTGCTATCTCTATTGCACGCGCATAAATTATATTGCTGTCAACCTCCCGCACACTCTTACAGTACATTCACAGTGACAGCAAAAAAACTCCTATACCTGCAAAGACTGCAAATCTTCGGAAAATTCGCGTTTGTATGGGACAACGGTACACAATTTCGTGGAATGCTCCTGATATTGAAATCCAATTTATGTTAAGACATGGACGTGTACCCATTTTCAAAAAGTGAATCCTCAAATCTTACTCTGTAGTAATATATTATGTACTTTAGTAAGAATCTTACTAGCTCAATTAGATCGTATTTTTATTTTATATTTGCTTTCTTGTTTTGGTTTTAAATTAAAATAAATTAATAAATATTAGGAGACATCTTACACAGATAAAACCTAGCCCCAAACTACGCAAAGCTTGTACTATGGGTGCTAGGCGACGATATACATACTTATACAGAGTGGATATTCTAATTGGGTCAGTGAGGGTAGCTACCAGATCCCGTGCTGCTATGCGAAAACGGTCTTTGAAGACCTTTCCTCGATTTCAAATTAATGAAGATTGGCGTTTATAGATTTTGGAAAAAAAACCGGCCAAGTGCGAGTCGGACTCGAGCATTACGGTTCCGTACCATTACGCAAAAAACGGCAAAAAAATCACTTTTGTTGTATGGGAGCCTCACTTAAATATTTATTTTATTCTCGCACTTAAACTATCGTGAGACATATTTCAAAATATTCATCAGTACGGTTTTTACTCACTATTATTTTTAGTCGCTTTTGGCGACATGTTTCGGATTCTTTGGGAATCCATCCTCAGGCACGAGTGTCCGCGGCGGTTGTACGTCGTGCAACCAAAGAATCCGAAACATGTCGCCAAAAGCGACTAAAAATAATAGTGAGTAAAAACCGTACTAATAAATATTTATTTTATTCTATTTTTAGTATTTCTTGTTATAGCGGCAACAGAAATACATCATCTGTGAAAATTTCAACTGTCTACGTATCACGGTTCATGAGATACAGCCTGGTGACAGACGGACAAACAGACAGACAGCGGAGTGAGTCTTAGTAATAGGGTCCCGTTTTTACCCTTTGGGTATGGAACCCTAAAAGCCACAAATTAAAGTAAACTGTTTCCATACATTTAGTATAGAGAAACCGTGAAATTTTAATCACATTTTTCTTTCTCGTCAATCAGTCCTGTTACGTTTAAGGACCATAATACTGTATGAAGACAAGACTGTAGGGTTGTGCGAGATAGAAAAATGTGAATAAAAATTAACTTTACAAAAATATATTAGCTTTTCTGCAAAAATAGCTTTTTATCTATGGAGCGAAAGTTGTTTAATCAGCTTTTGAATCGATGAAGTTACTAGACAAATGTTATTTTAACACTGGGAACGCTAATGCTATTCATAGATTAAGCGGTCACATTTCAAACAATGCGAACACGAGCAGACTCGGAAATTCTAGGAAATGCTTTGAAGATTGTTAAAGGAGTTTGCTGCATATATCAGATCTACTTGGTCTATAGGTAACACAGGGCGGACACGCTATACATCAAAAACCGGCCAAGTGCAAGTCGAACTCGCGTTCAAAGGGTTCCGTACATTACACAATTTAAACAATGTATGTTTTATGTGAAACGTGAGTGAAATGTCTTTAAAAAAACTCGTAGGGGTCGGATCAAAAACTATGTAATTAAGTCCGACTCACGCTTGACTCCACATTTCTAATAGGTTTTCCTGTGATCTATAGGTAAAGATCTATTTTGTGTATTTTTTTTCAAAATTTTAGACCCAGTAGTTTCGGAGATAAAGGGGGAGGAATGGTCATTTTTTGCCTATTTTCTTAAATAACTTCTAAACTGTTTATCCAAAAATTATGAAAAAAATATGTTTGAGATTCTCACAATAACCTCTTTCATTTGATATGTAACACGATATAGTTTGAAAAACTATTTTTTTTAATTTTCTCATTTACCCCCCAAAAGTGGCCCCATGTTTAAAATTAATTTGTTTACGTTACATGTCCGTCTTTGGGTCACAAACTTACATATGTGAACCAAATTTCAACTTAATTGGTCCAGTAGTTTCGGAGAAAATAGGCTGTGACAGACGGACAGACCGACAGACGCACGAGTGATCCTATAAGGGTTCCGTTTTTTCCTTTTGAGGAACCTTAAAAATCACTTGCGTTTCTATGTGTGAACGGCACGTCTGTATACGCGTCATGCGTCATAGTGTTTGGTTATATCCTTCTAGCAAGAATCCATACTAATATTATAAATGCGAATGTCTGTCTGTCTGTCTGTCTGTGTGTTCCCTCTTCACGCTTAAACCGCTGAATCGATTTAGATGAAATTTGACATAGAGATAGGTTGAGTCCCTGAGAAGGACATAGGATAGTTTTTATCCCGAAAATCATCCCTTAAGAAAGTAAAAAGCGGGGTGGAATTGAGATAATTAATGAAGTGTCTGCTAATTTGTGTGCATAATATGCTCAAATTGAATAATTGCTATAAGATTTTCTCCAGGCGCTATTCTTACTCTAACTGGGGTTACTAAGTCCACGCAGACGAAGTCGCGGGCATAAGCTAGTTATAGATAAACGCAATAATTTACCGACAAAATCGCAATTTACTTGTTTTTGTCCTTGTTTGCCACGGCTTCTAACTCTTCAAAGCGATAGCGACGTTACATGCTGACGTCACGATGTAATGTCATTTTGTATGAAGCGTTTCGTCAGTAAAGTGCGGGTGCCAGATTTTGACAATCATTTGTGACTTTTGTATTGCTTTAAGACAATGGGACCCATACAGACATTTGATCCTCAAAACAAACCTGATCGCCTGATACCATTCATAAAAAAATTGTAGAATACCCTATTGTTTTAAGTTGTAGGTATTTCCTGACTTCCCTCTCCCGTCTCACATTTTCCCGGTAACTCAACTGAGTTACCGGGAAACTTCCCGGTCTTCGTAATGCACAATTCATGTGAACGTGTCCTGCTGCCTGCTCATTAAATGCACTTTGCATGCACCTCGGTTAACATGATCCTACCAGTAGTTACGCGACATACTAGCCTTGCGGTCGGCATTTGTGATATTATATATAAGACGGTAGCACAGAATAATATTATAATCATACAGAACGGCCACGCACCGCCCCGTCCCGACTCGAATTACCTCGCCCCGCGACAGAAATCTGGCGGACTTCTGGCGTACTCTCAGTACTATTTTTAAGGCTGTTCCCATACCCAAATGAAATCTAAAATCGAGCCCTAGTTACGCCACCCGTCCCAACCCTCGGTACAATGACGATACAACAGCGCCACGTAAGAAGTGGCGACTTAAATGAACCAACACGACACTGATTTGTAAAACGTTATTACAAAAGACCAAAAAAAAGCATGCTGGATCTCATAGATGGCGTTAAAGTTAAAATTGAATAATATAATAAAGCATAGTGTGAATTAAATATTCATTTTAATGAAGTCAACTCTTCTTTCAAAAACCTTTGACTATAAGGGTAAATAATAACAAATATATAATACTTCTGTAAGTACTACTAAGTACATACAGTTTATACGAGTAAAGTAAGAGTAAAAATTCGAGTTGGAGGTTACTTTGGGAATAAATTGTATCGAGCGAAGTGTTATGAATCGTGTATGGACCGCTATGATATGAAAGATAATATAATCAAGAATTACATATATCCTTCCCACGTCTAAAAATTTCAACGTTATTCGAAAAATAGGAAAAACCATGGGGTATTTTTGCACATCTGGCTCAGGGAACGGCCTTAAGCAACTTACTCACACTATGACGCATGACGCGTGTACAGTCGTGCCGTTCACACATAGAAACGCAAGTGATTTTTGATGTATGTCCGCCCTGTGGCCCCTGTGACGGTAGCAAGACATAATAGCAACATGGAATCGTCAAATAAATGTTAATAACTGATAGTTTTAAGTCAGGTCCCTACTGAAAACCAGCGCCATGGATTGCCACGGTCCACGGCATTATTATGCTGAGTGGGGAGTGGGGACTCTATTTTAGCGTCCAATGTTTTTTATGCTGAGTGGGGAGTGGGGCATTTTGTTCACTGAACATTAACAATTGAGTCAATCACTCATGTAGAATGTAGATACCAAATGAATAATCTATGAGATATTAATGCCTATTTGGTTTCATTGTTTGGACTACCTTGTAATGATAATGAGTTATTTGTGAGATATTGGTGCCTTGATTATTTTGACTACATGTTAAGAATTATAATGCAAGATATGATGCGAATTAAGTTTATTCATTTGTTGTATGTTGTTGATTGTTCGTAAAACTGGCTGGGCAAACAAGTAAATTATGACACTTGAAACTTTTGAAACACATATTAAAACATAGTTTTATCGAGTCCATCACGAATTATTTTTGTTACCTTTATTTAAATTGTTTCGCAATAGAGGTGATAAAACTATGTTTTAATAAGTAAATAGTGAGTTGTGGGCTTCGTCGCTACAATATAGTAGATGTGGCTGCTCTCAGTAAAACACTTCTTGCAGATAAAGGACAACTGGTGGAGCACGGAGGTGGATATACCTTTTTCTGGAAGGGGCTATCCTCTTCTGAACCTCGACGAACAGGAGTGGGGTTCGCGATCAAAAACCAGCTAGCTAAGCAATGACGGGAGTGCCCAATACACATCTCGGACCGCGTTACGACGTTGCGCCTCCACCTGAATGACCAAAACTTCCTTAACGTCATCAGTGACTATGTTTCTACGATAGGTAAATCTGATGACGTCAAGGACCAATTTTATGAGGAACTTGCAGATTGCATCGATTGCGTCCCTCCCAGGGAGCAGATAGTTCTACTGGGTGATTTCAATGCCAGAGTTGGTCGCGATTTTGAAACTTGGCCTGAGGCCCGGATTGCTAAAGACGCCGGTTCGAATCCGGCCTTCACCACTGGAGGGCCTCGTCACTTTTTAGGGTTACGTACCCAAAGGGTAAAAACGGGACCTTATTACTAAGACTCCGCTCTCTGTCTGTCTGTCTGTCCGTCCGGCTGTCACCAGGCTGTATCTCAAGAACCGTGGTAGCTAGACAGTTGATTTATTCACAGATACAAATAGTACTAAAAACAGAATGAAATAAATATTTAAGTGGGGCTCCCATGCAACAAACGTTATTTATTTGCCGTTTTTTGCGTAATGGTACGGAACCCTTCGTGCGCGAGTCCGACTGCACTTAGCCGGTTTTATTGTAGCTTTCACAGTTTTCATAAAAAATTATAAGAACTAAAAATGGGGATATATAAAAGTGGGGGGAAGGAGGGAAACAACAACTTTTCGGCGTGTTTCTACTTCTATTTATTCTTATAAACCTAAAAGCTATATGCATGCCAAGTTTAATTTTGTGCTTTCTGCCGGAGTGGACCGAAGTTGAGGCTAAGAAGCTGTACTTCAATGTATTTTCTGTAAGATACATTATTAAAAATGTTGCGATATAAAATATTCTATCTTTGTTTCAGATACTGAAAGTGGCCATGCGGCATGTAGTGTAGTGCTTGTGTCCAAGTGACGTGACGGTTGTAGTGCTTGTGTCCAAGTGACGTGACGGTTGTAGTGCTTGTGTCCAAGTGACGTGACGGTTCAAAATGACGTCGGTTGCCGTGAACTGGAACGAAACGATGGTCAAGCCGTTCGAGGAAGGATTCCCCCTCCTCATGCCAAAGTGGGGGTACGTGGCTTCGGCTTTCGTGCTGTTCCTGATCGGGTTTTTCGGGTTCTTCCTCAATCTGATGGTCATCGTGCTGATGTATAAGGATCGGCAGGTAAATATTGTAAAATAAGTGCTTATATTTATAGATATTGTTACAAACGGAGAATTCTTGAAAATTTTCCTGAAAGTTTTCAAAAGTAAGGCAATATCCATTTTGGAAGTAGGGAATTTCATGACTCATTTCTTAGGTAAGTATACGAAATTGTAATATCTGAAAAAAATCGACGACCTTTGCTGACATCGAAAGGAATATGAAATCTGACCTTGTTACATAAATTCTGACACGTGCCTTCCAAGGGTGGGATGATACCTTCCATTCTCTCGGATTGACAGCCTTTCCATTGAAAATGCATGACTGTGATGGCCCACCATCCTACACTAAAAGCATTGCATTATCAATATCAGATCGATACGAATGGCTTAGATTTGTAACAGAATATCTTTGTTTTGATGAACACTGGCTTTGATGCATGGTGGACGATCGATGTTAGCCTCCATGCACTAGCATACTATATGACTAAAGTGAAAATAATATGCCCGGTGTAGCAATAAAATCAAAATAGACATCATCAAAAGGACTTTATGCATGCGACAGTAATGTGCAAGTTGAAAACATTCCCGAAATTTCGGAACTTTCATGAAAATATTCTCATGCGTTTCTAGTGTTTCCACTTAGTGTTGAAAGTTCCGTTCAGATTAGGGATAAAAATAATAACCTCGTGGGGGCAGCTTGTGGCGAGCTGACGGTGATTGGCGGCACCGCGGACCCCTATTCCAGAGGGCCCTGTCATCTGGCCCTCGCCTCTGTGCTTGCCTTAACTGGCCGGCCAGAGTCGCAAGAGCGGGACCTATGCTCCAGGTTGGAAGTGTAAAATGTCATAACGCCGGCGGCCTGCTGAACGGATTACCGGGATCTGGCTACCGCAGACTCACCTCTCGACAACCTCACAGCCACTCCAAAGTGTTGCCCTGTTGTTGTCACAATGTGCGTGCGGTCATTGCGGGGCCCACTCAATGAGTTGGCGAGTCACCACCTGTCTTACACAATTTTGAGACTGAGTGTCCGCTAGTCTCCTCCCATGGGATAATGGGCTATGCATAGCCCATTATCCAGTCCGTCCTTAGTTCCCATCGCAGCACAAAAGTGCTGCACTGCAATAGTCTTTGCACCTGGCGGGGACCATCTCTTGATGTATCATATTGTGCGCTCGGGGATGATATCCGCCACGTGTATCCCTTGCTTTTAGATTACTCACTTGTTTAGGTCACTTGTTAGAACAAATGTGTTTTAGTGTATGTAATAATGACTTCAGGAGGCTGATACTGATTTATCAATTTTGTATTGATGTCCTACTCATTATATCTTGCACCCACCAATAAGTGCTAGAGAGATGCGTTATGATCATACGGCCAGGACCAGGTATGATCACTCGTAAGTTTTACTTACGTAAGTAGGGACACAACTATACTACAGAATGAGATATGAATATCGTTATTTCATTCTAGCAAATAGCTTTGTCCCTACTTACGTAAGTAAAACTTACGAGTGTAATCCAGCCCGCGCAGCATGGTTCCCCTATCACTAAGTGCATCACTTTCACACTCACATACTTGTTAGAACGTGACAGGCATGGTGATAAGCGTACCGTGCTACGACCCCTGGCCTACGGGTGCTAACTCGGGGCACGAATACTAAAAGATGTAGCAAAATATTTTATCGACAAACAATTATACCGAGTTGATTTTTGATGTCGGTTTAAAAAATTCATTTGGATTTGATTTGTAATGTTATAGAGTTGGTATTTTTATAGCGTTGTGTGGTGAAAAAAAAACTGTTTCACATGGTAGCATAGTTTGTTTAAAGATATAAAACATATTATTTTTAATTTAATCTTTTGATTAATTACCCGGGTATGTCCTTAAACTACGTCCAAAAGAGAGGTATGGGCACTGTGAATGACATCTCGCTTTGTGTGGTAGAGCGGGAAAGCGGATGTCATTCCAGATCTAGAGCAGAGCCCAACTGGGGAGGTACCTCCACCTTACAGAAAACCGCAGCCAAATAACACTAGACCCTACTAATAGTGTTGTGTTCCTGCCGGTGAGTAAGGTTGCCAGAGCTCGAGGGAGAGTAGTGTTAGGGTCGGCAACGCGCGTGTAACTCCTCTGGAGTTGCAGGCGTACATAGGCTACGGAGACTGCTTAACATCAGGCGGGCCGTATGCTTGTTTGCCACCGACTACTATAAAAAAATTTTTATTATTCGTTAGGTGGAACCCCGCTAGATTACATCTGTTTTTTAAGTCAATACCTACTCTTTGGCTAATGTCAAACATTCCCTCACCGAAAACCCCGAATGTTCATTAGCGGAATCCCAGACTATGTGGCCTATTGGATTATTAATTCTAACTCTATCTGCCTCTCTATCGATCGAATAGGCAAGAGTGATAGAGAGGCAGAAACCGAACTTTCGATTTTCTTGTTTCGCGGTAGGCCCTGTGATTTTGCTAGTGACGCCCTCTACGCAGAATTTTGCGTACATATATTTCCCCATTCCAAGCTGCGTTTTTTTATCAGAGTTAAGCTGCGTTTTTTTATCTTCCAAGCAACTTTCCTCTTCTATTATCTATACCTAACCTAGTATTCCATATTTTGTTCCAGCTGTGGACGCCGCTCAACATCATCCTCTTCAACCTGGTGTGCTCAGACTTCTCGGTGTCCGTGCTGGGGAACCCCTTTACACTCGTTTCCTCGCTCTTTCACCGCTGGATCTTCGGACACACCATGTGTGTCCTATACGGGTTCTTTATGGCGTTGCTCGGTAAGTTATCAACATAATCTTCAACCTGTTGTGCTCAGACTTCTCAGTCTTCGTGCTGGGGAACCCCTTCACCCTCATGTCCTCGCTCTTCCATCGCTGTATCTTCGGGCACACCATGTGTGTCCTCTACGGGTTCTTTATGGCGTTGCTTGGTAAGTTATCAACATAATCTTCAACTTGATGTGCTCAGACTTCTTCATCTTGGTGCTGAGGAACCCCATCACCCTAATGTCCTCGCTCTTCCATTGCTGGATCTTCGGACACACCATGTGTGTCCTCTACGGGTTCTTTATGGCGTTGCTTGGTAAGTTATCAACATAATTTTCAACTTGTTGTGCTCAGACTTCTCTGTCTCCGTGCTGAGGAACCCCATCACCCTCAAGTTCTCGCTCTTCCATTGCTGGATCTTCGTACACAACATTTGTGTCCTCTACGGGTTCTTTATGGCGTTGCTTGGTAAGTTATCAACATAATCTTCAACCTGATGTGCTTAGACTTCTCGATCACCATGCTGGGGAATCCCTTCACCCTCGTTTCCCCGATCTTTCACCGCTGGATCCTTGGGCAAATCATGTGTGTTCTCTACGGGTTCTTTATGGTACTGCTATGTAGTATCAAATCATAATTTTTAGCGGGTCTATCGCGAATTTATTTTGTTTACTTGTTTTACTGACCGAGCGAAAGCGAAAATGAAGCGAAGTAACGTCACAGGGCGGACACGCTATACATCAAAATTCACTTGCGCTTCTATGTGCGAAGGACACGTCTGTACACGCGTCACGCGTCATAGTGTGAGTAAGTTGCTTAAAAATAGTACTGAGCGGTCGGCAAACCGCCGTCAATCTGCTGGCGGGCGGGGCGGTGCGCGGCCGTTCTGTATGTTAATACTATTACTTATTCTGTGGTAACGTTTTCTATATTAAAGGAAAAATTAACGGCAAAACTCCATTTTTACATAAAAAAATTGAAATTTGCTTTGCTTGAAAAAATCGTTTTTCGCAATACTTTTGAAACGAATGTTCTACATGACCAAATTCAAGAAAACGAGAAAAGTGTGTGTTCCCTCCTTAAAGTACGTGGTGTACTACATTCCTCTACCCACCAACGGAGCGGCAGCTGACGTTCACGAGGGTTCATCATACATAGCCGTTAACCGCTATACGAGTTTTCGCCCGGGAGGCGATGACTGACGAAATTTGCGCCTGGCTCGCGGTCCAACCGCAGATGGACGGAAAACGTCACACTATGGAAAGGCCCTCGAGGCAAGCGTGACTGCGTGAAGGCCACACTCACGCTGGGACGAGGACATCATAAAAATAGTGGGCCAAACTGGCATAAAACCGCACTAGACCGATCAAAATGGCAAACTTTGAAAGAGGTCTTCACCTGAGAGCGTTTCCTGTTACAGACAAATTATTTAGTAAATATTTATAAGCAACTAACAATCCAAAAACTGGTATTTAAGCAAAAAACAAAAATTGCTTTACTAAACATCATAAATATTAAACATATTAATAACGTATTAAATATATGAATAACGGGTCACTCACGTGTTTTAAGTCGAAAACCGGCCGGGGTTCTGCGGTGACGGAACACGTGTTGGATTCGGATTCGACTCACTATATATAGGTACGTTTCGATAAGGTAACTGTGCTGGCGAAAGAAAAGTTTGTGATTCAGCGAAAAGTACGGGAGGCTATCGAAATTGGTCGTCATCCGAATTTTAACCGTGATTGTGGTTGGTCAGTGCCTCCGAGCTGGAAAACTGTTTTGGGTACTACGTCGGTGGACAGTGTGGACGAACCATTAGCGAATGACGTAGTGAGTGTTGTGTGCAACCCATCATTTGACAATAATGCCGTAAACGAGGGTAGTTTCTCGCCCCCCCTGCCGCCACCGGCGCCCGCGCCGAGTCATCGGGCGCGGAGGGCTGCGGCCCGCAGTCTGCGCCGGTCCGTCACCGTCGACGCAAGCTCCTGATGACGCTCCTCGGTACGGAGTGAAATATGTCGAGCGTTTTCGACTTAAAACACGTGAGTGACCCGTTATTAATATATTTAATATGTCTATGTCTCACGGAAGTTTTGTTATTAAAATATTAATAACGGGTTACTATGTTTAATATGTCTGTGTCTTACGGAAGTTTTGTTATTAAACATCATAAAGTAAGATTTTTTTATTATCTGTAACAATTTAGCGGGAAATAAAAGGCTTTTTATTTATTTATCATATGTTAAATCATATTCATTAAACACAGTATTTAATATAATTATATTCAAATTCGAAAATTGGCTACATTTACCCGGAACGGAAATATTCACGGAAAAGCGTCAAATTGATTGACGCTGAATAACGAAATGAGCTTTGCTTCCGATTCCGACATTTCCGACCATCTGAATTGATGCAGAACATTCAAATATCACAGAAATCAGATCCTAGTAAATAAATAATGACAGCCCCCATACAACGCTGCAGGAACCGTCAATGTTGTATTGTAGGCAGTCGTTGTATACGAATGCACAGGCAGCTTAAAATAGCTGATACGTGCATATCAATGTCCTGCACTTGTATTTTGTGCTTTTGTGTTGTGTGTTTTGTGTTTTATGTGTGTGTTGTGTGTGTTGTGTTGTGTGTTGTGTTTTGTGTTTGTATCCCGGTCAATGTAAGTCTAGTAGAGTATCTTTGACGTCAACTGTACAAAATTAGAAATATCATTTCTTCATTACCAGTGGTTTTTCCTTGAAAGGAAATATTACGAGGAAAGCCGTACAAATCTGCGGAAAAATTCAAAAATACGAGTATGTGAAACCCTCATTCAAATGGGCTAGCGTTGGGATTACATCCTAAACCCTCTCGTCCAACAAAAGTACAGGCTACAGGAAATGTCGGTGCAAATGTACAGTGAGCTGCATGGGATATTATGAATGAATCCATTGATAAAGTCGCCATGCACTTTCGCGGCTGATGGTACACTAGAAGCTTAGGTAAAGCTTAACCCCTCGTATGCGGCCTGTCAAATTTGATCATTGAAAAAGCGACATTGACATTTAAAACAATAGATTTAAATTCACACGCACGGATCGGTGTCTGAGCATATGAGCGAGAGATTAATTATTAGTCGCCATTTTTAACCGAGGCGTCCATATACTTTGATGTTTTAGGATGAATAAATAAGCTTAACAAGGGCAATTTGTATTTATTGTGTCCAATCGTGGCTCCAATTAGAACATGTACCGTTTTTCGCTAATTGCTGAGATTCTCTCGAGCGACACCTCGTTATGATACAAAAGCATGCATAAAATAAGTCGAATGGATGAAACTGGTAAGATTTTATATCAGACTACTAGAATAGTAATGATTTTAGCAGAATAACTTGAATCATGTAAATTAGAAACTATTGTATTTTATTACCCTTTTCTGCAAATAAATTATTGATTGATTAAGTATAAGTACTTGATGGAAACACCTACCGCTTCAGTGTAGTGACTTTGGGGGTATTTAAAAAACCAAGCTCGGTTCTCCATACAAAGTAGTGACTTTACACTGAAGCACCTACCCCTTGTTTCCATCAAGTAATAATCTTATGTACCCATTTTCTCTAGTATTGTTTGTATTTTACTTTAGGCCGGATTGGACGTTAAATACTTGTAACATGCTCGTAAATCGATATTGTGAGCGCGCCAGCCTGTCAATTGCAGGCATTTAAACTGATTTTAAATAAGCTTCATTTTCTATTCAAATTGGAAAATATCGGCTTTGGCTTAACTGGCGGCAGCCAGTTATAGTACTTGAAATATTTTCATATTCATATTCATATTCATATTTATTTATTGCATCCATGGTACACAGGTGTTACATATATAATAGTTTCACATGGGCCCTGGTAGGGCAAGGCAATTATCTTAAATCTAAAGATTAATTTATATATTTCAAATAATCCGCATGGAATTTCATACTCATCCGAATTTCATTTATGCCCGGCGTCCGTGCCGCGGGCGCGCGGCGGCCGTGCGTTGTCGTGGCTGGGATAAAAATTTGGCAATGCGTTTTCTAATATTTACGAACAAAATGCGACCATTTCTGAGCATGTTTAAGAAAAGTTATATAGTGTTATATGTAGTAACTTGTGAAAAACACTATTTATAAATAAAACATTTTTGTTTTTTTTCGCATAACGCATTGTATGAGGGACGCTGTTTGATAAACGTTGTAAAAGACTGTAGCCGCCGTGCAGGTCTCGACAACAAATAAAAAGACTTCGATTTGAAGTAAACTTATAACCAATAGGTGCTGGTTACTTTAAAAGGTACAGTTGACGTAAACGGTTAAAGGTGTAGAAGTGGTGGTAACAGTATGGAGGCTGATGCGAAAGTGGTCAAGTTAATTTTGAATGTTAAAAATGGTAGTCTAAATTTAGGTGCTTCTAATTGGCCGCGATACAGGTTATGTGGAGCGCTCCTATTGGTGCATTTAAATAAGCCTCCGCATAGTAAGCGAGCCCGACGGCTGCGTTTTGCTACTGCATTATACACATAAAAGGTTGCGTTCGCAACAAAGACAGTCCCAACTCGTGTCGTTGTAACACACTCGTCTGGAATTGGATACTACTGTCCGCGCGAGAATTCCGTGCACGGCTGAGGAATGTTAGGAATGTTGTTATGACAGAGTGGTGTCATTTTGTACGTACGGGCGCGGCGCACACCCTCCCACTTCCTCGACCTCCGAATGCACGGAATTGGCGTGCGGACAGTA
Organism: Cydia strobilella; assembly: GCF_947568885.1. Lineage (NCBI taxonomy): Eukaryota > Metazoa > Arthropoda > Insecta > Lepidoptera > Tortricidae > Cydia > Cydia strobilella. The sequence goes on from NC_086055.1 coordinate 15,789,995, forward strand.
TGTAGGTATCACAAATCACGCACACGTGTATCACCAATAACTATCGGTCCGATGCGAACAATGCTTATAAGAAGTCACAGGGGTACGATACCGATCTGTCAATGTCAAAAGTGATATTTCATCAACCAAAAAACTTCACTTTGACACTGACCCTCAGAATAATGACTAAAGCATAGAAGTAGGGCAAAAATGCTTCGCAAATATGTATACCCGTACTTTACTTCCTTACGAATTAGATAATGTGCCGAAAAGAGATGCATATATGCTTGTTATTTCTCATTTACGTACGGTGTCATAAGTTTGATAATTTGTTAGGGATGTAACTGAGTCGACTTTTTATATCGATAAATTATGCATAAGTTTATGTGCCGTGTAAAAGAATAATCACGAAATTGGCAAATTGATAATAGTCTGGCTAATGAAAGTTGAACCTGAAAAAACGCGGCAATTTCAAGAAATCTGTAGCAGGCGGCTCGTTGAAATGAAACGAAATGCGTGGAATACAAGGATTGCATAACTTTTATACTTTTTATAATTTTCATATTCTAAAAATCATTAAAAAGTATATAAATTATGCAATCCTTGGAATCAAAGAGCCGCCTGATATGAGGATTAATGCATGTACCTAATATAGCTTTTATCTCATTTGCAGTCTACCACTCAGAACCGTCTAACTATACCTCGTTTTTTTATCATTAGAAAGAAGGCGAGCGATCTTAACGTGTCGTTTTATCGAAAAACACTTTGAAAATAAGTCACAACAAATATAATATACGATAATTTACATACTTTTGCTTTCATAAGTAAAATATTGCTATATTTATAAAAAAACTTGTCAATAAAAAGACACGTGGAAATGGTTTACCGTTTTTTCTAATGCTAAAAGACATACATAGATATAGTTTCTAGTCATGTACAGTCAGCTGCAGAGAAAAGGCACCCCCCCTGCATACAAAGTTCTGTAAATTAGTATGGACGTGGGGTACCTTTTCTCTGCAGCTGACTGTACGAAATAGGAAATGAAAAAAAAAAAGTTCGTGTAATATATTTTTTTTAATTTAATAATAGGGAATATTACGCGAAACTCGGCGTAGGTGGCGCCACTATCACAATCTGAGGGTCTATCGCGAAACAAGAAAATCGAACTTTCGTTATCTAACATCTCTGTCACTCTTGCGTATTCGAGCGATAAAGAGGCAGCTAGATAACGAAATTACGGATTCGAGTTTTCCGGTAGGTCCCCTGAAAACTTGTCAAAAACCTGTTAAAGGTACAGTATAAATAAGTTACTCTACGGTGCACTAAAAAAGCTAGTGCTGCACTCTGGTGGCAGAACATTGCAGTAATATCCCCTATTCCTCGTCCTTTGGAAATCTGAAATAAAAAGTTGAGTTTTGTGACCAACAATATTAATAAAAGGAACATTCATCAATGATCATTAATGTCTTTTTTATTAGGGTTCCGTACCCAAAGGGTAAAAACGGGACCCTATTACTAATACTTCGCTGTCCGTCTGTCTGTCACCAGGCTGTATCTCATGAACCGTGATAGCTAGACAGTTGAAATTTTCACAGATGATGTATTTCTGTTGCCGCTATAACAACAAATACTAAAAAGTACGGTCCCCTTGGTGCGCGCGTCCGACCCGCACTTGACCGGTTTTTAGTATTTAACTATAGTCTGGCAAACACAATCTGTCAGTAAGTAAGAACAAAGAAAACTATAGGTACAGTCGAAGGCAAAAATATCGATCCAGACAAATGGCTTAAAAATATGTGAACACGATTTTATTGTCTAAGCGTACACATATTTTTGAGACTTTGGGAATGTATATATATTTATGCCCTTGACTGTACTCATCAATTAAAATGAGACAGTCCTGGGCCAAACTATAAGAAAGCTGTAAATGTCGATAGGTTATTGATCTGAGGTCGATACATCACTATGCCAAAAATATAACCTTTCATACTTAGCAGAAAAGTTCGAAAATATATGCAAAAATCTATATAGACTTGAATGCAAGTAATAATTACATAAACAACATATCGATTTCTATGTTTAGGGTCAGGTCCTATAAATTAATTTCTTCAAAATTGAACAAAACTCACCGATTAAAGGTTATCGGTTCGTGCGTATTTTCTTTTCTTCCTGTATGCGATTTACAGCCCTCGATCACACAAGACATTATCACAAAGGGAACTTCAAACCATTACAAATAAAAACTCAGCACGTTTTCCAACAATCTTTCAGGAATAGCAACAATATAATTAAAATAAACCAAGATGACCGCTGAAACATCCCGAAATATTTCAACTAAAATAATACGACTATGTCAAGTTGTTACAGTTGACACCTACCTGTGAAATAACGAACATATATTTTATTTGGCTGGATTATATTATAGAACCACATAAGACCATTTGACATTTCCCTCAGTTCATCTTATGACAATACTGAAAAAAACGAAAGAACTTGCGGATTGTTGTCTCACTCACTCATAGACAAAAAGTAATAACGTGTTGTGAATACGATATCTTTTACCAAGCTTTTATTTTTGCCCGGCTTCTTTGCTTTAGTCATTATTCTGAGCACTGACCGATCGGTATCGTAATATAATTATCCTTCTTTCGTAAGATTTATAACTCCTTTGTTGCTAGGAAAAATAATAGTAGATTGTTAACCAAGGGATGAAAGGCACTCATTTCTGCCGAGGTATTTTGTCCGAGGCTGAAATAATGCCTTTCACCCGAGTTAAACACTCTTCTTTAATACGAGAAAAGTAAAATGCATGTTTTTTTTTAAAACATGACTAAGTATACATTTTTATAGTATTTCTGAAGGGTACTTTCAATTAACAATTCAGGCAAAAGTATCGTTATTTATGGAATGGAGAGTCAAATATCAGAATGAAAATTGTATAACAAATCCATTTAAATTCAAATTTTAATTGCTTATCGTAAAAAAAAATCGTACTTCGAACGTAAAATGCTCTAGTGCAGACACGTATCATTTTCTGCACGCCTTTTATAACAACTATTGACCATCTTTCAGAGCATGAGAAATGAAAATAATTTTTTTAAACATTGGTAAATATCTGTGATCTAACTGAAAATGTGTTCGTATCAAATTGCGAAGTATTATTGATGTGCCTGATAATGTTTACTGAGTTTATAATTTTATTAAATGACTACAGTCTTGTTTATAGAGTTATAACTACTATATATAAGAACTCGAAGTTTACCTCCGAAAAACCCTCAACATCTACTTGATTATATTTTTAGAGATTAGCTCATTTATAAAATAAGATAAAAGTAAATAAATAAATATTATAGGACATTCTTACACAGATTGACTTAGTCCCACAGTAAGCTTAAGAAGGCTTGTGTTGTGGGTTCTCCGACAACGATATAATAGTACATAGATACATAGAAAACACCCAAGACTCGGGAAACAATATCAGCGCGCATCGCGCAAATAAATGCCCGCCGGCGTTATGACATTGTACACTTCCAACCTAGAGCATAGGTCCCGCTCTTGCGACTCCACTCTGGCCGGCCAGTCAAAGGCAAGCACAGAGGCGAGGCCGAGGCCTAGGCGGGTCAATGTACGATATTCATCGTACTTAGAGTCCTTACTTTAGTTCCGTGAGTAAATACGCAATAAAGCACTAGATGATATCCTGCCCGTGACAGCACTAAGAACCCTCAAGTACTCTTGTCTGTTTGTTTCTAAAGATAAGTATTTGTTTGTTCCATATTTGTGTTTCTAAGTTCTAAGCACACAATTCAATGGACTAACATTGTTTATTGAAAAACAGGAAATACAGGACTTTTCTGGACTGCTTGGAAAACGTAAGAGAACTATATTTTTATTCTGAATTATCATGACATTTATAACTAGCTGTTGCGCACCACTTCGTTCGCGTGGATTGGATATTGATTCTTTATAGTATAATTTTTCTCGAATGATTTTTATGCTCTTATGCATAAAAAACATTTCTCTAATCTGTTAAACAATAGTACATTATGATACAAGTGTGCTAAGTTGGTCATTACACACAGGCGATATTGTGCGCGCGAGCTGTAAGCAAGCGCGCAATAAGAAAGCCGATGTGTGTAATGACCAATGCACACGCGTTTCATACGACGTTTTTCAACACACTTGCGAGAAAAAAAAGAAACTTTCATATTAATCAAATTTCAATAGTTAAAACAGTTAGTATTGTGTGTTTCATCTGTCATACTCGTACTGCCGGCCGGCCCTCGCTCGCCCCGTTGCCAAGTTGACTAAATCGAAATTTCAAAATTAATTTTTATTTCCGTTTCAAAGTGAATCAATTGCCGGGAACTCCGCGGTTTTACATACTTTAGACACACTGCTATCATTTAAGACCAAATTCAAGCCTAAATCTCCTGAAAACGTTTCAGCATATCACACCTGAAAGTTGTCTAAATCGAAATTTCAAACTTAATTTTTATTTCTGTTTCAAAGTGAATCAATTGCCGGGAACTCCGCGGTTTTACATACTTTAGACACACTGCTATCATTTAAGACCAAATTCAAGCCTAAATCTCCTGAAAACCTTTCAGCATATCAGACCTGAAAGTTGTCTAAATCGAAATTTCAAACTTAATTTTTATTTCTGTTTCAAAGTGAATCAATTGCCGGGAACTCCGCGGTTTTATATACTTTAGACACACTGCTATCATACAAGACCAAACTTGAGGCTAAATCTAATGAAAACCTTTCAGCATATAACACCTGAAAGTTGACTAAATCGAAATTTCAAACTTAATTTTTATTTCTGTTTCAAAGTGAATCAATTGCCGGGAACTTCCTCGCTCGATTTAGAACCGAGAACTCCTAAGTTCTGTAAACAATAGAGCAGGAGCTTTCGTTTGGAACCAAATATATGTCTGTGTATTGTTCAATGACATCAGCATAGCATGTGTGAACTTAGCATATCATATAATTACAATAATAGATAAAAAAAATAGTGAATGTTCTCAGAGATGCCTTTTTTGTGTCAAGAACTCTTTTTTACCATGTGTATAAGCTAGGATATTTTTTTTATCCCATTTGTAACAAAATGATATGCTAGTGTGTGAACTTAGCATATCATTTTGTGAAATTCCATAGTGTTGCTTTTTACGATTAAAACGCCAGAACTATTGCTAAAAAGTATCAGGAACTAGAACTACGGTGCATGCTAATAGAACTCCAATAAAAACGTGATCTGCTAGACTTTGTTATGCCAACTTCACAGACATCCAGTCCGACCAATTAAAGAAGGCTCCCTTTCCATGCATATTATTAGCAATTAGTTAGCTTCTTAACTCAGTCGGATAATATAATGAAAAAGCACGAGTGGAATAATACACTGAAAGAGCACGCGTGTTTAATATCTAGAATTATGAGCCAAAAATCGGTGGAATAAAATAAAAACGTCGTTTTGAGCAAGTGTGTTGAAAAAGCCATTTGTTTCTTTTGTGCGAGCGGTCAGCTTGCGTTTTGAGTTTATGGTGGTGGTTTTAAGGTTCCAAATTCCAAATTTCAAATTATTTATTTGTTAAACATAGGTATGTACAACAGGTCTTAATTGTATAATATAGTATCACTATGTTTCGCCACATGGCACACAAATAGCTACAGAGCCGTAGCGTGCAATTATAGACTAGTCTTGAAATAAAACTATGAAGACGGATTATATCGCGTATATTGAATTTATAATACATCCCGACGTTTCGAACCCTTTACAGCGTTCGTGGTCAACGGGTGACAGAGGAAAAATTACAAAGTGCAAAAATACCCACATACTAAAATAATGAACAATCATAGACTATAAACTTTAAGGTTGGTTGTACATGCAAAATCGGTTCATAAGGCTAGTTATACACTACAATTATTTTCAAGTAAAGATATATATATACGTGAATTTGTAAAGGGTTCGAAACGTCGGGATGTATTATAAATTCAATATACGCGATATAATCCGTTTTCATAGTTTTATTTCATGAGTAACTATCGCGGTAACTACGCGAAGACAATATTATAAACTAGTCTTAATAAAATATACACAACACAACAAATTAAAAGGAAATGAAATTTCCTGAGTCAGACAAAAAATCTTGAACAGAATAGTATGCTTAGGAAATCATACAATATTTTTTTTTTCTTTAAATCATCAATTTGTAAAATTTGTTTTGGTAGCTTATTATAAATTTTTGGTGCCATTCCAAAAAAGCTTTTTGCTAGTAACGCTGTTTTACATGATCCAGATTGCATTCTATATTGATGGCGATAACTATTGAAATAGGAGAATAGTTTATCGTGGTGGTTTTAAGGTTCAAATCTATCTATTAAAATGAGCGCTCGCCTTCATTGAGGTGGTCGATCGTCCTACATTATCAAAACATGTTACATGTACATAGATTTGAAACTTAAAACCAACACGATACAGCCGCTTTTTAAACGACATTGTTGCTTTGCCACGCGCTCAAAATGGGAGCCCACCGCTTGCACAAAAGAAACAATGGCTTTTGTTTAACAGATTAGGGTCTTAGGCGTAATAATCATTTGAGAAAATTCATGAATGAACCTTGTGCAACAAAGAATAGCAGATGGAATAATAATTTGTCAAAGTGTTTGTTTCAAGTCCCTCACTTTAAAAAAAATTGTCCTTCTTAGGGCCGGTTGCACCATACCGTCTGTCACCGTTTTACCGTTCGCTAAATTTTATTGTATGGAAAGTTTCATAGTTCTCTGCTGCTTAACGTTAATCAGACTGTTAATTGTGGTTGGTGCAAAATCGTACGTAATATGACCAGGGGTAAATCTCCTGGTCACGATGGAATTAGTATTGAACATCTTAAGTACGCTGGAGTGCACCTGCCGCGTGTGTTAGCGATGTTTTACATAGTGGCGCTTCGTCACTCGTATCTGCCTGGCGAATTTTTGAATGAATGTTTTCAAAATGACGGGCGTTTTTCCGAGCCTTGATAATTGGCTTTTTATGCCCTCTCGGAAGCTTAGAAGTTTGGTACACGTTTCCCGCCTTCATTACCTCAATAGGCAAACTTTCATTAAGAATAAACTAGTCGAGGCAAAACCACATTAACACGTACTAAGGCCGTAATTTTAGGTGCCTGTTAACTGATGGAGTTTGAGCACCTAAGTACCTACGTTTTTTTTCTCATTTACCACGTCATGCAAGCATACTGATGATAAGTGTTCACCGTGGCCTATCTGCAGCTCCAGGGGGTTTTATTTTTAATTTATCTTTATCCAAAAATATATATTCAAATTTAAATGTATACAAAAATGTATTACGTTTTTAATAAGTGTAGACACCTATCTAATTCTTGCAGTAGCAAGACAGTACGGCAAGTTAACGTGTTTATGTCCGTAATAAAAGACCTCGCAATACTTTATTGGAGCGCCACCGGTATTGACATTTAGGTATCATTCATTTCCATTCCATTTACATTCCCTGCCGAGGGCACGAATATTACGACTACATAAAAGCAAAAAGTAAAAAAAGTTGTCTTTTTATACATTGAATTATTTTTTGATCTTCAAAAGTAAATGTAATAAATAAAAGGAGTTGATGCCATAGGGCATTTTCTTGCAGCTTTTTTTCTCCGAAGGTCATGTGACATCTATTCTAACTAAAAAACCCTTGTTCCAGGTATAGCGTCAATAACAACCCTCACCGTCCTTTCCTTCGAGCGCTACATGCTAGTGACTCGGCCCTTCAGCTCGCACCACCTGAGCCCTAAGGGCGCCATCGTGTCCATCGTGTTCATCTGGAGCTACTCGTTGGCGCTCACCACGCCGCCGCTTATGGGCTGGGGTAACTACGTCAACGAGGCCGCCAATATCAGGTATTGTCACTTTAGAAACTCTAATAAGGACTCTTCTTCGACTAACAAGGTCGTTAAGATCAGGTATTCCTCTTTCGACGCTTGCAGATCAAGAGGTATGCTTGCTGCACTCTTTAAAGCTTCTACACTTCTTTGAAAATCCATACGTATACCCTCGAGAACACTCGACAGGGAGCTCATTCCACTGGTGGAGCATTTTCGGGAACAAATGTCTCTGGAAGGGTACAAAAGTGTAAGCTATGCATTATGGTTAAATAAATTTAATTCCAACAATAGATGTCACTATTAATAAACATAATACTAATATTCTTCTCTTCTTCTTCCTAGCCTTATATCCCATTTACTTGGGGTCGGCTCTCCTTATACGGCGTCGCCAGGAGTGTCTGTCCTGGGTCGTCTCTGGTGGTAATCTTTTTTCTTTAAGGTTCTTTTTTACAAGACCTATCCATGTTATCTTGGGCCTTCCGCGACCCCTAGGCTTTTCACTCATCTCTAGCACCTTTCTCGTCATGTGGTCTGGTGGGCGCCTCATGACGTGGCCATACCATCGTAGTCGATTTTCGGTGAGCTTTTCTTCGATTGGCCTTACTCTGAAACTGCCTCTAACGTGGATATTCCTAATATGATCCAACAACGTTACTCCGCCAGCCCATCTCAGCATCCTCATCTCCGCAGCATGCAGTTTCGCGACTTGTTCTTTTTTGAGCATAGCATTTGAAACATAATACTAATATTGATAAATAATAATTGTGGTTGCAGTATGGAATGGAATTGAATTGGAATTTTACGGCGCTTACGACGTTTTGGTCGCGTGGATCACGCCCCGCTCCCCTCGCCTACAGGTTGCGATTGCGACCATTTACCAAAAAAAATAATAATTTTATATTATAATTTCAGATATTGTTTGATATGGCTTTTCTATATTGGGTATTTTCTATGAAAAGTTATTGTCGTTGGCGCTTACGCCGCACAGCGTCGCGCGGCATTGTATCTATATCGGAGCATCGTTTATAATGGCGTAAGCCCCATCGACAATAAGGTCCCTTTTTATAGAAAATACCACATATGAAGTAATAATAACTCAATGTTTCTTTGTCCTCAGCTGTTCCGTGAACTGGCACGAGCAGAGCATGAACACACTGACATACATCCTGTTCCTGTTCGCCATGGGACAGATTGTTCCTTCCATCATCATTACCTTTAGCTACGTGAAAATCGTCCGAACTCTCAAGAACGTAAGTAGTCTGTCCTCCCGGATGTCCATTTAAAAGGACATTATTCAAATCATACAGGTAAGTACAATAATTTAGAGATGAAATGAGGGAGGGGCGAGATGATCGAACGAAATGCTCTTAAGGGGCCCACAGACTATCAGTCCGCCGACGATATCGGCCTGTCAGTTAGAACAAAAATTTGACAGTTCCGAACAACTAACAGGCCGATATCGTCCGGCGGACTGATAGTCTATGGGCCCCTTTATGTATCTTTCAGTAGGAGTAGCAGAGAGCGCTTTTATTGTTTGTCCTTGTCACAGTCTCTCTTTTTTTATTCCCTACCGTAAATTTATGGTGGGTAACAAATAATCCGAACAAATTTCGTACCGTAAGGTCGGGGTAGGTACTTTAGCCCTTTGGTTACTTTGCACACCCATGAAAACCTATTTTATTTAACCTATTTTCTGTTAAATATTTAGATAAAAACTTCATTGCAAACATGCCATGACAAAAAATTCACTGTTGACGGCGGCTCTTAAGGCCCCGTGGTTCTTCTCTCACTCACTGAGCGTAAGTGCGAGCGAGATGGCTGTGCGTGCCCGGGATTGCTGATATCATGTTTTTGAACTTAATTTTTTTGTAAGTTTTAACCAAATATAAAAGTATTATCGATGAGTTTGATCAAAAATAAAATTGCGTATTTTTAGAAGCAATTTTCATATTTTTAGCTTTTGTGCCAAAATTGTTACCAATTTATTAAAGTACGTTTTAGACCTATGTTCGTGATTTTTTTCTATCGAGCATAAGTCAAGAAATCAGGTTTCGAATCAATGAAGTTACTAGAGAAAATGCTCAAGATTGCTAATTAAATTTTTGGCAACCATATTGTAATCTCAAAAAGCGCTACGATTTTTCAAAAACTCTTCTTGCTAAACCTACTGTACCTTAAGGCGGGATTCCAACAGTGTGCATATTTAGTACAAAAATGCTTGTGCCGCACAATACCGCACACTGGTGGATACCCGCCTTTACCTTCAGATATCCATAACAAATCAAGATGAGTACAAAACAGTATTTTTATGTATTTTTTCCTTTTTCTCTATTATGTAAAAATCTGTGTGACTTATTTGTTGTTGTTTTTTTTTTCTGGATTGTTCTGTGTACCTATGTCATTTCTGTATTTGAATATTTTGTGTGTATTGTGGCAAACAAATAAACAGTTTATCTATCTATCTATCTATCTATCATGAGAATTTAAAAGCTCGAATAGGCCTCCATAAGCACTTATCCGGCCTCCGCCTGCGAGCTTCGTGTCTCGAGAGACGGCTCGTACATCGAGGACACTCGTATGAGATCAGATTATCTTAAGATTACCCACCTAAAAGTTTAGATACTTTCTAATATAGGCTGTAACAAAATAGCGGGGATCCGTTTAAGTGTGTATTCGGTATCGTGTTCTGATTCACTTCTGATTAGAAAAAAGTGGAACAAATTTTTTTGCGTGAAATTTTTTTGCTTTTTATGGAGGGTTGACCGACTTGGATGACCTGCCCCAAAAGATAATATCAGCCCTTTATCGCCCACTGCTGAGCATAGGCCTTTCTTCTAGTATGCCACTTATCCCGGTCCCGAGCCAATCTCATTCTCGCAATCTTCCGAATGTCGTCCACCCATTAACGAGCCAATGGACGCAAGGACGATACATGTATACGAGCGAAATGCACATGATTCAGATATCATTCTGACGTCATACAGTGTACGTTGGAATTGGCCTGTTAGTTTATTTTTAAAAAATGGGATGTTGCCGGAAGTGAAACTACATTAAAGTTCACCCCCACCGATGCATAAAAGACCTTGACGCACTTTTTCTCTCTTAGCAATAAAGTCGTATTTAGGTAATTTTGATCATCTCGCCTTTTAACTAATTTTGTTGTTGACTGTATTTCACACGAGGCATTTTGCATATGCCAATAAACTAAATGCATAAAATCGTAGATACAGATGGCGCGATTTACGCGCGAATAGACCCGCGTGTTTTCTAACGCCCCGTTGTTTCGGCAGGTGGCGTATTCATCGCGTGAGTGGCGTATAACGGTTTTAGTTTTGTTTAAAATAAGTTTTTTGTAAAAGAAAACATTTTTGATACAACCTTTTATCGCTGACTGTACTTTTCTTTCAACAGGCAACTAATACTCATCGAGACATTTCTAATAAACCCAAAAACAATACGGTTGCGTTGTTTTATCATAGTTCCTATGGCCATCTCCTGTGTCCATCATCAGATCAGCTCGATGGTATAGTAGGTACCATAATATCGTATGCACATACTTACTTATATGCATGTAAAGTTTCAGCTCAATCGAATAATGAAAAGTGGGTCTAATTGAGGTTGCAAGATTTGACGAGTCGTCATTACCAAATGTCAGTGCTAAGAATTTTGTGTAAGAAACCAACCGAATAAACAGAGTTGACAAAGGTAGGGTTGTTAGACTTGCTAGACAAACTGTGACTTCACAACAAGCCCATTTCAACCACATACATACCCACTTCTCGGGTTTGAGCGTACATGAAAATTCGAACGTACGCTGACATCAAAATGATGTCATTTAGATATCGTGCGTCATACTCGCGTCAATACATGTACATGTACATGTACGAACGATCAAGTACGAGCGAAATGCACAATGACTAAATGATATCATTCTGATGTCAGTGTACGTTCGAATTGGCCAGTCTCGAGTTATAAATATGTGCGTACTGCGCTGCCTATCTTTCACCTGTCTGTAAAAAGTTCATAAAATAATATAAAAGAAAACTGGCGGCAATGCACTGGTTGACCAAGATGTTATAGAGTTTAGTTTGCCAAAGTCTCATAGGGTTAAAAGCTTCTGCGTGATCAGATAACTTTTAAACAGTAAATAATACTAAATAAATGCTGTACGCGCTGGTTAGTCTTGGCAACACGCAACACATTGGATTAAATTGAAACCAGGGACCGGACAACCCTTTCCGCGATAAAACCCTTTCAATGGGCGACACTTAAACACGGCTAACACATTGAAAGACTTTCCCTTTTGAACTGCAAGCCCATTCATACCCTTACCTTTGACTAACCCTTACCGAAAAGCTAACCAAAAATAAGGCTAGCTCTTAATAAGGGTTACCCTTATCTTTAAGCGCTTTTTATAAAGGTTTCCCTTTGCGTGAAAGAGACAGGATTAGTATATATCTACGGTAGTGTATGAAAAGGAAAGAAAATACGTGCCTAGTCAAAGAACGCCGCCGTCGCCGCCGACGATCGCTCGGATTTGAAGTAATGTGTGCTTTATGAACAAGGTAGACGACTTAAATTAGCACGCTTATATGCTACAAGGGAAGCCCTTTATAAGGCTAACCCTTATAAGCAATATGCAAGGTGTTGGTGAGCGGATGATAAGGGTTTTGTAAGGGTATTTGGGCTACCGATTACTCAAATGTGGTAGCTTTATATAAGGGTTTTTAAAACCAAAACAAAGGGTTTCGTCTGGCAAAGGGTATGGTGAGTTAAGCCTTATGCAATACCCTTATAAAACCTCGATAAGGGATAGCGGGCCGGTCCCTGATTGAAACCCAACCAAAGGATGATTTTTTACCTTTTGCTTTGCGTATAAAGTGCGCACTAAAATTCATGCTCTCTTACCCCTCTCAATTGCGTCTCTCGAAAAACACTATTTAAATTTTTAATAAATGTTTAGTCTCGGTGTTATTTAGTGTTCATCACTTGGCATGAAAACTTGGGGTGCAAATCTAAAGTTGGGAGATTTACCAATGTTCGAAGTCGGTTGAAAATAATTATTTACAAAAGGTAAATCACCAGAAAGTCCTGAACATACCTGACCACACTTAAACGTTAGGTACGTATTCTTTTTTACGGCATTTGTTTGCATCATACAATATTCATGTCTTTTTATGCAAGCTCGTCATTTTGAAGTGTTTGGCGAAGGCTTGTGAATGTAGCTTAGCAAAGCAAAATAATATTTAGGTTGGGTCTCTATTGTTTGACATAATTATTGAAAGTCATAATCAGAAACGCGTAACTTTTTAGGATTGCCATAAAACAAACCTAACCTAACCTATAAACCTATAGGATAACCCGAGGAAAATCCTGAAAAGTTAACGGTTTCGAAATTATGACTAATGATAATATGACAATCATTACATTATGACTTTCAATAATTATGTCAAACAAAGGGACCCCATTTAGGTTTTATAGCTTTAACAAATGTCGGTTAGATAGGTAGATGATGCTATGAATTACTTACTTTGGAACCAACCAGTTAAATCTATTGCACCTATTTATTCAAATGTACTAAAAATCATTCAAATGTAGACCTTCAACCACAGTAGTCAACTATAATATATTCAGTTATTAATTATTATTCACTAGCTTTTGCCCGCGACTTCGTCTGCGTGGACTTAGTAACAGCAGTTAAAGTAAGTATAGCGCCTGGAAAAATTCTAAATAGAATTAATAACTACTACGGGGATAGAACCCTTAGGAAAAGAATACCATATTTGCTTAATAGTTTGCCCGAAGCCATAAGATTTTGTAGTAATTGCACTACTATAAAATTAAGTTAAGTACATATGTAACTAGAGACTGATGACCCCACAGTCAAACTCATTATTGAGTTTTGCGGGGCTATGATTATTGTATGAATACTCTGTATTTTATTAAATAAATAAATAATATAGTAATTATTCAATTTGAGCATATTATGCACACAAATTAGCAGGCACTTCATTAATTATCTCAATTCCACCCCGCTTTTTACTTTCTTAAGGGATGATTTTCGGGATAAAAACTATCCTGTCCTTCTCAGGGACTCAACCTATTTCTATGCCAAATTTCATCTAAATCGATTCAGCGGTTTAAGCGTGAAGAGGGAACACACAGACAGAAAGACAGACAGACAGGCAGACTTTCGCATTTATAATATTAGTATGGATATGGATTTCATTCAGTTAGGTAGGTACACGTTTCTTTATTTATTTTTTCGCGTGCGGTTATTCGTTAAATTCGTGTATGGGTCTGTGCTGTGGGTATGACCAAAGATAGATATAACTCCGTAATAGATGGATACAGTCTAAGGAAAAAACGTGCCTCAAAAATCAAGAAAATTTGATTCTCGTTCAGAGGGCGCTACTAGTTTTGGCCTACAGTCGTATAGATGGCGTTGACGTTTCGTTAGTTATTTAAGAGCCCGGTTACGATTTTAGTCGCAAAAATGTAAAGTTGATAGATTTCTTCTGTGAAATTGTACACCTTTTGTTACCTAATTGAAATAACAAGTACTGGTTTCTATTAGCACGACTTCTTATCTCTAGGTTTATCAGATCATTTTTTTGAAAAAAGGCTTACTAAATTAGTAATGAATTTTTTTCTGATGGACGTTTAGGTAAACGCGTGTAAAGCACGGACTTTGATGCTCTTATTTGTAAATTTCGTAAAGTTTGGACTGCTAAAAATGGTAAATTTGTATTACACATGTTCTGTACTCTAGGTTTATCAGATTACATTGTTGTTATATGACTTAGTTCGAGGAAATGAAAGTTAAACGAATTCAATTTTCTCCAGAAATGACCTCAAAACAAGTGACAATTTCTCCGAAAATCTACTTATTTTCGACGTAGATTGCATACTCAAATAAAATGCAATGTTTACTTAAACTGTTGCTGTACTTCATTTTATTTAAATTGCAACTTTTATTTTCTGACGATTTTTTAAAAACTTCCCCTTTTTCTGGTATAACATCGGTGACACGCGCTCGCGGCCTCAGTCCCGCGCGGGAGCTGGTAGAGGCAGGACGTTTGTTGATCGGCTCCGCACGTTGCATCGACGACGACGAAGTTATTTATCATTGTGTGCGTCGCTCGCCGTGTAAAAAGTTATATTTGTTTGCGTGTTTGGCTGTACTGTGTGCGTGTAAACTGCGACCAGAAACTTTAATCCTTGGGTTGTAAGTACTTGTTTATTAACCGCCTTCAAAAAAAAGGAGGTTCTCAGTTTGACCCGTATGTTTGTATGTATATGTATGTATGTATGTTTGTTCGCGATTATCTCGCATTTGCCTGAACCGATTTTGATGCGGTTTTTAGAAAAGTGTTTGTTACATTCTGGAGAAGGTTTTAGTATACATAGAGCTAAGCTGATGCTGAACCCTGGCTGTACCTAGTGGAACGCAGGTTTAGTGCAACATAGGCACACGCTGTTTTGGTCTGTCTTGATGAGCAATTAGGAGAGCAGTACCCAAGATGGAGCTGATGCTGAACCCTGGCTGTACCTAGTGGAAATCAGGTTTCGTGCAACATAGGCACACGCTGTTTTGGTCTTCCGACACGTCTTGATGAGCACTTGGGAGAGCAGTACCCAAGATAGAGCTGATGCTGAACCCTGGCTGTACCTAATGGAACGCAGGTTTGGTGCAACATAGGCACACGCTGTTTTGGTCTTCCGACACGTCTTGATGAGCAATTAGGAGAGCAGTACCCAAGATGGAGCTGATGCTGAACCCTGGCTGTACCTAGTGGAAATCAGGTTTCGTGCAACATAGGCACACGCTGTTTTGGTTATTCGACACGTCTTGATGAGCAATTAGGAAAGCAGTACCCAAGATGGAGCTGATGCTGAACCCTGGCTGTACCTAGTGGAACGCAGGTTTGGTGCAACATAGGCACACGCTGTTTTGGTCTTCCGACACGTATTGATGAGCAATTAGGAGAGCAGTACCCAAGATGGAGCTGATGCTGAACCCTGGCTGTACCTAGTGGAAATCAGGTTTCGTGCAACATAGGCACACGCTGTTTTGGTTATTCGACACGTCTTTATGAGCAATTAGGAGAGCAGTACCCAAGATGGAGCTGATGCTGAACCCTGGCTGTACCTAGTGGAACGCAGGTTTGGTGCAACATAGGCACACGCTGTTTTGGTCTTCCGACACGTCTTGATGAGCAATTAGGAGAGCAGTACCCAAGATGGAGCTGATGCTGAACCCTGGCTGTACCTAGTGGAAATCAGGTTTCGTGCAACATAGGCACACGCTGTTTTGGTCTTCCGACACGTCTTGATGAGCACTTGGGAGAGCAGTACCCAAGATAGAGCTGATGCTGAACCCTGGCTGTACCTAATGGAACGCAGGTTTGGTGCAACATAGGCACACGCTGTTTTGGTCTTCCGACACGTCTTGATGAGCAATTAGGAGAGCAGTACCCAAGATGGAGCTGATGCTGAACCCTGGCTGTACCTAGTGGAAATCAGGTTTCGTGCAACATAGGCACACGCTGTTTTGGTTATTCGACACGTCTTGATGAGCAATTAGGAGAGCAGTACCCAAGATGGAGCTGATGCTGAACCCTGGCTGTACCTAGTGGAACGCAGGTTTGGTGCAACATAGGCACACGCTGTTTTGGTCTTCCGACACGTATTGATGAGCAATTAGGAGAGCAGTACCCAAGATGGAGCTGATGCTGAACCCTGGCTGTACCTAGTGGAAATCAGGTTTCGTGCAACATAGGCACACGCTGTTTTGGTTATTCGACACGTCTTTATGAGCAATTAGGAGAGCAGTACCCAAGATGGAGCTGATGCTGAACCCTGGCTGTACCTAGTGGAACGCAGGTTTGGTGCAACATAGGCACACGCTGTTTTGGTCTTCCGACACGTCTTGATGAGCAATTAGGAGAGCAGTACCCAAGATGGAGCTGATGCTGAACCCTGGCTGTACCTAGTGGAAATCAGGTTTCGTGCAACATAGGCACACGCTGTTTTGGTTATTCGACACGTCTTGATGAGCAATTAGGAGAGCAGTCCAAGATGGAGCTGATGCTGAACCCTGGCTGTACCTAGTGGAAATCAGGTTTCGTGCAACATAGGCACACGCTGTTTTGGTTATTCGACACGTCTTGATGAGCAATTAGGAGAGCAGTACCCAAGATGGAGCTGATGCTGAACCCTGGCTGTACCTAGTGGAACGCAGGTTTGGTGCAACATAGGCACACGCTGTTTTGGTCTTCCGACACGTCTTGATGAGCAGTTAGGAGAGCAGTACCCAAGATAGAGCTGATGATGAACCCTGGCTGTACTTAGTGGAACTCAGGTTCATTTATTGTTATCAGAACTTCCACCCTCTTTTAACCCCCAGTACCTACTGCATGTTAAACGTGTGGTAGCTCTGGTCAGGTGCCTGCTTCATCTGGCAGCCCTCCAGGTGTTCCAGGTCTTGAAGAACTTAACCTGCCTACAGCATACTCTACCAACTTCAGATTAAAAGAGTTTTACCCCTGATCCGATGCGTCCAGCAGCACTCCAGGTGTTCCAGGTTTTGAGCTGTCTCCGTCATACACTACCCACAACACGTTGAGCGAGTGTTACCCACCCTTTGCCCTTGACCCTTTGCACTCAGCAGCACTCCAGGTGTTTCAGATCTGGAGCTTTCCCCATCATACACTACCAGCGCCACGTTGAGCGAGTGTTACCCGTTACCCCTGACCCTTTGTACCCAGCAGCACTCCAGGTGTTCCAGGTCTGGAGCTTTCCCTATCATACACTACCAGCAGCACGTTGAGCGAGTGTTACCCCTGACTCTTTGCACCCAGAAGCATTCCAGGTGTTCCAAGTCTTGAGCTGTATCCATCGTACACTACACACTTCCAGCGGCATGTTGAGCGAGTGTTACCCCTGACCCTTTGCACCCAGCAGCACTTCAGGTGTTCCAGGTCTTGAGTTTTCCCCATCATACTCTACCAGCGGCACGTTGAGCGAGTGTTACCCCTGACCCTTTGCACCCAGAAGCACTCCAGGTGTTCCAGGTCTTGAGCAGTATTCATCGTACAACCAACCACACGTTGAGCGAGTGTTAGAAGAGTGGAGAAGAGAAGAGGATGACTTTGGAAATAAAAATTATTATCACCCTTCCCAACGATTAAGACTATCTCCATAATATCAAATTCCATCCAAATCGGTTTTATTGGATCCCATACAAATTTCCATTACCCCCCCCCCCCCCCGTTTCTGGGGTAAAACCTATCCTATGTCCTTCCCCAGGACTCAAACTATGTCCATACCTCATTTCATCTTAATCGGTTCAGCGTTTATTGATTCCCCATACAAATTTCCACCCCCTTAAAGGGTGAGTTCTTGAATAAAAAGTATTCTATGTCCTTCCCCGGGATTCAAACTATCTGTATACCAAATTTCAACAAAAGGCTAGTTTCCCCTCTGGGTTGGAACGTTGGAAAGTCAGATCGCAGTCGCTTTCGTAAAAACTAGTGCCTACGCCAATTCTTGGGATTAGTTGCCAAGCGGACCCCAGCAGACTTCCATGAGCCGTGGCAAAAAGGCTGGGATAACGCGAGTAAGATGATTATATATATATAAGATATTGCCTTATTTTATTTTTTTCATTATCATCATGCTATATAATTTGTATGTATTATATGAATACATAGGTAAATTGTTAAGAGTAATAAACGATTATATCAAATTTACCGAAAGTTTTATTTTAACCTAATTAAAGTTATAAAGTGACGCATAATGTTGCGAAAGTATCAATATTGTTTAGGCGGTCGCGTTATTTCAAGCAGCGGCCGGCGTTCGGTTACTGTGTAAAAGTCGTATCTTCGCGCGTTTTCAAATCGACTACGGGCTCTTAACAATTTCAACGCATATCAGTGAAAGAACATGGGTCAAAATCATAAAAATAATTAATGCAAATAAAAAAAATCATTTATCTATATTTAAATACATTCTATCGTATTTTTATAAATCTTCATTTTTAGTTTTAAAATGTGTCGACAGATGGCAGTGAATTTACTGGGGTTACAAAATTTACTATGACAGTACCGCTCTAGTATAAATTACTCTATGGTATGACACAGATAGTATAATTTTAACTGACAATAACAAAAGTCGTTGGTTACAGAACTCGCAGCGGCTCGGCCGCGTAAGCCGCGCGGAGACGAAGGTCACAGGCATGGTGTTCGTGATGATCATCGCTTTCACCATAGCTTGGACACCCTACTCCGTGTTCGCTTTGATGGAACAGTTCGCTACTAACGGCATTGTAAGTTTCACTACAAATACTCTTTTCACCTCAGCAGCTCGAACAAGCCTACTTTCGTCACTCCCTGGAGTGAGGAAAGTGCTACTTTCCTCACTCCAGCGAGTGAAACTAAGTAGCTTTTTAATTTAGTGAAGGCCATGAACTGCCACTTCATACTTTTTTTTGTTTCTGTATTATTCTGTGTAATTCGAAATACATTTTAACCTTTACTATGTTCTCACTACTGAGGTGAAAAATTATATGTGCAAAACGAGAGCAAAGTTATTTTACATCTCGCTTCGTTCGTGGTTCAGTTATCGAATCTTTCGCTTTCTCGGGACTCAAAATAAACACTCGCAAGAAAAACCAACTTTCCTCTCTTGTTGCACAAATAACTATTATTGCAAACCTCAATAAAACAAAACAATAAAAAAGAGAACATCTACCAACGGTATTGTAACAACTAGTATAATGTCCGCTCTTTGACCATCGCGTGGATGAAACACTTCACTATCGAGAGGTGAGTCTGCGGTAGCCAGATCCCGGTAATCCGTTCAGCACCCAGCCGGCAGCCGGCGTTATGACATTGTATAGTTCCAATTCCAACCAGGAGCATAAAGGATGACTCACGCTAGACCGGGCCGGGGCCGGAGGCTTCGTTTTCTATGGAAAGCACCACGTGATCACTGATCAGCCGTCATAGTAAATGACATGCCGGACGCCTCGGCCCGGGCCCGGCCCGGTCTAGCGTCAGTCATCCTTAATCCGTTCAGCACGCAGCCGGTGTTATGACATTAACATATTTTTGTATTAAAGGAAAAAAATTAAAGTTACGCTTCCGGCAGGACTTGAACCCGCAACCTCCGCAATCCGTGCGTTGCTCTTAAAGTCTTAACCAATTGAGCTACGGAAGCCTTCCTTGCAAATCTTTCCACGACGTATCTGCATGTTAAAAAAATTGTATTAGTAGACATAGTTTCAACCAGGAGCATAATTTCCGCTCTTTCGACTCCGGCCAGTCAAGTCAAGCTCAGCGGCGAGGGCCGTATAACAGAGCCCTCTGGAGTGAGGGTCCGCGGTGTCGCCACTCACCGTCAGCTCGCCACAAGCTGCCCCGCGGGCATAATTTTTTTTTCACCTCAGCAGCTCGAACAAGCCTACTTTCGTCACTCCCTGGAGTGAGGAAAGTCGCACTTTCCTCACTCCACGGAGTGAAACAATGTAGCTTTTTAATTTAGTGAAGGCCATGAACTTCATACTTTTATTACATTTTTTTTATGGTACGGTACGGTACGGTCCGGTTCGGTCCGGTCCGGTCCGGTCCGGTCCGGTCTCGTATCGTTTCGTATCTTATCGTATCGTACATATTATAATACTTTTTTTTTCTGTTTATTCTGTGTAATTCGAAATACATTTTAACCTTTAATATGTTCTCACTACTGAGGTGAAAAATTATGTGTGCAACACGAGAGCAAAGTTATTTTACATCTCGTGTTTTTGAGTCCCTCGCTACGCTCAAGATTCTACCTTAGAATCACTCGCTTCGCTCGTGATTCAATTATAGAATCTTTCGCTTTCTCGTGTGGGAATGGAATCGATCTAATGTATAATTTCTATTTTGTTAGTATATTAATTGGTAATTTATCGTGTATAAATTTCCTTAATTCATTCTGAAAATAATAATTTTTATGCATAATTTTGTATAGTTATAATCATTTATAACTTATATTAAGATTATATAATATATAATTAAATAACTAGTTAAATAATAACCGCAAATAATGTATGTTTAAAATCTCAATATAAATATGTATTTAAATCACTAGCGGACAGAGCAACCGACCTTCTGATTAGATAAACTGGGTATGCAACTATGCACTTTGTCGTGGAGTAAATTGATCGAGTCCCGCTGCAGCGCTGTGCGCCGTACGGACCGGTCTAACGGGCGGCCCTCGGCTGCAGCGCTGACAGCGATGTATTCCGCCCGCCAGCGCGGGCGCACCTTAGTACCTGAGAAACCTCGACGCGAGACGCATGTGCGCTTTACCGTGCTACCGAGCCAAATTGCATTCCGTTTGCATTGTATTTTAATTAGTTTACTTTCCTTTCGCTTTCGCTCTTTCTCCTTCTGTTCTTTATTGACTGATGTGTATTGTGCTAACTGTTTCTTCCGTGAGCTGTATTAATAGACAATAAATTGGTGTGTATAAAACGACGCTTAGTGCTTGTTATTTACATCCGCATTTGCACCCGCTTACCGGCACGCTTGACAACAGCATTAAGGCAAGTCTACCTACCACATCTACATTGGTGACCCCGTGGAGCACTGAAAATGAGCGACAATGAGAATAAAGAGCCGGAGAGGCCCGGGCCGAACAGACAAAGAAACGGCGCTCAAGATGGCGGCATATCAACGGAAATTTACCGCATCGGCGTGAAAGTGCCTGTGTTTTGGCCGGAGAAACCGGCAGTATGGTTCGCCCAAATGGAATCGCAATTTAGTGTTTCTAATATTACTTCGGATGCGACCAAATATAATTACATCGTCGCGCAGCTCGATGCTCAGTACGCCGCCGAAGTAGAGGATATAATTGTTTCGCCACCAGCGACCGACAAATATAAAAAAATAAAAGATGAGCTCATCAAACGACTCTCGGTGTCCCGGCAGAAGAAAGTGAAGCAGTTGCTTAGTCAGGAAGAGTTGGGTGATAGAAAACCTTCCCAGTTTCTTCGCCACCTACGTCATTTGGCCGGGCCGAATATACCCGACGAGTTTCTTTTATCTATATGGACATCTCGCCTGCCAAGTAACTTGCAATTCGTGATCGCATCGAAGTCCAATGACCCAATTGAAGAGCTCGCTGAGTTGGCCGACCGTGTTCACGACGTAGCAACTCCTCAAGTAGCCGCAGCATCAGCGCCTGATCCTCAAATGGCTATCCTCATGCGTCAAGTGAGTGTGTTGACTAAGGATATGAAAGCGCTAAAAAGTCAGCTCAATAGTGACAGTAGGCCGTCGCGATCAAGATCTCGTATATCCAGCAAGTCCCGCAATCGCTCCAGCTCTCAGAGGTCGCAGTCAAGTTATCGGAAGTTTCCTGAGTGCTGGTACCATGCGAAGTTCGGTGAGAAGGCAACAAGGTGCGTGAAACCGTGCGACTATCAGGCGGGAAACGAAAGGGGCACTCGTTAATGGCGACCGCCGTTTGCCCGAGTCCTGGTCGCTTATTTGTTACTGACCAATCGACGAAGATACAGTTTCTCGTGGATACTGGTAGCGACGTCTGTGTCTTCCCAAGGTCACAACTGAAATATCGGCGACAACCAACCAACTACGAGTTAGCCGCAGCGAACGGCTCACCAATAATAACTTACGGTTACTTACACTTAGTGCTGAATCTAGGCTTGCGCCGCGACTTTGCTTGGAGATTTATTGTTGCGGATGTGACGAAGCCAATAATCGGCGTGGATTTCCTGGCGTATTACGACCTTCTTCCCGACTGCAAGAATAAACAGCTGATCGACAGGACGACTAGCTTGTGTGCCGTGGCTTTGCCCGGATGTTCCACGGACGAAATTTCTTCGGTCAAAGTGGTGTCGGGTGAGTCAGATTACCATCGCATACTATTAGAATACCCCGACATTACTCGCCCATCCGGCGTACATCGGGTTCCTAAGCATAACGTCCTACATTTTATAAGAACTACTCCAGGGCCTCCTGTGTCTTGCTCTCCTCGACGGTTGGCCCCGGACAAATTAAAAATTGCTAAGGACGAGTTCTCCGCGATGCTACAAAACGGTACAGCCAGACCTTCAGAGTCACCTTGGTCGTCACCTCTGCACCTAGCCCCTAAGAAAAACAATGGCTGGAGGCCTTGCGGTGACTACCGAATGCTAAATGCAAGGACTATTCCGGATAAATATCCTATTCGTCATATACATGATTTTGCTCATAGTATTTCTGGTTGCCAGGTTTTCTCTACCATCGACCTTGAGAAGGCGTACCACCAGATCCCCGTGAACCCAGAAGACATCCAGAAGACCTCGATTACCACACCGTTCGGCCTCTACGAGTTCCCGTATATGAGTTTCGGGCTCAGGAATGCGGCCCAGACGTTCCAACGGTTTGTGGACGAGATGGTAAGGGGACTGGATTTTTGTTATGCTTATTTAGACGACTTCCTGGTGTACTCAAAGGATGAAGTAACTCACAAAGAGCACCTGCGCCAGCTGTTTGCCAAATTCCAGGAATACGGGATGGTGATTAACACTTCCAAATGTGTCTTCGGTGCACCTGAGGTAACGTTCCTGGGCTACAGCATTTCAGCCGGTGGTACCAAGCCCCTCCCGTCCAAGGTCGATGCCATCAAGGACTTCCCGGCACCAAAGAATGTGAGGGAGCTGCGCAGATTCTTGGGGATGGTGAATTTTTACCGAAGATTTATCCCTGGGGCAGCAGCGTCTCAGGCTCCACTTCATGCGCTTTTGGCTGGATCCGTAAAGCCTTCTCATCCCGTCAACTTTAACGCTGAAGAAAATGAGGCTTTTGAGCGTTGTAAGGACAGCTTATGTCAGGCTGCGTTGCTAGCGCATCCGAATAGTCAGGCTAAGCTGGCCATTGTCACAGACGCTTCTGATACCGCCATGGGCGCCGCGCTTCAGCAGTATATCGACGAGGAATGGCAGCCGCTGGCGTTCTTCTCCAGAAAATTGAGCCCCGCTCAACGTAAGTACTCGCCGTACGACCGTGAGCTCCTGGCCATATATGAAGCGCTCAAATACTTTAGGCACATGGTTGAGGCCAGGGACTTCACAATCTACACGGACCACAAGCCCATCTGCTTCGCCTTCAACTCACGCAAGGATAACTGCTCACCTAGACAGTTCAGGCATTTGGACTTCATAGCGCAATTTACTACTGATATAAGGCATATCTCTGGGAAGGACAACGTGGTGGCAGATACCCTGTCGCGCGTTGAGGAAGTTACACAGCCGATCGATTTGGAGAAGCTAGCGCAATCCCAGGTGAGAGATCCAGAGTTGCAGGAGCTCCTACAGAGTGATACTTCGCTTCGCCTGAAGAAGTTCAAGTTACCAGGTATTCAAGCCGAACTCTATTGCAATGAAAGCGACCAGACACTCAGGCCTTATGTCACGAAGGAGTTGCGCAGACAAGTGTTCCAGAGCTTGCACTCCCTTAGCCACCCTGGTGCTAATGCCTCCATAAAGCTCGTCACAGACCGGTACGTTTGGCCAGGTATCAATAAAGACTGCCGTGAATGGACACGTACCTGTTTGCCATGTCAGAGAGCCAAGGTCACTCGCCACGTTTCTGCGCCACTCGGAACATACCGGCTTCCAAGAGCGAGGTTCATGCACGTCCACATAGACCTCATAGGCCCCATGCCAGTTTCTCAAGGGTTCAGATACTGCCTCACAGCCGTCGATCGATATACACGTTGGCCTGAGGTAGTACCGCTACAGGAAATCACAGCAGAAGCCGTAGCCAGAGGACTTCTACATGGCTGGATATCACGATTCGGCTGCCCAAACGATATCGTTACTGATCGTGGCAGGCAGTTCGAGAGCTGCCTATTCAAGCATCTGTCTGAGCTAGCCGGCTTTCAGCATCGTCGCACAACAGCCTACCATCCTGCGTGCAATGGCCTCGTGGAACGCTTCCATAGACAGTTGAAAGCCGCTATTACCTGTCACGCGACTAGCAACTGGGTAGACACATTACCCTTGGTCTTGCTCGGCATACGTAGTGCGTACAAGGAGGATCTCAACGCTTCGACCGCTGAGCTCGTGTACGGGGAGCCACTGAGATTGCCGGGAGAGTTATTACACGCCAAGTCGCCAGATGACACTATTGACGTGACGGATTATGTCGCACGCCTGCGTAAGTTTGCCCATAATCTCACTCCAGTGCCGGCGTCACGCCATACGAGCAATAGACGAGTCTTCATATATAAGGACCTCAACATCGCCAGTCACGTGCTGCTCAGAGACGATGCGAGTCATCCACCACTGCAGCCAGCGTATACTGGTCCGTACGAAGTGCTCGAAAGAGGTGATAAAGTGTTTAAGTTGCGTGTGAAAGGCAAAAGTGTAACAGTGTCCATAGACCGCATTAAACCTGCATACATACTGGCTGATGTGCCGAATGTACCAATTCCTGTCCCGTCCATTCAACCTACTCCAGAGACTGAAAACACGGTCAAAAAGACAAAGTCAGGACGTACAGTGCGTGTCCCAGATTATTATTAATTTTTTTTTCCATCGCCCTTGACGGTCTCTGGAGGGGGGTGATGTGGGAATGGAATCGATCTAATGTATAATTTCTATTTTGTTAGTATATTAATTGGTAATTTATCGTGTATAAATTTCCTTAATTCATTCTGAAAATAATAATTTTTATGCATAATTTTGTATAGTTATAATCATTTATAACTTATATTAAGATTATATAATATATAATTAAATAACTAGTTAAATAATAACCGCAAATAATGTATGTTTAAAATCTCAATATAAATATGTATTTAAATCACTAGCGGACAGAGCAACCGACCTTCTGATTAGATAAACTGGGTATGCAACTATGCACTTTGTCGTGGAGTAAATTGATCGAGTCCCGCTGCAGCGCTGTGCGCCGTACGGACCGGTCTAACGGGCGGCCCTCGGCTGCAGCGCTGACAGCGATGTATTCCGCCCGCCAGCGCGGGCGCACCTTAGTACCTGAGAAACCTCGACGCGAGACGCATGTGCGCTTTACCGTGCTACCGAGCCAAATTGCATTCCGTTTGCATTGTATTTTAATTAGTTTACTTTCCTTTCGCTTTCGCTCTTTCTCCTTCTGTTCTTTATTGACTGATGTGTATTGTGCTAACTGTTTCTTCCGTGTGCTGTATTAATAGACAATAAATTGGTGTGTATAAAACGACGCTTAGTGCTTATTTACATCCGCATTTGCACCCGCTTACCGGCACGCTTGACAACAGCATTAAGGCAAGTCTACCTACCACATCTACACTCGGGACTCAAGATAAACACTCGCAAGAAAAACCTCTTACTAGAACTTTCCTCTCTTGTTGCACAAATAACTATTTCAATATCCATTGTTAAAGATGGAATAGGTGTTTTACCTATCTATACTGTTACATTTTGAAAAATCAAGTGGATTGTACTTAAAGCGACATGAGTCGATTGGAAAATGTTCTGTTGGCGGTTGGTTGGCGTTAAGCCAACAATGCCAGTCAACACAATATCGCAGCGCTCTTTGTAACCTATAGCGTCTATTTGGTACACACCAAAGGCATAAAGCGGTTATATCGCTCCATACCGGATATGTACATTTCTATAGTCCATTCTAAATAGGATTACACAGAAGGAAACATGGTTCTTTATAATGCGCTTTTTCAGGATAGCATTCAATAAGTAAGTAACATTTCCCAATTATTTACTAAGATAAATTTAAAAGTGGAAAAATTACTAACTTGGGTGAGACTTGAACTCACAGAGGCCGTGAGTTCAAGTCTCACCCAAGGCAGTAATTTTTCCACTTTTAAATTTATTCTATTTAAGCTTAATAGCATCGATCGCAGACGTTTCTGCTTGTTAAAAATTTATTTATTTACCTATACAAAAGACTTGCATGTAAGTTTCAAATATTCAATTCACAGCGCAGATCCCAATCCAAACCCCAAACCTCCCCAATAATCCCAATAATACGCCCCAAACCTAGTTCGAAATAAAATATCGAGGAAGAAAATATTTCCACCCACCAATCATTTTGGTGACTAAATTCTTATCACATCATAATTTGTAAATGATGCTATTTTCTAATTGTAGTTTACGATAAATCATAGAGTAACTGATACTAGAGCGTTACTGTCATAGTAAATTTTGTAACCCCAGTAAATTCACTGCCATCTGTCGACACATTTTAAAACTAAAAATGAAGATTTATAAAAATACGATAGAATGTATTTAAATATAGATAAATGATTTTTTTTATTTGCATTAATTATTTTTATGATTTTGACCCATGTTCTTTCACTGATATGCGTTAAAATTGTTAAATAACAAACGAAACCGTCAACGCCATCTATACGACTGTAGGCCAAAACTAGTAGCGCCCTCTGAACGAGAATCAAATTTTCTTGATTTTCGAGGCACGTTTTTTCCTTAGACTGTATCCATCTATTACGGAGTTATATCTATCTATCTTTGCGATAAATAAATGAAGTTTCCGTATAAAACACCTAGAGGCAAAGGTCAACAACGCTCGATGTAGTGTCATTACTGTCAACTGTCTACAATCTGCTTTTGTATTCGCTCACATTGTGCCGAAATATTTGAAAGCGATGTTGCTTGCTGCAGGTACAAGTTTACAGAAAAGGTTTAGAATCTCTGATTCTGTCTTCTAGAGTCTTAATGCAGTGCTATCTAGAACGGAATATACTAACACACACCTTTAACTGACTATCGAATTATCGATTATTCAACATAGTTAACAGTGTGAGCGATGATGCGCGTAAGATGCGTGCGATTCGGTGTGACGCCTCATAAATCTCATAATATAGGTATCTTACCACAGAGCAACGCAAAAGTGAAAACTTATGCATATATAGGTACATCCGGCTAGGTCTTTAATTAATAGTTATTTGTGCAACAAGAGAGGAAAGTTGGTTTTTCTTGCGAGTGTTTATTTTGAGTCCCGAGAAAGCGAAAGACTCTATAATTAAATCTTATTATCGTTAGTCGTTCGTTCGTAAATCGTTATTCTAAGGTAGAATCTTTAGCGTAGCGAGGGACTCAAAAACACGAGATGTAAAATAACTTTGCTCTCGTGTTGCACACATAATTTTTCACCTCAGTAGTGAGAACATATTAAAGGTTAAAATGTATTTCGAATTACACAGATTAAAAAAGTATTATAATATGTACGATACGATAAGATACGATACGATACGAGACGAGACCGGACCGGACCGGACCGGACCGTAAGTATGAAGTTCATGGCCTTCACTAAATTAAAAAGCTACATTGTCTCCAGGGAGTGACGAAAGTAGGCTTGTTCGAGCTGCTGAGGTGAAAAATAAATAACAGACGCTATACAGGACAGGAGCTCCGGCCATGGTATGTATAAGTACAACAGTTTTTAAGGTGTTTAGTGCAGGTAAACCTAGAACATTTTCATGAGATACGGCGCTTGAAACTTGCGCTTTACTTTAATTTGAAATTAGTTTTCTAGTAATATATAAAAGAAAGATGAATGTCACTATGTTGTAACTGGTTCGATCGAACTCTCTAAAATACGCGCTTTATAGACAAATATAGACAACACTGCTAATACGCTCAGAATGTACTCTAAGTTTCCCAGAGCCTTTTGCAGTATATTCAGCCAAAGCCTCTACAAAGGCTGGCTACGCCCGTTAGTTAGTTAACTGCCAAAAGCAGCCAAATGCGCATCAGAGGTCAATACAATTACTTGAACAAAGACCTTTTGGACCTTCGCACAAGGGTTTATTCAAACACGTTTCGTTTCCTCAAGTTATGTAGTAAAATCGCCACAAACTTGTTTATATAGTCTATCTCAATTATGCCCAAATATAGATAGACAACAAATTTATGTTCGACAACGCAAGGCTCAAACTCCTCATGTATATTTTTTCAGCTTTTATATCTTATAAAAGTGCTTGCGGTACAAAACCAGCAGACAGAACCGGAAATTACCAGTTATTGAAGAAACAAATATTATCGGACAATCTTACACAAATCGATACAGTAACCTCAATAAGGCTCATGTAAGTGTGTGGTGTGTCAACTACAAGACGAACATATATTATTACATGATAGCTATATTTGACCAATATTTGAGAAAACAGTAGAAGAGGGATTCGAACCCAGGACCTCTAGTTTCGTAGGCAGAACCACTACGAACTAGGCTAGTAGTCTTTTGTCATTTGAGAATTTACCGAAATATAAAGTTAGCTAAGGAAGGCTTTCTTTCTTTATAGGTGTAACAGATTGCGTTTACCATTAATCAAAGTCGTTGCAAGCCCGAACATTAAGCGGTTTTTACGATAGTAAAGTCATTTATTTAAAACTTTATCAATTTTGTATTTCCGTCATACACCAAGCATTGTTTATTTACTGCCTTCCTCGGCATTGTAAATCAGAGTTTTCTGACAGTTATAGTCTAAACTTTCCCTAGAAATTTACAAAATATACGAACTTAACGGCAAAACAAAATACTGAAATGCGGATTTATTAGAGCGTACTTACTATTTCCTACACTTTAAGACAGGATTTGAAATGAAACTGCAGTTTCGTTTAACCACTATCATTCATAAGTTCTGCTGGCACATTTAAAATACGATCATAATTAAAAACACTTTTAGTCAAATACATGGGCTCATTATATATAATTTGTAAGTAGATGACGAAGCCTGTTGCTGATTTGCTTTTGTGTCCACTTGACGAAGCCTGCGTTGCCGATCACGATCTATGCATGGACTTTCTATTTACTGTTTTATTTATTGTGACGTGAAAATCTGCAAATAAATATTATATACCTACTTACTTAAATGGTTTATTGATTCATAAAATTACAAATTATACATGTACTAATTAAAATAATAATCAAAATAAAACATTACAAAAATCTTAAACTAAACTAGAAACTGACTTATTACTTAAAGATTTACGAATGCAAAAAAACAATTCTCAGTCCCCCAGATTTATTCAGAGATCAGTTCATTAATATGTATATATATAAGGCATCGACATAGACATAGATAAATACCTAATTTGTTAGTAATAAGGTATTACAGGTTACAATTTTCAAACATATTTCTACACATCTTACATCTATTATTTACAACAATTCGATATTACACTATTCTTTATAATTTTATAATTTTATTTTCATTAGTATTGTTATTATTTTCATTTTTATTTTTATTTTTATTTTGACGATCATGATAGAAATTCTTATATTTTTGACATTAATGCAAACTTATTATGTAAATTGTCTTTCATGAAATAAATCATCTAATCTAATCTAATCTAATCTATAATATAAAATATTATATTACCTAGTACAATTTCCTAAAAGTATTACATACTTTACTTGTATTTTACTCTTCAAATATCCTGGCAACCGCTGCCCTTATTACGAGCAGGTAGACGTGTACCCAAGTATTGTACCATTCCAACGGTAAGGGGCTTACATTTGCGACGATTTCAGGACACACAGTTGTAGGGAAGGGCGATTATAATAGCGTCCTTATGGCGGTATGTTATGTAAGGCCTTTTCAGAACCGAGAGTACCTTTTGCTTGAAAATGGCTAAGAAATCGCGTTGATTATTTTTATATTTCCCAAAATCATTGTTACAAAGAACATCATAAAAGTTTATATTGAAATGGAGGTGGTAAATGTCAAATTTCCATTTATGAAGGAAACATTGTTCGAAATGTTAAGTGTGAACTCTGAATATTTGTAAAAGTTTCACTCTAGTATGCTCTCGGAGCATATTAGTGGAATTGTTTAAGCTCCATAAACTACAAACAAGAGTTCTTCGAAGTTTCCGAAGCATTGTTGTGGCTGTTAAAAGTGACACTCGGCTAAAGGCTATTTTCCTTTCAGATATCGCCGGGAGTGGGGGTCATACCGGCACTCGTCGCTAAAAGTTCCATTTGCTACGACCCTCTAATCTACGTTGGAATGAATACTCAGGTAACAATAACCTCACTCTACCCCTGCTAAATATATTTTCTGTTTGTTTCACAAACCTTTTTTGTTTACAGTTTCGGCAGTCCATCAAACGTTTCTTCGGCCATCATAGCAAGGGACTCTCTCAAACTGAAAAAGGATACGACAATACTCTAATGTCCCCCGCCCACAGAATGTCCTGCCTCAACGATTCTTCCCGGCAATGCTCAGAGACCAACGTCTCTATCATCCTTAAAAAGCCTAAAAATAGAAAAGTAGTTATTGCCGAAGATGCCTCAGAAGTCACAAATAACGGGACCATACGGAATTTCGTTAGGGAAACAGAGCTGTGTACGATTAAAGAAAATAGAACTTCTTCAGAAGCTGAAAGATCTGTCGAGACTACGCACGAAGACGATAGCAGCAGCAGGAAACAGGAGTACGACGAATCTTCTAGGCTGTTCGAAGACAGCCAGACAACGGGAAAGCTCGACGATGTCACCTACATGATGAAAAACGTTTACGGCAATCTAGCCTTCGAGGAACATGTTACAGACTCTCCAGATGAGAACAACCTCACAGAGTTCCGAGTCACTAAGAAACCGAAACTAATCAAACATAGCTACTCCCTAGACTTCAGCGGCGTTTCTAACCATAGCAAGAAGAGAAAACTCTCTATAGAAAGTAAACTAGAGACACTGGATCAATCTAAAACATTGTATAAGAATACTGTAGTAAGTAAGCTCATCGGTCACAATCCTAAACTCGGTCAAGATAACTTCAAGAGCTATCTGTGTCGTTTCGATAAAAACGAAAGTGAAAAAGACGATTTGTAGCTTAATGATTAAGGAAGTAAGGACTTTTAAAGTAGTGGATTCAAAAAATAAAGTTTTCAATTATATTTTGTAATGCGTGATGGAAGAAAAGTATTTATTATTCTGCAATCCTCTCTTATTGGAAGGATTGCTAGGTGCTGTGCCGGTCGGCAGTTAAGAAAAGAGCTATCGTCAAGTGTCTGTGATAAAGATTCGAGTGCCAAACGAAAATGAACAGATCTTGAAAATGTTTGTAATACCTACAGTATTTGCTAGACATTAGCCTAACCATCGAGTGTTCATTCTAACCTACATGTCTCCGCGAAGAAGATTACTGTAAGGAAGATGCCAATTATTATAATTATAGTATTATTAGTGATTTTTAAACTAGCGAAAGATCATCGCTTGAGTTTGATGTTCGAATTTTTAACAAGTTTTTAGCGCTTCGCGAGAAACTTGTACGAAATTTTTAATATACTACTCGTATAATAATATTTTCTAAAATTGTGGTGAACTAAGATTGGGGTTATGTTAATACTTTGTAGTTTTAACAAATTCGAGATGTCAGACGAATGAAGTGGACAGAGATGTAAATGTACAATGACTAGTAGATGTTTTTAAAGAATGCAAATAATCGGATTTCATCGTTGGTCAAGCCTTGAGGTAACCTACAGACTGGTAAAAAAGCTATACTCCAGTTTGCCAGTAGGGATCCCTTTAGGGGAAATTAATAAAGTTAATTACGCGTCAAAAGTATTTTCTCTAATAACTTTACAAAAAGAGATATAGCTATGTCTATATGTAAAACAATTGATGCGTGACACGTTTGAAGAATGACAATTTCAGAGATAGGTATATTAATCCATACTAATATTATAAATGCGAAAGTCTGTCTGTCTGTCTGTCTGTCTGGCTGTCTGTCTGTCTGTGTGTTCCTTCTTGACGCTTAAACCACTGAACCGATTTAGATGAAATTTGGCATAGAGATAGGTTGAGTCCCTGAGAAGGACATAGGATAGTTTTTATCCCGACAATCATCCCTTAAGAAAGTAAAAAGCGGGGTGGAATTGAGATAATTAACGAAGTGCCTGCTAATTTCTGTGCATAATATGCTCAAATTTAGATTGCTATGAGATTTGGTCCAGGCGCTATACTTACTTTAGTCCACTGCTGTTACTAAGTCCACGCAGACGAAGTCGCGGGCAAAAGCTAGTAGGTCTATATTCGTAAAAGTATAAGGTGAAGATGAGATTTTGGCGTGTTGTGTGTTTGATATTATTTATATTTGACTGTACATTGTGGCCCTATTACGAATTTCAAATTTTTATTCTCATTACTGACATGAAATGCGAATAGATAGATAAATAGACGAGTAGATAGATAAATAAATAGATTAGTGACTAAAAACTTCATTATGACATCGATACAAGGTTTATTTCTTAGGACATATTTGAAATAAGCTGTAAAAGTATGCTGAAATGAGAAAGTAAGGATCGTCCTTGATCTATTATCTAAAAGTAATGGTAAGATTATAAGGGTATATATATTTGGATTATGCCGGTAGGGTTCTTGGGTGAATTGAAGAAAAAAGAGATTTCTCGAAAGTATCAGACTATAAATTTATGTGTGTAATTTAATTTACCTACCTCACATAAATTCCATATCATTTTTTTACTTCAACATAAGTAGAAGGACACTAAGTAATTTTTAGCAATAGTTTTGTGAGCGTAACTTTCCTAGTTCCGGATTTAGCACCAAATTGGGCATGAAGTTAGTGTTGTTCAACATTAATGTAAATAGGTACAATAATTTAGCCTTAAACAATTTATAAGTAACTTCTCAAGAGTCTTAAATGTTTAAATAAATTATCTTTCATCAAACATTGAGGATTTATTTATTACCTACCTACTTAATATACTGCAGATGTGTATTTATCACTTTAAAATGTAGCAGCGATCGAGACTGTGATTTAGTTAAATTATGTTTTGTCCTCTTTTCTTACAAATACATGTCAAAATGACAGATAAGGACAAACGATTCATAGCTAATTCTGTTTGCTGTTTATGACCTCAACTGAACACTTATACCGGGTGTTTCCTGTAACAGGAGCATTAAATTAAACTGGAGGCTGTACTCAAACTGACCAGCATTTGTTCAGCAACTTTTAAAAATAACTTGTGTTTTGATTTTCATTACACTTTAAAGTTTATTCTAAGACGCAATGTATTGCAAAATTTGTTATGTTTAAAGGGTGACAAGCAACGTCAAACACACAGAAGGCAGCGTACATTGAAAATAATAGTATGAAAAAGGTATAATCTAAAAATTTTATAATTTTAAAAAGTTGCTGAACAAATGTTAATGAGTTTGAGGCGTACAGCCTCCAGTTTAATTTATTGCTCCTGTTACAGGAAACACCCGGTATTCTATTTGACTTTCATTATGTTAAGGAACTAACATATCTAAAAATATGCTTAGCTTTTCAGCTCGCTTTTAAACTGCAGTCGTGTTTTTTTAATATTTTTTATAATAATATATATTTTATTAATATGACTAATGGCAATGACACTGAATCCTCTCGGTCGTCTAATTAACTGAACAACAGAATAATCTCTATGAAGGCATTTCGTTTGCTTTTGCGTAACTAGTTTGATCCCCATAGTATTCCCTTCGGCGAAATACGTAATCGTAGTTTCAAAACTAGTTATGAAACGTACAATATTCTATATGTATCGGTGATGATAGCACGATCACAGTTGATGTAGGTCATATAAAATAACTCTGGATGGAGTTATATGTGACATTTTCAATCAAAAGGTACCACATTGTCGCTTAACATAAGGACGAAAATTGCTTGTATCTTTATACGGAAAACCTGTCAGAGCGTTCTTATGGCAAGCGACAATGTGGTACCTTTTGCTTGAAAACAACACATATAAGCAATAAACTGACAAGGCTCTTGTCTGAGCCGAAAATGCCAGTAATATGTAAAGTACATCTACAAATCCTTCGTTACATGTTCTACGGTAGTGAAATGTGGGCACCGAAATAACTCACAATCTTCCGAATGTCGTCCACCCAACGAGCCAACTTTACGGACCCAAGACTTTCCTTTCGTCTGAAACCGGCCATTCCGTTAATATTTTGGCCCACCTGACTGCCTGGCAACACCAGGAATTGTTCGGATTAATCCCTGCCGCTTCTTTTTGCTCGTCCTACGCGACAACAATTACCATCCTCACCACTTAGATGGTTGGCAGTCCTCAACTGTGCGTTTCTCCAGAAACATCCTGCCTCGCACAGCTAAACTGTGGAATGAACTGTCGCCTGCGGTATTTCCGGACCGATACGACCTTCAAACCTTCAAGAAAAGAGCGTACTCCCATCTTGAAGGCCGGCAACGCACTTACAACCCCTCTGGTGTTGCGGGTGTCCATGGGCGACGGTAATCGCTTACCATCAGGTGATCCGTCTGCTCGTTTGCCTCCTATATCATTATAAAATAAAATAAAAATAACAACGAGTCAAAACCAAACCAGAGTAAAAAGCCAAAGAGTTTCGAAACGTATTCATAAAACTGTATAAACACAAATTACCGAAACAAAAGTACTTACCTATCTATCGAATAGCAAATCAGAACTGCAACTTTTACTTTTTTTTCAATAAATTATTTGTACTTTGTATTTGTCTTCTGAAAGAAATATCACGTTATATTCTTGTGTCAGAACTGTCAGAAGATCTATTTGCAATTGGCAAGATTCGTAAAAAATATAAGAACAAAAATTTCTCCTTGGAATCGGTTCAAAAGATTAAAAACCGATTTCTCATCAAAGCTTATTCCCCGACATCCGGCTGCAATAGTTCTCGTAATAAAGAGCAAGATTGGAAGTTCGCTGAAACAATTCCGTTTTTTCTTTCAGATAGCCATTCCATATCCGTTCTTTTAGCACGGACATCTGGCAAAACAAACCCCGATTGTATTTTCTATATATTGTATATACAGATGTCAATCACAATGTTAAAATCAACGATGATCAAACTCTGGTCAACGTGGGACTCGAACCCACATCCTTGGATTGCCGGTCCAATGCGTTACCAATTGCGCCAGCTGACCATCCGTCAATCAACGCGAATTTAATCATTGCAACTGTGACGACGTCACTAGCGACATCTGCATATTAAGGTTCACAACCTCGATTGTATTTTGTCCCAACATACAGTCATTGAAAACCAGAATATTTGATATTTGTTCCGTGAGAATTTGTTGAACAATCGCATGAGTTTTCGAACGTAACAGAACTTAAAAGCCAAATTAGTTTTTTAGGGTTCTGTATCCAAAGGGTAAAAACGGGATCCTAGTACTGCTGTCCGCACTCCGCTGTCCGTCTAGGTAGACAGTTGCAATTTTCACAGATGATGTATTTCTGTTGCCGCTATAACAACAAATACTAAAAACATAATAAAACAAATATTTAAGTGGCGCTCCCATACAACAAACGTGATTTTTTTGCCGTTTTTTGTATAATGGTACGGAACCCTTCGTGTGCGAGTCCCACTCGCACTTGGCCGGTTTTTTTAGGGTTCCGTACCCGAAGGGTAAAAACGGGACCTATTACTAAGACTTCTATGCCCTGTGTCTGTCTGTCTGTCACCAGGCTGTATCTCATGAACCGTGATAGCTAGACTAGATTACCGGACTAGATAACCGGATTAACCGGAACTCTATTTACAACTCCTGCTTATAATATTAGTTGTAAATTGTTTAGCAATACACTTTTCGTCAGTCGCGACACAAGTGACATCTAGTGTCGAGTAGCAGTACTGATTATTCCGCTACTTGACGCTAACTGTCGACTCCGAAAATAATGAGTTTTAAATCCACCTTCGACGTTTCGAGGACGGCGTTGTCCCCGTGGTCTCGGAGAAGACTGGCTCAAAACTTAACTGGACTGGACTGGTTTAAAACTTATTTTACGCGATTAAGTCCCGTCGTTGTGAATAATAATGAGTAAAAATCGTGAAAGTTTAAATCAGTGTTTTACGAAAATAATAGTCTTTTCCCCTCACTAGCTCGGAAAGTTGTCTTTTATCCTTCGATACAAGCGGGGAAAAACGCGTTTTATCCACTAGTGGGGAAAGTAATTTGACCTTGGATGGAGCGTGTTTAAGTAGCCTGACAGATAACAAAACGTAAATCGTTTATGATAATGATTCGTTCGATATTAATTATCATTAAATAGATGGTTTGAGAATCTAATGAAAAATACCAAATTTAGCTTTATTTATTGATTTTAAGTCATAAACCTTAAAATTCCATAAGAAACGTTTGTTTTTTTATAATGATGTTAAATATAATTCTGAACGCACAAGTTGAGTCGATGCAATTTCAAAACGCATCGTTGACATTTCATACGTCAGAAATGTCAACATTGTCAACAATTTTTTTACTAAAAACTTTTCTTACCGACTCGCGTAAAAATACACAACTTCCAGAGTTTTCTGTTATAATATCGTAAAGAAATGAGTGATTCCAGTGATGAAGATGATCTAACGCCTGTGGATGTTGCATTTTCCTCGCTATAGTGAGGTGAAAAGTTTTGTGTTATACACGGGCGCAAATGTATTTTACTTCTCGTGTGTTGAAACACTCGCGGGTAAAATATAACTTTGCACCCTTGTATAACAAATAACTATTTTGCACTCTGTCTACTTAAGTATCTTTGGTTTGGTTAAATCCCGCTGCGGGCTCGACAGGTATGACATCTGTAAGCGATTGCATTCCTTTGAAGTTGCATTATTTTAAAATACAATAGAAATATGGGTCCCGCGTTGCTATGACAGAGATTTATGATAATCTTGAAAGCTGGAAACGATTTAAATTCTCGAAGATAAATGCGTTAGATAATTGCAGGTATATTCGAAGTTTCAAAATTGTAACTTGATTTGTTATTAATATAGAACATGCCACATGACGAACTATTTAGGGCCAGTTGCACCAACCACAAAATACACAAATAAAAATACTAGAATATACATAATTAATATACTACCTACTACATATTTTGCGCCATGAGTTGCCGCTGTTTTGGCATCAAACTATAAAAGCGGAGCGTGAATCTCGCGACCTAAACGCGTAAGCGCCATGAATTTTACGGCACTTACGACGTTTTAGTAGCGTGGCAGGTTGCGATTGCGACCACTTCATTGTTTGGTATGGCTTCTATATAGTAATAATAATTCAATATATTTACCAGGCCTAAATTAATTAATTATATTAGGTATAGCTTTTGCCCGCGACTTCGTCTGCGTGGAATCAGTAACAGCAGTTAGTGTAAGTTTAGCGCCTGGAGAGTCTAATAGCAATCATTCAATTTGACCATAATATGCACACAAAGTATTAAGGTGGTTCGACTAGGTTACCCAAAGCTTAAACCCCGCTAGATGGCGTCACTTTCGCAAATTTTCAGGTTTTATTTTTTTGCGGAATAGTGTTGGTATCTGTATACTTAAAAGTATGTTTAGCGCACTCTTTACATAAATATTGAACTATTATAATAAACATTGAATACTTCATTAGTGCAAAAAACACTTTTAAAGTCGACAGAGTGTTTCTGTCATGCTATTTCCTACTATTACTCACACATGCAAACAGTGTTTCCGTGATGCTTGTAGTAGACAATTTCATGCAGTGTAAGTATGCTGCAATGGCGTTGCGGTATGTTCGTGGAAATACGTGCAAGAGGATTCGGGTTCGAGACTGGTACGTCAGGGGTACTTTTTTTGTCCTTTTTGTGTTATCTTATGTTTGTTATACCTTTTATTCTTCGAATTCTTGTCCGATTCCGATATAACCGAAATATATTTCAGTGATATCGGAAACGGCTCTAACGATTTCGATGAAATTTGCTGTAAGGGGTTCGATCTAGCTAGGTCTTATCTCTGGGAAAACGAGCATTTTTGAGTTTTTACTTATGTTTTCTTTTTCTCCCAGATATTCAGTATTATTAATAAATTAGTTAATAACGTTTTATAAAAATATGTGACGTTTTGAACTAAAAGGTACCACATTGTCGGTTGTCGATTAGGTTGATTTCATTTTGAAGCTTTATGGAAATATGACAACAATAAGTAGGTACCCGTTTGGTTGAAAACGCCACATATATTGAAAACCTGACTTTCACAAATCTCACCTTTTTGGGTTCTTCCAACTCAGAAAGGATGGAGAATACTGACGATTCTTAGTAGCACTAGCCCAAGGAAGTCCAGGTTTGTAAGTGTCAGGTATCAGTTTTTTTTTAAAGCGCTAAATATAGTTCTACAAGTAAAGCAATCCCTTACTGCCCAGCCTCTATAGTATTTTTCAAACTGGAAGGGTACGATGATAGATTTCATCTCCATACAATTTATAACCTAATAATGCCAAATGTTGCAAAATTATATTGAATTGAGATCTATCATCGTACCCTTGCAGTTTGAAACATTTATTTACGATACAAGTGCGGAAAAGAGAAAATTCGAAACGAGTGGCGACAGATTAAAACACGACCGCAGAGAGTGTTTTAAATCGACACGAGTTACGAATTACCTATTCGGACGTGTATCGTACAACGTTTTACAGTACATATGGCCCTTTAAACTTTCGACATATGCATGAAAAGTGCTCTTTACGCACTAGGGCGAGAAAGTTGCACCATATGTACTGTAAAATACTTTTTAGTACATATGGTGCTACATATACGTTACCGCCCTAGTGCGGTAATTAGTACAATACTTGCATATGTCGAAAATGTAAAGGGCCATAATTATGTACTGTAAAACGTTGTACAATACACGTGCGAAAAGGTAATTCGCAACTCGTGTCGATTAAAACACTTCCTTCGGTCGTGTTTCAATTTATCGCCACTCGTTGCCAATTTCCTACTTTTCGCACTTGTATCGTAATGTACTAATAATAAAGTAGTAATTGTAAAATAAAATTATAACTTTTTTTATATATTTTTTTTTTGATTCAAGTAGGTACTACAGTGAGTAACAACATTGCATGGCCTTCTTATTATAACTATTATAGAAAACGGGATATTTATCATGTTTATTTATATTATTTATTTCTCGATATTTTGGCCGGTCTTGCAAGACCAGTCGTTGTGGAGATCCCTGGGGAGGCCTATGTCCAGCAGTGGATGTCTTGTTGGTGTAGATGGATTCACACAACAAATGAAATAACATTTTTTCATATTTGTTATCCGTAGTTGTCCCTGTACCTGAAAGAAAAATAATATCATGATAGCACAAAATCTCTAATGTTATAGGAATAAAGATGATGCAACAATATGGATTCTAATAAAGTTATCATTTACTTACCTAGTAATAATTGTGTTTTTCATTCATAGACAAAATTCCATAAGTTTCATCCCCAGGAAATGTTTTATTTTACTTTATTGCAGTGAGGATGTCCTGATTTTTTCTGGCTAATGAAGGAAAACATTTTATTTCCAAGAATGCCTCTTCATTTTACACAATACCTAAAAAAACTTAGAGTTAGTGACACATTGACTATTCGGCAACCAAAACAGTAATAATTACATTATATAGGTATTGTTCACTGCTTATATCTATCATTACGGAAGAAGTGAGAATTATTTTCTAAAAAGATCGGCACGAGAAAATTACAATGTACAATGAAGGAATGAAACTGTACCTACCTTACGAAACTTCACCATCATGAATTCCGCTTCAATTGAGTCTGAATTTTTCTAAATTTTCGCGGACCAGAACACCGATGATTTTTGTAACTTGATTTAGACGTTGCTATCATTTTCAATTTATACAAACAAATTGATAAACATAGGTATCCATGTTGATAAGTCACAATAAACATGACCCTATGTGTCAGTGTCAACACTGTCAAATAAAAATGCACTAAACATG
This sequence comes from Cydia strobilella, assembly GCF_947568885.1. Lineage (NCBI taxonomy): Eukaryota > Metazoa > Arthropoda > Insecta > Lepidoptera > Tortricidae > Cydia > Cydia strobilella. The sequence goes on from NC_086055.1 coordinate 15,830,637, forward strand.
ACGGCACTGCAAATCCTGCCAGGTCGGCCAGGCAACGTCGCCAACGTCATAGAGCGGCAACGCCGCACGCAACGTATTTGTACACGACATTTGTGACACACACATACGTAAAATTGATGAAAAAATTACGTTGATTTATGTATGATTTCTGTATGAAACAAAGTTTTTCTATTAATTTAGCGCAAACGAATATTCGAAAGTAGATAAATGAGCAAATATTTGTGTAGTAATAGTGTGTAGTGTCTTAATTAAAGCAGGTTGAATTTTGTATGAAAATCGAACCACCTTAAGGCAATTCATTAATTATCTCAATTCCACCATGATTCCACCTATATGTCCTTCCCCGGAACTCAAGCTATCTCTATGCCAAATTTCAACTAAATCGGTTCAGCGGTTTAAGCGTGAAGAGGTAACAGACAGACAGACTTTCGCATTTATAATATTAGTATGGATTTTGATTGCGAGTAGTTACGTTAATTAATGAGGAAACAGAGCGTGGGATAATTAAGGTAAACATAATTAGTGTTTCAAGTTTTTATTTAATAGTGTTTATATTAAGGTACAATATATTAATGTACAGTCAACAACACGTATCATTGCGTCTCGTACCAAATGGTAACAGCAAAATAGACTTTAAATGTTCAAATTTAAAGTATATTTTGGCTTGGAAACATTTGAGACAAGACGCTTGGTTGCATGCACAGCTATACGCTTAATAAATACCGAACAAAACATAAAATTTACAATTAAACTCTCATAGACACGCATTTTAATAAATTACTTATTAAAATCTCAACAAATTTTGATAAATTAAAATTATATTTACAATAAGATCAGAATAAAATAAAATTAAAATGTGAAGTTCCACGGAAAATGTACCTTATGGCGGCTGGCGTAATCATAGTAGCTTAATAATAGCGTAAGCGGCAACCGCCATAAGGTACCTTTATCCCTAGGACGTCACAAATGTTTGTGGTGCGGTGTAAATGTATCCAAAAGTTTGTTATCAAAGTATTAAAATGTCAAAACCTTATCAGCACGTTATACAGTCAATTCCTATATTAAGGATTCTCAGTTACATAAGTACCGTGATAAGGCCACGAAGCTTGCTGAGTGGCCCTATTGGGTACGAGATTGAAAAGCTACATGAAGCATACGACAGGGTTATTCATCGTAAAATAGATGTACAGTATGAAAAATCTACACAAGTTTGGCAGCATAAATAGATAGCGCTTTACGGGCCTTTTTAAATAAATAAATATTAGGGGACATCTTACATAGATCAACCTAGCCCCAAACTAAGCAAAGCTTGTACTATGGGTGCTAGGCGATGATATACATACCTATACAGATTAAATACATACTTTATATACATATAGGAAACACCCATGACTCAGGTACAAATATCTGTGTTCATCTTCATCACACAAATAAAATCGGTTACCGGGATTCGACCTCAGGACTATCGGCTTCACAGGCAGGGCCATTTTTTATGGTAAGTAACTAAATTATCAAAAATTAAATTGACAACCAAAGTTATCGCATTGTGAACGGAGACGTATAGCGCCATCTACATTAGCTGTCAAATTGAAGTACGGATTTTCACTTTATTTATCTTATACAATCGAAGAATCTTCGCATACAGTCAATTCCCTAACAGTCACACATAGAGAATAAGCAATACTCGTCCAAAATTCCACATGGATATGTTAAAATACTGTAATAATTAGGCTAAAGTATGGACGCTAAGCGCGAAGAATATCGTACATATACCCGCCTGTTGCTATCTCTATCACACGCGCGTAATGATATTGCTATCCCATTTACATAGTTGCATTGACCGTCCGCATCACCGGCAGGACAGCAATGACATGCGCAATGCGCATACATCGGGGTTTTTGATGCGAGAATGATTTGAGTAAGATAGATAAACCAGTCAGAGTAAACCTCATATTATACCTAATGAATAACAACCTCTGTGAATTTTATACTTACTAATACAGTTTTATTTTAACTACACAAGCTCGTAAAGACCCCCTTTATGTTTCAAAAACGGAAGAGAAAGTTGCATTTTATCCACAAGAGTGGAGAAGTAATTTGATGCAAATTTGAGTTGATTTCTGATGTCGGCGAGTAGAATTGACTTTTAAATGATAGGTATTAAATAACGTTCGTTAAAATTTGGATTTAATTTGTAATGTTCTACAGTAAGAATTTTACTAGCGCCGGTGTGGTGAAAAGAAAAATGTGTTTCACTTTGTAGCAAAGTTTGTTTAAATATAAAAAACATAATTTTTAATTTAATCTTCTGTTTAATTAATTATTCATTAGGTAGAAACCTGCTAGAGTACATTCTGTTTTTTAAGTCAATACTTTGGCTAATGTCAAACATTCCCGCACCGAAAACCCCGGTGTATGATCATGCGCGTGTATTTGTACGAAATTCTACGTGCTCGGCGTCCTTACTTTATATGGGGTTACAATGATCTGACAGTTGGAGAAAACAATATTTCTCTTACGCTAAACATTAATGAAAATGGCCTAGATCTAAATATAGATTAAAATGCAAGCCAAAATGGTCTAGGATATATTTCCCCAACCGTGAGTCACAAAACTGACGGTAGATGTATAGTTACTGTAAATACTTATAAAATTCGAGTAAAAAAAAAACAATACGCTACTCTATGGTTATTCAAATCACACAAACGCTTATAGTTAACGTTCTAAAATCAAAGTCTATGGAATAACGTACAGTCTTGGTTCAGTTCGCGTTGGAAGAGACAATGAAACCGTTTAAAATTCAAAATTAGGCACCAGATTGATTAGAAAATAAAATGGCATCGGATTTCACAATTCGTTGTCACACTTGCGACCCTTGAAACACACTTTACGCTCACATGGTTAACTTTATTTACACTTGCGACTACTTGAGCTTACTGATCCCAAATCCTACTATTGGGGGAATCTCTCTTGTCACCATGGCAACGAGCGCCATCGTTACACTCCCCTAAATCACTCTTAAAACCCTTGTAAAAGGTACAACTTTCTGCAATAGCCCGTACTGAGTATGACGTGGTACAGTTTTTTTTCAGCCAACAAACAGTGCTACTATTTCTTCTGGCTGACTGGTCACAATGATAATAATAAATAATTGATCCACCCATTTAATTCTTGTTCCAAAATCTTCTACCCGCCAGCGGCGGAGCGTCAAAGCCTTTTGGCATAATTTCTTTAGAATCATGCAGAAATGCCAAATGGCAAATAGGCGCTATTCTATCAGCACGCCATTTTTTCACACGCATTAAGTACCTTTCTGAGGCCGTAGTCAATGACAATAATTTATCGACAAACTAAATCGAAAAAGTAAAAATGTTAATGATAGATGGGACAAAGTCAAATCATCAGTCAAATGCATATTTTTTCACCCACCGAGTCCGCTAGTGATATCTCGTCGCTAGAAAACTTATATCTAAGTCCGATGGACGCGAATTCATACAAAGTATCCATATGAAATGTCAAAATGCCCTGGAACTTGGAGGTTTTTGACTGTGGGTTAAATTTCGATTGTCGTTTTCTATAAACACTTCACTTCTCTAGGCCCATTCCTTTCCTTCAGTTCTTAGATCTCTCTCTAGAATCTTCCCTGCAGACGCCTCTGGGCGGTGAATCTCGTCCTTTCTGCGCTTTGGAAGTCTTCCTGGACCTTTTAAACTTAGCCACATCGTCTCCGAAGACATCACCCGTTCGTAATGCAGAGATAAGGTCATCGAACTCGCCTTTCTGTCCGTTGGTGAGGGTGGAGTCCCGGGAGGAGTCGCTGTGTCCGTTGCAGTCCGCGTTGGACTTGCCGAGCGACTTGCCGACGGAGCTGAGGAGGCTGGAGGCTTGTTTGCGCTCCATGGTGCGTTTTTTGAGCTGGAAGAATAAAATAAATTTAGAATATTGTGCGTGACTACAAAATTTAATACGTTAGCGATTTATAAGGTTATATGAATTTATTTTAGAGATATTATGGATATGTTGGCAAATTCACATACATTTTAAATTATTTTAATCGTCTAAGTAGTATATCAGGTATATTTTTTAGTCAATAATCAAGTGAAATTCCTTAAAAATGGAGTACTTTTTTAACAGACCGGTGAAATTCTCCAGGAAAAATTTTACATTAAGACAATAGGTAGGTTTTAATTAATTGTACTTTTTAACATTAGTATTTAAGAAATAAAACTATGAAAACGGATTATATCGCGTATGTATTATAAATTCAATATTCGCGATATAATCCGTTTTCATAGTTTTATTTCATGAGTAACTATCGCGGTAACCGAAGACAATATTATTAGTATTTAAGTTTTTTTTGTTACTAACACCGCCTGCCTGCTCACACACATGCCTGAAAATAAATGATTATTTAATTTAATTTAATTAATTTAATTTAATAAATATCATATAATATCTATATCCCCGTGGAGTTTTAAATTCAGCACAACCAATAAAGCCATTTAAGGTAAAAATGAAAGTTAGAATAAAAAGGTCTTCATTCGAGAAGGGATTGAGGAATTTAAACATAGGTATGAAACTGTTAATAATATCATGGTTGTCCTTAAAAAGTACAAGATAACGGAAGGTAAATCGGTTTGTTTACATTATTCGGAAGTTGTATTAAAGTCCAGTTTATACTTGTACCTCCTGCTCGTGCCTGGTGCGGCGCTCCTCTTCATCTCGGCGGCGTCGCTGCGCGTCGCACTCGGCCCTGGCCTCGAGCAGCTGCGTGAGGAACTGGTCCAGGGCCCCGAACAGTTGTTCCGGAGACGCGCTGGTCTCCTCGCCGAAGGCGTGCGCGCACGCTTCCAGGCGACTCTTCATGTCCTGGGGAAATAGTTAAGCTAGTATTTAGCTGCTTTGGCTTTCACTATCGATTTGATGCTAGGTGTACAACGCTCATGTTTAGTTCCTGTCGAATTATGGAATAATGTATTGGGGTAAATGACAAAAATGTGCGGTGGAAGGACATAGTAATACCGTAGATATAAATGGAAGCAATGCACACTGGTCAGTTCTTGTGCCGTCCATCATATGGTCGTGTGTAGGTACAGGTCAATTCACAAGAGGTGGGTCGAATGGAACGAATGAGTGAATGAAATATATGTATGTGTGAATGACATTAACCAATAAATGGCGGCTGATACATCTGTCACTCATACCATGGAAGTTTCGGACATTCCATTCGTGCCAGCTTTCGTGAAACGACCTTATACAACGCTCATATTGTCAGTCGCATTACGAAATAATAATGCGGGGTCGATAAACGTATCCGTACATAGCTTCTACTACAGAAACAGTACGACAGTATATTATTATATTAATGAAAAAAAGACAAGTCTCACGTTCTCGAAGTAATTGTACTATCGGGGACATTGACCGTGAATCAGTTCAATAAATTTTGACCTCAATTCAATCCTTACGAGCGAGCTAAACTCCGCCTACCATAGAGATTACCAATTACGATGCATTTAGGATTCTTTACCTTAATATTAAAAGGGTAAAAGAAGGTAATGAGACAAACAATAAGTAGTAAGGACAGTTTATTAGTTGTTGTTTAAGCTAAGCTTCGCCTCCCCATAAAGATAACCAATGAGGACGCTTTTTGTTTTCCTTATCTTAGTTTGGAAATGTCGACCGTCACAAAGACAATGGACGGCAATAAACTTTACCTGAGCTAACCTTTTTTTTTTCAACACCTACATTTTTATCGTCGGACCGCCTGCAAGACGTTTAAACGATTTTTGCCCTTAAAGTCCGATTGTACACTCTTGGGCAATGGAAACATGTGAGCATATTGATCCGTACCTGGAAGAGGTCCTCGAGCTGCGTGAAGGAGCAGACGGCGTGCGCGTGGAAGTCGCACATGACGGGCAGGAACGGTCTGTGACGGAACCCACCTGGAGAAGGTCCTCGAGCTGTGTGAAGGAGCAGACGGCGTGCGCGTGGAAGTCGCGCATGACGGGCAGGAACGGTCTGTGACGGAACCCACCTGGAAGAGGTCCTCGAGCTGTGTGAAGGAGCAGACGGCGTGCGCGTGGAAGTCGCGCATGACGGGCAGGAACGGTCTGTGACGGAACCCACCTGGAAGAGGTCCTCGAGCTGCGTGAAGTCGCGCATGACGGGCAGGAACGGTCTGTGACGGAACCCACCTGGAAGAGGTCCTCGAGCTGCGTGAAGGAGCAGACGGCGTGCGCGTGGAAGTCGCGCATGACGGGCAGGAGCGGTCTGTGACGGAACCCACCTGGAAGAGGTCCTCGAGCTGCGTGAAGGAGCAGACGGCGTGCGCGTGGAAGTCGCGCATGACGGGCAGGAAGGCGTCGCTCGGCGCCGGCGCGGGCAGCGACAGGTGGTACTCCACCTCGCGCTGCACCTGTACAATACATAATGCACACTTTACATTCAGTCGCAACAAGCGAGCAGGGAAGTGGGCAGGGCGAGTGTGGAAACAGGGGTCTCTTTGTTTGACATTATTATTGAAAGTCATAATGTAATGATTGTCATAATTAGCATTAGTCATAATTCTGAAACCGTTAACTTTTCAGGATTTTTCTCAGGCTATCCTATAGATAGGTTAGGTTAGGTTTGTTTTATGGCAATCCTGAAAAGTCGTTTCTGAAAAAAAAAAAACAACAAATTGTGACTAACGAAAATGTGGACAAACAATACATTATGACTTAAAACTATATGGGAAACAATAGAGACCCGTGGAAACACGATACTTCTTACGCCCCTGCCATTGCCACTCGCGCTGCCCGGCGCTCCCCAAAATGGCGGTTTTTTGTGCGGAAGTCAAAGGACCGGCAGCGCGAGCGGCAGGGCGTGTTCACATTCTGCTCCGTCGCTCAATACTCGCCGAGCGCCTGAAGGAGAATGACGTCTGCCATTGCCGAAACCCAACAGAGAAGTGAGTGGTATTTAAACACACACTCGAGCTCGATCCTGCTGCGGCATCGCTATTATTTATTTATTCTTCGGAGAACCAACAGCTATCAATTATACAATAGTTATATAAGTAAATAACAAAAAGCCAATTATAGGTTCCCACCAATAGCAACAAGTTAACACGTAATTGGTGGTTAGCACTAAAATTTTACAACGTATTCAACTAATACTAATTTCTAAATGTGAATACCTACTTATTAAATACCCACAATACAATACTCTATACTGAGCTAAGAAAAACAAAACTTATTAATAAAGTTAACGCTTATTAGTCGCATTTGCAATGCGCAACAGAAGCGATGCCAACGCGCTACAGCATCGCTACTAACGCGAACGCGCTACTGAAGTGATGCCAATATTTGCAATGCGCAACAGAAGCGATGCCAACGCGCTACAGCATCGCTACTAACGCGAACGCGCTACTGAAGTGATGCCAATATTTGCAATGCGCAACAGAAGCGATGCCAACGCGCTACAGCATCGCTACTAACGCGAACGCGCTACTGAAGTGATGCCAATATTGCCAATACGCTACTAACGCGCTACAGCATCGCAACTGTTTCGATGCAAACGCGCGACCGTGTTTGCATCGATACAATTACTGAATCGCATCGAGCCAGAAGCGCGACGGTATCGCGTTAGCATCGAGACAGAAGCGCGACGGTATCGCGTTAGCATCGAGACAGAAGCGCGACGGTATCGCGTTAGCATCGAGCTAGAAGCGCGACGGTATCGCGTTAGCATCGAGCCAGAAGCGCGACGGTATCGCGTTTGCATTGCGACAGAAGCGCGACGGTATTGCGTTAGCATCGAGACAGAAGCGCGACGGTATCGCGTTTGCATTGCGACAGAAGCGCGACGGTATTGCGTTAGCATCGAGACAGAAGCGCGACGGTATCGCGTTAGCTTCGTGACAGAAGCGCGACGGTATCGCGTTCGCATTGAGACAGAAGCGCGACGGTATCGCGTTTGCATTGAGACAGAAGCGCGACGGTATCGCGTTTGCATCGTGGCAGAAGCGCGACGGTATCGCGTTTGCATTGAGACAGAAGCGCGACGGTATTGCGTTTGCATCGCGACTGCATCGTGTTATGTGGGCGAGCGACTACATCGGTCGCACACGTGCGGCAGGTCCTCCTCCAGCAGTAGGATATCTGTGAACTACGGCCTCACCTCCCTGAGGCCGGTCCTGAGCGCGCCGACGTCCTTGTCGAGCTGCTCGACGCAGATCTTGGCGGCCGCGCGCACGTGGGGCAGGTCCTCCTCCAGCAGTAGGATATCCTTGAACTGAAACAACCGTAACGTTCATTATGCTGTACTTAAGAGGAAAGGGGAGGAAATCACGTGACCGCGTCTTCATACAAACGTAGTCCTCATTTTCCTCTTTGGATATTAAATAATACCTGTGTCTCCAGCAGCTCCACGAGATAATGCAGGAGCGTGGTGTTGCGCGTGACGCTGGACTTGGTGTCGGCGAGTTTGTTGAGCGACGACAACCGGAAACCGGATGCGTTGCCGCGTGGTCCTCTGTAGGAAGAGCACATGGTTGAGTTACTGTTATTTTAACAATTATTGCATAGAATTTTGTGTAACGCCTGGGAAAACATCCATTAATTACGTTTAAATGGGAAAAAGCAAAAATAATAAACTAAAAGTCTAATGCTCAACAGTTTTCACCTAATATTATAACCGGAGCTCGATTTTCAACTCTTTTCACTTGTAAATTAGATTTAAATTGTCGACCGATAGACTTTTAGTTTGTCACGACACTAGGGACATCTAGTATCAAGGAGCGGTACTGATAAATCCGCTATTTGACGCTAGATGTCAACTAATAAAAGAAGCAGAGTTTTGGTTACGCGCACATGTCAAGGGGATCGGCGGTCTAGTATTATTAGTAAAGGTACACTTCTCTAAGTACTTTGAAGACATCAAAAAAAATTACTGTCAGTCGAAGTGCCACTAAAAGCCCACATTATGGCCCCTCTACACTATCGGCGATGATAGACGATGTCTGGCGGGCACGCTAGTGTAGAGGGCACAGAAATAAATATACCATAGAAGATGCAAATGCATCTACTTCGCGTGTCCGAACCCCGACCAAGCAGTATTATTAGTAAAGGTACACTTCTCTAAGTACTTTGAAGACATCAAAAAAAATTACTGTCAGTCGAAGTGCCACTAAAAGCCCACATTATGGCCCCTCTACACTATCGGCGATGATAGACGATGTCTGGCGGGCACGCTAGTGTAGAGGGCACAGAAATAAATATACCATAGAAGATGCAAATGCATCTACTTCGCGTGTCCGAACCCCGACCAAGCGTCGAGGTTGACCGTCGAACTTTACAGTCCACGCCGCCGGTTGTTGCAGCCGGACGCTCGTGAAAACTTAAAAAATGCTTCATTGCATGATAATTAACTGCAGCAGCCCAATAATTGCGAGCACCCAAAGGCAAGATCATATTTCCTATCACAGATAAGTAATTTTAAAATTATATTATGCGTAAACTTTGTATGAAAAAGTCGGTACGCTCGGTTTCAATACAAATCGTGGTATTTGCGTCATCTAGCGTATATATTAAATCTGTGGTTGAGGGCATACTCGGAAGACCCCGCCAGTCATCGTCTATCATCGCCTGCGACCAGTGAGTTGTCGGTTTTTTGGGCACGCATCAAAGGGAATCGCCGGGTGGTTGCGTTGACAGGCGATCATGTGGATGACACTATATTACCTGTTCATGTAGTTGCCCAGAGCTAGCACGACCTCGAGCAGCGCGCGCAGGCGGCGGGAGCGCGTCATGTCAGCACGGTGGCGGCCACATTATATATAAAGGTACCTGTTCATGTAGTTGCCCAGAGCTAGCACGACCTCGAGCAGCGCGCGCAGGCGGCGGGAGCGCGTCATGTCAGCACGGTGGCGGCCACATTATATATAAAGGTACCTGTTCATGTAGTTGCCCAGAGCTAGCACGACCTCGAGCAGCGCGCGCAGGCGGCGGGAGCGCGTCATGTCAGCACGGTGGCGGCCACATTATATATAAAGGTACCTGTTCATGTAGTTGCCCAGAGCTAGCACGACCTCGAGCAGCGCGCGCAGGCGGCGGGAGCGCGTCATGTCAGCACGGTGGCGGCCACATTATATATAAAGGTACCTGTTCATGTAGTTGCCCAGAGCTAGCACGACCTCGAGCAGCGCGCGCAGGCGGCGGGAGCGCGTCATGTCAGCACGGTGGCGGCCACATTATATATAAAGGTACCTGTTCATGTAGTTGCCCAGAGCTAGCACGACCTCGAGCAGCGCGCGCAGGCGGCGGGAGCGCGTCATGTCGCGCGCGGCGCGCAGCACGGTGGCGGCCACATTATATATAAAGGTACCTGTTCATGTAGTTGCCCAGAGCTAGCACGACCTCGAGCAGCGCGCGCAGGCGGCGGGAGCGCGTCATGTCAGCACGGTGGCGGCCACATTATATATAAAGGTACCTGTTCATGTAGTTGCCCAGAGCTAGCACGACCTCGAGCAGCGCGCGCAGGCGGCGGGAGCGCGTCATGTCAGCACGGTGGCGGCCACATTATATATAAAGGTACCTGTTCATGTAGTTGCCCAGAGCTAGCACGACCTCGAGCAGCGCGCGCAGGCGGCGGGAGCGCGTCATGTCAGCACGGTGGCGGCCACATTATATATAAAGGTACCTGTTCATGTAGTTGCCCAGAGCTAGCACGACCTCGAGCAGCGCGCGCAGGCGGCGGGAGCGCGTCATGTCGCGCGCGGCGCGCAGCACGGTGGCGGCCACATTATATATAAAGGTACCTGTTCATGTAGTTGCCCAGAGCTAGCACGACCTCGAGCAGCGCGCGCAGGCGGCGGGAGCGCGTCATGTCAGCACGGTGGCGGCCACATTATATATAAAGGTACCTGTTCATGTAGTTGCCCAGAGCTAGCACGACCTCGAGCAGCGCGCGCAGGCGGCGGGAGCGCGTCATGTCAGCACGGTGGCGGCCACATTATATATAAAGGTACCTGTTCATGTAGTTGCCCAGAGCTAGCACGACCTCGAGCAGCGCGCGCAGGCGGCGGGAGCGCGTCATGTCAGCACGGTGGCGGCCACATTATATATAAAGGTACCTGTTCATGTAGTTGCCCAGAGCTAGCACGACCTCGAGCAGCGCGCGCAGGCGGCGGGAGCGCGTCATGTCAGCACGGTGGCGGCCACATTATATATAAAGGTACCTGTTCATGTAGTTGCCCAGAGCTAGCACGACCTCGAGCAGCGCGCGCAGGCGGCGGGAGCGCGTCATGTCAGCACGGTGGCGGCCACATTATATATAAAGGTACCTGTTCATGTAGTTGCCCAGAGCTAGCACGACCTCGAGCAGCGCGCGCAGGCGGCGGGAGCGCGTCATGTCAGCACGGTGGCGGCCACATTATATATAAAGGTACCTGTTCATGTAGTTGCCCAGAGCTAGCACGACCTCGAGCAGCGCGCGCAGGCGGCGGGAGCGCGTCATGTCAGCACGGTGGCGGCCACATTATATATAAAGGTACCTGTTCATGTAGTTGCCCAGAGCTAGCACGACCTCGAGCAGCGCGCGCAGGCGGCGGGAGCGCGTCATGTCAGCACGGTGGCGGCCACATTATATATAAAGGTACCTGTTCATGTAGTTGCCCAGAGCTAGCACGACCTCGAGCAGCGCGCGCAGGCGGCGGGAGCGCGTCATGTCAGCACGGTGGCGGCCACATTATATATAAAGGTACCTGTTCATGTAGTTGCCCAGAGCTAGCACGACCTCGAGCAGCGCGCGCAGGCGGCGGGAGCGCGTCATGTCGCGCGCGGCGCGCAGCACGGTGGCGGCCACATTATATATAAAGGTACCTGTTCATGTAGTTGCCCAGAGCTAGCACGACCTCGAGCAGCGCGCGCAGGCGGCGGGAGCGCGTCATGTCGCGCGCGGCGCGCAGCACGGTGGCGGCCACATTATATATAAAGGTACCTGTTCATGTAGTTGCCCAGAGCTAGCACGACCTCGAGCAGCGCGCGCAGGCGGCGGGAGCGCGTCATGTCAGCACGGTGGCGGCCACATTATATATAAAGGTACCTGTTCATGTAGTTGCCCAGAGCTAGCACGACCTCGAGCAGCGCGCGCAGGCGGCGGGAGCGCGTCATGTCAGCACGGTGGCGGCCACATTATATATAAAGGTACCTGTTCATGTAGTTGCCCAGAGCTAGCACGACCTCGAGCAGCGCGCGCAGGCGGCGGGAGCGCGTCATGTCAGCACGGTGGCGGCCACATTATATATAAAGGTACCTGTTCATGTAGTTGCCCAGAGCTAGCACGACCTCGAGCAGCGCGCGCAGGCGGCGGGAGCGCGTCATGTCAGCACGGTGGCGGCCACATTATATATAAAGGTACCTGTTCATGTAGTTGCCCAGAGCTAGCACGACCTCGAGCAGCGCGCGCAGGCGGCGGGAGCGCGTCATGTCAGCACGGTGGCGGCCACATTATATATAAAGGTACCTGTTCATGTAGTTGCCCAGAGCTAGCACGACCTCGAGCAGCGCGCGCAGGCGGCGGGAGCGCGTCATGTCAGCACGGTGGCGGCCACATTATATATAAAGGTACCTGTTCATGTAGTTGCCCAGAGCTAGCACGACCTCGAGCAGCGCGCGCAGGCGGCGGGAGCGCGTCATGTCGCGCGCGGCGCGCAGCACGGTGGCGGCGCGCGCGGACGCCTCGCCCGCCGCCGCGGAGAACTTCTTCTTGAACAGCAGCGTGCGCACGCGCTGCGAGTAGTGAGGGATTCTGGGGGAAAATATTACAATTACCTATCAATTATAATTTTCCTTTTCTATAATAGGATATTTGACTGTATTTCAAATAAATTATTTTTCACTTTTCATGCTCGTAAAGTTCGACTTTAAGTCGTGCGTAGACTCGTGTTCTAGAGCAGTGCAGTAAAATGATCTATTGCGACCCTTATTGCCCCGCGTCGCCGCCAGCGATCGCAGTCCTGCACCTGCCATACTGCCTGCCAGCCCGCCCGGCGCGCCCCGCGCACCGCGCCCCGCACCCCGCACCCCGCGCCCCGCGCACCGCGCCTCGCACCCCGCGCCCCGCGCCCTGCGCCCTGCGCCCCGCGCCCCGCGCCCCGCACCCCGCGCCCCGCACCCCGCGCCCCGCGCCCTGCGCCCCGCGCCCCGCACCCCGCGCCCCGCACCCCGCGCCCCGCGCCCCGCGCCCTGCGCCCCGCGCCCCGCGCCCCGCGCCCCGCGCCCCGCACCCCGCACCCCGCGCCCCGCGCACCGCGCCCCGCACCCCGCACCCCGCGCCCCGCGCACCGCGCCTCGCACCCCGCGCCCTGCGCCCCGCGCCCCGCGCCCCGCACCCCGCGCCCCGCACCCCGCGCCCCGCACCCCGCACCCCGCGCCCCGCGCCCCGCACCCCGCACCCCGCGCCCCGCGCACCGCGCCCCGCACCCCGCACCCCGCGCCCCGCACCCCGCGCCCCGCCAGAGACACAACCGAGTTCTATTTACTTTAGTCTTGAATCATCATTCAATTTAAGAGCTGTGGGCTCTTGTCGGTGCAGCGTGATGAAGTTGTCTCCACCTTGGTGGTTGGTTGATTGGTTGGTTAGTCTTGAATAAATACGGTAAAATAATTTACAATATTGGATATTTTTGTATAGTTTACTCACACTCGAAGTGAAAAGCAGAGTGTATAACTCAGGCATAAATGTCAATTTTTATCCTCGACTATATTGGTCCTCGCTACGCTCGAACCAATAAATTGCCTCGGATAAAAATGGATCGCTTTATGTATGCCCTTGTTGTACAATCTATTTTTACACCGTGCAAGAAATAAAGCACCTAAAGATTAAAAGAGAGACGTAGACGGCAGTTATTTTTAGACACAATTTCTATTTTAAAACCCGTATAAAACTATAAAGAGTAAACAATTTGATCGTGACGTCACATGCTAGTATTTCATATAAATTCCATAGTAACAAATCGTTTTGACAGTTCGAAAAAAGAAACTGATTTAACTAGTAGTCATAGAGTATTTGACTACTAGTCAAATTAGTTTCTTTTTTCGAACTATACAAATACTAGCTGTTGCCCGCCACTTCGTACGCGTGGATTTGTATGTTGGTGGTTATATATTCTACATGAGCATAATATAGAACATTATGCAGCAAAAGATATCAGTAGGGACGGTTAATCATTTGTTAATAATTATACAACGCATGAAATTTGTCTTTCACAAACTACGAAGTTTCAAGACCCTAACTGAAAAAAATTGTTCCCGATATAATCCCTCTCGACCCTCTTAGAAGATTTACAAGTCCACTATTTAAAAAAAAATTCGCTCCCGAAACTATTAATACAAACTTTTCAAAAACGGTGTAATAATCAATTTTCGTCTATTTTAATATAATGCCCTTTTCACCAAGTTTCAAGTTCCTAGCTTAAAAGAAAATTTGTACCACATATAAACTTACATCCCCTTTTTAACCCCTTAAGGGATTCAATTTCTAAGAACGTTGAAATAACTTTTTTGGAATCTTATACAATGCCTTTCTAAGAAGTTTCAAAGCATTTGTAATAGATTCACTTTGAACCCCTTTTTAACCCTTTTAGGGGATGAATATTTAAAAACGCTTAAATTACTTTTCTTGTATTCTAATAAAACAAAGATTCAATTCCCGCACTCAAAAAAATATTTGATCTCCAAACAAACTTTAAACACGCTGAAATCACTTTTCTTGTATTCTAATAACATGCCTTTATGCAAAGATTCAAGTCGCGCACTTAAAAAAATTTTTGACCTCCATACAAACTTTCTACCCCTTTTTCACCACCTTAAGGGATGAATTTTCAAAAACCCCTTCTTAGTGGATACTAACGTCATAAAAGCTATCTATTGTGAATAATTCAGCTCTCTAAGTGTAAGGCCTGAGTGGACGCTCAAAGCGGAGCGTTCGGCGGGGCGTGCAGCGTGGCGTCGGGCTCACAAGTGATGTGAGCAGCGTGCACGTGCACTAAGGCCGCTCCTATACGTTTGCATTTGTTTAACATGCACGCCGCACGCCCCGCCCCGCTGCACGCCCAACTCGAGCGTCCACTCAGGCCTTACACTAAGTCCAACGGTTTGGGGTGGGCGTTGATTTAAGTGAGTCAGTCAGTTAGTCAGTCAGTTAGTCAGGACTTTTACGTTTATATATATAGATTAAGGCTTTCCAGTAGGCCTAGCATTAGAGGGGCGCGATAATGTCTCGGCCGCGAAATAGACTACCCGCCTTTTTCTGACCGTGCCAGTTGCACCATCCGCACTTGACAGACTGATCAACGTCACCCAACCCGGCGGTTTACTATGAAACTTTCCATACAATAAGATTTAGCGAACTCTTTAACGATGAGAAATAGTTTGGTGCAAACCGTCTGTCACCATTAAAATGTTCGCTAAATTTTATCGTATGGGAAGTTTCATACCTAATTGACTGCTAGTGCTAAGTGACGTTGATCAGTTCGCTAAAATTGGTCGGTGCGACTGGCCCTAACTAGTTTATCTCGCGAGCCAGATACTTTCGCGCCCCTCC
Source organism: Cydia strobilella (assembly GCF_947568885.1). Taxonomy (NCBI): domain Eukaryota; kingdom Metazoa; phylum Arthropoda; class Insecta; order Lepidoptera; family Tortricidae; genus Cydia; species Cydia strobilella. The sequence continues at coordinate 15,846,222 of NC_086055.1, forward strand.
AAGCCGACAAATAAAACTATTTTGGCATACTTTTTAATGTTAGATTATCGCCAGGAAATATTATGGTCGATAAATAATAATTTCAATTCAATTTCAATAAAGAAAAAAAACACACAAACATGAAAAAAAAATAACGCTAAAGTATGACACCCACTCAGCATATTTTGTCTGTTTGTTGTTTGTTTGTGCAATCTGACGATTTACTGAACTGAAATATTCATTATACAACACTTTAGACAACTATAATATTCATTATGCAACACTTGCTACCACACGGTACTACTCACTTGGAGATCTCGTAAAGGAAGCGGTCGGCGCGCGCCATGTTGTCGAGCTCGTCTTGATGCTCCTCCAGTAATGCCGCTTCCTCGGCGCTCGGCGTGAACTTGGCCAGCTGCTCTACCATGTCAATGGGTAACTGTTCACCGCTGTCCATACGCAGGATCGCTCTAAAAGTGGAAATGTATGTTATTAGTCTAACTGGATCGGTCATGAGGGGTAGGGGGAAATGACCGAACGGGATAGTCTTATGTATCTTTCAGTAGGAGTAACAGAGAAAGCGCTGTTATTGTTTGTCCTTGTCACAGTCTCACATTTTTTATTTATTCCCCACCGTAAATTTAGTATTATGGTGGGCTACAAATCTTCTCGACCAATCATATTGTCGCATTGCGTATGTTCTGTCCCTCACGGGCGCACGCGTATAGCTGATCTATGTAATGCTAGGTATATGGGAAATGTACATGTTAGTTGGTCATCTTAACTGCAGAAAAAACCGGACAAGTGCGAGTCGGACTCGTCCACCGAGGGTATCTGTACTTTTTAGTATTTGTTGTTATAGCGGCAACAGAAATACATCATCTGTGAAAATTTCAACTGTCTAGCTATCACGGTTCATGAGATACAGCCTGTTGACAGACAGACGGACAGACAGACAGACGGACAATGGAGTCTTAGTAATAGGGTCCCGTTATTACCCTTTGGGTACAGAACCCTAAAAAGCTTACGGAGGAGCTTTCCGAGGAAAGATGCTTGGCTTGCTACGACACGACGAATTTATCAAAAACATAATTGAAGGGAGAGTTGAGGCACGAAGACGGAGACGGAGATCAAGGAGGTAGATAGATCAAGTGAAGGAAAAACAACGTCGTGTCGTATCAGGCTGTCAAGGAGAAGGCAGAGGACCGACATACATGGAAACCGCTCCACCGACAAGTCTATTCGTGGGGCTCTCACAGGGAACCATCACAACGGCTGTCAAAGACCTTACTAAGACCAAACACCAGGAAGAATGGGACAGTCTGACGGGTCTAAAGCACTCAAAGCTCTTTATACAAGGGGTAGACTCTAGTTGGAGCAAAAAGCTTTGGAAACTTAGCAAACGGCAACTCCAAACAATAACGGGGGTGTTTACTGGCCATTACGGGGTCAAGGGAATCCTGGCCAAGATGGGTCACGCTGACAACACCGATTGTCGTATGTGTGGCGAAGAGGAAGAGACAATAAAACACCTTATGTGTGAATGTCACGCCCTTGCCAGACAAAGAATGAAGGACTTTGGAACAGGCTACCTGGTACCAAAGGAATTCAAAAAGCTACCCATAAGGTCCATCATCCGGCATATGGAGATGGTGGGGAAGGCTCTTGAGTAGCGGACGGATCTTTCCTAGGGGGTAACTGCACAAAAGATCCCTATGGGTCGAAGTGTATCCGTAAGGGCCCCCGAAACTATAAGATAAGATAAGATAAGTCTTCTTCTTCCTCGCGTTATACCGGCTCATGGGAGCCGTGCATGGGAGCCTGGGGTCCGCTTTGACAACTAATCCCAAGAATTGACGTAGGCACTTAGTTTCTACGAAAGCGACTGTGCCATCTGACCTTCCAACCCAGAGGGGAAACTATGCCTTATTGGGATTAGTCCGGTTTCCTCACGATGTTTTCCTTCACCGAAAAGCAACTGGTAAATATCAAATGTTATTTCGTACATAAGTTCCGAAAACCTCATTGGTACCGGTTTGAACCCGCGACCTCCGGTTTGAAAGTCGCACGCTCTTACAGCTAGGCCACCAACGCTTAACGGCTCCACCGACAAGTCTAACTGTTAAATAGGTATATGATGATGATGATTCCACTTACCGGCATATCTCCTCGTCGGACATCTTTAGTTTGGACAGCAGGATGGTGCAGTTCTGAGCGCGGCGACCGTCTATGACTGATAGGATCTTCGTGCGAGGTTTTGAACCTAGTTGTCTTAGGTCTTCTACTGAACCCTCATTCTGGAAACGAACAGAGAATGGTGATGAATAGAGGACACGAAGGTAACAAACTAAACATAATGTAAGATGGTAACAGGTTCTGAACAAGTTGTTTCCAGACGATACATTGTAACTGGTTAAAGGAAAATTAGCGTCAGGTTATTGAGTCACGTTTCAAACTTAAGGTGGATCTCCTTGTGCGAATTTCATACAATTTTATTGGCAGTTTTTCTCTTAATACGTACATTTTGTGCACTTTAAACCATGTTTTGGTAGTCCATATCCATTTATCTATGCGTAATTACGAATAATGACCAGTTATTCAATAATATTATTGAAAAATACATTTGAAAATTGAGAAGATTTTGCTCTAACGCTTGTTTGTGTGAGTGATCTTTACACTATCCATGTAAAACAAGATGGCGAGGTTAGGTTTAATCATAACCAACAAGATGTCGCTTTAACACAGGTGACCTAACTTAGTAGTGTCTAATTAGCTCGACAGGTGGCAATATCGTAAGGGTATCTAATTCACAAAACATAGTGTACCCGGTTTAGCTTACAAACCAAAACCGGTAAAATTTGATCCCTTGATTCGTACATGTAACACCTAATCGGAGGTCAAGCCAGATTTGGTTTTCTAAAGGGTCTCCAGAAATCTTCGTTAATTACCACTACCAGTTCAAAACTTGGATTGGTAGGTAATAATTTTGCAATGATTTCATATTAAAATTATTATTTATAAATTATTAGTGCTTCATCATTGATTTACCAAAATGATAAGATTATAACATTTAAGTTTAATACATTATCATTAAGCCCGTCACCGTCAGTGTGAAGGGTACTTGTTATGCCATAGATAACCCTTGCGTTTTTCTGCCTTATGATGTCGTTGTTTCAATAACCAATAACCAAGTCCTTACAGTAGCAGTACTAAGTACTATTTCATATTGCAGGCCGAGTAGAAATTAATTAACAATTAATAATTAACTATGATGATTTCAGAAGATAGACTTTTACCTGAAGCGTCAAATGCCCATAAGGTGATAAATAATGGTTCAACTAGTGCTGAGTAAGTAAATTGGTACCTGTTGGTGACGTTCGTAATAATAGGTATGTATTTTGTATTATTTTATTCTGGACCTGGTAGGGGAGAGTGGGGGAATTGGGAACACTTCAAACGCTCTAAAAATATATAAAAGCCGAATTTACTGTTATGCTAACCGTTAGTGTGGTTGTCGGTTTATCTAATTTTACCAAAATAAGTTAATGTTATCCTACTAAATTTGGGCGAAAACAAAAACCTTGCCGTTCCTTTTTACCCGAAACCATATGGGGTAGTCGGAAACAGTCCGCGGGGGAAATGGAAACACTGACAGATTTTCAATTTAGTTTCACTTTTCAAGGAACTTTTTTTTATCTCACGGGATATGCGTATAACAATGTACAAAGAAAAACATATTGTATTTTCAATCAGTATGTAGTAGGAATCATTGAGAATGCAAGGGATAATTGGGAACGCTCTCGTTTCCTTAGTTTCTAAATTAAATAAAAATTATAACAAATGTTGAAAATATTTTGTTCGATTAATTGTGACCACATGTGCATAGCTTCTGAATCTTACAGTCACTTAGGCACATAAAAGCCTCTTCGTGTTAAACATACTCAAGATATAAAATGGCATAAAATGAACTTCCAGAACGATTTTCACCCATAATAGCACAATCGGATTAGGACTAACCTCGAAATCTCTTGGACAGTCATGAAATTTAGTACATATGTTAATTAAAGGTCTCTTTTTCATGTCCACACTATTTGACATTTTAGGGACCTCGAGAAATCACAGCCATCTTAGAAAATGTGTACCATCCTGGAGAAATTTGCGTTTTATTCTAAATATACGTTATCTATGAATAGATGGTGTAAAGCAACATTAAAGCTTATTAAATTCTACACAAAAAAGTCCTAGATATCTTTGCGGAAAAAATACATATTGTAATAGAAAATAATTGCTGAATCCAGATTTAGCGCTTACACCCTTTCAGGAGTTTATGAGTAGGGTTATGAGTTTAAATACTGATAATCAATACACCCTGTAGCTCAGGATACTGGGCGGATTTTTTTAAATCACGTATCGGTAGATTCCTCTTGCCTTTCACAACCTGTTTACACTTGTTTTATTAAAGAAAAAATAATACAGCCGACTTGAGAGAATGCTGAAAGTAAAATCATATTTTCTTAATGACGTCACACAAAATTCTAGGTTTTTTTCCCCTCTCCCTCCTTGTCACATTTGGTGTGACATCACATTTTTTCAACAAAATCGGCAAATCGAATTAAGTATTATTAATATTTTATCAAAATATTTTTGACAAAAGATGTGTTAGCAATTTTAAAACCAAAACTGATTAGTAGACCCCGTTATCTTGTGGCACTGACATGATGGCGTTTACAGATTTTGGAAAATACATACAGGTTGAGAGAAAAAGGTAATTTTTGACAAACTTTTTTTTGGTGCCAATCGATCCCATTCCTATCCAGGATCAAAACTTTCTATGGGACCAAAAAAAAATAAACGGCTAGAAAAGCCACAAGCCGAGGAAAACTTTTCCCATACAATTAGTATGAAAATAACTTTTATTTTTCACATTTTATTTTTTATGCCAATCGATTCCATTCCTAGCCACTATCAATAGTTTCCTAGGGGTAAACTTACGGTAATGTATTAAAAAGCCACAAATTAAATAAAACTTTTTTCACACATTTACTATGGAGAAAACGTGAAATTTTATTCACAGTTTTCTATCTCGCCCATCAGTCCTACAGTAATGTCTTCATTCAGTATTATGGTCCTTAAACGTAACAGGACTGATTGGCGAACCCGATTGTGTGAGATCAAAAAAATTCATTAAGATTGAGCATATACTTTTTGCATTATATAAACCTCGATATTGAGATAGTCGATAAAAAAACATTCACGCTTTACTAAAAAGAAATGTCAGTGCGACAAGATAACGGGGTCTACTGATTAGAAAAGAAAATTAAAAGAATAAAAACACTTATCGTTCCAAAAACTTGTTATTTAACTGTACTGTACAAGTTAAAGTGACTCCTCTCCCCCTTGTCACAACATGTCACATTTTCTTCTTTTCCCCCTCCCCCTTAAACGTGTGATGTAATTAACGTATGACCCCTAAAAGAATATCCCCTGAAAGGGTATATATTTTCTATAACAAGATGTATTTTTTCCGTAAGCCAAGCAATAAGAAGGTATAGAGGGAAATGCTAGGAATACAATTTTTGACTAAGTAACTTTGTTTGGACTAGTTAGGAGATGAACATATCAAAAGTCCCCATCCGTAACCCTGGTGCCGGGGGGGAGAGGGTGGTTTGGAGGTTATGTTTTTCGGTTTTTCACATATCTTGGACACCTTGCGTCTTAGCGACATGACTACTTAAACAAAACGAAAGCTGATTAAATTAGCTACAAGTTTAATTCAGTCATTTTTTTTTATATCGTGAATAGTCTTCGCTTCGAGATATTCTCTATTGAAAGTTTATTTGGGGCTCTAAATTTTATCTTGATATCTACATCAATGAAGCTACTAGGCCATGTTTGGTATCGTTTTCGTATTAATCGGGAGTGCCAAATTCATTTATGGTATCACATTCACACCATTCCGAAGTAAAAACATATAAACTTTAAACAAATTCCTTTTTTTTAACTCCTCTTCACAAACCGCTAAATCGGTTTAGTTGAAATTTGTAGAGATGTTTTAAGTCCCGAGACAGGACACAAGAAAGTTTTTATCTTAAAAATCATACTTTGAAGGTGTGAAATTTGGTGTGAGGGAAATTCAGCTTCTTCGCCGAAGTTGAATTCCTGAGGTTAATACTGTTTAAGTTTAGGTTTGAAGTCATGATTGGTATCATTTTCAACTAAATCAAACATTTAGACCATCCCAAATATTATTTAAATTGGTTCAGCGGTTATTGATCCCCCACATATACTATTATATTTATATTTTATATTTTTTAGTATGTAATGTTTGACGATCATGATAAGAAGATAAGCATAATTTTGACATTGATGCAAATTTATAGTGTAATTTTTATCCTTAAATAAATAAATATGAATCTAAATCATACCATCTGCCACCCCACTTTTCACACCCTCAAAAGTTGATTTTGGTTATTAAAACTATCCTATGTAATCCTATTCTATCCTATGTACTGTCCCGAGACTCAAACTATCTATATACCAAATTTCAACGAAATCGGTTCAGCGGTTTAACTGGAAATCTCCTGGAACAGATAATATACATAACTTCTGGTACAAAAAACTCACCTATACACACCCGTTTGTTCATAAATTCTTAAACCAGTTTATTCAATCTCCTCACACAATGCCTACATTTATTACACAGGGCCGCACCTACTTGCTACCCAAAGATAATGATACTTCTAACCCTGCAAAATACCGGCCAATTACCTGCTTACAAACCATTTACAAAATCCTAACAGCATGCATCAGTGAAACAATTTATACCCACCTATCACGAAATAGTATACTCAAAGAGCAGCAAAAAGGCTGTAGGAAAAATAGCCAGGGGTGTAAAGAGCAATTGATCATAGATGCAGTAGTCATGAAGTACGCTTCGAAACGTAAACAAAACTTTCACGCTATGTATATAGATTACCGAAAAGCATTCGACTCAGTACCCCATAGCTGGCTCATATACATTTTAAAACGCTATAAAATTCACCCTTCATTAATTCAATTCCTACAAACAGCTATGAACAATTGGCAGACTACATTAACTTTAAAGCAACAAGAACAATCAATTATTGAACCGATTCGTATTCGTAGAGGCATCTTCCAAGGGGATGCTTTGAGCCCATTGTGGTTCTGTATGGCCTTGAATCCACTGTCTGAACTGTTGGACCAGGCGAAGATAGGTTTCAGACTTAAATACGATGAATCGTATCACACATTATCTCATCTCATGTACGTAGATGACATTAAACTTTTTGCTGATAATATTACAGAACTGTTCCAACTGGCTGACATTACTCAAGAATTTTCTAAGGATATAGGCATGCAATTTGGTGTAGACAAATGCAAAGTTTATTCGATACATAGAGGCCAAATTCAAAGTAACCCTTATACCTTAGACACAGGAGATCAAATAGACCCCATGACCGAGCAAGATGTATATAAATACTTAGGTTTTCATCAATCCGGCCAGATTCATCAAAAGCAGACAAAACAGGAACTCACTCGGAAATTTAAACACAGACTTTCTGGTATCCTAAAATCTCACCTTAATTCAAAAAATACCATAAAAGCCATAAACACTTTCGTCATTCCGGTTCTTACATATTCATTTGGTATAATAAGTTGGGCACAATCAAACCTTAAAAACCTGCAACGCATCATCAATACAAACCTAACAAAGCACCGAAAGCATCATCCAAAATCCTGTACTCAAAGGCTAACTTTGCCACGGCAAGTAGGAGGAAGAGGCCTGATAGATTTACAGAACTTGCATAATAAACAAATAACGACACTCCGACGCTACTTTCATTCAAAAGCCGAACAATCACAGTTACACACATACACAGTTGAAATAGATAACCGTTATACACCCCTTAACCTACAAGACAGAACCACGCAGAGCAACGAACAAACAGTCAGTGTACAACAGAAAACAACAGACTGGGCACAGAAAGCGCTTCATGGTAGACATATAGCCGATCTCAACCAAGAATTTGTCGACAGAGAATTGTCAAATTCTTGGCTGAAGCGAGGCGAACTCTTCCCGGAGACAGAAGCCTTTATGCTAGCCATACAAGACCAAGTCATTGCCACCCGAAATTACAGGAAACACATAACCAAAGAATTAGCCCATCAAAGTGATTCATGTAGACATTGCAATAGTGCCCCGGAAACGATCCAACATATAACAGGTGCATGCAAAACCATAGTTCAGACAGATTATAAACACCGCCACGATCAAGTCGCATCCATAATTCACCAGTACCTAGCTTATAAATACAAATTCGTAGAAAAACAACTACCATATTATAAGTATAAACCATCCATAATCCACGAAAATAGGCAACACAAACTATACTGGGACCGCACAATTATTACCGACCGAACAGTTCACTTTAATAGACCAGACATAACATTCTTTGATAAGACCACAAAAACCATTTTCTTAATTGACATAGCAATCCCGAACACACAACATCCAGTCCACAATCAACGAAAAATTAGCAAAATATAGAGATTTAGCGATAGAACTCAGGCGCCAGTGGCAAGCCACCACTGTACATATAGTCCCCATAGTAATGTCGACCACAGGAGTTGTCCCTAAAACATTAAGTAACAGCCTGGAAACCCTGCACATGCCAACCCAAATCATACATACCCTACAAAAAGCTACAATCCTAAACACATGCCGAATAACTAGGAAATTTTTGACTTCATCTACAATAACAGAAAACACCACTTAATAATTATTTCTTATGCTTGGCCATGGCCCGCATAATAAATATAATACCCCCTAAAAAGGAGAAAAATCAAAACAAAAAATAATAATAATAATAATTTACTTATAATAATAATAATAATAAGCCCGCAGGGCAGCTTGTGGCGAGCTGTTGGGGAGTGACGACCCCACGGACCCGAGTGCTCCGGAGAGTCGGTCAGGGTCTCCGTCTCCGGCGTGTCTTCGTCGGTCGGAGTGGACCCCAAGGGGACCCGCAGGACTCTCAGCTCTGGCTTGCCTTCATTGGCCGTCCAGAGGGGAGTCGTAAGAGCTATATGCTCCAGGGGTGGAAGTGAAAGATGCATAAGACGCGAGTTGGCACAGTGGCTGGTAACAGCCACTGGGTAGAAAGCGGCGCACACCTCTCGACACCCCTGAGCCGCTCACACCGGTGTTGCTCCTGGTCGTCTTCACGACGGCAGTTTCAGAGGCCCATCTAGTCAGCGGCAAGTCACCACCTGCCTCGATAACGTGTTTTAACATTGTTATGGCAGGTGTCCGGAGTTCTTTACAATAGCCCAGTCTCATTGTCCACCCAAACTTCAATCCATAGACCGGTATACTGTTCACTTTTTCTGCAATAGTCCCAATGCCTGCTGCGACCGGTTCATGGGTGTCTATTGTTGCGCCTGTGAACGGGTTCCAGCAGGCGTTCTACATGACATTAAAGCTCTCCAAGGGGCCTCTACGTGTTGGATCTATATCCCCACGCAAGCCCTTAAAAAGACCGGGATTTATAGGCCCGTGATATCCAAGGAGATACAAATAATAATAATAATAATATATTTATTGCTTTCACATTGGTAAAATTACAGATGTTCTTAATCGATAATGTATCACAACATGACACCCTGTAAGGGTATTGCAATTTTATCTATCTACTCTAAACTAATACATATGTAAATTAAACACAGAGATAACATTACACAAAAGTTATACCTATCTAAGCTATGTATTACTTATATGTCTATTTATGGTATTTATTACAATCAAAATATTCTTGTATAGAATAAAAACAATTACTCGTTAAATAATTTTTCAAGCAGTTAACAAATTTATCATATTTTTGCTCTCCCGCTATTTCCTTTGGGAGACTATTGAAAATTCTTATTGACATATTATAGGGGCTCTTATTACTTATTTGTAAGTTACTGGCGGGAAGGGCTATTTTATTTTGGTGTCTTAAATTTAAGGTACAAGTATTATGACGATCTTTAGCTTTTAAATATAGGTCAGGATGTTTTCTTACAAATTTACATGTTTCTAATATATAGAGGGATGGTAGAGTTAAAATATTAAATTTTTTAAAGTACGGTCGGCAGCTTTCTTGGTTTTTTATATTACTTAATATTCTAATACACCTTTTTTGTAATATGAATAAATCTGCACTATTTGTGCTATTACCCCACAAATTGATCCCGTATTGGAGCCATGTCTGGGTAAATGCATGATAAGCACTAAGAGCCGTTTTTAACCCTGTGGTTTTTTTAATATTTCTGAGGGCATAAGCAAAGCATGATATTTTCAAGCTAATTTTATCTATATGCATTTTCCAATTGATATTCTCGTCAATGACTATGCCGAGGAGATTGCAGTGCTTTATTGGTTGAATTTGGGTATCTAGGTAAGTGAAATCAAAATTTAATGGGGTTCGTTGATGGGGTCGAAATTGAATTAAATTTGTCTTTTTTAGGTTTAGTTGTAGATTATGATCGCTGAGCCATTGAATTACGGTATCAAAAATATTATTTAACTTATGAGTTAGATTGTTACTGTTTGAACAAGGGAATACTATAGATATATCATCGGCATATAGGAAACATTTTGTATATTCGGTATTTATTATTTTTGCCAGATCGTTAATGTAGATTAAGAATAGGATGCAGCCTAAAACACTGCCCTGAGGAATAGAACCTGTGATTTGTCTTTTTTGTGAAAATGTTTTTAAAAGAGAGTTAGTTGTTTTGTTAAAATATTCTATTTCTACATACTGTATTCTGTATACTGTAGGAATGGTGTCAATGTTGATACCATAAATGAACCGGCACCAGGGTTACGGGCGGGGACTTTTGATACGTTTACCTCCTAACTAGTCCAAACATAGTTTTACATGTCAAACACAGTATTTCATATTTACAACTATTTATATCTAAGTTACAATACCAAATTTCAGGACTGTTCTAGAGATTTCGAGGTTAGTCATATTCCGATTGTGCTATAATCGAAGTGATAATTATATTTTTTTGGAAGCGTCAATTTTGAGTTTGCTAATTTTTAACCGCCTTAAAAAAAGGAGGTTCTCAGTTTGACCCGCATGTTTGTATGTATGTATGTTTGTTCGCTATTACCTCGCGTTTGGCTGACCGATTTTGATGTGGTTTTCAGAAAAGTGTTTGTTACATTCTGGGGAAAGTTATAAGGAGCCCAGGACCAAGGACTATCAGGCCGCCGGACGATATCGGCCTGTCAGTTGTTCGGAACTGTCAAATTTTTGTTCTAACTGACAGGCCTATATCGTCCGGCGGACTGATAGTCAGTGGGCCCCTTTAGTATAGGTACATGGATGGTTCGAAAAAACAATTGGATACCCGGTATGTGGCGCTGCTATCGGTAATATCGGTATATCGTCAAATTTGATTTGCTGAAACCGATTTGGATGAAAGTGTATTTAGATGGACATTCCGAGTAAAATGGCTGTAACATACGGATGCTTTTAGGGTTCCATAGTCAACTAGGAACCCTTACGCAGCGTACTACTTAGGCGAGCAACACGCGAACGCGAAGCGCACACAAATAAAAAAAAACTCCTTTTTTTCCATACATTTACTATGGAGAAAACGTGAAATTTTACTCACAGTTTTCTATATCGCCACTCAGTCCTGTTAATACTGTATGAAGACATTACTGTAGGACTGATAGATACTGTAGGATAGATAAAAAACTGTGAATAAAATTTCACTATTTCTCCATAGTAAATGTTTTAGTATTTGTGGCTTTTTAGTACATTACCGTAAGTTGACCCTAGGACACTATTGATACTGGATAGGATTTAGCTGGGATCCTACATCCGATATCGGATCGAACAATGTGAAAACGCTCATAAGCTCAACATTAGTTTTTATCAAGTCATAGAAAACCTACAGTTATTGCAATATCTTCACTTTTGCAGTTGTAATGTATTGGTGTGAATTGCGATAGATAAGGAATGCGTTCGCGTTCACGGTCTTCACGGAGTCTCTAACGTAAACCTCAAGTGTCAACTCATCGTAATTACGACTATAGGTATGAGTAATTAAATTACGGCGAGACGGAAAAAAATGTCCAAATTAGAAACAGTTAAAATTTTGATATGAAAATTTAGCTAATTTATGTTATTTTTTAGTTTATTTTTAATGTTTGAATTTGTGGTACTTAGTTGTAGACAAACTAACATTTACCAAAAGTTTTAATCTGTCAACCGGCTGAAACTACTTGGTCTGCTTAGTCATACATATCATAAAATAATAATACTCGTATATGTTCTTACAGGCGTGCCTACTGCCTAGCGGTGCAGTTACAATGTTTATCAAGTATGAAAGAGCGAATTCCTCCTATACAAGTTATTAACTTAATTTTGGATTTTTGAACTTGTGATGTACAGTCCCCATCAGATATATCGGCGCGCCCGAGGTGCTCAAAAATATCTGAACACGCACTCTAACGCCTTGACAATAGAGGCGTGTTCAGATTTTTGTGAGAGTCTCGGCCGCTCCGATATATCTGATGGCGACTATACATACCTATTACTTTTTGGTAATAAATATTTTTGAAATTTTTAAATGTTTTTTCATTTCGTTCTTTAGGTACCAGGCGGAAAAGGTATGGTATTGTGTTCCAAAAAATAGCTAAAGCTTGCATTAGGTACTTTCCCGTAAAACATGAATATTTTCGTTCTGCATTGAAATTCAACTTTTTGTCCATGAAACGAATAACGAAATTAAGTAGATCGATAAAAATACCTATTGAATGCGATATCTCTCAGCGCAAGTTTTTGAGCAAGTTCTAAAATAAATAAATAGGTATTGAAAACCTGATTCTTACAAGTCTGGACTTTCTTGGGCTCATTCTACTTAGAATCTCGTCAATTAAAAAAAATGTCCCAAAATGTCCGTTCCATTACGTCACGTTTTAGTCTGTAAGTAAATTATGTTACTTTTACAAGTGGAAACTACAATTTCCATACGAATGTGGCTTTCTATTAGAAAAGGGTTCTTATGCTTCATGTGTAATAAGGACTTTTTAACAGAATTTCAGATGGAAAGGACCTTCAAAATATTTATCAGCACGGTTTTTACTCACTATTATTTTTAGTCGCCTTTTGAAATACGTCTCACGATAGTTTAAGTGCGGAAAGGACCTTATTGCACTTGAAGCATCAGGACCCTTTTGTAAAGCCACATATTTTTGGAACATTTTTTAAATATCAGGGTTGAATATGCTAGTGATTCAGAGCTGGAAGAACCCAAAAAGATAAGTTGTGATGCTCTTAATTTTTTTTTTGAAAAAGCTCTTTTGGCAATTTTACTGACGCATATATGCTCTTTTGCGGCGTGAAAAAACGCATTGTAGAAAGTATACTTATTATTCACTTATACGTAACCTTTGAAATTTTATAATTTGGAATGTAGGTAGCTGGAATCAGACCAAGCAAACGCCTAGGTACGTAAACGCACGCTACGAGCTACCTTCCGTGACCATAGACAATCCGCCCATTCTGGTGCTAAATTCAGTTCGTCTGGATGCGCCTTTACCATAAATTAATCTTGCTGAAAAATTCATCTCCTACACCGCGCCATCTAGTTTACACTGTTGTCCCTTGTCAGCTAATGAGAGTAATAAGAAAAGCCATCTTCTGAACTAGCGACCTCTAGTCTATTTTGGCGTAATGGTCACAAGACTGACACTGCGGAATGACAGTAGTTATGGTAGTGTGCGTAAATGCTAGAAATTGCAATATTTTGCAGTTTTTACCGGTTTTTGATGAAATGAGACACTGTTCAGTGGAAACATATGTCGATTTAGACGTAATATTTTTTATTGTTTGTGCGTATATCAACACATCTTTGAAAATCGTTTGGGTTTTGAGAGAAATAGTGATAATCCACAATTTGTGCACAATCACGCCATCTTTTGGTGGCTAGTCGGCAGGACATCCCTAGACATCCACCTTAATGTACATTAGAACACTGTTATCTGTACTCTTATTGAATATGAGAACATTGTCTATGGTTTATTAAAAAGTATAATTATTGCTTGAATACTGTTATCAATCATCTAATCCTTTAGTCCGAGGCAAGGACAAGTCAAGGTTATTTCTAGAAGTCTTTCTATTCATATATTTTATATGAAATTAATTAAAAGAGGTAACTTTGACGACCGGTCTGGCATAGTGGCCTTGCCTGTGAAGCCGATGGTCCTGGGTTCGAATTCGAAGGGCATTTATTTGTGTGATGAGCACAGATATCTGTTCCTGAGTCATGGGTGTTTTCTATGTATTTAAGTATTTATATATTATATATATCGTTGTCTGAGTACCCATAACACAAGCCTCCTTGGGCTTACCGTGGGACTTATTCAATCTGTGTAAGAATGTCCTATAATAATATTGTCTTCGGTTACCCCGTGGTTACCCCGATAGTTACTCATGAAATAAAACTATGAAAACGGATTATATCGCGTATATTGAATTTATAATACATCCCGACGTTTCGAACCCTTTACAGTGTTCGTCGGGGTGTATTCTGTGGGATTTTTATATTGCATCCGCGGGACTCGAGGGCTTAGTTTACAGATCAAAGTGCTGGAATAGCTAAAATGATTTTTAATGATTGTCAAACATACCTGCACTCCGTTCTTCTGATACGCGCAGAACATCTTATCAATCGTATTCAAATCCATAGCATTATACAGCTTAGTATCATCGAGCTCCTGCCAGATAGTTCCATGCAGCTTCGTGTCCGGCAACTTGCTCCAGTTGAAGCTCTTCAGGGGGTTGCCGGGGGTCGGCACGTTCTTCTTGGGCTTGGGGGCCATCGGGGGCATGGGGGCTAGTGGGGCGGGGGGGATGGGGGCTGAAGGGGGCATGGGGGCTGGTGGGGGCGGCGGGCAGAGGGATGGGGGAGGTGGTGGGGGAGGGACGCTGCAGGTTTCGATGACGGCGCTCTTGAGGTTGCTGACCTGGATGGAGAATAAACAGGTTGGTGGTTATTAAAGATGTTTTTACTCTTTTTATATTGAAAGAACGATTAGACATCGATATTTTTATGTGAAACACTTTACCTTCGCATCGTCAGGTATGCTTCCCTCGCTGACTAGTTTTTCAAACCTCGCACGTTCCGATCTTTCTTGGTTCAACTGTAAATTAATAGATAATTTAATCTTCGCAAGCTGTTTTAATGACAAGTTTCAGAATATAGCTTGCTAAGAAAAAACTAAACGAGTCATATTTCAAGGGACGTTTTTAGGGTTACATACCTCATCAAGAAGTATGGAAACGAACTACCTATACGCCGCAGATTTAATAAAAAAGGTATGTTATCACTAAAAAGGCTTTACATAATTAATTATTACTTAGGCTTATTTCAATATTTTTTGCCCAGGATGCATGTAGTTTTTTTATACAGCGAAAAAAGTTTTCTTTAGTGCAGCAGACAAAGAAAATGTTGAATGAATAATTCTATTTATAATAATTATACTTATTGCCTACTTCAGTTGTGAAAACTCGCGAAGGAACTCCTCAACGTTCTGTCTTTTTCTCTACCCGCTCCTCCAGTCTCAGAAAATCTCAAGATCTATGCTTCAGCTATTTCTTTTTTAGGGTTCCGTACCCAAAGGGTAAAAACGGGACCCTATTACTAAGACTCCGCTGTCTGTCTGTCAGTCTGTCACCAGGCTGTATCTCACGAACCGTGATAGCTAGACAGTTAAAATTTTCACAGATGATGTATTTCTGTTGCTGCTATAACAACAAATACTAAAAAGTACGGAACCCTCGGTGGTAATCCTTTACCTGTTGTTCTAGTTGCGTAGCCCTCACGGCGGAATGCCTGGCCCTCTCGGAGCTCTCCATGTGCGCGTGCGTCTCCCTCTCGAGCCTCTCCTTGAGCCGCGCCACCGCGTGCTCCAGCTCCTCGCGCTCCTGGCTCTGCTGGTCCACTTGCTTCTCCTATCATGCAGGTTAGTGTTAGTAGCATGGCTGTGATGTGGTGAGAGCTTGCTCAGAGTTTATAGAGTGCGGAAATAAAGGGACTGTAGTTTTACAATTCGGAATTAAAAATGGTAAACAATTATGCAATAAGACAAAGAAATTGCTAAACTAACACGATTTTCACTCATTCAGGCAGGCAGGGTCACAGGCAGACTGGCGAGGAATAGGTTATATGACAAATTTTCATGAATGGTATCAATCGATCAGGTTTATTTTTAGGATCAAATGTCTATATGGGACCCATTGCATTACAGCAATACAAAAGTCAGAAATGATAGTCAAAGCCCGACAGTCGTACTTCACTCGCGAAACGCTCATAACAAAACGATAAGTGAACGTGACGTCAAGGTCACTGAGAGCCCATGTTGAATTTTTTATTTTTTTTACTGAAAATTTAACAAAAATTTAACATTATAAGTACCTTAATCTAATGTTCGCCAAACTGTGAATGTATGGACAAATTAAGAAAGTTGCGTTTTTGTCGGTGAAATATTGCGTTTATGTATATAGTTGCTGTACAATTTGTTTTTGGATAAAATCTA
Source organism: Cydia strobilella (assembly GCF_947568885.1). Lineage (NCBI taxonomy): Eukaryota > Metazoa > Arthropoda > Insecta > Lepidoptera > Tortricidae > Cydia > Cydia strobilella. The sequence continues at coordinate 15,862,822 of NC_086055.1, forward strand.
AGGAATCGAATGCTACCCTTACTTTTTTCCTTTTTGGAAGTTTTTTTTTTTTTTTTTTTTTTTTTAATTTATTTAGGAAACAAACAGTCACATACAGATAAGTTTAAACTTGCAGATATACAATAAGACCTATAGTTCCATTAATTATAACATACTGATATTGATAACAAGTAGAAACAGGGCTTGTTCGGCACTGCCTATAAATAGGAAGATACACAGAAGTAACAATTGGATACACAACTAATAAAGTACCTAAGTATCAAACATGCTTACAAACATACATACGTTACATAAGACTATAGAACAATTACATTTTTTTTTTAAAGCAAAGACTGCTATGGAAAAAGTAAGCTCCGCAGACCACTACTATATTTACCGAAAGACAATGAGAAGATATCTAGATTTATGAAATTAACATTGTAATCATGACAGGCTCGTCTAAAAAAAGTATTTTTGGCGAAATTAGATCTACAAAAATCGATATAGAATGTTTGGGGGTGGCGCGTGGGAATACGAGGCAATTTAAAGACCATTTTTTCAAGAAGAGTGGAAGAATCAGTAAGGCCATTTAAGAGTTTATACAGAAACATTTGGTCTATATAAACACGTCGTGTATCTAGTGGCCCTAGACTACGACGGTGTGTGCTATTCTCTGACATATTCAGACCGTGGCGGAAATTGAGCGACTTTAACAGCTTTTTTTGGATTCTTTCAATTCTTTTTATGTGAACGGTATATTGAGGGGTCCAGACGACGCTACCGAACTCTAAAATGCTGCGAACGTAAGAGGAGTATAATACTTTAAGTTAAAAAAATACTTAAATTTTGAAACTTTCAAGTCCTGTATTTTTGTATTATTCCCATATATTATTTTTATATCTACATTATTGTGGTAAATTGCATATTTGCTATCTATGTTACTAGATTTTGTTATAAAATTCAACATGTGTCATCATCCCTATTGTATCAACATCTTGCTGCGCGAGTTTTGCGGACTACCCGCACTTGATCTTGATTATTAACTTTTACGCTGGGGTTGTCATTTTGCATACAACACTCACGACATCCGATGGTATGTTATAAACGTGTTTTTTACGCGATTATTTCCCGTGTTAGTTTAAAATTATGAAAGAAATTGCTCTTGAATTAGGTATGCAATATACTCATTCGTATTCATGCGGTGGCCGATTCAAAGTATGAGCTTAGAATAAATTTAAAAGTGGAAAAATTCTGCCTTGGGTGAGACTTGAACTCACGGCCTCTGGATCGACACTCCAGCGCTCTGCCAACTGAGCCACCAAGACCTCATCCATAGTCAGCAAATCTTCCCACTATATGGGTCTAGGGGACCCTAGCGACATCTACCGTAAGAGCGTTACACTTCTTAAACGGCCACCGGAGTTCCAAGTCATATTGGAAATTCACCAGTTACGATGTGCTACCCTTTATTCATTCATTCATTCATTGTGCATTCATTCTAAGCTTAATAGCATCGATCGCAGACGTTTCGGTTTGTTAAAAATTAATTCAAAGTATGAGGTTGCCAGGTAACCGATATTTGTTGATAATAATAATTGTACCGTAGTAATAACTGTCGGAAGCACAAAAGAAGTAAAAAGAAACCTCCTTGTAAATTTACATAAAAAATAGACTCGTAGAAAGAATAGATCTCAAACTCTGATCAAGCTTGATAATGTTGACTTTATTTATATTATCAGTTAGATACTGTGTATAGATAAATAACACATTAAAAATTAATAAGTATGTTTGAATTTTTATGAAGCAGTGTTTTTCCTCGCCTTGTCATATAAGGGCGTTAGGGTAAAATAATTATAATCTTTCAACTACATTGATGGGATGATATATCACCGTATGTGTATTTATTTGGAAATATTATCTTTCGATCATATTAACAATGGATATGACACATCACCGTATGCGTTTTATTTCAAATTAATAGAGTTAGACTACACTAAGTTTGCACGTATACTTAAAAGTGACAATACATAGGTACATTTCCTATAAAAGCGAAATACGGTAGCACTTGGTATGAAAACTTAGCGTAATCGACTTTTATGTGAATGTAATTAAATGTAAATGTAATTAATTTACCATTACCAATTACATTTGGGTCAGACACAGGTAGAGTCGTCTCTCCCTTGCTTCCGACAGAACAAACAGAATGGTTCAAAACTTGAACTAAACCAAACTATGCATCGACCTTGACGTGACAAAGTCTGGTCGTCTCATTATAAACGTCGTATTTCCATAGTAATTTCACGTTATTATAAAGTTTGACATATCTATAACAATTCAATGTTTTTAAGAATAATAAATAACTGCATCAATAAATTGCTCTGATATTTAGATTAAGGTAATATTTAAAACTTGACAATTTAAAAGTGCTTGTTGCTAGGCCTATTTGAATAAAGATTATATTGACTTTGACTTTGACTATAGTGACTCTCCTACATTCTGTAATTGCAAAGTTTGTGCAGATATAGCTCGGTCCCAATCTATATTGTACGTATTGTACGATAGTGACGTCTAAATTGACCAAATTATATCGAAACACATCCTTATTCCTATGGTGTGTTACAATATACTTTCTCACTTAAGCCGTCACTTACTGTTGACTACAATAGTACATCAATAGGTTTCTAACTGTTTTGAACTTTCGGAAACAGAAGCGCACCTTTAACCCCGTGTCCGACCCATTTGGAAGTATTGCGCCTACCTTTTTGGCCAACTCCGTGGCGAGGTCCACGTTCTCCTTCTCCAGGTTGTCGGCCTTGGTCCTGGCCGCGAGCAGCTCCTCCTCCTTGGCGAGGAGATGCACGATCTCCGTCACGTTGATCTCGAGAGGCGCTACGTCGGGATCGTACACCTGGTCAAAAAAATGCTATACAATTTGCTATAGTGTGCTATAGAGGAAAGTCAATGTAACCAGGGTGTGTTTTGTGTATAGTTTGTAGATAAAGGAGATCGATATGATCTGAAACATTCTTCGTTTACGTGCGATCTCTGGAGGCTTTAGATACATTTAGATTTCGGATTTCATGAAACGTAATTATTCATTTGCATGCATTAGCTTGCATGTGTGACTAAAAGGCACAAGAACTGTCCAAACTGAAGTAATATTCGATCATAAATGTATTATTAAGTACCTTGTTGATATCACTGCGATCATCTCTTGCGAGCTGATATTTTTTGTTGTTGTACGATTTGTTAAGTCAACAGTGTTGAGGAGCTAATGAAAAAGTGCTAAAAGAATAACGGTCCGTCTCCTGTGAGCTAGTGGAGCGGCTACCGGTGTTCGGCTGTTGTCGGAAGATTTGTTACTCCACTCCACAATGCTCAGGAGTATCAAGCAGGAAACACAGATGACAGACAGTACCTTGTTGATATCACTGCGGTCGTCCTGGTCCGTCTCCTGGGAGCTGGTGGATCTGCTCCCGGCGTTGGGTTGCTGGAGGACGATTTGTTGGACGACACGGTCGAGGAGGAGCCAGTGTTGCGCATGGGGATTGTATTCCACTGCAAACAGGTATAATAATGTAAGAAATTGGATGTCAGACACATATTATAAGGATCAAACATGTATAAATCAAAGCATTCCATAAGCAAAAGTTTAAAGTCGAAGTCGTATATTCTTACGATGCCTTAAACTAAGTGATAGCAATAGCTGACGTCACTAATTTCCATCAACGTCTCGAATGTCAAAGAATATAATTAAATTGCTACATTTGAATGTCACGCCCATGGCAACAGCAGCATATGCTCCAGATATGCCGCAGAATGACTCAAGTTTCCTTCTCAGCAACTCATTTTCCCTGCACTCTTGCCTGCCTGGCGAGTTCCTACTCGTCTTCATTCCAAGAATGATCTTGAAAAAAATAATTGTATGTATACTTCATGTAACTATACTCACAGGGCAATAGCAGCATATGCTCCAGCATAGACAGCAGATGAGGATAAGCCGCAGTATGACTCAATTTCCTTCTAAGCAACTCGAACATTGTACCAGCGCTCTTCGTATCGACGTGCTGTTTGTCGAACCGCCTGGCGAGTTCCTTCTCGTCCTCGTTGCGGATCATTTCGAAGAAGTCTATGTGCCGATCGAGTGTTTCATTTTCGTATTTGCGGAGTTTCTCGATAACTGTGAAAACAGTAGTTTGTGATTAGAATTGTAAAGCAAGTAAGCAAATAGGTATTAGGAGATCCGAACTAGTAGCAAAATTAGATCAGTCTACCAAAATTCTCATCATTTATGATTTGCCATTTGAATACAAATATCCTGGTCCTTACATGTAGTTACGACTTTATCCCATGAAGATTGTTCAGGCTACATATTCGTAAGTATAGAGCATAAAAAGCGTGTCTCAATCCAAAACTCGTACTTTTCTCAAGTGAAGTCAGAACTCCAATTGGTCTTTTAGAGCCCCGTACTTCAGAACAGCAGGAAAAAAAAGAAAAAAAAGTCCAATGAAGACATTTACCAGGCTGTATTCCTAGCATCAAGAACTCATATCTTAAGTGCAGTCGGAACTCCAAGCTATTCTCCCCAGCTCCATAATTCAGGTCAGTATTAACAAAGACCATAATAGCAGTTTAGAGTCCAAGGTCGTCGCGGTTGACGCTGGGATATATTCGACACAGTATTGACATATGTCATGATGGCACTGTTGAGTCCTAGGTGGTCTTAGCTAAGCAGAAGAAAAAAAAGAATATAAGACAGCCAATTCTAACTCACCAGGCTGTATTCCCAGCATCAGGAACTCATATCTTAAGTGCAGTCGGAACTCCAAGCTATCCTCTCCAGCACCGTAATTCAGAACAGCGTTCACGAAGGACATAATAGCAGTCTTGAGGCCGAGGTCGTCTCGGTAGGCGCCCGTACTGCGGTCCAGTTCGTTGATGATGGACTGGAAACGAGCGCGCTCCGCTGCGTACTTCTGGTAGTGGACCATTGCTTCTAGTACCTGGAAATAGGAATAAGAACCATAATAAGTATACATTTAGATAAATAAGCTGAAAAGAAGTCGTTCTTTGTTTTTGGAAGAGACCAGCAGGCGTATTATATAAAATTATATAAAAACCGGCCAAGTGCGAGTCGGACTCGCGCACCGAGGGTTCCGTACTTTTCAGTATTTGTTGTTATAGCGGCAACAGAAATACATCATCTGTGAAAATTTCAACTATTTAGCTATCACGGTTCATGAGATACAGCCTGGTGACAGACAGATAGACAGACGGACAGACGGACAGCGGAGTCTTAGTAATAGGGTCCCGTTTTTACCCTTTGGGTACGGAACCCTAAAAAGTAGTATTCAATTTTGGACGTGGATAAAGCTACCTTTATCCACGTCGTAAAATTGAACACTACTTTTTAAGTTCACGCGATTGAAAAAGATAGACACTGTCATTATTATTACGTTGACAAATAGCACCATCATGTCCGTATAGGGGTTGTACGGAGACTGGCAGATATGATGTGGCTATCATATGGTAAGTCTAGATAGATTGAACGAGTTCTATAACAGTATGAGCACATAACTGGACAAGTTGTACCTTTTTGTGACCACCAGGCACGAGGCAGACGGCGCCGAGGATCTCCAGCGCGGCAACTTTGGTCTTGGCGTTCTCGGTGTCCAGGGACTGCGCGATCAGGTCGATGCTGGTCGGGTGCGCGAGTACGTGCGCGCGGCCCGTCTGCAAATATAAATAAAGGAATGTTATAAAAACCTTTTATGCTGAGGTAAATTTGGTAAAATTTGTCTTAAAAGTATGTGATTATTTAGAACTCGACACATTTACGAGGCACAAAGTTCACAAGCCTTCTGGGTGAATTGAAGACTAGAACACTGTTAGTTTCTTACCGAGTTGTTCATCAGGGCCTTGATCCCGGCAATGAGGTTATGCCTGTTGATGGCGTCGTCCCGAGGCGCCCGCTGAAGGGCATCTAATAAGGCTCCAAGACCGCCTTGTTTCACGAAGCGCAGTACGAAGCTGTGGGCGCGGGTACGGAGCGCAGTTTTTAAGCCGTCGAGCAATGCGCAGGATTCTGGGGCGACAAGACCTTCCGATGAGGCGAACGCCTGGCAAATGATAACATTTTGATTAGTTTGTTTTAATAAGAATTATTTAATAACCTTCATTTTCACCAGATTTGTTGGGCATAAGCTTCTAAATACAGAAGGGTTTAGGAGCGTTTAAAATCCCACTTTGTCCGATATCCGCACCTGAGATTACTTCATGCGTATGAAAATTTAAATTTCATTGCGATGTCGACGGTTGATGGAGCAAGTTTGCATTTACATAAGTTCTCATCAATCATCTGAGTTATGTGGCAGAGCTACAAGGAAGGTTTCGTCTATACTCACGTCAGCGATCTCGTTGAGAGCCTTAATGTACTCCTCGACTTGTGGCGCCGTGCCCATTGGCATGACCACGCCCGGCGGCGGTCGTCGGCTGCAGTAGATCTGCCATTTCTTTGCGGCTGGTAGCTCCATCATGGCGGCCTTGTTGACTGCTGTCAGGTCCAGCTCTTCCTGTAAAGATAGAATAAATGACAGATTACTGCATATGTCTGTGCTATATGAGTTACGTCTAACTCGCTTCTAGTGCTTACATAGAAGCTTTAGTGAACAAGTATTATATAAAACTCATTTTGGATTATGTATGCATAAAAGCCCAAGAACTTGAAAGGTCCGATTATGATGTTGTACATGTATGATCAGTTACAGAGATGGCTGACACGGTACATAGAAGCAGTATATATGTTGCAGGTCAAAATCTGTAGCTAACTGTACACACATAACCCAAGGGCATGGTCTTTGTTTTGAGCAATATTTTATATAAATAGATCGATTCCAATTAATGATTTGTTACAATCTCCTTTAAAATCGTCATTGTGTCATTCCGTGCATTAATTATTCTCTTAAACCCATCTTTGCTAGTTAATTTTGTCAGGCGCTTAAACCGACCGATTAATAAAAGCATAAAACTCCAAAGCAACAACAAAGACAGCTGTGTCTATGTCAATAACTTTTAAAACTCGATGGACTCAAAGTTAGATGAACTACTTAAAGTTGATGAGTTTTCTGTTCTAAGTTTTATAAGAATCTTCAAATAACCCTCGCGAGGATCTGCGATCGTTTGACTTGTTTGAAACTTTGTGAGCCTTCGTAATTCCAACATGAAAGGAAATAGGCGTTTGTAGCTCGAAAGAGAGCTTTGTAAATCACAAAGTTTAAACAACCCAGTGACAGGAAAATTTGTAGCGTAGCGGCGAAGACATTTAATTGATTAATTGCGAAGTTCTAACGAAAATTACCTACATGAAACTTGTGAGAAGTGAGATTGAAGCCAGTGACTTTTGGAAATAAACTCTCTGGGAAGGAAGGAGAAAAATGACAAACTAACAACCCGAGCAAAGTAGCGTGAACAGCATGAAATGACAAATGAACAACCCGAGCAAAGTCGCATATGAACAGCAAGAAATTACAAACGAACAACCCGAGCAAAGTCGCATAAACAGCAAGAAATGACAAACAAACAACCCGAGCAAAGTCACATGAACAGCAAGAAATGACAAACAAACAACCCGAGCAAAGTCGCATAAACAGCAAGAAATGACAAATAAACAACCCGAGTAAAGTCACATGAACAGCATGAAATTAAACAACAATACCATATTAGGGTATTTCAACAAAGAAACTGAAGACGTAACGTAGTCCCCATTACTGTGCTCCCGATATTTCGACGCAGTTACATGCATCTTGGTCACCCGTGAACAAGATGCATGTAACTGCGTCGAAACATCACAAGCTCAAAAACAATACAAAAGGTAGTCACGGTCCATATCCCGGTCAATATAAGTCTAGTGAAACTAACCGTGAATCATTCAAAAAACTCGTAACATGTAATTAAGTAAATACGGATAAAAATCTTAATTACCCGCTTTGCCAAATTTCTATTCAGACCCCGAACATGGCGGTCAGTTCATCCTTGGCTAACATTCACATCATTAGTGGGCACTTTAGATATTTCCGACTACCGAGCCTAACCATGCCATTCCTTATACAAAACTGGCCATCCAAATAAATGGAGTTTATGAAATTCTAATGAATGATTTCGTTTACATACTGGGCTGGATTTTAAATCGGGAAACATGTGTTTTAAATAAATGTAATAAGCGATTAAGTATACTTGTATACAATTATGTATATTGCTTACCACCTATATGGATTTCAGTTTGTCCTTGGCTGGCAACATTCACATCATTAGGGACACTTTAGATGCTTCCAACTACCAGACTGAGCCATACCATTCCTTATACATCTAAACTGGCCATCAAATCAAATGATTTCGTTTCGTTTACATTCTACTTAGGCTGGATTTTAAATAGGTAAAAAAGGATGTGTTTTAAATTATCTGTATTTAAACAATTTCATTTATTTTAAAAACATTAAAAAAAATACCTAATTATATAAAACAGGCCGTTACTTATATATTGATAGTCAATGCAGTCCTACCTTGGGTCAATGAAATCATATTTTTCAAATGTATAAAGCTTCACTGAGAAATAATGTTTTGAAATTCAACGGAGTATATAAATGGGCTTATAAGTTTTTCACGACTTGTTCACAGACAAATCCGCCGGCAGAGGCTAGTATAATCACAAAACGTTAATCCATACTATAGATACTATAATATTATAAATGCGAAAGTGTGTCTGTCTGTTTGTTACCTCTTCACGCTTAGACCGCTGAAATAGCCTATTTCCTTCCCCGGGACTCAAACTTTCTCTACCAAATATCAACTAAATCGGTTCATATTAAATATATTAATAACGGGTCCCTCACGTATTTTAAGTCGAAAAACGCTCGACGAAGGAAATAGGCTATTTTTTATCCCAGAAGTCATCGTTTAAGGGGTGGAAAGGGGGGGGGGGGTGGAAGTTTATATGGGGAATTGATAAAAAGCATAAATAAGCTACCCAAATTACTAACTCCACGCAGACGAAGTCGCGGCCAAAAGCTTGTAGATATATTGATATATATCTAGTGGAGTGATTTCCAACGCCGCCCACAACCAAAAACAAATGACAGCCACGGTTTACAACACGAAGCAACTGTCAGTACCTACTTGTCACCTGTTGGAGAAACAAACTTCTACCTAACTGGATTCAGAACAGCTCAATAACCTATTTACACCTTGAACTCCACACGTTAGAGTCTATATTCCCTTGTGCATCACGTGAAGTTTTCCGTCAACATCAAATTGGCATGACGAACGTATTCGCCACAAATATGGACATTACTAACGACCTAAGAGCCGAATGCCAAAACTAAGGAGCGGATTTCCTTGGTCAGAGAGAGGCTGATCGATGTGATGTGAAACATACAGGTTGAATAACCGATCAGTCCTAATATTCCGAGTTTTCACCACCAGACCTAAATCGGCTATTTTATGTTAATTAAGTAAAGCCTGAAGAGTATATATGATCATTGTCAGGAGGGCGCTGTCATTCTCATACGATCTTGATTCTCACGATTGCCCTGTCTAGACGGCTTCGTCTAATGACTGTATTGTTTTATAGACTGTGCTTTTGGCTAGTGTATCAACTATCAACTACCACTTATAACAGCTGTAACAACCATTGGAAAACTCATTCAACTTTTTACCGTATTTTAGCGCAACAAATTTTAAATTCAAACTTTTCCTATGACTATGCGACTGTTATGAATGGCAGCGTAGGTATAGATTATAGATGATCAACAATAGCGTGAAATGTCTTACTTCAAACAAATGTTAAGGTTCAGTGCGCGGTCAATCCTAGATGGAAGCATCATCGTATTTGAATGATGACCGTGACATAGGGACGACATGTGACAAATCACTGTTGTCGCGATGTTATTTCCTTCATAGGCAGTAGTATAACTGTGACTTCCTATAATAGAGGCATTCCACAAAAAAGCCTACATTGTCGGGAATGTGACGTGTATGTGAAATTAAAGCTAAGTTATCAAACATTATCGTGCCAAATATCGGCTTCTTATCTTAACTTTTATCATTGCCAAAATCAATTTTTAACATGCAGATACGTCTGCGAGCGATACTCCAAATTTTATATTAAAGGAAAAAATGGAAAAAGTTACACTTCCGGCAGGATTTGAACCCGCAACCTCCGCAATCCGTGCGTTGCTCTTAACCAATTGAGCTACGGAAGCCTACCATTGCATAGCTTATCATTGCATTAAAAAAATAGCGTCACGTACCCGACACTTTTATGGAATGTCCCAATACATATTTGTATAACATTTCGAGGTTTTCCACTGGGGAAGGGCAAATAAAATTGGCATGACAAAAGAATAATAAAGTAAGTAGTACAAAATATTCTAGAAGCAAAGAATGATTGCGATATCTGCTACTTAATGACTAAAGTCCGAAAGTAGGTAATTGTCAAAATCGTTCCTTGAAAGAGTTAAACGGTAAGCTTTTAAAAACATATCTCATAGTTACGTATACATAACACCAGCAATTTAAACAATTATGTCAGCAAAAATACGTAAGATTTTAGGCCAGCAATCATCATAATCGCTTGGAATTCACGCAACTCGCTCATTGCCCTTACTATGAGTTAGTGGCCGTACTCGCTAGCGACGTGGACATAGACATAGTATATGCAAGTAGTTATAGACGCGCCACCGAGCGACCGGGGGTAAGAGAAAGAATATTCATATACAATTTGGGCTGCATAGGATTTTTTTTTCACTCTTATAAATTTCGGTATTTAGTCATCGCCTCCTACCTATGATGCCACCCGGTCGGTGATAAGGACAAAGCATGGCACTGTTTTCTCTTTCCTCTTATAGGAATCGCAATAAGACTATCTTTCTTTTTGAATATAGCGATGTCACGCTCGCTAAAGGTGAACGTTGGACTAAGGCCGTCTTCCCTAATTCCGGGGCCACACTAACGGGAAACGTCGGGAAACGCGTTAAATATCGCGTTAATTCGACGTTTTTCATACGGCCACACTGGGATTATCGCCAGAAGTGTAGCCCCGGCATTACATTGGATGCCGATCCGCACGCCGCTCCAGCGGGCTTAGCACGGTAGCATTTTTATCGCCTGTCACCATGCCTGTCACGTTCTAACACGTATGTAAGTGCGAAAGTGACAGGCACAGTGACAGGTGATAAAAATGCAACCATGCTGTCACCGCAGTGCGCTAGCGAAACATAGATAGCATGTATGTGCATAGCGCTAACTTCCTCACACACAGGAGTGTGAAAACCGCGTAAAACACTGGCCGACGGTCGGCCACCGCCGACGGTAGTTGTGTGACCTAGAATCTTCAGAATCCAGCATATCACCGGACTATTACGCTATAATGATGATTGGTGCGGTTACCGAGATGATGCAGGACATCGCCCTTAAAGCCTTCTCTACACTATAGGGTATTTAGCACCAGAAGATTAAAAAACCGGCCAAGTGCGAGTCGGACTCGCGCACCGAGGGTTCCGTACTTTTTAGTATTTGTTGCTATAGCGGCAACAGACATACATCATCTGTGAAAATTTCTACTGTCTAGCTATCACGGTTCATGAGATACAGCCTGGTGACAGACAGACAGACGGACAGCGGAGTCTTAGTAATAGGGTCCCGTTTTTACCCTTTGGGTACGGAACTCTAAAAGAGAAACATAGACCGCAGTTATTTTTAGACACAATTTTTATTTCAAAACCCGTATAAAACTATAAAGAGTAGGTAATTTGATCGTGACGTCACATGCTAGTGTTTCATATAAATTCCATATTGATGAATCGTATAAGTACTTATGTATGTAATTATGTATTAAAATTTTACAGAGCACACTATCTAAAGAGTCAGTCCTTTGAAATTCAAAGATTTTTTTTCTTGTTTATTTTTTTAAACTTCCAGACGTGTTAACATATTTAAAAACCGATTTACGAGTATGTTGATATTTACTCTTAATACAAAAAAAACAACGACTCAAAAATCTCAGAAATTCTATATATATATTTATAGATATATTAAATTATCATACTATTTATATAAATACGAGATAGAGATGAAAAATTATCAGTTGACGCGAAATGGACTTTCTTCGCGGCTTGGAAAGTTATTAAGTTGTTTACATAAGTCACACGCCGTCCGGCGAATGACCTAGGCCAACTAATAGCATACAGTCAGCGACAAAACATTACTATCCTCGGTGGTTAAAAAATAAGTGCATTCCCGTTGCCAGGGAGTTTTACTATGGGACCAACCCCGAAATCGCGAAAAAAAATTTGGCTGCACCTGCAACGGGAATACACTTATTTTTTAGCCACCCTGTATAGATAGATTATCATAAGCTTGTGAAGCAATCACGTTGTAGGTATTTTTAGATTTTTACACGAGTGCCAAAAATTCTCTATTTTTAGAGTTCCATACCTCAAAAGGAAAAAACGGAACCCTTATAGGATCACTCGTGCGTCTGTCTGTCCGTCTGTCACAGCCTACTTTCTCCGAAACTACTAGGTCAAAAATTTAGAAAAAAATACACAAAATAGATCTTTACCTATAGAGAACCTATTAGAAATGTGCAGTCAAGCGTGAGTCGGACTTAATTACTTAGTTTTTGATCCGACCCCTACGGGTTTTTTTAAAGACATTTCACATAAAAAATACATTGTTTAAATTGGTAATGTACGGAACCCTTGGAACGCGAGTCCGACTCGCACTTGGCCGGTTTTTTTTTTCAAAATTTTTTAATTTATTCTGTAAGTTAGGACTCTTCAGCCCTCTCACAAGTCAATACTACTGTTTTGACTTATATGTATTGTATGGTACAGTCTCAGCGCCCAGGGTTTCACAAATATCTTAAGAAAGCCTCTAATTATGAAGACGTTAAAGTTCACGTGTAGATATTTGTGAGCACCTTGGCCGCTCCGATACATCTGATGGCGACCATACGGTACGGACTATACTTGAACGGTAGAGTTTCTATTGAAGATCGAAACGAATGCGCCCTCCATACTGCTGCAAAGCGTCAGCCGTTGGCCCTCTGACAGTTTCATTACCGTCCGAGCTTTCTACTTACCGACGCGCATACATAGTAAACCTAAGTATATGTGACGCTTGACTAAAAGGTACCACATTGTCAGTTGTCGATAAGGTCGAATTGAAATTGAAGCTTTATGAAAATAGCGTCTTATTGACAACCGACAATAAGTACCCTTTTGGTTGAAAACGGCACATATCGTGTGCATACTATGCGTTTATTAGCTTTTTCTCAAACATGCAATGAAATGTCGTCCTTACGTGAGTTATAACAGGCTGCAAAGTATCACGTTTCGGGCGGAGCAACTCGAGAGAACTGTAAAGAAATATCATACAAAATTGACGGCCTAGGCCGGGAAGTACATTTTTTTAAATTTTGTTATAGTAGCAGGGCCCAAAAGTAGCATCTCCTCTGCGTTGCCTAAAGGTTGACTGGTAGAGAATGCCTCAAGGCATTAAGTCCGCCTTTTGTACTGTAAGGTTTTATTTTGTGCAATAAAGGTTAAATAAATAAATAAATAAAATCCTGCGTCCCTGCCACTGGAATAATGCGAGAACGATAGAGAGTATAGAGACTTTCTTCACAGATTCTCGCGATAGCCAATCCAGCACCCAATCGTCAACAGATTCGCACAAAGTTATTTCACAATGTCGGCAGCTTTCTTAGGAAAGTTGCGTCCACTTTGCATACTAGCAACACTGAACTAGCCAAATGTGGACCTTATATCAGGGTAAGAAGGTGTAACAATCGTCAGTTAACAATGTTAACATTATGGTACTCTGGCGCTTTTCAATGCTTCCAACTCCCAAAACATCCTATGTATTCTGAATTCAAATGTACTTAAGCTGTCAAGGACACTAAAGTATTGGAAAGCCTTTAATACTGAGAAATGTCACAGGTTACTTTATTATCGGATCTGTGACAAGTTATTTGCCATTATGTTAATGTGGAGGTTGCAGGTTTGTGCAAATTGTTTTATTATTGCCTTATTTATAACTTTATGCTGTTCTTGACACGGATGCTTTCTAAAGGGGTCCACTGACTATCAGTCCGCCGGACGATATCGGCCTGTCAGTTAGAACAAAAATTTGACAGTTCCGAACAACTGACAGGCCATTATCGTCCGGCGGACTGATAGTCAGTGGGCCCCTTAAGCAAAATTATCAATGTGTTAATTGATTTTACATCATCTATTATGAATGTTATTATCAAACGCGTTTGTTCGTAACTTCCCTACGCGAGGAGTTGTAAAATTTATCAAAAAGGTATCTGGAATATTTTAATGTTTAAACTCAAGGGCCTGACACTCTTTGATAGAGAAAGATAGTCTTATTGCGATTCCTATAAGAGGACAGAGAAAAAAGTGCCATGCTTTGTCCTTATCACCGATCGGGTTTTTTTTTCATGGTCGGGTTATGGCAGCATAGGTAGGAGGCGATGGCGAAATACCGAAATTTATAAGAGTGAAAGAGAAAAAGGATTATGCTGCCATACATTAACTTGTCAATACATGAATATGTCTTTCTCTTACCCCTGGTCGCTCGGTTTCATGTCTATAACTACTATACTATGTCTATGTTTAAACTCGTAAATGTATCTGTCAGTTATATACATTTATAGCAACATCACGGTAATAATAATGCATATATCGACAATCGATAAAACTAGTAGACATATGACGTATCGACGACAGTATATTTAATATCCTTCAAAAAAAATGCATACGAATACTCGCCAACACTACAGACTCCGACGAATGTAGACCCTACTTTATTAAATACAAAATTTTGACATTAACATCAATGTACATTTTAGAAATCTGCAAATTTGTCAGGAAACACCCGGAATTCTTTCCAAAAATTGCCGACCGTCCTCGACGTTTTGAAAGTAGATTTAAGAATAACCTGGCGCCACCGACAAGTTCTGTACTAAAGCTACATAAATCAAGCCCAAACATGATGGCCATCAAAATTTATAATAATATCAGCGACGACATTAAATTGCAGACATCAGAAACGCTATTCAATAAGCAGTTAAAGGACTTTTTAATTAATAAGTGTTATTATAGGCTTAAAGATTTTTTGGAAGATGAAATGTAATTCTTTTGTAGTTTAGTGTATTTATTGGACATGTCTCATTTCACAATTTTTAATTTAAGCTTGAAATTGACATTATATAGGTATCGATATTTTTGACATCAACTTACAATCGTTTTAAGCATGTATATTATTATTGTATATTTAATTTTAATTTTATAAATTTTGGTAAAATAAAATCAGTTATGGACTTTAGAAATAACTATATATTATATAATACAACTATGAAATTATTAAAAGTTAAATAAGACACTGTCAAATATATTGTACATATATAAATTAATCTTTAGATTTAAGATAATTGCCTTGCCCTACCAGGGCCCATGTGAAACTATTATATGTGTAACACCTGTGTACCATGGATGCAATAAATAAATATGAAATATGAATAAATATGAATAATACGAGTAAGTATGTAGATAGGTATTTTTTTTATATTGTATCAATTGACGAGAACACACCGCGCTATACTCACGGGGAGTTTAAAAAACTCAAAAAATAATGTCACAAAGATGATGGCACAAGGAAGTCGCATTTCACCATAATTATGTTGACTTTTTACCATTGAACCGCGTCGCAACCATGACCTTACATTACGAACCAACCGCGCGTGATAACATTAAACAAACAAATCCAACTCTAATAAGCTCATAAATGAAGAAATGAATGTTCTTAGGACATACATTTTTATTTCTAGAAAGACATTTTAGTTTAAACAAATCGACAATCCAGTTGACACACTTACAGTGCGACATAAAATAGTAGAAAATAAACGAGGGCGCCACTTTCTATGTAACTGTCACATTTTTGACGTTTAAATGCAAACATGGCAACAATTTAGTATATAATTTTTTTAGTTTTATTTAAGAGTTAGACCAAGAAAAGTCTGCAGAGATTTTGACAATACACGCATAGCCAGTATTATTTATACGTCATAATTTCATAGAAGTTTGACGTTAAAAATAACACCTGCATTGGGTGTGCTGTCAAAATCTTTGCAGACTTTTCTTGGTTTCTCTATTTAATTTCTACTATTTTATGTCGCTCTATACAGGAACTAAAATTTCACTGAATGTAAACTTTTTACTTTTTATCGTTAAACCGCGTGGCAGCCATGACCTTACATTACGACCCAACCGTGCGTGACCAAACAAACAAATCCTACCGATTATATTATTTTCCTTGTGACTTATGCACTCGCTGGAAAGAATGACATTTTATTAAGTCGCCCCTTAACAAGGCAGGGTCGATTTGGCGATCACATGCATCACCAAACGTTTTCTATTCAGGTCAATGTGGGGAAGACTTAATTTTATTGTAAGGAAGACCGTAATAGCCTAAGAACTCTCGTATTTGTGTACATCGCTGACACAGTCAGAGGTAGAGCTTCACCACAGGGCAGACACGCTATACATCAAAAAATCACTCGCGTTTCTATGTGTGAACGGCACGTCCGTACACGTGTCATGCGTCATAGTGTAAGTTGCTTAAAAATGAGCACGCCAGAATTCCGCCAGATTTCTGTTGCGGGGCGAGGTAATTCGTGTCGGGGCGAGGCGGTGCGTGGCCGTTCTGTATGATAATACTATTACTTATTCTGTGGCTTCACTCCTGCTCTACTGACCTTCTGTAAGTGGAGTATGTGTACAAACGCCATAATTAAAAGCGACGAACGATGGTCTAGACGGACTTCACAGTGACCTTATTCAATAAGTAAAACTGATATTCGATTGTCATCTCGATCCGTATAGGGGTTAAAGTAACGCCACAACGAAGATGACACAGTTGACACACTAAGGTCGCATTTCACTTTATGTTGTTTTAGTATTAAACCGCATTGTAAATTTGTAACCATGACCTTACATTACGGGCCAGCCGTGCGCGACCACAAAACAATGAGTTCCACGACAGTTCGGCATCTCGATAGCTGCCGTTCATCCAACTGGTCGGACGCGAGAGATGTTACAAAAACGACCAGTGTTACGTGACCTCGGCATTCAAAATTGTTAATTTATAATGCAGGGCTGTTGGGGAGTAGCCTTGGGCTAAGAGGATTCGGGTACGGTCTTGGGGGTAACACTGGAACGGGTCTTGGGGGATCTCTGTCATACGAAGGGTGGGTGAGACGAGATCCTCTGCCTCTGGCTTGCCTTAGCGACGCCGACCACAAAATGAAGAGTCCCACGACAGTTCGGCATATCTCGATAGCTGCCGATCATCCAAACGAACGAGGGTTAGTCGAGTTAAGAGAACCGGTATTACATGACCTACAGATCAGTTAGAAATGGAATGCGATTCGATTTGTCTTTATGCGATTTTGATTGATACGTCAATGTTCTTCTAATTAAAACGGAACAATGAAAAGCGATTATCTGTAACATAGTGAAATGATTCATCAGTTGCTTTAATAGCGACTATATTTTTTTTTACTAGGTCGAATAAAAAAATGACAATCTCGTTCAAAAAAGATCATCATCAAAGGTGATAGCGGGACGACTTGGCCGCATTCTACCCGAAATGGTGGGGAAATACCAACGACAGGGTCGAGTGGAGAAAACGAGGAGAAGCCGGTGCCCAGCAGTGGGACACTCATTAGGTTAATAAAAAAAATCACATTCAATCATAACCCTGATCCAAAACTGCAATAATTAACTGTGATACAATAGCTAAACAAAATCTTTAAAAGATGAAGGAATTTAAAAACGTAGTCCCGTTGCTCTTGTTAGAATCAGCAATGATAAAAAACCTAAAGGAGATAAGACCCTGAACGGTACCTACTACAGCATAATGATGAGCAATTATCAAGATGAATGAAGGAAAACTTTTTTCTATTTGGGTAATTGTGACAGCAATTATTCGGGTTAAGAGTTAACAAGCGTACGACGTTTTTATGCTATTTCCAAGTAAAAAATTTGATGGTATCAGAAAAGAAAAATTACGTTTAAAAAGGGGCTAATTTGCAGATGAAATAATAAATGTATTTGTGTCGAGAGTTTCATTTTAAGGCAAGTTTCGCCGAATGTTACACAGTCATCAAAACGATTTTTGTAAGATTAAACATTGAGTTAGGAGAAACATTGTTTCTTATATGGTTAAGCGTTTATTTACGAGTATTAAAGTGTTCATTAGGTTAGCTCCGGTTTGGAAGATCACAATCGGAAAACACTGGTTCAAATCTTACTTTTACCAAAACAAACCAACAATTGACGCTTGCAAAAACGGGTCTTAATGAACACATGGACTGCCCGACTATTGGAACTGATAAATAAATATGAGAAAGGCATGTCAACAATCGTTCACCTACACACCTATCAATTAAATAGGATTTCCGAACGCTTGTTTATTCGTCGCAATGCGGCAATGGACGGCAAGTACACGCAAACATATCGTGTGCCGGTCTACCTACCGAGCTGGGTTTACCCGAGTATATGAGGACTATAGAAGTACATGCAAACAAAGTATAGAGTACCTGGGCTACCTATACCAGCTATCTATCCAAGTAAATGACAAATACACCTATCTTGAGACCACAATTCATCAGCTAAATTCAGTTTAGTTCTTATTATATTTGTTAAGGGGCCCACTGACTATCAGTCCACCGGACGATATCGGCCTGTCAGTTGTTCGGAACTGTAAATTTTTTGTTCTAACTGACAGGCCGATATCGTCCGGCGGACTGATAGTCAGTGGACCCCTTTAGAGTAATAGTAGTTAGTACGAGATCCCACGTTGCTTTCGTATTATTTGATTTCTTAATCAAAAGCACGGGAGCTTTAAATTAATTCTGAGAAATCTACTTAGGCCAAAACAACGGTTATAAATCTACTACTTATTATCGAACCACTGGACGTTCGGCGCCCTATTAAACAGTGTGTTTACAGGAATACTTATATCAATCTCATAATCAGCTTGTGAGAGTTCACCTATTTATTTATCGAATCGACATTAGCTCATGACTGTCTCCAATCCGATGGTATAAAAACCATGACCTATTAATATGCATTACAAAAGTACTATGATCACAAAATCGAATTGGCAATTAAACACTAAACAAAAAGCGGCTAACTGGCTCATTATGAACCATTCAGAGTAATCGTCCTACTTAACTCTGTAACGATAAGGTACTTGACCTTCGAGGCAATCAGAGCTAAAGGTGTCAGTCAACCGCTACCGAGATGACAGTAGCACAAGTGTTACTAATGGCTCGACCTTTGGTACAATGACGCATTTGGGCTACTACTAGTAGATCAGATGTCTAAAGAAGGCATAGATGAATACGTTTTAGATGTTTTGAAATGAACTTGAGGATTTTTAACAAGAAAATATGGACAACCTTTTTAACCTTTAAGTTCAATACGCAATCTGATTTCATCAATATTGTGATTCAAGATATTAAAATATAATAAAGCTTTCTTGAATTGATCATAAGCAGTTGAAAATGAAATATTATCGTAAAACATGATCAATGTACGTAATAAAGGTAAGATTAGGATTCAGACTGCGTTACTGCTGCAATACTGTGGTGCAGCAACGCTGCAGCAAATATCAAAAATCCGGGCTTCAACATTGATATTTTCTGTAGTAATGCAGTCGGCAGCTATGTCGCGCCGAAATACTGCAGCAGTAATGCTGCCGAATTTATTACTGCTGTTATTTTAAGAATGATACAATGAGATTACAAGCAGGTACAGTCTGAATCAACACAGAATGTACAGCGGGATATAAATATTAACTAACAAGAAAGCTCCGCATTTGTCAAAGGAATTCCAACAATTCAATATTGAATAAGTGCGTGGGACCAACAAGAGCGCCTTGGTTAAGATCGTGACTCTTCGCCGAGTGAAGGCCGGTCGAGAATTGCTGCTTAACTCGAAAACGGGTGCTATTGATATTCGAATATTAATTGGATAGGAAAGATCTAGTGACCTTTGAAGTTGATAAGCTTGTTGATATGTGCATGTTGATGTGATATATTATGTTATTGTGTTCAGGTTGCAGTTAATTCAATGTAGCATTATAAGTGGCACAAAGCGAGACATTTGTGAATTTTAGATCCTGTCCTGACAAACGGGTCAAAATTGATTTAGAATTGTAGTTAGTAAAAATCGGGTTTGTTAGAAAGTGAATCTCCTTTAAGCGTTTACATAGTTTACTAATGTCTAATGTTGCTTATAAAGTTTTTTAGCATTAGAAAGAACACAGAAATAAGGAAGAGGATAATTATAGGGTACTTTACGCGGTATACCTAATAATGAAATAATTTCAAGTAGCATCAGAGGTCAACCGGTTAACTATGGGGACAACCTAAGGCTAAGGGTGTTTTGACCAGAGATGTGCTATGCTAGCACATCTCTGTGGTCGAAACGCGCCTTATATTTGAGTTATTTAATAAACAGCGTGAATTATCAGATCGCCCGTCATCCGGTGAAAAGTCTGAGCTAATACTTGCAGATAAAAACATAACAAAGAGGGCCATCAGACCATACGTATTCGAGAAATAAAGAATAGACGGAATTATCCCATAGTTGCATTTATATCGGTAGACCTTAATTGAAAAAATAATGTCTGAGAACCTCAAGCTTACTTCTGCAGTTCCGTCAATATAAAACATTATATAGCTGATATCGATTAACAATAAATGTCAACATCAATCTCCTATTGTCGGATAGCTATTACCGAACATCCGAAATCAAACTGCCAAGCAATGATAACTCGGAGTGAAGACGTCAAAGAGTACAACCATGATTGATGTATCATCATAGGTGTTAACGTTTTGTCGGCGGGAGAAATCATTAATAACTTCAAAGCTATCCACGAAACAATTTTACTGCGGCGATAACCTAGTGTAACTGGACCTTAAGACTCGGGCACAACGTTTCGAGCTTTTTACTTAGTCGACTCTTTAGTAATTTTTATGTGGTGATTGTGGAGAGTAGGGTTTCCGAAATTCGCAAGCAGAAACTGGAGCACTAACATTTTTGGGGACATAAAATATTTGGGGACAATCTTACACAGCACAGATCAGCCTACCCCCAAACTAAGCAAAACTTGTATTATAAACACATACATAAATAGGTACATAGATAACATCCATAATCCATAACTCAAGAACAAATATTCGTGATGAATACACAAAGAAATGCCCTTACCGGTTGGATTGCAAACTTGAGAATTTTTCATAAATTACCTATGAGTTATGGGATTTCCTTACCCACCTTGCTGTAAGCATTTTACCATCAACATTTAGCAGCAGAAAATGTCAAGCGGGCGAGCGAGGATTTGGAACACCAAATGAACTGGAAACAACTTTATTGTTAAGAGATTAAAAGCGTATATTTTTAAGCGCAATTCGAACACCTAACCCGTTTAGATCTTATGTTGATTATTATAGAATTTTTTAGGTCAGACTTAAATATACTGGCCGCCTTGTGATTGGTCAGTGAAGCATTATGAATATGAATAGGTATTATCGGTTCTCTGGTCACTCATATCATGACTCCGCAGGGGTCGAGAGAAAGTGTCTACAATCAGCAAGATTGTTATTGTCAAGTCATTGTCAAGAACGCTAAGTCAGCGGCCAAATATGACAGCAGACATGGCTAAGGAAACAAGGGAAATCGCAATGATATTCGAAATTTTGAGTCTCACGGATAACATTGTTAGTATAAATGAAAGTGTTAGAATGACTAAATTTTTAGCGATATACATAATACGTAACTTTACATTAGGTAAATTACGTCGTTGGCGAAACAAATTGACAAAACAGATCAGATCAACCAACAGGATTCATCATCTTCCTCGCGTTATCCCGGCACTTTTGCCACAGCTCATGGGAACCTGGGGTCCGCTTGACAACTAATTCTAAGAATTGGTGTAGGCACTAGTTTTTACGAAAGCGACTGCCACCTGACCTTCCAACCCAGAGGGGAAACTAGGCCTTATCAGAATTAGTCCAGTTTCCTCACGATGTTTTCCCTCACCGAAAAGCGACTGGTAAATATCAAATGATATTTCGTACATAGTTCCTAAAAACTCATTGGTACGAGCCGGGGTTTGAACCCGCGACGAAAGTCACACGCTCTTACCGCTAGGCCACCAGCGCTCTTCAACCAACAGAAGTATCTAATCAAAAACAAAAATATAAGAATTCCTTAGAAACTAGACCGTGTCGTCACGGCCTTATATTTAATATTTCCCGATACACTACTGAACGCAATTAATTATAGGCAATCAACAATCATAACATAATATATTAAAGTGAGGATTTCGCAATTATTTAGAGGAAGGAACTAGGGATACCAACTAAGCTACCAAAATATTCCGTAGACAAGTCTACGACTAATATTTCCGCCACATCCTTCATTGCTATAGCATTAATTTTTATTGTGTTTTAGCTTTCCTTAGCAGGTCTTTCTGCTGAGTCAAACTTTTAATCAATTTTAATAAGTATAAAAAAATCCTAAACATTTTAGTAACTATTAGGCATTTCTCTAGCGATTCTAGTAAATTTTCTAGCAGAATCAACAACACTGCTGGCGCCTGCCTGCCAGCTATTATGACCAGTGAAAGTGATATATTACAGTTACATCACTATCTTTGTAATTAACCCTTCAAGCACTTGACAGAGACGATCAACGTATCTTGGATACGCTTATGCATTATGCAATCGATGCATAACATAAAATGTAGTTCGGTCTCGAGATGTGCGTCTTTTGTTTTTAATTGTATCTTATAACGAAATTGGTTTTTAACACACCCTTTAAAGTACATACCTAAGCAAGATACAATTTGTACAATGCCTCAAAGGCCTATTTTAGATTTAAGCTAGTTATTAATTTCGATTACGTAGTACCACTGTATATATCCTGTATGTAAATAAAGAGCAAGATGATATCCTTTACCTGCAAGGACAGAGAGAGATACAAGAGAACAGGAACAAGTTAAAATAGAGCAAAAAGTTAAGTTATGTACCAAAATCCTAAAACAGGTTTGATTGTTAAAAGCATATATGTAAGTATATATGTTTGCGCATTTCATCGAATAAATATATGCGACTGTGCAATGTACATATTGCCACAAAAACTACGTCACTAAGAAAGATACAAATTAACAAGTTTAACCCTATATGCAAAATTGAACCCTATCACTTTGAAACAAAGTTCAAAGTCATGTGGGAAATATATTCCCTCTGCCTTATAAAGGCTTAACATACGATTACCGCTTTTTAATTGTGAAATCTGTAATTGTGTAATCTAATTGTTACCCATTATCAGAAGTTCAATATTAATTAAGCGTTTTGAGAGCCCATTAAATTTTACGGGTCGTTGTTTATATATTAATGTGGTGAAATGTATATTAGCTTCTGATTTACGATATCGTCGCTATACTTACTCAACCTCATATCCGCAACAATCATTTGATGGAAATGTCGCTTTTCTTTCATTCGGAATACGGGTGTTTTTGTCATCAAATGAGTGTTGCAGATACGAGGTTAAGTAAGTATACCATCGTCCACGCTGTCAACTGACAAATCTTGAACCTTACTGTAAAGATGCAGCGGATGTCATTCCAGATCTAGAGCAGAGCCCAACTGGGTAGGTACCTCCACCTTACAGAAAACCGCAGCCAAATAACACTAGACCCTACTCATAGTGTTGTGTTCCTGCGGTGAGTAAGGTTGCCAGAGCTCGAGGGAGAGGAGTGTTAGGGTCGGCAACGCGCATGTAACTCCTCTGGAGTTGCAGGAGTATATAGGCTACGGAGACTGCTTAACATTAGGCAGGCCGTATGCTTGTTTGCCACCGACGTAGTATAAAAAAAAAGATACGATCCATAGATGGTCAGTTGGAATGGTGTTATTATAGTCAGCATCGAATTGATACTTGTAGTGACGGCCACGGCCAATATACATTTGACAAAATATAGTCAAACTAGCTTTTGCCTGTGACTTCGTCTGCGTGGAGTTCGTAATTTGGGTAACTTATTTTTTATCCAATCTGCTTTTTATCGATTCCCCATACAAAGTTCCACCCCCCTTTTCACCCCCTTAAAGGATGACTTCTGGGATAAAAACTACCCCATGTCCTTCCCCGAGACACAAACTATCTCTATACCAAATTTCAACTAAATCGGTTAAGCGTTTTTTTTTTGGGGCATCAACAGCATTTTAAGCGTTAAGAGGTAACAGACAGACAGACACACTTTCGCATTTATAATATTAAGTATGGATTAGCTCGACTTCGTCTGCATGGAATGATGATGATGATTGATAAAAACTGTCCCGTTTAAAGACATAAATAGTTTTTATTAATCCGGGGAAAGAACCGGGCCCTAAAACTACCTCACTCAATGCCAAAGATAGATATAACTCCGTAATAGATGGAAACAGTCTAAGGAAAAAACGTGCCTCGAAAATCACGAAAATTTGATTCTCGATCAGATGGCGCCACTACCTTTGGCCTACTCTCGTATAGAAGGCGTTGAGGGTTTCGATTGTTACTTAACAATTTTAACGCATATCAGTGAAAGAACATGAGTCAAAATCATAAAAATAATTAATGCAAATAAAAAAAACATTAATCCATATTAAATACATTTTATCGTATTTTTATAAATCTTCATTTTTAGTTTTAAAGTGTGTCGATAGATGGCAGTGAATTTACTGTGGTTACAAAATTTACTATGACAGTACCGCTCCATCCTATTATATGTATATATCCTCTTTCCTCAATACTGAATTCATTTAAATCAGTTCAGCGGTAGCGTGAAGAGGTGACAGACAGACTGACAGAGTAACGCATTTATGATATTAGTAAGGATATAGATATTTGATGTTGACTTGACCACTCCCATTTTGATCCAGTTTCTAAATCCAAGTGGGTAGTATAATGACCACTTTCGATAATATGTGGTATTTTCTATAAAAAGGGACCTTATTGTCCATGGCGCTTACGCCCTTATTAACGATGCTCCGATATAAATACAATGCCGCGCCGCGCGACGCTGTGCGGCGTTAGCGCCATCGACAATAAGGTCCCTTTTCATAGAAAATGCCCCCATATAAACAAGTTAACAGTTTATAATGATAAAATTCCAACCGGCACGTCTTAATTTATTTTCCGGTAATTGTTTTTTGAAAAGCGAAATTGTTGTGTCGTAAAATTAATCAAGAGAGTTATGAGACGTTCGTGTTCTGAATAAACACGGCAATGAAAGTAAAAGTTTTAATAACAAAACTTCCGTGAGACACAGACATACCGTCACCGTCAACGCAAGCTCCTGATGACGCTACTCGGTACGGAGTGAAACATATGACCCGTTATTAATATGTTTAATATGAAAGTAAAAGTTGTTTAAATTGATCTAAACTAAACTAATGTTGAACCAGCTTCGAAGTAAGTGCGTGTGTTTAAGTTATACCAGGGGCTTGTTTCTCAAAAGCTTGTAGCTTGTAAAACAAGTGGAAGTCCCTTTCTAACAAAAGCTGTCAAAAAGTGACATCCGCTTGTATTACAAGTTACAAGCTTTTGAGATAGGGGCCCCAGGGGTTTCCAATCTTTTTCAATCCGCGGCGCACTTGGAAAGTTTAAAATTGAATCTCGAATCCCTAACCTAGCTAGGCTACTCCAAAGAGGATATAATATGATAGAGCGGTACTGTCATAGTAAATTTTGTAGCCACAGTAAATTCACTGCCATCTATCGACACACGATTAAAACTAAATGAAGATGTATAAAAATACCATAAAATGTATTTATATACGGATAAATGATTTTTTTATATGCATTAATTATTTTTATATGATTTTGATTTTTTTCTTTCACTGATATATGCGTTAAAATTGTTAAATAACAAACGAAACCGTCAACGCCATCTATTCGAGAATAGGCCAAAGGTAGTGGCGCCATCTGTTCGAGAATCAAATTTTCTTGATTTTTCGAGGACCGTTTTTTCCTTAGACTGTATATATCCATCTATTACGGAGTTATATCTATCTTTGGCTATTCGAAATAGGTAACGTGGTGAGGAGGATTGCCTCACGGCGCCCCTCTTTACTGTCTACGGCGCACCAGGGCGCCGCGGCGCACAGTTTGGGAACCCCTGAGTTATACCAAAATATTTTCAATACATATTATAAAACAAAGTCCCCTGCCGCGTCTGTCTGTCTGTATGTTCGCGATAAACTCAAAAACTGCTAAACGGAATTTCATGCGGTTTTCACCTATGAATAAAGTGATTCTTGAGGAAGGTTTAGGTGTATAATTTGTAAGAGTTTTGTGTAAATTGATTGAACTACCCGTGCAAAGTCGGGGCGGGTCGCTAGTATGTAATAAAGTGTTATTTAAATATCGAATTCAGCTCCGAAACCTTACACGTACTTAGCTCGTACTTTGTTCAATACCTGCAGAATCATAATAAATAGTTTGAAGAAGAGGCACGCATACATTCTAAGGCCAAAGTATATTCTAAGGGCCTGTTTCACAATGTCCAAGTAAAGTATTGGATAGCTAATTAACAAATAAATTAACTGCCAGATAAAATTTGCTACAAAAAAAGCACTTTATCCAGCAGATAAAGCTTATTTGGAGATTGTGAAACGCCAACGATGACTTTATCCGTCAGATAAGTGGCAAGTAGCTTATTCAGGACTTTACTTGGACATTGTGAAACAGGCCCTAAGAGGAAATTACCTATCTGTAAATATTTATTTGCAGCTAGTTACATTGTAGATAAATTAGTTATAGTCTGGCTGCTATAAACACCCTGGACTGGATGTTATAAACTTAGGCAATGCGCACACGCAGCACAGTGCGCCGTTAATAAGTTATGGGCTAAATTAAACTTAATATGAGAGTCATAAATGGAATTAGCTGTAAACATTTATCTCCAGCTTGTCAGCTTGAGAAAATACCGGCCTAGTGCGAGTCGGACTCGCGCACCGAGGGTTCCGTACTTTTTAGTATTTGTTGTAATAGCGGCAACAGATCTTCTCTCACTCTCTATCACGCTTCGTGAGATACAGCCTGGTGTCAGACAGACGGACAGACGGACAGCGGAGTCTTAGTAATAGGGTCCCGTTTATACCCTCTGGGTACGGAACCCTAAAAAGCAGCTAAAAGGTAGGCAAAAAGAGTAGATCTACCACATTTTTTTTATTTCGCGCTTTCCTCTCCTGACAAATTGGTTTGCCAGATGTGATGGTTAATATTCGGTTATTAACCGATTTTTCCATACAATTTAAATTCGGTTTTACATTCCCTAATGAGTAATAACAGTTGTATCATTTGCCGCCCAGTACAAAACGGAGCCTAGACGTCACACCAGACTAGTTAAAGTAAGGATAAGCACGAACAATTACGTAAGTATATTGACCCGCCATTTCCGATCTCTAACGAACGCGCATAATTATATATCTGTCCAGCTCGCACAGTGTCATTGACCGCCGGCATCATGGGTGGGACAGCGACATAATTACACGCGTGCGATAGAGATATGTAGGAAATGGCAAATGGCGGGTCAATGTATGAAGTTTTTCGCGCTTAGTGTCCTTACTTTACATTGTAACTTGACGTACTATATACTCTGGAATCCCTGGATAGTATAAACTGGGCACTGCTTACGCAGCGCGGCGCCATTAATAAGATAAGGGCGGCTATAATTTGCGCGGCGGTAAATCAAATTAAACGCCACTTACGAGGCGTATCGCTTCTGTGCGCGTTGTTATCTGATGCTCCCGCAGGGTTGCTGGGATAGGAATAATTTGCTTAATTTACCACCTGTATAGCAAACAGTTTTCTCGAATCATTTTTTATCATCCATAAATAGATATCAGACAAGAGGCAAAGTGTAGCTAAACACTGCCTCTTGTCTGACATCTATTAAAAAAAAAAACATTTATTTCGGACCACAGAAATCCATAACAGGTTAGTCGAACATGTACATGCAGGAACTTAAAACTATGTTAGATACAATTATTTATTTATTATTACAATTAATTATTACTTAACTTACTACTCTTACTAGATATCTACATTTCATACGTAGCTAGGGAACGATGCAGGTATGAGTTTGTGGCACTGAGTACCCGAGTAGTGAGTACTGCCCTTTCTTGCATGAGCATAAGCTCATGACTCGTGTAAAATTACGAGTTTACAAACGCACATTTGTATTGTCGCTTTCCTAGTTCTTTCATTTTATCCCCAAAAACGCGTGTGACATGTAGGATCGAAAAATTCATTCAACCGAGATGAAGGTGGATGAAAAATCCATCGATAGGAGCGCGCGCACACTGAATGCCCTAATAATCTTCAAAAATAGCATTTTTCTAGTGTAAACGGTTTCATAAAACTTAGCGTTTGAACTCGAAGTGAAACTCGAACAGATACCTAATGGAAAGTACTAATACCAGAGAGGTAACCCTATCCAGCGATGTGCTACTGCGTGAAAGCGGTGACTCCAGGCGCCCGAAAGGCGTGCCTTTCGCACATCTGACAAAACGACGCCAACGCCGGTACCATTTCTACGTTAGACAATATTGTTATTAGTGATAATAACTCATAATGTATAACTCAATATGTTGGTCTACTTCTCTTGTGGACGATGACGTTTATGTCACGGTTCCGGTTTAGATGTAAATAAAATACGAACCAAATACGTGACACAATAGGTTTCTTGACACATGTTGAATTATATAACTAAATCTAGTTAAATAGATAGAAAATGAGCAATTTATAACAATAAATTGGAAACCTAAAAAATATATGGGAATAATAAAAAAATACAAGACCTCAGTTTCAAATATATATATTTTTTTTTTTTTTTTTTATGAAATAGGAGGCAAACGAGCAGACGGATCACCTGATGGTAAGCGATTACCGCCGCCCATGGACACCCGCAACACCAGAGGGGTTGTAAGTGCGTTGCCGGCCTTTAAGATGGGAATACGCTCTTCAAATAGGAATAAAATAATGGTACCATTCGATTCCTTACATTTCGGCACTGAGATAAGAAGCACTGGCAGCACAAATAAATAACTAGCCGTGTTGCACATACAACTTTTTACCTCAGCAGTGAGGACATAAAGGAAGAAAACAAAATACCTAGGAGAACAAGCAACAGTTATAAATATGAATTACGCAAAAGTCGTTGCTGGAATGCGCTAACACGTAACAGAACTATTATGAGAACTAAACATTATTAACATAACATAAGGTGTGAACAATAATGCCAACAATGACGGATGATCAGCTGATATGTTATTACAAGCCGATTATATGGAGTCTTAATTAAAGCCCTTCATGTTTCAAGCCGACGCGATGTGTGATTCGATTAGAAAGGAAGGCTGCGCGTGCGATCTTCAGGGTTTTTAATTGCGAATTGATGAGGTTATTTTGATTTGATGTTGACGGGTGATGGGTCTATGTGTTTGTATTACGAAAGGTATTTTATGCTGTCATAGCGACTAATCAGTAATTACTATACATTAGGACCTCCAAACTACAGCTAGTAAAACGGCTGCGGGCCGGCCAATTAGGTCCGCAAAAAGGCCTTATTCCAAACAATCTGGCCCGTGAAAAGGAAGCGGAAGCCTGGCTGATGACTTCGGGTCAAAAAGTTTGGAGACCCCTGCACAGTGCACACCTTAATAAGAATTCTACAAAAAATGTAAGTGAACTTGTTAAGATATAGAAAACCTAGTAGTATAGGGAGTGAAATACAATGAAATACGTATTTTCCACAAAATTCTTTTCATCATCGACCGTAAAAACAGTTTATGAGTAGCGAATACTAACCTCTTATCCCACCCCAAATTTAATTTTCTTTCCCTCTCATTTTACATTTTATCCCAGTTGCATCCTAAAGCTCTAATTTCGCTTTAATGTATTATCTAAGACCATCAGACACCATGGCCATATCAGACCACGCATGGCAATTCCTGGCAACGTTTAGCTAGCATTTTGTCTACCATTCGAATACAACTTGAATGAATAAAGTCCAAAAGAGAGGTAGGGGCACTGTGAATGTCATATCGCGCTGTGTGGTAGGGCACAGCACAGCGGATGTCATTCCAGATATAGAGCAGAGCTCAACTGGGGAAGGACCTCCACCTTACAGAAAACCGCAGCCAAATAACACTAGACCCTAAGTGTTGTGTTCCTGCCGGTGAGTAAGGTTGCCAGAGCTCAACGAGGGTGCGGGGTGTTATGGTCGGCAATGCGCATGTAACACCTCTGGAGTTGCAGGCGTCCATAGGCTACGGTGACCGCTTACCATCAGGCGGGCCGTATGCTTGTTTGCCACCGACGTAGTATAAAAAAAATGGCTGAAATAATGAAAGACTTACCACCAGCTCTGCGAACTTGGCGTCGAGCTCATCTTGCGGCGGCATGGGATGGGTGGGCGTGACCGCCTGGAGCGCCAGCCCGCCCGTGCCGCCCACCACGCAGTATGTGATCTCTGGAGGCTCGTCATTCTGAAAACAGAGATATAAGTTTAAATATTGCTAGACAAATAAGGAGTTGGGGCGACCGGTGTTCCTGGGCGGGCTCATTCCAAAAAAAAAAGCAAGAAAAATCAAACCACTCCTCGAGACGACAGGTGAATAGCCTGTGTTATCATTAGTCGGTCTAAGAACAGGCATAGCAGATCAGCGGGAGTGTGTAGCCAGCCTTATGGGCTTCTTCTGGCCCTTCTGTAAGTGACATATCTTAGAATTCTATTCTTGTATGAGAGAAAAAGTCATTTTTAAGCATTCTCACATTGAATACTAATCACTATGATAAAAACATATACCTAATGTTTCTTTTTTATTTTCACAATAAGTATAATAATTTGTAATCTCTGCTCAGCATGCTGCAGCTGCAACTTGTTTGCAGCAACACGCAGACATGCAGAATGTCAGTATATTTTTTTTACGAAACAAATGTTACACCAACCAGACATTCTTAAAGAAAAGTAGTATCAAAACATATAAAACTGCGTAGTATCACCGTTACTAGCAAAATGTCAAATCAATAAACAGGCACAACTGAACACTTTCTTTACCTACGTGAACGCTATCGAAAATACCCACTTTACGAAATTATGCAACGTCCTACCCTTCATTATCATTTAAATTTACGACCATTGTAAATTCACGCAATACTAAGATGAAGAGATAAATCTTCAAACGGACCGATTTGTCCACGAAATGATATACCGGCCACTGTTAACTGACTGATCTTAAACTTTATTACAAAGGCATAAGATTCACTGATGGTCAGTTGTTGTTACAATATACAAGAATCCGAATTTAAATTGCAAAGGAACATAAGGAAGAGCAAGACAGTTCCTTAAACGGCATACAACTAATAAGGAAACAAGGTGAACGGAAAGAAAAATAAATAATGGCTGTTGCAATCGGAGTCGAATTACACGAATTACCGTTTACTTTACCGTAATCGGTAATTAATTACACTGTCACACTTGATGTCAGTACAGACATAAAAAGTGACAACCAAGGGCCTGACACTCTTTGATAGAGAAAGATAGTCTTATTGCGATTCCTATAAGAGGAAAGAGAAAATAGTGCTATGCTTTGTCTTTATCACCGACCGGGTTTTTTTTTTCATGGTCGGGTTATGGCAGCATAGGTAGGAGGCGATGGCGAAATACCGAAATTTATAAGAGTGAAAGAGAAAAAGGATTATGCTGCCATACATTAACCTGTCAATACATGAATATGTCTTTCTCTTAGCCCTGGTCGCTCGGTTTCATGTCTATGACTACTATACTATGTCTATGGTGACAACCATATATTGCCAATTGAAGATAGACGCCTATTAGGCCAGATCCCAGTGCGCCCTCACGAACGGCCAAGAGGGTGAAACGCCGGAGTGGGTTTAGTGGGTAGGGCCAGTTCTCCCCCCTCTCGCCAAGAGAGGGAAAAGGAGCGGCGAGTCCCACACACTGTGCGTAAGTGCATTCCCACTCCGACAAAAAAAAAAAAAAAAAAAAAAAAAAAAAATTAGAAATTAGAAAAAATGTTAATTGTCGATCCAGAAATGAACGACAAAATGCACACAATGGCCAGGATGGTGAAATGACAGGAAACTTTTTTGCAAACATTTAAAAAATTCACGATACCTAGAACCAATATTTGTAAAAAGCATTATTTTAAGTACGATAAGTTCCCAGAAACGATTCGTAAGTTGACTTTACCACTTCAAATAATGTGTAACTTAAAATGTATGCACTTTAAATGTTCCCTAAACTACTATGTAAGCTTTGAGTCATCAAGTAAAACCGAAAAAAACCGGCCAAGTGCGAGTCGGGCTCGCGCACGAAGGGTTCCGTACCATTGCGCAAAAAAACGGCAAAAAAATCACGTTTGTTGTTCCCATACAACAAACAGAACTACATCATCTGTGAAAATTTTAACTGTCTAGATATCACGGTTCATGAGATACAGCCTGGTGACAGACAGACAGACAGACAGACAGACAGACGGACAGACAGACAGACGGACAGACGGACGGACAGACGGACAGCGGAGTCTTAGTAATAGGGTCCCGGTTTTACCCTTTGGATACGGAACCCTAAAAAGGAACGTGACTCTACGCTCAGTTAAGATGATCTGCAAGAAACATTATCATGAAATATAAGCTATATTAACGGGTTATGAGTCAGCGGCCAATGCCGATCCTTTTGCGGCGCCGGGACACAATTCCTTGAATTTGTCGCGTGCGTCTCACGAAACTGTTAAGTGTCGTCAGGGTTGACACTCCATTATATTAACTATCATTATTAGTTTGACCTTTAGTGATTTTAAATGTTAGTATCTCAAACCCTAGCATGTCATATGTGCCATTTTTAACCAAAAGGGTAGTTATTGTCGCTTGTCAGTAAGGCGCTATTTACATATAGCTTCAATTAGAAATCAACCTTATCAACAAGCGATGTGGTACCTTTTGGTTAAAAACGTCACATATTTATAAACCAAAATGATGATGATGATGATGTTCACACAGTATACTACTACTTTGTGCTACCTAACCAATTTTTTTTTTATGAAACAGGAGGCAAACGAGCAGACGGATCACCTGATGGTAAGCGATTACCGCTGCCCATGGACACCCACAACACCAGAGGGGTTGTAAGTGCGTTGCCGGCCTTTAAGATGGGAGTACGCTATTTTCTTGTTATAAATTCAATTTATTTACGACAGAATAACGTTATTATTATATTTGGAAATAGACGAGTCGACTTAAATTATAATATATTATATTATTCATATGGAAAACAAAGAGAACAATCTGTAGGAAAGAGCAAACTGCAAATATATTTTATCTCATAAATAAATAAAACGGAACCGTGAACTAGATGCTTTAATAAAATAATACAAAGTAAAGAAAGAACGGCAATTTTGTTTGAACAATTATCTATTTTAGCATTGCTTAACATCCACCTGTTTTCCATTCCACCTACATATACGTATGTATTTCATCATTAAACGCAATCTTAATGCCTACCTACCTTTTATATTAACTTTAAATCTATATTTTTTTAATACTTACCTAGTACGTTACGACCATCATCATGATCTTCAAAATCTTTCATTTCAGGAGGAGGAGGATCAGAGAAGGCCGAACAGAATCAATTAATCCATACAAAATATTATAAATGCGAAAGTGTGTCTGTCTGTTATACTGTTACCTCTTCACGCTTCGTAGTATGAGTCCCGGGGAAGGACATAGGATAGTTTTTATATCGGAATCTATCCCTAAAGAGGGTGAAAAGGAGAGTAAAAATTTGAAAATTAATGAATTGCCTGTTAATTGGTGTAAGTATGCTCAAAATTATTGCCATTATATTTTATCCAGACGCTGTGCATACTCTTACTGCTGGTACTAATTCCACGCAGACTGAAGCCAGCCAGATAGGCAGATTCCACCATCAGAATAATAATTTTCAATGAGAGATAAGGAGAGAGAGGCAGAGAGGGACATTGTGTCATCTTAGACACTGATAGACACATATTCCTTGGAAGGGAATTTATTATAAAATATGTCCATGTTTATTTCACCTTAAATGGCAAGAAACTTGCAACAAAACTTAACAAGCTTGAAACAGAAAGCGATAACCCTTTTCACAATTAAGTGAAGCTTATATTCGTCGATGATTTCACCGACGTCTGACGCTAAATTATTTACGCTCATAAGGGCAGTTTGCAGTAAATTTGCGACGCTAACCAAACATTACAACTTGAAAGCTATAAGTATTCATAACAACGGCATCCTCGGAACCAGTTCTCTGATCAAACATAGTGTTAGACATCAAAAGGGGCGCTTTAACAGTGCATAGTTCTTAGAAACTTTTGTAAAGTCTATTAGCTGTTAAGGGAATCCTATTATCGTATCTTTTTAAACAGACTTTAAATAGCAGGAGGTTTTTAGTTCGTCGGGATATTTGTTTTTCACCACAACAGCCGGTAAAGAATTAGACTAACTTTACTTACCTACTCAAAAATATGTCCCATAAAATAAAACTATGAAATCGGATTATATCGCGTATATTGAATTTATGATACATCCCTTTGTTTCAATCCCTTTACAGCGTTTCGTTGTTTTATTTCATGAGTAATTATAGCGGTAACCGAAGACAATATGATATGTCCCATAATAGTTCTTAATTCCCTGATATAAGAGCTATGGGACATATTAACATCTTAGTTTAGGTACTAACATAGTAATTTAAGTATATTTGTAACTAACAAAATATGGATTGTATCGTCCGAAATAAATTATTTTTATTTTTATTTTATTTTTATTTTTATATTGTTGAGTACGTTTTGTGTACCCATATTTTTACACTTGACTGTACTGAATGGCAGTACGAGTTGTGCCTTTAACTTGCAATTCGTGGATTCGTCTTCTTTGATAATCGATACGAATTGCCATTTTCCTGCCTCTGCAATAATGTACTATTTCTTTGAAGCTTCACAGCTGTTCGATTGTGTTCAGCGGGCTCAGCACGGTCGCATTTTTGTCGCCTGTCACCATGCCTGTCACGTTCTCACAAGTATGTAAGTGCGAAAGAGACAGGCATAGTGGCAGGTAATAAAAATGCAACCATGCTGCCACCGCAGGTCAGAATAGGATCAGGACAAAATGTGTAAAGCGTTGCGTGCAACGTCGCGGTCTACAAGAATGTTACCGTCTTCCGAACAGCGCTCACCGAAGGCAAAGAAGCGTATTCTAATTGTAATAGCAGGTTTGATCTGGATTTGTTGTGGATATGATCTGTCAGTGCTAAAAGTGACGTTTCTGGTTGAAGAAATATAATTTTTGACTTAAATTCATACCCTGTTATTACAATCGGAATACGCTTCGAAGGCCCTACAATACAAGCGTTTACGCTCAAGTATCAATGTGTTACTAATAGTGTTAAAACTTACATGCAAAGCGAGGCTAAGCTTTCTTTTCAGCGTAAAAAATCCTTTGGTATGCTTCTTCGTGTCAATGCAACTCATGATCACCAGTCATGTGTCCACACTTCCCTACAATATGCACGCACTGATGTATGCGACATGCGATATGCGCGGAACGATCACTGCACAATGCCCTGGCGCCGGTATTATGTCTCAATACTCTCAATCAATTTGACAACTGGAGCGGTATTTGACTTTATTCAATGCCGGGTCGTGACATACCGACTTGGTTTGACAAACAGTCAAGTTTTACTGGAAATGATGATAATGTGATACAAATGAAACAGGACGTGGGTGGTTTCTTGAGACATCTATTTGATGAACATTCCAGAAAATCATAGGTATGTCATATAGGAACTGAGATACTGCAAGTAAACTGGAACAGTTGACTTAAAGCTTCTACGGACAACTGTAGGCTTTATGCCGTTGCAACAATTTTAATTCTAGCCTAATTTAATTTGCTATTCTATAATTTAATTTACGAATGGTCAGTAAACACGTTTGATAATGGTAATCACATTATTTTCTTGCAACGATTCTTAGAACACAATTTTAAAGAAAATTTTCGTCAATCTTGGCATATTGATCACTGATCACTGCCCATTGTTCAGTACTGGTTCCGGACTGCTACAAAAATCCAAAGAAATTAGACGCTCGAAGCACTTGTTATAGCGACCTTCAAATATAAATCTCCAGCCACACCCACTTCCGAATTCAACAGTATCACAGCCATTTCACATTAAACTCAAAACCAAAGTCGAATACCGGTCCTGCGTCCGCGCACGTTTTCCGTTCGATATATTGTCTATATGAAACACTAATTGACGTCTAATTACACTGCCCGTCGCGACTTGAATAGCCCTTTAGGAATTCTTTGTCTGCTGGATAGTTCACGTGTGTTCTTGTAGGTGGAGCGAGTGCGGGTTAACCAGTGTAATGTGGTCTTGAGATCTATGTGTCTGTCTCGTCTATGTAAATTTCTTTGACTCGTCTTTATGTAGCCTTGAATTTCATCAGCTTGCATTAATGTGTCCCTTTCTACTCTTTGTAGAGAAGACTCTAAACTTTTTAAATATAATGATGAAAAAGTCATAGCCTTCTTCTTCTTCTGCCTTGAAAAACAAAGTATTTTCGTAGGGACAACTGTCATTGTTATTCTTTTTATGCTTTGTTGACGATGGGAGTCATTTTAATAATAGGTAAAGTCTTTTCGAGTCACATCACTTCAAAAGACTGAAGAAGGGTTCGATATACAACTCAAAAGACTTCTTTGACGGCATCTCGTAAAAAAGTCGAGTTGGATAAATTTAGACGAGGTTCTAAGTACCAGCTCTTCCTAAACTGGTTCCGAACCAACCTACTCGCCTATTCTAGGAAAGCGTTTGCAGCAACACTTCTGCTCCTTTAATCTATCAACATAGAAATATAACGTCACGTGCCATTAAGAAAAACCACGTCTCTTCCGCCGTTTCGGATTTAAAGCACTTAATGACTTCGATAAGTGCAACGTGACTTTGACCTTGTTTATGTATTTCATAAATGGTTACCAACAAAAGGAACCAATCAGCGTTATCCGTTTCGTCAATCAAATGTTTTGACTTGAAAATATTAAAAGTGGTCCGTTCTGATCTGACCTTTTCCTAATTGAATCCGTATTGGGGCGGAATTGCGTAAATTTAAACGCAACGTTTTCATATCTACCATAATAGGCTTCATTGATCTTTGGTAGGATCAGAACCTATAATCAATTCTATCCATACTCTGTCTGTCTGTGTGTTACCACTTCACGCTTAAACAACTGAACCGATTTAGTTGAAATTTGGCATAGAGATAGTTTCGAGTCCCGGGGAAGGACATAGGATAGTTTATATGTCGGAAATCATCCATAAAGAGAGTGAAAACGGAGATGAAATTGAGAGATTTAATGAATTGCCTGATGAAATAATTAATGTCAAGCAATTAAGCTTATGCTCAAATTGAATGATTGCTATTACACTTTATCCAGGCGCTAAACTTACTCTATCTGCTGTTACTGATTCCACGCAGACGAAGTCGCGGGCAAAAGCTAGTATTTTTATATCAGTAAGGTCAACTGATGGCACGTAGGCTGTAAGCCGCAGGTGTATTGCATTATCGAAATTTCAAATGCGTTGCCAGTTCCAAGAACGATGATTAAATGCCTCTATCATAATTATTTCACTGACGGTTTAACTCCTACGCTGAAACAACACTGCATTCACTTTTGTTTTATTAGTCTCGTCTCGCCCCGTCTCTAATCTCGCCTGTTACTGTTAAACTATTCCTAAGCACACAAGTGGGGTAGTCACACAAATTTATGTTTTGACATTTTGCTGGGACGTCAGTTAGCCGCGACCACGACCAGTGAAACCTGTGTCGAAACGTCGGTAAATAAAGGTAACAAAATAAATTCGCGATAGACCCGATTGTAAATGTGATTTAATATGTATTCTTAAGCATTTGTACACAGTATTGACCTGACATGCAAGGTCCAGACATAGAGAAGTTCCAAAATCGACGACACCACTCCAGAAATAGAGTCAACCCCTCAAATAGAAATAGATCGTAGCCAGGTCTTAGTCCGATAAGCTCTCAAAAACCGCAATTATTTTGGTATTTTGAGTTAATATGAGCCTGTCATATCAATTTGTATGTCACCAAGAGTCTGTATATATTAATTTTGAGGTTAACAATCATTTAATTGACAGAGTAACATTCATTAGTGATACCAAGTAAGCGAACTAGGTACTATCATTGTTCACCTTTCCTAAATCACTTTCATATTCTTAATGAAAGCTTAAATCAGTTAAATTGTTTAATCCCGTCAAAACTTTAAAAGGTTACAAAATAAATAGTTGGCGCGAAACTGTAAGATAGTGATTGTATTTGGATTGATTGACGTACGAATAGAAGCGGTAGTTAGCGGGTATTAGTAAACGCCATGGGTCGGGTCTATTCTCAAGTCAGCGTAAAATATAGACGACCTTTTCTGTAGACTGGAATTGTATAATCAGTATCTTCTTCTTTGTCGGTCCCTCATTGCTGAGGATCGTGACCACTTGGTTTTGCAGTTCCTGCAATTTTTCTACATCGGTCTCGATCTCACTGTAGCCTACTACGAGTACTACGTTCGTTACGCAGCGTACTACGTAGGCGAACAACACGCGAACGCAAAGCGATGCGATGCTTGCCGGGGTGAATCAATCCTCTGATACCTATAGAAGTGTCCTACGTGGGCGATCTCGTTGCGAACGCGAACGCCGTGGACCCGCCGCGCCGCTTCACTTCGCGTTCGCGAGTTGTTCACGTACGAGGAAACAGAATTGATGTTGTTTTGTTTGAAAATTGAATGAAATAAAGCAAATGCAACTTTCAATTAAGAATGATTTAAATTGTATCGAACATAATAAAGTAAGCCTTAGGAGGAAAAGAAGGTTAACGGCTACTAAATACATATAATGAAGATGTCATGCCATGAAATTTCACATTGTTCCAGCGCCGTGCGTTGTCTTCGTCGCTACTGTCGTTAGGAGTTTCCTCACGCACTTCCCACATAGCCAATAAGGTAAAAAAGGTTCACTCGACTTAGACCTAACCTAACCAGTAGGTTCGTAAAGGAAAACGCGAATTGACACATGCGACATGCGACCCTCTGCTCCGGGTATAGAAATTAAATAAAAAGTTTGCTATTCGTTTTTGCTTCCATAATATGTTCAGCATCCATTTAATCATGTTTTTACCCTGGAGATTTTCTATAGCATACTACTTATACCGCCCTCGGTTTTCAATTTCTTCGCACTCACGTACAATTTCGCAAAACACGTGGCCAGTACCCGCACGAACGCATCTCCGCGCGTTAAAATATGTATTGACCGACATTACGGCTTTCCAATCGGAACAGGTTTGCAGGGCCGGCCCTAGCATTGTGGGCTGAATGCCTTAATTAATGCTATAATGATGTATGGGTGGAAAGTGAGGTTTAGTTTGACAATCGGTCAGTGTCAGCGAAATGGGAGCTATTTTTCGGTTGTGCTTTGGTTTTCATTTCCGTTCGTTTAACTAGTTTAAAAATCCCAATTGCCAGTTACTAACACGCTCACTGCGGCACCGAATCGAAGGATCCGATACAAAGGCCCGCGTGCAACATCGTATCGTAATCGTAAGGGATATGATATTCTTTACATTGAAATAAGTCTCCCGAGTTATCAAAATGTCACTTTCGTTACCAATTTATGAAAAGCGTGAACTGGATCCGCGTGGTCTTAAATTTTGAGGATTTTAAGGGTGTAGATTTCAATCATTTTCTTGTGAAAGTCGTAATAATGGTAGTCGAATTGGGCCATACTAATTTATTACCGGAGCACCTATTGTTTGGTGAACGTTAGTTGTCTTATATTGTTGTATTTCAAAAACCACAATTGAGGCAACCCTGCACTCAAGTTATTCAAACATAGTGCTATAAATCGTTTAATTATCACATAATTCAAAGCAGCAGCGACTGTCATAACGCAGTCGTAAAGAACGAAGTGGTTACGAGTGCAGGTACAGAATACCCGTTTCAATGTAAGGTGTTCTGGAACTTGAGAAGTGGAATGTATTACTGTATACTGGGATTGTGTGGAATAACTAGATGAAATATTACTGGACACATTTTGAATTACTGTTGTAAAAAATTGGTCAACGGAGCATTTCATGAATTTATTTGCCATGTGAACGAACGCAAATTTAGAGAAAATTTTTTTTTGAGATTTTAGATATGAGTTATGAATACACAAATTTGTGCAAAAACAAAATCTACTTATTTCAGAAAATTTTCGTGGTTCAGCCAACTCCGCTGGAATTGGTTTATAATGTATCCCGCCGTGAGTAACCTCAAATATTCAATACACAATGAATGAAAGAATAAATACAAAACATTACTTACTTTTAAGACGAAAAGAGCGAAAGCACACCTGCTATTGATGCTAGACTAAAGGTTAGCCTAGAGTTAAAGATGAAAGCTAGCCTCAATAACATCAAGTTTAGAGCTAAAACGAAAGTTACATGTCATATATATACCTAGGTATACAGTATGGTTACTAACGTGTTGCATTCCTTTTAAGGTAACTATTGTACCTACTGAATAAATTATTTTTCACGTATTCTGTATATTTAATCAAATGAACCATACATACCTCCAACTAGTTAATCAATTTTACGCTACACGCATAACATTCCTGTACTTAATTCTATTAAATGTTTAACAAAAATAAAACCGGCCAAGTGCGAGTCGGACTCGCGCACCGAGAGTTCCGTACTTTTTAGTATTTATTGTTATAGCGGCAACAGAAATACATCATCAGTGAAAATTTCAACTGTCTAGCTATCACGGTTCATGAGATACAGCCTGGTAACAGACGGACAGACGGACAGCGGAGTCTTAGTAATAGGGTCCCGTTTTTACCCTTTGGGTACGGAACCCTAACAACATTATACCTAGAAGCGCCCGTCCTTTAAGCATCCTATTCTACAAGTTATCACTGCTAATGTATTACAAAATAACGAACCGATATGAGAGAGGCGTTATGCTTAAAACCTTTACCTAGTCCATATTTGACTATATCATAGTCACATTTGTCACGTCACGTGAGAATACCATAAATAGCTTCGTTCTCTATTAAGTATTGACAGAAAGAGACAAAGTGTTACAAGCTTTCATTAGCAGCCCCTGCTTTAAATATAAAGGTAACATACACCATACTACCTTCAGACCCTGCACCTCGCTAGTGAAAGCCCGATGCAGAATCCCGTGCCGGTGCAACTCGATAGCAGTAATGGAAACCAGCTATTTGCTATGCGATATTGATACGTTCATTACAACATGTGATAAATATAAAGGTATATGATGTTTGGCTATAGACCGTCAGACCCTGTACCTCGTTGGCTAAGTGAAAGCACGCAGAACCCCGCGCCGGAAAAACTCGATATCGTTAATGGATACCTATTCGCTAAGCGATATCTATACGTTCGTTATAGCAGGACATGAATATAAAGGTCCCAAAGTCCCAAACACCATAGACCTTTAGACCCTGCACCTCGTTGGCTCAGTGAAAGCACGCAGAACTCCGCGCCGGAAAAACTTGATATCGGTAACGGATACCTATTTACTAAGCGATATCGATTCGTTCTTTATATCAGGGGAAAAAAGAAGAAGGGAGTTTACAGCAGGGGGACAAAAGTCACAAACAGTAGACCTTCAGACCCTGCTCAGTGAAAGCACGATGCAAAACCCCGCGCCTGCGCAATTCCATTCAGTAACGGATACCTCTAGCTATTCGCTATGTGATATCTATACGTTCTGGGTCGATAGGCTCGCATTAGTCTTACTTGTAACCCTGTAGTCACGTTACCTGGTCGCGTGTCACTGTTTGAGGTGTTTTTGTCCATCGTCGAAATGTCTACCGTGGACATGAATCACCAAAATGTTACTCAAAGACAGCTCCAACACTAAACAGCCAATTGACACAAATAATATGTATCCATTAAACGTGTGACAAAACATGATACCCGTTATAAAAAACTATTATAATCATTTATACTGGGAGCTGGAGGCGTAAGCGTGACCGATTTTTAAGATCGATTGAGTCGAATAGACAATTATTCTACTTTGACATAAATGTAGTAGCAACAAATCATATAGCAACGCCTACGCAGTACTCTTTAACTGATCACCATGGCCTGATATCTTGACAATAAGGTTTACGAATGTTTAACAGTGTCTACCACAAAAGGCAGCGTTTCTTTAGATAAAACTGTGTTCCTTAAATAGGCAGCTTATCTAGAGCAGTGACAGCAAAATTATTAAGGAGTCATCTTTAGTTCGATAAGCAAATGCAGTCAGGAAGTAAAACGATTAGGCACTATAAATGCGAGGTATGAATAACAATCGCTCAAAGATTCCATTTGAAGAGATTTATATGGATAGTAGGCATACGCGTGATAATGTAAACACTATGTTTGATTGCATTAAGCATACTAAATAAACTTCGCCTAGATTTATACGACTTTGCAGTTTGAATATTTATTCAAGTTAACACGAATAATATGATAGGTTAGACAGTTCTGCATAAGTAGGTTAAGCAAGGTCTAAAGAATAGAACCAATTAAAGTCATTGGGAAACAGTCTGAACGGAAAATGTCGGTATAAAGGCCAAAACTATAAATATTAAGATAACAACTAATGAACTGCGGTATTTGAAATTAAAATAGGCGACTGATGATAATTTAAGGATTTAAAACCCGTTCTGTAATTCCTAGAGCAGTTACGCAAGTTTTTACGAAAGATTTGAAACTACTTGACATTTCCAAAATATTAATTAAGTAGGTACAATTAATTATTTATATTGGATATTTAAGTATTTAAGCAATACGGAAGACATAAAAACGTAGCCGATTTTTCGCGGAATTGCTTAAAAAGGAACCTGAGGAAGCACTGGAAGCTGTCAGTGTACAAACTACAGGAAAGGATTATGCCCGTAAAACGTAGTCTGTTTGGAGAATGCCTCAATAGCTGGATAGCCTGAAGTTCAGGATCAACTATAACTGTGATACGTAAGGCAAGTAAGTGGTGTTTACGGGCCATTAAGGGGTCAAAGGCGTCTTAGCCAAGATGGGACACTGACAACACCGATTGTCGAATGTGTGACGAAGAGGAAGAGACAGTATGACACCTATTGTGTGAATGTCACGATCTCGCCAGACGAACAATGAAGGACTTTGGAGCAGGTTATCTAAAGTAATTCAATGCACTCTACCCTTGAGCTCCATCATTTGACACATGGAGATGGTCGAAAAAGTTGAGTAGGCAAAAGGTTAGGCAATCTTTAGGGGGTGATTGCACAAAAGATTTCGATGGGTCGAAGTACTCCCGGGCAAGGGCCCTCGAAATTATGATACCGGTAAGCATATCTCTAGATGATGAATTTGGGCGTCAATGCGACGAGCATCTTCAAAGTTCTTTACGCTAGGGACTGGATACATAGGCACCATTACTACACTAACCTGCAGACACGGGCACAGCGGCCACCGCTTGCGCAGCGCGTGAGGCATCTTCTTGCGCGGGGGCTCCTCGGGCGCCTCGCCGCACGCCCAGCGCACGAGGCGCGCGCGGGCTGCTTCTGCGGCCTCCAGCCCGCGCGACCACGACGGCAGGCCCTGGAAAGAAGAGGAAATTGAACATTAGATAAATAAATAATTAGATATGTTGTCCACAATTACTTGAAAATATTTATCGGCTTTGCGAACTATCATCATCAT
This sequence comes from Cydia strobilella, assembly GCF_947568885.1. Classification (NCBI taxonomy): domain Eukaryota; kingdom Metazoa; phylum Arthropoda; class Insecta; order Lepidoptera; family Tortricidae; genus Cydia; species Cydia strobilella. The sequence goes on from NC_086055.1 coordinate 15,906,776, forward strand.
CATCATCATCATATCAGCCCTTTATCGCCCACTGCTGAGCATATAGGCCTCTCTTCCAGTACGCCACTTGTCCCGGTCCTGAGCTAATCTCATCCAGAAAAGTCCTGCAATCTTCCGGATGTCGTGAATCTTGCGAACTATGTAGTGGTAGAACTAAATGTTGTTATTTGACCACAGTTTATTGGTGCAGCCAATAAATGGAGTACACACGGTTTTAAATAATAAATGACAGAGAAGATAATATCCTTCCTTCTTCCATTAGGAATCATGTTTGGAATCATTATCAACCCCTCTGGTATTGCGGGTGTTCATGGGCGACGGTAATCGCTTATCATCAGGCGATTCGTCAGCTCGTTTGCGCCTCCTAATCTATAGGTATCATAAAAACGCAAAAGTTTTTTCCAAATCCACCAGATGTTTAGTATCCTATTCCGTGAAGCCAGGGTCGGACAGTATTTTAATTAGGTACTTGTAGGTATTTGAAATACAAATACGTATTTTGTATTTGTATTTCAATTACTACTCGAATAAGTATTTTGTATTTGGTATTTCAAATACCGTACTCACATGTATTTAGTATTTTGTATTTCAAATACCTGTCACCAAAGTATATTGTATTTTATATTTCAAATACAATTTGCGCAAATACAATTTAAAATGTATTTTGTAATTTGTATTTGAAATAGGTACGATGAAGCCAGTATTTTGCTGCGTGAAGCATAACAATCCGTTTACTCATTTTCTAAAACATTTAGCAAAATCTATCATTTTGATTCAAATGAATTGGCCTTGCTTACGACATTCAATAGCAATAATTGGTAAATAAAAAAAGATATCAATCGCAAAATGGTTTCGTTCAACGCCCTTGCCTTTTGATAGGCGTACCATCAACAAATCCATTAGGTAGTGCTTAGCGTAGAAAATAAAAGTTTAATTCGTAAAGTGCTTGGCCTTTAGAACTGCACTTTAATTAATAATAACTAATTGTTATTTGTTGATATGAAATAAAATAAGTAGCGTTAATAAACCTAACGAAAAAGATTTAAAAGTGGTATCAGATGGATAGACGATAAGTAATGATTTGTTGGAAGCGGTGTGAAATGTCCGTTGACCTCCGTTGACAGGATTACTTTAAACACTGTTATTTGACAACTATTTGACAAGAGCGACGAGACAAGCTTAAATATTTTAGCAAAAAAAAAGACTCCGCAATCCGTCTGTCCGTCCGTCTGTCTGTCTGTCACCAGGCTGTATCTCATGTGATAGCTAGAAAGTTGAAATTTTCACAGATGATGTATTTCTGTTGCCGCTATAACAACGAATACTAAAAATAGAATAAAATAAATATTTAAGGGTGCTCCCATACAACAAACGTGATTTTTTTGCAGTTTTATGCGTAATGGTACGGAACCCTTCGTGCGCGAGTCCGACTCGCACTTGGCCGGTTTTTTTTACTGTATATCTGACAATGCGCATAATGTCTGAAGAAGCGAAATGAATCCCCTACTATTTACTCATTCACTTTCAGACCCCAAATTCTCAGTCTAAGTGCCAAATTATACTACAGTATCATCTTGTGTGTAAATTGTACCACTTAATAATCAAATTGTTAAATGGGGCATTGTCTATGAAAAGGGACCTTATTGTCGATGGCGCTAACGCCGCACAGCGTCGCGCGGCATCGTTAATAATGGCGTAAGCGCCATCGACAATAAGGTCCCTTTCTATAGAAAATACCACAAATTGTAGACATTAATCAAGTTGGTCAAACCAATTTTGTCGGTAGAAAAAGGCGCGAAATTCAAATTTTCTATGGGACGATATTTTAAATTTGCCGCCTTTTTCTACTGACAAGATTTGTTAGACCAACTATTATGTAACTATTATGTAACTATTATGAGGCCGGCATCATCGCTCAGCGACGGTGGCCTTTTTTCGTAAATAGATAAAAAAAAACCTGTGCCATTGACCTAGCGCTTCTTTTCAACGCAAGAGCTAAAACAAGAGCATATCAATTGAATTACACGCCGCGGATCGTAGTCAAGGACGGGTTACGCACGCGATCTTATCTCATACAACATAACGGCTTCAAGACGGTCTACGCATTGGATGCGGTTCCGTACGCCGCTTCGGTGTGAGAGCGAGACCGCGCTATGAACGTAAGATGCTGTCTCACTCACACACCGGAGCGGCTTGCGGATCTTTATCAGTGTGATAACCGCGTAAAACTCTCGTAAACGGTGCAAGAAAGCGATGAGTTTAGTGTTTCATTACACTGCCGCATTTGATCGATCTATTGTATTCGTATTATTCATATTAATTTAGGCATTTCCGGCATTTCCGGACCGATATGACCTTCAAGAAAAGAGCGTACTCCCATCTTAAAGGCCGGCAACGCACTTACAACCCCTCTGGTGTTGCGGGTGTCCATGGGCGGCGGTAATCGCTTAACATCAGATGATCCGTCTGCTCGTTTGCCTCCTATTTCATAAAAAAAGGCAATGTAGGTACCCGCACGCGGCGTCTGAATGAGTCAGTGAGTTATCAAAGTTCGTCAATGACTTCCTTTTTTTTTCCTATCTGGCTTTTTACTCCCCGCAATTTGGCACAGGGTGAATTTGCCAATGTCGGTTTTTGACTTTCACACGTGAGGAGAATGTTCGGTATTCTTGGGAAAATTGTCTTAACGTTTGAGAGAGTGAAAGTGACAGATCGAGACAGGTGCTAGTGTCAATGTCGTAAGATAATAATCAGTAAATAAGATAACAACTGTCTTTGCGTTGTGGTGCACGCAAATGTGCACTGTACAAGTGTACAGATATGGTTTCGTGCAACCTACTCGTAATAAAAATTGGTAAAATGTCTGGAGACAGATAAGATAGAATATTTGAAACTGGCTGTCTCTAGTTAAAGGTGGGATCTCATAATTTACGAGAGAAAACTGACGGATCTCGTCTTGATTCATTTTCATTTTATTTCTATCGCTGTGCAGATGCAATTAATTACATACACACCTTCATTATTTTTCTTTCCGTCATGTCATGAGATGAAAGTCACGTTTTGTTAATATCACCATTAATAACGAACCTAACCTACCTACCTACCAACGCTTTTTCCCCAAAGTGTAATGGTTTCACGGATGTCATACTAAATCAATAGGTAGGTAGGTTAGGTAACTAAATTTAAGCATTTATCCATACTAATATTATAAATGCGAAAGTCTGTCTGTCTGTCTGTGTGTTCCCTCTTCACGCTTAAACCGCTGAATCGATTTAGATTAAATTTGGCATAGAGATAGGTTGAGTCCCTGAGAAGGACATAGGATAGTTTTTATCCCGAAAATCATCCCTTAAGAAAGTAAAAAGCGGGGTGGAATTGAGATAATTAACGAAGTGCCTGCTAATTTGTGTGCATATTTTGTATTCCCTTTACTAAAAGAAATACAAATCAAACTCCTTTCTGATAAGAGCTTGCAGATTTAATAATGATATTTTCTCAAAAATTGATATATTTAATGACTCCTTGTCTAAATTTAAACGTCAAGTACTTCTGGTTTTAAATAAACAATCGAATTAAATACACTGTAACTTTACACTTAATTGCAAATGTAATGTATAAAAATAGTTTTATCTTCATTAATTTGGCCCCTGTCCTAATTCGACCCTCGTTGTTAATCTTTAAGTTTAGTTATCCCGTATTTTGTTTTTCTTTAATGAGCTATTAAGTGGTGGCAACTGTGCTGGTTTATGAATTATGTATAAGACACTAGTTATAAGAAACATGTACCGTTTGTACCCAAATAAACATTAAAACATTAATATGCTCAAATTTAGATTGCTATGAAAAATTTTCCAGGCGCTATTCTTACTCTAGCTGCGGTTACTAAGTCCACGCAGACGAAGTCGCGGGCAAAAGCTAGTAACAGATAATACAAATAAAAGAATAAATAAGATAGAACTGAGGTAATAGAAGATACTGAGATGTAAATATGGAAGTTATACAACACAAAAATACGTTCTAAGCGTTTAGTGATAATTATTAGTAATGCATTTCTATCCGATATGAATTTAATAACATATTTTTTGTGTAAATAAGTATTAGGTATAAGCTTTGAAAAAACACAAAGTATACCTAATGCTTAATCTTACTTTTAATGTGTAATTTTTCTCATGTAAGTGAATATTGTAAGGCAGTCCCAGTTTCTCATCCAAGGACAGACGGAATGCAAACCCGACTGCAACTTGTATGTGAACTGCACGCGGACGTTGCAGTTGAAGTGCAGTCCGCTTGCAGTTCACATACAAATTGCAGTCGGTCTGTATCGGCCCTTACGGTATTTGGAAGGCAAGAGTGAAATAATCTACATAACATAACTGGCGCAATACTTTTGTCGATCAACTTTCTTCCGCTGACTCAAAGGCGTTAGATATTTATGCTTTTGCAAGTTATATACATATTTTTATTGTCAGTAGGGCCATTTGTCTTGACAGCTTGTTAATTTATGACCGATATGGACCAATAAAACGTTAGTACGGTCAGTGTAAGAGATATTTTATAGCGTATTTATACATAGGTACACTCATGGACAAATTTAGAGGAACGCAAAAAAAAAGTTTAATTACGAATTTTGAAATTGCTTTTAGTGCTGTAATCCAGTAATTAAACCTTTTTGCGTTCCTCTTTGTCCATGAGTATATATTAGGTAAAATATCTATTACATATAATTACTTTAATTGGCATATTGGAGTATTGGAACCCGGACACGCTTACCACCGCAAATTAGCTGTTAACGACATCTATCATGCATGTCTGAAAAAAATCAAAACGAATAATTGGGGCATTTTATATGAAAAGGGACCTTATTGTCGATGGCGCTTACGCCGCACAGCGTCGCGCGGCATTGTATTTATTTCGGAGCATCGTTTATAATGGCGTAAGCCCCATCGACTATAAGGTCCCTTTTTATAGAAAATACCATAATTAGTTAAAGCGTTATTACCGCTATGCTTAATCAATGAATCGATAAAATATGCAATACGTATAATCTCATAAACGTTATCATCCAATTAAAATTGGAGAAACATTAAATTTTGGAATAAATACACACTGGCCCACCTACGCGCGTTGCCGCTAAAATTATTACGTAGACTGTAGACTGCCCCCTCACAACGAGATGTCCCCAATTCCGCCGTGTCACCTATAAATCAGGCTGGCGGATGCCACAACCATGGCACTAATAGGGCGCGTAACGTTTGGCACAGCGGGATAGGTCAGTTACACACCTACGCCGCCCGCCAGGATATGAAATGTGCAACACATTGACAGGTATGATAGTAGACTTGTATATAACCCGCCTACTTACAATGCCTGTATAATTACATAGATGGACAATCTACTCACCTCACAAGTCACAACAGGACTTCATGTACCAAATTTTGCTGTGTCACCCACAAATAAGGTTAGCGGATGCCACAACCATGGCAATAATGGGAGTTTTCAGAAAATAGTAGTAGTAACACTTTATTGCATAAAACAAGTACATAATACAGAGAGGATACAGTAAATGTGTACAAAGGCGAACTTATCCCCTTAAGGGATCTCTTCCAGCTAACCTTTAAGTAACTGAGAGATACAAACGAAATGGTAGTCAAACTAAGATAACATGTACATGAAGGCAAAACTTTAAAGAGATAGCTAACCCTAGAAACATAAACAAATACAATACGATGCATTAGGTGCAAAGGCAAAACAAAATAACTACATATCATAAAAACAAAAAAAAAACAAAAAAATATTAATACATACATACTTAAAAATACATAACTACATCTATAATAGTGTACCCAATTAGCGTAAGTAGTTAAGAAAAGTTAATCGCTGTCAGTTTTGTGACGATAATTTAAGCATGAAATGTTTATGGGTATTAAACTTTTTGCCTTTTTTTACATTGTGATATCGCTTATAGTTTATGAAGTGAACACCAACATTAAGATTTTATTGAAATTTAATGCTTAATTACCGTCACAAAACTCACAGTGATTAACTTTTCTTTAACAACTCACGCTAATTGGATTGAGACACTATTTTCTGAAAACTCACTAATAGGTCGCCGTAACATTTGGCATAGAGGGATAGGTCAACTACACACGCTGCTTTGTGCATGATTGTGACGCCGCCCGCCAGGATATGAGATGTGAGGACGCCAGGACTTGAATATATTGTGAAAACGTTGCGTTAGATACTTACATGTAAGACGGCGGAAACCGTCAGTATTATCACCTTCGAGGTTAAGGTCAGACAAAACCTGTTCTTTATGTTGAAACGAAAGAATACTACTGTTTTGCAATTCACTCTCGAATAACACGTAAAAGTTGGCACAGTCATAATTTACTTTTCTTGTATGTTACATTATTTATATTCATGGATATTTTATTGCCAAGTGACTTAATTAAAAGAGAAATTTTCACACTAGCATCAGTAGCTAAAGCAATAATTAGATGTAAGGTTTAAACGCTAATTAAATGATCTTTAGGTGATACAAGAATATTAACAACTTAAGTGCTAGGTTTAAAGCTAGATAATAATTTTATGGACATTCCAAATCAATAAGATATTTATATTGATTTTAATGATATGTGTGTTTCTCTGTATTATTATATATGCATGAAATAACGCAATAAAGGCGGACTTAATGCCAATAGCACTCAGCTGTTTTTGTCATAGGCGCCTTCCGACATCCGATATCGGAAAGGCGTTTCCGATAAATTCAGCCATGTCGGAGCCCCCCGTCAGCTGTCGGACCGATAATATTTGTTTGTGTGGGTATGTGTAGGCATAATGTTTATTGTAGTGTGCGTGACCGCTAAAGACGGCGCACGGGCGCGCCCCCGCGGCCTGACTACGGGTATGTACCTATATGTAGGATCCTAATTCCTCGCTCTAAAGATGACCCGTTTTACCTTTTTGCTACAGAACCCTAAAAACTAGGCTTGTAAATAATAATAAACAGTGAATAACTAGTTTGTAAATTAAAAGTGACAGCGCGTGCGCTTACGCAAGCGGGTGCGACTCATTAGGAAGCGGTGTGACAAGCTCACAGGAATTCTGCGCACGCTTAACCGAGGCAAAAAACCGGGGCTTGTCGCTGTTGATGAACGGACAGTAAAGTTAAGACTAGTGACTAAAATTATGGAACATTAGTATTAAAACTATTTTTATTTAAAAAAAATACTAAATAGACGTAATAGGGCGAAATGGAACCAACGCCCAAAATCTTGTGCGTTGCCTTAATTGCCTTGCCTTAATTGTAATTAATATTGTGCATGGCAGATATGATTTAAATGTAAAATAATTATATAATTATTAGGTACATATATAAATAATAATATTATGTATAGATTAAATAAGTATGTTCCCGTATGTGGAACTATGTTGCCGTGCCCTAACAGGGCGTCACATGAACAGCTTATATTTAAGAACACCTGTACCTGCTATGTGATATGCAATAAATGATTTCAATTTCAATTTCAATCTGTCAACCACATTTTAATTTTCTAAGTGCTTAATTTTTGGGGTTCCGGGATTCTTTTGTGATTTATTTTGCTAAACTATGCCCAAACAGTATTGAATAATTGATAGACACCAATTACCAATGATATTTGGACATAGTTTACTGGACGGGATCACAAAATCTTGCACAAATCACCCTCCCTCCCTCACTTTGCTTCCTCTGTTCGGATCGGTGTAAAGTTAGCTTAGATGGACTCTAATAAATATTTGTCTGTACCTTCCCCGCCTCATGTTTGGCGGCGGTCACGTGGGCGGGGACAAATGAAAATGCAGCACTTCTTCACATGGCAACCCTACTCCTAAATTACTCAGTATTTAAAACATTCAAATCTACATTCCTAAAATTAATTCATGCACACCCATCGGAACGATTGAATCCTTTCAACACAGACCGATGCATTGTTCGCTTGAACTTTTGCCGACATTTTGCCGAAATGTTGCAAGTCCGATCGAGCGGATGATATGTACCGATCTGGGCTATGATGTTTGAAGGTGCTATATTGTATTGTATTAATTTAATTCGAGCAACAACATGGCTCATAAAAGCTTTGAAAAATAAAAATAAAAACAATTAAAATATACAAACGTACAAATTAAAATATGTATTACTAAAATATTAACTAACTTACAGGAAACATGTCAAAAATAAAAGAATAATAATCAAGAAATGAATCACATATGATTTATATAGAATTTCAAATAAACTAAATTTAAATCGAATGTCATGGTCGCGTAAAAATAAGTTACATGTCCTTCATAAAGTATTAGAAACAAGTACATTTTTTTGACATAAAAGAAAAATTTAAAAAAAAAAACACCGTCTTGTGCGATATTTGAGCTTGCGACTCTAGTCCCAAGTCCCTTCTCAATTCTCATTCCACTCAAAGACTACCGGGTTTTTTTTACGGTTTAGTCTATCGAATCACCAATAGTGTATCGAATGTGCACTTTCCTGCGGCCGTGAAACGTCCGTGTCAGTGGGCCGCGATCGCCATGGCCGTCACGTCCATGGGTGCCCGGCTAGGATGCGGTGAAAGCGAATGTCAACAAGGAAATCAATGCGTCATTAGTTTGGGAACATTTTCTAATAAGTACTAAATTTTACTTTTTATCTACCGTTTTCATGATGCAATGCAAATATAACAATTAGCAGGAACGAAACTTTGTCTCCTAGACCAGCCCAACTCTAAAGGTCTAAGGGTGTCATGTCTACCCGGCTAGGATGCGGTGAAACCCGAATGTGAACAAGGAAAACAATGCGTTGCGCAAAGGATTTTCTAATATAAACTAAATATACATGTGTAAGTACATGATTTTACATTCGCCGATATAAACGAATTTATAAGATTTCAATTTATTACAAAAACAGAAGGTTGTGAGTTTTTTTACTGCGAAATTATTGCAAATATTGTATATTATTTACTCACTGCTCTTAACTGAATCACTCCGATCTTTAAATGTACTAATACCAATTAAATGTAGTTAAACATTGACGTTAATAAATATGTCACCCTCCATTAAGCCCAAAGTGAAACTTTTTAATTAACAAAAGGGTAAATAAATAAAGCGGCAGTCAGGGTAGTTAAGGACAAACGAATGGTTGACAACACCAATTAACTGCAGCCTTATCTGCGAGCAATTCGAAAGGACATCTGTCTCAATATAGACTTGGGTTCCGCCTTAATTTACGAGTAAGTAATCCAATTATAATGTGGAATAATAATGTAAGTATTTATAAATGGAAGTGATGATGATGATGATGTATGGATCCAGAAAGGTCCAGAAACCACGCCAAGTGCTGGATCAGATAGCACATGCAAAAAGACCTGTTGGGACGCCCGATGTTAAGATTTAGGGACTCCTGCAAGCGCGACATGGAATGCTTTGGCATCGGTACTGGCTTTTTTCAGCATCGAATTGAACATGAAAATTCCATTCAAAAGTTTGTCTTTCTGCGTTGTTCCTGTTCCTCTTATCCCAACATTGATTAAACAAATTATTAACAGGTTACCTACATAACTATACATAATCCAAGTTATCATATTTGTTCAGAAAAACGAAAATGCCAAAGCTCTGATTGATGGTAATTTAATAACATCATTAAGCATACATAACATATGCGCAAGTAATTTGCTTTTTGGAATCACTCGAGTGGACAAGATAAGTGTCAAGGTTTCCATTCATTTTCGTTAACCAATTATGTATATTCATGAAATACCTGATGTTTAAGAAAAATAACATAAATGAACTCACAAATCACAATTATAAAAAGTATAAAATACTAAGTCCTGCTAGATTTTTTGCGCAGCGGTTTCTTCTTTACCATAATTGACGCAGACTGACAATTAAATCTAAGTCATTTTGTAACGTATTGAACAGTCAGTGTAAAACCATTAAATCGATAGAAAACATGTACTTAGTGAGTTCTAACCTCCTCGGCGCTCTGAATAGTGGCAATGATTTTGGTTTAAGAAAAATACAAAAAAGGGTCAAAGGTTATGTCCAGTATTTTGGACGTTGCCGAATTAAGGGTTAATGGCATTTTAATAGTGTCTTCAGTCATGTAATTAAACTTATGCATCCATAAATTAAAGTTGACAAACGAATTGAAGATACGCTCGAAATGATACGTTATAAACATGAACTTAATTAAACGTAGACATTTATCAGCGTGTTGACATCTGCATTAGGTTGCAAGTTTAATGTTAGCAATGACAGAATAATTATAATTTTGATTAAGTTTTAATATTAAAGCTGAAACATCGTTGTGAAATTCTGTGTTTCTTTATAATTTGCAATATACGGAGATATACTTTTCGTCTAGCCGAATAAAAACATGTCGTCATCCGCGCTATATATTGACCTCGATATTTAAACTGCATTGCAATAGTTTGGTGTCAAATGGATTCTCATTTCACCAAGATAGGAATTCAAAAGTCAAAAGGACAAGAACTTTTCTTTACCATTTTAAATTTTATTGATGTGCTGTCAAGCAAGATGTATCGAAGACATGTTGGCTGTATGAGTATAGCGTGGTTTACTATAGTATCAATAAGATTAAATTTCATTGTAATTCTTTACAATACGGCATTTTTTTGATACGGCATGTGAAAATCACGAAATTTTGGGACGATCAGGCCAATTCGAACATACACTGATAACTGAATGACATCGACTGATTATCGTGTAAATATTTCGCTCATAGGTACTTCTTCGTACATGTATTGGTGCGGAACGCATGATAACTAAATATGTGTGTCAATTGTAATTTTCTTTTGTATCTTTTTACTGAGGTGTGCCAATATATATCTATCTATGTAATATCCTGTGAAAATCGTGAAAGTTTGGGACAATGTCCAAGTAACGTTTCCAAATGCACTAAAACGAAATGCAGTTACTGGACAATAAAACGTTTTTTTACAACCGCATGTATCTCGAGACAATGCGTTATTTTCGCATGTCGTGCGTAAAAGTAATGTGGGTCGACGGCTGCGCGTGCATAAAAAATCGACTCTGCCCTGTCGCGAATGCGAAATAAACAATAAATATGTGTACTTTAGTACAGTCAGCTCAATGTAAGCAATTGTACGAAAATGTTTCGGAGAAATTCAACGTCATGAGTGGATTTACGTAACAATCGTGGAAGTTATAATTAAAAATATATGATGCATGGAACAAAATGATCAACGTCTTGGCGCTATTCATATCGATTGTCAAATAGGTATAAGGGAGAAAGGGGGAAATTGTGTATAAGGGAGAGGTAGAAACGGGAGTTGGAAGGGGCAGACCTCGGCGGACTTTCTCTGATCAGATCGGGGAAATCCTGAAGAAAGGCCAGGTTAAGAGCACCCTAAACCGGCGAGCGTGTATGAGGAATATCATGAAAGTGAAGGAAGCGAAAGAGGTATGTCAGGATCGCAGCAAGTGGAAATCCGTGGTCCCTGACTACCCCTCCGGGAAATAGCCGTGATTATATGTATGTATGAATGTATGTCAAATAGGTTCGGCGGTTAAAGCGTGAAGAGGGAACAGACAGACGGACACACTTTCGCATTTATAATAATAAGTATGGATATTAGTATGTATTTTGCCTTAGACTTGACCTCCGACATTCACTCGAGCACTCGAGTTAATTTTGGACCATAGTTTGGTAGGTTTTACGGTACCTTACACAGAGGTGCCTATATACTTCTACTAGAATTCTAAAACTCAATTGTGGCCGATTGTACTAAGCCCACGGGGCACTGTTCTGTCCGTGATTTACAAAAGGCGTGGCGAGGTAATGGCGATCAAATTTAAATGGTAATGAACCACGGCATATGACTACAGCCTGATTGTCTGCAGTTGCAAATTACGGTAATGTTAGTAAGGTCAAGAATCATGACAATGACGAGTGCATAGGTTGTGTAGAGATGGGCACACACTTTTTTGATCTTTAAGACCGACTATATCGGGAAAACTCACCAATTTTCCAAACATGTACTGAATAAAATAAAGTTTTATTTCAGGCAACACGTACAATCGAACACCCATATCAAAATACAATTTATATTAAATAATTAACAATAACAATTACAATATTGAATAACAGAAAAATTTTGTAACGAAATCTCAAGCAAGGATTTTTTTAGGATCGCGAGGTTCAAAAATACCATGCAAAATGTTTGTGCTTAGCGAAAAATCTGGAAAACAACATTACGAGTAAGTTAGCTCCGGTCCGCAATAACAATAAAAAATTTCAAAAACCTCATCATAACAAAAATTTTGAACTTTTGTTCTCCCTGTGACGTCGGAAGGTGACATTTCGTCCATCACAAACCCGCCAACAATCGACAACAGTCACTGTCATTCAAATTTCAAAAAAAAGTCGACATGAGCACGTATTGTATAAACGGGGATAACTTCCCACAGTGGCAAATAATAAAACAAAACCGCACACGGTTACGTCTGCGGTGGGATCGGAACCGGATCTGGCACAGCACAGCACTGATCGTTGCGTATCGGCTGACATGTTGTGCAATCTATTTATGAGTTAAGCTACTTGAACTTCCTATTGTAGATTAATGTTCTGTCATGTTTCGAAATGAGGAGGGAATGTCTACTGTTGAACTGGAAGTAAACAATCTTTACTAAGTCATTCAGGTAACTGTATAACTCCAAATGTTTCATACATAAATATGTATACTTTTATCGAGTAAGCCTTATATAATATACGCCTCACTGCTAGGCACAGGCCTCAGGGGCTATAGTCTCCACGCTGGCCCAATGCGGGTTGTGGACTGCACATACATCTATGAGTTTCTTAGCAAATGATATTCCGTACATAAGTTCAGAAAGACTCATTAGTTAGTACTAGAATTTGAACCCGCGGCCTCTCGATTGAAAGTCGGACGTCAGATTCACTCTGCCACCACCGCTTCTTCTATCTATATCTATATCACAACAATAAATTGTTTGACATGATGCCAACGGCCGCTTTCTATAACCGCACCGCTCGCCATCGGCAGGGTGATCATCCTCACATCCTAGCACCTAAATGGTCGCGTACTGTGCAGTTTAAGAGGAATTTCCTCCCGCGTACGCTTCGGCTATGAAATGAGCTCCCTGCCGAGGTTTTCCCGAGGGGCTACAGTATGGGGTTCTTCAAAAAAGGAGTGTACAGGTTTTTAAAGGGTCGGCAACGCGCGTGTAATATCTCCGGTGTTGCAGGCGTCCATAGGCACGGTAACTGCTTATCATCAGGCGGGCCGTATGCTTGATTGCCACCGACGTGGTATTAAAAAAAAATTGTCATACCAAAGAGAATATTTGTCTTTGGTTATACATCTATCATTAGAAATGTTTTCCAAGTCTAAATTCATTACGTCATTCCCATTGTCTGAAAGAAAACACCTGCCAAGTATCATAAACAAACAATCAAACTGATTTCGCATTCAGAAAACAACCCAATTATGCATTTAACAGGTTGTGAGAATTTTGAGAAAGGCAATAAAGCATTTATACAAGACAGACTGACAAATGAAATGTCACTTGGCTTTTGTGAAGGCCCTCTTGCTCTGTTTGCCCACTTCACACCGGATCTGAAATTTAATAAAGTTAAACTTTTATCTGATTGTAGTGAAATTTTGAAATGTAGTTTTTAGGGTTCCGTACCCAAAGGGTAAAAACGGGACCCTATTACTAAGACTCCGCTGTCCGTCTGTCCGTCCGTCTGTCCGTCTGTCTGTCACCAGGCTGTATCTCATGAACCGTGATAGCTAGACAGTTGAAATTTTCACAGATGATGTATTTCTGTTGCCGCTATAACAACAAATACTAAAAACAGAATAATATAAATATTTAAATGGGGCTCCCATACAACAAACGTGATCTTTTTGCTGTTTTTTTCCGTAATCGTACATCGTACGGAACCCTTCGTGCGCGAGTCCGACTCGCACTTGCCCGGTCTAGCTATCAAGGTTCATGAGATACAGCCTGGTGACAGACAGACAGACGGACGGACAGACGGACAGCGGAGTCTTAGTAATAGGGTCCCGTTTTTACCCTTTGGGTACGGAACCCTAAAAAGTAGTGGAATTAAAATTTCAACCGAGTGCCATGACTGCCTATAAACTATTAAAAGCGCGGTTTTTATTAACTTCCTAATGTTTGTGATTCGCATGCATTTAGGAAGTAAATAAAAACTTCAAGAATACAAAAAATATCGTAACTCTATTTAATTTACTGTCTACAAATGAATGACTGACATACTTTCAGTCTGTATTTATTATAATAAATAAATAAATAAAAAATATATAAAAAAAAAAAAAAATATTTCAGGTCTTACAAACCCATATCACAGATTAATAAATAGTTACCATATTTTAACACATTACAAAAATTACAAAAAGAAAAATAAAAAATGAAAAATATAAAATAACGTTGATAAAAATTCAAAATTAAAATTATAAAATATTAACCCTATCATTATTATTAACAGCTCCCAATAAATCTCACTTTCGTTAACGTTTTCAACCAAAAGGTACCACATTGTCGGTTGTCGCTAAGGTTTGTAATTGAAGCTATATGGAAATAGCGCATTACTGACAAGCGACAATAAGTATCCTTTTGGTTGAAAATGGCACATTTTTTCCGCTGCATTATTGGCCTTCCCACTTGACAGGACATAAGAATGTTGCACGAACACATGTAATTAGATATGGTTAGTTAATTTATTTACACTAACAACAATAACGTCACGCAACACACTAGTAATAAAAACCGTGGCTAAGCTTTAATTAATATCGATTGGAATTTTATCAATTATCGGATCACACGCGCTCGGTTGATCTTAAGATTGGGTTTTCCGGTACAGTCGCCATCAGATATATCGGAGCGGTCAAGGCGCACACAAATATCTGACCACGCCTCTATTGTCAAGGCGTTAGAGTGCGTGTTCTGATATTGTGAACACCTCGGCCGCTCCGATATATCTGATGGCGACTGTACATTAAATGACTCGGTATAATTTCCTTTATCCGCCTGCACCCCACCCACATAGTACGTATATTAGGGAATTTAAAACCGGACAAGTGCGAATAGGACTCGCCCACCGAGGGTTTCGTACTTTTTAGTATTTGTTGTTATAGCGGCAACAGAAATACATCATCTGTGAAAATTTCAACTGTCTAGCTTTCACGGTTCATGAGATACAGCCTGGTGACAGACAGACGGACAGACAGACAGACAGACGGACAGCGGAGTCTTAGTAATAGGGTCCCGTTTTTACCCGTTGGGCGTCTTTACCCATCTCAACGATTGTATATTACGCTTTTTAGGGTTCCGTACCCAAAGGGTAAAAACGGGACCCTATTACTAAGACTCCACTATCCGTCCGTTCGTCTATCTGTCACCAGGCTGTATGTCATGAACCGTCATAGCTAGACAGCTGAAATTTTCACAGATGATGTATTTCTGAGTGTTCTTGTATTTGGATGATGAGTCCGACTCGCACTTAGCCGGTTTTTTACATATGCCTACATCTGCACGCAAGACAACCCTATTTAAATAACTACTTATAGACTGCATCTTCACAAATGATTTTTTCGCCTAAGACGGTAATCTGTTAAACAAAAGCCATTGTTTCTTTTGTGCGAGCGGTAGCAGTGTAGGCGCTCTGTAATATCCGTATATCTCTTTAATTTGTTAAAAAGTAAGATTTTATCCAGCACGCTCATATTATCCTTTGCAATATATTTACTTCTGTTGTCGACGCACGCATTTACAGTATAAGATAATTGTTGCAGGCTTTGATACAGGAAAACTTATAATCAAACTTACAATCTGCGTAACTTTTATTACGTTTTCTCCTCACGTAAATACCTGTCACCGCGTCCAGTGGACAAACGATAAATTTCTTGTCTTATGTATATAAAGCGATACAATTCGAATTAGGCGACATACCGTTCGGGCCGAGGAATGCATTATATCACGTGTAATGAGATGTTTTGCGCACGTAATCGCAAACAGCGTGAGTGATGGCTGAGAAAATATTTGTTTGCTGCGAAATTGTGCAAAAAGAGATTAAGATACTAATAATTGATGAGTTTTTTAGGTGTAATCGCTTCAGAGAACTAGCAAGTGGGTTTTAAAAAATACGCAGCACAATGACAAGAGTAGGGTGTCTATTTCGATTTAAGAAAGAAAGAAAGAAAGAAAGAAAGAAAGAAAGAAAGAAAGAAAGAAAGAAAGAAAGAAAGAAAGAAAGAAAGAAAGAAAGAAAATACATTTATTTAACGCCACAACAGATTACATATATGAAAAAAAGGAAACATACAGACGAAAAACATTGGACGCTAAAATAGGACCCCACTCAGCATAATGCCGCGGTAATCCACGGCGCTGGTTTTCAGTGGTGATTTAGCCTTTAAAGTTGCTGATGATGTTTAGTTCAGCCATGTTATTAGATTTTATGAAACTGTTTTTGTATCTACAAAATATGATACGATACTGAACAGAATGGTATGGAATTTGAATTAAAAAGACTGGATAATAACAAAAAGTCAGTTTAAAGAAGATCGCCATATCGCAAACAAATCTACATACAAATATCTTTTTAATATTCCATTATGGAAGCTTTGAACGCATTCCGCATAATGTAAATATAGATCGGACTGCTGCCAAGTTATTCTAAGGTTATTCACGTAAAAATCTGGAGGCATTGTTAGCTTGTGTTAATAATTCCATTTGTGAACTTACAATGGAAAAGACATTATAAATTATAATATCGCAATCCATTTATCTAAATGTTGAATACAAATAAACAGTAGATACAGTACAATTTTATAATATACTAGCTTTTGCCCGCGACTTCGTCTGCGTGGACTTAGTAACCGCAGCTAAAGTAAGAATAGCGTCTGGAGAAAATCTCATAGCAATCTAAATTTGAGCATATTATGCACACAAATTAGCAGGCACTTCGTTAATTATCTCAATTCCACCTCGCTTTTTACTTTCTTCAGGGATGAGTTTCGGGATAAAAACTATCCTATGTCCTTCCTCGGGACTCAAACTATCTCTACGCCAAATTTAAACTAAATCGTTTCAGCGGTTTAAGCGTGAAGAGGGAACACACAGACAGACAGACAGACAGACTTTCGTATTTATAATATTAGTATGGATTACGTTAAAGAAAAAGCTCATTCAAAGACTCTTTTATGCAGGAGCGATAACTTCTTATATTATGCAGCATGTAAGGAAAATGTTTTTAATATTATTGCAACAAAAATATCAGGAATTAAGAAACAAAGAATATCAAGAACAAAAAAGCAAGTACCAGTCTATACTTGCAGTACCAAACACATTTTGTGTCTTAATCGAAAGGTTTAATAATGACTGAAGTAAAAGTAGGAGATAGAACAGTAAAAGTGAACTTAGTAGACGTATGGAACAGCAGTCGGTCTGCATTCAGCGAAGCGATATCTGCAGGCAGCAAAAACGACACCACTACGCAAACCAGAACAATGCAGATGAAATCTAAAGTTGCTAATCATTTGAATTGTGAACATGTGTTGGACAAAAAGGTTTATTTATTTGTGCACAACCTTGCCAAAAAATTCAATATTTGACAGGAACATCAACTAAGGCAACTTATGGTCAAGATTTTGTCACAATTTTTATTTATCCATTTTTATTACATTGGCATTAGAGACTTACATCGACCGGAATATGAACCGTGATTACCTACGTTTTACCCACCCGCTATCTTCAGTAACCCGTGAACAAGATGCATGTAACTGCGTCGAAATATCGGGAGCTCGAAAACAATATAAAACGTAATCACTGTTCATAATTATCCCGCTCGATATGTCGAGTGAAACTAACCGTGAATCATTCCTCGCCATTGTCTACCATGCGAATAAGAGGGATACTAAAATTACTAATGGGAGAAAGAAGATAATTTTCAAATTTTCATAGACAGAACCGAAGGCCGTTAATAAGAAACAGACATTTCTTACTTTACTGCCCTAGGTTGTATGTAAGAAAATACTTATTAGAATACAATAGAAACCACATGCATCTATCAAAAGAAAATTTTCAAAACGAATCCTGCAACTGGACGGAATAGTCCTATTGTTTTGTTGTGCGTTTGCACAAAAGTTGAGACAGGCCTTCGCAACGCGTAGCTGGATAATTGCGAATTTTTCACCATTAGCTTGTGCACCGTTTCAAAACTGCAGCAGTTGCCTCATTGTGGATGGAATAAGCGTTGTTGTTACACGCGGGTTTATGAACAATTGAACACTATGTGGTACATGAAATAAAACTATGAAAACGGATTATATCGAGTATATTGACAATATTACTATGTGGTACAGTCGAAGGCAAAAATATCGATCCAGACAAATGGCTCAAAAATATGTGAACACGACTTCATTGTCTAAGGTACAAGGGAGCGTACAAATATTTTTTAAACTTTGGGAATGTATATATATTTATGCCCTTGACTGTACGTATATACCTGTAAATGACAAATTATAAAAATAAGTACATTTTAGTCAAACATGCTCGTAAATTCACGAAAGTTGTAAAAATAAACACTTTCAAATTTAATAACACTTCAGCCATATTAATTAATATACCTGAAAAGATATATTTTCATAATTTTACTATAACAATAAATAACAAACACACTAGAGTAGCAAACCTTATTTATTGGAATGCGGTGGTCATTGGTGATGACACTGATGGCGATATTGATATCTAAAATACAAACGACGGCATATATATATATATATATATATATATATATATATATATATACATATATACAAAAAAGTTTATTATGCACACGAGGACTTGCGAATGGATTGGTCAATGACACTCGTATCAATGATTTATTACACTAAGAGAAACCTCAATACATACACAAATTAACGAAGCATGTAAAAATACACCTGCACAATAGAGGTCAGAACGATCTATTATGCTGTATTACTTCATATATCTATCAAGTTACGTTTTATCTTATTTACAAAGCTAATGGATATAGCGGTTGTTCTTAACACCAACTATTACGTCTGGGACTGATAGAGCAGCTCAGAAGATATCTCAAATGATTACTATAATAAACCAGTGAAATTCTTCAAATCAATGTTCTAAAAACATCTACCTCGTAATGATATGCAAGATATATATAAGAGGATTCAAATAAGTACTTAGTATATGATTTGGGGAATCTTCAGCTACACAAAGAAACAAGAAAATATCTTAGACCTTAGACTAAAACCATAAAATCCAATAATCGCTGACGTTAAAACGATATTTTATGTTCTAACACTCCCTGGGTTATCAATGTTATCATCTTGAGTTTTAGACACAGCCGGTATAACCAAATCTCAAAGCACCTAAGTGGAAATATTACAATAAAACTATCCATAACGAAGGTTAACGTAACTGGCGGCTAATTGGGGCATTCATTAAAACGTCGATCATACGAGTCACTGACCAGTGAAAAACCTTATCTCTGTGCAATTTGGTTTAAAGTTGGTTAAAAACATCGTCAATGGTAAGGTGCCTTGAGTATGTAAAGTATTTTACGCAAATTCATTTTACGAATGAGGATACTGTAATAGCAAAGATCGCATTTAGTTCTTAAAAAGGGGTCTAATTTTAGCTCAATGTCAAGAAAACATTAATTACAGCAGAAGTCAGTAGTATTTCATCAAGTGTATATGTCATGTAACAGAGCAGAGCAAGCAACTAAGCAGGTTAATTATATTTCTTAAAAAGGCTTGACGGACTTAGCATAAATAAATGTTCTTGTTACATTCAAATCTACGTCTTAAATCTGGAAGCATCCTGGTATAATGTAAGCCACTTGAATTTCCTTTAAATTTTATATTTGCCTAATGCGCTTTCCGATAGTTCATTCAGGCGTTACCTTACGTAAGTCCATCATTATATTCGCTTGTCCGTCTCCCATCCACTTGGAGACAGCACAGCAATTCTTTTTTCTTCAATACTTCTTCGTCAGCCGTCATCTCATCATTCACATTCTTTCTTATCATATCATCTCTCAAATTGTCAACCTAACTTAATTGCTTGCCTTTACTCTTAAATACATATTAATTCCTAATCTTTCTCGTCACATTACTTTCATCCCTCCGCATCAGATGCCCATCCCAGGCTGGACGATTATTGTATTAACTTCAATAATATTCTATTCGCTATCTCGCCAAATATAACGTATGGCGTGTATTTTACGGTGATAGATTAAGAACGTTAATTACATGCAAAAATACGCAAGTAGTATAACGGCTTGCCACTAATTGTCTAGTATTTCTAGTACGTTATTGGCGGAATAGCAAACCAACATTACTAATTGTAGTACTTTCAGATCTTTATCGTTGTTGATGTTTATAAATCACAGGCTGTCGATGACTTCACATTACTCGCGATTTGCTCCATGAGCCGTATCGATTGATTTCATTTATGTATTGTCTTCGATTATTTATATGACAGTTAAACAATAACTTCGTTGAGGTGACTAATTTTTTGTACAAACATCTTTGTTTATTTAGTCTTTATATCTGTAAAAAAATGGTAAACAGTATTCGGGTTAAACAAATTTGCTGATCGCTAGTATATTAACCATTGTAATGGTGACGTCTACTGTGTTTACTTTAAAAAAAGTTAATTCATTAGAAATGAAAAAAAACTGTAATAAATGTCATATATTAAAGAAAAAGTGACGAAGCCCTCCAGTGGTGAAGGCCGGACTCGAGGTCTTTAGCTATCGCGGCTAATGCCATGAACCCCTAGGCCACCTCGCCACGGCGGTACCCGTCCCAATTTCTCGACTATATGCCATCTTAGTAAGACTAGGCGTCTTTGAAATTGTTCATTAGAAATGTTCAATTACCGATCACATTTTTTTTTTATTCAAAGGCTCTGGTACAAAATGTACTGGTAAGAATGGACAGTCATCGTTTACAGATCTCTTCATATTTTTGCGAACAACAGTTTTCACAGTGAATTATCGCAACATAATCAAAGCAGTCGTGATCTGGAATTAACGACCCATCCCACAACTGCACTATCTGATCACTGACTTCAAAACGAGTGACGGTAAAATGGCGCCCAGTAAATCTTGCAATGATCCATTATTTCCTAGTAAATTCCTTTTAATAAAATAAACCATTTTTATCACAGATACTAAAATAACAATTCGAGTCCCCTAATTTGTCCAGGCGTCCTGTTATTTTAGTAAGTTCAAAATTGGTATAAGAGCAAGACGTTTTAGTAGATACAGAATTAATGATTCGGTAGTAAATCGGCCATATTTTTTTTACTTTATTCGCAGGACAAAGCGCTAGCAGCAAATTCACATATTTATAACCCCAAATAATTAAATTCCTTTACTTTCAGTATACTCAATCCTCTAAATGGCCTCTGGTATATGGTGTATATTGGAACTGTTACTTATATGCATTTATGTTTGTACCTTTCCATGAAGCATATAATAAACAATAATTATAAACAACGGAAGATATTTTTCCTCGAGGCCCCAGCATATCATTGATATAATTTTAGGGCGAAACAATTATTTTAATTTACATTTTTCTTGGAACTTATGTTGTATTCTATGCTTATCCCAAACAAGAAAGGCCAATAACCTTTCCAGAACAACACCAACATCTCTCTGCACCTCATCCTCATAAATCTAATTTCGGCAGCTGTTTAAATGCAATCACAATCCCCCATTCGGAAGCTGCGTAACAGATCTATTGTGGTGTACTATAAAATCTTTCATACATACTAAAGAAGACCTTAAAGCTTAGGTAATAAGAGTGATGTTAGAAGAAGATGAACTATATAATCTGTACAAGAACAATGTAGTAACAACACGCAAGAAACGAGAGTATTCGCCGCACGATTCTGCTTGTCATTAACGTAATTCTTGTCTATTGAAGATGGCACTGCAAATTACACAGGTTACATAAGCTTTCACGGTGAACATCAATCAGCATAATGATTAACAGTAAAATCACAGTTACACCAAAAATGACAAATATTCAGGGGGGCACCGCAGGGAATTATGCAGTTTTGTAGTTCGAAGAATAACATCAGCTTGGTGGTCAAATAGTTCTTTATTTAAATTAAATTGTATGTTCTACGTTAGAGCTATAGGACAGAGATTACGAAAACGAACAAATAGTAAGCCTCAATGGGTGAAAATAATTAATTTATGATGAAAACATGAATACTTCTGTTGGAGTTGCCAACAACAAATTACACCTCAAAATAAAATAAAACATAGAATTTAATTTATATTTTTAAACTAAATCGATCAAGAGAACCTCTAAACACTAAAACGCAAGACCCCAAACGGGATAATGCACCCTGTAATTATAAAAACACCGTATAACTACGCTTATGCGTCAGAGCATTTGTGGTCGCTGTTCCAAGCCAATGCACGCGGATTTCCAAAGAAGCCATGAACTGTATTACAAGAGTAATAAGGTTGTATTTTGAAGAATGGCGTGAGGGTTAGAACTGACACTGATCAGACAAGACGGAATGCAGAACATGTTAAAACCGCAAAGGTCGAGCGTGACATAACGACCGCGATCAATCACTGTAACTTGAAGCACAATAAAATTTGTTTATTAAAAATCTTACAGCAGAAATCACAAAGCAAGTGGAATTAATATACAAGGTTAGGAAAGATAAGTATCAAGTTGCTTCCTAAATATTTTGCAACTACCTCTACTATTTAACCCAATGCGATGATATACTTTTAAGGATTTATTTTGTTAGTGGTGAATAATCGTACAACCAGTATAAAATTTTAGACGTAGCTTACTATCCTTATCCACATATTTCCTATACAAGACAATCAAATGGTGCAATCACACTGGGTCGTTCCTTTGGCCGCATTAAAACCATATCGGTTGCCTGGTACCTTTATATTTTGATCAGACGACCGCATCAATGATCCAAAGTGATTGCACCCTTAGATATACTATCGCCATTAATTGGCACCATCAAAACAACCAAAAAAGTATGAAGACAAATGTTTTATCTATTTACGCATTAAGATGTTATCACCAATAAACGGTCTATTCAGAAAAGCCGTTAGCAATTTACGTAATTTAATTAGAACTGCAAAACCATTTTGGACAAAGCCTAAAGCTATTGGACTTGATCGAGCACCTAATCTGGCCACACACATCAATGTACAGTTATAAACATGTAACACTTTAAAACTTATGTCAAGACTTAAGGTCGGTTGCACCAAACTGTTTGTCATCGTTAAAGAGTTCGCTAAATTTTATTGTATGGAAAGTTTCATAGTAAACCGCCGCGGCGCTCCGGGTGACGTTGATCAGTCTGTCAAGTGCGGATGATGCAACTGGTACTTAATATTATTTACGTTTATTTGACGGAACGCCTACAGTAACAATTACATTTAATTGTTTTAAGCAAGAACCGCCATGAGTCAAAATTGCAAACTAAATAGAAACCAGTGAAAGGAAGACGAGATTTAATCAAAGGTCAATTAAATTTATAAATATTTTTCACACACTAAAAAACACATGTAAATATTTTCATACATTTAAAATAGGAACGTTACTTTGCAAGACGCTTTAACATTTGTAGAAACTCCGATTTACTCTGAATCACGGCCGATCATGTGTTATTGGCCTAACATTAACACGAAGATATCGTCGGTCGTGGGATTAATAAGTACTACTTTACGTTCAAGTGGAAAGTGAACTGTCATCGAGAACGAGAGCTGAAAGAAACATTTTAGATTATAAACATGTATACTGAGAAGTTACGAAGCAAATTTTGTAAGTAGGTTAGACCAGTTTCTTCTTTCACTAATAATACAACATTGGATTAATTTCTGTTTGTCACGGTTTTCAAAAAACGTTGAAAGTATTCGTTACATGTTCTTAATTATACTGCTATTGACATCTTTAAACAGTTCAATGTTTCGACCGATAACTCTTCACAGTTTCACCTTGATGGCGAAGATTTAATCGACAGTTAATGATTTAATGTACCATCAAAGAAGCCTTAAGATAGTCACGGCTGTTAACAACCTATACTAATAAGATATTGCACATTAATTTATTTCTGATCTTTTTTCTGTATATTGTCTCACAACAACAATGAGATTGCGTATTTGTTTATCTATTGTTAATTGATTATAAGCATTTAGAGTTTCAGCTACCGTTGCTTAATAGAAATCGTAAAGGTCAATTTTGCCTTTTTAAAATACAATCACGAACATTGTGAAACCTAGAGCCATCTGCAAAATTTTAGCTTATCTAAACATCTGTAACGTGTCTGTAATGGGAGGATTGACCGGGCAGTAATAAAAGGTTATTTACCCTGTGCTTAGGGCACAACTGCGAGCACCCATTTCAGATTTCGTTCTACCCTAGGGCCCAGATCTTTCATTAATTTTTCAACGTGCCTCGGAGCGTAGAATTTTGTATTTTCACGAAAAGGTCAATGCCGCATAATGTCCTTCTAAAATCGCTTAGGGTCGGTTTCTTTTCTATAAGCATTTTTCTTAACTCGTCCTGTAACCTCGCCTTTTGTTGTTAGCATTCGCGCAGTTAAACAATTAGCAGCATTTGTTTACAAATTAAATTACATTTTGTTCAGTTCAATGCTCCTTGTATTTGATGGAGCACGTCATTTGTTTTTGTTTGTTACTCAATATTCTGTGACATGGTACGTCATAAATCAGTTATTGCATTTAAACATTACCATTAACAACCATTTACCATTTTGTAATTCATACAAATAAATATATGTGTGTAATATAATGGCATTATCAGTCAGATTTATCTTACAAGGGCCGTTAGCTACGATTAACATAAACGAATATAATTATTTTTTCGTAACAAAGTGATAAAAATATACCAAGCCAACCATATTTCGTAAACAATGTAATTAAAATATAACATCCTTAATCCTTGAATCATAACTTAACTATAAACTTACCACATTGATCTTCCCGAGTATATGGTTAATCTGGTCCTTGCTGCACATTTTGTCGATCTCTTATTTAGTCCGGTGTGGTTACTATCACATCTTCATCACTGGGTTTGTCAAATCTATTAACTAAAGTTCACTGGAAATAAAACAATACTTTATTCTTGATGTCGTAAAATACAGTTTGGAGATTTAAATCCGCATACATATATCTGAAGTTGATAAGGAAAAGATGCTTACTTATGAAGATTAATGAGACAGACAGTAAATACTAATTCGAAAAAAAAATCAAGCATTAAAATTTCAGCATGGTCATCCCAACTACTTACCAAAAGTTTAATGCTTAAATGCTTAGTTGACTGCAAAATAAAAAGAAGGTGCTAAAGTTAAGCTTAATAAGGTAACAGCAACTCGATTCGTTGAACAATAGTAAGTTACAGAACAACGTAATACGAATAACAGTAAACTATGTAACGATGATCCCGCTATTCTATTATTAACAATTAAAATCGAAAGCGGAACAGATAAGATTAAGTAATTCGATTCATTAGCCTTTGCAAAGTCGAGCAACTTGGTGATTGGATAAATGATACCTTTGGTCGGGTTCTGCTAATTTGCGTGAATTTATCAAGCTGTCAGTGGGTAATTTAATTTTAATATGCTTTGGCGGAATAACGTCGCCGAGCTGCCGATACACTTATTAATTATACGTTTCCTTGGTTATGATTAGCTCGTGCCTCGTGACTGTATCACAGTAATCTTGTTTTTCATACGAGCTTTCACTCCCTTCATTCCTAAGTCACGTTTGGGGAAATATTTTCGAGAAATTGCGTTTCTGAACAAACCTAAAAACACTCCGTTTGCATAAATAATCCATCACTAGCAGATATAATGAAAAAAAAAATCACAAAATTCAGTTCGTTTTTTTTAGGGATTTCAAATAGAAATAAAAAAGTTGATTGTGATGTGTCAATGACCCCCGCAGCACTATACACAATATAATTATTTTTCTAGCCAAGCAATAACTTTATTGCAATAGCAAATGGATAGCGATCAAATTAGTCAACCGTACGGTTATAATTAGTGCATATTGAGGGTGTCGCAACCTCTGCTAAGTGCCCTCGCCAGTCAGATCAATATCACACACAATTTCCATTAACTAGTTATAATTTTCAATTATGAGTCTGCAACACTATACCTGCATATTTTGCAAGGTCCATTCTTTTTATATTGATCAATAATTGAGTCAGTGATAATAGTGATATCCCAATAGCTAGAAGGCTAGCACAAATATGATCATAATTAAGTATCATATGACAAGTCCAAAAAAAATACAGTTGAAAACAGAAAAGTAGGTACATCAAGCATGTTTTTCATCAAAACAAAAGATGCCTTATCTTTAAATGTAGTCGATTAGGATTTGCTAGTCGTCCCACCAGTCGTTTTCGTTTATAATCTCATTAAGTGGCACAGTCCAAATATGCATTTGTCATATCGTCGTAAGTTTATGCAAATTTAATTAGTTAGTATTGATTTTATCAGCACTTATGATATTTTCTTCAACAGTAAACGCTTATAAGTGAAATTAAATTAGCAAACAATTTGAAAAACTGTCTCAAACACACAATTATGAATCTATATTAATCGTTAACGGTACTACGCCCAACACAATTTAATATGCAAATATCACCTATTAGGCACGAGAGAAACCGTAACGTTTAATAGTATAATTCGGCAGTTTAGCTAAGTTGACGCAATTTTTTTACTTGTTTTAATGCTGAGCCCAAAACGCTTACCGCATCGGTATGAATATGTATGGGGCGCGTAACAGTGAAATTATTGCATTCCTATACTCGGTTACTCTTGGTATTTGTTTTTAGATCACTGGCCGTGATTGTTTTTGTGTGAAGGTGTTTTTTTCATATCCTTAATCATATTATTGATCTTGTGCGGTTTTTGTTAATCCCTTAATGCTCTTAATACTTATGACAGAATGTGTAAAATGAGTGTTGTTAGGCGATTTTATCTTAATATTTTAATTTGTTTCGTTTTCAAAATAGACTAAATCCCAACGGAACTTTAATTAAAAGGGTTGTTTTACCCCGTTACAGTTTCTTCTTAAATAATTGCTGCAAGAAATCAGACGAAGGGTTTAAAAGACTTGATACAGTCTCAAGAATTTGAAATGTACCTTTAAATTTCTTGAGCGGGCTGACTTATTAAAAAAATCGGGGTTTATTACTCAAGTTACACATCTTGAGACTTCTGGATTCTGCAAGGAATTACAGCAAAACATTCCTGTTACCTTGCTCGTGACGTGATACAATGCTTATGAATGAAAATTACGTAATACGCTTTATACGCAATATACTTGTCAACTCCGTGAAATTGGTTTTCATCGTTTTACCTCTTTACTAAAGCGAACAAGACACAATTGTCAATTGAAAGAACTTCTGCGCGCACACTGAGCAATTTCATGCCTTTTGGACAAATCATTTTCAAATTGATAACAGACATAACAGTATTTGATCAGGTCTGCTTTCACCTGAGGAATATTAAAGTACGTGCGTCATGAATTTTATAATCAAAGGAAAACTTTTGTAACTTATCTAACAACCTCCTATAGAAAACATTTTCACTGAGTAATGATGATAATGCAGAAACTAAACGGTGGGGATTTCATTTTGCATAAAATTAAAATTTAATTGCGAGTAACTTTGTACTTCCTTATTTTATTCTGTGGTTAACATGTAATAAAATGTAATTGGTGCCTAGGCTTACGGCAATATATTAAATTCTTGTTAGCGCTAAACCTGCATTTTGTATTTACGGCCAATTTACCATACTAAGTTCGGAGCAAACTGAGATGCAAATCAACTTGTTTGTAAATTCAATTTCACTCCAGTTCAATTTATCATGTCTATTTCAGGAAATAATAACTTCGTTTCTTCCAAGTTTAGAAACTGTATGTAATACTAAACGTTGTCATATTTTGAACAAAAAGATCGTAAAGCAGAACAGCATTTATTTTGACTGACGTAACTAAAGCATAAACAAAACGCGGCACGAAAACAATGCCCGATGCGTTCTGAAACCAACGTTCTGGGTTCGACGTTCCCGATAATTTCGGCTGAAAACGCTGAGCGCGTGCTCGGCCGGGAAAGAAAAAAAAACTTGTCTATTACGCAATATGGCGCCGGGCGCGAGAAGATGGCCAGTGAAATTGTGCTGAGCCCTTGGTTGGTAATGCTTGTGTAACGTAACTGCTTTATAATCTTTGTCAGATTTTGATTGAGATCCAATCAGGTTCTGATTGGGAATACTAAGTGGAATTTAATTTGTTGAGCAAGTGCGCTTAATGCTCATCTGCGGTACAGAATGTATTTTGATTGCTTGTTTAAATGAAATACGATTTCGTAATTCCGTTGGCGTTGCACTACCGAGACCAAATCATTCATCAACGATAATTTCTGTAACGATTTAGTCGTAACATGCATACAAATCTACATAGAATATTTTAATCAGCTAAATTAAATTCCGAAACAACATTTTACGTAGACAGATACATAGAGATGTTGACCTGCGAAATATGTCCAAAACTAGGTACCTAAATAAAGTAATTTGCAAATGTAACAATTCATCCACGATTTACTTGGTGTGTCATTTCTTTTTTCCATAACAACATTTTGAGACATTTGAGGTAGGTATAGGTATTACTCGAGGAATACCTCAACTAACAAAAGTAATGAACAATAAATTAATTATTTTCAATAAAATGGAAAGTTATTTAAAAACAACCGAGCCATTTTATTGCAAGTCATACCCTATACTTTTTATCAAATTTCGGAAATGTTTTGCTGGTTCTACTCTAATCAAAAGCACTTCTGATCTTCATAGGAGAAAGTGTCACAAATCTTCCACACATTTTTTTATCCCTCCATTCATTCCGTTACCGTCGTACAAAAAAAATTCATTGAAATTTAAAAAGTAAAAAGTCATTTAATAAAAAGTAAAAAGTCATTTTTCTATGAAAAATGCTAACGGAATAGAAATAAAAATCTTGGGACACTTTTTTCTCCTATTAAAGTCATGAGTCTAAGTAGAAATAAGTCAAATAACATAAAAATGTCCATATATTTAAAAGTAGCGTACAACTTTAAATATCTAATAGCCCATATTTCGCCGTTAAACGCAAGTTTGGCGAACCTAGTATAAGTTTAAAATGTACCATACTTTAAAAAAAAAAAAAACCATATGTGTTAGGTCCTTTCACAACCAAACCGCGTAACCAACAGGCGAGGTATCAGTGCAATTTGCAACAATGAAACGTGAAATTATGACAGATGCACATTGCACAGATACGGTAAGTGAGGGGTCGTGTTCTCGTGTTAGCGTGCGTCGGAGTGTTGCAAGCGAATGCCTGTGGAAAGGTTGGGATAAGTTACTTACGATTAGGGTTGCCATGCGTCAGGATTTGTCCGGACATGTCAGGATTTTTGACCCTTTGTCCGGATTGCGGCCGGACTTGGCGAGTGTCAGGATTTATAGGAATAGCCTCATAAATGAGTCCTCTGTACTCTAAATTGCTTTGACATCAATTTTTGAAATGATTTTGTTAATACATACTTATATGACGATTCTTATTGGGAGAAAATTATTTTAATTTATTTTATATTTTTTAATATGTAATGTTTGACGATCATGACAAGAAGACCATTTTGACATTGATGCAAATTTATAGTGTAGTTTTTATCCCGAAATAAATAAATCTAAATCTAAAAAGAGCGCAGCCCGCTGCCGGGGCTGCGTTCAAGCTACGCCAAATCTCTGTTACAAGAAATGTCAGGATTTTTAGGGTGATATCAGGATTTTTATCAGGACATTTAATTCTTCCATATGGCAACCCTACTTACGATGGGTGAGTTACGGGTCATTGTTTTACATGGTTTGTATTTTAAGTCTATGTATTGTATAAATGCCAACCTAGGCCACAATGGGGCTACGTCGAAGTCAAGATATAAGTAGTTGTCGATTTCTTAAATACAGAAGGGCTTGGCTTATAAAAATGTATATAAGAATTGTCACGCTGAACAACTTTAACTATGGAACTCACCCCGAAATTGCAAATTGCCCGATTTTTGTTGCGTTTGCTAGGTTGGCTTCATAGTAAAGATTTCAGTATAACCTACGTATTCAAGCCTAGTATCATCATCATCATCATGTCAGCCGATAGACGTCCACTGCTGGACATAGGCCTCCCCCAAGACTCGCCACTCCGACCGATCCTGTGCCGCTCGCATCCACCGAATTCCCGCGACCTTCACCAGGTCGTCGCTCCATCTCGTTGGAGGCCTACCTAGTATGGTCTGTACATATTCATATTTTTTTAAAGTGCCGCTATGTATCTTTAACAAGGTTCCCTGAGATCAATTATGTTAAGTGCAAATATCTCAAATTTTAATTAAATGTCAATAAAGTTAAAATTAATTTATTCCATTTATAAGAGCGCATTAGTGACACGTATTTCGATTGATAATTATGATGGTCAACTTTGGGAACAAATCCAATTATTTTTATTTTTGTGTTTTTTTTAAAGTAATCACTCACAATCTTTGGTACTATATATAAATTACAAACTGAAATAGATGTCATATATTAAATATGTGGTTGGTTTTACTTTAATATATGATCTATTGCAGTTTATAATGGTGATGATTTTATTTACATTCTATCTTCTATCGGATGAGAATGTTAGACCATGTATACACGCGTATGAATGAGATGCTTGTTTGTTTGTTTGATAATAAAGATTCCTCCTAACAGTCAATAATAGTCCTAGTCAAGTGTGAAACGAATTCCATTCGTCTGTAAACATTACACTATCTGATAAATTCTTCTTATTGTCATCTGTGATAATTTGATAAACATTATCAACAGTGAAGATGTTGTCTAAAGGGGCCCACTGACTATCAGTTCGCCGGACGATATCGGCCTGTCAGTTGTTCAGAATTGTCAAATTTTTGTTCTAACTGACAGGCCGATATCGTCCGGCGGACTGATAGTCAGTGGGCCCCTTTATTTGTGAGATGTAAGCAGACTTTACTAAAAGAAGTAAAATTTTAAGATTGATTGTTGATATTGTAAAATTACTCGTGTTAGCGCCACTTGCACCATCCCACTAACCCGGGGTTAACCGTTTAAACCGTTAACCCACTGACAAATTGTACTGGTAACCATGGTAACTCCAGGTTTAACCGGTTAACCCCGGGTTAGTGAATTTTGCAAGTGGCCCTTACTGTAATTGGTTAGTAGGTTAGTAGCTTACGTCAATTAAAATTGGAAGTCATACACTTTACCTTAACCTCCCCTAATGTTTAGAAAGATATCATTCAATCACAAAAAAATGACTAAACGGGTTTGGGTGAAATTAGACACTAAGAGATATAACGAATGAACTTATAAGACTGTGTAAAAAAGTGTGTTGAAATGAGTGACATTTTTCATAAAAGTGCGATCAACAAATTATACACGGATAAAGTCTGCGGTATAATGACGACCTAATCGTATCAATAGGTTAACACGTCGCAATCCTATTGTTTAATGACTTTAGTAAACATCATTTAAAATTTACTTCTACAAAGTTTTTTTTAACTAAGCTACTGAAAAAGTACCCCCAAAAGAAAAACATGTTTCTTTAAACAACGTATTTCCGTAAGAGTAGTAAACTTAATAAACGTTATTTTCATGTGCAAAACAGGAATTCCTCTCCACAAACGAGAACAATATGGAAACTAATAAAGACTAATTGATGCACACGGAGCCATTATTAGTTATCTCACCGTGTGAATAGGTGACAGGTTATTACCTCATGTGCGGACAAAATGAGGGTAGTTCGCAAGCGTTATGAGTTAATTAGGGCTCTATTGCACATGTTGCATCCATCAGTACTCTGTACAATGTACATTGCAACCTTTACATTGTATTGTGTAAATCATATGTGCAAGATAAATAGGACTTTTCAGGAATCGCTGTGGTAGAAACGACCCAAAATTTCTTGGTATCCGAAAAATATGTGAACCTACTTCTAATGTACCGAAATTTTCAAAATTCCCAGGCAAATTTTTCGGAACCTCATATCATATATAGGAATCTTAATTTTCCATTTCCAAAATGAATTTCCTGTGAAATTTTCGTGAAATTTCAGAGAATTTTTTCAACTAATTGGAAACTACGCTACTAGCACATCTGAAGAAACAACAATGATTTCTGAAAACGCCTAAATAGATATTAACAGAAAAGTTGAATGATGAATATTGAAATTAGGTTTAGTTACAATACCCTTAATACCTAGTAAGTGTGTTGTGTCGGAAAATCCTTCGCTGAAAGTAAGTATCTTTTACCTTGCCAATCGAGAAATTTTATTCCAAAAATTTTTGGAAACAAATACAAAATTTACCATAAACAAATCACTGTATTTCACGATGCATCAAAACCCACTATAAAACACTGGCACGAATCACTTCCAAAAAACGCCTAAAACGAGAATTCAAATTTCGAATCGATCGGTTAGGCGCGCGCGCGGCATCTTGGGTTGTTTACGCGCGGGATCAACGGCGGTCTGCAGGTGACTGCGCGCGCGGCGAATGTGCGCGAAGTAGGTAGCTATGTCACGGCGTGTCAGAGAAAATAGTCGTAGAAAACCATACGTACCGTACTCGATCGTTTATTGCGGATGCTTGTTGTGAATGCAAACCCACCTGTCAACAATGAAAGCATGGTATTAGATTGTTTTCTTTTTAACACGATGTCATTGGTAGTTAGTACGTAATTTGTTGGCCGCTTACAGGGAAATAATATTATGTGGGCGAAAGAAAACAAGGTGCATATTATAAATGCAAGATATATATAATTATATATTTATTACACTACAAGGCCTTGAAGATTGTATAGGTTGCTTTTACTGTAGACAAGTACAGATACATCAAATAGATAGTAACGGCTAAAGTGGCCAAATATGTGGTATTTTCTATAAAAAGGGACCTTATTGTCGATGGCGCTTACGCCATTATTAACGATGCTCTGATATAAATACTATGCCGCGCGGCGCTGTGCGGCGTAAGCGCCATCGACAATAAGGTCCCTTTTCATAGAAAATGCCCCATATATCGGAACCTATCCTTATTTTTATGGTAAAAAGTATAGCAAAGGTGTTATTACGATAATTTGGGTACTTTGGTCGTCACTAACTATTTGCTGCTGAAAAGTTGGTTTATTCGCAAACATTAGGCATTAATAACCCTAAATCTTAACAACATAATATTATATTCATCTTGGTATTTAAAACACCAGAGATAACACGAGAAGACTTTCAATCATGATAAGTCAGTGTTCACACGTCAGCTGATAACGATCACGGATGGAACATACCCATTCCTCCGTGGTTCAAAATACAGAAACACGTGCTTATTTACTCAATTCACACAATGGACACACGGATAGCTAGTTCTTATTTGTCCCCTACTGTACCTCATCATTATTCGCTTGCCCTTTATCACAATCACATTCACGGGAATCTTTTTCTTCCATAGATCATTCACTTGCGTTCGTTTCATATCATCTCCTACACAGTCTATTAACCTTTTCCTCGGTTTTTCTTTCCTCTTACTTCCTTCCACATTCATTCGTAATGCCTTTCTCGTCACATGACTTGCATCCCTCCCACATCCCTCCGCATCACATGCCCGTACCACGCTAGGCGATTAGCCCTTACTTTTCCTACTATTGGGTGCAACTATCAGAACCCCCCTCCCTTATATACTCCCCCTATATACTCATAACTCCCCCTTTATACTTATACTCATTCCTTATCCATTCTCGTCACGCCAAACATCCATCTTAATATTATCATCTCCGCTACATGCAATCCTTTCATCCGTCATTCACCTTTAGGGCCGTTCACTGATCCATACATGACGACAGGCCATGATTCTTAAAACATAAATTTTACCCTTCAATCGAAGAAGCATCCGGGCGTCGCAAACGGTTTCCGTGTTCTGTCGCCATTTCAATGGTACAAAAATCCAGCGAAATGGGGTCCGTACTAAATGTAAAAGATGCTGATTCTATCTTCATTCTTATCATTTAAACACTTTTTCTCTCGTACACGATATCTATTTCAGTTTGTAATGTCTAGTAAACCTACATAGGTAATCCCGTTTCTAGAAAGAATTGTCTAAACTTATACTCATCAGTAAAATCAGTAGAAATTAACAAGCTATATCGTTGATTAAAACGTTGGTGTGATTCTTATTTCTTATTAAAGATCAGAGCATGAGGAAGCAACTCGATGCCATTTCCGTCAACACCCAATTTGGGTCTCGGTTAATTTTAAACGCGATGAAATCTCTCTACGAATCTCGTCGAAAGACATGTGTTTTATTAACTATCAGTGGCGGGCCCCGCTTATTGGGAGATTGCTTAATTTAAGACATTTTAGGTGCATGTCTCCGGGTTACAACGGGGTACTTATAAAACGCCTCCAGTAGCTATACACTCGTGGAGAAATTTAGAGGAACGGAAAAAAAAAGTTTAAATACTAATTTTGATATTACTATAGGTGCTGTACCTAATCCAGTAATTAAACCTTTTTCCAGTAATTAATCCATGAGTATATAGAACATTTCTTAGCAGTAGCGAAATAATTTCGAAATTGAGATATGATTTTTAATTCATTAATCACGAGCATTAATGAATTAAAAAATGCAAATAATTATGTTCGATTTCATAAACTTGACTCCGTTTCAAAATTTATAACACGATTTTGGCAAATATGTAAAACAAGGCAGAAGGCAGCAAAACATTCATCAACATTCACTTATCAATGCAAAAAATTGCATAATTATTTCGTGATCGTAAAATTCCTTATATAAGAGATGTGTAGTTATCTCATTATCTCAATTGGTGTTCAAAACCTGTCAGTAGATTATTAAAAAAATATCAGAGATTTAGTTGTACTTTTATAGCTATCTAAAAGTATAATTATTAAAATTATAAACAAGCCAAGCAAATTATATTAGGTACGCGATTCTCATTCGTCTTCAAATTATCAAACTTATTACTGACTTCAAGCGTTCAAGAGTCAGATAGTTGGATTACTCGTGATTGGTTTCAAATAAAATGACGAGCAGCAATAATCAACTGTTGGATGAAAATTGCCAGGTTATACAGGTATTAACTGATTAAAGGCTAGGTACAACTAGCGTTGAAAAAACCGGGAAAATTTCTAAACGGCTCGTTGTTTTCAAGTTTCTTTCGAAACATACAATGTATTTTTTTTTTTTTTCAATATACTTAAGGCCATTCCATCGGTTTGCCACTGTCTTTGTCACATTTTGCAAGAAAAAACGGGAAAGAACATACGCGCCAAGTGTCAATTTTGATCGAATTTTGTCGGTTTTTATTTATTTTAAAAAAGTTACCTTACAATATCGAAATTCTAAAGCTATGAAATTACTATTTATGTTAAGATTGTTTTTTCTTCTTTTTTTGTTTATAGTATCGCATAATAAATAACCGAGTAAAGTAGGATTAAAAGTCCGAGTTAGAGGTTACTTTGGGAATTAATTGTATCGAGCGAAGTGTCATAATTCGTGTATCGGAAGCTATGTTGTTAAAGATAAAGTCAAGAACTACATATATTTTTTCCACGTCTACGAATATCAACGCCGCTTAGAAAAACATGATCATATAAGGAGATTTTTCGCCTTCTGGCTCAGGGAACCGCCTTAATTAGGAATTTAAACAGGTCTAATGTGTTTGTTTATGACATTGACACTGTCATCACTCATCAGGGGCATTGTGTGTGACGTATTTAGTTTTTCTGAATAGAACTGAAAAAAAAACCGAAATTTTTTAAAATTCCCGAAAAAAGCATTTGATTTTTTCCGGAATTTTCATCCCTAGGTACAACTTAACTGTCCATCGGTGGACATTATGCCTTTTGTTATAAGTATGGATGGTATAGAAAGGATGCCAATCTCTTATGGCAGAATTGTTGCAAAAGTGACCGCTTTCAGCTTTAGATAGTAGTTCCTAATCTCTCCGGTGGCGCTAGTTAGGCTCTGGGACATGAGTATAACATGAACCATATAACTCATATAAGGCAACAAATAACTCGACCAAATTAAGTAGGTTGTTTTTGGTAGTATTTCGGTGTATGGTGGCGCCGCCTAATTACTGTATTTGATGGACACTTTTCATACATAGATTTGGCTCCTTTATATAGTCTCCATGGTTATAAGGTTAACGAACTGTAATGACTTACAGTTCGTTAACCTTATAACCATGGAGACTATATAAAGGAGCCAAATCTATGTATGAAAAGTGTGTGTATGTATGTGTTGCACAGTGTGGGCGATGGTATATGAATATGATGGCTGAACGTTTGTGTATAATAGCTTGATTTATCCAATAAAGCAGAGTGAATTTATATAACGTGTTGAGGAAGTGTATGGATAACTTCCTCATTTTCGTTGACCGACAGGTAAAGCTACCTCAATCAATGTGGGGCTTGTAGGGTCATTCATTGGAAAGTAGGTACTTTAGTGTTCAAATTTCGGTATTATAATTTCAAATCAAAGCATTATTAGTGTTAGTTTCTAGGATAGTATAGTTAGAGTAAGAGTAATTTGTTATTGTGATGTATAATTGTATATTTGATTTAATTTTATGTAATTTAGTATAATTTATTAAATCAAAGCATCAAGTATCATTACGACATATTTTCATAATTAATCAATTTTTATTCTTATTTTAGTATAGTATAGTATAAACTAGAATTTTAGCTAGTAAGTAAATTAAAGTTAATTAGACTTACATAATTAGCTTAGCATAAGTAAAATATATAAATAGTTATGTATGTAACCTGAAGGAAGAGCGGCGCCACCCAACACAGGCATTTTTTCTGACCGTGTGTGGCTCCATCTTCTTACATTATAAACAAAGTGTCTCCTACGCAATAAAGTATTTTGAATGTGAATTAGAATTTGAATTTACTTGTGCTAAATTGATACGTACATTTCTATCAGTACGACATTTTAAGTGTTCCAATGTAGCATAAAAATTACCTGTAAATAAAGCATGTATCAGCTAAATTAAAAGTCGTGTTGTTTTTTTTTTGACGAAATTATAGTCAAACAACAAAACTCCAATTACACACGTCAAACACACTTACACTTCACCTAGAGAATAACACACCTTAGACATTTCCACGTAAATCATTGGCTCTAATTATATGTCGGACATGTATTTCCTATAGCTAGCCTCCAAGGCTTGAACATTAAGAGCAACATAACTCACTCTTGCCTAACCTGTTATTTATTGTTATGAGTGCTAATGGGAAATGTGTCACCCGAATTTCTATTATTGACTTCTGTTTGACCTAAATACTTTAACCTTCGATTGAATTCTTTAATAACATCTAGCAAACATCTAGCTAGTAAAAGTTTTTTTTAATAACCCCGTAGTGTCACCGGCGCTAGGCATCCCGCCTTTATTTTTTCTCAGGTCTACGAATCCTAATAAGCATTTTCGCCATATTTGGGTCATAATTATTTTCGTTGTCTTGTTTTTCGGTCCCAAAGAATGTGACGGAGTGCAGCTTTTTGTATGGAGTGAAATTTAGTTTTGAATTTTTCTCAAGAGGGTAAACACTCTTTATTTGGTGACACGCCTAATTCGGTGATACAATGAATGAAGCATGACACCCAAGAAAGCTAGTGAATTAGAGCCTTTTAAATGGGCCTCATGGCAAAGCCGCCGAAGCTGTGAGGTCCCATGAGTGTACCCTATAATCTACAATTCTACAGCTAGAAAGATATGCAATAGCACTCGCCTTGTTTTATTTATTTGATGATAAAAAGAAGCGTGACAGAGTGGTCAGAAACAAGAAAACGAAAATAATTTTGACCCATTTACCTACAATATAAAATAAAAGCCCTACTGTATTGATGTACATAGTACATACCTAGGTAGCGTTAATATTTTCGAACGAGAATTTGCTCGCCGTATACGACCTACTTTTCGATCAGGGCTCAGTTCAATTTTAGGTCTAATAAGCTTGTCAGAGATATATCTCTGACGGTATAATGTTGCACGGATTCACATTTACTATACCGTCAGATTAAATTATGTGTCGGAAAGGGCTCAAGTTGAAAGTTCAAGGAGCAAAAGACGTTCGTATCAAAGTTTTTTTTTTAATAGTCACGACGATCGCTCGAAGCTTATACGGTCCGCTTGCCTGAACGCTTGCGTAAACGTATAGGAGCTTCGTATATATGTATTTAGTTGTAAGCAAGATCTGTGAATAAACGTTTATTATTATTATTATTTTTATTGTAAGCTATTACCGTAAACTATGGACACCTACAACACTAGAAGGCATGTCATTACGATCCATACGTACGCATTGATGAGTTGCTGACCCTACAAAATCTGTCTCCTATTTTAGAGTAGGTACCCTGTATAATATCGTGTCTTGGGAAAACCACGGTGGGGAGTTCTTTCCACAGCTGGAACGTTCACTATACGAAATTACAATCCTCATTCAAGTGTTTTTGCGTTATTTCAATCAATGAATTCAGAAATGTAAGAGGCTTACAACATCAAATAAATAGTGGAATTCGTAAACACTACCGGAAGGCAAAAACATCTCATGCAACATCATCAACGTGGCGTAGAATAAGACAGATGTAAAATCCAATCGCACGTGCAGAAGACGAACGATTCAGAATACAGTATAAGTGTTGACCTTTGAATACGCATAATTGTTACGGATCTTGGTCACGTAAGGCTGGCCCTTGACAAGTCGATTTTCGTCGCTCATGCGGGTATTAAGAACGATTTACACTTTGAATAGTGTTAAGTGCGAGACTACTAAACGCAAGTAACAAATGTATGAACTCGCACTTTTAGCATTTCTGGAGCTGGACCACAAAATAACTAATAGTACTACCGTACAGAAAATTCACTCATTTACAAAAGTCAGATTTAGGTATAAAATTATACCTATACTCGCCGCCTGCAAGCAAAATTGAAACTTATAACCGCGCACGAACCGTGAATCTTCTTTGCGCGCCGCAGTTTTATGAACGAGCTGCGAGTGTCGGCACGGGGTTGTCACTTGACAAGTTTTTGTACCTATACCTACTTATTTATTATTTTTAAGACAAATATGTAGGAATTACAAACGTTGATTCTGTAAACATAGTTTTTTTATCCGGAGATGGTATGTCTGATTCTCACGGAAGTAGTTATGCCACAGAAGTACTTATTTCTTTGAAAATATGTCGGTCAATATAGTCCGGAATTTAAAAAAAATAATGTTATTTCTGCTTCCTTGTTCTTCCGTTTATTCACACATTCGTAAACAGAACAATATCTATAGATTTAGGTTTCGAAGGCATTATGCATTTTCAATTTTGCGCGAGTCGAGCGGCAGCCCATTGCCATACTCCTGCCCGGGAGGCGCGCCGGCCAAATGTACCTAACCTGAGAAGTGACACCCCCCTGGCTGGACACTGGTATGCCTGAGATTCTCAGGCTGAGAACGCCTGAGAGATGCCTCGGCATTTACAAGCACAGAGCCTCGGCATGCCTGAGCTTGAATGATGGTAATAGGCCGAAGATTTCCTTGCCGTGCCATGTCGATAGTGGGCGCCTGGGGCCCGTTTTTCAAAAGCTTGTAGCTTGTAATACAAGTGGAAGTCCCTTTCTAACAAAAGCTGTCAGTGACATCCGCTTGTATTACAAGCTACAAGCTTTTGATAAACTGGCCACTGGACTTAGTGCAAGACTGCTCCGTTTTTAATTACTGGGTGACTGTTGGCTACGATCAAGTCATAGGAGAAACTCTCGCAGTGTAGATAAGCCTTAATACATACTAGTACAAATCAACCTCACACTTGACTAAATCCGAACAATGGGCGGCAGCGGACGGCGAGATGAATCGGCGGAATCTGCATATCCGAGCGAAAGGAAGACATCAACAGTGCTAAGTAACAGCAGATAAATCTAAAGATGACGTTCGGATTCAGAATGCACCAGAATTACTGCAGCAGTATTGCAGCGCGACATTACTGTCGCAAATGTCAAAATCGATGATGCTGTCCGGCTTTGATAAGATACATCTATGCCTGTAATTAGTTTATGTAGCTTCAGTTACCATAGTTAAATCAGCGAATTTAAGTTTTCCATACAAAACTTGTTTTTGCTCTATTTCGTTTGTTTTATAAGCTGGAGCTATATAAACTAATTTCAGACCTATATATACCTCATGTCATTGTATGTGCAAAGTTTCATTACAATCCAACACGTAGTTTTAAAATGAGAACGAAACTCAGTTTGTATGGGAAGGTGAAATTCGGCCGAGCTTGCTGGGGACTAATTTTTGGACCTTAGAACTTTACAATAAGAATGAATTATCAGTTAACAATGACGATAGTACCATCGCCCACACTGTTAACTGTACATGTACCTTATGCCTTTTGTAATAAGGTAAACCGATGTACAATTAGGAGTGTCGCTATGTTTGTACCTACCGAACTACCTACTGCCTGGCCTATCTCCTTCCTCATCTAAACGGAAACGTCAGTATCGATCTGAACTCGATATTAACGACGTGTTGGCGATTACCCATCGATTCACTTTCTCCTCAATTATCGATCAATCGAACAATCGTACCTTTCAATCGTATTAATGTGATAACGTATTCAACGCCTCTAATAAATAACTATTATTCTAGTCAAAAAGGAAGTTGCGATTACGCAAACATGTAGTTATTTTCAAGCGTAGTAATTTAAGAACGATACAGAAATGATAAACATGTTCCCGCGGGCTAAGCACGGTCGCATTTTTATCGCCTGTCACCATACCTGTCACGTTCTAACAAGTAAGTGCGAAAGTGACAGGCATAGGGACAGGCGATAAAAATGCAACCATGCTGCTACCGCGCTGCTCCAGCTTGATATGGAAACTATTTTAACGTTAAGAATGACGAAAATGGATCACTTTGTACGGGAAATTCCGTCCATTGTGACCCGTTTTTATTGTCCTTAAATATTTATTAAAAAGCCCATAGTGGAAAAAAATACGGGAGGTTTCTATTCAAATTATCTGTTTTTATTTCTACTGAATACAGACGACAAGCGTATACTCGAGGGAGTTTTCGCGTTCGCTTTTAATGCCAAAAGGGCTTTGATATATAACTTTTTCGGCAAGTAACTAAAATCTTTCTCTCGAGGTCTCGAGTCATGGGGAACATTGTATAGTACATTTTACAACTAGTGTGAAAAGACATTTCACACGTGTTGTAAACGACGTTTTTTAATACAATTGCGAAAAAATAATAAATTAATATATCATTAGTAGAATCATACCACCAAACCAAACCAAAACCAAAAGTACCTATACAGCCCGCGATACGCGAGCTGCCGCAGCCCGCGATACCTTCATACTCGTGCGCGCCCCGGCCGCGGCCGCCGCGGGCCCGGCGCGGGTTGGTCAACGACACCTCCTCATAACTCATGAGGCCCTGGTACCTGCTCCGCGCTAAATTCAATTTTAATTGCGTTTCGAAAGTATAGTTTGGAACTAAAAAGTAAAAAGCACTAGTTCGAGAAATTG
This sequence comes from Cydia strobilella, assembly GCF_947568885.1. Classification (NCBI taxonomy): domain Eukaryota; kingdom Metazoa; phylum Arthropoda; class Insecta; order Lepidoptera; family Tortricidae; genus Cydia; species Cydia strobilella. The sequence continues at coordinate 15,948,521 of NC_086055.1, forward strand.
AGCTTCTCACACGCTACGCAGCCACAAAAAGTACCACTTTTTGAGCAACTGTATTAAAAAAGACATTTTAATCGGGAGCACTTGTTGATTAGACTACGTTTAAAAACAAAACGAGAAACCCATCCACATTACGTAATTAATTAAGTGGCACACAGCCGCTGCATCTATCTAATTAATCTTACAAGCATTAGATCAAACCGATCAAAGAATTAAATCTGTAAGGCTGTAATCGAAAAATTCTTTTGTACCGGTATCACAAAGAAGTGATAGAAATATGAGAATAGGTTTGCAACTACCTAGAGCCGCATTCGAACAATAATAATTTCAACTAGATTGAATGTTCATTCGATATTATTCAGAATGCATTTCGATCGTACTTATATATTGGCAAGCGCGATATGCATCACAACTATAGGTAGACACTTGACTAGAATTTTGTTTAAATGGGGTTGGCAACTGTCAAAGGTTTTTATAGATGGCGCCAGTATACGTTTTACCTATCTTTAGTTTTGTTCTTTGAGATTTGGCTTAAAGTTCCAGGCCATAAAGTTAAAAAACCGGCCAAGTGCGAGGCGGACTCGCGCAAGAAGGGTTCCGTACCATTACGGTAAAAAAACGGCAAAAAAATCACGTTTGTTGTCCCATACAACAATTTAAATATTTATATTATTCTGTTTTTAGTATTTGTTGTTATAGCGGCAACAGAAATACATCATCTGTGAAAATATCACAGTTCATGAGATACAGCCTGGTGACAGACAGACAGACAGACAGATGGACAGACGGACGGACAGACGGACAGCGGAGTCTTAGTAATAGGGTCCCGTTTTTACCCTTTGGGTACGGAACCCTAAAAGAACACGAATTTGACATTAAACGTATGCTGGCGCCATCTGTAAAATACTTCTATGTATATTACCATAGGTAGTTGTAGGACATATATCCAGCAATAAAGAACATAAGCCACAGCCACCAGACACCATTGGTGTAAACAGAGTATAAACGTATGTATACAATTCCGACTGCGCAATTCGCCACACGACTGAGCGCGCTGGTGTAACTAAATGCGATTTTGACTCCAATGTATCGGCCCCATTCGTAGTTCTCGTAAGGCCCGTCTTTACGAAGTATTATATATGTCTACGAGCGAACGAAAGCAAAAAAGAACATCATGCACTGGTGTAACTAAATGCGATTTTGACTCCAATGTATCGGCCCCATTCGTAGTGCTCGTAAGGCCCGTCTTTACGAAGTAATATATATGTCTACGAGCGAACGAAAGCAAAAAAGAACATCATGCACTCATACCAACTTCGGGCAGAGTTCCAATAATTGGATTTTAGAACTATCTATGTAATTTTATATTAAAACTTCTGAGTAACACCATAGAGTAACTTATACTAGAGCGGTACTGTCATAGATTTTGACCCATGTTCTTTCACTGATATGCGTAATTTTTTTAAAATAACAAACGAAACCGTCAACGCCATCTATACGACAGTAGGCCAAAGCTAGTAGCGCCCTCTGAATGAGAATCAAAATTTCTTGATTTTCGAGGCACGTTTTTTCCTTAGACTGTATCCATCTATTACGGAGTTATATCTATCTTTGGTAACACTTACACGTGCCTATCCATAGTTTATTTCGCAATTAAACCATTTTCACGAACATCATAAAATCTTATCATATACTGACATCATTCAGTTCAAATGATAAACGTTGTGACTAATCAGAAAATATATGGCGTATTTCAAAAGAGCATTAGGTACTCAGTAACACTGATAGTCCGTTTGGTAATATAATGAATATGAAACAGTATCTACATTATGGCACATTAGTCTTTATTGCGAACGCAACTTTTTATTTATATAAAATATTCCTTGCAGTAGCTAAACGCAGCCGTCGGGCTCGGTTAGTATGCGGAGGCTTTTTAAAGCACCAATAGGAGCGCTCCACCTAATTTGTATCGCGGCCAATTAGAGGCACCTAAATTTAAACCACCTTTTTACTGTTCAATTTCGCTAAATCACTCTCTCATCAGCCTCCATAGTATAACCACCACTTCTATCCTTTGACTGTTTTGGGCAACTGTAACTCTGTAACCAGTACATATTGAAGATTATATCAGTTCACTTCAAATCGAAGTATTTTTATTTGAGTCGTCGAGACCTGCACGGCGGCTACAGTCTTAGATGTCGATGTCAATTTAAGATCAACCAAAGATAGATATAACTCCGTAATAGATGGATACAGTCTAAGGAAAAAACGTGCCTCGAAAATCAAGAAAAATTGTTTCTCGTTCGGGCGCTACTAGCTTTGGCCTACTGTCGTATAGATGGCGTTGACGGTTTCGTTTGTTATTTAACAATTTTAACGCATATCAGTGAAAGAACATGGGTCAAAATCATAAAAATAATTAATGCAAATAAAAAAAATCATCCATATTTAAATACATTTTATCGTATTTTTATAAATCTTTATTTTTAGTTTTAAAGCGTGTCGACAGATGGCAGTGAATTTACTGGGGTTGCAAAATTTACTATGACAGTACCGCTCTAGTATAAGTTACTCTATGACTCTACTTATGTGTTTATTGTTTGCATAAATTTGTCGTCGCTTGTGGTGTCTAAGTTAGAGGTATAAGTTGACTTGTTGCATTCAATTTCGATTTTCTTTTTTCAATTTCGGGTTTTCTTCAATTTTAAGTTATTAATAGAGTTGGGAAGAATATACGATAATAAACTATTGCGTAGGTATAAAGCAGTGATGACTAGTGATAACGCTGACGTATGCTTATGTAGAACTTACTACTACAAATATTTAGTAGTATCATAGAGTAACTTATACTAGAGCGGTACTGTCATAGTAAATTTTGTAACCCCAGTAAATTCACTGCCATCTGTCGACACACTTTAAAACTAAAAATAAATATTTATAAAAATACGATAGAATGTATTTAAATATAGATAAATGATTTTTTTTTATTTGCATTAATTGTTTTTATGATTTTGACCCATGTTCTTTCACTGATATGCGTTAAAATTGTTAAATAACAAACGAAACCGTCAACGCCATCTATACGACTGTAGGCCAAAACTAGTAGCGCCCTCTGAACGAGAATCAAATTTTCTTGATTTTCGAGGCACGTTTTTTCTTTAGACTGTATCCATCTATTACGGAGTTATATCTATCTTTGGCCTGGACTAAGTAATAATGAAGCAGCAATTATAAGGCACATCCTATCGAATGACATATAGGAATAAGTCATATGTTAAGGCACAACATGATTTGCGACATCCCGCTGTCAAACATCGGTTTTACACAGTGGAATTCTGTACGTATTATGTTATAGTCATGGGTAGGGTGTGCACCGAGTTGTAGCTATGGCAGTGTCGACACAGTTAACCTGATTGTAGCATATATGGCGCGGCAGACACTTTGTCCCGCCGCACGTATTTGTTAGATGCGCGGAATACTTCATTAGGCACCCATTAGGGTGTACTGCAAATGGAACAGAACCCTTACTTGTACGAGTACACGAGGTAGAACGTTTACCTCGCGAACTATGAGTGCCACACGGCGAGGTTTGTTCCCAGCAGTTCATAGGCATAGTTAAACTTAAACTACTCTGTATGCGCATTGCGTTTTCGCACATTCGTGATGCGTGATAAAACTGCTGGTCAAAAAAAATCGACGTCCTCAGGTTGTACACACAACCTGACAAGTATGTCAGTATTTTAGTACAACAGTAAATATTATAACCGTAAAATTTGAAATTATTTAATTGTACTTAATTAATTACTTGTGCAGTAATTATTTACTTATAGAATTTTGTGATTTATTTCAACCTAATTCAATAAAATATGTAACTATGAACAAACTGGCAGGCTTTAATGCCAATGCAGACTAAACCAATTTTTTCTTGCCCATGTACAGTGGAACCTCGATAACTCGAACCTCGTTAACACGAAATAAAGGTAAAGAAAGTTTATGATTCAAGTAGGCATATTACAATTATGGATGGTATAGAAAGGATGCCAATCTCTTATGGCAGAATTGTTGCAAAAGTGACCGCTTTCAGCTTTAAATAATAGTTCCTAATCTCTCCGGTGGCGCTAGTTAGGCTCTAGGACATGAGTATAACATGAACCATATAAGGTAACAAATAACCCGACCAAATTACGTAGGTTGTTTTTGGTAGTATTTCAGTGTATGGTGACGCCGCCTAATTACTGTTTTTTGATGGACACTTTTAATACATAGAGATTTGGCTCCTTTATATAGTCTCTATGATTACAATGCGCTTATGAACGTCAAATAAAGCTACGCCGGGGTCAAATAAAATGCCATTCCATTCCCTTCAAAGCCCAAAACCTCCGTAACTCGAAATGTCTCCGTAACGCGAAATAATCAACGATTCCCTTCACGCTTATCCAGTACAATTTTTAACGCTATAACACGAAAAATGGAATTTGACCTCTATAGGCGACTCGAAAAAATAGACGAATTGTTTTATCACCTCTATATCTCGAAGTTTAAGTACTAAACCACCTCTGTAACTTGAAAAAAGCAATAAGACTGCACTTTACATGTTTGTACCTTTTAATAGGAATTTACCTCTCTAATACTAATTTTTCATGCGTTTTACCTCTGTAACTCGAAACCTCTTTAAGACGAACAAAAACCTATACGAACCTCCCTAAGTCTATGCCCTCTTTAAGACGAAACCTCTTTATCACGACCTTTTTGGAGTTTCCCTTGAAGTTCGTGCTATCAAGGTTCCACTGTACTTATATTTTGAGGTCTGCTAAATAAAACTCAACCGAATCAACCGTAAATAATCGAAACATTATACCAACCTCACGAATACCATTACCAGTATTTATTGTCAGGAGATTGAATATCGATGAAACGACACCCAGTGGACAATTGCTTTTCGAGAGCTTGCAAGGAAGATCGTGGCCAACAAAAAGTGAGATGTACACGAATATTTAATATAAACTGGCAACTGGAAATTGTAAACTAAAAATTGTATCAAAAGCAATTGTATTACGTGAAGCGAGGACAGTGTTCACAGGTCTTCAACCTGATTCATTAAAAACTGTAATAGATGTCATATATTAAAGAAAAAGTGACGAAGCCCTCCAGTGGTGAAGGCCGGATTCATTGTTCAGAATTAGATTAAAAGTCTAATTATGTAATTAAACTGAGATTATTTGAGGGCGTGTGATGTGTGATAGATAATCGAGTTTGCTGCCTTATGGTTTAAACTTAATAAGTTCCTTAGAGTTTCTGTTTTGCTTTGTCGCGTTCGTCTTTTCTTAAAAGGTTTTCTTTCATATAATAAACTAGCCTTTGCCTGCGACTTCGTCTGCGTGGAATTAGTAATTTGGGTACCTTAATTCTTAAACAAATCTGCTTTTTAATCCACCCCTTTTCACCCCCAAATTGGTCCACATTATACATTTCCACCCCATTTTTTACACCCTTAAGGGATGATTTCGGGGATAAAAGTTATTCTATATCCTTTCCAGCTCAAACTATCCCCATACCAAGTTTCATCTAAATCGGTTCAGCGGTTATTGATTCCCCATACAAATTTCCACCCCCCTTTTCACCCCCTTGAGGGGTGAGTTCTGGGATAAAAAGTATCCTATGTCCTTCCCCGGGACTCAAACTATCTATATACCAAATTTCAACTAAATCGGTGCAGCGGTTTAAGCGTGAAGAGGTAACACACAGACAGACAGACACACAGACTTTCGCATTTATAATATTAGTATGGATATAAAAAAATGACATTTACTTTATTGAAATCTAAATTTGAAATGTGAACATCACCACAAAACTCGATGTGTTAACCAACATAATCCAAAATGACATAAACACTCCGCCCGAAATATTGTTTACCATATGGCGGATGATAAAACTACTATCTACAGAATACGTTCCCGATTTGTATCCTCCGGTTTTTGGTGTCTTCCGCGTGCTATATTAGGAAGGATAAAAAAGGAATTAGGTCGCGGCGAAGAGACATCTGCCGATGAAGTAAAAACCGGCCAAGTGCGAGTCGGACTCGCGCACGAAGGGTTCCGTACCAATACGGAAAAAACAGCAAAAAATATCACGTTTTTTTGTATTTATATTATTCTGTTTTTATTTGTTGTTATAGCGGCAACAGAAATACATCATCTGTGAAAATTTCAATTGTCTAGCTATCACGGTTCATGAGATACAGCCTGGTGACAGACAGACGGACAGACGAACGGACAGACGGACAGCGGAGTCTTAGTAATAGGGTCCCGTTTTTACCCTTTGGGTACGGAACCCTAAAAACGGATGATAGTAACTTTTGCATGAATAAGTAAACTGAGTACTTTGGAAATAATAAAAACAAAAGAAAGCTCAGCGCATCAGACTACTAATAACCTAATTTCTTAAATTAAAATATAGGCCTGTACCTAATACAGCCTTCGAGTAGCATTGGCATTTAGTAGGCAGTCAAATGCGGTTAATTGACAAAAAGTTATCGTTCCAAAAAAAGGCTATCGCTAATCGCTAAGAAACGGGTTTATTCCCATTCCAACAATGTCCCGTTAACATTTCAAGGCTATACAAACAGATGACAGTCGCTATTCTCCTATACGCCAAATCTTACGGTTATAGATAGTCAGAATGGTTGAAATACTTTAGCAGGTAAACACTCTACATAGATACATAATAGTATAATTACAATATATCAGAATATCAGTGCTCCGCTCAATAGAGTGGAGCGTATAGCTGAGTCGGAACCCTTTTGTTGTTGCTGCAATGCACACAGCGTGCAGCTAACCACTAAAAACTAATATTTCGTGTTTAAGTAAAAAAATTTTTGTTAATTTAATTTAGTACTTAAGTTTTGTTCTGACTGCAATGTACCTACTTATACTTTACACTAAAATTGTGTGTTTTGCAGCATCCAAATAAACGTTTTATCTATCATCTATCTATCTATCATATATGAAAACTCTGAAGTCAACTCCGGAGAGGGTTCCGTCATCCTGTTCAAAACGATTAACCCACATTAACGCCAACTGATTACTAAAAGCGCATCAAAAGATAATGGAATTACCTCCAATACGATACAAGTTGTAACATTTAACATCAAAATTTGATGTGCAATAAAAAAGCCGTAAAATGTTTATTGTAAAACGTCTGACCGATTCATTAAAGAACATGTATTATGACCGAAAACGATTACTCCGTAAATGTCCGCTTTCGATAATCAGGCCTTAATGCCTTCATAAAGCAACATTTTTGTGATTACTACCTACATGATCATTTTAACATTTTTAACTAAGAAGTAAGAACAACCATATTCCAATCAAGACAGTAAACGCAGATATGATTTTGAATCCATAATGGTAATGAACTGATAGAATCAGAAACACGGAACTGCGCTCCAGAACTCGAGTTGTAGATGTAGGTGTCCAGACCGCTAAGCTTAAGTGGGACTGGGCTGGGCATGTCTGCCGCATGCACCCTGAAAGGTGGGCCAAAATGGTTACCGAGTGGGACCCACGGAACACCATAGATGGTGCTGGCCGGGGTGCAGGCAGGCCGAAAAGGAGATGGCGGGACGACTTAGACGCATTTTATCCGGATTGGCGGGACACTACAAACGACAGGGTCGAGTGGAGGAAACGAGGGGAGGCCTTTGCCCAGCAGTGGGACACTAAATTAGGCTAGTACAAAAAAAATAAAAAAATGGTAATGCAATACTATTAATGTCCGGACCGGAGTATTTTCTTTTTTATATCTAGCGGCGTCTAAACTACGGCCAGCGGGCTGGATCTGGCCGGCCAACTCTTAGTTTTGGGCTATCGAAAAAGGGAAGTCTTCTTCTTCTTCTTCTTTGTTTGCCATGCCCTAACGAACGTCGGCGACCACCTTTGCCATCTCTCTCCTGTTCGTAGCCATTTCTGCCAGCATGGCTGCGTTATCGACGTTCGTCCATTTTTTTATGTTGTCAAGCCAGGTGACCCTCCTTCTTCCCCTTCCCCTCTTGCCATCAATTTTTCCTTCTAATATTAGTTGTAGTATATTATATTTGTCATTTCTGTATATGTGTCCAAAATATGATATTTTCCTTCTTTTTACCGTGATCAAAACTTCTAACTTTTTGTCCATTCTATTAAGTACTTCAACATTCGTAACTCTATCGGTCCAGGAGATTTTTAACATACGCCTATATAGCCACATTTCAAATGCTTCTATTTTCTTTTCCATAGCCTTATTCAAAAAGGGAAGTGCGTGACCAGAAAAACTAGCCAAGGCCAAAAAGTTTGGAGACAGTGAAATAGGTAAACAACATACATAAACAAACTTTTTATAACTTTGAACCTTTGTTAAGGCCGCTCCATTCGGTTTGCCGCTGTCACTGTCACATTTCGCAAGAAAGAACGGGAAAGATCATGCGCGCCAAGTGTCAGTTTTGATCGAATTTTGTCGATTTTTATTTATATTAAAAACGTTACCTCACAATATCGAAATTTGAAAGCTATGAAATTACTATTTAAGTTAAGATTGTTTTTTCTTCTTTTTTTGTTTATAGTATCACATAATAAATAACCGAGTAAAGTTTGATTAAAAGTCCGAGTTAGAGGTTACTTTGGGAATTAATTGTATCGAGCGAAGTGTCATAATTCGTGTATCGGAAGCTATGTTATTAAAGATAATATAATCAAGAACTACATATATTTTTTTCATGTCTACGAATATGAACGCCTCTTAGAAAAACATGATCATATAAGGAGATTTTTCGCCTTCTGGGTCAGGGAACCGCCTTAAGATCCGATGGGATCAAGATTATATCTAGCTGCTGTAAGATGTTATCAAAGAAATTGACAGTGATAGTGATATCGCACGCGTCAACGCTGCAGCAGTAACGAATATAACATTAGGGTTCAAATAAATACCCTTGAAATCGAAACAATTACAATAAAAAGCATCATTAAATGCAAATGTGCAATGCCTTCCGGAGCCAGTTAAAGGCCATAAAACGTCCAGGCCAAATCTAAAAGATCAATTCATTATTTATCGCCTCATCTAACCAGTATAAAGTGGCCCCGCGAAGCAATCGCGATACTTATTTTTATATTAAACTTTTCGGTAATATTCGGTATGTCTTTGATAATTGCTTCTTATTGATTCTTTACCAACAATTTTGGGCCGATTTTTATTGTTTGCTTTCGATAAAATTTGGCAATTCTGTACAATATAAGTTATATAAGCGCAATTTAACCGCTGGTTTGTTGTAAAAAAACATCTGTCCCAAAATGGGATAAAAAAACGACCTACAATAAAATAAAAATCTTTTATAGGATTGAAGAAGAAAAAATAATAACCCTGAAACATTGACACCGATTAATGAATGATAAATTGAACTTCAACCTGGAACGTCATCTGAGCTGCAGATAGTTGACCCCTGGGGAAGACTACAGAAGTTTGTTAGCAGGGGGATCAACGATTGATCTTCTAGGGCTCTCAATACTCTCAATGTACCTAAATTAATCTTATTTTGCGGACTTTTACATTGGTTCACCAGAATAGAAACTCGCTGCAAGGATAGCTATTGGAATAAGGTCATGCCAATCATAACGATCAAGTCGAGCTAATGCGTACCTTTACACAAAAAGGTCTTCAACAATTCGTGCCATTAACGCGCATACGTCGTTTTGTTTCTGTGATAATGTAATGATAATGGAAGCTATAAAACGTACGCGGATGATGTTATTGATTTCAGAGCACCCAGTCGTTCGTGCGGAAATGAGTTGAAGGGAAAGTGAGTGTTGGAAGTTATTTTAATATGCAGGATAAGATAGCGTAGCCTAGCTTAGAACAATAAAAATTGTCATTATATGTTCGTGACACGTTCAGTTTGTTTATTAATATTGAATACCATTTTAAACTTGTAGGTACAATTAAGCGATTTCAAAGTTTCTATAAGAAAATAATCCGTAGACCGGACTTACATACCTACTGCATAAACTCGTGTGTCCGCGCTACTTCAAGCAATAATATACACACATATACCTACAGTTAAAATGGAGTGATATTGATATGAATATTATGGAAACGAGATAGACATCACGTCGTAGAGAGTTTCTGGCTTTCCCTTTAAATGCAACGAGTCATGTAATACACTGAGGTCTGAGAAATTGATGCCTAGTTAACCGTATTTGTCCAAGCGAACTCTGCACCAACTTTGAGGCGATTAAATGTGGACGTGCCAGAATAAACGTCATGTCGCTTCGACAATTTGTCATTGCAAAGTATGTGCAGAGTTATCTTACAACAAGTAAGCTTCTGTCATTTCAACTTCTTTAGCTATATTTGCTTGTATTTTTTAACGGATGCCTCAATAAATTATGCTTTGGTTCGTGTAAAAATGATGCAGAAACCTAGTTTTTCTCGATCACAAAGACAAAAACCATACCACCAAAACCATAAAATTGTATGGCGTAACCTTCGGAAGACGGAACAACTGGAACAAGTAACTTGTTCACCCACACTGCGGATCGAATTTTCTCTAACCATGTCGACCTAGATCTTATCAAGGTTTACCTCATAGTCCTCATACAAAGGTTGTGCAGTCGTAGGTATAATAAAAAACGTAAAGTCAAGTTTTTCGACTGAAACGGTCGTAGATACGACTTTTAATCCGGGAGGTGTTGATTTGCAATCCTGGCTCGTATCGATGAGTTTTCGGAATTTATGTAGGTAAGATTTCATTAGATTTCCAGCATTAGATGTTTAACACTGGCTTTTAGTTAATCTCCTTATATGTTTGTTATGTAAGGAAGACCATTTGGTAAGATTGTTTACAAGCCCTTTTGTCGCTTCTAAGTCTCGCGTTTAGACACGTACTCCACTTACAGAAGGTCGGAACTGTCGGAGGAGCTTCCTTTCTGAGTGTGTCTGAACGATACCTTGTCCTGTGACCTTCTTCCTAACCAAAAAATGTACATGCTTGTCTATTTTAGAATTTAACTATTCTCATACTGGAATGTAGGTACAAAGAAAGGGCCCAATGCCACATTAACTATTCATCGCAACAATTTCAGCTTCATTGAGCAGATTAAAGTTCCGTTCTGACATGTTGCGTGCAAGGCTAACTAACGACATGAGTTAACCAATGCTTACGTTAACTTAACGTATTGACATGACAATAATTGTAATTAATTTAAAAGTAAAGCGTGGTCCAGAAATAAAGGCCGTTTGTAAATATGTAAATTGCTACGTAACAAAAATTTAATTACGTATTCAGTTTTACTTTTATTTACAGTAAATATGCAAAAAAAATACAACCCAACAGGACCTTGTGTAGCACATTTCAGAATCTTGGAGCGGAATCGATTGTAAAGTGAATTTCTAGATTTGATTGCGATTTCCTTAGAAATCCGCTTCCAGATTCGCTTCATCGCTGGGATGCTGTTAGCTGGCTTATTCCCAGTCGAAAGCAAAGTGTTTTCAATTGGTGTCTCTAGTTCATCACCCGATATGTAGTATTTGTCCCCCGGTACTTGGGTCGGATCCAGCGGCACGTAAGTTTCACATTATCTAAAACGACGAGAAATTCGACCTCTGGGAATGCGGTCCTTGTAAAGCTCCAGTCGATCTGGGGCCCGTTTATCAAAAGCTTGTAGCTTGTAATACAAGTGGAAGTACCTTTTTAACAAAAGCTGTCAAAAAGGGACTTCCACTTGTATTACAAGCTACAAGCTTTTGATAAACGGGCCCCTGCCCTCGATTGTATTTGGGGCTGCGTCTTTTCTTCCTGCTTCGAATCCCAGCTGCTTTCTTTACTCGCCGATATGTGGACAGGGTAAAGTCAAGTCCACGTGAAGCGACTCGGTCAGATTTGCTAAGATTTTGTCTCGCCTTCTTTAACACTTTCTTTTGCAACCTGGGCGTGTTAAAGTACGTTTTTTACCAGGAAGTGGCTTGAATCCCAATTGATGATTGTCTACGTACCGTTTGATCATATTTCGGATGGTCCGGTCAGGTAAATATTGCTTGCGAAAGTGATGCAAAGTCAGTACACGATTTTCAGAATGGCGTCTGTAAAATTCTCTTATTGAATAAGCTCGTTATTCGTGCTCTGTACGTTTCATTATAATTTTTACAGGATTTATTTTATAGAAATGAAAATTAGGATTATTTTACAATAAAGCGCATTTAACGTAAACATTATCTACGTAAATGATTCTCACTATGAATTACGTTTTCCTCTCTAACGCTTGAATCGCTTATTGCTGACACTTTGCAGAGCACACCCACCGATTAGAAATAGGTGTGTCCTGAAGTCTAGACATTCATTAGGGAACTGGATGGAGTGACAGCTTAACAAGTCACTGTCTGCAGTCTCGACTCTCAATATGAACACCACACCTTTGTCATTGAAAACTCCAATAACTTAATGTGCGTGGTCCGATCTGTAACAGAAAGTAACAGACAAGGTTTTTATGTAAAATACTCATTGCCTAAATATTTGTAACAATTGTAACATGAATAATAAGCGAGCATCAAACTCGTTTCTTCCTAGAACGTGCAGAATATGGAATGGGTAGCATAGCTAAGGTTTCGCGTCATGCGCTCTGGCATGGGGTTCTTCAAGAAGCCAGTTTTGAGATTACTCAAATCAAAGGTAGCGCGCAATGCTTCAGTAGCTCGTTTGATGTTTCTTATCACGCGGCTTATTTGCTGGATTTCTACCTATTTAAAAATTGTCTTTATCTACCGTGCCTACAAACCTGCTGTTGTTATTGTTTTCCTCAAGTATACAAATACGAATACTTTACCGAGGAGCTCGGTAATTATTTCCTTATATTGACATCGTAACATACCTAATCGTCACTTTGATATAAGTTGTAACCATATGTGACAATGCAACGCCATTTAGTTTGACCGCAGTATGTTATATAACATAGACACGATTAGAAGCGGCTAGGCTTAAACTTAAATCTAAATAAGACAGAAGAAAGTCAGCAACATTTAATTTTTACGTGAATGTTTATTGATTTTTCCTGAATATGACTATTTAAAAGCATTGAAAAACTAACAGATTAAAGCAAGCTGCCGAAGAGCAGTGACCGCTGTTAACATCTTGAAATATAAAACGAAAATAAAGATTTAAAAAATCTCCGAAAACCTGGAATATGAACTCTCTAATGATATATTCTAATTGACATTCCCTGAAAGCCTCTTATTTCTTATTTTCTCAAGGCAAAACCTCCCACGGGATTAATACTAATAAATCCCTATAAAATTTGCTATCTGACAATTCTGACCCATATTAATTTAGGTAATTTGGTTTAAGGTTAGAGTTTTGAATGATTCACTAGACTTATATTGACCGGGATATAGACCGTGATTACCTTTTGTATTATTTGTTAAAAGGTAATCACGGTCTTTATCCCGGTCAATATATAAGTCTGGTTTAAGGGGGATACCGCCGTTTAGCCAAAATATTTTTTGCCAAATTTCACTTCCCAACAAACTTATGGCATCAGTTTCATTTCCCAAATGAAATTTTAGCAAGTTTTTTACTTCGCAACCATTTCATTTCCAAACCCCATATTGCGAAATGAAAATGACGTACTAGGTTGGGTTAGGTTAGGTTGGATTATGAAAATTTGCGAAATGATAATTTGCGTAAAATAGTTTGGGAAGTAATACTTTGGGAATAGATTTTTGGCAATACATTAGTAAACCGGTTTAAGGTTTTCGTAACACATTACATTTAGAAACAGTGCAACCAAAGTACATAGTAACAAGGAATACTTGTATGTTTTTAGCATGTTTTGCGTTGTCGCGCCATTCTTTAGGTCAAACGTAGGTCAAAAGTTGTCAAATGTAAGTCATATTTGAGCAGCTTATTTCACTTGACATTAGCGTTAAGTCTATTAAGCAATCGGCTTAAGCATTTTCGACGCATCGCCATAAAATATAAGTAGTCAACACAGTGGACTTAAATATCCCTAAGCCTTATGACAACGAGACAAGTTGTACAGTCACGTCTGAAAATATCGATACGAATCATAAAAATTTCGATAAAATTTATTGTATGGAGAATAGTTCTCTGCTGAATTATGTTAATCAGTCCGTCGATTGTGGTTGGTGCCACTAGTCCTTATAATTATTAACAACATTAATTGACCATCGGTGGACCTTATAACTTATAGCTCCGTCACGGATTCCAATGCTAAGAAATAAATGAAAAGTAGAAAAATCACTATCTCAGGCGAGACTCTAACTGGCGACTCTGAATACCAGCAAGACCTCACTCGACAGCGAATATTTTCTCCATATCACTCATATGCGCCTTGGGGAGGCTGTGCGTCCACGTCTAGCATCACAGCATGAGTTGCGTTCTCGCGCGAGCGAGTCCATTTTTTTTATACCACTTCGGTGGCAAACAAGCATACGGCCCGCCTGATGGTAAGCAGTCACCGTAGCCTATGGACGCGTGCAACACCAGAGAAATTACATGCGCATTGCCGACCTGTACACTCCTTTTTTGAAGAACCACATACTGTAGCCCCTCGGGAAAACCTCGGCAGGGAGCTCATTCCACAGCCGAAGCGTCCGCGGGAGGAAAGTCCTCTTAAACCGCGCAGTACGCTACCATTTAGGTTCTAGGATGTGAGGATGAACACTTACGTCCATACTTGAAGTGTCTTGAAGTCGCGCTAGATGTATGGCTTCACGCGCGAGAACGCAACTCATGCCAGCAGCAGGTCTGGGCTGTGGAATTGTTTGCAGACATTTCTACTATATCCTATACAAAATTAACTTAGCTGGGTATACAAATCGTTAGTTAACAGTGCGGACAATAGTACTCATAGCAGCAAATATTGTATGCCACATCTACGGTAAACACGCTCTATGCTCGCAACTTTGTCTTTGAGGAAACGCTCGATATATGTACGTAAATGTAATAGCTATTACAGGGAATATCGAGCGACTTATCACGACCACATTTTCCCTGTTGACTAGGAAGCCTAGATATTGTGGTCTATTGTTTTAGATAATGGTGCACTCTGGGAAATGGCGCGTAAAATAATCATCGCGTCATCGTCAATAAAGCATGTCATAAAACTCATAGGTAATGAAATGAAATGAAAAACTTTATTTCAGGCAACTAGTGCCCATAGATAAATACTTTAAAACTAGCATACATATTACAAAAACCGGCCAAGTGCGAGTCGGACTCGCGCACCGAGGGTTCCGTACTTTTTTAGTATTTGTTGTTATTATAGCGGCAACAGAAATACATCATCTGTGAAAATTTCAACTGTCTAGCAATCACGGTTCATGAGATACAGCCTGGTGACAGACAGACAGACGGACAGCGGAGCCTTAGTAATAGGGTCCCGTTTTTACCCTTTGGGTACGGAACCCTAAAAACTGCCAAACACATCATGGTTGCGATGTATTACGTAACCCCGCAGTGTCAGGGAACCGAGTGGAAAAGGAAAATAAGTGACATAATAAGTCGTTTTGGTAGACTTTCGTCTTCGATTGAGACTTAATAAGTAAGTATGAGTTGTAATATTTTGTAATAATTTTTGAGACGGAATGAGCCGATTTTAATATACTCTTTTTTTTTAACGTTGGGGAAATGCGTTTACGCATGCCACCTGGTCCGGGGGAACCAGGAGGGATGACGGACTAACCAGAGGACTACCGTCTAAAACCACCAACGAGTGCCGAATCCGCCTTAGATGGGGTGCCGCAGGGTCGCTATCAGCATTCGACCGCATGCACCTACAGGGTGTCTAGCCAAGATGCAAATCTTTTGCGCCGTAGCGAACGATACGCTAACGTCTCTCTGTCGCACTAATATAGAGAGTGATAGAGATTGCATCCACAAACAACGGTTTCAACTAATTTCTGCATACAATTTGCGCTCAAACATAATATGTACAGTTTATATTTCCTTGTAACTTATACAGCCGTTCAAGTGTAAATTAAGTATAATCACCGGCTCATTTTAATTAAGTAAATAAATGACCGGACAAATTCTCATGTCACTGTCAATTAATCGGGCGACAAAGATCTCGTTATAATTAAACTAATGATCATACGCTTAGATTATCGTTAAAATTAATCAGTCAAGGCTAGCTGCATATAAATAGTGTTTAACTTGGCCGATTTGCATAAATAGACATAAAACTAGACAACAATGCGTGAGTTTCTCAGCATATAAAAAGGCAATTAGGGCAATGTGATACTTGCGGTGCTTGTATGAGAACAAACAACCGGCCAAGTGCGAGTCGGACTCGCCCACCAAGGGTTCCGTACTTTTTAGTATTTGTTGTTATAGCGGCAACAGAAACACATCATCTGTGAAAATTTGAACTGTCTAGCTATCACAATTCATGAGATACAGCCTGGTGACAGACAGACAGACGGACAGCGGAGTCTTAGTAATAGGGTCCCGTTTTTACCCTTTGGGTACGGAACCCTAAAAACAAACAAAGAAACGCAGATGTATGAGGCAGAAGAGCAGACGAATCGCTGGATGTCAAGCAATTAACGTCGCCTATGAATATTTGCAACACCAGAGGGCCCAGAGGGGTTACAAGTGCGTTGCGGCCTGATGATGGATGGGAGTACGCTCTTTTCTTGAAGGTTTGAAGGTCATATCGGTCCGGAAATACCACGGGCGACATTTCATTCCACAGTTTCCATCATTCGATTTCGAACCGTAATTCTTATAGTAGAGATGCGTTTTTGTTTTAAGTATGATGGCAAGTATGTTGCCGCTAAGGACTAAAACGGACAGTTGAGGATTACATCTCCAGACAATCTTGTGTTCTAAACACTTGTATATACACTAGACATACCGTTAGAATGTCACCAAGTAAAGGGAAATTAAAGAAAACACAGAGAACACTAAGTAAATACTTGCGAACGTAATAAACTGGTATTAAAATTGTTAATTCCCTGTTGGAATTCCTTAATTGGCAAGCTTTCTAACTGATTGGACAAGGATGTAGGATGAGAAGCATTAGTGAGAAAACTGCTGGAATCCTAAAAAGACGTCGGAATTCCACATTACGTAAATGCATTTTATTTACAAACGAGCAACTTCAGATTACTCTATTACTCTATATTCAGATTACGATACTTTTCCATACAAGGGAACGGGTGATAAATATATATTATGAAGGCCTCGTATTTGAGATTCGGCTTTTTATGCTCTTCAACAAGTTGTTCAAATCCAAATAAAAATCGATTTCAAAACGGTAAAAAACACCAGTCATTATGGGTAGTTATGGGTCAAACATAAAACTGTGTTCGCGTCTTACCTGTAGACATACCCAAAAGTAAAGAGCTATGAAGGCTAATTTTCTTATTTAACCTTTATCCACAAGAAAAGGTACTCCTTTTATTTGGATAAGTATGGTAAAATCATTACGTACATGCCCACAAGCTGTTAACTATTGCCCACAGGAGAGAACACTTTACAGTTCGGACGAACACAGAAGTTCTCTCTCAAAGGCAGGCACCTATGCAAACACCAGGCCCCAATTTCACCACGGTGACAGATGCGACAATTGTCGAAATCACTATTATTGAAGTCACATGCCTCCATAGGCTACGGTAACCGCTTACCATCGAACGGGCTGTGTGCTTGTTTGCCACCAACGTTTTAATAAAAAAAAAATTGCATTATATCGCCAATAAATAAGTACTTATTTTGCGATGCTAATGACAATTGTCACAAGAAACACGACAATTGTCACAAGAAACACGACAATTGTCGCAAAATTCCGACACTGAACTTATTTCCTGTCAAGAATTACCGAAAATTCTTATAAATCTTGTGACAATTGTCATCATCATCGTCATAAACGTACCTGTTTTTTGCCGATATAATAAAGTTTTTTTAAATATTACAATGATGGTGGCAAACAGGAATACAGCCCGCCCGATGGTAAGCGGTAACCGTAGCCCATGGATGCCTGTGACGTCAGCAACATTGATGTTTTACAATTGTCGCACCTGTCACCGTGGTGAAATTGGGGCCAGGACTACCAATCTGACTGTATTGCTGTAGTTGACACGATCTTAATGTCGTTATGCATCCAACTTATACCTCTACTTGTTGTATCTTATGGTTAAGATGTTCTTCGGGTCGACTCTGCTTAAAACTTTAGTTGAATATATAAAATAGGAGGGTGGTGGCATAAAGGCCATGACGAAAATCGAATAAGACATATTAGGAGTGAGACAAACAAAATATGACCAAAGAAGTAGTGACAAAGACTGAACAAGACAAGTAGAACGAGTGACGAATACAGTTTACTACGAAATAAGAAATAAACACCAATGAGAGGAGCGATGATGATACTATTTTATTAAATATTATAATTTGTGTTTTTGCTAGTTCGGTCCCAGCTCCCAGCCCTGAGCACTGGAGCCTTGGTCACTTTATCTATCTAATACCAATGACACCTACTCCAGTTTGTAATGGTGTAAGCTGGAAATGGGAAGGAAATCATCAATCGACTCAGTCCAAACATTATCTCGTTGAAAACGCTCAAGTGTTTCGGAAAGCCGGAACTTTATGCAAATACAAGAGATTTCGTTACAATTTTACATTGCACCTGTTACCGGCTGCATTCGTCAGCCTTGCCAACCTGTTCGGGTTTCTGGGCTATTCCCACTGTTTACAGCCTTATAGCCAAATTGTCGTTGAAAATGTTTAAACAGACTTGGAGAAATGGAGCGGGTCCTATGTAAGTTCCACTGTGAGGTATCTTCTGCTATTGGAAATATTCAGTAAATTAAGCGATAGGTAACTACTAAGTATGAGTCCAGAATTCGAGTCAATACGGGATATTTATATGACCTCCCGCTGCCGTTCGCTCTGGTCGCTAGCCATAATTATATTATTATGTGAGCTGTGATGGCTGTGATCAAATTTAAGAGACGGATGATTTTTCCCCATGTGTAATTAGAAATAATAATTATAAGATACCTATGATTTTTTTCCGAAGTTTACTGTTTTTCAAATGGAACGATTGGAGATGTATTCCAAAAAGGTCGCCAGATTGAGGCCGGCGTAAAGGGGCCCACTGACTATCAGTCCGCCGGACGATATCGGCCTGTCAGTTGTTTGGAACTGTCAAATTTATGTTCTAACTGACAGGCCGATATCGTTTTTGCGTATTACTTTTCATTTAAAAGTGTAATATCAGTATATATTATCTGGATCAGATCAAATTACCAGGCATTTTTAATGTTTACATCGTCAAATGTAATACGAATAACCCAACAATTCCTATTTCCTAGAGTAGGTGCGAAACTGCCCATTATCAAAAGCCTATCAACTCGTTTATTAAATCGTTATCTCTCAAATTTAAAGTTTAGATTACGATAGAAACCGCGACATTATATTTTCAGCAACCTCTTATATGTATTCCACTTTCTTCATTAGGATTAGTACTTTATTCTAATTGCAATAAGGTTGAATTTCAAATGTTAAGACTGAGACAGAAAGTAAACCCTTTTATAATTTGTGGTTGCGCTTGTACTAACTCTTAAGTCTTGAACCTTATGTCTTTCCAATAAGATTCACAATTGTCAGTTATCAGTGTGATTGATGGTAATGCGCAATTTCGCAACCGGCGCTAAAGGAATTCCTGACTCCAATTCCTCAACCTCTGAAATTAGGAGCGATTATATTATTTTATCGGAATTTTATTACAATTAAAACATGCTGCGTGAAACCCTCGTCTAATCGGTTTCTGTGATTAAAACAATTTGAATGGATTATTCATGAATTTAAAATACATCCCGAGTGCTGGTAAAAGCTTGATATGTCGGGATGCAGTTTAAATTCATGCACGAGATATAATTAAAAAAATATACATTCACGAGTTAAAGGAAATACATCATCAAGAAATCATATTAATTTCAATAAGGCCTTTCCATCTGGGTTAGGCTGGTTTTAGTGTCGCGCTGACCAACATGTATTAAGTTCAGGGAGCGTTTTAGAGTAAAGCTGACCGGTCCGCGCGGAACTTCATACAAATGGTCAGTGCGGAGCGATCCGGACCCACTGATTACCAGTAAACCGGACGATACCAGCCTGTCAGTTAGAACACAAAGTTTACAGTTCCGAACAACTGACAGGCCAGAGACTGCAGGCGGACTGGTAATCAGTGGGCCCCTAACCGGCCTTAAATCAAGTGTTCGGATTTGACACTGAAATAAACTGAAACTGGCACTAGCTGGTTTAGTCTAGCCTAGATGACAATCGATAGAAAAACGCCAACAATGTGTATGGAGATATTCAAGTGACTTTTCGTAGCATCTGTCATCCCGCAAAATTACTTCTTTTCGTGGGGCGTTCCGAAATGAATGCAAAACTTGCGGTACTAACTGAAAAGCCTTTGGTGCGATACGCTACAATACCATATGCACGCTGCTCTGCTGGGTAGCCATCCATTACCAGTATTGCCACTAATCAATCCGCAACACTCACAAAACTAAAACACTTTCCCGCATCTCCCTCGAGCTTAGCGTTCGAAAATTGAAAGCGGAAATCTGCCACTGGACATCGTAAGACGTATGACACGTCAAGTATCGTACGTGAGATAGAGAGACTAAAGCATTCAGCACTAAGACCTAAATGAGATCATTTCGTTATTGTTAATAGTCGTTTATCCAGCTGGTATCTCATTTAAATTCAGAATTATGAGCCCACGTTAGACACGACACGACAATGGGCCGATTTGTTTGTCCTATATGACGAATGAGCTAAGCTATTGTCATATTTGAAGAATAAGGTCGACTACCTGCTTTGCATTGCTTCCGTAAATTGTGTTAATTGTTGACCATGGCAACATTGGCAACATGTCAAAGGGTGTCTTGATGTTAGATGAGATCAGGAAAATCTATTATCAGGCAAAATGTCTATCCACTTCATCATCTTAAGCGAGGTTTAGACTAGCAAGAACTTGCATGCAATTTACGTTACATTGCCGACTACTAAGGTAAACTGCATTCAAAATGTTTATCAGATACCGCAATGTAATGAAAATTGCATGCAAGTTCTTGCTAGTCTAAACCTCGCTTTAGCGCTTTCTCCTTTGTGTCCTAAAGGAGCCCAGGTTCTGCCTTTAGCAATCAAATCTAAATAATTGTTGTAGGAACTGTGTTTAACAAACATTATTAAAATTTTCAATTTCCAACACGGAAGAGCAGAGCCCTAAAATAGCTAAATGATACATTAGTATAAGGCAATAGACATGAGTGGGAAACCACCGCGTATCTGAGTGTGCTAGACAGTCTGCCAACAGGGAGAGATGGCGGGAGATCGTGCGAAGAGCTGTGTTCCTGTGTCCGCCTCTACTACCGATGCGGACGCCTCAACGTGACCACGACCGAGAAGAAGAAGAATATACATGATATGAAGACATCTGTGCAAGACCGGGTTTTACTTAGACTAGTAATCGTCAATTCCTCATGTACCTACTTAAGTAAGTACCCGCCTATTTTTCAAACCCTTAAAAACCTGTACACTCATTTTTCGAAGAACCCCACAGTGTAGTTTCTCAAACTCGAAAAAACTTCGGCAAGGAGTTCACAACACGGGACCAAAGCCGGAGTGTTCGCGGAAGGAAATTTGTGTACCTACTGCGAAATACTATCCATAATGAGAAGTGAGTTCTCATGTTCGCCGTTACTCCATAGCTTCTAATTTTCTCCTCACATGGTTTGTTATTATGCACTTACGGACTATGGGCGAAAATGCAAACCGTGCTCGGTGGGTTTCAATTTATTTTGTACTTTCGCTGTATCTTGTGTACACGAGAGTGCACTTAAACAAAGTAGGAATGGGAATATTATTAACAGTACCTTGACTTAACAAAGTTTGTACCTGTAGGAAAATATTACAACTACTTGGCTAATAAAGTGCGGGCGCTAAGCACGAATAATTTCATACATTGACACGCCATTTCATATCTCAAATCGCACGCGCATAATTATGTTGCTGTCTCACTCGCACAGTATTGACCGCCGGCATCATCGGCGGGACAGCAATATATGGCGCTTCATGCCTAAAGGGTCCTTATGCTCCATATGCATAATGACCCTCTCTGATGGGCAGTTACTTATAATTAGATGCGTGCATAAGAGATAGAAGGAAGAATAGAAAAAAGGAGAGGCAGAGGAAGACCGAGACGTGCGTTTTTGGACCAAGCCAAGGAGAAAATCGACGTAGTGACGTATCAGGAGCTCATAACAGTGGCAGAAAGAAGAACGGAGTGGCGGTTACTCCACCGACAAGAGCCAGGCTCTTAAGAGTTATGATGATGAAGAGATAGGAAATGGCGTGCCTATGTCCGAAATTCTTCGCGATTAGCGTCCTTACTTTAATAATAAGCAACGCCTCTGCTCCGATTACTAAATACCGTATGCTTGATCGGTGATCGAACGTTTTAATGGGAGAGTAGGTACCTGAAACAAGACAAAGGTTTTCAATATTATTGTTTAAAAAACCGGACGTGCGAGTCGGACTCGCCCACCGAGGTTTTCGTACTTTGTTGTTATAACGGCAACTAAAATACATCATCTGTGAAAATTTCAACTGTCTAGCTATCACGGTTCATGAGATCAGCCTGGTGACAAACAGACGGACAGCGGAGTCTTAGTAATAGCGTCCCGTTTTTACCCTTTGGGTACGGAACCCTAAAAATGGCAAAACTTACGTTCAGATTACTTACATTTTGTGGCTCAAGCGTGATAAACTACCAGTAACGTGAACGAGAACAGACCGCTAGCCAAATGTGAACGTGCCCTTATTAAATCATAGTCATATTATGGTGATCTATTTCTTTAAAACCTATCGTTATTTTTGGATATTGTCATAGGACTGGAGATATTCAATTTTAAATTTTATGCTGCGCTTGCAGCTCGCATCGTGATCATTTCCGAATGAATATTTAACTGGGTTTCGAGCGTGCTTGTTTTGTAAACTGTAAATTAATTACATCGGTTTTGTACCGATACAGGCCCCCCCAACTGTTCTAGAGAACAAATTTTTTATACCCACCAATTTGGATAGATACTGGTAAAATTTTCGTCCTTATAGTAAGCGACAATGTGGTACCTTTTAATTGAAAACGTCACATATATCGGGTAGATTGGGTAGTTTCAGGCATTCTCCCGGTTTTTACCCGCCGGCGCCCATCTCTATGCGGTAGTCAAAGTTCAGTGTTTTTATTTGTGAGTATATGTCAAACTGATTACAGTGGCGGTAAATAAATATTTGTAGCACTATACCCTGCCTGATGGCGTACAAAAACTTGAATAATTTCCTTACATACTGACATGCAAAATAAATTTACATATTTATATAAATACCTAGTTATTATTAATATTCAATAATTAGTGTTCGTCGTGCTACCACCTCCTGCGGACTCGCGTTTTGTGTGCGATCGATGTGGCAAGAAATGCCGCGCTGCGATAGGACTTTACAGCCATCAACGGCGATGCAGGACCCCATAAACCCACAAGCGCCGCAACAAGCATCTACAACAGATGATGTGCAGCCTTAAAGTTTGTAGTCTATGATTGTTCATTATTTTAGTATGTGGGTATTTTTGCACTTTGTAATTTTTCCTCAGAAACTGTGATAAGCCATCATCACGGCTTCCGTACTAACTTGCTTGGAAAGTTTGTACAAAGCGAAAGCATATTTATTTAATTTTTTACAAACTGTCTCAGTATGAGCTGTCCAATTTAAATGATTGTCAATTTGGACACCTAAAAAACTTGTATTGCTTACTGATTCTATAACCGTTCCTTCATAATTGCAATCAATGGGTCTCATTATTTTTCTTTGATAAAAATGTATTATTTTAGTTTTATTTAGATTTATCGTTAAATTATTGTTCTTGAGCCATTCAATTATAGTATGTAAAGTGTAATTAATTTCATATTCATAGTCTCTATCATCTTTGCAATCAATTACTACTGTGCTGTCGTCGGCGTAGAGTACCATTGGGTAGTTAATGTGACGAGGAAGGTCATTGATATACAACAAGAATAAAAGCGGACCTAGCACGCTTCCCTGCGGCACTCCATACACTAAATCTCGTTTATCGGTCCTGTAACAAACCTGCCTTTGTGATTTAAGACATATTTGTGACAGTTGTGACAGTCATGCGCAAACTAATGCCAGTTAAGTTAAAAGTGACAGTTGCGTTTCGTTGACCACGGAGCGTAAACGATTGGCATGTTGGCTACACACCTTGGAGTCATGATCATTTCCGAATGAATATTTAACTGTGTTTCGAAAGGGAAATGAGCGAGCTTGTCTTGTAAACTCTGTTAATTAATTACGTTGGTTTTGTAACGACACAGGCGGGGCAACTGCAATTTCTCGTCCTTTAACCTGCGTCATAATGAATTGATTAATAAAATTAATATGGAATGTGATTTGAAATAGAAATGTGTGGGCGGGCCTCTGTGCAATATTTGGTTGGATTTGGATTTTTGCATAATTTGACGTTATCTTAGCTTCCGTTACGTAAGTTCGGAATTCCGCTTAGAATTAATTTTCTAAATACTATTTATAATCAAGTTGTGTTTGTATATTAGACAATATTCTGATTTAAAATGTTACTCACTCAGAAGTCAAGATACCTAAAACAAGGAAAATAAATCGACAAGGAACTTCGGATTTATCAAAAATTTTTCACAATCTTATTACAATATCATATTTGTTCCTGAAAATTGGCAAGTGCACTTATAGTTTCAGTGGCACCTAGTATCTGCTGAACAAAGTTCTTTACCATTATTTTTTTCAAGCACACGTCTGCGAGCCATACCACTTTAGGGATTGATGCAATTGAGCACGTTCCGTGGCCACTCTCATTCTACTCTTGCCACTTTATTTGTCGTTGTCGTAGACTATCAGAAAAAAATTCATCATCGTCATCCAATTTATGGTAGAAGAGCCGGCAGTAAAGTTTCGAACCAACGTGATACCGCGATGAGATGCACAATGGTTTCCCATAAAACTGATGCTAAGTCCGAATTTGATAGTCTGCCACGGCGGAACTAGCCGAAAGTACAAAAAAAATAGCCACTTCCGGTGCGAAAAAGGGGGGGTCATTTAACCCATCTGATACTGCAATAAAAGCTATGGCATCAGTTAGAAATTTACTGGTAGATACAGAAAAGCGAAATCTGCCAGTATGATTCCTGCCGGAAGTGCTTGGCATACGCTCTCAAAGGTGACCATCAGGACCCCTAAATTAACCCATCTGATACCAGCATGAAACCAATTCCAGTCGGTAGATATGAACCTTCTCTTCAGGAATATATAAGTCTGCCAGGGCGCTTTCAGCCGAAACACCTTGACATACGAGATTATGTGAGCAACATCCTTGGAACCCGTATTTTGGAATTGTATAGATTACAGACATTTTAATTATTGCAGGCTTATTATTTATTACCTAATGCTTATATTTGTATATTTTTATGCCATTAATAACATATATTTCAAATTTATTAATATACACAATATAATTTGGGCATTAATTTAATACCTGCTTACGGCTTTGTACTTCTTTGTTTTCCTTATAAAGGTGCTAACAAATTAGCTACCGATATCTTTACAGTTGATAGTACTCGGCTCCTGAAGTATATGTAAGTATGAAACATTATAGGTTTTATAATATTATTTTGAGAAAATTGGAAAACAAATTTGCTTTGTAAAAAAACTCTGTTAATGAGATAATTAAATGAGACCTCATTGAACAGATTCTAAAACCTCTTTTAAATATAAAACTTAACTGGCCACTTCACGCTGATAAATCAAATGACACGTTGACAATGACATTTAAGACAAACAAGCAGTTAAATACATGATGATTATTTTTTAGATAGAATTATAGTTTATTTATTTTGTTCGGTAAATAAAATAAAAATTATGAGAAACTTTCTTAATTTCTATTAAAAGTTAATTGTTCTAGTGTAAAGTACCAACCATCTCGTAAAATTTCTGTAGCTAATTTGTTAGCACCTTATATATAAATAATACAATAATTTCAAATTACAATATCCTTTATTTACCAAAATGAACAAAATTATTATTATTACATACTTATTGTAAACGGGTGTAAAAAGACAGGATTTTCAACGTCAAGGACGATTTTTACCAATAATCCAAATATGAACATTTTAAATCATTTTTAGGGTTCCGTACCCAAAGGGTAAAAACGGGACCCTATTACTAAGACTCCAATAGATTATATTCTGTTTTTTATTCCGTAATCCGTAGACTAAAATGACATTTTATGTGGTACTAAGAAATGTCATGTCTTACATATGAAACGTCATTTTAGTCTACGGAATAAAAAAACAGACCTTAGTTATCTCAATTTATAGTGTTATAAAACAACACCCTGAATGTTAAACTACGTCAGTTTTGCGTCAACGTCAAGAAATGTAGGGGAGAGGTGGGCATGACGGGATACTTAATGTTTCAAGTCCAATAAAACTGAAAATGCTATTTTTTTTAAGTTTTTGTTATTTTTATTTTTATCTTTGGTAATCAGTCTTTCATAATCAACACTTACTAGGAACTCTCTAGTTAGATAATAAAATTAAAAATAAATTAAAATGGCCAAAAGTGCCTTCTCTCCATCTTGCCCCCCAAGTATGGTAAGATGGGGAACCCCTACGGGACAAGATAAGAATGATTCATATAAATATTATATTTAGGGCCTAAACAA
Source organism: Cydia strobilella (assembly GCF_947568885.1). Classification (NCBI taxonomy): domain Eukaryota; kingdom Metazoa; phylum Arthropoda; class Insecta; order Lepidoptera; family Tortricidae; genus Cydia; species Cydia strobilella. The sequence continues at coordinate 15,975,328 of NC_086055.1, forward strand.
AACTTAAATTTTTGGCTTTTGGGTCCATCGTCTGATAACTTCTCACGAACTGTTTTACTTTTATTTCTTAAGTCGTCTGAGAGACAGAAAATGTGTTTACAGCTAACATGTACCCCATCTTCCCTTGTTAATTTTATTGTTTGTTGGGTTAATTTTATTGTTTGTAAAAATTGACATGTAAAAGTGCCCCTGTGGCCTATTTGCTGAATAAATGTTTGATGTTGATGTTGATGTTGAAGAATAAATAAATTCAAATCCGCAATTCTTCATCAGTTTATCACTTTAAAACTACGGCCGTCAAGATGTACCACATCTTGCCCCATGTGCCTAATGAAATTCGAAAGTTTTTTGTAAAATAAACCGTACTTGAAACCAAACAAGTCCTTAGCTGTTGGCGTGATTGCTGGGCCATAGGAATAAATTAACAGTATATATGTGCTGGTGATAATAAGGAAACAAACGCAAACCAAATAAAACACAAAAACCGGCCAAGTGCGAGTCGGACTCGCGCACGTAAGGTTCCGTACCATAATACCATTACGCAAAAAATGGCAAAAAAGTCACGTTTGTTGTATGGGAACCCCACTTAAATATTTATTTTATTATGTTTTTAGAATCATTTATTCATCAATTGTGCATTACAGGTAATGAATACAGATGTTATAAACAATTAGTTATAGTTTGTTATAACGGCAACAGAAATACATCATCTGTGAAAATTTCATCTGTCTAGCTATCACGGTTGATGAGATACAGCCTGGTGACAGACGGACAGACAGACAGACAGACAGAAAGCGGAGTCTTAGTTATAGGGTCCCGTTTTTACCCTTTGGGTACGGAACCCTAAAAATAACAAGGAATATGACAAAAACAGTTTTTTTGCAAATAAATAATTAACGACACCATTTGTCTAGCCGGTCACTGTGCGAACTGATTGCTATGATGGCGACGCATCGTCATGCGTTAACGGGATTCTGATGGTTGGTCAGTCGTGTCGCCATATAAAGCCGCTACCCCGTCTTACTCGTCATGCCCCTCTCTCCCCTACATAAGATAGTGATTAGATACACCAAATAGGTGAAAAAACGCCTCACGCGTAAAAGAAACCACCAAAAATCATTTTATGTCGCATTTTAGCTATGAATACTAATACCCCCTTATTCGTAAAACTTTACGAGCCTGAATTAGTTAAATTATGTTTTATCCTTTTCTTACAAATACATAAGTCAAAATGACAGACAAAGACAAACGATTCATATAGCTAATTCAATGACTATTAATCATATTAATCACATTATTTAATTTATTTTAACTTAATTTATTATAAATATGTGTTATTAATAACGTAATAATATACAAATATAAGCATAGAGTAATAAATTAATAAGCCTGCAGTATTTGAAATGTCCGTAATATGTACAATTCCAAAATACGGGTTATACGGGTACCACGGATGTTGCGCCACATAATCTCGTATGTCAAGGTGTTTCGGCTGAAAGCGCCCTGGCAGACTTATATATTCCTGAAGAGAAGGTTCATATCTACCGACTGGAATTGGTTTCATGCTGGTATCAGATGGGTTAATTTAGGGGTCCTGATGGTCACCTTTGAGAGCGTATGCCAAGCACTTCCGGCAGGAATCATACTGGCAGATTTCGCTTTTCTGTATCTACCAGTAAATTTCTAACTGATGCCATAGCTTTTATTGTAGTATCAGATGGGTTAAATGACCCCCCCTTTTTCGCACCGGAAGTGGCTATTTTTTTTGTACTTTCGGCTAGTTCCGCCGTGGCAGACTATCAAATTCGGACTTAGCATCAGTTTTATGGGAAACCATTGTGCATCTCATCGCGGTATCACGTTGGTTCGAAACTTTACTGCCGGCTCTCCAACCATTAAGAGCTGTGGGCTCTTGTCGGTGCAGCGTGATGAAGTTGTCTCCACCTTGGTCGATCCGAAGCCAGTCCCTTAGTGTACTGGTACGACACGGCCCCTATAGGTCCTATATGCTTTACTTTGCTATTGCCTTGGCTCATATAACTTTTTCTTTCCTTTATTTTCCCTTCAATGTTCCTGATGATCTATCGTGGCCCAAAATGGTCCCGCCGGAAGATCAGCGCTGACTTTCGGGTCAGCATTATGCTGAGGCGAGACCATTTTCGTGGTAAACTTCAACTCCTACCTATTTTATAAATTCCTATAGTTTTAGTTATACTTTTGTATGTAATTTTAGTTTTAAGTTTATCACAAATAAAACATTTGATTCTGATTTGATTTGATTCTGATGAAGTAGCCGTGTCGTAGCAGGTGTCCGATCATTTTTCCTCTTCTGTTATTTTTCTTAATTTTTTGCCGAGATTGCAATAATCCCTTACATCGGTACAGATAGTTACAGTGTTGTTAATTAAAATAACATGTCGTAAAGGGTATTACGAGGTTTTTTTTTCATAGGCGCATGATAATAAATAAGTCTTAGTAAAAAACGTAATCGAATTTAAATAATAATATGTTACTGTAAGTACTCGTTACTCGTATTTACTGCAAAATAAATTTCGCAATACCTAATAAATTCTACTGTCAAAAATGTTTCCACACGACTGGTTCATTACCATAAAAACAAAGGCGTTTTGTTGAATTAAAGGCGTGAATTACATTATCGTTTGCAGTACCTAATTGCATAAAAACGCAACTTTTTGCTCGCAGACTCACAGCCGACTGTCGTTCCGCGTTCGAAGTAATACTACAAGCTAAAGGTCATAAGTATAATGTTGAATGTAATAGGCATCTGTCCTTTCGGTTCTGTGTTAAAGAGTAGGAATTTTGCACACACCCAGTTTGGTTGAATCTAGAGTATTACAGAGTATTAAAAACTTATAAGGCTATAAAACATTTTTTATTTTATATATATATGATTGGGTTAATTTCGGGTCGGGTTGAGGGTTGATGAAAATAAAGCCTCAAACTATATAAGCCATCGATTGAAGCAAAGCGGTCATTAGCTCATGTCAAAGATAAAATCTGCTACCTACGTTTTCCTTGTACCGATCAAGTCAAGTCTATCGATTTAAGGAAAAAGTCACTATGCTAGTAAAAATGCAGTACCTGACTACACAAATACACGCTTGTAAAGCATCTATCAATTTCAATTCCTGTAAATTTTGCTTACAAAAGCCCATAAATATTGGGAATACATTTTTGGGATTATACGAGTAATAGGTATGGACATCTTCACTTAACGGCCGGTTAGCAATCCACACAAAACTGACGGTCAATGTCAAACCCCTATATATTTTGTCAGGAAAGTGACAGGCGTACGTGACTTACTTAAATCGGCTAAACCGCGCTTTTGAGTTATATAAATCTCATATAGAATTTTAGGACTAATTAAATTTAGATGGCATCGTTGCCGTTTTCTTAAATATTTTTTTATAGGCACAGTTTAAAGGACTTACGTTACGCTTCAATAGAGTCAGATCCATTTCGCCTCTCGCAGCCCTTTTAAGTAAACTGCACGTACCCAAGGAGGTCAACATTTCTAGCCCGATGACTGCTGTGAATAACCGAGTGAATAATGAATAAATAAATACTGATGAATACTGTTCGACAACGTACTGACCGCATCAATACCAGTACAACTAGTACAAGCTTGAGCTCCATTTACGTGTATTTGTTACGAATTTAGGGATGAATTTATGATAAAGATGGGCTAAAAGACTGGGTTTTTCTGAATAATTAGGTTGAAGTGGATCGCAGAGGTCAGTCCCTTCACTGTGACATGGGCATCTCCGTCGTGATTCTAAAAAGACGTATGTGCTCGGGAGATTTAAAGATCCGTGTAATGTAATGTATTGGAATTCGGAATGTGGGAGTACTGGAGTAGGAAAATTAGATGTTTGGTCAAGTACGTTTAGGTTAAAATATTTAGTTCAGTACGGTTTCACTCACTATTATTTTAAGTCGCTTTTGGCGACATGTTTCGGATTCGTCGGGAATCCTTCCTCAGGCACGAGTGTCCGCGGCGGCTGTACTCCGTGCACTGCCCGCGCCGCCCGCCTCGTTGCTCGCTACGTTTAGGTTATAAAATACGATTTTAAGTCTTCAAAAATGTCTTAGATAAAAAATTGAGATAACATAAATGTTTTAAGATATGATAATCCAGAGAGTAAGAGTTATAAGAGTTTTTCATGCCGCTTCTTACGATACTATACACAAAGTGTAATCTAGACAGCTTCTCATCGAAATCTTGACAAACTGAAAAAGTTTTAGGCTGCTGGGTGTTATTCTGGATTTTGAGGTAGCCATACTCTTTCAATGTTCACGAATTATATCTCATTTGAAAGAGTTTTTGATGCCGCTTCTTACGATACTAGACCCAAAGTGTAATCTAGACAGCTTCTCATCGAAATCTTGACAAACTGAAAAAGTTTTAGGCTGCTGGGTGTTATTCTGGATTTTGAGGTAGCCATACTCTTTCAATGTTCACGAATTATACATCATTTGAAAGAGTTTTTCATGCCGCTTCTTACGATACTAGACACAAAGTGTAATGTAGACAGCTTCTCATCGAAATCTTGACAAACTCTGAAAAAGTTTTAGGCTGCTGGGTGTTATTCTGGATTTTGAGGTAGCCATACTCTTTCAATGTTCACGAGTTATATCTCATTTGAAAGAGTTTTTGATGCCGCTTCTTACGATACTAGACACAAAGTGTAATCTAGACAGCTTCTCATCGAAATCTTGACAAACTCTGAAAAAGTTTTAGGCTGCTGGGTGTTATTCTGGATTTTGAGGTAGCCATACTCTTACAATGTTCACGAATTATATCTCATTTGAAAGAGTTTTTGATGCCGCTTCTTACGATACTAGACACAAAGTGTAATCTAGACAGCTTCTCATCGAAATCTTGACAAACTCTGAAAAAGTTTTAGGCTGCTGGGAGTTATTCTGGATTTTGAGGTAGCCATACTCTTTCAATGTTCACGACTTATACCTCATTTGAAAGAGTTTTTGATGCCGCTTCTTAAGATACTAGACACAAAGAGTAATCTAGACAGCTTCTCATCGAAATCTTGACAAACTGAAAAAGTTTTAGGCTGCTGGGTGTTATTCTGGATATTGAGGTAGCCACGGTCTTTCAATGTTCACGAATTATACCTCATTTGAAAGAGTTTTTCATGCCGCTTCTTACTTCAAATGAATTTGTATAAAAAACATCCAAGACGCAAGAAAAATTAAGGGTACACGGAAAGAACATGTCTTGTCAATTTAGTAACATTTTACATTTTGAGTAATCGCGGTTTTAAAATTTGGAACCATGTCAAAATGTATGGTAATTCCGTGACCAGGTCTTTTTTAACTAAAAAAAAAGTTGTGTTACATATATTAAACAGTGGTAGCAAAAGATATAACTACTAGTTCATTAAGAGCTCTACATTTTGAAATGAAAATCTCATTTTCCGAAAAAAGTGACTAGACATGTTCTTTCCGTGTACCCTTCAAATATTCGTGCCCATCACGCAAATAAATGCCTCTGCCGGGATTCGAACCCAGGAATACGATAAGAAATGTATACCGGTACGATGCTTTATTGATTCGGGCGCACAGAAGACTTATTTACGTCGAGATATAATAGAAAGTTTAAATTTGAAGCCCGTTGGCAAAGAAATCGTGTCGAATTGTCTTTTTGTCGGGATCGAAACTAAAAATGAACTGTTTTATACCTACGAGTTCACCGTAGCAAGCTTGGATAAGAAGTTTCAACGTACAATGACTGCGCGAGACAAGTCTAAGCTCTGCGGGTACGTTCCTCGTTTAAATGTAAATCATGAAATGTTCAAAGAGTTACAGAATAAGTAGATTGTTAACCAAGGGATGAAAGGCATTAATTTCTACCGAGGTATTATGGCGCTCGAACGCAGTGAGAGCGCCAATAGTCCGAGGCAGAAAGGATGCCTTTCACCCGTGGTGACACTCTACTTTTCATTTTAGAAAAAGTGAAATGCATGTGTTTTTTTAAAAACATGACTAATTATACATTTTTATAGTATATCTTGAGGGTACTTTCAATTAACAATTCAAGCAAAAGAATCTTTATTTATGGAATGGAGAGTCAAATATCAGAATGGAAATTGTATAATAACAAATCCATTTAAACTCTAATTTCAATTGCTTATCGTAAAAAAAAAATTGATTGTAATGTACTGTAATGTACTGTAATGTAATGTAATGCACAAAGTGTAATGTAGACAGCTTCTCATCGAAATCTTGACGAACTGAAAAAGTTTTAGGCTGATGGGTGTTATTCTGGATTTTGAGGTAGCCACGGTCTTTCAATGTTCACGGAATTATATCTCATTTGAAAGAGTTTTTCATGCCGCTTCTTACGATACTAGACACAAAGTGTAATCTAGACAGCTTCTCATCGAAATCTTGACAAACTCTGAAAAAGTTTTAGGCTGCTGGGTGTTATTCTGGATTTTGAGGTAGCCATACTCTTTCAATGTTCACGAATTATACCTCATTTGAAAGAGTTTTTCATGCCGCTTCTTACGATACTAGACACAAAGTGTAATCTAGACAGCTTCTCATCGAAATCTTGACAAACTCTGAAAAAGTTTTAGGCTGCTGGGTGTTATTCTGGATTTTGAGGTAGCCATACTCTTTCAATGTTCACAAATTATATCTCATTTGAAAGAGTTTTTGATGCCGCTTCTTACGATACTAGACACAAAGTGTAATGTAGACAGCTTCTCATCGAAATCTTGACAAACTGAAAAAGTTTTAGGCTGCTGGGTGTCATTCTGGATTTTGAGGTAGCCATACTCTTTCAATGTTCACGAATTATACATCATTTGAAAGAGTTTTTCATGCCGCTTCTTACGATACTAGACACAAAGTGTAATGTAGACAGCTTCTCATCGAAATCTTGACAAACTCTGAAAAAGTTTTAGGCTGCTGGGTGTTATTCTGGATTTTGAGGTAGCCATACTCTTTCAATGTTCACAAATTATATCTCATTTGAAAGAGTTTTTGATGTCGCTTCTTACGATACTAGACACAAAGTGTAATCTAGACAGCTTCTCATCGAAATCTTGACAAACTCTGAAAAAGTTTTAGGCTGCTGGGTGTTATTCTGGATTTTGAGGTAGCCATACTCTTTCAATGTTCACAAATTATATCTCATTTGAAAGAGTTTTTGATGCCGCTTCTAACGATACTAGACACAAAGTGTAATGTAGACAGCTTCTCATCGAAATCTTGACAAACTGAAAAAGTTTTAGGCTGCTGGGTGTTATTCTGGATTTTGAGGTAGCCATACTCTTTCAATGTTCACGAATTATACATCATTTGAAAGAGTTTTTCATGCCGCTTCTTACGATACTAGACACAAAGTGTAATGTAGACAGCTTCTCATCGAAATCTTGACAAACTCTGGAAAAGTTTTAGGCTGCTGGGTGTTATTCTGGATTTTGAGGTAGCCATACTCTTTCAATGTTCACGAATTATACCTCGTTTGAAAGAGTTTTTGATGCCGCTTCTTACGATACTAGACACAAAGTGTAATCTAGACAGCTTCTCATCGAAATCTTGACAAACTGAAAAAGTTTTAGGCTGCTGGGTGTTATTCTGGATTTTGAGGTAGCCATACTCTTTCAATGTTCACGAATTATATCTCATTTGAAAGAGTTTTTGATGCCGCTTCTTACGATACTAGACACAAAGTGTAATCTAGACAGCTTCTCATCGAAATCTTGACAAACTGAAAAAGTTTTAGGCTGCTGGGTGTTATTGTGGATTTTGAGGTAGCCATACTCTTTCAATGTTCACGAATTATATCTCATTTGAAAGAGTTTTGATGCCGCTTCTTACGATACTAGACACAAAGTGTAATCTAGACAGATTCTCATCGAAATCTTGACAAACTCTGAAAAAGTTTTAGGCTTCTGGGTGTTATTCTGGATTTTGAGGTAGCCATACTCTTTCAATGTTCACGAATTATATCTCATTTGAAAGAGTTTTTGATGCCGCTTCTTACGATACTAAACACAAAGTGTAATCTAGACAGCTTCTCATCGAAATCTTGACAAACTGAAAAAGTTTTAGGCTGCTGGGTGTTATTCTGGATTTTGAGGTAGCCATACTCTTTCAATGTTCACGAATTATATCTCATTTGAAAGAGTTTTTGATGCCGCTTCTTACGATACTAGACACAAAGTGTAATCTAGACAGCTTCTCATCGAAATCTTGACAAACTCTGAAAAAGTTTTAGGCTGCTGAGTGTTATTCTGGATTTTGAGGTAGCCATACTCTTTCAATGTTTACGAATTATATCTCATTTGAAAGAGTGTTTGATGCCGCTTCTTACGATACTAGACAGAAAGTGTAATCTAGACAGCTTCTCATCGAAATCTTGACAAACTCTGAAAAAGTTTTAGGCTGCTGGGTGTTATTCTGGATTTTGAGGTCGCCATACTCTTTCAATGTTCACGAATTATATCTCATTCGAAAGAGTTTTTGATGCCGCTTCTTACGATACTAGACACAAAGTGTAATCTAGACAGCTTCTCATCGAAATCTTGACAAACTCTGAAAAAGTTTTAGGCTGCTTTGTGTTATTCTGGATTTTGAGGTAGCCATACTCTTTCAATGTTCACGAATTATACCTCATTTGAAAGAGTTTTTCATGCCGCTTCTTACGATACTAGACACAAAGTGTAATCTAGACAGCTTCTCATCGAAATCTTGACAAACTGAAAAAGTTTTAGGCTGCTGGGTGTTATTCTGGATTTTGAGGTAGCCATACTCTTTCAATGTTCACGAATTATATCTCATTTGAAAGAGTTTTTGATGCCGCTTCTTACGATACTAGACACAAAGTGTAATCTAGACAGCTTCTCATCGAAATCTTGACAAACTCTGAAAAAGTTTTAGGCTGCTGGGTGTTATTCTGGATTTTGAGGTAGCCATACTCTTTCAATGTTCACGAATTATATCTCATTTGAAAGAGTTTTTGATGCCGCTTCTTACGATACTAGACACAAAGTGTAATCTAGACAGCTTCTCATCGAAATCTTGACAAACTCTGAAAAAGTTTTAGGCTGCTGGGTGTTATTCTGGATTTTGAGGTAGCCATACTCTTTCAATGTTCACGAATTATATCTCATTTGAAAGAGTTTTTGATGCCGCTTCTTACGATACTAGACACAAAGTGTAATCTAGACAGCTTCTCATCGAAATCTTGACAAACTCTGAAAAAGTTTTAGGCTGCTGGGTGTTATTCTGGATTTTGAGGTAGCCATACTCTTTCAATGTTCACGAATTATATCTCATTTGAAAGAGTTTTTGATGCCGCTTCTTACGATACTAGACACAAAGTGTAATCTAGACAGATTCTCATCGAAATCTTGACAAACTCTGAAAAAGTTTTAGGCTGCTGGGTGTTATTCTGGATTTTGAGGTAGCCATACTCTTTCAATGTTCACGATTTATACCTCATTTGAAAGAGTTTTTCATGCCGCTTCTTACGATACTAGACACAAAGTGTAATGTAGACAGCTTCTCATCGAAATCGTGACAAACTGAAAAAGTTTTAGGCTGCTGGGTGTTATTCTGGATTTTGAGGTAGCCATACTCTTTCAATGTTCACGAATTATATCTCATTCGAAAGAGTTTTTGATGCCGCTTCTTACGATACTAGACACAAAGTGTAATCTAGACAGCTTCTCATCGAAATCTGGACAAACTCTGAAAAAGTTTTAGGCTACTGGGTGTTATTCTGGATTTTGAGGTAGCCATACTCTTTCAATGTTCACGACTTATACCTCATTTGAAAGAGTTTTTTATGCCGCTTCTTACGATACTAGAAGCAAAGTGTAATCTGGACAGTGTCCCTAAAAATAACGAAACCATTGAAGAAACGTTGTAGGCTGCCTGTTTGTGAAGTTAGCTGCCCTATGTGTTTTGTGAATAATTTGGCCCTTTTTGGGCTTAACACTTTCAGTTGTGATAAAAAATCAAATTTCTTTTAAAAACATGTTGTATATGCTCTTGAAAATGCTTAATATGTGAGTGTACAGGAGGTATATAAAATGACATCTTAATTTGGTTGGATTATCTTGGGCTGCCAGCTTTAGGCTGCTAACTTCACGCCGGTCTGCCCGCAGTACGCGTCCAGTGTGGCAAATCCTTTAATGATAAGTACGAGACGAGATGACAAAATCCATGTTTGTTTACATTCAAAACTACTTTAAAAGGAATGTCTAAACACGTAACATCTTACGCAACCAAAAATCAATTTAACTGACGGATATTTAAAAAGTTAAAACATATAAATCTCTCGTATGACAAGACAAGTATCTGGAGGCCCAAGTCCATTTACATCGCGCCTGGAGTTTTATCACGCGATCGCGACAAGCTTTGTCGCCGGGATAAGTCGAGTGAAAGTGACGTGACCGATGCCACCTGTCGCTTTTAATGTGTAAACATATTGTTCTTACTTTACCAACCTCTTATCACGCGAAACCGTGTATTTGAAAAGCAACCTTGCTCGTTTGAAATAATGTTGTAATTTCTATGTCATGAGATATGAGTTGGATTCCATAGTTTAATTTAAACCATCGCGTGCGCATGTTCAAAAAAAGCAAAAAGCGTTATGTAATGTTCGGTAATCATGCGCATGTCATGATGGTTGTTTGTTTTGTAAGCGATTAAGCTTTAATAGTCGTTTAATTGGGTTATTTTTTTACGAGAAAGCTTATTTTTCGCGAGTGACATAACGGAGAACGTTTTTGCAGTCATGATTGTCAATGGATTGTCAATTAGGTGTCAAATAGCTATTCAATAATATAATCAATTATGACAGTTTTATGTGACATCGTTTATCGATATTTCTATCCGTTTGGGCTACCGTTCCTCAACCTACTAATAGTGGCAGCTGACGTGCACGGGGCATCATTATAACCACTTTAGGAGCTATCACCGCGGTAGCCTCGTCAGTTATCGCCTCGTAACTTTTAATGTCTTTATCTAAATTCTAAACACATAATTAACCATAAACCGAAATAAACATCATAAACCCTCCCTCCTTAATAATATGATGCGTTTAAAAACCACAAATTACGGCCAAAAGTTTAAACTGTTTTGTTACAACAAATTTCTTATGTGTGAAAATGTTATTAATTGCGTAATAATAACATCGATACCGATTTAATAACGTTCAAATTTCGAACAATGACAATCTAAAAACAAATGAATTTGATTTGATCTCATTTCTAGTATTAGTCAAGATGACGTTAAAGTGTATAATCAAATTCCGCAACGGCGGTCATAACTTACGGAGGTAATATTTGTAAAACTTGACAATTTAAAATTGCTTGTTGCTAGGCCTATTTGAATAAAGAATATGACTTATACTTATATACTTTGACTTGACTTTACGGTTCTTGAACACTTATTATAAGCTTAGAGAGTTTATAATACGTGTGTAGGTAAAGCAGTATAGGTACATAATTAGGCCTTAAAACACTCGTGTGATGTACAGAGTATGCCAACAATCTGATGCTACATGCAATGCAACTAGCAGCCAATGAAGAAACCCATTTAACAATGGGCGACATACTTGCATGTCACTTTCGACACCATCACAAACGATATTCGGGGTTTTAAACAACATCT